>NC_079160.1:6250000-7500000 GCF_947563725.1 Argiope bruennichi
CCTCAAACTCAAAAACGCATTGTGTTAGATAGATGAATTCCAACATATGGTTTAAGAACCAAAACTGAGAACAAATCGGTCTCCAAGTTGCCTGTTTCCTCATCTATTTACGTAAACGGAATGTAAACAAATGATAAATTTATTGTAGGGACGTGCCACTAAAATTCTAAATTTATATGAAAATCTGGAATTAATGAGTCAACGAAATGGTCGGAGCACACATGCGATTATTCTCACTATACTACATGACAAAACAGGAAAAGCGACTCAGCTTAATTATATTAACGCCCCGTTTTAAAGCAACACTAAGGAAATTTTGGGACAGACCTAGTTATTTTGAACCGCGTCTAATGACGAGGATGACACATGAGCTGGCACCTCCACACCAAACTTCCACACCATACCGGCGGGAATACGTTTGTCCCCCTAAAGATTTAAGGTGCACCAGACCCGCTTTCGGTGAAATCGTGTCCTCGAACCTGAAACATAACGGTTCCGAAGCCGAGGCCTTACCACCAGGCCACTGCGACCTACAGGAAAAGCGACATATTCTTTTTTTAGCGTAAAGAAACACTTTAAGGAACATCCTGGATTTTTTAATATACATTAATAAGACGGTCGTATGCTCAGAATGAAAATCTAGAATTTTACTCCAATTCCAATCAGAATTCGGCATTACTGGCAATGGTAAAGAAAGCCCTTTAAAATGAGAATTAAAATTGCAATATGGTTGTGTATCAATTGCCGTACAGTTTATTTAAGTGAAGGTGTAAATAAATTTGAATTCAATTTTTCCTTTAGCAGACGCGTATTTTACAATATTTGCTCACTAAATTTCCTACTAAACATTGACGTATCTTTGCATGTTATTCAGAATCCGTAAAATAAGTCTAAATAAGATCATTTCAGTGTATTACTCAGCACTCAAGAATTTTTAAGCGTTTGTTCAAACTCATCTATCCAACTTCCAACAAAATCAACCGAATCGGCTATCATGAAAAAATTATTGCAACCGAAAGATACGGAAATTACTCAAGAAGGCATAAAATTATTTTTTTCATGCCAGTGAAGATGGATGTCGAGATAGTTGAATTCTTTATGAATCGTGACGTTTTGCAAAGTATTAAGAAATGTACGAAATACATTCCAGAGCATGACGAAATGGGTAACGAAAATCTCAAAAAACATTACATAAAAAGATACGCTAATAGCATTTGTTACAATACCAAAGGGACTGCAGTTTCAAGAAAATAGCACTTGCTGCATTATAAAATTTATAAAAGTGAGAAATTGTATGAAGCGCATTTCTTCAGTAAAACTTCATAAAGTAGGATGAGTGAATTTATAGTTTAGGACAAATATTTAAGCTAATAAAGGGGATAGGAAAGTTTCAGTCTCGATTTTTCTCTCGTGTTTATGACTTAAATTACAAATTTCTATTTAATGAATTTTTAAGAACATTACTGAGTTTCTAAGAACAATCATTTTCCTTCAATAGAGACTGGAATTTATTTTCCTTTTTTGGAACCGAGATATTTCATGAATTCAAATACATCCATTACTCATGATTTGCTTGAAATTTCATTGAAATTTAGACTGACTAACTTTTAGATTTCAACTAATCGTTTATTAAAAGTTTTTTAAAATACCAATGTGGCCTTATTAAGGCTGGAAACTTTTTATGGTCACTTTATAGTTTAATTATACAAATTTTCTGAAATATACTTCAGAAGTTCTTTCAACAGCGGCGATCAGCAGCGTCTCCGTCGATCTCCAGGGGGAATTAATAACTAAAATATCTTAAAACATTTCCAACGACACCAGTGAAGAGATCGCTACATCAGGTACTGTGTTTTTGTTGTTTTCATTAAAAGAAAAATTTAGAAGAAAGACTTCAGAAGAATTTCAGAGCCGCAGTCTTGTTGTTTATAAAATTGTTTTTAGATGAGTAAAAGGAATAATTCATATTTTTAAAGTATCATGTATTCATATTTTTAAAGTATCATGTATTCATATTTTTAAAGTATCATGTATTCATATTTTTAAAGTATCATGCGAGTTTATATTTTTTGAAATACTATTTTCTCTATTTGTGTATAGATAATCGCAACTATCAAATGCTCTGCAAGTACATCTTTTAAATATTAAGGAAATCGAACGTAACATTCAAGTTGTTTTATATGCATATTTTCATTTAAAAACGAATTGATTTATCGTATTCTGTACGTTTCTTGGTTGGCCCTCGCCAAATCTGCAAAGCTATGAAGTTTCGTTTCTGTTGCGTCACTGACCTTCGCTGACGTCTCTGAGCTTGTTAAGAATTCATTTATCTGTCGCTCTCAAGCGATTCAGTCCAAATAAAAGATTAAGTTTAGAAGGTTTTGCAAAATAATCTCTCGATCACTGATCTGTTTTTACATTTTTCCTGCAGCTGTGGGGCAATATTACGAGAACATGTTTTGACGGAATTATTATGCCTTCCATTCAAACGCGTGTTCATTTTTAGAATTTGCTGATTAAACATTTTACATGTGCTTGCTTTTGATGGTGTAATAAAATGAGTTCTTTCTCAAAGTAATTAACTTCTGTATTAATCTAATTGTTTGGGTTTTTATATAAAGAGCTTTGAATGATTAAATTCTTTCATATTTTAACAAATTTAATCACAGTTTTTAAAACAAGATTTACTTTGTTTAATTTTTTTTCTTTCAAACTCTTTTTACATTTATTCAACGAAATGAGACGACTGATATATTAAATGTTTTTATAATTTTTTTCCAGTCGAAATTATTAATTGAAGTATTTCAAATTAAGCATTACGTATTTTAGCTCGCACCGTTGTCTTTACACGCTACTGGACTAGAATATTTCTAAATGAAAAACATTTGCTTATTTCATTGTATATTTAGTGTATTTTAGGGCAAATATGATTCTATCTCGAGAATTTCGGTAAATGAAAACGAAATTTGCCATACTATAGCGACATCATTGTTATTGTCTGAACGCGTGACAATTTCGTTAATTCCTTTAGCTACTAGCTAAAATTAAATTTCAATTTTAAAATGGCTCATCTTGGCAAAGGTCGACGCGAAGATTTATTCGTCTTAGCCACAGAACTAAATTAAAAAACCCATCAATCTATGACCATCGTCACACTCAAAGACCTAATTAATGCTAGCGAAAAATGCGACGAAGACCTAACCCAAAACCTGCTTACAACGATTGTTGAAGATCGCAAAGCGAACAGCAAGAAGAAAAATTACGTAATTAATAAGAGAAAAAAAAAAACCACATATAGAAGAACGAGAAGTAAAACTGCGCCTCCAACAGTTGAGGTTAGAGAAACAAAAACGGCAGGACGAACTCGCTGAACGCAAGCGCAAGAGATTTACTTTCCCAACTCAAGTTCAAGATCCAAATGCAATCTAAATTAGTGCTGGTACATCCAAAACAAGTGTTACTAAATTTCTCATCAAAGAAGTGTCAAAATTTCTACACCGGTTCGACTTCAAATAAGAGTCAGTCTTTATCTAAAATCATTTGAACGTCAAGCACACAGAATGCATATTAAACAGCAGAAGAAAAGTACGACAGCTACGAACTAGAGGTACTTGCAATTATAAAAGCATTAAAGAAATTTCGTGTTTATCTTTTAGAACAACATTTTAAAATTGTAAATGACTGTGCAGAATTTCAGAAGACTATGCATAAAAAGGATCTAATTACAAGCATAGCCAGATGGGCACTTCAATGAGAAGAATTCGATTATGACAGAGCACAGAGCTGGAAGTCGAATGAAACATGTTGATACTCTTAGTCGATATCCAGTAATATAATCTGTGATGATACATTAACTTCAAAGTTGAAAAAAGCACAAGAAAATGATAACATCTAAACATTGAAGTCCTTTTAGAGAAGCAAGAATCAGAAGAATTTTTTTGAGCGGAACGGTATATTCTACAACTACTTAAATGGTCGAGACTTAATCGTAACATTCAAGTTGTTTTATATGCATCGTAACCCCTTAATCGTAACCCCTAAAGAAACGGAAGCTGAATTAAATTGGCTCACGAGAATAGACACTTCTAAGTAGCGAAATCAGAAGAAATTGCTAAACAGGAATTTTTTTTTATTCCACATTTAACCCACATCGTAAAAAAGTAATAGTTAATTGTATCCCATGTATCTCAGCTAATAAGAAACTGCCAAAAAAGAAAGGTTTTTAAATCTAATTTCTAAAGAATACATACCTTTAAGTGCGTACCATGTCGACTTCATTGGCCCTTTACCTTCCACAAATAAAAGTTACACATTTTCACTGTAATAGACGCATTTACCAAACTTACTTGGCTATATTCCGTCAAAACTGTGTCAGCTGAAAGCGCCTTTGAAAAGTAAAAACTACAACAGAAAATCTTTGGCAATCCCATAAGAATTATCTCTAACAGAGGTTCAGCGTTTACTTTAGAATTATTCAACGACTACTGTACCGAAGAAAACATGCAACATCTACAAATAGCAACAGGTGTTCCTCGAGGAAACGGTCAGGTTGAAAGAATGAGCCGAACTTTGATTCCCGTCCTCAACAAACTATCGTTAGACGACTCAACGAAATGGTACAGATACGTTGACATATTACAAAGAATACTTAACGGCACTACATGTCGAAGCACGAAATGGACATCGTTCGAACTTTTTGTAGGAACTAAAATGCGCAACAAGGAAGACATCCGAATCAAAGACCTACTGCTAGAAGAAATGGTAGAAGAATTACAATAACAACGTGAATTTCTAAGGAAACATGCCAAAAAGAACGTCGAAACCATACAATTTGAAAATCAAAAGGCGTACAACAAAAGAAAGAGAGCTTCAATATACAAAAAAGGTGATCTGGTAGCAATCCAAAGGACAAAATCTGGAACTGGACTAAAACTAAGACCGAAGTTCTTAGGTTCTTATAAAATAACTAAAGTGAACTCTAAAGATAGGTATGAAGTGAAATAAGTTGGTCAGCACCTCAGCTGATTTAATGAAGCATTTTTATACTAACTGAATTTTGAATATTAGTTATTATTTTTAATCTCTTATATTATATCTAGGGATTGCAATACCGGTATACCGGGATTCCGAATACCGGTATTTTGAGACATTTTACAATTTCGTAATACCGGTATTCACAAGTTTAAATACCGGTTTTTCGGTATTTACTAGAAATTTTTTAAATTCTCTCCACTATATGCTCAGGGATCACCAACATGGCAAAATATTATACGTTTTTGTTTTCATGTCTACCTAACGGGCGAAATTAATTAGCTAATTAATGGCTTAATTGCTTAAATCTAAATTAGCGAAACATGGATTATCCCTGAAAGAAGATATAGTATCCATAACGACTAATGGATTAACAGTTATGAAAAAATTTGGAAAATTTATTGGTGCAAATCAGCAAATGTGCTATGCTCATGGAATTCAATAAGGAGTAATAGATGTATTATACCAAAAAAATAAAGAACAGGCGAATCCAATTATTGTGGATATAGAAACTTCGGATTCCGACATTGAAGAGAATAAGAGTGAGAGTGATATTGACAATGAAGATAATGACAATGTAATTGTGGAAGAAGATATTGCTAATGAGGATGAAATATTAACCCATCAAGATTTGCTTCCTATAATTTATAAAGTTCGAAAAATTGTTAAGATATTTAAACCTTCCCTTACAAAAAATGCCGTATTACAAAAATATATACTAACTGAAAATAAAACAGAATATATGTTAATAATAGATTCTAAGACACGTTGGAACAGTTTACTCCTAATGATGGAACGGTTTTTGAAATTTAGAAATCCAATCCAAAAAGCAATAATCGACTTAAACCTGCAAATTAATTTTTCAGGGAGTGAATTCGACTTCATATCCAGAATTATATCAGCTCTTCTTCCAATAAAACTGACTATAGAGGCATTATGTCTGTCGGAGAGATTTTAATTTATTAATATGCATCAATAAATTTCATGTTGCAGTCACTGAAAGAACAGCACACATCACTATCTGAAGAATTATGCATTACATTGAAAAATCGCACAGAAGAAAGGCACACCGAAATAGAAAATGACTTATGGTATTTACATAATTATAATGATTTTTAAAATGAAGATGAAAAAAAAGAAAATAACCAATTCAAATCTGATTAAGTTCAAAATAAATCTTCTTACAATTATTTACCCACAAACCTATCCATATTCTAAAGAATTCGGTTCAGTTATCGAAGATTATGATGTCACTGCTGTCGATAGTGATAAGGAATTGTCTCTTGAACAAAAATTAGAATTAGCGATAAATAAAAAAAATTCAACGAACCAAAATACAGAAATCAGCTATATCCAAAACCATCCGACGAGAAATCGATTTGTTTGAAGATGAGGGGTTTAGAGGTAAATACTTGGAAAAAGTATATCGCGCATTGCTAACAGTATCACCAACTAGCCTATATGCCGAAACAGCGCTTTCGACAGCTGGTAATTTTTACACAAAATTACTTTTCAGGCTTAATGACAGTACAATTGATGCATCATGTTTTTTAAGATCACATTTCAAAAATTTGTAATAGTACCACAGACTGAATAGTGATATTTACACTTTTTTTGTGATTTAAATAAATAAGTTGTTCCTTTACTTTTTTGTGATTCTTTATATGCTGTTATAATTTATAAGTTACAATTTTTTTTTTGATATTTACCCTCTCTTATAAAACTGGCAAATAAAACAAAGAAACACCTGCGTTTTCTTTCTTTTTCTAAAATTTCTAATACCGGTATTAAAACCGGTATCCCGGTATTAAGATCTAAAAAATACCGAATACCGGTATTGAAATTTTGGTCCGGTATTGCAATCCCTAGATTATATCCTTTTTTAGAAATTGCTATTGTATGGTAAAGCTCTTTTCAAATAATTCTTATATTCGTTTGCAACAATTATCGTATTTTCATATCATTCTTTATCTTTCAACTTATTCGAAGGATTTTTTGAGATTCGATATTTAGTTAGTTGTAGGTCACAATATAGAATATTTTGGTATTTTTATATGCTTTATTTTAGATTAGGAATTGTGAATATTGGGTATACATCTTTTCATCAGTGATATTTTATTTTATTATCTTTAAGAACAGTATTATTTGTGGTTATTGCATAAACATTCCTAGATCAAATTTATGTTTGTAGCTGAAGCTAGTTTGTTAATAAAATGTAAGTTCTTATTAAAGTAATTTACCTCTCAACATTCTGTAAGGGCTGAGAGACCAGCTCTGTCAGGAGAGGGTGATTCTGTAGGATATCCCACGGAACTATTTTATTTTGCCATCATTTGATTCTGTTGTCCCATTGTAGGACGTGATTCAAAGCGATAATTGTAGAAGGTTAGATCATTTCCCAGAGGACGATCATTTTAATTAATACAGCATTCCAGATCAACGCCATCTTTCGAGCTTACGAAACGCTGACATAACTAATATTCAGGCAGAGCCCTACTAACCACCCACTGTTTGACGAAGACTTTTCGCGCATCTGCGCTCCCTAACCGCGATAAGTTGTTTCAGTCACATAATGCACTATATTTCAAACGTCCTCCAGAGGGAATTATCTAACTTTGTTTCTTTCATATCTCCATTTTTTAATCCATTTTCCTGTAAATACTCCTCCTGTAAGCGTTTTTCCTTTAACTTTAAATAAATTCTTTTATTTTTAAGAAGTCTCTTCATCCTTCGTTTGCATTATTTTGATCTTAGTTGTGAAACTGACCCTTAGTTGTGAAAAGACCCCTAGACACCTCGCCACTAAAACCTAGCTATCTGAAGAGTAACTCTTTTGGGGAGAGATTTGGTTAGACTCTCACATGAATAACATTTCTTTATAACTTTCTCACAGCCATGTGTGTATCAGGAAAAAAAAACTGGCTTACGACTAAAATATTAAATTCTAAATTCTTAATTTTAATTTAATGAAGTTTAAAAAATGAAAAATGTAAGAATAACTCATTTTAAGTTAAAACACATTCAACAATCTTTATAATTTTGAGATAAAATTCGAACAGCCCCCATAAGTGGTTTCAGGTATTACAGTTTAGTAGCGATATTCAGAGATGCATATAACATACAAATTTAAGCTAGATTAATGATTATTTCTCCTTAAGGAGTACCTTTGAAAATTTCTTTAGAGAAATTAGTATAATGCATTTTAGTGCAGAGTAATTCAAACTGAACTTTTTTAAAAATTTCTCGCGGTATCAAAACTTAATCAACCTTTACTAATAAAAGTTCAATGGAATTTTAGATTACCAGCTTATCACCGTCCACGAAATGAAAAAACTTATTTAAGACATTTCATCTGAGAGTAATAAATCCCAACTGTCTTGGGGTCCTTTATTTGTATTTTCTACAAGTCGCCTTTGGTGGCTGGGGATTTTGTTATCTTTCATTTCTGTTAAATCGTTTATATATAGCTTGATATCCAGGATGCAGTAAAAGCGTCAGACATGAAGGACGCGTTCCTTTTATTGTCTTTGCATCAACTCCGTTCACTGCTCACATGAAGCTTTCCAAAGGTTTCATGACATCATGGAGTTATTAAGAATGTAAATGTCTGATTCACCTATTTCATAATTTTTTTTTTAATATTGCTACTTCACTTTATCATCTCGTTAACTACGTAGATATTAAACAAAATCCTTCTTCCATAACTTTCAACAATAAAAAAAAATCACACGATCTCTCAATGGATGAAACGATTCGAACTTCGGTCCAACAATGTTATCAATTATTGGGAACTAGGCACATAAAAAATAATTTTAAGAAATTGCCAAAGGACAGAGAATTTTGCAAGACTGTTAAATGAGTGACATCAAAAGGCATTTAAAAAAAAATTGAGGAATTTTAAATTTCTTTTTCGGTCATTCCACGTGAAATGAGCAAATGAGTTGTAGCCAACAGGTCGATGAAAATTAATATTTAAGTTAATCGTGCAGACGTATGTATAAATGCAAAATATGAAATTTATATCTATATGAATAATTATAATATAAAAACTGTGAATAATTGTTTATTCTACCTACGTAGTTTATTTTGCACAAAAATGAATGATTGCAATAAAATGAATAGAAAATGCTGTTAAATTTAATTTCAATCTTTGGAAACCAAAAGTCAATTGATTTTTTTTCAAAACAAATAATAGATGTACTGACATATATTCTTGTAAAACATGAAAGTTGTCTTCATTGTCATGTTTCTTCATTATTTTTTTTAGCCTGCATGAGGAGGAAAATTTACCTTTCACACAATCCAGTTAAAATGGCAGAACTTTTTTTTAAGACAAAGAAATTAAAAAGCAACTTCAAAAGTAAGGTAATCGCTTTATGGTACTTAGTATTTTATTTTATACTGATTTCAATAATGCTCATAAAAGTATTTTCAGATTTTATACTTCAGTGCAAGATTGACTATTTTATTTTAAAAAGTAACTTTGAAAGAGATAAATAGCCCATGTTCCAAAGATTAAAGCAATATAAAAAATTCATTTAGATAAATTATTAAGTTACTTAAATACTTAATTTAAAAATGAAACATTAAGCAATTGTGAAGGAGCTGTTCAAAGTGTTAACTCTTCAGTTGCTTGCAAAAACTAAAATATTAAGCCAAATCATTGAGTATTTTCATGTCTAAAGTGAAATCATATACCAGATTTCATAAAAATCTGTTACGTAGCAAGTTTTTTTATTTTTTCATTTTTGCTCATTCTGCATGGGATGTCCCTTTTGTGCGACTATATTTGCAGAAGTTATGGTGGAAAACCCCCAATATTCAGGTTGATTAAAATTTTAATTAAAATCTCAAAAAATGATAAGGCCTATAAAGTACCAAAAGCACATTAAACTTTATTATCAATAAAAATTATTATGAATTACGTTGAAACCCCATATGACACTTTAAAAGGCGAAACATAACACATTGAAGATTAACATGAAAAGTAAAAAAATCGTACAAGCATTATTGAGGCAGAGTTTCTTCAACAAGTGCATACACAAGACACTGTTTATTTCAAACACTAAGTGCAAATTGGATCGATTTTGATTCAAAAACATGGACGGTCCATGCATGGACAATGAGAAACTACAGCTAGCCAATCAAGTACTAAACCCATTTTTCCTTCATGAGAATTGCGCGCCATGATAGATCTACTTTTAATATCTTGGTTCCGGAGCGTCGCTGAATAGAGACCCCATTTCATTGAAGAAATAGAGTGTAAGCGAGACTGGTGTACGCCAAATCTGTTGGAGTCGAAAGTATTAAAGGGTGGGGTGGGGGGATGGAGCAGCTCAGCTCCTTTCCACGTCATCTGAGCGTTGTTTAAAATTATACAATTTATTCTAAAATAACCCTAACAGGATAGAAATACAATAAATTACCTTTGCAGCATCATAACAGGATGCTAATGTAATCGATGTACATAAAACATTAACTACGTGGCCCAGAAATCGCTGTTATTACTTATTGCTGAATGACATAGGTGAAACAAACAAATTACTATACGAACGTTTCAGACTGCTTCATTAAATGTTTTTACAACTGCGCTTCATTCAATGTTTCATAAATTAATGAAGCTTCAAAATACTATTAGAAATGTTTTGGGGAAGGCCGGCATTCAATTAAGTCAGAGGATAAAAGTAATAAAACGTCAAACAGAAAATCTAACAAGAGCTGAAATAGGCTTGACCGTCAACAGGTGGATAATTATAAATAATTATGCCAGAACGATTAAGTTAGAGTCATCCAAAAAGTCAATCTAGGCGAACAAGCTGGTCGCCAAAGGCAGCTAGATAATATAAATTTTAGAGTTGCGGCACACATCTAGCAAGTTAAGGCAAGATAATTAGTTTTCAAAATTTATATGTTCGTTCAAAATCCCCTTTCTCATCCTTTCCTCTCTTCTTAAATCTTTCATTTTTCCTTATATTTTTCTCTTGTTATCAATAACTATGTACTCTTTTGATTTGCTTCCGTTGAAAGAGGGTCAGTTTGAAAATTTATTATTATTAGATGAAACTTTGTTAACCTCTTTCGGAGACGAATCTTGAAGGAGAGATCAGATCTCTGAGGATCCATGCGAGTATTTCAACAAAAACTCGAACTAAATGAAAGAAACACAAATGAAGATCCATCTCGTTACATAACCTCGAGATTTTGTTCCAACTTGCCTCATCATAGTTTCGGACATTTTTTCTGATTACTAAAAAAATGTCGCGTTTAGGGTAAAAAAAACGTAATAACTAGGTATAACGTAATATCTCATTTAAAAAAAAATATCTAGGTAAAAGGAAAAAATAAATATTTCTTAAAATGAACGAATTTTTTTTCACTATCGAAATAAAATGGAACCCTTGTCCACTGTCTTTCATTCTCTTTTTCGATTAGTCCCTAATTGCATTGATGTGCAAGGGGACTTTCATAAGAATTGCATTCAACACAAATTCTCATAAAAATTTTAAAATCTCTTAGTAAAGTGCGTGTTACAGCTCGCAGCTACTACAACTAGCATCACGTTAGTCCGTCTCTTTATTTGCTGAATATATAAAATATTTTGTTATCACTGAACTAGAAGTAATAATAAAATATTATTACTCAGCTTATAGAAATTTTATTTTTGATAGAAATGAAATAATACTGTCAACAAGCTGTCATTCTGCAGGCAACATCTGAGAGAGTTGTGGATTTATTAACAAATATTATTGCAGAAATTCTCGTGCACAACTATTCTGTATGAATATGATCTATAGTAAAACATGAATCTACATAATGCATCAACTATCTACAACATGAATCTATAGCAAAATTTAAAGGTTTATTTCCGCGTTATGGGATACCTAACCATAATAATCACGAATACTCAAATGAAAACTCATTACAAAGATCGGACTTAAGTTAATAGTAATCCACTCACAAACCAGCGAAAGGGACCTCCCGAAAACTTTCTCGCATATTTTCATCAAGGTTATTTCAGAGTACGCCTTGCATGGCTCTGGCGTATAATGAAATATTCACTTCTGGCCAAAATTTGGCATTTTTACTAAATCTATCAGGTATTCCTTGGCGAGCTATTCATTCCTGACTTGCGCTAATAGTATCCGAAAATCGAATTGGTTCTTTAGACATTTTTTCTCAACCTATTAAAACAAAGGTTTGAAGCAAAATGTGCACTTAATCGCATATCAAATCTTATATATTTAAGTGATGGCGTTTATGAATGATCGCATTTATATGCTTCTGTAAATACAGACATTCAACTTCGTGTTGGATTCAGCTCCAAATTTGATATGGGTCCATACTATAGATGTTCAATTTATATAGCGAACTTCATTCATCTTCCTTTTTCCGTTAACTTTACATTCGCACAGCCGAATCGACGAGATTCCTCTCAATACATTTGACACAAAATTTGATAGAAGTCTGAAAATTCGGGGTAAAGACTGTATACCAAATTTCAATTGTCTAGTTCGACCCGTTTTTGAGTTATCTTTATCACAAACAGACAAACGCTTTCCAAAGATGCGCTTTTCGAACCCGTGGAGGTCTAAGACGTGGAGATTTGCCAAAATCTCGAGTTCGAATTTTGGGCACTTACTATCATTTCTCTGTATTGCGTATTCGAGAAAGTAAAAATGCATTGCAAAATATAGAATGAAAATATTGAAATCCTGGCAATAACACCCAAAAATTAGCACAAATATAATACAAACTGCATATCTCCGTTTTCTGCCCTTCGTTATAATCCAGCATAAAGTGATGTAAATAAGATGCGATGATCTCAAAATTAATTTTTATTCATGCCTAGCTTTATTCGCACATAAATAAACGAGTCCGAGTTACTTTACGCCAAAACAATGTGGGATTGGCACATTCAATAATGCTGCAGAGCAAAATGTTGTCTACCTTCACTGGGTTTCCCTATTCTAGATGCTATTTATTCCGCTGCGCATGCGTTCGGCTATTGAGAAATAAAGTGATGTTAAAAAGGCTAAAACTAAATCAGAGATGTGAAAAGCAATGTTTTAAACCTTCTTCCGTAGCACACTTTTTTCCTCCATTCTGAACTATAAAAAAAATGGAGGATAACTATTAATAAATAAACTAGTGGGAGGGATCACCCCAAAGCATCCTAGTATACTTTCTTAAAAAGGAATTATCCCAGAAAACGCCACTGCCGCAGCAATGGATAAGAAATGTCAACTTTTGGCACCGATTTAACATTTTTGTTCAATGTATCATGATATATCTAGCTAATTTTTTGGCGATTCATCCCTGACACGCTGTAAATAGTACTCGAAAATTGAATTTGAGTTTTAAACGCGTTTTTTCCCAAACGATTGAAAAAAATGACATCGAACTACTTTTGTAGTCATAAAATTCCATACCAAATTTGATATACTGCATTCTATTGAGTTGGAGTTTATAACGTTTTCTTCCTTCTGAAGGTACAGATCGACAGACAGACAACCCTTTCTTAGATTTGGTTAAAAAATCAAATAGGTGTCGACACTACAGGTGTTGAATCTTTGCATTGAATTTTATCTAATTCTTTTCGTTTTGTAGTTATCGTGTAAACTTATATTCGAACAGTCAGACAGTCATCCGCTGAATAGAGTTTACTCAAATTTGGATGTAAATTTGCAAATTTAGTGTAAAGATCATGTATCAAATTTCATCTGTCTAGATGGAAGCGTTTTTTAGTTAGATAACTAAGAGACAGAGAGACTGACATTTTCAGAAAATGTGTTTTTCAAACTCGGAGGTTTAAAATGTGGAGATTCGTCAAAATCGAGTTCAACTTTTTTTGATGACAACTATACTTTCTCTATACTGCCAATACGAGTAAGCAAAAACCAAATAAGGTTTTAAAATTCTTAATGGAATATGGAATTCTTAATCTAATATGGAAATAACTTCCCAACACTTGCATTTAATTTTTTTTATTGTCCGGTCGCAGATAAGTAAATATTAGCTAATGAATGAAGGAAGAAAAATGCACATAAGGAATGCATGAAAAATAACTATTAATATTTTAAAGCTTATTTTATTATTTAATTAAAATGATTAAGAATAGTCATTGCTTGGTTAAATTTTACTTTCTAATTTTAGCAGTATCAAATAAAAATATAAATTGCGTGCCTAGTTCTTAAATAGGTTTGTGAATTTTGTAATTAATATTGAACTAAGTGGCTCTAAAAGGCATCAACATGCAATATAAGTTGCAGCATCCTCAGCAAAACAATGGCCAGTTTTTAAGAGAATCAGTTATAAATAATGGCGACTTCACCTTGACCATTAATGAAAAATATCCAAACAATAGACAGCTATCTTTATTTAATAGCCTTTTATTTTTTTTTAAACAGAATTATATTAAAAGCTTTTGAGTTATGTAACACACTGCTACAAATGACGACTATAGCAATAAAGGAGGAAAAAATATCGCGATAGAAAATGACAGTTGCAGAGGTCGAGAGACTGAAAAACTGCTATAATATGTGACAATTTTCACTTCCAATCATACGACAGACGTTCCATTTCATATTGCAGTTATTAACAATTGAAAAAATATGTCTTTCTGAGCAAGAATCGTCAAATTAAAAGTATGCGACAACGTCTTAATTTATTATACTAGAATATTCTGATATGATAATATTATATCATCAATATGATTATATTAATATATTATATATATATATATATATATAATATATATATATTAACATATTGTGTACATATAAAATCGTTTTTTAAACCCTCGTCATGTGCTTTTGAAACAAACTATAAATATTACGGGAAAATCTGACACGATTAATCTACTGATTACATTTAGATCTTAATACTCACCTGAAGCCTTTTAAATCTTAAGTGATTACAACCTCTATCACATATTATTACTTACCTTCAAAAAATTAATACACCTCTAAACTTCATTATAATAATACAAACAGAATTTCATATTCCACAGTTACAGAATTTCATATTCCACAGTTACAGAATCATATTCTAAAATATGTGCGAACAAGTGCGATTTTTTAACACAGTTACCGAACTCCACATGCATAAATATAAGAGAATTTTCCCCCCAATCAGAGTCGCGATCCTTCCAGTGTCGCTCCGCCGTCCTTCTCGCTTCGTTGAAGGGATTCACTCGATGCGACCCCCTCGGGATGGGGACATACCATTCCCGCAGTGTTGGGCAAGTCAGGATTTCTGTTCCCTTTGCACGGCTTACCCGGTGAGAAGCGTTGAGAATTTAGCAGTGCACAAAAGTGGAATGAAAATGTGCAATATTTTTTATTGTAACAATATATTTGTAATTACCGTAATAGCTTGCTTTAGTGACTGGGATTTGAAGAAAACATCGAATACCCAACAGCGACGTAGCCAAAGTTGTGACGAGACAAGATACTCGTCCAAAGACCATATGAAGTTCTAAATAGGGCAAAAAGTAAACAACTTTCGACAAGACACAGAATTTTTGAAATGGGACCCCTTCCCTTCTTCCTCTGTATATCAACATCTTTTGGTGGGGGAGGGAATCGGTGGCTTCATTAGTCTTTAAAGAGTATTGGCACACATTAATCTTATTATAATTCTTTCAACTTAGTCATAAAACGTTCCATACAAAGCTTAGCCACGCCGTTAATGGGTTTGTGTTGGAAATCACACTTTTCTAAGGCAAAAAGAAGAAATGCAAGCACAAGGCATTACCGATTAACGAATTGAATTTAAGTAGACATTTAGAGCAATTTTTTTCCCATTTGTCTGAAACTTATTTTCTCTATTCAACTATTAAATCCAAAAATATTTCTGGCAATCGTTTCGTTAAATCTGCAACCATTTAAAATAGATTAGATCATCGATAGACGACACCAACTGCGTTAGGAAAAAGAATAAAGTCGGGGACATCATTTAGTTTTCTGAAAGTTGCCTTTTTTTTAAAAATATGGTAGGTCTCTCGTATATCAAGATTTCAAAAAAGATATACTGAACTAATGACACATGGAGCAATATTTCTAGCACTCATTTTCTTCAGCTGCCTTTCTACTTACATTAATCTGGATAAAAGATGACGCTCATTCCGATATCAAAAGTCAAAGAAACAAAAGTAGTTTTGCTGAAGATTCAATACATGGTTTCATAGAGCATTAAACTCAGTTAAAAAGTGTTCAGATAATAATAATTCTTGAATTTTAATGATGTTGGTGCAATCCCAAGTAATAATAAGACAATAATGAAGAAACCTAAGGATGTTTAATCCTGCCTTTCTATTAAAAGTAACTGCGTGAAAAAAATGTGAAAAATTATTAATTTTCGGAGAACAAATTGATATACAATGAAATTTCAAAGCAATTAATGACAAAAAATAATAAAATCAATATTAATTTCTGAAGGGTTTTTTTTTTTTTTTTTTTTAGCATTTTCAATGTTTCAACACGAACTTAAACTGTTTTACAAAAAGTAAATCTAATAATCTTCCACCTAATCAATAGGAACTTAAACTTGACCGTTGAAACAGTACAGTAAACAAATTTGTCTTTCAAAGTAACTTTTTTTTCCTATTTCAAAATGAGTTTTTGGCAGTGAGAAATTCATTTCCTTCCATGAATTCTAATGTAATGATTCGTTAATGAATTCTTTTTGCTATGCTTGCCATTTAATTTTAAAATCGAACAAAATTTAATTTTTTCTACTGATAAAAATAATAGACAGGCAAACACACTAAGAATCAGCTGCAATTTTTGAAACATCTAGATATAAAGTGAAATCTTACTTTTAGTTGGGTTTCATGGCTTATTGGAGATTCGATATTTGGTTAGAAAAGCCAAAAAATTATGCCTAATGTGTCACACAAATTCATTTTAAGGATTTAATTAGAAAAAAATTCTGATGAACTCCGATACATCATATTCCACATAACAGATTTAGCATTCATATTTGTAACAGAACATAATGTTCAACGTTTACTACCAGTGGGGTTTCGTTTTCTACTGAATTATCTTATAAATTTCTCAATTTCTTATTAAAGACCCGAAAACGTATTAGAACTCAAATGAACATTCCCATCTTCAGTAGAATAGCTATCTGAAATGTGTCAGCAAAAATTGTTTATGGGGTCTGTGCACTTCCCCCTTGCAAAAGAGAAAGCATCGCCTTATAATGGGATAACAGAACGTAGAGGAGATGGAGGATGCATGTCAATCAGAAATAATTTTCATTGACAATTATTATTATTTATTATTCTCTTTTTTTTCTGTGTGTGTCATTTTACTAGAAATATTGCCTGAAGTTCATATTGCTCTGCTCGTATCAGTTATATCGAAATTTCATAGAAATAATTTCGTATAAAGCTTGCAGTGACACTTTTGTATAAAACTTTCAACTGTTTACTGATTTAATATCTAGAAACAAATGACTACATGTATTTTTTTAGAAATTGAAGAATCAAGAAAACGATTTTAAAAATTTAATCAAATTAAAATATTTTGCTTTGTTTCCTTTGCCAAGGAAACCGATTTAATTTGAAAAATAACTTTCAGTTTGAAATTCAACAATTTGTATTAAGTAAATAGATTAAATTATTTAAACATCCCATTTTCGTGAAAAATATGCATTGATATATGCTACACTCTTCCAAGAAGGCTTAATCTCTTTCCATATGGAAAGTTAATATATGTTACATTTCTTATAACTGTATTAATGATGGAACAAAAATTTGGGCATCCAATGAACTTTATTTTTTGCATTGCATTTCATAAAAGAAAATATTCGTTCCTTTATAGTTTATCTTATTTGACCTTAGAAACTCATAAAAAGAAGCACTAAAGAGCACAATATGGTACCGTTATTTATTTTTCATCAAAAATAAATTTTACAAAAGTATAAAAAAATATGCAGTTTGCTTTTATCAAAAGTATAAAAGCATTTCTCTAAAGTCAAAAATGGAAACATTAACTTTTTTTTAAATAAGGAAAACTTGAGAGAATCGAAATTTTTTTACATGTTGCAATTTAAGCAGACAATTGAAAGAAGAAACTATAGGAATCAAGGATCTTCAGCTCAAAGAAATTGAATTCTTGATATTATTGCAGTAGTTTCCATTCAGCGAATTCCATTCTATAAAAGTTCTAATTTAAAGAAATTTTCACCAAAATTTTTAATTAACATGTAGATGTTGTTCATTCAAAATGACGGAAAATATCTACAAAACGAAATTTTTTCAAAAGCTTTTTTCCCTCCGCTCATTCGGCATTTCTCATTTGTAAAAGTCCAGAAAATGCAACATAATGTCGTAAAAAATTGTAGTATCTAAAATATTTATTGAAGAAAATAAAAGCTGCTTAACTTTCTCCAAACTTTGGAGGCCATAGATTGTTAAACATCCCACATAGCACAATACATTTCAAAATGTTACGAGGTTGAAGGAAGCGAGTGAAAATAATCATGATGAAATCATTAATGAGAAAGAATGCTATCAATGTTTGATATAAAATTAAACGACATTTCTAAAAAAAAAATTTACCAATTTCAAATATATGATAGATTATTAATATCTACAGTAATGTAAAATTTTTATTAAAATTTTAATTTTAAAGAATTGTTAATTTTGAATAAAGTCGTGTAAAGTAGTTTTGCTCCTTT
Source organism: Argiope bruennichi (assembly GCF_947563725.1). Taxonomy (NCBI): domain Eukaryota; kingdom Metazoa; phylum Arthropoda; class Arachnida; order Araneae; family Araneidae; genus Argiope; species Argiope bruennichi. The sequence continues at coordinate 6,268,718 of NC_079160.1, forward strand.
CTTTTTACAGTTTAAGACATTCTAAAATGGACAAACAAGTTCCAAGCCCAATTTTTCCTAAAATTTTAAATTTACTTTACAATTTCTATTTGACAAAATTTTTATAGCAATTTTTTTTCAGTGGAATGGTAAAAGAGACTCGATTCTGCATACCGAATCCGCATAAAAAACATCCCAATTAAGAAAGTTGTTTTCTCAAACTTAATATTCAATCTTTCTTGCTAAGATAGAATCGGATCTTATCCTCTAACAAATAGGTATATTCTTTACAATATCCGATATTCTTTACAATATCCGAACATACATGTCTAGGATTTAGTGACGCTAATAACAATTTGTTGCATATGAATTTCAGAAAATTTAGAGAGTTTCCAGTAGATTAATGCTTTAATGTCTTTGAAAAGTTAAGATGATTCAATTTTTAATACGCGTTTTATTGTTTTTATGATCAAATGTTTACCAACTTTGTACTTTGATGTGTGCCTAATAACATTGTAACAGGAGTTTCTGTTGAGTGAATTGACTCAAACGGAAACGCTATCAATGCTCTATTTTCGTCTGAACAAGTGATTGTTGCATGCAACAATCACTTAAGTTAAATATAAAAAGTTGATTAATATTATTCTATTCATCGTATAATGAGGAAGTCAAAGAAATGACAAAACTTTATTATTAACAAAAATATTCTAAGAGTTTTCATAGAAATTTACGGATTGAATTTTAAGAAATGATCTAAAAATCAGGAACTGACCGACTTGATAAACGTTCATTATTTCTCAAAAAGAAATTAAATGGATAAAGATAATACAGATCATTGGATTAGACTTTATAATTTTACATGATCTCCGTACCGTTCGAAACAAAACTTCAAAATGCTTATGCAGCGGTGCCCTAAGAATAAAAAATCCATTTCAAATTATTTTTCTTAACAAAATTTGAAGCAACATCTATAACCCTCCAAGTTTTGATAAATAAAAAAATTAAATACTATTGGAATAGTTTTCCCTGGAACAGAACCATTGAATCAGGTCTTCGGAAATTCTCATAACTAACTTTTCGCAGGGCATTTTAATTCCAGGAAAGACGGAAAAATTTTATCTTAGGAAATATTCAACATGCATGTGTTATGACAGATAAAATCATGCATCCAAATCAAACCAACCTTCCTTCCTTCCTTCCTTTCTGTTCTTACAGCTGAAGGGATTGCGGGAAGTTGTATTCTTTTTCAGCAAATGAATTTAAAAAATTCTCATCTATTTACAAAGAATATAGTTATTTTGATCTACCTTATTTGCACTTTCCAAGTGATAAGCTTCGATGTTTATAAAGTACTAAAAGAAAATTCCTAGTTTTATATTTTAATTTCCAATTTAATTGTTAGAAGCGTTTCAACTAAAAGAGAGCCTTTCTGTAGAAAAACTGAAGATTCGGCCCATATTGCTGAAGTTAGTAAAACTAGAGTGACAGGACATTGTCTTCTAATTCTTTGTATTCTAAGCATGGAAAAAAATAAGCATTTTTTTTTTAAATTTATCATTGAGTTCATGAATATTAAAATTCAAAGGTTTATACTAGAGGAAATGGTCCTTCTGTAGAAAAATTGAAGATTGGTCATATATTACTTTCTCTTTTTTTATCATTCATTTAAAGAATTAAAATGTATAAGTTTTCTTAAAGGAGATGGAACTTCTGTGTAAAAATGAAGTTGTTATGCATTTATTTTATTTATCAATGACTTCACTAATATTAAAACTCAAGGATTACACTACATCACTACAACACAGAGCCTTTAATGACGAAGAAAGCTTTGAGCATTTACATTCGTGATTGGAGAAATTGTTACTTGTTTATTTGGATAGCGAACATTTAAACTAAATGACACTTTTCATCTTAATTTTAATTTTGAAACCAAATTAAATAGTGAGCAGTGCTGCCGGATTATGTTGCTACCCTCGTATTATTTCTTATTGAATATTTAATAGTTTTATTGGGAAGGTTAAAATAATGAATGTTACCAGCACCCGTTGGTTAAATGGTCTTTAAAATAGCGCTTTTATTACAGAAAGTCAGTTGTGATCTTTAAGATTAATCTGTAAAAATAGGCATCTACATTTCTGACACAAGCACAGCAAGCAATCCTTTCATAAATGAGTATAAAATCTATTTTCAATATTATAACATGAATTTGGCGAAATGCATTTGTGGAATTTCAATCACAACCTCACATTAGATCATCTGAACTCAATTACACAGTGATAAATCATGCTTGTCCAATTAATTGCCCTACATTCATACCTTCTCTTTTTGATTGTCGTTATTACAAAATTTGTTCTCTGTTGATTTTACTGAACAGAATAAAAATAATTCAACTCAAGTTTCAGCAGAACTCGGTGGAGCTATCAGATGCCTTAAAACTATTTTCTTCTTAAAGCAGAAAAAAAGAAAGGAAATTAACTTGCTTTATTGACTTATTATTATAGACTTTCATAATGTGCATAATATGCAAGAAAGGTTAATAGTGAATAAAAATATTTCTATAACATAACTTATACTTTTAATTGCACTCATGCGCGTAAAATAATGAAATTTATGAATGACTTCTGCAATTATTAGGAAAGCTTTTTTCCAAAGTTAAAAAAATGATGAAATAATTTTCGTATTTGATATAAATTAATTTTAAGCATACAAGCTACTAAATAATTGATACAGAAAAATTCCATTGTAAAAATTCCAGATAGCCTTAAACACCATAAGAAATAAAAAAAAATTGAAACATGATTTTTTTCAAAAGAATATCAGAACTGCATGTAACTGTTTATAGAAAAGAAAATAGAGGTTTTTTTCTGTAATTTGAAAAATTAATTTTAGAAAAACGACCCTAGAAATCTACATTACAACAAACTAACTCACTTGTACAATTTTTCTAAATCAATTTTATCAATATTTCAGTATTGGACAACATAGTTTCATCAAAACACTTGCAAACACCAGATTTTATTCACCGAAAAGTTATAGATAACTACAAAAACATCGAATTTATTTTAATTCTGATAAAAAAAATCTCATCTACATAAATATTGTAGTCTAATTAAAAAGTAGTCTTCTGCCAATGCGGCGGAAATCATTCAGAACATTTTTTAATAGTTGTGGCAATAATATTTTTAATAAAAGGGTCTTTCTTTTCCGTGCAGATACAATCTTTAAAATACGTATTGCAACTAGTCAGGAAATATACTTATTTTTTAAAAAATGCTTAAAAGGTTTATGCTAGAATTAATTTGGGAACTATTAATTTACTGAAGTTATCTGGAAAAGAATCGGAATTTAAGAAAATGATTAGAATTTCCTAAATTCTATCATTTCGCGTGCTATATGCACGCAAAATAATAAATGCAAAAATTTTTTACTATTTGATATCTATAGCGTTTTAAATGTGCGTCAAATTAGCCACAAAAATGAAAAACTGGCACTTTATTTTATCAAATTACTGATATATAAATTTACTCAATTACCAGATTGATCAATCATTCAGCACATTTATAACCAATGCATTTTTCTCTTTTTTCCTTCAAATTCAAAATTATACTCACTTTTCTGTGATTATCTGTGAAAACATCCTTACTTGAATGCAATTAACTACAGATTCAACAGAAATCCGTTGCTTTAAAACAAATGAAACAGGCTTAACAGATCAGGGCAGTTTTCAATGCTGATTCGATTTGTAGCGTTTTTTGAGAAAGCTACTGTACTGAGAAAACTCAATGTGAAGATTCAGAAAGGAGAGACATTCTATATTATCTTTCTTTCAAGTTACACTTAAAAATTTGAAACTGACAAACTCTGTATATGATCTCTATAAAAAATTTTTGCAAAAGCACGTGCCATCGGATTTTAATGTTGGCAAATTTCATTTAAATGAACTGGACCCATTTTGCAGTGAACCGAATTTCTAGTGAATTGAAATCTTGAGAAAATTTACGTTTTGTGAATGCAGACTATTTACAAAATGCATGCGTTCGAGGGACATTCGATGCTCCTACAAATAAAGACGTCAAAAAGTAAATTTAAAATAAAAACTAAAGAATGAGAAACATTTTTTTCCCATTCGAATTTTCATTCATTTTCAACACCATTCATTTCATTTTTCAACGGCAATTGCCTTATTTATAATTATTGGATGAAATATATAAAATTTCTAATTTAGAAGAAAGAAAAGTTGCTCAAATAGCCAATTCTAATAATTATATTTACAAATTAAGTACTTAAAGCTGCTCGTTAAATAAAATGCTACAAAAAATGATATTTTTTATGTAAATAAAATATTTATAATAAAAATGAAACAAGTATTTTTCAGCTGATTCATTTTTTTTTTTTTTACTTCAGAAGTTCTGAAAGTTTCAATTTATCATAAATTCATGTAACACACAATTGCATCTTCATAAATATAACAGAAAATAAAACAACTACAAAAATTCAGTTTTTCGCGTTGTTTTAGTTTTTTTTTTTTTTTTTTTTAAGTTTAAAAAAATTCAGTACAATGTCATATTTGTAACATTTATCGTTAAACTTTATTATTATAATTATTTAAAGAAAATTTTCAAAAAATCAGTAAATTTTGATTCCAAAATTTTTAAATGAAAAAAAACTGACTGCCAACATATTGAAATCTAAATACGACGACAAAATTGGAAGTATTCACTTTCCTAGATACAGTGAAAGCAAATATCGGCGAATCCAAATACGAAAATTAACAATATAATTGTGATAAAAATATATAAGCTCTGAAATAACACTGATAAATACAATTAGAACTAAATTATTTTCAAACATGAGCAAGAAAACATTAGTTCACAACCAGAGCAATCAACTTTTCGTAGTTTCTAACTATAAGGAAATTTTGTTCACAATATTTTTTTAGACACACAATTAGACACAAAATTTAGACACAAAAATTTGTACACAATATTTTTTAACGCTTTTTCAATAAGTATTAAATTACCTTAATTTGTAATATATTGTATATTACGAGATTCTGAAAATGTTTTTAGCAGTCAGTTTTTTAAATGAGTTATCAATTTTTATAAAAAGATACATACACATTTTAGTAATATTAGAAGTATTTCAAACACAGTTTTTGATTTTGATTTAAGAATTGCACAACTGATAGATCAAAATAACTCGGAACAAAAAGATTGTATAACTTCAGGGGAGTATTCATCATTCCTATGATTTTTTTATTTTATTTAAGTTTTATTATTTTTTTTCTCTTTCTTTTCTTTTTTTTTTCGTTATTTGCACTTTTTTTTCTTTTTTTTTCTCTTTTTTCTTTTCATTTTTTTTTGTTATTTTTTCATTATAATTATGCTTTTTTCCTCCCCTTTACAAACAAAACAATAACAAAAATTTTCAATTTGAACATTTTACATCAGTATAATATTAACAAAACATGCTTATAAATATATAAATTTAATTGCATACAAGTCACAGCCTCCAGTTTCAAAGGCACAATAGTTGTTATACAATAGACAAGTCTGCAAGTAATCATTCAAAATGTTGTCAGAACTGCATGATCTTCAGTTTTTAGTGAAACGTGTGAATTCTCCGCATACTCGCACCAAATTTTAACATGAAGAATCGTATTTCATTTTTAAGAATTTAACAAAATCGAAACCTCCAGGTTATAAGAGTTACGTTAGAAGTTTTCGTAATAATATCTCATTTATTCAATATTTTGCTATAATACCTCAGTTCGTGTAGAGATTATGCCTGAAGTAACTATTGTCCAGTCATCTCGCCCCATGCAGTTCATTTCAACTGATCAAGTTAAGATTTTGCATAATATTTTTAGTCATTTCAATATAAAAATATAATTACAGACTGAGATACCAAAAAGTAATAGCATTTTGTTGAAACAAAATTTGTAGATGTTTTAGAAAAGGAAAATATTAACGAAATTAAAAGAAGGAATAAACTTTTTCCGCAATCAAAAGTACTTACTGAATCTTTCTGCTTCTGAACATACAGTTTTTAATAGAGCGCGACTTTTTACAGTCCTTTGCAAAATGAAAAACTGCATTATTTTCATGTTTTAATAAATGAAGAAAATTTGAAAATGAGCAAAAATTTAAAAGATTAAATGCTTAAATTTGTTCAGAAATATTAATAGATAATTTTTTGCACCAATGTGCAGGTACTGCAATGTTCTTGGAAGGAAGTTTTAACAAGCCTATAACTAAACTTGGAATTTCATTTGAAGAGAAGGGAATGGTCTCCGGTAATGTTAATTAAAAAAATTTCTTGCATCATTTTATAAAAGTTAAAATTTTAAATAAAACAGGTGTTAAACGTTATGATCAATTCATTCTGTGAAAAATACTAATACTTTTGAAAACTGCATCACCATAGAAGGATTACAATAGACGATATATATAAAACAGATGTCGTCCTGCATCCACATCTGTTGAATGCAATTTCAGTCTCAAAGTTTGTTGTTTAGCATTGGAAAGATTACCAAATCTCCATATGAAAGTTTTGATAAAAGTTTCGTTTGCATTGGTTGCCAGATGACTTCAGACATGATTCATAAATGTCTGGAATTCACTGGAGTCCCTTCCAAAAGAATGTAGAAGGCGAGTACACTGAATGCAGGAAGAAGGTATTTGTTTAGTTAGCAATTCGGATCGTCACTTAAACCAGCTTTATTTTTTTTTTTTTTTTACTTAATTTCAACATTGTTAACATAACAAATTTGTTACTGCTGTTGAGCAATGTTTCTTATGATATAGGCATCCGAATGGTATATTCCATTCTAAATCATAGAATGACAACTGATGATTCACTTCTGCTATTCCTTAAACACACATTCATAACGGTGGAAAGTGGGGATCACTGGTTATCGGTGGAGTGTGTGTTGGAAATGATCTTGCACAATCTATCTCTATTAGCAAGAAATGCTCAACGGCATTGTTACGATGTTCGCACATTACTGTCCGGCATTCAGAATATCGAAACGTATCTTGAAGATCGTAAAATATCTTGTGCTAATAGGGAAGACCATGTTATATTCAGCTAAAACCAGAGAGCAAACTTTAAGTTTGCCAACTCCCTCTGTCTCCAAACTATGGGAGTAGTGTTCATAGCTAGCGGAGTAGCAGCCTTTGCAGGAGTAATAAAAGTCATTTGATCTGCATAAGCCAACCACATCATTAGCAGTTGTCATTTGTCATTTCAAATATACTACGATGCACATCGCAATTTAAATCGACTGTTTGCTCCTGCTCAATTTGCAGAAAGGCTACTTTGTCGGTTCTGTTTAAGTTTGCCGGTTATAGATTTCTGATGCAGTTAGTGCAGATAGCCGGCTGAAGATGCTCAACATAAAAATTGTCTTTGACACAAGGACATCTTTTTAAGTCCAAAGGGAGGTTTACTCGATGAAAAATTTGCAAATTTGTCAGGCAGGCACTTGTACAATGCTGGATAGAAGAGAGATTCTGTATTTATGATAGAGACCAAGATCCCTTTATTCGAAGGTATTCAATACCTATCAAGCAGCCTGTGCGACCACTGAAGCTACAGTTCCAGGAGAGGTTCATATCATCCATGCCAAGAAATAAATCTGCAAAGTTGGTTCTGTACTCTCTTGCAGACCTGAGGAGGAAAGCTGTTGGGCACTAATAGCTATGATGCCACCAGAAGGATTCTGTTGACTATACAGCTTTTTTATGCGTGTGTTCCATGCTTTTTTTTTTTTTTTTGATGCCGGAACACAAATTTTGGTCAAAGCTATTTACGATCATAATGTTCATTATTATGATGCTACATGAGAATGAGATCCAGTCCTAATCTTTGTGTACTATTCTTTCGTTGAGTAGATTGAAGCAACATCTCGCTGCAAAGTTCCAGCAATAACTTTTACACGAGTGCACATAATATAGCTCTTGAATACCTCCTGAGCAGCAATCGATCCTTTTCAAACAGTTCATAGATAAATTATAGAAAGTATTTCAGCACAAATGTTCCGAATTCATGAACAATCAGTACTCTGAATATTACACAATATTTTTCGAGCTCTCGGAATAGTTTGATGCTGCAGTTTTCGAAAAATATTAGTATTTATAAATATTTCAAATCTAATGAATTTAAAAAATTTCCGAAAGAAAGTATTTTAAGAAATTCTAATGTTAGTCAATGATAAATTATATATATGCAAAACAAAGATTTTAGAATTTACCAAAATATTTTTAAATATCGTAATTTTTTCCATATCAATGTCAGTATTTCAAAGATGTAAAAAGCAACATATTCTATTACTCTTAAAATATAAAATTTACAAATCATTTTCTATAAATGCATCTACGTCACATGAAGTGCAGTTTAAAAATCAAATATAGCTTAATGACAATGTATATAAAGTTCCTACTTAATTGTGGACACATGATTACATACATACATGATTTTGGGCATAATATGGTTATATAACCGTTATTTCTAACAGATATGGTGAAAAACATTTATGCATTTTGTATAACAGAGCATTTTCATTCCATATACCAACATGTAATGATTTAATGCATGCTTGCAAGCAAATCGAGCGTTTCAGTGAAATAATTCAATACAATTGCAATAAACGATATATGAAGCAATTACAGCTTTTTTTTTTTTTTTTTTTTTTAAGTTTACAAGCTTGCTTTTTTTTTTTAAGTTTACAAGCTTGCTTTTTTTTTAACTTACAAATTTATTTTTTATTAAAAAATTAATTATCTTTTAATTTAAACATTGAGTTCATTATTTCACTCAAGATCTCACTACTTTCATTTCAAGCATTCATTACTAATTCCAATAATTTGTTTAAGGGTCTTTTTATTTAGATTTTAACTTCTACCAATGTTTCATACAATACTGCTCTCAAAATTTCACAGAAACGCTCTTCTCGAAAAAAATAGAAGTAAAATTTGCAGGTTCAACATTGGTGCAAAGATTAGATTCTATTTTCAAAATTTTAAGTATTACTTTTTGGAGTCTCAGTCATTTTCTTTAAATAATACATAGAAAAAATACTAATAGATCATTTCATACAATCTACATTTTCAATATTTTACTCTAAAAATTTTGGAATCATTTTATATTTTTCAAAAAGTTTTTTTTTTTTTTTCAATTTCAAATTGATTTTTCTAAACACTTTAAATTTGTTAAAAATTTGGGATGAAGATGCAAAATAAACTTTACTATAAAATGCTTTTAAAAGAAAATAAAATATTTTATTATAAAGTCTAATTCTTAAATAATATCAAAATTATGTATTTGAAAAATAGAAAAATGAAATTTAACATTTCTTTGAAATTATTTTAAACAAACTAATTATCAGCAAACAAACATTTAAAAGAAACCCTTTGGGAACTGATCCAATGATTCATATCTGAACCAAAAGGTGCATCATTTTGTTCTACTTATGCCTTTGAATCGGTTCGCAAAGCTAAATGAGCAACCTTGATAATTGTTTTTATCTGTGCTTGTTTCAGATAAAGTCTTATTAATCAGAATAGACAACATTTATGACATACTGATTCTATTTATAATCCGTTACAAATTTTACAAACGTATTCTTAAATAAATTCAATTTTCTAAAATGCAATAAAATGTTTCAAATTTTATTGCTTTTGAATATTAATGATGCTTCTGAATGAATGAATTGACCCCATGACAATATTAAATAATTGTTTCATTATTATTGTACTTATTAACTATTATAACTTAGAATTCAACTCTTCAGTGGATTCCATATATGTTAAAAAAGTTAGGAAGAAAACTTTTTCACAAAATTATTTTTATCGCTTTATGGTGCAAAGAAAAACTTATTTCAAAATTTAGTTACTCTGTATTACCAAGATATATTTTCCCAATAGATATTTTTCACTAAAATTTCAAGAGATTTTAATTGTACTAAACAAATCCCGCCGATTTAATAATCTTACTATGCAGTATTCTCGGAAGTTATTTTTTGTTCACATTAATTACAGCAGAAAACATGAATTAAAAATGTAATGTTGCGATGAAATGACTTTTAAAGAATGATTGAACCAAATACAAATATTTTCTGCATTTTGTACTAACAATTACCGAGTAAATTTCGTTAATTTAAATTTAATTTTAAATTCGTATTCAAAAGTATTCCACTGCAAAACTGTTCAAAGTTCGGAAAATTATGCAAATAACTTCAAATTTGCGTACCTTTATATTAAAGACCACATTACAATATTACTAAGTCATGAAGTTTAGAACATGAAATTTAGAACATATGAAGTTGAGAACATACAATAATAATTATTTATAAATTATTATTTTGTTCTCCTAGTAAAAAGGAAATTTTGCAATTTTGGGAAAACTCCGAGTCGTCAAAAATTGTTCCCTTCGCCTTTATGTATACGACGATTAAATTTATAAATATCATGAAATGAATCATTTATTCAACTGGAAGAACCGACATTTTCACAAAAGTTTTCAGTCATACAAAAATAGAAAGAGGCTCAACAACGCTCATTTTAGTACGAAAAATTTCACCTCAATTCTGTTGGAAATAAATTTTGATTTTTAACTAATCCAAGCCTCTTCAATTTTTAGCATCAAGGTTTAAAAGAAAATTTCCATGTGTTCTTTAAACAAGAGTTACATTTTTAATGAACGTAAACTGCATTTAGCGCAATCAGACATTTGGAGGATATATCTAATAAGACTCATCTCAGCAGAATTATTCAAAAAGAGAAAAATGCGTTGCTATCTGAAGATTTCAATAATATTTTGTTATTATGAAACGTCAAATATCATCGCTATAAATATGCAAACAGGTAAAAACATCCTAAACGCATTGCGATAAACCTGAATTTGAATCTAAAAATTTGAAGTTTCAATACTTTGACGAAATAAATGAAACTATCAGTTTTTTCCTCTTCTAGCTGCTGGTGACACAGACTCATCCAAAACGATTTCATTACCAAAACATCAAAAATTGGAGTGCTACGTCTCTTTAGAACAAATTTAAATCAGATTGAAAAATCTTGTATTTTTTTTAAAATGTTAAAAATTAAAAACCATTTCTTTTAAAATATTAATTTTTGAAAAGAAGTTTTAAGAATGTATTAGAATTTACCACTTAAAATAATTATGATTCATATGAAATGATTGAGTTTTAGTAAAATTGAAGACAGCTGCTAGTGTGGAAATAATACTATTTTGCAAAGATCTTAAAATACAAAGATGTCTCATCTCCAATCTCAAAGCTGTGTTTGCTTATGAGTTCAATTGCGCAATAGCAAAATTTAACAATTCTTTTAACAAAATTAACATGTATTAAATACTCCCAAGAAGTTAATAATGAATTAAAGAAACAGAATTAATGCTTTAAGTAATACAATAATTAGCACAGTTAAGTAATAAAAGCAAGCACATTAAATATTTGTATTACTGCTAATAATGTAAATGTGAAGTTTCCGATTTAAGCAAATAACGAAAGGAATAAAACGTTTTTCGATGTCGAAGAACTGCTGGATATTTCTCTTGTTAAATTATAAGCTAGTTTAATTTTCCCCCACAAAACTAATTTCTGCACTCGATTTAAAAACAATTTTTACTGACGATTTCCCAGCTGGACTTGGCATCGGAATGTTTTTTCCAACGGGTGCTGGTTTCTTAAAGGCGATATTCTTTTAAACTTTAAAATTCTTATTGCGAACATGTCTAATACTAGTTAGCTTTCGAATTCGTTTAAAAGTTCAGTGTTCTGTCTCAGCCCTAATTCATTATTTTTAAAAACCCAACTATAAAACGCATTTGAACTAGATATTATCTAAAATTCCTTTCTGAAATACCAGCAGGTTGATTGGTTTCAGGCTTTATGGCAAAAGAACCAATATGAAGATTATACTAGGCCAAAAAAATTTATTTCTAATCCAAAGTTTAATAAACAATTTTTATAACGGTGATGCAAAAATAAACATTACAGAAATACCAGCAACACTATGCAACACTTTCTTATACATCGCATTCAATAAGGGAATACAATATTTTAACATTTATAACCTTGAAGTAAATTTCATCATCTTAGCAATTTTGGGACTTTTAAATTTCAACTAAGGGGATAATTTTTTTTTTTTTAATTCCTTACTTTATTTTCGTTATATTAATATTTTTTATGAAAATTTTGAATATTTTTGCTTTAATTTTTTATTTAGTTTACAGAAATGTTAAATAAATTTTTTCAAGATGAATTTAAATTTAAATATTAAACTTTTATTCTGTTATATGAAAAAGGAATTTAGCAATTCGCCTCATTTTTTTTTGTATAAAAAATGTAAACAAATGAATGTTTTTTTTACATACGAAATCATACATGCATACCACATACATTATGGTAAACAGGCGTAAAAATTTAAATACCTCACCTTAAATTTTAAAGTATTTTTAGAACTGAAAATGGCGAAAAGTCCAGTCAATAAAATAAAAATCATAATTTTGGACTTTATATTGGACTATCTCAAATCTTTTAACAGAAGACTAGAAAATGCATTTTGAACAACGAACAGAAGAAAATGAATTTATTTTGGATGTGAAGTATGGTGCTATGAAGTATTCTTATAAAAATTTGGAAAAACAATTCACAAAATTTCTTAGAAAAAACATAATTTATAGGATTTTGATCGTTCCTTCGAAGATGCAATCTTTCCGCAGCAAAAAGAAATGGTTATAATATTATTCAATGAAGACTATTTTTTTAACAAGAAATATTTTTAAAAATCTCTAAACAAGCGATAAACTTCTACGCGTAAAGGTAACAGAAAACTACATTTTAAGTACAAGGATATGCCGTTTTTTTGAAGTAGTTGATAGCGAATGCAATAAAAACCTAAATGTGCATAAATGTTGGCAGTAATTAAATAAAAGAGATTGCGAAATATAATGTAACGATGATTAGCATGTAAAATAATAACCATCATCGAATGAAATAATTGAAAAATCACCGAAATATCCAGTTACCAAAACATTTAAAATGTTGGACAATGTGATAAAAAAAAAATTTCGAAAAGTAATATAATTCAAAACAAATTTTTAAAAGAAGCCTCTGAAAAACGATGCCCTATTAACCATTCGACATTAATTAGATAAATGTGTCTCAGGTTTCGACTGTCAATTTTCGATGGATAATTTAATAATCCTTAATGCTGTTAATGAAATCTGATCAGATAGTGACCATCAAAAATCATCTAACCGAAAGCGAATCTTCCTTCGGGCTATATCAGAGCATTTTTTCGCTTCCGCATGTTTGAAAAGAATTTGAAAGTAACCACACTCAGTTTAAATCAGAAAAAAATTAATTTTTCTGATGCCTTCCAATTTTTTATATAATCAAATCAAATAATTCGATTTCACTGGATGTTTTATTCCATCATTAATGTGGCGCCAGACTGAATCCTGATTGGAGGGTTGTTTTCGCCTGACTCGATATAAGACGACGAGTGACTTAACCTTTATGAGGATGACGAACTGTGTTATTATTCTCTAACTTTTTTACTTTATTTTTATTTCATATTCGAATTTCAAATATGTAAAATATTTTATATAGAATACCTACAGTTTAATAATCATAATGATTACCTCCGACCATCTCCCACATTAATGCAAACGCATTAATCAAAACGCATCTGTTGAATCAGAAATGAAAGCACGTCCTATTGGCCCTGTGCGCACGTATTCTAGTGTTTTATGATCTTAGACTGTGCAACTCACTATTTGTATCAAGCAACAACGAAAAGCACGTTACGATGTTCGGTATAACAAGATAAATTCTCTAAAATATATTTGAGTGCTTTAATATCAATTCGATTTTAAATATCAATGCGTGTCATTGCAGATCGTTCTTCATGAAAAGAAATTTAAATTAATGTGTGAACTATTAAATCCCGATTACATTCAGCTTTCATTTTTGAATTTTGTCGTTTCGTTTCGTTATTAAGTTCAGTATTTAATTACTATCCCTCCATTATTCATCACATATTTTTGTGATCAAATATCTGGACTCGTTAAATTAAACCAGTAATCTGATTGACATGTGTTCCTATTGGACGAGATGGCAACATTCAACACTAAAGATTCGGACTTCAGAAAAAGATGGCATTTTTATTAAAAGGAAAATAAATGCATGATATTCCACAAAATCTTTAATGATTTATATTACCTACAATTTTCTTTTCCTTGTTCAAAAACAACCTGAAAGGATTCTTTGATTTTCAAAAAGTGAAAGGAGAATTAATTATGAGCTTCATTTTATAATAATTCTTTTTTTTAAATTCACTAGAAAGAAACGAGAACATGCGTTCCTGTAAGCAAACGTAATGAATAGCAAAATTTATTTTTCTGGAAAATGACGAAAATGCCACTCAAATCGCCGCAACTGAAATTCTATGAAACTTAAAGAAAAAAATTTATAAATTTTTAATCATTTTTTAAACAGAATAATTGAAAGCAAAAAGGTGCCAAAATTTTCATTGATTCCATGAGAGATCTGCATGTGCTTTCAAAATTATTGTAAGCTAAAGCTTCAGGAAGACTACTTCATTCACCAAATTTCATTTATAGAGTTTTAATATCATCGTGAAGTACTACCGAAGCTAGAGTAAAATTTCACAATATCAATTTTAAAAATTCAAATGTAACAGTTATTCAAGCACTAAAGCAAGCCAGTGTATATGAACTACAGTCATGATCAGAATGCATCTTTCACCCCGGACTCAAATCAGCCTGCATATATCCTAAATTCTAGACAAAGCGGTCAAAGTCCTTTTTATAAACAAATATCGATGCATTTAGCCTGTTTATACGAAATTCCAGCTTTTTTTGTTTAAACTTTATCATCTTTTGCTTACTAACATCGCCTATTATTTTAAAATTAACGTCGATTCTCAGTGTTCATTTTCCCTCTCATTTTCGTCTTTAAACTACAATTTACTCGTACTGGAGGGATTTTTCTGAAATCATTTCATGTTAAACATTCTCATTGTTTACAAAAACGATCGCTTCGATTCAACATACCCGCGACATTCGTTGATTCATCTTGCGAACAAGCCATTTCTATTCATCCGATGAGCATTCGTTTTTCATTTAAACTGGATAAACTGAGCTGGGCGCGGAGTAAAAATAGTTTTCACCGCACAAAAGCCGATTTCTGCCGTATGCACTAATAATTAGAACCAATACAAATGATTCAAGTATTCAAACTTCATCTGTTTGATTTTGGCGCAAGATATCGTAATTACAAATAACCACGATCCAATTCAATTTCAGCAAAGTATCAAAAGTCAAATATATTTTTAATTTGAAATCTAATGTTAGGAAACGGGAGCTTTTGATTTCTAAAACAGCTTTCTAGGAATAATTTTAAATGGAAACATGGCACTCAACAATATAATACTTATGCCATTCCAACCCATTACGTATATTAAAAAAAAAAAAAAAATCAAATTTAACTCATTCACTGCTTTTTATACAATCAAAGGAATTTCAAAGTTTTCATCTTTACTTTATGTGGAATAAATTGTACGAAGCAAAGATTTAAAGAATACCTTTAGAAAAAAATGTCCATACTATTTTATCATTAAGGAGACGACTTAATCTTTTTGCGGTGTGTTGCCTCCTTTCAGTTTTTCAGAAAGTTTTTTATATACCTGTATTACTGTACATATGAAATGAAATGTGCTAGATAACGATCACTTTAAAATCAAATTTAGTTTTTATATATAAAAAAGTAGAACCAATGGATAATCACATCATTTTCTCATAACTAACCATATTAATCCTTATCGGACTCTAGGTTTTTTTTTAAATACACGATTCTCATTAGGTTGTACCGATTTTGGTAAATATGCGAAACCTTTTCAACATTATAAAAATAACCTTTGAGTTGGAAATTATTTTTGAAGTTATAAATAATTATTTTAAAATCTTATATATTTTGTATGAGTTTTTAATGTATGATATTTTTTGAAACAATCGCCAACATGGAAGTATCATTTCCCGTTGCACGTTTCCCAGAAGCATCTTGTTTTTCTTCCTCCGTTACACTTAGGATTAAAACATATTAAGCAGTCATTACGTTTTCCTTTAGCATTAAAAGTAATAAGATATGTAATTCTTCATCTAAACTCTCATCGCTGTTCGTTGTTGATTGCATTCCATATCGAGCAGTTTCACATTCATGCATATTCCCAATGAGCGGCATAACTATTTTCAGAATAAAATTGATATTAACTTTAAAGTTTAATGATGTCACTGCTAGTTCTCATCACTAGAATCAAAATATACTTTGAGAATCATTTTCGAAATGTTCACTGCCCCTGTCATCGTCGAAATTTATAAAACGTCCTTTATTCATTGTTGACTCAATATATTAAAAATCGAGTATTAAAGGGAGTTATATATCACTAGCGGTGTCAAATGCACCATTCCTGATGCTTAACTGACAATTCAATCGTGTCTGCATTTTCCAGAGAGGGAATTTCTACTGGCCCCGTCTTGTCGCATCTCACCTGATGTACGACGGCAGTGACAAAGTACTGTGGTAGTAATCTGCGATTTACAACCATTAAGGGTTTAAAAAAATTATGTTTTATTTCGAAAACGGGGAGAAAAAATTTCAGCTACTCCATACTTAACAGAAAAAATTTGTTACGTCATTGATTTTCGTTTGTCTGAAGTCTCATATTTACATAGCTTGGTAATATTGAGTGCCTATTTACAAGACGATTTTATTCTGCAGCTTCTCCCTAATTTCGTTCCATTTCGCTTTTCAAATTGTAAAAAAATTCTGAAACATCGTATTTTCATTAAATCATTTTTTTTTTCACAAATAGATGTTTCAAATTGCCATTCTTCCAGTTACGTAAATTCTCAGGTAGGTAATGAATCTCAGCCGATAGGAAGTTCGGAAAGCGAACTAAATTCTTTTTCCCGACACGAGTACCAATTCTCAAGCCCCAGTGTCTGATTAGATCATTCGCTCTAGGATGGACTCTGTCCAATTAAGATTAGTTGTCTATCCTTAAACGAATTCGAAGCGCGAAGCAATATGCACTAATAATAATTGTAAAAAAAGATCTACAATTTTTTTCGAAAAATATAGCATGCCTTTTCTTAGTTCTTCAAAACCATTTATCTTAAATTATTAACAAATTATCTTAAGAGTTATATTATTTTTAAATTAATAGTTTTCATGCTGTCATATTTAAAATAAAAAATAATTTTATGTTTCACTCGCAACAAATGCTTTACAACTATAATTTATTCGCAACATTACTTTAATTTGTCGAATTTATTCTATCCCTTCTCAAATTTTGAATAATAGTCGTCGATTCTATGTCATGCCTCAAATTCAATATTATTCTTGAATAACGAGGTTTTACAGATAAATTACGGTTTCAAACGATGCGTAGATTAACACGGGATGCGAATAAACAGCCATAATACGAAAGTGCATTAGCATGTGAAGAAAAGGATTAATACTTTAACATGTAAATTCTTGCAATAAGTAGCTTAACAAATCTTCATTTGAAATAAAGAATATAGTTATTTGACATGTCAAATATTTACGTTTTTATGATTTCGTGTCTTATTCAAGTAAAAGTCAAGTTACGTGCAGTTTCGCAGATGTCGCAATCTTCATACTTAGGCAAATTATTATACTTTTTGCTATGCATCCACATCGTTTCTGGCAGTGAATGAGTTAAAAATGATTTAAATTCTGCTCTATGACTGTAGTTCAATGTCGATGCAAAAAATATTGCAGCATTTCATTCCACTTTTGTATACTGCTAAATTCCCACCTCTTCTCACCGGGTAAGCCATGCAAAGGGAACAGAAGTCCTGACTTGCCCAACACTGCGGGAATGATGTGTCCCCATCCCGAGGAGGGTCGCGTCGAGTGAATCCCTTCAACGAAGCGAGAAGAACGGCGGAGCGACACCGGAAGGATCGCGACATGGATTAGAGGGAGAATTTCCTTATATTTATTCATGTGGAGTTAAATAACTGCATTAAAATAATCACACTCGCACCATATATTTTAAAATAAGATTCAACATAAAATTCATCAACACTCATAATAAAAAAGTGAACTTTTTGCATTCCTATGGCCACTTAAGATCACGCAAATCCTACAGATGTAAAAGATGTAACAACAATCTTAATAATCGATTTCTAATCTTATATTTTGGGATGTGAATAATTTAAAATAAATCCTTTCTTTCATTATTATGTGTAGCGGGATTATTTTTGAAACGATTCTAACATTAGCGCAATCTTTGTTTAACATTTATCCAAATAAGTTATAAACGGAGCATATTATTCCATTTTATAAGACGTGTTTATAGTTCGCTTCACTCTTTTCTATGCCGACTTGTTTTCTTTAATTTTGTATATATTATTCACTTGTTTTGGATCTACATATATTTATGTATTTTCCCGATTGCTGACTGAAGATTTTACTGATTTTTCAATCAACTATGTTTTTTTTCATCATTGTTAACCATAGACATTATAACTTCTAGATTCATTTCAGCTTTAATTATTAGATAAAATTACATATCGAGTCATTTCCTATTACATCCTTATTTACTAGATTAAGAACTTCATTTCCGAAATTAAAAACATTTTATAGAGGAACCAAGTTATAAATTAATCCCTTTTTTCCTACAGGTATAACCGAAGTTGCATCAACGATTTTCCCTCTCTGTATGGGCAGATGCAAAAATCATGCCACAAAGCCATTTGCTTCTCGTCCCTCACCTGTGGATGTTTTTAATCGCATACAAAATTTTATTCTCTGTCTCAATGGGACATAGAACTACTAGGATTATTACTGTTAAGTTAAAAGAAAACTCAAGATTAAGAGAGATTCTTCAGACAACCAGAAGAGAGAAGACTCCTCTTTTCGTCTCAAAATCCGTTTTGAAAAGGAATTTCAAATCTCGCTCGGTTAACTGAAGATGAAAGCACTTTCATCCCCCGTTATAGACAACATAGCATTCAACTTCATTTCTTGAAAATATTTCTGTTAATGCGATTGATTCGATAACTCATTTTTTTGCATTGAACTCATTTAGAACAAAGAAACGGTTTGTTAAAAATGGTTTGATTGCTGCTTGATATAATAGTTAGGTATAAAAATATATAGGATGTTTTCTGTTTCCATAAAAAACACGTGTGTGTGTGTGTGTGTGTGTGTGTGTGTGTGTGTGTGTGTGTGTGTGTGTGTGTGTGTGTGTGTGTGTGTGTGTGTGTGTGTGTGTGTCAAACATGGCATACATTCCCTTTGGACAGTAAAAATGTGCAAAACGAAACGATTTTCTTTATTGAAATTACAATTTAAATTAAAAATAAAATAAAATGTAGTATTTTTCCGCAATAACTTCCGAAAATATCATAGCACATAAGTAATTTTTTCATCTTAAAATTCATATAATTATTTTTTAATAATAATTAATGTTCACCCGAATTTTTCTGAATTTTAGTAATTTTTTTCTTTAAAAAATGTTTGCCTGATTTCCGACAGTAGCTTATATTGTTTCCTTCAGATTCGAACAATTTTTTTTTACTTGCTTCAAATATTTAAACACTTGCTTGTCTTTGTTTTAGATGGTTAAGAAAGAAGGATTTGTATTAATATTTGTTTAGTTTACATGGCAAATAAAAAATGTCTCGTGAAAGTAGAAACATCGGTGACTGTTTAAAATTAGGTTTTTAAACAATGATGACTGAATTATGTTTTTAAACAATGATGACTGAATTATGTTTTTAAAAGCGCTATGATGACGTGGGATTGGTTTCCATTAAAATAGTATGGAAACCAATTTAGAACCATAGCAAGAAAATTTGTAGTAAGGGATTGTGTATGAAAATTTGACACTAAAAAAATAGTATGTATAAACAATATTTACTGTAAACCAGCTGGTCACCAAAGACACTAGTATAGAGATAAACGTAAAAACTCATAACAGGGAACAGTTAAAATATGCTCCAAAAGTTGAAAGATTGTTAAGGTTCGGAAGCAAAGATTGTTGTCAATCAAAACCTAGGATTGTCCTTTTTAAATATTAGTAAGTAAAGCGTAATGAACATTCAAATAGTATTAATTTTTTTTTTTTTTTTTACCATTAGAAAAATTCAGTCCTCCAACTTTTATTATATATGCTTTATGATCGGTGAAAATAAATTGGACAGAAAAACAGTATATATATATATATCCATCCAAAAAATAATCTAGTTTATTGCTTAATTTTAACTATTTATCTAAACTTCCAATGAGAATCTCTGAATAAAGTCCAAACAATCTGGCTACTTGAAAGTGACGCCATTCTCTCTTCATATATATTTTCTTTCTTCTTTTTTTTTATTATCAATCTATTTTTGAAACTAAGCACTACTCTTGACAAAACTCATTTCAGCTCAAAATTTAAAAAATTGTATTATCAAGCCTATGAGTTCTTTCAAAGTGAGCCAGAACAGAACTTCAAACTAAGACTTCGGGACAAGGTTTGAAACGAGAAGCAAAAGACATCTGTAATATCTCGCTACGTATAAACTATTTCACAAGAGCGTTGAATTAAACAAATCGCCCTGAAGATACTGAATATGAAAAATGTATATCTTGATAAAAAGTGAATGAATACGTCATTTTATTCTCTTTGGCGTATGAACAGTATTATGTGATTTAGGCATTTGAAACGGATGACATAATGAAAATTCTAATTGTCTCAAATGCATAAATATTCACTCGCTCTGGAATATAATGTCTAATAAGGAGGAATACAAGATATTTTAACAGATTATATTTGGCTTTAGCTGGCGATATTTTTAAATTTACCGCGCTAAAAGACATTAGGGTAATGTGCGAGTTTGCGTTATCATAGTGGCCATAGGGAAGCAAAATGCATCGTAACATGTATGTAACTACATTCAAACACTTACCTTACTCTATTTCAGCTACATTTCCTGCAGAGACGTTTGCACATTGTAGCTACTTACCTTCCTTAAAGTTCGTCTATGCAACAACAGAAGTTATGAATTTTAAGCATCGAAGTTTCTTAAATACATATTTATTTATATAAAAACGTAATTGAAAAGAACAATTCGAATAGAAATTACTTAAGACTAAACTCATATTCAACAAGTGCTCAAATGGGATTGCAGACTTGAATGAAGTTTCATCGCAAAAACATTAATATGCCACCATCCAAATCAAAAACTATATTGAGAATTTACTTAACAGAGAGTAATGAAAAATATTTTTTTTTGATTGGCTAAATTAACATCTCACTCTCATCAAATCTCAGAATTAACTAGGGCATATATAGCCGCTTTAAATCGCGATTCATATTTGATAACTAAATATCTTGTATAAAAAATATTAAAACAAGTTATTGTAAATATTATAAGTTTTATATCAAATAATTAAAAAAAAATTTGATTCACTGAAAACAGAAAGGTACCTATACTATTTTATTAACTCTAAATAAATTAAATCGCTTTTTGAATATTACCTAAAATTAATAATTCTTCAATAATTCCAACATAGAAATTAATTCATAAATATATACAACATGTCATGTTATCTGCAATTTCCCTTCAAGATACTTGCGTCATTTAAAAAGAATACTAATATATGCATTTTGTTTACTTTCATTGGTCCCATCGAGGTTCGCTAACCTCTTGAAAACAACGAATTTATTTCGTTGCATTTCAAATTAAGGGTATTCCCCATTTCGGAATCCGCAGGTAGTCGGACATTCTCAACAGTTTGATGTTCGAGGCGTATAAATGCAGTTTCGTGTTCAATAACCCTAAAATGCTCATGCATGGAAATCGATTAAAACTAATTTTAAAGATTTGTCCTCCTTTCGATGTATAAAAAAACTGCTAAGTTCACAGGCATCACATTCGCGCTTTTCATAGCATTAGCTCTCGCTGTCTGAGCTTTGTCATTTACTTCCCAATGAGCTTTTTCATGGTAATGCTCACCAAAAAAGCAGAGTCAGTAATTTTTATTTTCATATGCGAAATGTGCAAAGACTATTATAATCGTTAAAAATATTCGACTACTAGATTTTGATTTATATTCTCGAATTTAAAAACATATAACTGTCAACAACTCAAAAACGCATTGAGCTAGAAAAATGAAATGTGGCATGTAACAAATTTATTATTCTGTTTCAAGGTATCCTGTTTTGGACGAAATAAATCTAGGATATTTGTCCGTCTGGGCACACGTCAAGCGCAAAGACCTAGATGAAAATTTGATACATCGTTTAACCATCCGAGTTTTATATTGTAACGAAAATTTGGACCATCTCAAAGGATTACAGCTTGGCAATAAGCGTGTATGTAAGCAAGACAATTCTAAAATGCAACGATCAAATAAACTATCGCAACTTCGGTAAATAGCAACAGATACCAGTTTCGATTGAAAGGACTTTCACCCAAAACCGACCCCACAATTCGGCTTGGTAAATATTCTTTTAAATATCCATTACTTAAAACAACCACTTCACTAAGAAAAAATTAAGTATCAAAGAACCGGTCAAACACATTTCATGAAACAATTTTTTTTTTAAACTATAAAACTGGAGTAACACTTACATGGACGGGACGACACAAGATGTTGCGATGATGAACTAGCCGAAAATATGTACCAATGTGAAGTCTATGCCTGAAATAAAAAATGTCATGAATAAGAATGCGAATACATCAGATTTCCATTAAATAAATTTTAATCTGTGCAAACAGATTTAACAAAACAGAACAAAATATTTAACCTAAATGATATCGAAGATGAAAAAAAAAAATGAATTATCCGGTAAAAAATAAATTTAAAGGAACGCAGCCCATTCGAACATTTCAATTCTTAATACAAAAGAACCTAGCTTAATAAAAATTGGGTTTTTCATAACTACTTCTCGATTCACATGTTTAGTTGGAAAGATGGTTAAAAGATTAAAAAAGAATTGTATAATGAAGCTGCATTTCAGGCAAGGGAAATATAAGGATATCGAGAAAAATTAAAGAAATACCTTTTATCAGGTTGTGCACGATTCGTATATAAACGATGTTTTCTCTAAAAAATATACCTAAAAGACTCCATATCAAATGGTTGCAATTATTTTGATCGCAAGTTTTATTTATCACCAAAAAAACTTTATTTTTTTTCTCATTAACAATTAAATATAGCATTGAAATCGTCAAAAATTCCATCTTCGCTTATAATTTCTATGCCACACCAACCGGTGAACATTTGAGCCTTCAATGTTGGATTTAAAATGCAACAAATTCTTAAATGGATATTTTTGGAATCGGTTTTCGAACCTACAAGCCTTCGATCACAAAGGCGAAACATATTACTCCTTATTAACACAAAACTGCCAACAATGTTACGATATCTTCACGACATTGCCCCACATTGTAAAACGACATCGTACATTTTGAGAGTAAAATGCATGTTCCTTTAATAAATCCTCCTTTTAAATGCTCCTTTCTCCTCCTGCAGCTATCTAAGTCGGGAAGAGGAGAAAGTAGCATCCAATAACTACTGTCCCCACTCTAAATCCCATTTTTTATTATTAATGAACGAAGCTTATCCATTTCTATAATGATCCCTTACAGTTACATTTATTCATTTTTTTCAACAGAATACTCAATTCAATAAAAAAAAATCATTACAATATGTCAAAAATAAAATGTTTTAACGTAAGTAGAAGTATCAAAAAGAAATTTGGACATTTTTAAAAAAAGATTTAAAAAATTTTCTATCTTGAAACGGAAAAAAAACTAAGCATGATTGAAGTTTGCAAAACTGTTAATTAATATGTAGAGATATAAATGCCAATAAGAATTTTTTTCGATTTTAAAAAAGTACTAAGAAACTAGTCATTATATGTCATTTTAGAATTGTGGAAAAAATTTCCGAAACGTCCCTTAATATTCTTAAATAAAATACTAACGTTAAAAGCTCGAAACAAATTGAGTTTATTATCCCTTCTGAATTCAAAAGATCCTGTATTAATAACATCGCAGTTGTACTCAGCGACCTCTTGCTATTCATATCAAATCACGAGTCGAAGTCAAAATAAATACGACATTAAGATCATGCATGCAATTATTTTTAAATTATTATCTATCTTGATCCATAGTTATTTTGAAGTTAAGTCAATGTCAAATCAAGACAACATGTAACAAGATTTAAAAGTTAAAATTTATTTCTGAAAGTTTCAAACTGGACACAAAAGTAAAAAGTTGTATTAAAAATTGTAGTTGTATTAAAATTGAAGTTTTATTAATAAACTTCACAGAAATTACATTAAATAAAAATCAGGATTCTTATCTTTGTCTGCATTTGATTCAAATCAAGAATTTTGTATTGCAAAAAAAATGTTTCTAAATTCAATCATTTTCTAAAAATTAATCAAAATTTCATTTTGATTTTAATTGCACAATTGTTTTCAATTATTCTTTATTTCCTGTGCTTGTTGGAATTTTATAAGATTTATAATACTGCACACAAGAGCTTGCCTTAATTTTACTCTACTTTATCATCACTCAACGAATTTAATATTTTTCAAAGTATATTTTAATTATGTATAAATTTATTTGAAGGACCGTGAAAGCAAGAATTTAGCATTACAAATAGTTATTGATTACATGAACTTGAATTTCCTTTGTCCACTGCTGTTTCCAAATCTCTCTGAAGGTTTGACTATATTTTAAGGATATGAAAAATACCATTTCAGATATGAAGATTCATTAATAGGATTAATTATATCTTCGCTCACATCAGATTTGTTATTAAAAAGCTTAAATTATTCACGATACTGAATTTTTTCAAAAAAAATTGGAAAGTTGTATTTATCATACTGGTATAAATATTTAATATTAAAAAAATATACTTAATTTTAAACAATTCTATTTTATCATATTTTAATAATTCAAAATAGACTATTCTTTCTTTTTTTTAAAGTTTTACGAATTATTTAATGATATAATGTGATTCATTTATTTGATAACGAAATAATTTTTACAAAAAAGTTTCATTTTTGTTAATTCAATAAATTTTTACTACTTTGAAACAACATTTAAGCAAATATTTAAGAATGTGAATTCTTGATTATATTTCAGACTAAGGCATCTTGAGTATTAATAGAGGTCAAAAGACTGTATAAATTAATAGCACAATTGGAATCGGTAAATCTTATTTATAAAGTTTCAAGATTATACAAAATAATATTTTAAAAAGAGACTCTCAGATATCAATATTTCAATTCCAGGTCCAATCCTTCCCTCCCCCGAGTAGAGGCCCTTATAAAAAATAATTCAACCCTAGGTCTCGTACTATAACCAATGCAGATAAACACCCAGATAGAAAAATATATCGTTAACAACAGATCTAGCTGTCGTGAACTTTCATATAAAAAATTGACAATATCCGTACATTGTCTGTGAGTGAAGGAAAGTCAATTACTTTAAATTTATCAGGGTTGAGTGTTGGTCGCCGAAGGTAACTCGAGCGATTTTAAGAGTAAAATATATTACATTAAATGGGACAGTCAATTTTCACTCTGAAAATGAATATTTTTGGCTGTCTCGTATTTTGGTTCCAGTTATCAGGTCAAATTTAACGAAAAAAGTATGTTTAATTTTGACTACTTTCTGGACAATTCTTCATATTTTAATATATAAAGAATTAAATAATTATGACCTTTGTGAAGGAATATCTTTAATATCCACAATTCTCAATATTCCTACTATATCTTTACACCATTATGTATAATAACCCATTTACATATATAAAACGCTACAGTATGTGGCACGGAAATTGCCTTTATTACAAATTGTTGAATGGCAACAGTCAGATGTAAACTAATCAAACAAATTACGAATTCTAGATTGCTTCATTGAATATTTTCACACCTGCAGCATTAAAATGGAGTTATAAAATTTTAGAGTTGCTCTGGAGATGTTCGCCTTATCCCCAAAAAAAGTACATTCAATCAGAGGAAAAATAAGAGAAATCAAGAAATAAGGTTCAAAGAGAAGCTTCAAACTCAAAAATAGAGCTAATAGTGGCCAGATAGCTTGAGCGCTTAAATTAAAGTTCATATCTTTTAAAATAATTATATTTTATAAATGAAAATATAAATTCTAAAAATTCTTAATGTTCAGGCTCAAAATTATTTTTTAATGAAATTAATTTCATTTCTATAGGAGTTTCACCTAAATTTTACATTTTAATGAAAGAATGATTCATAAACTGAAGGCAACAATATTTTCAAATGCTATGATGAAATTAAAACTCATCCATATAAAGATTCAGTCTCGTATTTTTATCAGTATGAACTGAATACTAGGATTTCCATTTCAGCTTTCATTTCAGAAAGTATGCTTTAATTTGCTCTAAGCAAATTCAATTGAATTCATGTTTTTCAATCGTATTACATAACAAGTTAAAAAGATTTTAGAAAATTGAATTCCATAAATCATTCAACAGCCAAAAACTCTGGGTCGAATTAACTATTTGAAAAAAGCAAGCAAATTTCATGAAAATACTGTAATGAATATCGGTGCTCTAAAAAGAAAGCCTGAAAAAACTAAAGCGTTATCAAAATTGTCATTTGTGTTTCGTCAGTCAATTCTTTTATTTACCCTCAAAAGATAACATATTTCTAAATTCTTTATGTACATATATTTTAGATTTTTTCCAATAATCTTTTCATCAGCGAATCTTGGCTACAGAGTGAAAGCAAGGAAATCGGATAAAATTAACCTACCTGGGCAATTCTTTTAAATATTGAGATAGTCCGATGTGCTCAGAGACTGTTTTTAAGCTTAGGTTATTCCCCCTTAGCTACTCAAGAACATAAGCATTCATGGTTTGGAAGGCGACTTTATCCAAGCCTCAAATGCAGTTAAATTTCAGCAAGTAAAGATTAAAAAATATTTTTTTATAAGATGAAGTTTTCCCAAACAAAATAATATATTAACTTGATGAGACAGCAAAAAATATGAATAGCAACTTAGAACTTGGTTTTCAGGCTGAAATACAACCTTTCTCGATTAAACAGAAAAATGTAGATAAAATCGACTCTGCGTTGTTTATACGAGTTGAGCGCAAATGTACTTTCTCACTGAATTTTAATCAATAGCTTCTGCTTTGAACTAATGTAATGCCCACGCACTCTCATGTCTTTCAAGATCATCCAGTATAGGACTCAATTGATTATTCTTTGTATGTAAATTTGCAATTATTTTAAAAACATATTACAAAGAAACTAGAAAAAATACCGTCTCTAATACATTCTTCTGCCAGTAGTTAATCAGCAGAAATAAGATATGTTTAACAGTTTCTTTCCAAACTGCAGATTGAAATTACATTAAAAAAACTATCGCAGCTCGTCAATAATTATTCGCGCAGATGGAATGGTGCCCCATGATTTGCAGTATTTTTTTTTTTTACATCTGTGTATTTGAAACGTGAAATCGGATGCTTTTCCAGCAGGAAATATTGTTTTGATTTACAGATTTCATCACTGATCCAGCTGCAGGAAGGCAGTATTCAGAAAAGACTAAATAAGTGATGAATTCAGGATAACAATGAAGGGTTGAAATGACTGACATCTGCTCTTGAATTCATAGGAATTACGGGATACAAAAATGTACAAATCAAGCCTTTCCTCCCTTAAAATAATTCTAAATTTATAGATTGAAAGTACATTATCTTCTAAGGGCAGTTTTTTTTAAAAAGGTATATCGTTACTATATTCTGTTTATAGCAGAAACCGAGATGGAGAATTAAAAAAAAATCTTTTTCAAACAAGACTTTGTTAAAATAATCGTTGGTAACTTATATAGAGAAAGTTTAATTTTATTCAAATTCAGAAAGTAGCAAGCAAAATAAAATTTATTTTCTTTTATTCTTTTGAATCTTAAGTCTGGAATTTAAATCAATCCTTTGACTAACCGATATTTTTTAAAATCAAGATTTATATTTACGTTTTCAAGCTAGCTCGAATATTTCTGAAAAATAAAATATTTTCTGCTACACGATAATAGCAAGACATAATTTATATATTTAATAGTAAAAGAAACACAAAGGAAATCGCGGGTTACAACAGAAAGTTGACTTCCAGCCAGACCACAAAGATTGCGAGGCAATCAATTCTTAGCATTCCCTGATT
Source organism: Argiope bruennichi (assembly GCF_947563725.1). Lineage (NCBI taxonomy): Eukaryota > Metazoa > Arthropoda > Arachnida > Araneae > Araneidae > Argiope > Argiope bruennichi. The sequence continues at coordinate 6,296,980 of NC_079160.1, forward strand.
AATAAATTACCCCAGTTTGTTCAATAAATCTAACGAGACATTTTCATAATCGATCCCACTTCACGAGTTATGTTTTATTCTTTTCTGCTGTCTGGCAATATGCCTTTCAATATCGAAAGATTTCGATGCACAATTCAATTAAAATGTATGCGGCTAAGTGACCAGATCAAAAGAAAAGTGGGGGAGGGAGAGTAATGGGTTTTTATTATTTTAATTATTATTTAATAATTTTCATTTCATTATTTTTATTATTTCATTTATGCTGCACATAGTATATTAATATGCGCATTCATTTTTTGCTTTAGAGATGAAATACAAAATAGCATTTTACTTCCTTTTCTTTCAATGATTAGGCCACTTTTAGCTTTACACTGGCTGTACCCCACTTTTAGCTGTAATATTGTGTTAACAGTTCATTTTATTATCGCACATAACCTCGTCTTCATTTAATTAAACTCACAATTTGTATTACAAGATTCTGAAATCAGTTTGAAATTAATTGTGACATCTAATGAGGTACTTAAATAAATTAACATTTTATTTAACTTTTATTTCAAACAATACAAAAATGAAAAATACACCAAGGATATTCAAGTGTGCCCAATAACTTGTTTTAAAAGAAAATTCTGCTTATTTATAGATTTAAATATTAAAAATTCTGCAACTCAATGCTCGAGTTTGGCTTGTCATTTTGGTGCAAGGAATTAACTATCTACTTCATGTCAGTTTTTTTTAATTCCTCCTTCCTTTTCTAAGAGATGATTCGTTTCATGAAACTTTCTTCAAGTGGTTCCGATCTTGCACTGAATTTGTATACACAAACCTACCATTCTTTTTATGTCATTCCATTAAGTTTTTGAATACTGTCAGGCGACAGAAATTATTCTTCATGATATGTTTTGTTAGTCAAAAAGGTAAGGTGCAATTTAATGTCTACTATTTGATCGATTGCATACACAGTTACTGAAATGTACTCCAAAAAAGATTTTATAATTTCAGTAAAAATTAATTCAGGTTTGAATATTTTCATACTTCCTTTTTAATTATTGATTTAATTTATTATTCAATCGCATTGTACACTTTCCCATACACTAGATTTGCATAAAAACCTTATCAAATAATATCAAGTTTACACCCAAAGTGAGGCCCAATAGAAAATTTCTAAACTCGCAGATGGGCATACAATTCCAGTTGGAGCAACATTTTAAGTGACAGAATTATAATTTCGTAATCTGAGTCGATGAAAGAATTGCTGAGGAAAATTTGAAATTAAAATGTTTTATCTCACAGCCGAATTTCAGTCATATTTCGTGAATATTATTGATACAATGCTTTATTTTTTTTGAAGTCGTCCCGCTTCTCTATTATTAAAATCTGATGAGGTATGAATTTCATTATTTTAAATTCAAGTCAAGAATAAAAGCATCCAGTTGATTGGTGCATCTCCCACATGACAGGCATTGAAATGATCTAGAATTATTCGATAAGTATGCATTCATTTCATATAAAATTCATAATGAATTCTTGCTATTCACATTCGCATTTGCATAGTTATTCACAGAATTAATACTTAAAGCATTTAATTAATCTAAGCATTAGAATGTCTCCATCATAAATACTGATTTGCATCAAATATTTACAAAAAGTATTTAAGAGTAAAATTCTACTTTTCTACACACAACTCATCGATTGCAAATTAAAATATTGCCGTCACAGACTTTGTCAGATGACTTAATAACAAGCAACCGTAAAACTAAGAATTCTCGCATGACAATGAATTAATCTTTTGCAAGGTTGGCATTGCTTAAATCCAATGTACAAAACCTTTTGATCCCATTTTTACTATCAAATTAGCATCAAAAAGATACATTTACGCAATAAGGTACAAACTCCATACGAAATTTTAAAGATATTTTCTTTTTCAAAAACGTCACAAAAATTAAGTCACATTGTGCTAAACTTATTGTATTGCATTTAATTTGTCGTATAACGTTATTAAATTAGTTTAACTTCTCAAAATAAAATACACTCTTTGGTTCAGTTTTAAAAAAAAATAAGATTTAAATTTTAATAAGAAATTATAGTTAATACCTCATAGTATAAATACTCCAAATACGAAATAAAAAACATGAAATCAAATATATTCTCAAATATAAATCAGAAATGATGGCTATGAGTAACTAAAAAATGATATTCCAAAATAATTATCTTAATAGCGATTCATCGACAAAACATTATTGATCTTTTCATATTTCATTTGTGTCAGAATACGAAAATGAAATTTTTTACTAACGTATTTTATTGGTGGCTTTTAAATTTAAAAAATACGAGGCGAGTCCTTTTCAGCAATAATTCTGAAGTTGAGGGTTTTGCGAATTTATAAGCAATTTAATTTCTATTAAAGCACATTTATAAATTTTTCATACACATTTCTTATACTCATTCTTTTCCTATATTCATTCATAACCGTTATAATAATCTTTAAAAAAAAACACAAATTGTGTTCGGTATTGAAAAAAAAAAATCGCGTTTATTGGGAACAGATTTATTTCGGGAGCTTGGTAGACTGAACTAAATAATACGCCACAATCACGATAAAGGTGATAAATTGACAAATATGGTAACTTAACGGCATTCTTTCAGTGATATTTGGCGGGAAATCTGTGCCGTATTCTTTTGTTTCTGTATGTTGTTAACCGTGATACCGATTTCACATCTTCAGAATTGTTCACAACAGACGAATTAATAGAAGAAAACTGAAAAGTGCTAATTTAAACGATTATGAACAAAAATGTGAACTGATTCCATCTTCCTGTAAAGATGTCATGGATTCCACTGAAACTTTTCGAGCTTGTGACAAAGTATTCAATAACTCATTCGATTGATGCTGTATGTAGTAACTCACAGATAATCATCAAGTCAAGCGATTACATTTTTCTTCACTAAATTCTTGCTTCCATACACATATATCATTTAAAAAAGAAATGGATACTCCGGTAGCACAGAAATTGTACAGTATAGTGCGATATTATGTTCAATTTTTGAAAATTTATAGAATATTGTACGATGTATGTGTGAAACTGAGATAAATAGTAACTAAGATGAGCAATAAAGGAACAAATTTTCTCACTTTTATAAAAAAAGTATTCGATCTTAAAATTTAGGGATTGTTTTCTTGCACTATGTAGTGACGTACTATCATTATCTTCAAAATTATTACAATTAAATAAATTTACATTAGTGACCTTAAGACCTTATTAACCCTTTCGCTGTCCTCTCCTGTTAACGAAAATTTCCCTTTTTCCGCTGTTTTTGACCGCATTAGAACAAAAATAAAAACTCAAGTAAGTAAATATTTACAAAGCGTTTCATACACTTAAAAGCTTTAAACTGTAGAAGAACGCTTGGAGGGCGTTATGGCAGCCCTCCAGAAGTTTCATTTGAACGCCCTAGACGCGTTACGGACGTAGAAGAAGTTTAAGTTTGACAAACAACTTTCGATTATAAGCGTCTTTTCATTTTTACTCTTCGTATATTTCATTTCCTTGAAAAACGTGTAATCGATATTTTTTCAGTTTACGAAAATTAATCTATCTTTCTTTAATGCCGATTAATTAAAAATTACACTCTTCTTAAAAACAGCGCCTAATAGAGACAGTTTCCTTCATATCTAAAAAAAAAATCACTCACTGATGCATACTTAAACAAAATACTCGCTCTGTGTCTCATATTTAAAAATCACAAAGCCATGTTTATTACTACAACTATCCAGAATTTCACAAAGAAAAAATTTACTCTAAATATGAACTTACCAAAGACCATACGACTGAAGATGAAGATACAGCAGATTGAAAATTGTAACTTGGTTCGTTGATTTGAGGCTTTATGGCACAAGAAAGAATATGAATTTTTAAAAAAATTGGAGCTGGTATTCGATTCTATTGTTCGCATTTCACAGAGAATCTCTCAATATTCCACAGTCTTTATCTCGCAGTTCAATGCTTTATGTACACACGTGGAAATTAACGTTGATATAAAACAAGCAAGTTTATAAGTATAAACACTTTTTTTTTCCTTGAATCCTTTAGATAATCGGAAATTTAGTAAAAAAGCAGAGCAAAATTTCTCCAAAACGCATTCTTGCCTCAAACACAGAAATTTTAAATACAAAATCGACCGAGTCAAACACCAGATCCAATCATTTCTCGCTACGAAGTCGAGACCAAATGAAAAACAAAGGGAGAGGGCATTAGAAAGTGGAATGCGCGGGCAGACGTGATGACGAAATTCTGATTAACATAATATTTTCAAAAAAAAAATCAACAAATGACTTTGAAGTTTGGTAAAGACATAGCAAATTCTTTCTTACTCGATCCAATCGGACACGACAGATGTTTCCGAGGAGTTATTTTTAATTCTGACCATCTGCGTTTATTCATGTATCGTATTTTTTTTTTAATAGAATGAATGTTTATTCTTTATTTGAATATGAAACAGATTTCAGAGTGTCTGTCCCGATGTCAACTCCTTGCGTTTATACTTTTTTGGTACTGCTGATGTGGATTTGAAAGATTTGTTAAGGAAAAGGCCCACCTACGGTTGTTTAGTTTCCTTATACATATGGCTTTTTATCAAAAATCTAAAAATGTTTCTTTCCTATTTTTGTGTATTTGAGATGTTAAATTTTAGATCCGGTTTAAAATTTTAATATCGTGTTATTTTTATTTCTTACACTTCGCTGTTAAACATATGCTTCATGTTTTTTTCTATTTTACATCATTGTGCGTAAGTTTAAGAATGTTACATATATGATTTTACTATTTTAATCAGAAGTGTGGCGCAGCTTAGCCAGATATGGTTCTTGTGCCAACGAAATTCAAATTCTGAATCTGATCATAATGTTGTTATCCTTGTTCTCTTCTATCCATCTAGTTTGTGATTATCGTGTTAATTTACATTCGAACAACGAAGAGAGAAATTTTTTCTGAACGGATTTTGCTCAAAATTTGAAAAGATCCACAAATTTGATATAAAGACCGTATACCAAAATGTCATCCGTCTAGTTCGAAGAGTGTTTGAGATGTTTTTGTCACAGACAGACAGAAATTTTATAAAAATGTATTTTTTAAATCATGGAAATCTAAAACGTGGAAATCTGTCAAAATATCGAGTTTGAATATTTTTATGGTTATAACACTTTTGCTGTACTTCGTATACAAAAAAGTAATATAAATATATATACATAAAGTTTATTAGATTTCAAGGGCAGATTAGAGAGGCAATCAAACTTATTTCATTAGAATGACAGATGAAACATGCCTCGGATAAACCAAATTTCTTACTCATCGAAGTCGGTGACTGCATGAATGGTGCAAATTGAGAGATCAACACCCCGTTTTTAAACATACAGAGATATACAAGGGATTATAATTTTGAGCCGAGCTTAATTATCATGGATGATTCATGATCAACATCCCACTCATCGAACTTCCAAATCATAGAAATATTAAATTTCTAGGCAGCTTCAACTTTTCTATTGCCGTAAGAACGCGGGCTCAAGCCTAGATTCTATAGCGGTGGCACTTCTATCAGTTCATGGACAGTGGCACAAGCAACCAGGAGGTAAGGGGAGGTGCAAAGGTTTCTGGTTCTAGTCTGACAAAGTACCATAGCAATAAAATATTAATGTGTTTCATTCATTTCCCGAACTTCGTTTACAATTGCGAAGCCACTGAAGACGACGGGGGCGAAGAAATCATCTTGGACCCCATGTGTCAGTTACTTTCGCTACGCCATTAGGTATGGGCCATATTACATTTGTTATCCGGAGTAAAATGTCATCATGTTGAAAAGTTTTAAAAGTACAATAGCCACTCGCTTCTTAATTTGTCTTTCTGTTACGGTGTTAGATTTTTTTTCTTTTCCCTCTGTACTTAAACTCATTTCTATGCCATGAACTTAAGCTAAGATGCTGGTTCTATTTGAATAATTACGTTTAGATATTTGTAACTTCCACACTTTTCAATATTTTTAAGGCATGTGTACGTTAACAGTATTTTCCTGTGTTCGGCAGTTTGCTTTGTCTAAAATATTCTAAGCAGTGGGGATCTGATGGTAGGAATCGACTTTAGGGCCGGATTAGCCAAGTTTCGAATCCACCAAAGAGCTGCTATATCAACCATCAATCTCTAACAATGCAATGCGGAAAGCTTAGATAGAGGGTTGCCAACTCAAATGTCATCACGGCTAAAAATTACGAAATCTATCCTAAAATGTTCCTTAAGTGGCTTTAAAAAGTAACTTAAAGGCCATTTTAAAAAGCAACTTAAGAGCTATTTTATTCATATATAACTGGAAAAAATTATTAGTTATATTTATTCTAATATAACTGGACCAAATTGAATCTTTGCTTACATATATCCTACGACGGCGATTTTTGTTTTAAACGAATATATGATTTAGTTTTTAAAGGATATATGACCATTTTGACCATTTATGTCAAGGGTTAGTGCCTCGAAAATCCTGCACTATTTGTAATACACGTTACATACCTTCCTTGGAATTGCTGTTTTGATTACAAATTTTGTCTTACCATGAATGATAAGGAAAAAGAGATAAAGTTGCATCTTACTAAACTGGTTATGCAGTTGTGAAATGTGACTCGATGAGTACTTTTCGAATCTGAATATTCGGGTTCTACCAAATCTTTTGCACCATGAGCCTTTGAACATGGATGGGGGGGGGGGGTATTTGGGACAGTGGCGACCTAGTGATAATGTTTTAAATTCGAAACCTGATTCCACTAAAGACTTATCATGCATGTGGGTCTGGTGCGCATTATATTTGACATCGTGTACCAAACATCAACCCGTTAGTGTGGTGCGGAAATTTGAAGAGTGTAATCCAGATCAATCATCGTCCCCATCATCTGATGAGGACGATCTGATCGGGGTTCAGGATTGCAAGGTTTGTCCCAAAATAGCCTTAGCGCCGCTTCCAAATGGAACGTTAATGTAACTGAACTAAACCAGTGGTTATTTGTGCTCTTTAGTGATTGTTTAACTCTTTAATTGCCAAAAATTTTAAATCATTATTTAGATACAACGATGGAAAACAGGTTCAAATAATTTTATCTTAATAATATAATTCAATAGCATTACATAATTCAATTCATTCATCCATCAAATAGTATAATGTAATTCAATGCATTCATCAAATAGTATAATGTAATTCAATGCATTCATCAAATAGTATAATGTAATTCAATGCATTCATCAAATAGTATAATGTAATTCAACGCATTCATCAAATAGTATAATATAATTCAGCGCAATGCAAAAGATAAAGACATTAACCTGTGAAAATCGAGGAACAGAGCAGAATCTTCCATCTCGCGGAAATCAGGGCAGATACACTTGGGGAATTAACACTGAGCAGAGGTTTAATCATTTGAATCCACTTTTTGAGATTATTTGTGTCAAAGAATACATGTTTTTCTCGAAAACTCTGTTTTGTGATCTTTTTACTCTCTCTCTCTCTCTCAACTTATATTTTATTTTACTGTTTAAAATGAGTGAAGTAAAAATGAAAATTAGGGATATTTTTCCGAAATATGAGAAATGTGGCAATAATTGTTTGTGTGTTATAAAAGTAAAAATTATAGATTTAGATAAACGCTTTAAACAAAGTAGGGATAAAAAAAACTTGGAACTGATACGTCGTCTGCTTTTGAATAATATTTTGAATAGATTATTTATTTTAAGATGCATCAAAAAATTGTTTTTAGGATTTAGGATCTAAAATGGTGAATTTTGAAAATAGGATTATATCTACATGCATTATTTCAATAAATTAAAGATCCAAATAAAGATAAGAAAAGAGAACCCAAAAATAGTTTAGAAGGTACTTTAGTGGAATGACAAAAGTTAATACTATAATAGTTGATATTTCTAAGAAAAGGTTTGATTGTTTCATGATATTGAAGAAATTTCTGAAGAATCTATTCCTTATTTTGTTCAACGAAAGCATGGAACAATATGCGTATCGTTAAACCCAAGAAATCTAACCTGTCAAACAGATAATAAACTTATATTCAACTCGTTTTGCATTGAAATATCACGTCATATTTGATTAACAGGTTAATCATATAACCAATATTTGGGAATAGTTAGAAGAATGTGAAAAGAAAGTTGATGAAGTTATTCTTAGTAATTTAGCAGTTAAAGTAAAGAAGACTAATATTTGTAAGAATGGAAGGACTGCTGATATAAATCCAAAGGATAATTATATAAAGATGTTGAGATTTTGCAAGATATGTAATATATTTGTGTATTGGACCAAATATGTCCAAAGTAAGCGATGCTTTTTAAAAATATCTATTTTATTTTTCCCACTCTACTGTAAAACCCCCCAAAAGAACCGTGATATTCATAATAACTATATTGCGACAATACCCCAAGGAAACAACTATTGTTCTATTTTTAATATTTATATTTCACCAGTTAACTGTTTTTGACGAGAATATCCGTAATGGAAAAAATACAACATTTTGCGTTATGACAAGTTTATTCAATGACAATTATTATATTTATCTAATACTTGTTTAATTATCATATTTATAATTATTATATATATATATATATATATATATATATATATATATATATATATATATATATATATATATGACAATTTAGGTATGCATTTTTCGAAGAGGCCGAAGCAGTTAAATGGTTAATTTATGTTCATGTTATTAATTTTATGAATTTCAAGCTCTTCTGTTTATTTCCTGCACATGGTCTCCCATTTCAAAAGAATTTATTATATGAATTTTTAGTTACCTGCGTTATTCAAATGCGTATTGCCATTCCGTTCATGTTATCATAAATAAGTCGTTTTTAGTATGAAAATCAAGAAAAATGCCATACGAATTACGAGATATAATCAAAATGAAAATCTGAGAAAAATAGAACGTCAATCACGTTGAAATGACTGAAAAAATCATATTTCTTGATTTTAAGAAAGTATAAATATATTTTTATTACATAATGGATTTCGAAGTTATCGCTAGAAAATATCGAAATTAAAAGAGGGTTCAATTTTTACTTGAAAAAAAATTTTAGACACATATAGAATGTTTTTTAATAGTTGCAGATTCAGAATATTTTTATTGTTTATTTTAATGATATCTGATGTATATCAGAATATTTCCCCAACTTTATAATTATGAAATTTTGATAGATTCCTGTTAAGAAATCTACATATTGCAATTGTTTGTATGGATTTTCCAAAAACTTTTGCATACCTTTGCTTTGCATGACCCACAGGATCCAGCAGTGGTTAATTGTGTTAACAGAGTGACAGATGTTCAAATCTCAAAATGCGTTTTTCGGATTCAGAGTGCTCTGAAACGTGAAGATTCGTCAAAGTCTCGAGCTCGAATGTTTTGACGATTACAATACTTCGTATATGTGGAGAAAAAAAAAACTGCCTTTTTTATTTGCGTGACCTATTCTTAATGTTTTTAAATGAGCTTTCGAGTCATTTTCCATATCTTAGAGATACAAAAACGATAAATGAGAACTGTGTATTGAACTAAACATCCACATTATGGCAATTAAATGACCCATTTCAGATCACTTCAAATTTTGAAAGTTTTTATTTCATTGAACTTTTTGACATCACTATTCGCCAATGTTTCAGAGTTAAGAGTACTCACAGATTTAAACTCAAAATGTGTGCTTTGGGGGCTCGAGGAGAATTTCATCAAAATCCCGTGGTCCCGCTGTTTCTCGATTTTAACATCTTTTGTTCATTTGGTGTATGAGAAAGTAAAACGTAATATCTAATAAAAATATTTGAGAACAGTGGGGAACAAATAACAGTTCATTTAGAAGTTTTATTCAATTCACCGCAGATTTTAAAATAGTACATAATCGGGGCACATTACTTTATGGAGAAATTGGCCAAGGAGAGTTTTTTCTTCTAAACTTTCTTGCATATTCTATAATAAGGGTTTTATGCCAGAGAATGCCTGGCATGGCATTTGCGCTCAATTGTCACGAAATATTAACCTTTGGCGTGTATTTTTAGCGTTTTTACTGAATTTATTGTGTTATCCTCGGCGACTGTTTTCGCGATTAATCCCTAGCATACAGTTGATAGTATCAGAAAATCTGATTTTTATTTTAAACACGTTTTTCCCAACCGATTGAAACAAAAAATTGACAGAAAGCTACATTTATATACACTCTTCACAAAATCGGATACCAAATTTAATATATTTAAATTATTGCATTTGCATGCTTCTTAAAGTACAGACGGTCAACCCCTTCTGGATTTGGCTCCAAATTTGGGAAATGTTTTAAATATAGATGTTGTATCTATGTGCCAAAAGTTAATCCTTCTAGCTCTCTCCGTTTTGTAGGTATCGTGTCAACTTATATTCGAATATCCAGACAGACTTTCTCAAAATATATTTGCTCAAAATCTGATAGATATCTACACATTTGGTGTAAAGATCATATATTGAATTTTATCTATCTAGTTCAAGGTGTTTTCGTGTTATCTATGTCATAAATAGACATTTTCCCAAAATGTCTTTTCCGAACTCAGGAAGATCTAAAACATGAAGATTCGTCAGAATCTCTTAATCAAAAAATGATTACGATACTTTCCATATGTTTCGTACACGTCGTGAAAGTAAAAATGCAATTGCAGTAGCAGCTCCATTCATTGAATGCGTTCTTATTGAATTTTATAATAAATTGTATTGGCCTGTCAAAATTTGTTCTTTTATTTTTGTGTAAAACTAAAAAAAATTGCAAATCCTTTATTTTATAAATGGATGATGAAGTGGGAAGACATTATATGCTATGTGACAATTAATGAACTATATTTATCAGTCTTTTTTAACATATAGAATATGCATATGCTATAAACAATATTTGTAGAACTTGCATTTGCATTGCTCAGAAACATTTGAATAATTCAAATGTTTATGAAACTCCTCATACAGTAAGTCATTCCCACATAAAGTCACATTCGAATTTATCCTGGTAAAAGCTTTAGTGATAACATCTACTTACATGTTGTTGGAAAGTATAAAAAAGTCAGTCAAATCACTTTAAATGTATAGAGGAAAAGATATTTATTACATAGAAACGCTAGATGATTACTACATTATTCACAGCTAAAAATACTACCAAAAAAATATATAAATGACACAATATTTATCAAACACTGTTATCTCATCATTTGTAGATATCATTACATATAGAATTCTTTAGAAGTACAAAAATTAGAACACGGTGAAAAAAAAATAATAAGACAAGCTAATGGCTTTCAGAAATAACCTTGGTAGTTCTATTAACAATGTGATAAAAGATAAAATGATTTATAGTCACACTTTTCAAAATTTTAAAGAAGAGCTAAGTAGCTACTATGAAAAAACTTTGCCACACAATAGAAACTAATGACCATGTATATAGTTGATTTTAGTACTTATATAAAAAATGTAAAAGAAATTCCTAAGAGAAATTAAAAATGTAGTAAATATCAAATGAACAAATTTTTTTAATAGACATCATTTGTCTCTCTCTCTCTCTTACACACACACACACACACAAATCTTAAGTGTTCTAAATGTGACTACATTACTAAAATTACTACTTACTATTTCCCATCATTATATATTTGTACTTCTTATTTAGTACAAATATATAATGATGGGAAAGATGGTATTTTGAGAACATAAGCCATCAACTTCTTTCGAAAGGTTTTCAAACACTGATAACATACAAATGAACCAGAATATGAGCTTATGAAAAAATAATCTATACAAAATATACTGGCTATAACAAGAATTACAAAAGGGAGGAATTCCAAATTGTTAGTTGATGTATTTATTATCACCACTACAATTTCTATAACTTTCAACTATGCCAACTTTCATCAAGCATGAAAATAGAAAACCATATAACCAAGAATAAAAGCAAATTCGATTATCTTAAAATTGTATAAAGTTCTTCCAAATCCTTCAGTTTAATAGAATTAAAATCAAAACGTTAATTAGAAAAACCATTATACGAATGATAAGAAAATGAATTTTAAAAATTATATGCACCTTCAAATGATTGTGAAATATTGGATGCTAATTTTTTTTTTTCAGATTGTAATGCTGTGACTTACATGAATTGTAATTAACGTTAATCTACTTTTATTTGTGTAATTATTAATTCAGTATGAACCTGACAAGAAACAGTTGTGGTCAAATAGTTTTTAATTCTTTTGAAACAAATCTAATTCAACTTACACATTGACAAGGCTTTCAGCATGCCTTCATAGAAGATTATTAATCATCATAACTAGTCCAGCACAGGCAAATGATACTTGTTATACTTTCAGCATGTCTTCAAAAAGTGCGTGATTTAACAAATGATCGAATAGCGGGAGATGTTAGCAATATATTCAGCATGTCATCAAAGACGTGTTAAAATTACAGGGCATCCCACAAAGTATACAGGATCTAATATTTACAGATTCAGAGAGTAAGATTCGCAATTAGCAGATAGAATATTTACAGATTCGTTAATTAATAATTATTTCGTTAATTATGACTTAGGTGACTTTGCAAATTTGCGTACAGATACAAACTATACGTATTTGCAATACAGATAAAAATTTCATAAATCCATTCACTGATTTTAAAGTATATTAATTATAAGCAATGATTAATTTAATTAATTAACTTGGTAATTAAAATAAGACAATAGAGAAATTATAAAATGAAATTGTTTTTAATAGAAATAATTATTATGAATTAAAATATTATATTCGAAATTTATGAATTCGTATGTGTAATTTTTTAGAGGCCTCAAAAAACTTTAGCATTAGAGACCCCAACATGCTTCATCTACTCCAGATTACATGGAATTTAGATCATACATTGTACTTTCAGCTAAAAATTTAGGGGAGATTAATCGGATCTGTTTTTTTTTTTTATTTATTTATTTTTTTTTTTTTAGCAATGGCTATTTTTTGATATTGAAGAAAAATCCAGATATCCATGTATGATGTGTCTTCTTGTTAGAAAATTTATTTATCATAATCACTCTGATCAAGCAAAAACTTTCTCAAATAGATGAATATGAACGGGTTTAGTATTATCCTCGGTCGATTACTCCAAATGTTAAAAAGATATTCTACGTAAAAGGTTAAATGAAAAAATTAGAAGCAAATCCGAACTTCTTGTCCAAAATATTGTAACTGCCCAATTGTTTAAGCATAACTTCACCAATTTTTGTATTATTTTAAGAAATTACATTTTTATTATAGAAAACGATAAAGTGGGCACAATAAATGCATTGAATATCGGCACAGATTCCATGAATTTAGTAATCAGAAAAATGAACTGTATTATTTTGAAATATACTTTTAATATTTTTTTTTAAGATTTGCTAATATTAGTGATAAGTGTTAAACTGAAATAAAATTGATACCATTTAATAATAAAATATCATTTTAATAGCTGTTACTTCACATCAACAGCTATTAAAACTATTGAAGTAAAATGCAAACATTATAATTAATTTCTAATAAAAAATGCAGTTGAAAAAAACCCTTTTTTATTTTCTCTACTATTCAAAAAATAAGAATGTACAGGTGATTATCAAAATAATGGGAAAACCTTGAATAAAAGTAACATTTTTGAATGTGTTTCGTAAGCATTAAAATATAATAATTAGCGTTACATAACCATTAAAAAAAATTTCATTAAAATTTTTATTAATTACAAATTAAATAAGAGTTTGACTTTCTATCACCATAATTTCCGAAATCATTATAGCACAAACACCCTTAAATTAATTAAATTAAACACATATTTTCACTGATTAAACGATTATTTAATTAAACACATATTTTCATTGATTCGATTTATTATTTGCACATATTTTTTTTTTTTTTTAATTTTTACAGTTTATAAAAATATTTTTCTGCTTAATATTCAGCAATATTTTGTTTTTGCTCAGAAATTCAAACCGCTTTCATTGTTACATTAAATATTTTATAAGGGCCGGTATAGACCGGTTGGTAGCGCGTTGGATTCGCGTACCTTGGGTTACAAGTTCGAATCGTGCCAGCCGAAGACTCTCCGTGTGTGTGGTGGCTGGAACATGTATAAATCTGTCGTGGTCACAAAGTCCTCCATGTCGAGAGTAATACCACTGGGGGTATTGGATTAGGGGTGATCCTTCTCTGATTTAGGTCTAAATTACGATCTGTGGGTGAATGAATGAAATGCATGAAGGAAGTCCGCCCCATAAAAAGAGCCGTGACGTGTGTGCGGCTAAGTCGTACTCTTGGTCCTAGATCGCGCTACTGAAAAACAAGAGACGCACCCTTGGCTTAAAATCTCTGACTTTTAAAATCAGTGGGCTTGTCTATGGCAAGTTCCATTAGAAACAACAAATATTTTATCCCTTGATTTTCTTCCATTGTTGAAAACTAAAGGAAAAGGATTCTGTTTATATCTGTTTTGTTTGCAAAATAAATTTTAAAGCAGTGGGAGTGATCCCTAAAAGACTTTCTCGCGCAGTCCCTTATAAATTTATCATACCGGAGAACGCTTTGCATGGCAATAGTTATGAAATCTTATTTTACTTACAAAATTCATTATTTTCTGAAGTTCAGTTTGTTTTATCCCAAGTTTGTGTCATGTATGATTTAATTATTTTTGATTTGATTGTTCATGAACATTATGGATAGAGGAGATCCCATAGGAAGGAAACCAAACTATTAATATAATTATATATTTATACCTAAAGTGTGCTACAAATAATAATTTTCTTTCCTAGTATTCTGTCAATACTTATGAGATTTTCTACTACAGCTTTCGTTTGATAAACTGTGACATAACAGATCATTAATGGGCGCATCTTCTAATACCTTAATATTTTCCTTATCTGCTGAATGGCATCGAGTGAATAGCAGAGGAGGAAAGTTTTCTGTTTGTCCTTTCCGTAGAGTGGCATCGTTGAATTTCGATATTGCATCAAAGTTAAATAATATTAAATCCTGGACATGGCTCAAACCGGTAGCGGAGGTCCTCTTAGTTCTTTAGCATTATTACTCGGTGCCTCTGAGCCGGCACTTAGATTATTGTGTACAATCTTGCTTGGTAAGTGAAATAGAGCTTTTAATAACTTACTCTCTCACAAAACCGAATTCTTAAGTGTTACGTCGAGTTATCGTAGAACATCTAAGTCGTGCATGGTACTGCTAAAAAATCTATTTAATAGATTTATTGATTTCTGTGTTTAATTCCTCTGTAATAACATGGATTTTAAAATGTTTTGTGAAATTTTTATTAATTTAATTCTTTTAAATTTTATTTCTGCCGTATGCTGATTTTGAGATATCGCTAATTTCCGGGTAGCAGCGGATTAAAATATTTCAGAACTCAGTTGCGTCAGTTGTAATAACATGTCACGAGCATTTCATAAATCATTATAGATAATTTTTCCATTGCTGTTTTAAATAAAGTTTCAAAATGCTATATCTGTCTTAATATACATATTTTTTTTTATTTTAAAAATGTCTTACAATGCTATCTTCGAATTTCTGATTTTTAATTTTTTTTATATGTTATTTATTCTTGAACTTGTTTGCAGATAACATTTTGAAGAGGGAAAATAAATTGTTTTGAGAAATTTTATTTACACAAGGGGAAATGTTGATACGTTTTATATTTTAAAGTTAATGGTTGACATACAATTTATGTTTTGAAGCCTTAAGCACTTGTGTGGAGACATTTTGATTCTCTCATTTTTCTTTTGGTTAAAAAAAAAAAAAAATGTAGAGATTTTTCAAAATTTGCAGTTATTTTCTCCTACCTTCATGATGAGTACTACAGAAAGAAGGAATTGTTCACTTCTGAATGGGAAGTCGGGATCAGAATTTTCCTGTAAATGTAAAAATGTACTATTAGGTATGTTAGATAGAATGCAAATATGATCAGTGAAAGCAAAAAGAACTTGTGAGTATTCTCATGGATAGTGAAAATTATAGTTTAGATTAATAAAATTGTATTTATTTGCACATATACAAAAAAGAAATAGCTTGCTTTATATGTTAAGAGGAATTTTTTTTAATAGAAGATCATTGCGAAGCAACTATTTACTAATTTAATGTTAAAATGATCCCATATATGTACCAGTATTTTAAAGCATATTTGCTGAAGGATTAAGTGGCCTAATTCTGTGGAAAGTAATTATGCTAGTTGACAAAAATGTTTTATTGTATTGTTGAATTTCATTTGTTAATAGTTTTGTTGTTAAGCTTTTTTTAGAGGTACAATGAAAATTCAAGATCTTTTATATTATGTTTCTAAATATTTTCTTTATGTAATCTTAGGTTTTCATAGGATCACAGAAGAACTGAAGGATGGAATAAAATTTTTTATATCTTTAAAAATTATTTTCAACTGATAAACAAGATAGCAATTTATAAATTGGATATCTTGTGGAAACATGCCTTTAATTAGAACTTTATAATGCTTTTGATACTCTTCATAAATTTATGAAATTTTCCCAGATATGTTTGGGAATAAGATTTATCTTGTATGTCTAATTTATTTATTTAGGATTAGATTAACCTAGGTGATTCTGATCTAATATTTTGAGTCTTTGCTTTCTTAAAAAAAAACTAATGGCATAGAATTTAAATGCTGTGTAGTTTAATAAAAAAAATATTTTAAATGCTATAAAATATTTATTCTCATTAACCAGAAATATGTTAAGTTTTTAGCTCAGAAAATCTTTTTCAAAATACTTTATCTATGGCAAAAATATTTTAAAGATAATATAATGTGGTTCTTAATTCTTCACATTTCATAACCCATTATCTTTCTATTGATAATTATTTATTATTATTATTAGAGATGAAACTGAAATATGCTTATTTATTAATTCTTGACTCTTAAAATAAAAATCCCTCCTCACTCTTATATATATAATATTAGAGCTATAAGAATTTTTTGGAGGGTATTTAAAAAAATTGTTTTTCAATAATTATACTTGAAAATATATATTTACATGTAAATATCATGTTAATTTCCCAAATTATTTAACATTTATCCATAGATAAAAATCTATGGTATTTTTCTGAATTTTAAAAATGACCACAGTCACTCCCACACCAGTTACATGTTATAATTTTTGGAAAATATTGATTTCTAGATTACTTTCAAAATGTTACCCTTACAAAGTTTAAAATTGATTTTGAGATTATAATGCATACATTGAATAAGTTTTTACAGTAAAATAATCATGTTTCAAGTGTTATTTTATTACATAAACTTATCTATAGGAAACTCCAGAAAAGATAAAAGCATACAGTGGCTCCCAAAATTGAGTATACACTATACTCTTTCTTCTTTAATTTTATTCTTTTTGATATTAACATTCCTATTTATGGCTAATATTTATAAGAACGACAAAATATGCATTAACAAAAGTATTAGGCTAAAAAACAAAACGGAGGAATCAATAATTTTTTTATTACAGTAATTTTTATGTCAAAGTTGCAAATTCCAAAGTCACAAAATTGATTCCTTATAAAATATGAACCTTATAAAATATGCGACTTGACTACCATTATTTATTTTCAAATGAATAAGAAAAATAGTTTTGTTACTTTAATTGGCAGTCATTGATTTCCAAGTGAAAACAAACGTTTTGGTTATCATAATGAGCTCCAGAAATGAAACAAATGTTGAAATTCGGAAACTTGTTATTCAATTGTCTGAAGATGGTACATATCTATGAGAAATTGCAAGGGAAATTCAACGCAGTCACGGATGCGTTCAAAAAATTATCCAGAAGTATAAAATGTATGGACAAATTGCTAATAAACTTGGAAGAGGAAGAAAAGAAATCCTCAGTGCCACGACCAAGAGAAGAGTTATTTGAGAGGTAACAAACAATACTAAGGTGAGTGCTACAAAAATTGCTACATCTACTTCAAGAACAATTGGAAAGTGTGTTTCTGCAGAAACAATTCGAAGAGTAATCCAAAAAGCAAATTATAATGGTCGAGTAGCCAGTGCAAAACCATTCATTTCCAAAGTAAATCGGGAGAAAAAATTTCATTTGCTAAAAGTCCTATTTCAAAGCCCCCTGACTTCTGGAATCAAGTAATAATCAGTGACGAAAGTCAGTTCAATGTTTTTGGTAGTGATGGTCGATGTTATGTTTGGAGAAAGCCCAATTCTGAACTTCTTCCTAAAAACACCAATCCTTCTGTCAAGCATGGAGGTAGTTCACTTCTTGTATGGGGCTGTATGTCTGCAAAAGGAGTAGGAAATTTAGTTTTCATTGATGGAATGATGGACAAAATTAAATGTTTGGATATGTTGAAGAACAATTTAAAACAAAGTGTTCAGAATTTGGGTTTAGGGTCCAGTTTTCTGTTTCAACAAAATAATGACCCAAAACATACAGCTAAAATAGTTAAGTTATGGTTGTTGTATAATTATAAAATGCAATTGCACACCCCTCCTCAATCTCCAGATTTCAATGTGATTGAAAATTTGTGGGCGCAATTAGGAAAATCAGTTCAAAATCACGATATTATGGGCAAGGAACACTTAAAAAGAGTATTACAAGAAGAATGGTCGAAAATATCCGGCCAAACAACTCAAACTCTTGTCAACTCAATGTCACACCGTTTACAAGCTGTTCTAAATGCAAAAGGATATGCAACAAAATATTAATTTCTCTTTTTGTTGACAGATTTTACTAGATGTATACTCAATTTTGTGACTTTAGAATTTGCAACTTTGACATAAAAATTACAGTAATAAAAATATTGATTTCTCCGTTTTGTTTTTTAGCCTAATACTTTTTCTAATGTATATTTTGTCGTTCTTATAAATATTAGCCATAAATAGGAATGTTAAGTTCAAAAAGAATAAAATTAAAGAAGAAAGAGTATAGTGTATGGGTCATTTTCAAAATTCGGTGCCATTTGTTGTCCATGTGAAACACATTTTTTTTACAAGATGTTATAAAGTTTAAATGATTTTTCTTAGTACCATGCTTTTTAGCAGGCAATTTCCAGTGGAGAAACAATAAAATTAAAATAATTCATCTGATTTTTTATTTTTTTTTCTAATAAAGAAGTTGAGAGGAAACAAAAATTCAGCTGTCCAAATCATAAAACTCAAAATGTTTTTTGCTGCATTACTTTCCAAAAATTAAAATTTTTATTCTGACATATTTTTTTATTGTGAAATATACTTTTAATTATGTTATAAAGAAGGTTTTAATAACCTTTTAAGAAGAATAGATGATTTTTACCAATTAAATACAGCTGTCCAGACATTAAGTCATGTCTGTTACCATACAATATTTTCAACATTTTAAGCAACAAGATTGAAATTTTGAAATGACAACACTTGTATACCATTGAAACATGTTCTAAGAAAGAAATGCAAGCAGCCATCTTGAATGTTTGATGTTTGATTGAAGAAACTGAAGCCTTTTTGTGTAAAGTATTTTTATTGCATGTCATGTCTGTTACCTTAATATTTTGTATAAAATATATTTATTCATTAATTTATTCAACTGATTAATTTAGATTTTTAGGTTTTTAATTTTAATTAAAATTTATTTTCATGTTTTTATGGAATTATTTAGTTTCCTTAATTTTTGTACTTTGAAATGTCATGTCTGTTACTGGTCATGTCTGTTACTCTATATAGTAACAGACATGACAATCTTGGTAACAGACTTGACATGTTTCAAGATTTGAAATATGGTTCAATTTTTGGGTTTATTTTGTTTAAATTTTAGTTGATATTTTAGGAAGAATTTTTTAAGGGTGGGGGAGGGGGGGAATAAATGTAAGTTCTTACTTTTTAAAAGCGCATGTTTGTTTTTCATTTTTTCTCTTATCTTTGTTTTTTATTATCACATTGTATTTACTGAATTGATTAATGTTTGCAATGTTATCAAATCATTTGCTTTATTAAACTTTATTTCTGAAAATTACGTGTGCAAACATGCTACAGAAGTGCAGGCATTTCATTTCGGAGGATCGAGAAAGCAGGCAACTCTTCATACTGGCGTTTTATATCTAAGAAACCAGCATGAACCAATTTCGTTCTGCACAATTTCCGAATGTTACGACCATGGTCCTGCAGCAATTTGGGCTCACCTTCAGCCAATATTCAACGAGCTTAAGAGAATTTCCCCCGAAGTTGAAATTATCCACTTTTTTTTCTGATGGCCCTACCGCGCAATATCGGCAGAAGAAAAATTTCTTCCTTTTGAATGAGCATATAGCAAATAATGGTTATAAGTATGGATCATGATCTTTTTTTTAGGCTGGTCACAGCAAGGGTGCTGCTGATGGAATAGGGGAAGCCATTAAGAGAGCTGCTGACAAAATAGTTGCACAGGGGACAGATATACCTGATGAAAAAACTCTGTTTAATGTTTTAATAAATAAAACAAACATTCAGCTTCATTATATCTGTGAAACAGATGTAGAAATGTTTAAAAAAATAATTCCATCTGATATTCCGGTTTTAAAAGGAGCGATGAGCGTACATCAAATTTTTTCTTTTGGGAATGACTCAATGTTTTTTAGGGATTTAAGCTGTTTCTGCAGACAGAAAAATGTCTGTGACTGTTTTACAGTTAATGTATTTGCATTAAAAGAAAATGAACAAGAAAGCACAGCCATGACAATAAATAACGCAGAAAATAATTGTAAATCTTTTTCTTCTCCTTTATCCAACAATTTTCAACAAGATATTCAAGAAGGAAGCTTCGTACTTGTAAAATTGGAGGGTAAACGATCGATAAAATATTTCGTTTCAGAAATAATGGACATCCAGGACAACAATTTTACAGTTAAGTATTTTAAAAAAGTCAGGAATCATGCAAAGTTCTTTTGAGAGGATGATAAAGAATATAATATTGAAGCAGAGGATATTGTAATGAAACTTCCAAATCCAAATCTAACTGGATGCTCTTTTTGCCAATTATAATATTTGATGTGGATCTCTCCAAATATAATGTTGAATAAATAGCATTGTAACTCAAGAAAATACTAAAAAATAAAATGTGTACACATGTTCCAATTCTATATCTGTGAATTTCAAATAATATATACATATATATATTTTTTTTATAGTAAAAAGTTATGTACTAAAAGAGAAACACATTTTAGCTTAATTCTATCTTTCAAGCTTTACATCAAAATTTGGCTCCTGAATTTATGTCATGTCTGTTACTCAGTGTCACGTCTGTTACTTTGTGTCATGTCTGTTACCATTTCAAAATTTTCCTTAAAAAGTTTAAATTGACATAATATTGCTACAATTAGAGTTACATATTAATTGACTCTGCCTAGTATATATAAGAATGACAGACATTTTGTATTAATTGTTTTTTATAGTATTTTATATTAAAAAAATCCTTGTAAGAATTCTATATTAGTAACAGACATGACAAACAAAAGTATAAAAATACCATAAGAAATATTTTTTTATTCGAAAGTCTTTATTATATGGGTAAAATGACTCTATACTTATATTAAATATAGCTTTACATTATTGTACACTGAACTTAAATACTAAAATTACAAGAAAAATGTCCAGTAACAGACATGACAATTTTCATCATATCGGACCAAAAAAACATCAATTAAAAATATATAAAAGAAAAAAATGTATCAAAAATATTCAAGTAATATACAGAAATAATGTCTGTTTAATAATATTAAAAAAAATTTACTAATTAAAATTTTTTTTATTTTTGTCTTTTCAATTTCCAAATGGCACCGAATTTTGAAAATGACCCGTATACTCAATTTTGGGAGCCACTGTATATGATAAACTTGGTGATAAAACAAGACAGTATAGAGCTCCTAACAAAAGTTTAATATAAAGCTTTTAGAAAATCAAATTCATCACCATCACTAATTATAATGTACTTTAATTAATTGAGATGTTTAATGACTTTTTATAATTCTATTAGTTTTTTAAGAACCTTATAATTTGGAAGGAGTAAGGAAAAATTTCAGTTTTGTAAGTTAATAGTAATAATGAATAATTGAATAATTGAAAAAAGTGGGAGGGAGGCTATGCTTATATGTCTATGTTACTGTAACACTGGATCAATGCCTTCTTGAATTATGAGCCCTTGACATTTTTTCAGTCCTGTCTGCCTTTATATTGCTATCATCCTGTCATTGCTTAACTGTTTGTGTTTCTATCATTACTTAAACTATTTGTCTGTGGGTGTATTTTGTGTTACTAATTTGAAAAAGTGGCATCTAAAATGTTTATTTATTTTGCCCTTGTTTTAGATTGTATATAGGGATTGCAATACGGGACCAAAATTTCAATACCGGTATTCGGTATTTTTTAGATCTTAATACCAGTATTAGAAATTTTAGAAAAAGAAAGAAAACACAGGTGATTCTTTGTTTTATTTGCCAGTTTTATAAGAGAGTGTAAATATCACAAAAATAATATGTAACTTATAAATTATAACAGTATATAAAGAATCACAGAAAAGTAAAGGAACAACTTATTTATTTAATTCCCAAAAAAAGTGTAAATATCACTATTCAGTCTGTGGTACTATTACAAATTTTTGGAATGTCATCTTAAAAAACATGATGCATCAATTGTACTGTCATTAAGCCTGAAAAGTAATTTTGTGTAAAAATGACCAGCTGCCGAAAACGCTGTTTCGGCATATAGGCTAGTTGGTGATACTGTTAGCAATGCGCGATATACTTTTTCCAAGTATTTACCTCTAAACCCCTCATCTTCAAACAAATCGATTTCTCGTCGGATGGTTTTGGATATAGCTGATTTCTGTATTTTGGTTCGTTGAATTTTTTTTATTTATCGCTAATTCTAATTTTTGTTCGAGAGACAATTCCTTATCACTATCGACAGTAGTGACATCATAATCTTCGATAACTGAACCGAATTCTTCTGTATGTGGATAGGTTTGTGGGTAAAAAAATTGTAAGAAAATTTACTATAAATTTAATCAGATTTGAATTGATTATTTTCTGTTCTTCTTTTTCATTTTCATTTTTAAAATCATTATAATTATGTAAATACCATAAGACATTTTCTATTTCGGTATGCCTTTCTTCTGTGCAATTTTTCAATGTAATATATAATTCTTCAGATAGTGATGTGTGCTGTTCTTTCATGATTGCGACATGAAATTTATTGTTGCATTAGCTGTTAATAAATTAAAATCTCTCCGACAGACATAATGCCTCTATAGTCAGTTTTATTGGAAGAAGAGCTGATATAATTCTGGATATGAAGTCGAATTCACTCCTTGAAAAATTAATTTGCAGGTTTAAGTCGATTATTGCTTTTTGGATTGGATTTCTAAATTTCAAAAACCGTTCCATCATTAGGAGTAAACTGTTCCAACGTGTCTTAGAATCTATTATTAACATATATTCTGTTTTATTTTCAGTTAGTATATATTTTTGTAATACGGCATTTTTTGTAAGGGAAGGTTTAAATATCTTAACAATTTTTCGAACTTTATAAATTATAGGAAGCAATTCTTGATGGGTTAATATTTCATCCTCATTAGCAATATCAACTTCCACAATTACATTGTCAATATCACTCTCACTCTTACTCTCTTCAATGTCGAAATCCGAAGTTTCTATATCCACAATAATTGGATTCGCCTGTTCTTTATTTTTTTGGTATGATACATCTATTACTCCTTATTGAATTCCATGAGCATAGCACATTTGCTGATTTTCACCAATAAATTTTCCAACTTTTTTCATAACTGTTAATCCATTAGTCGTTATGGATACTATATCTTCTTTCAGGGATAATCCATGTTTCGCTAATTTAGATTTAAGCAATTAAGCCATTAATTAGCTAATTAATTTCGCCCGTTAGGTAGACATGAAAACAAAAACGTATAATATTTTGCCATGTTGGCGATCCCTGAGCATATAGTGGAGAGAATTTAAAACATTTCTAGTAAATACCGAAAAACCGGTATTTAAACTTGTGAATACCGGTATTACGAAATTGTAAAATGTCTCAAAATACCGGTATTCGGAATCCCGGTATACCGGTATTGCAATCCCTAATTGTATATATTGTCTTTTTTGCTTTCATTGTTGAGATAATGTATCTTATTTCTTGTATTCCATTGATCAGTTTATATATCTTCTATTTTACCTTTTTAGATTCTATTTATTAGACTATATCTTATATTGTATTTTTAGGCTATCCACTAGCGTTACTGCATCGCTACCTGTTATTTGGAAAATCTGCAACATTACAACATTTATTCTTTATTACATGTGGGTTGACCTTAGGAATTTTCAATTATGGTATGTATCATTTTTTTACATTTAAACTTTTTAATTCGCGATTTTTCTCTTATATTAAACTAGTCGCGTCAAATGATCAACTACTGCTTCATCAGGAATATTGATCATATTTGTTTTCAGTTAAATCATTTAGATATTGCATGACATGATTTCATTTAATTGTTTGACAATAAATTTTTGTTATTTTATTTTTTACGTAAAAGGTCTGACCCTGTGTATTGTGTTCACGAATTTTTTTTAAATGAGACAGATTCATAACATGGAAGTGCTGTGAAAAACATAAATATCGGGTTCATCTATCGTTTAAATTTTGTAATATTCTAACTGTTGTTTTTTTATTTCATGTAAATTCCACAAATATTAAGGAGATTCCTTCTTGTTTGTGATTACAAAGCAACATGATTATCAAAAATTTATAATTAAATGATTGATGAAACAATGGAAAAAGATTTAAAGTTCAGGGTAACAATGTAGTCTGTAGTTGAAAATTTAAATATATTTTTTTAAAAAAAAATTGCCAAAATTCAGCAAGATTTTGCACAACTATTTATTTCATTGCAAAGACATTTGTTAAAAATTTTGAAATGGTGCTAAATTAATTTTTATGCAAAGATATTTTCAGAAGTTATCACGAAACAATACTAAAACTCAGCTTAATTTTTTAAAAAAAAAAGCTTTGAGTTGCACAGTCTCGTCTTCGTCCTATAGGTGTCAAATTTGGTAGCAATAGGTCGAATGATCTGATCTGTAGAATGCCAACACACATGCACACACACGTTCATCTTTATTATTAATATATATTTTAAACTAACTAGTGATTTTTCTTTGTTAGAATTTTTTTTTTAATTTGCTAATAAGTTTAAAACTTAAAATAGTAGGAAAATTATTTTTTTAAGAATTTTTCCTTTGATTACTTAATAAGAGTTTATTAATGTTATTTTTTCATTTATTTTTTTTGTATTCATTTTATAAAATTCAAAATCTTGGGAATTTGTATTTTGAGTTAATCTTTGTGAATTTTAACTGTTTGTAAAATTTTTTACAGGTTTTGATATATTTCATTCTGTTTTTTGTGTGCTTGTTGTATATATTATTCTCATCACAATTGGTGGCACATTCAAGTCGGTTGTCATATCATTTTTTTTCCTTATGGTATGTATAAAAAATTATTTTAATAAGTATATATAAATTCCTGATTTCATTTTATATCAGAATTTCTTGCCCTTCTTACATTTTTAATGGTATGTATTTTTAAACATTCTTTGTTAACTTTGTTTCTATTTTTCATAAGTTTCTTTATTCATTATTTTTGCAACACATTGTCCATCTTCTTTCCATCTATATTAATTTCATTTATGAAATAAATAATTTTTTTGCATAAAAGTATTTAAAATTATAAAATTTAATATTTTATATTCTTTACTATTTTATTTAAACCTTATGATCCAAAATTTTAGCAGAAGTATTTGATAAATCTGACCTCTAATTCCCATTAAAAATATAAACCATTCCTTCTTTTGTTGCCTTATATCTGCTATATCTTTCTAAACCATCTAAGAAACCAGTGCCTGCAAGTTTTAAAAAATTGTAAGATATTTTAATTATTTTACAAAAGAAATATGAGATAATATATATTCTAAAGATATGCCTATGTTTAAATATGAATTTAATTAGTTATTTAAATCAACTGAAATATGAAATTAAAGTACAATTTTAAAAAAGCTCTTGGTTGGTTTAAAAAGAATTTTCTTAAATTGAAATTTGAAATGAAGTTGGAAAGCCTAAATTTATTTTTAACGTTGTTCTGAGAAATTTTATTCTTCATATTAAAACTTTGGCTTTTAAGAAATTGTATGTTTTTTAAACACACTTCAAAAACCATATTTCAGAATTTTATACTTTTCAGTCTGATGATCACATTTAATCTTTTTAAAGTTTAATATATTTACATTCGTTTCTAGAAGTGCTGGAATTTTTTAAAACTTTTTTTTTACTCTTGTGTGCTGTTAGTTACTGTACATTATTTAATATTTTCAGAATGTAATTATCAGTTAAGTGATAAATTTAATTAAACATGAGGACTAGCTTTCTGCTAGGTAACTCTTGAGAATCCCCTGACATCTGCCAAGCATGACAATCTTCCCAGGTTTGTTGTGAAACCATGTTCAATTCATTCATGAAATGAAGACACTGCATACTAGAACAGTAATTGTAAAATACAGGTGTGATTGATTAATGGCTTATAATGCCTTAATATACTCAGAATTGAATAAAGTATTTTGGAAGTCACGAAAACACTGAATGTAAAAATCGTCTTTAAAAAAATTGGGAAAATGTAAAGGAATTTGAAAAATAGAAAAAATACAGGAAATTTTAAGTTTCTTAGTCCTCTCCTCCCCTCCCCATCTAAAAATGACGATATCGAAAGATTGCAAGAATAAAAGATTGTAGTCATAGCTTCCAAAAACGAAAAATACCATTTGTGTTCGTGTAACGTGGAGACTCGCCCATTTTCTACTGTCTTTTATTTTTCTTTAAAGATCAATCTAGTTTTGATTTATGAGACAGTTGTGCTTTTTCTTTAAGATTCCTGAATTACAACTAATGAGCATGAGCAATAATTCTGTAAGGGCATTAAAAAATAGAATGCATTTCTCTGCTAAGATTAGCAATAACCATTGAAACAGCTTAGTGGTGTTTAGTCATCTGTACATGAGTTTGAGTGACTAGTTTATTATTTAAGAAACTGTAAAAATTATTCAAAGTAGATTATAGATATTTTTAAACAATGAGCTGCTCAAAATCTGTATTTAATTGGATGGATAAAAAAAACATTTTCACGAGTTTGCTGAATGGGTTCCAAAAATTTCACATAATCCATTTATTTTGTATTGTTGTCTTCGTAAGAAAATAAACCTAAGTAATATGGGTAAACAGGCACTATTTAATTATACCAACAAAAAGAAAAAGAAAAAAATATATATAAGACTGTGTGCCAGTTTAAAAAGAGTCATCATTAATGTTAAAATTAAAATCTAAAAGGAATACATGAAATACAGAAAACCCGTCAAATCCAAAAATGTCGAATTTAATATCCGAAAATAAACCGATGTCGAGCTTTTTAATTCAAGAACCATAATTTAAAGCTAAATTCTTATGGGCATTAAAACTTCTTGTGTCACATTCAATTTGGGAATTTGAGAAAAATTGATTTGATATTTTCATTATATTTTTATGAATAAGGCATAAAAATTCTACCTGTTAATAAATTTATAAATACATTTTTAGAAACATTTTACTCAATTTTTTCTTCTTAAATTATATGATTATCATTTTTTAAATAGGGATACTTAATATATGGATATTATATTACTGGAACAGATGAATATGATATAAAATGGAGCATGCCACAATGTGTTTTAACATTGAGATTAATTGGTATGGAACTTTTATTATTACTTTTATTCTGACTCAGTTTATAATTTATTTAAACTTTTCTATTAAATTTTTATTTAGTTTTGTTCCTTAATTATAATGTTTATTTTAATGAAAATGCATGTTGTCTAGGTCTTGCTTATGATGTTTTTGATGGTCAGAAACCTGAGGTGAGCACAAATATCTTGTAAATGTCCAACACATAAAAAAATTGATTTGATTTTAAATGGATGGATAAACTTATATGTTTGTGCATTTTCTTTAAATAGTTTTAATACTTTTTTTGAAATAAATATCTTCAATGATTGACAGAAACAAAAAAAAAATTTAAAAATATTAATGATAATGAATATAAGTTTAAATTGTATTCTTCTCGTAAATGATTATTATGAAAGGCTCTTAGTGATGAATGTTGGTATTTATGGAATGGATACAGTATTCAAGCTTTGGGCTCATTTGCAGCTTAACTATTGGAAGAGTGCCTTGATAATCCAGCTATTGTTACTTACTTTATTACTGCTGTTTATTAAACATTTAGTAAATTTTTTTTTTTTTTTTTTTTTTTTTTTTGCAATATTATTATTGGTAGCTATAAAAGTAACTGAAAATGTGATTTAGAAAATTTTTTTACAGTTTACAGAAAAATTTTGTTAAAATTTGAATTCAAATTTCTATTTTTCAATTTTTCTTTTTTTGTTTTACATTATTTCCTAGACTAGCAAGAACAAAAAATGTTCTTTCTTACACTGATTAATTATTGATTAATGTGCATTATAAAACTTGTTGATCTAACTTTTATTATTACTCTTATAGGAAAAACTATCCACTGAACAAAAGAAAACAGCTTTAAAAAAGTGCCCTTCATTGCTGGAAGTTGCTGGGCATACATACTTTTTTGGAGGATTCATGGTTGGACCTCAGGTATTTAATGCATCAAGTTTCAGTTTGACTTTTAACTGAATTTTGTCTCATTACTCATTTTCACCCTTTGTTTTAAAAATCTGTTTCCTTTTTTTATAAAATTGTATGTTTTCAAAATACGTATGTTTGAGCTTACAATTGGACATGAAAAGGAATATATTATATCCTGCTTAAATAAATTATTGAAATATCACATACAGCTCTACCCAATTGCCCTATTTGGTGTGTTCCACATTAATCCCTAAGATAGTATTAAGAACATGAAAGTTTGTTCCATTATCTCTTATATTTAATGAGTATATGGTGCATTATGACCATGTCTGGCCCTTTATCATGAAATCAAATCATTAACCCTCATGATCTCCTAACCTTTTGCTTACTGGTGGTACAACTGCTGTAGCAGAATTTTTTTTACATTTCCTTTTGGGCCAGTACAATTGTTGTACCAGTGACAAATTAGGATTTCTTTCCCCATGAGTTTACTTTCCAGCAATATTCAAGTTGACCCATAAAAACATTTTCCTATTGTGTCGCATCCCATAGGGTCAGGAGATTTCCACCAGCTAAAGTATAAAATTACTGATGACATTGATGAACCATGTTTTAGTGACTTTTTTTCTTAAACAATTTTATGATGCATGAAATGAGCAAGGTTAATTTCATTCATGAATTATACTAGATGGAATCGAAATACTTTTTTTTTACCTATTCAATAATATTGTGACACCACTTTTCCCCTTCCTTACTTTAATCTTGAATATCAAATGCTGACCTGTGTTGAAAATTCATGCAGGTTGAAGTTTTATGATGATGTTTTCAGAGAAAAGAAGTGGAAACCTTTCAGAAACAAAGCAATTTACTTTGCAACACAATATGGTCACAGCTATAATATTATGTTGAAAAGTAATAGTTTATATATAAATTACCAATTATATCAACTTATATATATGAATTAACATTCTAAGTAAACCATATGCAAATATGCAATTTTTCAATTCTCATCTGGAAAGATAAATAAGGTAGAAACTATACCTAAGTGTAAACAAAAATAATTGGTATGGCACCAAATATTAAATTTTAAACATTTGGCATGCACTTATGAGGACACATAACATACAAGAATAATATAACAAAATTTAATACAAGAACAACATCAAGCTCCAAACATCAACCCTCTCTTTGTGTCCTATCTCTCCCGCCGTTCAACTCCTCAACTCTGTTCCCTTCAGTTCATTTGCTGATTCTCATTTTCCACAGTGCCCTCACATATGTTATAGGAAATTTTATTATAAGAGTTAAATGTTGATCCTGAGTTCATTTAATAATAATAAATAAAAAAAAAGTTACATCAGTGGCATTAAGTTTGAAGTATTGAAAAGACTTGGAAATTCTTAAAATATTAAGGATTCCATATCTTTATCAAGAAAGTAATTTAAATCTTGACTGATTACGTCTTTGTAAACATGAAACAATTCAAGTTAAATAAAAGTTAGAATACTGTATTAATTTTTTGACTTGCTTTTAATGTGCTTAAGTTTTGAAACTTTTTATTCATTTGATTGTTAATGACAATACTCTATTTTAATATTTTGAGAATTCAGTTATCTCTTAATCAAATTGTTTTGATTCTGTACCAATGACTTCACCTGATCATGAATTAAAAAAAAAAATTCATTATTCAATGATGTTTAAGATATAAGAATGAATTATATATTAAAGATTAAGAAGTAAAAAAATGAATAATAACTTCCAATTTTAGAAATAAATTCTATTATATTAAAATAATTATTAGAAATAACCTCTCATTTTTATTACATTAAAATAGAAAGTACTATAACAACTGTTAAGTTAAATTTTAATTCTTAAAACAACTTTTAAAGCATTGTTTCAAAAATTGATATTTAAACATTTTCTCTAAAAAAAAAAAATAATAATTGTGCTTTCTTTGCAGTTTCCCATGAAACGATACATTGATTTTATTGAGGGGAGATTTCCTGGAAAAGATTTATCTGGAAAGCCATCCTGGTAATTTATTTAATTTGAAGTTATATTTCTTCTGTCAGTTTGCTTTTTTTTTTTAAATATGCTTTTTCTTATTTTAAAAATATTTATACTCATTTTTTTAAAGGAAAGGAATCACTGGGTTAAAAAATTTCTTTACGTTTTATTATTTTTTGGGGGTTGGGGATTGCTGAGTTGTTATCAAATATAGAGTGAATCAGAATTCACAAAGAAAACTTAAAAAAAAAAAAAAAATTAAAGAAAAAGTACATTAAAACAAACATTGAGTAGAAATATATAATTTGAAATATGGCTTATTTACTTTCATATATATAATATGAAAGTAAATATGGCATGGTTACCTTATCAACATTATTAGGTAGTAAAATATATATATATATATTATTTGCTGATTTTATTGAGATTAATTAAAATTACTCAGTCATTTGTATTTAGATCATATTGCTATCTGTGTTGCATCAAACCTTCTCCAGCCCTAAAAGGACTTTTAGAATATAGCTTTGTTCTGTCCTCAATTTCATGGCAGCTTTGCCTGTCATATGATGGTAGCCATTCTGGAATGCTTTAGTTCTGAGTTTTATAAGACTGTAAATGGAATGATTAAAAATAGTGAATTAATGGAGGAGAAAATTTACACTTTCCATCCCAACCATGTTGAATCTTATTTGCTATTGCATATATAAAAATAAAATACAAAATTTTTGGTCCCACTATACTTCAACATCAATATTGACATTTTCAGAAGTGATGTATCCATCTAAATGATTTGTTAATTACAAGAAATGTGGAGAGATTTATTATTCATCTTATAAAAGTTGGCTTAATTTTTGCTGCAGTTTCTCACTATTCACCTTGTAATAAGATATTTAATGGTATTTTTATTTTGAGTGAAATCTAAATCTTGTACCAAAGGATTCTGCCAAACTAGTCAATGTTTAGAAATTCAGGTTTTCTTGGAAGAAAGTGTTAATGGAACTTTCCTTTACTGTCACAATAGTATGAAATTGTGTGTTGTACAGTACAATTTTTCTACGGTATAGTAGTTTTTACACTAATGACTTGAATAGATGAACATGTTCATAGACAAACAACTTTGCTATAACACACATGCTCATTCAGACTTCTTCAGTCAACATTTTTCATCCTACTGAGATCTTCATACGATTAAAATTGTGTTACTATAAGATGAGCGTGCTTGAAATAATCCATGACACAGAATCACTTATTTTGTTACTTTTGTTCCATTTTAAAAAGAGTAACTACACATTGCATAGAAATTTAAAAAAAAAAATCCAATAAAAAAAGATATTTGCTGCTGGAATAATGCTGTTAGAGTCGCAGTGTTATTTTCATTTCACTTTGATTTGTACATATTGTTAGTCATAACAAAGAAAAAGTGCAGAATTTTGCATGTAAATACTTATCACATTTCATCGTTTCAACTAATTTCATAAATATTTCCCGAAAACTAAATTTCTATTAATGATTTTTTAAATTATTATATTTTATTATGGTCTCGCACACTTGAGGTCAAACAAATTGTTTCTTAAAAAAAAAAAAAAAAAAAAAAATTGTAAAAAATCAGTCTTGATTGAAGAATTGTAAAACCATGGGAAGCAAAGCCACTCTTCTACTTCTGATATTTATAGATCTCAAACTAGTACATTATCTTGCTGATTGTATTTAGGATCTATAAATACAATTGACGCATAATTCAAAATCTAAGTATGGATCAAATTGGATGACAGAGATAGAGATGATTTCACTCTTTGCTCTCATTGAAATATTTGCATTAAGAAAGATACCACCATTTTCTTATTAATGCAATTTACTAACCCTAAGCCATTTGGTGACTTGGTACCATCCATAAAAGGATCTGCCTCCTAGTGCAGCAAATACTTTTTTAAATTCTGAGTCTTAACTTTGATTGATTCATATAGGAATTGAATTGAAATACAAGAGCAATTCAGTGCTCCAAGTGTCATTAAAAGAATTTTCTTCTTGCTGGTTGATTGTAAAGATGAAAAAGTAAAACAAAACAACTTATAGCTGCTTTGAAGACTATGTAAATAATGGGACTTTTATTAATAAAATTTTTTAAGCATATAATTATGTAAAGGTGTTTCAAGCAATGTAAATCCTTCTTTTTTAGTTTATACATTTTTATTTGGTTTTATTGTTTTGTATACGCGAAGATGGGAATTTTTTTTATCGATTTTTCAATTACTTTTTTGGTGTGCTTGATTTTCAAATTCTGTAAATTTGTTTTTTTCTGGGAAATTGTTCATTATTAATATTTTTAGAATTTTAAATAAATCAAGTTTAATTAATTTTTTTTCATCATATATGAGTGACATTAATTGTTCCTAATGAAAATGCAATAAGCTAATATTTTCAAATTTTCATTATCTTTTAATTATAATCAAATCTTGATATTAATTGACATAGCATTTTGTAAATTTGATAAAAAATTAATTTTAAGATTAAAAAATATTTTTAGTAATCAATTATAAAATACATTAATGATTAAAATAAGAAGAATAATGATATAAAAAAATTATGCATGATTTATTAGTGTTGAAAAGTAAACAATTTTTTACCAAAACTATGGACATTAATTATAAAAGCATGAAATCCTGAAAACTATATTTTTTTTTTTTTTTTTTTTTTAAATTAGGCCACAATATTTAGAGGGTTGTTACAGTGCTAGGAAAATATAGGGAATTTTAAGCTTCTTCGCTCCTTTCTTTTTTTTTAATTAAGATGTCAGTCTCTTAAAATTGCAAAAAAAAAAAAAAAAAAAAAAAAAAAAATATTGTGGCCATAGTATCAAAATGGAAACAACAATGTAACCATGGAACTCTCCTATTTTCTACTTGCTCCTCTTATTTTCTTATTGATCAGTCTAATTTCAACTTTAGAGACAGTTGCTCTGATTTCATGACATTTTGAGATTGCAACTAATAGGACGCATGAGTCTGCTATAACTTTGTGAGAGAATAGAATGAATTTCTCTGGCAGAAATAGTGACAGTTTATTGAATGGCTTGTTTATTATTTGAGGTTGTGAGCTTATTCTGAGAAGATTACAAAATTGTTTTTAAACTATAAACTGCTCAAAGTCTGTATTTAATACAGATTGGATCAATAAAAATATGAGTCCTTTCTTTGCTGAATGGGTCAGAGAAGTTCCACAAAATCTGTTTGCTGCACACTACTTTTTTTGTAAAAATGTAATAAACTTAAGTAATATCGGAATTATTAGTCATGTCAAAAGAAGAAAACATATAAAAATATGTGTTAGTTTAAAAAAAGGCATAATTGATACTGGGCTTTGTATCGGAAAGGAAGACAAGAGATGATATGCCAAATTCGAAAACGTCAAATTTGATGCCCGTAAATGAGTCGATTTCAAACTTTTTAATTCAAGAGCGATAATTTAAAGTTGAACTTTTAGAGGCATTAGAACTTGTTGCATCTTGTTCATTCTGTAATGTATTCACTGAAATATCTGAATTTTTTTTACATGCAATCACTGATAGAGAAGCAGCCAAAAAATGTATTTTATGTTGTACAGAACTGTCATACAGCATTTGTTATGTTTCTGTTTTTCAACTATCTCTTAAAAAATTTGTAATGTGCTTTGACAAAGTTTTCAACCACATTTCACCAAAATACCAAATAGATCTTATGGTAAGATATTGGAGGAAACAACGAATAATCTCCAAGATATTGAAAATCAATACTTTTAAGTCTTTCATTGCTCAAGAATTGAGAATATTTCTAGTATGATCATGAATCTACTGAATAGGAAGTTGAATCTACTGAAAGATGTTTCTCTAAGAGCGATGTATAGAATATTTAAAGATAGTCCAGTTAGATTTGCTGATTTCCTGGAAGTTATTGGCTCTTCTGATTTTTCATTGAAGTTTTGTTCTTTTGTTTAGGTAGAAAATATAAGTGTTTGTGAAACTACACAAGGTTTTTAACATAAAAAAATATAAAGATTTTGATAAAACAATTTTTTTTGGTTTGTCATGAGTGATAAATTATAAATGCTTGTCAGGATAAAATGATTCTGATTAAAATTAGCATTTTTTTTTATTTTGCTAATATTCTTCAGTCAATTTTTTTAAAAATGGCATAGAAGCAATGATTACTTTCTTATATGAAAGTATTCATTTTTGTTTAAAAGTTAATGAAAAACATTGTCAAAAGAAGCATAATGAAAGAAACAAAAACATTAGACACTTATTTTTGCAGGAGATAATTATACTAAAAAAAATCTAAGGCTGAGAAAAAAAATATTGATATTAGAATAATGACTTGACCATTAGTGGACTTTTCATAAATGACCATGTATTACTTGATTACTAGTGCAGCTACTAAAACTGGAGGGGGGGGTAGCAGAGTGTTTTAGATTTGTGAAGAATGCTATAAAAAATATTTGAGTGCATGTCTAAAAATTTTCCTGTTCATAAAAACTGTGGAGTATTATTATTCCATTATAACTAGCACAATAGTGCTGTTTGCATAATTCCTCTTATATTTGATATGCATGCAAGAAAGACACAATTTTTTTCCCTCCCAGATTGGAATGTAACTTTAGGATATTATGATATAAATATTCATTAACAATTAATATATAATTGCAATAAAATTCTGAATTACTTACAATATTTTTATTAATTACCTATGATTTCATGAATTCAATATTATGTCATTGTCTTTTATTTAAAAATAATTTTTACTCTTTAGTGCATTAACTGATATTTGTTTATAAAGAATTTATTGACTTTTTACTTTATTAGTGTTGTTGCTGGCTTCAGACGCTTAGGTCTTGGATTTCTAGTTTTATCTTTATATCAAATTGGAAACATGGTCATTCCAGAAAAAACTTTACTCTCTGATGAGTTTATGGTAAGCATTTTAAATCTTTTAATGAAATTTTTGGGAGCTGGTATTTAAACTATATTTAAATAGCAATTTCAAATCAAATTTTAAAATTTGTTTTGCACTAAATTGTACTTTTATCATGATCTCTTTAGCTTCAAAATAACTAAGCTCTAATATGTTATATAACCTTGATGAAAATTGAAGCTGCAATTAATCTTGGTATTAAATATAATTTATTTCTATTAGAAATCCTATTTATGCTCCCAGCTGTACAAATAAATATTGGTAATTATCCATTAATTAATCATAGTATAGGTATCATTCCATTCTAGTACCAGTGTTAATTACTAAGAAAGCTATGCTAGGATTTGGCAGAATCTACCAAACAAAAAATCCAAATCTGCTTAAGCTCTATTAATGACGAAATCCATTTATAATATGTTAAATTGAAATTTAAACTATAAAATAAATGTTATGCAGCATACATATTTTATATACGAACAAACAAATATTAGAATCTGGAAGGACAAAAGTGATTAAATTTTATTAATTGTAATTATAAGCATTAATAAATATTCACATGTCTTAAATTGACATTCAGTTTAAAAGAATTTTTAAAATGAAACAATTATCTTTTTAAAAACAACAAGCATTTTACATCTTCAGCATGCAAATAGTTTTTAGAGCTGTAGTATTTTTATATGAAGATAGCATTTTCTTTATTCATGTTTCCATGACCAGGATATTATCTGAAAAATTCGCTGGATTATTTTGTTCTGGATGAGGCTTGTGATTAGAACCTAGTATTTTCTGTATCTTAAAACTATAATTTGTAACTTATTGAAATTGGATGAATGAATAAAGAATATTGGTATAAGATTTTTTTAATGAAAATAAAATGGAATTAAAATAATGAATAAGTTATATATAAATATTAATGTATAAATCATGTTTTAACACATTTTTCTTCATTCAGTTATTTTCTGTATTTATTTATTCAGTACAAATATTGCAAGAGATTTTAAAGTAACTTCCTGATGAGCTACAGACTTAAAAATTTTAACATAACTAATAGCTGGATGAAAATGCAAAATTATCTTCTTTCTTGTCTGTTCAGTACAAATTTTGCAATCAATTAACACAATCATGCAAGATTTGTAAAACAGAAAAAAAAAATTATTTAAATAAAGAAGTATCTATAATATACCACACTTTTAAAACTGAAAGTTTTTAAAATTTTAGTTCCGTTTTAAAGCACATTTTAAAATGGAATTAAAAATTTCTTAACCCATACAGATCGTCCTGAAAATTTGTGATTATGAATTCTTAAAATTCTGAATCACAAATTCTCAGGACTATCTGTATGGAGCTAGGAAAAATTGCTTTATACTTTTAATCTGTTTTAAAAGCATTATATATTTAAAAAAAATATTTTAGTTCTTTTTTTTCATGTATTGATTTATTGAAACACTAAGCTAAATCAAATTTATTTTTTTTATTTTTTCAGGATTATTCTCTATGGAAAAAACTTCTCATTATAGGAATATGGGGAAAAATTGTTCTGTATAAATATATGGCTTGTTGGTTGATATCAGTAAGTATTCAATTTCTAAAAATGTTGATATGTATGTAGTAAGTGTATGGTGTTCTGACTAAACATATTCTGAAGAGCATTCTGCATAAGCTGACTAATCATGTCATTATTTTATTGCACTGTTCATATATGTATTTCTGCATAACTTTTTGTTTTTTTAAAATTAATTTCGAATAATTCTATAATCATTTAAGAAAATTTATAATAATTTTCTATTTTATGCACATAAATTTTTAGCTAAGAAAGTTCTATTTAGAAATTGATAATATATGAATCAACTTGCTAATTCAGTATCTGTATTCTGAGGTTTATTTTATAGGATTTAAAAAATACATCTGCTGTAAGGCAATCTATAAGTAAAACCATGATGCCAATTTTGTTGTTCTATATAACTATTGAATATTAACTATATCTATAGTTATATTCTATATAGCTATGTCTATAATCAAAACTATTGAATAGAAAATTTTACTTGATTGTACTCTGAAGCATAGAGAAGATTTTTTTAATACTAAAAACCATGTTTTCTTGCATACATGCAGCTTTGTGCTAGCTCACAGCACCCAGGATTTATTAAACTAATAAAAGTTAGAAGCCCCAGAACATGGGGGAGAGGGATATTTAATTGTTTTACTTTCTTTTATGGATATTAAAAAAATGCTTTCATATTACTTAAAAATAGATACAAAACTTAGTTACAAATTGGTAGAGTTTGTAATTGAAAGCAGCTCCCTTCATATTACATATTGTAATTAATATTTGTAAATACATATTTCACATATAAAGCTTAATTAAATTTTGTTGTATTTGAAAGTTATTTATTTACGAGAAGATATACTTGTTTAAATGAGCCGTTATATTGTTGTCATGGATTAACTAATGAAAGTTTTAGTAAAAAGTCTCGTGTATTTTGACAGAATGCTTAAGAAATAAATTTTAAAAAGTACCATTTGTTGAGTACTTTAGATACATTAAAGACGTTAATATAACTTTAAAAAAAATCTTGTGTAAAATAAGTTAGTAATGAAGTATTTGTTCTAAAATGTTAGTCATGTTGCGGTTCAGCTCTATCTATATCGAACCATTACTATTTACTTTTGGTGGTAGGAAGAACATAAACTTGATTCCATAAATTATGCATATTCTTTTCTAATCATTTTTTAATAATTTATTCTTTTTTGTAGGAAGGTAGCTGTATAATAACTGGAATGACGTTTAATGGGAAAGATGCAAATGGAAACAACCAGTGGGATGGCTGTGCCAATGTGAAATTGTGGGATTTCTCTGTAACAATAACTTTTGAAGGCATCATTAAATCGTTTAACATTAATACCAATCTGTGGGTTGCACAGTAAGTCTTAATTATGATAGTAATTAAAGTATGTACTTTCATTATAGGAAATTTATTCAAGTCTTTGAGTGGGGAGGGATTAACACTTGCTGACAAAAATTGGTTTACTGCAGTCTCAAATTTTTTGATGGAAATCAGAGAAGGACATTATTTACTTGTTTGAAATTTAAAGTGAATTAATTTGAATAGCAGTGTCTGATAATGAGTTTTTAGAAAAAATATTTTTTAGATTCTATAATATTTACAATAATGCGAATTAAGACTAAAAAGGTAAAAAATAATTAAAATGAAAAATTTTTACATTTTTTTAAAATTTTTTTAAAAAAATTTTTACATTTTTTTACAGTAATAAAAAAGTTAAAAAAAATGTTTTTCAAAGGATTATTCAGTGATGATTTTGTTATATAGATTAATGTTCAATAATTTCTTTCCTTTGTTTAAAGTATCAATAAAGCATTTTTGTGAAGTGTAACTACAAAATGAATGTGTAGGATGTCCTTCTCCATACTTGTATAATATGCAATTTGAAGGTATTTGGGTGCTGCTTTTTTTGTCAGATACATTTTTATTGTA
Organism: Argiope bruennichi; assembly: GCF_947563725.1. Taxonomy (NCBI): domain Eukaryota; kingdom Metazoa; phylum Arthropoda; class Arachnida; order Araneae; family Araneidae; genus Argiope; species Argiope bruennichi. Next base: position 6,336,182 of record NC_079160.1, read on the forward strand.
TGTTAAGATCTTAATTCAAAGTTGAAGTAATATTTTAAATCTTATTTGGCCAGTCTGTTTGACATTTTACAGAAAGAGTTGTGTTCATACTTTGGAATTTCTCAAGTGTATCGGAATTAATTGGAAGAAAATGGCATTTAAATTTTCTTACTCATGTTAACTTTTTTTTTTTAACTAATCCTTTTTTTCTTGGTATAATTAATATATTCTAAAAATATCCTCTACCATGACACTTCAGTTAAACCAAATTAAGCTTGGAATCAATAGGATACAAACCTTATTAAAAAGCCTTTCAATAATCAGTGGACATAGTATGTTACTGATTATATTGAAAACATAATGGTCCATAATTAATATGTGTGTACTTACATTCTCCCTTCTCTTTTAAATGATTTGAAAATAATGATTAATTTTCAAAAAATTAATGAATTGTTTACTAATGTTAGTAACCATATTAAGTATATTTTAATGTCTTTTGGCTAATGTAGAGAGATTTACAAAAGAGACTAAACACATTTTGTTTTAAAATTAAATCCTTAAGTTAATTAGCAAATTTAAGATGAGTCGTAGGGAATATTTTAAAAATTTAGATGTTTCATCTGAGGAAACATTCAAGTTTAGCATTAATTTCTCTGTAATTCATCTTAATTGTGTCTATTAACATGTTAAGATATATATTTACTTTCAGAATTATTGTCTTTAGGTTAATGTGAGTATTTATATATGAACTGATTTAAGGCTGCTTTATGTGTAAAATTGAAACTGTTTCTTTTTTTACAAGATATGTGTTTAAACGTCTGAAGTTTCTTGGCAATCGCTTAATTTCCCAAGCAGCTGCTCTACTCTTCTTGGCCATCTGGCATGGTTTGCATTCTGGTTACTATCATTGTTTTATAAGCGAATTTATTGTGATGTATTTTGAAAAAGATGTAAGTATTTCTAAATCTATTTTGCTCATGATGTGTTTTTTTAAGTAGATATTTTAAGTAGAATTTATTTACACTTTTGAAAGTTTGTTTTAAAAATCAATCTGATAATTTGCAAGTTATCAGATTAAGAAGGTCTGTGATTAAGATAGGATCTAAGGTCAATTTAAATGCCATTCTTTAATATTAGGATAATTATGTTTTTCTTTCTTTGGGAAAAGTTATCAAATTGTCATGTAATGGCTAAAGGATAGTGATTTTGGCTAGTTTGTCTCAAATTTAGCCTTTATTACTTTTTTTAAATTGTGGCATTGTGAGGTTTATTTTAATCTGATTGTTTGCATGAATTTAAATTATCATGTGAAAATATCATTACTGCTCTAAATTCCTGTTGTTTGTTGAAGTTGTTTTCTTGAATAGAGAAATGACCTTTATTCTATATAATATTTAAATTAAAATAATAAGTATTTTCATATATGTTTACTGAATATGAAATAGCTAAAAAATGTACATTAGACCATACAAAATTGCTGCATCTTATTTGTAAAGAATTAGCTCCTTGAAACTGATGGCTGAAAAATCTACAAAAATTAATACCCAAATACATGAATTGGTAAAAATGAATTTAAAAAAATTATCTTGCTTTGTAATGTTTTTTAAGTAATCATTGAATGATTGTATCATGATAACAAAGATGTTTCTTGTTTTATTTCACACAGGTCCTTAATTTTGTGCGACTTGCAATTAAAGAGCATCTTTAAAATGCAACAGTAGATGCTGATTTGAAATTAATAAATTTAGTCTACTTATGGATAAATACTTTTTTTTTTTTTAATTTCAATCTCTGGAAGAATATTTTTTACAGCAATACTAAGTTTTAAGCTGACAAGTTGCCTCTAGCCAATACATTATGGAAAGTTTAATATGGCTCATATGTTTGTAACCTATGCTATTTATTATTTTAATAGGGAGCTATTTAATGTGTGTTTTGAATGTGAAACTGTAAATATTTTACAAATGTAGATGCAGTTGTGGTCAGAGAGTGAATATTAACAGATTATGTGCTGACGTGGACAGGTATGTCTTAAGAGTAGAAAACCAGTTGCACATGTCACATCACATAGCTTTAGAATTTTCTGCATACATTGTATAAACACCTTACTTCTAGCCAAGATAAATGTTTTTCCCATGAGTTATCAATTTCCAACTTTTACTTTGTATTTTACTTATAATAGAGATTTCTTATTAAAAGATAAATATATATACTTATGCAGGATGTGCAATCTGATATATATATTTTAAAATTAGTCACTACTTATAAGTATATAAATTTACTAAATATTTTTTCACAATATTTAGTCATTTTGACTTTGGCACACTCTATTATCTCATTATTTTTACCCCATTTTTATAATAGTTATTCATCTAACAAAAAAGAACTATTGCCATCAATATATGAATGTTTTACTATACAAATAAGTTGTAGTTATACTGATACAAGTGATATGGGGTTTTGCGAATCTGAATCATTGAGTTTTCATTAATTATGAGAACTCTCGCAGGAGTTTTTTCCATAACCTTAACTTATGGTTAATCTGAGAAGCCAGTATACCTGTGAAATAAATCTGACCCCATTATCTCTAAATTATGAACCATCCTAATTTGTTCCAATATCTGTTGCTCTAATCTTTCTTTTTTAAAACTATCCTTGGAGTATTAAAAGCTTTTACAATAAAAGAAATGATAATAATAAATCAAGTTGGTCAATCAATTTTTCATCAGATAGTTAAAAAAAAAAAGTGTCTTTGCTGTTTATAGTGCAAGTTCTGCAAAGTATCAGTTAATATTCATGTGTTAAGCAAAATTTAATTTCTCTTTTTATTGGACAATGTTTGTTTATATGTGTCCTGTATAGACTAAAAAAAATTTTGTGATGACTAACCAAATAATTTTTTAAATTATTTGTGTCTTCTCAGTTCACGCCTCTCCCTCGAATTTTTCTCTTCCTACGTCAATAAAGAAAAGCTGCTGGTTCTTTTCCCATGCCAGTGATAGATCTCTTACAGCATAGAAAATTATTTGCATATGCGAAGTGTGCTAAACTATTTTTCCTGTCTATAAAATTTTAAAGAGTATGCTGTTCCCCCCCCCCCACACACACACTTACATCTATGTGAGACAAAGCTTAAAAATTGCTTTGCCTGTTGTTTCAAAGGAAAATACTTATTTATTTAATGCTTTATGCATTGAAGATGAAGCATTTAATTAGTCTTTTAAATTTATTCTGATGTACTTTTGAGTTAAAAAATTAAAATTTATTTTCATGCATGTGCAGTGTGTTATTTAGATTCTGACGAGAACATTCAATTTTATGAAGTACTAATTGTGATAATTTTTCAGCTGTGTATTTCCTTCAACTAAGAGATTATTATTTTTAATTGGGTGAAATATGAATTTTAATCACTTATTTGCTTTTTATTTCCCTGATTTGGATATTGTGGAGACAATTTGAAGGATTTTGAATTTTAAGTTGATATTCTCATTTTAATAAGTTTAAAGACTATGTGTATTTAAAAATTTATATGTTCCTGAGTGAAGCTGGGTATATCAGCTAATCATTTGCATAAATTTTAGAGTGTGCATGGTGTTATCAATTTTCTAAATACTATATTTCTTAAACTAACTGCTCATTAAAAAAAAATACATCATCTTGATACACTCTTAGAGCTATATTTACATAAAATGGCTTTATGAAAAAGATTGAAAGTATAAAAGAATTTTTTTAAGTCTAGTTTTTTAATTTTTATTTACTTTAAAATCTCCATTTGCTGCAAAAATTTCTTGATGTCTTACTGTTTTGTCTTTCCTCTTAATATCAGAATTTGCCACTAAATATCTAAGATATATAATATTGTAGTACCTTGCTAATGCATCATAATGATTTCCTGTAAATTGTTTTTATTACAAAATTGTGTTAAAAGTCATTGGAAATTATAAAAGTTTTTAATTAAAAAACTGTTAGTTGTGCTAATTTTAAACAGTCATTAACAAAGTCTGGAGAATATTTATTAATCAAATCTGTTTTGTATGAAATAAATATGAGGATACTAATTAGAATGCATGAATAAAAATAATTGAAACAGATTTACCATCTGTATGGAGATTTGATGTGAGGGATTGAAGTTCAATCCTTGGTGATGTTTACTTAATGTAGAATATAGATTTTTACTATGTAAGTAGCTAGGCAGCTATATAAATGACAATTTATTAAGAAAATTCTTATAATTAAATTAGCTAAAGTTGCATCTAAAAAATGAATTTCCTATAACAATATTCAATGCATTCTTTATAAATATTGCAGCACATTGTCATCTCATTCTCTTTTAAGCATTAAAAAAGGGAGAATTGACTTAAAAAGAATATTTACTAATAAAAATGATTATCAAGTTCCTGTTTACTATTATTATTCACATAACTTAGAAAGCAAAAAAGAAAAAAAAAAGGAAAAGCAAAAGTAAGTAATCAACATTTGTATCGTAGCTGAATTTGCATAATTGTGTCCTATAAAAATATTTGATATTGAACTGAAAATTAGAATCCTGAGAGAATTCTTTCATGACTAATGTTGTAAGTATGTAAATCTTCATTATTTGAAAGCTGTAAAGATGCTAAAAAAAGATGAGGCATATCTATCTGATATATTAAAGGCTGATAGAAAATGTACTAAAAGAATTTGAGAAAATCAGCCTGATCTCTCAAAAGGTTAATAAAGATTAAATAATTGATATAAATAAGATTTGAATTCCTCCCCTTTATCATTTAGTTCCATGAACCAAAATGATATGTTATAAGTTTTAAATTGATTAAAATTTTTGTATAGTGACCATAACTTTTTATGAAAGCACTCTATTAAAACTCAGTTATTTTAATTATAATCTGCTTTCATGAAATGACTTGTATTGATATTTGTAAAGATATTTTGTTATCCATTTTCTCTCATTTCCTGAAGCCTTTAAGTTTTCAAATTTTGCATACTTGTTTGCTGTCAATGAAATTGCACTAATTTAATATTTTTGGAGTTATTTTATTAAACTGCAATTTCATATAAAAAGCAACATTTGATAATAAATTTTAAAAACTGATGTCATGATTCTGCTGTATTTAGAATATTTTTTTAAAAAAACTAGCATATATATATATATATATATATATATATATATATATATATATATATATATATATATATATATATATATATTAGTGCTCTTTATTAAATGTATTTTGTTTTAGGTTGAAGATATCTTAGACAAGCGTTTGCCAAAATTGAAAGCTCGTTTGACTCAAGGTGCCTTGAAGATTCCTGTATTGATTTTCTTGAAAATATATGTGGACGTTTTTATGGGTTATTGCCTAGTTAGCTTTGCTATGCTCTCCTGGAGTAAATACATGAAGGTATTACTGTGAAAACTCATTTTATATTATACCAGCTCATATATTCAGTATTACCTTGAAAGGAAATATTTTTCTTTTATTAATAAAATAATTAACTATTTAATTGCCCCTAAACTTTTACTGAAACATTACTTATGCTTTGTGACATTTCAAGTACCTATATCTTAACAAAGAAATTAAATATTAGATAAAAAAAATTTACTCCTACATGCAACAGAATATAAATACACATGTAAATTAATCATTTTTTAAATACAGGTATTTTTAATATAAATTTTTATATAAAATATTATGAAGCACCAGATTTTCTTCATATTATTGCAATTTTATTTTCAATTGCAATAAGAGTATTAGTTGCTTCAAATGGTTTTTAAACCTGCCATAGCAAAATTTTTTCATTAATTTATAATTTTTTAAAAAATTATACAAAATATAATTCATTATTGTAATTGGCAATACATAGGTACAAATAAATAAAATGATTTAAATATCGAATGCGAATAATATTTTCTGTTTATGAAAGTATAGTGTTTGTTATTAAAACATTAAATTTTAATGAATTGTCATGAAATCTTCTTGAAAATATTTTTTACTTTTATTTTTTTAATTTATTAATTTTGATTTGTATTTTACCCAAATAATTTATACTTTTATTTCTATCGGTTTAACTTGTTTACAGTGGAATCCTTCTTGAAAAATTAATTTTGAAATGAGCATATTAAACAGTTTAATTGTTAATATTGAGAAGTTAAGATACATGAGGATGAGTCAAAAGTTATATGCATTGAAAATTTTGCTACTTTCTTGTATGTAAAAGAACTTTGTTTTGTAATCATCAAAAAATTAGATCTGAAGAATTTTGTAAATTTTCACATTTCAGATTTTATAAAAAAAAAAATATATTGATTAAAATCAGTATGTCTATGAACTTAATTACTCTATGACAATTCAATGAGCTTGGTATTTGGTGTATTATCTTTTTGGCCACAATTACTGATTTCTGTGAAATTATAAACAAAAATCCACCAAATTAAAGTTTTTCTTCCATCACATGATCATGTTAAAATGATAAAGCCGATGAATTATGTGGATGAAATTTGACAGATAGTTTTAACAACAGAATTGAAAATGCATATCAAAATTGTACCAACATACTTTGAAATTGGTTCTGCTATCCTTATCAATTCGATATGCATGAACACACTATCCGAAACGCATTTAGCTTAGTGTAGGAGCTTTTGACACTGAAACTAGATCAGTATGGAATTTTGGATCCAATCAATTAAAGAAAGGAGATTTATTCTCTTCTGTTTACAAGGAATCGAAACTTAACTTGTACTATTTCATAGAAGTATACAAGAAAGTGAAGAGAAAATAAATTTTTGCTGGTTGCATGTTCAAAATATGAAAAGTGTTTTTACTTTTTGGGAAAATGGAAGTTAAATTACGAATTTAGTTATTGAATTAGAAATGCTTCAGCACAATTCTCTCTGATCTTGAATTACAGTTATTAATTGTTATCATAAACTTCTTCTGTTTGAATAGTTTATCATTATAAATAAATAATGCATCAACAAAAACTGATCTGCGTTAGTTTTTAAATTATTTTAAAATATTCAGTTCTATTTGTGTAATTTAATAATTCTTTCAAAAAAATATGTAAGAAAGATTTGAAGTGATAGAGGTGTGCATGTATTATATAATATTGTTATATAATAAATACTAAAAATTAAACTAAAGAAGTGCTTTTGAAGATTTTAATTAATTTTGACTGTTCATAATATAAGTGAAATATACTGACCTTTTTCAATCTTAGTATTCGATATTTATATAACATTTATTAATTGACGATTTTATATAATTTATTTATTAATTCTTAGATAATATAACAAATGCTATGCATTAAATAGTAATAAATATTTTATCAGTATTTCAGCATTAAATAAAGTTTTGTTTCAATTTTATTTCACTTGATTATATTTGATTTTGCAATCATTTCTTGATGAGCTACAGTTTTGAAATTTTATATTCTTGTGTATTTTTGATTAAGTCTGAAATTTGATCTATTCCAAATTAATTTCAATTAATAGATAACTAAATTAAACTTTAATTCTGTAGTAATGTTGCCAGTTGGTAGTGAATTTGAGGGAAAAAAATTTAAGATTCCATTATCTCTTTTGGAATCTTAATTTTATTTTGGAATCTTAAATCTATTTATTTGTCTTTATTATAAATTATAAAGACAAATAAATAATTATTTTTAAATAAAATTATTTTTGACTTTTTGTGCATTAAGAAAATATTTTTAAATTATTAATATTGTTTGAAGATTGATTTCAAATTTGTGCATTTTAATCTTTTTTAGGTCTATGGCTCTGTGTATTACATTGGGCATATATTTTATATGTCATGGCCACTTTTGTCACCCCTTGTTAGAATGCTTCTTCCAAAAGCAAGAGTGAAAGATGAGAAACACAAGACTCAATAACTAAAAACTACAATAGTCTATATGAGAAAAAACTGTTATAAGAAATTAAGTGAATCACCGAAGAAATAGAAAATGTTATTTTCTGTAATAAGTGCACCTTTTCATCATTGTTGCTTCATACCAAATAATTTATTCATATTCCGTATTTTGTGTTAGTATTGGCTATTTTTGTATAAGCAATGAAATACAGTTTGATAAAATTTCATTTTGCAATTGGAGAGAAATATATTTTACTCCTTTATTAAAAGCGAAGGATTATAGATCCTGCTATATTCAAAATTTCACATTGTCAATTTTCTTAAATCCAGAAATTCTGGAGCTGAGGAATAATCTTATTTTAAAGAAAGCACATTTAATTATGTGGATAATATATCAATGAAAATCTAAATTAACTTTACATATTGATAATTTAAAAATTGTCAGTAAAACTTTGTAATATTACTGAGTCCCATTAACTCAAAATACCTGTACAGTTTTTAGGCCAGAAAACTTTTGAGAAGGATTTTACAAATGGTAAATATTTTAAGAGATAATTATATTATACACACTGACAGATTAACCAAATTTCTCATTTATAATTTAATTATCATATTTAATATGTATATTTAATATGGTGTTTAAACATGCATATTTACATCCATGACATGAAAGAAGCATTCTGTGAATTAAAATGTGTTGGTGATCCTACTGAACTTGAAAAATAGTTTTAAATAGTATTATTTCAGTGATCATCAGAAATTAAACAACCACATTCCCCCTAAAAAATAATTGGAATAATGCATGAAAAAGTAATTAAAAAAACTATATATAATTTGCTTCATTAATAAATAATTTGAAAATATGTCTTGTATAAATATCTAATACTTTTACATCCTTTATGAATTATAGTTTTATTCTTGATAGTTTTTAGGATTTTGGAATTAAGTCACAATCACCCCTGAATTAAATTCCAAAAAAATACAAAGCTGTTAAATATATTTAGCTGATAATAATATTCTGTTACAATCAGTTACCTAATGTAAATAAACATGGTTTGCAATTTTTTAAGGATTCATGTTGATATGTGAAGAGCCAAGACATGCTATACAAGGAATGTGAAGCAAGCTTTATTTAATGCTTCTTGTTAATTTTTGTTTTAATGTCTGAGTATAAAACATTCCACATGTTTGAAAGTTTGTTTGTTAGAGTACTTAATATGTATAAACATTTGTTTGTAGATAAGATTAATATATTTTACCATGTTTGAAAGGTTGCGGATCATTTTGTGATGCATCATGAAATAAGAATAGGTTGTAAAATTAGTTGTGATCTGTCTTTTAGGAGAACAAATTTTGTGTTATGCACATACTATTAGGAAAGTATTTTACAAATTTTAACTTGAGATAATCATAAAGATACCTTCCTTCATCTGTGCAAGCTAATGTCTTGTATTTTTTTACACATTTTTCATTTTTTAAGAGATATTGAAATGTGCATTTTTTGAAGTTTTCAAATTAATAACTTCATTTTTTTTAATGCATGTAACTCTGATATTTTGTATACATTTCTGAAATAAAATCTATAACTTTTGAAACTTCTAAAATTGCTTTCTTTTTTAATATATATATAATTGCATGTCTATAAGTTATATATTATGAAAAATATGTTGTATTTATTCTTCTCTGAAAATTTTACTGAAATGAGAAAAACTTGAAATGTTCAACCCATTTTATACTATCTTTTGAATCAATGAGTACTTTGGAAAGAAATTTGATATTCATATTCACTTTATAAAGCAGAAATTGAACAAGCATGATTTTTTGCTTGCTAATCTTTGTTTTGCACTCAAAATTGTATTTCAAAATAATATTTACAAAATGAATATATCATATGTACAGAAAAAACAATGTCTATGACTTAAGTATCGAAATGCCATTCAAAGGTGTTCAAATCTTGTGTAATAATCAATCAATAAAAATTTTTAAAGTTGCATTTCTTAACAAACACATGTAAAGTAGCATTACTCATAAGAAGGAAAAACTATTTTTTGCTTTAAATAAAATGAATGTATTACATCTAATAATGTATGATCTCAATTTCCTGTTGAATCTTTGATAAATTCAGCTTTTGCTATAGCTTATTAATCAGCTTTATTCAATTAAACCAGCTTTGATAATATGCATATTAGTCAATTTGGATATGCATATGCTATTAATGAGGAATCATGGATCTGAATGAAGCAAGTTTACTTGAAAATCATAGCAGTACCATCTGCAATCCTAAATTTTTATGCAATTTTTGTTTGTCTCCATATATTTTATTTGACCTTTCATTTTGCATTATATTGAATATATTACAAAGATGATGTTCCTGTATTTCTCACCCTAGAAATATATTTTCAAATATCCATGTTATCAGTAATTTTTGTTAGCATTTCTTTATTATGGTAAAGGAAAATATTTGTGCAATAACAATTCATTATATGGTATCCAAATACCTTTATTTAGGATGTAAGCCATTTGGATTGATGTCATCTTTTATAGTAGCTCATGGTAAATCAGTTTCATAATTTTTTTTTTCATCTACTACTTGCAAAGCTTATAACTTGTTGCATTTGAATTGAAATGAATTACAATGTCATTATGCTCATGTATATTAATGTCATAAAATGGCAATGGAAGGTATAAAATTCTTATTAGATAATGCAATATAAATTTTGTTATATATTGTTTAATTATCCTATTAATTGTCACTATTGTATCACCCACTGGGATTCTCAGTACCTGTATTTGTTATTGAGTTAACTCCTTAACATTTGAAAAATCTGGGGAGATTTGCTCTCCAGTTCTATTCTTTTTTATTTGAACATGGTTCATTTTTGAAGCAAAAGTAGTATGTTTTGTAATAGAGGAAGGGATCCTTATTTTTTTACAGTAAGAAACTACCAAATAAAATTTATATTCTTTTCATGAGATAGTATTCTATCTATCCTTAAAATGATAGAAAATATTCATCCAGCACTGTTATACATTTATATAAAAAATAATAAATGAATTGAATTTTTAAAGAAAGGAACACAGTCCATCAATCCAAATGGTAAGAGTAATTTCAAATTGTGAATTTTATTGAATATTTCATGATATTTTTATGCTAAAATTATTTTTGAAATATAATTTTTGATAAATTTATGAAATTTTGTGTATGAGTGAGTGATGAATTTTGTGCATATACATACATTCCAAAATATTTATTGCAGTTCATTTTGCTTTTTCAATTTCTAATTCTGTAATAGATTCTCGATTATTTGGTCTAATATAATGAAACAACAAGCCAGATAAGTCACAGCTTTAATAATTGCTCACTCACTGTCCCACCTGTACCATCAAAAACACTCTTTGCAATAGACACCAAAAGGTATACATTCTTTGCAATTTCTGATTCCGAATAAATGTCATATAATTTATAAAATAAATTTTATATTGTCTTATTTAAAATTACTCTATGAATATTTTTGAAATAAGCACAAAATTAATGCAAATTGCTGGCTTAATTTTTATACAAAAATTATACTTATATATTTTATAAAAATTTACTGTTTATTGATCTCGCTTATTCGTTGATTACACATTAGTAAAAAAATAGACTAGAGATGAAAAGAACAGTTTATACTTTTGCAATTTAAATTCCTTATTTTATGACAGAGGTGTATAGTTTGTAATTAGGCCAAATAATTGAAAGTCACTAATACATATTTTCCATTATAAACATTCCTCGAACCTTTGATTGTTTTAAATTTTATTCATATATTATTAGGTCTTTTTTAGTGACTGATGTCATATTTACTTTATATTTGTCCCATGTAGTTGCCCTTAATAATAAGGGGAGGAAAAAAGGTAGAATTAAGACAAAAGTGAAATTGAAAGTTCGTTTTAAGCATTATGAATCTGATCGATGATTATAATCAGTTAAGAGATCTTCACAAACAAAACTGATTAAAATGAATTTTCTAAACAATATTTATTATGAATTTAGTGGAGAAGAATTTATTTTCTAATGAAAAAATAAATCACTTTTATAAGTGAGGAATATTTGAGAGGAATCGAATGTTAAATAACAAATTCACAATAATTAATAATCAAAGTGTGATTCGAAGTAATTATAATTGATTACAAATGGCTGTAACTTCATTTTAAGTAATGGTGGTTGTAGAAAGGGGTAGAATTTGAACATAATATTGAAGGAAGATTCAAATTTTATTCATGCTATAAATGACCAGTGTGGACATTTATTGCTTAAGTTACAAATTTGTTTGGGATTAGAATTTCCTAATTTTTTTCTCACAGATTTACTAACTTTCTCAGCTTTGTTTAGAACAGATATATCATTAAGATATTTTTAAAACTGTTAAATTATATAAAATTCAAATGTGATGTGAGATTTCTGCTCTAAGAAAATTCATGAAAATCCTATTTGAAATAGAAATCATGCATGTAAATTGCATTAGCATTCTGGATTATTGAAATAGTAAGTTTTTTCTTTATATCACTTTAATTCTCTACATTTTTCAAATGGAGTTGCAATCACCCCTCAATATGATTATCTATGATCAAATAGGTGTAATTGAAATGATCATAATATCACTTGGATGTGTGTACTTTCTATTACTTATTTTATTGCTTCTGGCCTATGAGATAGAATCTACAATCAATAGGAAGATTAATTTTGATGTATTAACGATGTATTTCTGCAGGTAGTTCTCTAAATCTTCGTTTATGTAACACTACAATGGACTACTATTTTAGATCAAAAAGTAATCAAATACAGTAATTGGTAATCACATAAAGCTATAATTTTGTACTGAAAAAAGTTAGAGCCTTTATTTTCTAGGAAGTTATTGCCATTTGTATTGAGAAAAATCACTGAATAATCGTAAATAAATGCTTTGATCTTATTGCTGTAAAAATAGTCAGTTTGTTAACTGTGAAAAATTGGATAATCCTGCTAAATTAAATCTGAAAAACATTTTGCTATTGGTAATATTTTGACACTTTATTTTCAAATTGTCCGATTTTTCAAAAATAAGGGTTCATAGAATTGCATAAGCCTTACAAAGGAATGCCAATTTCCACCAGTGGCAGTAATTAGATCAAATTGTATTCTCTATTGTCTTTTAATTTATTCTGCATACTTTTTTTAATTTTTCCTGCCACTTATTCAACGAAAATATTAAAAATGTCAAAGTTGGTTCCTAGTTTATCTGACAAAGCCTTATGTAATACATTTCTCTGTATCACCACTTCTTGAACATGAGATTAATGATATAATGCATTTGGAGGAAATAATGCTGTAGTTTGTAATAAAGGGAAAAGTTTGCAATCTTGCGGTTTTTTCCGTTGTAAAAACAAAGTTTAAAATGATGAAAACAAAGAGTTGGGAGGTGAAGTAATTGCTGATTCAGAAGAGGATGGAAAGTGGTTAACTAATTCAAGATGAGACCTGAATAAAGAACAAAAGAAGAAATCGTTAATACACAACACAATATCAAAAAGACAGTTGAAAAAAAAACACTTTGTGACTTATTCAATACACTAAATAACAATTCCGGGTTATCATTATTATTTTTTTTTTAACTGCCAATGCTTTTCCTTAATCTAAGACATGGACGAGTCCATGGCAAACTTCAAGGAGTGTAGTTCTGCTGCTAGTGACAAATCACAAAGGGGGGCATTTTGTAAAGATGTGTATACATATATATAAGAAGTTCAACATATTGGCTCTGCAAATACATCTTGACATTTAAAATGTTAAAAGCGATGCTGATCGTTATCGATAAAGTCTAATAGCAACTTTGATACGCATCAGAGTCTGACTATTTTCTTGTTAATAGTCATGGTTGGAAGATTTCTTTCATCTCTTTACAGGGAAACGAAAAACGTATGAGAAATTTATCTGATGTGATGTGAGCACATGCATATAAACAATGGTTACTTTCTCAATGTTTCAGTTTTTGTCTTCTGCTAAGTTATATTAAAAATATTAAAGAAAATAATTAAAAGAATAACATTTATTGCAACAAATGTTTAAAAAGAGCTTGTGATAAGTATTATTATAAATGGGATAGCATATAGTTAAAAAAAATTGTCTTTCAAATACAAAATAATCTTACTTCTTTTTACTGTGATTGTTATAATTACATTCAGATAACAAAAACTTTTTTTTTTCCATTGAGAGAAGAACTAAGAAGTTTTTTGGCTTCAACCTTTTTTTTTTAATTGTGTTCATAAATCCATATAATTTTATCCAGTTTGTCTTTTTCAAGCCGATTTCAAATAAAAAAAATTTCATCTTTTTTTGTGATATACATTTCTGGAGCTTGATACAGTCATATAATCAAGATTTTGGTTATTTATTTTCCATTGAAGATGCTGCATAATAATAGTTTAAATATAATATTTATCATTGTTTGACCATACTACATTTTACTAAATGACAGGAGAGATTACATTATAGTACATTGCAATCAATTGAGTAAATGTACACATATGCGAGATGTCCTTTTGTAACTGGCTATTTTGACAAATGTATTTAATAATATTATGTATAAAAAAAAAACTTTCCAAAAGTGATATATGTAATTAATATGCAGGCCATACTAAAGTTATACCTTTTATTATGTGGCATTATAATGCATTTCACCTATGTTATTGTCTCCCGTTTTAAGTCAAACTTTCAATCAAATGAAATAATAAAATGGACTTTTAAATCAACTATACTGTATTAGTATGTGTGATTTTTTCATTGTATTGTATTGCATGTTATGGCAAATTTTTCTTAATATATGTTTACTGGTAAAGTATGAAATCCAGCATTCTATAGAGTTCTAGGCATTGTATATAATGCCTAAAACTGGCCGACAGTGTAGGAAACAATTCATATTTCACACATTTCCTAGGAATTATATCGAATGCCAAATAAGAAAGCAGCAAAGTATGAAATACCTCCCCGATTCGTTTCGAATATCATGAAATAGTTAAAATTTCCCATGGCTTTTTTGGGAATTTTTGTTTTGAGTTCTTATTCCTGACGTCAACGAGATGATTTGTGCAATATATTGGCAGTTGTAATGAGTGTGACAAAGGATGGTTTAAACTAACTTGGAATTTCTAAAGGAATTTTAAAGCAAGTATATGCGAGATCACAATTTACTTTCTGTCCTAAGAACTTAGAATTGAAGATATTCCTGACCACATCTCCGGTCAGTTGCAATTCCTCAGTCCATTCGAAGCGGCCAAGGACTCATCAAATATATGTGTAAAACAAAGTGCCAAAATATGAAATGTCTTTGCATGAAAAAATGATGAAATGCAATTTAAAATATCATTCAAGCGTACCATGTTACAACAAACAGGTTAGTTTTAATTTTTTATTTTTTATATAAAAATTTTGTTTCCCTTAATAAGGAAGGCATAAATTTGGTTTTTTACAGCTTTCATTTTTCCAGAATAACATTTGTATTTTTGAGGAATGCATGTCATTCATTTCCTGCTATTAGCTCACACTCTCTCTCTCTATATATATATCTTGTTCAATTTTTCAATCGTTAATAAAATACTTTTTATTCATCCACTTAAGTTCAAATACATTTTTTTAAAACTTGCAGTGGATGACACTTCATGTTAATGCAGTTTTTTTAAATATTAATTAATTAATTAAATTTGTACAGTAATTTCTATTTGGTCGCCAAATCCGTAGTCATGTCGCCAAGATCTATTTTGCTACTTAATATTGTAATTCTGTCATATGTATATATTTATATTAATTGTAATTATTTAATAAAAAGTAACTAAAATAAAAAAAAAAATTGTTGACCTAAATAGGAATTGACTTAAATTTATATATATATATATATATTATTTGTTTTAATAATAGCCTTATTTTTCATATCTTGCCTAAATAGCATTTGCCATTCTGTAAAATGCCTATTTATTATATACAACGTCTAGGGAAAGATGTAATAATTACCATATTTCATACTTTGCTTAAAAATTTCCGGCATTCTAGAGAATGGAATGCCAGTGCTTCATGCTTTGTTAGTAACATATATGTAACATATATACTAGTATATGTGTTTTAAGTTTTATATATTCTCTCTCTCTCTCTGTATAATAAGAAGTATAATAATTCTCTCTCTGTAAAAATAAGAAGATAATCCATCCACTGATAATCCAAATTATATCAGGACATGGGAGATTTCCCCCATATTTCCAAAGATTTGGAAGAATGTAGGAAAATAAATGCTGCTTACCGTTTTTAAAAGGAATGCATAGAAATTCTTGGAATTAAGAAAGAATCTGAACGTTGAAAATGATGACTTAAGTATAGTACTGATGGTATGAGATAATCTTAAAACTCTGAAGGACATGATGCTAAAAATTGTCAGTTATTTACCAACTGTTTGAAAGTGTTTGGATTTCTGTTGTTGTGAAATAAGAATTTGGAGAAATATTGAGAATTTCGAGGGGATTTTCTTTTGATGATGGCCTATTCCTTGTTTAATAGGAAGATAAGTGAACGGGAAGAAGGCTGTGATTGACCACCTTGTGGCTAGGGGGCCAATTGCCTCGAAGGGGATGCCAGTTTGGTGAATCGGTCAGTATTATGGATGGACTATGCTAAAGATAGCAGTCGGCCACAACAAATCCTGTCGATATTGCTACGTTCAGTGTTGGCAGGGTGGTCAGCTGTATACAAGAAGAAGAGGGACTTCTGTACACGGAGACGCCGAATTAGCTGCTATGGAAAGATTAGTCACAAACAAGGGTTTTTAAAACATCGATATTCTTGTACCCATCGATATGCATTTAGAATGCCTTGTCGTGCACAAAGCACTAATACTTCGGGAAGAAGGTACTAAACCTTGCTGGAAATGCAATTTATGATTTTGGTTAACTCTTAGGTTACCAAGATTATTTGGATGTGATCGCCTTAATTTTCTTAGTTATGTGGGAAATAATTTAGAGTTCGGAGTACAAACGGAATTTATGATCTATTATTAAAATTTTGCCCAAGTAAAAAGTTGTTGTCTTGATTGTCTTGCTTTGATTAAGGTTTCATTACTCCCGACCAGGCTTGGTTCAAAAGGTTAGAGCATCTTTAAAAAAATTGCGGTTATTTTAAACCATTTTGTTTACAAAACAGAAGGTTGTTTATGGATTGCTAATTACATTAATTAAGTTAACAGCTCATCAATGAGAGACCCTCAAGAATGATCTGTGGATTAAGGCATACTGCCAACAACATTTTTTTAAATAAAAATAATCAATTAAATTATTATGTGGATTAAATTTATGTTGAGAAAGTCAGCAAAATTTACTACATTGGACTAAATAAATTGTTCAATTTGTACAGAGCAAGGATTATCAAAATTAATAATTCTTAAATAATAATGAGTGAATGCTGACGCTTTTAGAAATTTAGCAATATTTTGTACCTTCCAAAAGTCATTTCAAAAAGTGCCTCCACAACTTGTATTAAAATATATTCGAACAGGTAATTCCATCTTCATATCATTTTCGGGATCAAAATGAATTAGAGAGTTAAACAACATTAGCATAGGCCATTAGAAAATCAGTATTAGAACATTAAGTTATTTTTTCAACTACAAGGCTACTTTTATTTTTTATCTTCAGGGCTGTAATATCTTGATCCAGACGGATCAAATAAGAGAATAGCGTAACAAAAGAATTCTTTTATTTACAGCCTTGTGTATGTACAAAAAACAATATGTTCTCATCTAGGGTAATATTATTTACAAATATCAAATAACAGTTCAACTATAAAATAGTTCCTCTATCATGTCGGAGAATAAGTTTAAAAAAAGTAGCTCTAACAGGCTGTTAGCTCTAAACGGCTACTCCAGGAGCCACTCCAGAAATCCACCGATCATTATCGGGTGGATCCGAACACAGAAACCCGAATCAAACGTAGTTTCTCAAAAAAATCAGAAACAAATTCTTCGGACACTGATGTCTCTCCAAATTCCAATTTTTCCTCTCTTCTCTCTAAAAACAAACAAAAATACCGCATTTTATTTCCATCAGATATCCGCCTCCGATTTTCTCATTAGTGAACTTGAGTTCCCTAAGACCCAATAGCTGTTTTGCAATGCTTCCTCAATGGTCTATAATCGATCGTGGGAGTGTCTGTTTAGGTTCCATCTTTGTACCTGACCCCTCTCGAACACGCATTAATTATAATCTATTCACAGCTAACACCGGCTGACGTCCACTTGGGTTCGACACTTAATGTCAGCGGTTGCTGATGATTGATCATTCCTTGATGATTTCAGGAGTCTCTTTATAAGGGAAAAAAGTTTAGTATTGGAATGTCTTGACGTTCTTCTCCCTTGAAGACATGATGGATCTATTTGAAACGACGAGACACACATCCACGTCCCCTCACCAAAATGTAACATACGACCAGACACAATGACTACTAGTGAAAAGGATCCACATCTGGCTATCCGTACGCTTTTAACTGCGTGTGGGAAAACGAGTGGCGTTACATCTGGCCGGTAAGCCAATAATTACCATGTGAGGAAAAAAGAGGAAACATGAGAGAGTCATCAGTTTTATCATTAGATAAATCTGTTTTAGAGAGTCAATCAGTTGTACTGATCTTAATAGTTAGAATGTTATGTGGAGTTACTGAAATTTTTTAATTTATTTTCATGCTTTTATTTCAAGTTTTTTATGTTTGTAAAGACAGAATGTTTCTTTCTTTTTTTTTTAACTCTCTTTCGAAGGTGCCAGAATTTTTAATTTTGTACATTTACTTCTATCAATTAATTTAAACAGTTACTTTTATTAAACTTTGATTTCGTGTCAGCCCCATCATTAAGTAGTCAATATGATAAAAATTGACTTTTAAGATTGCATAGTACTACTGAGTGTGTTTTGCGAATTGTATTTAAGAATAAAATTGAAAATAATAAAAGCTTTTGAAAGTATGTTTAAGTATGAAAGTTTTTAAGTGTTCTAAAATATATAAAAAAAATTATTTCTTTATTTGAGATATGGATATAAAAATATTATAAAAGAAAAAAAATGGTACTTTAAGGTATTTGCACTGACACTGAATATCATAAAAATCAAATTCTTAAACATTCATGAAAAATTAAACTTTTAATTCGTTCAAAGTGCTTCTATTAGACAATAATGCTTTTTCCATTTTATTTTGATGCCCACATGTTTGATAAAAAAATTAGTACACTAGTAAAGGCATTTTTTTTTTAGAAAAATACAATCAAATTCCGATATAAAATTTTCTTGTCAACAAATGCGATTGCTGAATTATTCAGGGTAATGATGTCAAGAAACCCAAGAGATCTGCAATGTCATTATGAAGTTCCTATTAATTTTAAATGAATTCCTTGATTGAATCATTACTTTGGACGGTCGAATGTGTTTTCTAAAGAGCAATCAACTAAAATGAAGCTAACTCGAAATTGGTTTATGTGCATCAGTCTCTGAGTAACTTGATCCGAACCATCCCGCTGTAAGAAGTTAAGCTTAGTTTACGAGGTCGACCAAGTTCCGAGCAACTTAATAAAATATTTATGCTATCCCTTTGAAAATCCACCTTTCAAAGCTGCCGAGCTTTATTTAGAATTCACTTCTCTCGCGCTTCAAATATTCAGAACATGATTGGAGGAGGGGGGGGGGGTTGTGATGCAGTGCTGTTAGCTTAATTATTTTTATCCTTAATCTGGAGTTTACTCAACGAATATAATCTAATCATCAATACATTAAAAGTCATTTTGATGAGCTGCAAAAATAAACTGATTTCATCAAATCTAGGAGATATAATAAATGCTATGGAAATTTTACACTAATAAATCAAACACTATGTTGTCTCATGGGAATTTTTGAATTCATACGTGCAGGCATTATTCGATGCAAGAAAAGTGTGTAAATAAACAGATAAATAAAAATATTTATTGAATCAGATAGCCTTTACTTATAAAGTCATAGCAATTTCAAAAAATTATATTTAATTGGATGCATAATTTGACGTACGAATTTGAATGTCATAGCATTCATATCATTTTGCAATACAAGGAATTTGAAAGCTATAGCTTTCAAATCCATGATATAACACACTTTGAGGGGGGAAAATGATAATTACAAAACAGCAGAAATGCTCTTTCCTGGATTTTATCAACTATTTACACAATATGGTCCGTTTTGACTTTTACAGTATTGTGATGTAAAATGAGAATGAATTTTGGATGCCTCCCTTTCGACAAAATGGATGCACATTTTGGTACAGATTAATAGTTTTCAAGTTAAAACTGCATACCAAACTTATTTAGTTTATGAGGCTTCGCTCACCCTCCAAATAAACGGATGGATCGACTCCGACGGATTCGCAATAAAATTTGAAATAGATCTTAGATTCTAATCATAAAAAGCGGCTGCGGTGGCCTGGTGGAAGACCACGGCTTCGGAACTGGGCTTCACATTCGAGACCCGATTCAACCGTAGAATCACTAAGCGGGTATGGAGCACGCTAAATCCGTCGGAGCCAAACATCTTCCCATTAGTATGGTGTGGAAGCTTGGAGAGGAGGTGTCAGCTCAGGTATCGTCTTCGTCATCTGCTCGTTGTTCAAAATGACAAGGTACCACCCAAAATAGCCTTATTGTTGCTTTAAAACGGGTCGTTAATATAACTAATCTGAACTAAAAGTCAAATCTGATTGTGTGTCTGTTCGATAATTGTAGTCGATTTCACATCCTGATGAGTTGGAGACTTGAAACTTTAAATATAATTCAGAACTGGATGGCCGAGCAATATTAATTTGCTTTCTTGTCTCTCTCTGTTTGTTTGTTCCTTTCAAATTTTGCAATTGATTAAACATTTTAATTGCCTATTGATAGTGCCATGCCACATCGTTGGTTCATCAGGAAGTAAGTTTAAAATCAAAAGTAAAATTTCACACACATGATTAATAGGCAAAAAAAATCATCAGTTATTTAAATTAAAAAAAAACTAATACACGATAATATGTAATTTTAAAAATTGACTAAAAAGTGTAAAATAATTTTTTCCAACCCCATACAGATCGTTTCGAAAATTGGTAAATGAGAATTTTTAAACTGACAATCACAAATTTCAATCTATCTGTGCAGCGTCTGTCTATGAAGTTATAAATCTTAATAAATCGTTATAAATGGGGATAAGTAAAATTATTATATAGTTTTTAGTCTGTTTTTAAAACATGGTACATAAAAAATGTTTTTATCTAAATAATTATTTAAAAATACCCCTATCTCTTTATGCATTGTTTTTCACCAGTACGCACGAAAACTAAATCCCTTATTACACAGTTTCCATCGAAACAGTCGCTTTCTTAATTCCTTTTCCCAAATGCCAATTCATATGTTTTATATTCTGGACGCAACTGTGCATATAAATTTGTATGATAATTATTTTTTGGATTAGTTCCACCAGCCTTATACATTGATACAAATACTGAACGCTGTCGTGGAGTAAATGTGAGCGAGTCTAGTGCACTTTCATCTGTTCTCCCGCTGGAGTGAAGTAGTTTCAAAAGAGTTGTTACAGCTCAGATGTCTTCCTTATGATCTGACTCGGGTTCAGAATGACGTGTTTCGTCTCAAAATAGCCTTGCATTGCTTCAAAATTAAACTCTGCTTTTACCTCTGAGTTTTCAAAAATGTCGTTTTTCCTTAATTTAGATAACATTTCGAGGAATCCGTCATATTAGGTACTGATCATTTTATGAGATACATGACTCTCTTAAGGAGCGACAATACTGTCTAGCCATTTGTCTCCTCGCTTTACTCGATGCGTCGGGGGAGGAGAGCTTCACCCGGTACTAAGTTTGGGAGGAACTCTGGATTAATGATTTCAAACTGCAGGTATTTACCATGATGTGCGAATCGATTTTAGAATGATACATCATGAATTGACTTTAGTGTATTGTTTTAAAATTTGATAGATTAAAAATTATTTTATTTAAATTCATTTAGAACTGATTGATTTCATTTGAACTGACTGAATGTTTAAATTCATTTATCATGGATTTAAAATGGTTAAGGATTATAATTCGATATATCAAGATTTAATATAGAACAAAAGAGATATGATTCTGTGTGTTAACAGTAGATGTATGAGTTCTGAGACTTGAATGATTGAAAACACTGTCTTTGATTCGATTCGTAAATATTCACATACCATTAAATCTGTGAGTACTAACTAAGAAAAAAACTTTTTCTACAGCTATTATAAGCTACCAAAGTCATAAAAAGTATGACTGCGTGTGAATCCCATTATTCAAAAATATGAGATTGAAAGATGGAAAATGGACATCACTATTGATTTCTATCAATTTTTGAATGAAAACCCGTCTAAAAAATTGGCTGCCTATTTGTGATCATGTGAGCTTAGAAGCTCGAAAATGAAACGAATGAATGGATGAAAATCCACAAAAAAAATGTATCATTAAAATTATGTATTTGCCTCGAATTTCGGATAAAATCCGATAAAGATTTCATTTCTGTTAGATATGTCAAAGTAATGACAAGTCCAACAAGTTATATAAATTGAATTTGATGTGTGGTTTGAAAAATAAGATAATAAACTTGTATCAAAGTTTGAATTCAGTCGCTTACACAAGAAGATCTTATTGCACATTTCTCGATGATTGTGAAACAATAAGAAAAAAACCCCGGATTTTATTGTAATTTCTATCGATGATGAACAATTTTTACAGGATGCATTGAGTAAGAATACGCTGAAGTTGGAAAGAGAAAATTTGACTATACGATGGTCATCATTCAGATCTTTTTGAAATCAAAATAATGTAGAGCCTTTTGGAAGAAATGAGGCTGACAATCAACGAGATGGTTTTCCCTTATTCTTTCGCGTATACTACAGAGAATACTCTGAGTAGGCGTTTGGATTCCATATTTTACAATTTTGGTGTTACACAGGAACTCCCTTTATTTGCTTCCAATGGACCTTTTGCCTGAATGTGAAAAAATGTCATTGTACTTATTCAAATATCAAATTAATTTTAGATAATTAATATTGGGATTTTTTTTCAGATTTTAAATTCGTTTGCTGATGTATGTGCCTCATTTGTCTAAATTTCAGCTTTTAGTTTTACGTTAGTGAAATGCAGCTGCAAAAACGAGAGAAAGCGCGCTGGCTGTTTAGTCGCCTATGCCCTATCGCGAGGGTCCTGTATAGGAGGATATATTCTAGTCTGCCTTGCCGCAGACCTCAGCAGCCATTAAAAAAAATCTGAGTGATTCTCGCAAAAAACGTTTGTTGTGTTGTAAAGTAAAATTTTTTGCTGTTTTGTTTATTTAGTTGAGAAAAAGCACTGGAAGTTCTCTTAATTCTCTGCTTGAGAAAATTTTTCCCTTTCTTTTTCTCCCACATATCTTGATGGAGCTTTATGTGTATGCACCATCAAGCAAACAGGTAAGTTCGCCACACGTGTAATTTGGTTATGCCTTCGGATTGGAACATTTGTGAAAAAGTGGTTTGAAATAGATAGATCCTGAGAGATTTATGGTCGGGAAAGGCAGTTCCAAAATTTCTAAATTCTTAATGGATAAATATTCGAAATTTTTACAAAGTTAGGAAATGGATTACAAGAAAATATTTCGGTTTCACCGGCGTCATGGCCTAGGTGTAGCGCGTCTTCGTCGTGATCTGGGCATTCCGGGTTCGAATACTGGTTTGGGTATGGTTGTTCTTTATCCTGTGCTCTATCTGTGAGGTGTGTAAAAGATCCCCCTTGCAAAAAGGGGTTGTGCACGCGAGTGTGTGTGTGTGTGTGTTATCTTCTTATGAACTGAAGTTAGACTTCTGATCTACTGTACTCTTCTTTCTCCGATCTCTTACTTGGTTGCAATTGCAGTTCAATCAGATCCATACAGAAATTTATTTTGGATCCGAATTTTTATGTTGTCCTTGTGTTTTTCCAATTCCGAGCCATGATCTCAAGTAAACAAAACGATTCAAACCCGAGCTTTTTTTTTTTTTTTTGAACATGAACATCGAATTGCAGTTTTTTACATGGCTATCCTGCTGACTTCTAAAAAAAGAACGAAGTGCAATCAATTATGAATTATGTGAACGATTCCGTCGTGATTTGAAGGTCGTAAGGAGATAAGTAGATGGGATGTACATATGAAGACTGATTATTGTTGGAACCTTAAGGGAGATTGTTCATCGATTGAAGACTCCAGAAAAAGGTAAATAAAACTTTTGCCTTATGTTTACCATTTGTTAAAAGAACTTTACTATTTGTATGAATGCAATTTATATTGCAAAATTTAAAAATAGATTTTGTATGAATAAAACTGTTTGTTATGAATAGTATATTTAGTAAGTGCTTCTTTTGTTCATAAATATATTCTGTACGACTTTTGAGACACGAATTCGTTCAACCTGAGAGTTGTGACGTACTCTATGTGAAAATCATATAAAATGCTTTATAGGGAAGACTAATGAATATTAAGGTACCAAATATGGCATGCAATTATTTCTAGAATAGTACGTAATTAGTGATTGAAGTTTTCAGAATATTAGTCAGACATTTAATCAAAAAGTTATCGCCACGAATTTCAAATATGTAGTCATACAGAAAAACCAATTTTCACGCAACTTTAAAATTTAGAGATTCGGTTTTCTAGTGATACCAATTTTATTTTCCTACAATCTGTTCTTTGCAATCTGTTTTTCCTACAATCTGTTCTTTCAAAACAAATTCTTAACGTTATATTCAGATGCTCTCATGCTATCTGTGAATAGCATGAGAGTTTAAAAATCATGAGTTGACATACGTGTTTTCTAAATATTTTCTAAGATAGATCAGTGAATCTATAGTTACCAAATTCGGGAGATAATTATTTTTTAACAGCAGGAGTTCACCTGGAAAGCTCTTGTCAAAATTTTAATTAGATGTTTAATTAAGGTGAATCGCAATTTTAAAGTTTTTCCTACATAATTTTGTAGTATGGTATTGCTAAAAGAAAAAAAAAATCCTATCTGCACTCTTTTAAAATTACGATGTTCACAAGAGTGAAAGCTGCTATGTTTCAGAAAAGCGTTTCGAATCTTATTTTTCTAAAATAGTGTTTTCCTTTCTATCACGGCGTGCAATGAAATAATATTGTGATAAGTCAACATAAATATTTTTATAGCCCTCCAGCAGCTTTCCAAAAATTAGTATTAGATTTTTAATTTCTAATTAACTAACGCTTTAACAAATTTCAAAACGATGTTAAATGAAAAATTAAATTATGTAAAATTTTAATTTCGCACACATTACAACATCTGATATCATTAAACCATACGATGGCAAGACAAAGCAAACCTAGATCATTATCCTGCTATGATGTTTTTGGTTTAAAGTTTCGAATCTCTTTCCCCCCCTCCCTTTTTTCCCCTCCCTAAGTAGTAAGCATGACTTTTTATCGCTGTCATTATATCATATCATCAGAATTGATGACAAATGTTGCTTCTCATTTGACACGTAAACTGACGATACACTGAATCGCATGAAATACTGAAAATGTACAAGCCAACATTTCGGTAAAACTCGGGCATGGGTACCTGAATCAAGTAGGCTATGCGTCTTCTAGACTAAATTTAAACCTCATCCCTTGTCAATAAATGAAACCAATTAACATAAGCATACCAACATTGTTAAATATAAACAAATTTGATAGAATTTATCTGTGAAAAATCGCAGTTCACAGAAAGGAATACAATTCTAAAGAATATTCCTTATTTGAATTTTAAGCATTATAATTTATAGAATACGTAATAATACATTAACAGTTGGAAACCCCAGAGAGGCACTTCAGATATGAGGAAGATAAGTTTCCAGTAAGATCGTTGGTTCTCCCCTCCCTTGTGGATACAGAAATGGATTGTGGAGTTGATTATCCTCTACCTATGACGGGACGTGCCTCCTACGGGAGAGGTTGTACCTTGGCCTTTCACGGCCTTTAGAGCTCATTCATAGCTCCCGCCTATGCTGTCGCAGCTCTCCGATTATTGAAAATTTCCTTGTACCTCCATACGGGTTCTGGTGGTCACTTATGATTAGCAATTGGAAACATTATTTCTCGTATTTAGTAATCAATATATTGTTTTTTAACCAATCATTTTAAATATTTTTTTCATTACAACATTTTTTAAAGAAGTCTTTATTTGTGTGAGAGTTACAGAATTTTTAATTTACCCGAGTTAAAGAAATTTCTGAATATTTCTTTTAACAGGGTCTTGCACAGAATTTGCCATCGATTTTAAATTAACTTCCCGATGAGCTAAAGATTTGAAATTTTAAGCACAGTTCAGAAACGGATGACAATGTAATATTTTTATTTTGGTCTTTTTGTTGTATGGTCTTTTCTGTTGTTGGTCTTTGGTTTGTCTGTTCGGTATAAATTTTGCAATCGAATATAAAATAATCTAACAGTCTGAAACTTCTTGAAGATCTAGAGGTTTTAAATTTTAAACGCAGCTCAGAATTGAAAAATATTGCAATATTAATTCGCTTCCTTGACTGTTTGGTATAAATTTTGTCAAGGGGTGTAGCTCATGTGGAAATTAATTTGAAATCGATTAAAAAATTTCTATCACACAAAAATAGAAAGCGGAAACTAATGATTTACATAAAGATTGTTTTAACACGACACGTTTTTAAAATGTATAAAAAAGATAGTCCCGTACAGATTTACAATATCGCACAGATTATCCTAAAAAATTGTGATTTATGAATCTTTTTAAAATTCACTACAATGCAATCATATTTTAATCCGTTTTAAAAATGTGGGAAAGTTGGAAAATTTATCGGAATAATTATTTAAAATCAAACTCCTCAAATGTGTAAAATTGAATGTTGAATGTAATGTCCTCTCATACTTTTGCGCCACTGATTACGAACTGTTAGCAAAAAACGAATCGTTCGTTTTCTGCTTTAAACGCACTCTTTCTTGTGCTGAAGAATCCGTTCACTTCTCGAACAACCCGAAAGAACTGTGAAATATGCATAAGCTGGAAAGTAAACAGCATTCATTCGATTCTCCCCGAACAAATTTTTCAGCGCCTGTTTATAAATTTTTTTTCCGGATGGATATAGGCTGATATATTTATTTCATCAGGCACTCAGTCCGTGACGTCACCTTCTCCCGTTTCCATGACAACATAAGTGAGCGCGTGTTCCGCGGCGACTCAACGAGAGCTCAGAACCGAAAAAGATGCCTCGTCCGGCGGTTATCATGTGCCTGTTCAGGAATTGCGCCCAGGTGTCAGTTTATGTGGGGGAAGACGGTGCGACTTGCGAGACTTTTCCTTAGACATTCCCTTCTCTCTCGCCAAGGAATCTTTTGACATTGAAAGGTAGGAACGGATTCTTATAAGTATGCTTTGTTAGTTTGATTACGATTCTTACATTTATCCGAATGAAGCTACCTTATGTTTATTTTCTTTGTGCAAAGAAATACTTTCTTCATAATATAATCCAGTTCCATAATCGTTCACGAATTCGAATGGACACATTTCCTTGTTCAATACCTTTCTATCAATTCCTGAATTATGTATCTGCAAATGAATGCAATAATTCAAAAACTAAAAGCTCGAAATTTGGTATGCGGTCTGTATCCTTTTATCAAATTTTGGGAGAAATCTGTCACAAGAAATGCGGCCTGTCTGTCAGTGGTGTGACTAAAGTGGGGCAAGCAGGGCAAGTGGCCTCGCGCCAACACCAGGGGGCGCAAAATGGTGGAATAAATTAATCTCATGAAAGAAAAAATGACCCCTTTTTTAGTCTTATTTTCCAAAATTAAAACAAAAGTTCTAAAAACAAAAAATAATTTTTTAATATCTTTATGTGTTTAATTATCTTAAAATTTCCGAAATTCGAATCGTTATGAAGGTCCGTCAACGGTTAAAAGGCAGTTTTTGATCAAAATTCACAATTTTTTTTATTGTTTTATTTTAAAACCCATTTATTTTGAATTCCAAATCTGTTTGCTTAATACGATAAATACAAACCAAGATAAACCATTATAGTTGAAAACGAAAACGGAAGTTGAATGATTTTCCAATATTTAATGAAAAGGACACATCTCTGAATTATAATTTACTTTATAACATGTTCTATCAGCAAGCCAAGCGTATTAGAATTTTTTACGTCGGAAGAATTGACAATTACATGTGAATTGAACATTACAAAGTATTTTTAGTACAAGACAAATGAAAACTTTAAATAAATTTTTTGAAAAACATGGATTTCGTCAAAAATTTCATACGCAAAACATGATATCTTAAAAACTTATTAATATATTACCTTGAATTTTTGCATATATGTTAACTTATGTGTTCCAAAAGCAATGAACTAGGGATATAACTTTCAACCGAGTAGTTTTTGTTTTAAGAGCTGCCAAATGTCATTTTCAACAACGAATTTTATGAAATTTTCCAATATAGAAATACTTGATTAGCGATAACTTTTTTGAAAACGCACATATTTCGTAGATTCTCATTCATTCCCTTCACCATAGCTGTAAGTATGTTGTGTATAAAAATAATTGGAATATGTGCAATAGGATATTCTGCAGAGTGTTTGCTTTTTGTTGCAATTTTCACTATTTTTTACCCAAATTGACACATTTTACAAAATCTCAACTGGCACAGAATTTTTGATCAATATTTTTTATTATTTGAAATCACATCATTGATCCGGAAAATGAACTGAAATTTCTCATTAGAGGAATTTTTTAAAAATTTGTCTGCGTAGATAGACATAGCTTAAGTTCCGTGAATTCATTTCGTTTCTGACTTCCATAACCAAATCATGAACATTTGAAAATAATTTTTTGATTAATAAGTAAATAGAGATGTATTGTCAAAATATAAATGAACTATGGAAGTAGCATTCAATAAAATAAGAATGATTTAAAATTAGGCTTAGTGTAAATAAGCTCATAACATCCTATTTTTATTCATCGAATATTTCTATCAACTAGCAAAATAGCAATTAGTGTTTTAAAATATCTGATAGGTTGTTTAGATTTGCTATAAATTAAGCTGAGTCATAAGTAAGGAAATAAATTTCATTAATAATGAAAGTGCCCAGATGCAGTAAATTATAAGTAGTAAGAACTTTGTTAAGGTGGAAAAAGTAAGGAATGGATGGGATAACAAATCGTTAATTTTGTAATTTTGATAATTTTTGAGACGGGAATAAACTATTTCACTGTAAATTTGCCCCGCAGATGAACCATGAATAAAAAATATGAAAAAATATGAACGATGAAAGGGTTTTGGTCTGTAACATCTGTATAAAAATTAATTATACGCTGAAATTGCAGCTCTGTTTTATGTACTGGTTTAGTTTGAGAAATTCATACTTTCAATAATTGAATAATTAATCCAACAACATCTCACTGAACATTACAGAGAATTTTGTTTTATAAAAACTCAAAATATTTTTACATAAAACTTAGTACTTGATTCTTAATTTTATTTTTCAAAAAAAAAAAAAAAGTAAAATTTTAATTTTACTCTCTTTATTTAATTTATAATTAATACCCTTGAATTTTTAAACAATTAATTTGAGATCGGATTTTAACTTATTTAGCACTAAAGCAAAGATTTTAAAGACGATTCTTTTCTCTTTTTCTATTCCAATGATATACGTTTGATTATATATTTTCAATGATAATGGCTTCGATTGCTGAATTATTTTCTTAAAATTAATTCAATGAAAAAACGTTTATGAATTTTAGAAGTATATAGTCTTTAATAAGAGCATATTTGAAAGGTTACTGCGAAACTTTTCCCTAATAAAATTCTCAACTCAATATTAAAATAAAATAATTCAAAATAGTCTGCTTAAATTTTATATTACTAACAGCTGACTCTGATGTGGTAATAATAAAAAAATAACGTTCCTTATTTTTGAACCGGATTTCTTTTCTTCAGCTTTTAAACATGACACCATTTTAAAAAGGAAATTCTGATTTCTCTTGTGTTTTGTTAAAAGAATTCAGTTTCTGAGATTAAAAGATACATTTATGTTTGTGAAACTCATTCATTAATGTGTCATGATATAAAACTTTTAATAAATGACCTTTTCCATTGTAAGCTAATATAAATTTGAGTCTATTGCAGACATACTTATAAACATGAATTGTATATATAAATTTAAAATCACTGTTCGTTCAAGCATTAAGTTAATTGCATTCATTTTGCAATGAATCAGTCTAATTTAAATTTCAACAATGAAAACTTTAGTTTCAAATAACACTAAAAATAATTTTTAATTTGTTAAAATTGGACGAAAATTGCACAACTGTATATATCATTAAAAACTGATTTTTTAAAAAATTATTAAGACGATATATTTTTGCGTAATAATATTTTCAGAAATTTTTACTAAAACAAGTGACATTTCGCTAAATTTTTGATTCATTGAAGTTTCAAAAATTCGCTTTGACGTGCAAGTTCTCGCCATTCAAAACATATTTGAGTCAAATAAGTTTGGTAAAATTGTCGAATTGTTTTGCATGTATTGCGTCAACGGATCAGAGGCATTTCAATCTGTGCTTGTAGTGTTAGTGACTGCTCCATATAGCTACACAGTGGATTAAAATAACTGCATAATGTACATTACAGAAAACTCTTTCACTGAACAGCCATCATACAGATGTATCATCAAAATGATTTTTAAAAATTTTATACCGTTTTTAAGACATTGTAACGGAATTTTGTTAAACTTTCTCAGGAAATGCTTGATGTATAAATTCTTTAAAACACTTAAAAACGGGCATTGATGAGAAATTCAAACACTTATTTCGGAGAAAATGTTGTTGATATTCTTGGATGTCCCCTCTGTGACAATCGCATATGATGTACCATTCGATTCACCCAGTCATGACGTTTGAAAACATAATTTCAAAAGTTTTTGCACATTTTATTTAGATTCTTCTTGTTAGTCATTGCCTTTGTTACTACTATATTATTTAATTCTTCAATATAGTTTAATTAATGTTTTGAACAATTCAGATGTACTGATCGGCTGCTAAGCTTTATTATTGAATTTTTTTTATTTAATTATTTGGGATTAATTTTAATTCCGCCTCCCCTTAGTAAGTGTTTTTCGGGTAGAGTGGCGAATTTTTAAAAAAGGAGGGTGGAGCACTGCTTTGATATTTTATCTGAGCACCATTTCATACAGGCACGGATCTGCTGTCTGCTCGCCTTTAGCGCAAGAATGATGCTGAATTCAAGAGACTATCAGATTATGCATAAGTCGATATTTAGAAAAATGTGTTTTTTCTCTCTCTCTCTCTCTTTTTATCTCAAAATCGGTCGAGCTCCAAAACTTTGTTTGCCAGTTAGAAAAATTAAAAATAAAAGTTTAAAAGAATTATATATAATATGGTGTGATCAGTGGGTCTATTCATTGATAATTTTTTTTAATAGTAATAATTTTGTCAGAATATTCAAGAAATTGTTCTAAGATTATTTATAAATACGAGAAAATTATAGTAATCCCGAATATTTTTCTAATGTTGGGCGTTATGCCCATTTCAATGAAAATGAACTCGTTTGTTTCTAAATGAATTTCTAGAACCTTTGTTGAGGATTCCTCTCATTAAACACTGATTCGTCACTTTAATACATTCTCATCTGGGTTTTTTTTTTTTTTTTTTTTTTTTTTTATCTTCGGTCATCACGTTACAACTTTGTACAACTTTGACTTGACGATAATAAATAAACATCCAATTTAGAAGATTTTAAAAAATATTATGCTAAATTGCATTTTAATACTTCGTTTAGACGAATGATTTTTTAAACTATACATTTTATAAATAATTAAACTTAATTAAAGTTAATACATGCGTCATAACGCAAATGCATTTTCGATATGTTTACTACCTCCGGAAAAGACAAAGAAACGGTCGCTCAGTCTGAGATATCAAAAAAATGATCAATAAACTTATAAAATCAAGAAAAGTAATTTTTAAGTCAATAAATTCACCATTTCATATCTCAACAATTTTTGTAGATAGGAAGATGTAATTTTATATGCTTATAGATTAGTGTAAGAAAAACAGTTTACGCTTTGACATTTTTCGCTATGAGAGACATATAAGAATTTGATTTTTGTAAGTTTTTATCATCAAATTTTACAAAAATGAAAGAGTTTTAATACATTTGTAACCTTATTTGATGAAATTTTGTAAGTATACGTCTCATTGCAATAGTTAAGGAAACAAGCGCTAATTCTATCTTTCTTAGACATCCTGCATATAAACACACACACACATATATGTGAAAATCGTAAATCAATAGTAAAATTTGGAAATAAAATGTTAAAAAAAAAAAGATTGAAACAATGATCAATTTCTTAATCACTCATTAGGAGATGGAATTAATATGAATCACAAAAGGAATTATAACATTTTCTTCAAACTATATCGTACACATTATCCACTGTCTGCACTTCAAACTTTATAGTAGAGTTATGGGGGAAAATGGTAAAAGTGATACAAATTTAAGATGAAAAATAAATAAATAATACAAAAGAAAGGGCTATATATATATACCAAGATTAACAAAAAAGAATAACTAAATTACTATGATGTATTTTAATGTATATATATTGCGTTTTATTCAATTTGTGATTAGTCGATAGCCAGTCACCTGACCTATGACATCTGAGGTTTGTCTTAGCAGTATTGTTTAAAATATTCAATGAAAATTATTTTTACGTCCTAGTAAGTATTTATATTGCACTTGACGGTGAAATGGTGAAAAAAACAAGGGAAAAAAATTCAACGATTCTTTTTGTTTCGGACTTTCCGAAATTCCAAACAAACATTTTGAGAATTGTATGTAAATGCAATAAATCAAACAAGCTTTGAGTTTGAAGGAAGAAATTTACCGTAAAGACATTTGACGAAATGAGAGCCGAATACATCGATATACACTGTTAATTGGCCAATCTTTCAAATTTATTCTGATGCACTTCTGAATTAAACTTTAAAAAATGAAATCTACTATCGTAAATTTCAAGTTATGTGAGAACATTATTATTTTTTAAAGTTATTATTTATCTTAATTAATTTAAGTCATTAACCAGTTTAAACCGGTTTGAAATAATCACGAGATTTCTTTATCGGTCACTATCCCTCTCTCTTCAACGATTTAGAAAGAGAATTCGACACTTATTCTGGTTATAAAACCATATGCTAAATTCTATCCATTTAACTCAACGGTGCCAAATCTAAGAGTATGTGAATGCCCCCCCCCCAAAAAAAAAACTTTGGAAAGCTGGTTTATCTCGAAAACACAGCATGACAAAAGCATTTGGACGCTATGTAAAACTAGGCTTTCTATTGTTGTTGTTTTTGACACTTGTCATAGACAAACCTGCTGACAAAAGTAACGATTTTAAGCGGAGTATTAGTGTCTCTTGTTTCAGCAGCGCCATCTAAGGCCAAGAGTACTCATGCGTCTTAACCTTTATACGGGGAGGGGCTTATTCATGCATTTTATTCACTCATCCACTGATCGTAATTTAGGCCCGAATCAGAGAACGATCACTTCTGATCCATTACCTCCAGTGGTATTGTCTTGACTTGGAGGACTTTGGGGCTACGGCATATTTATATATGTGCACTAATCACCATATGCACGGAGAGTCATCGAACTCAGAATCCAAGGGATGTGAATTAAACGCCATAATGTTCATCACCTGGAGCAACTAATCACAATCTTTTTCTTTCCATGTGTGGTACTAGAGAAAAAAAAAGGCAATATGCACTTAATACGTAAATAGATAAAATATTGTTACAACAAAGGTTTTTTCTTTCTTCTGTTCTGCTTCTACAAAAGTTATTTATATGGATATCACCACCTAATATGTTCATGTGACGTATTTCAGAAACATGAATACGTAAGGTGTTCATGTGACAATAAATTCGCAGTTTTTCGGGATCAAAAATATTTTTTTGTCTAATTTCAGCTTTGCAATGCATTTATATTAAAAATGGAGTGTGAGACATACAACCCATGCAAGCATTTTTTTCCCCTGTAGAAATATTTTTTATTTGTTTTATGTTGCAAGCCCTCTCTAAATCTTTTCACATGCTGGATTATTTGTGATTAAAATTTGAAGTTCGGCATGTGTGTTTTTGTTTCGTGCAGTTTTACAATGTTTAGAAGGGCGCGTGCACACTTGCACGCCGGACAGTTTGCGAATTATGCGTGAAGAAATCATTTTATCGGGAAACTTGACATCAACCATGGGAACAAAGGGAAAACAACTTAAACCATCGATCATCCTTTATCAGCCACTAATAGAGAAAGGAAAAGAAGGGGAAGAGGGTCTTGAGAAACACTTCGCTTGTAGATTTGACCTTCATTAGAGGAGAGAGAACGAACTAAAGCAAATTTGTCCAAACTCGATAAGCACTGCAGTGTCACTGAGCGCCAAAAAATACCTTCTACCCCAAGGAATCGCCTTTTGCGAACCATTCGACTCCCTAAAGCTGCTAATACACTGGTGAAATTAACGAGAGCCGTCAAGGAATATCAAAGAGCATAGTCAAGGTCATACGATATGACCTTGAGTGTAAAGGCGGAGGACACCAATATTAGGTTTGACAATTAAATGTATGAAACTATGCTCTTTATAATTTTTTTAATGCCTCTTAGGAGATTTTCCATTGTTTCTTTTTTCTTTTTTTTTGCCCCTATGTTTTTGGAGGGGCAAAAACTTTCGTCTTTGTTTTGCAGATCTTGCTGTCACATCTAAAATCAAATTACTTGCTTATTTAGCAAAAGATGTTAGAGGAACATTCTGTGCATATTTCAATATAGTACTGCTGCTGCTGAATGGCAGAAATATGTGTACCTGTATCACTAAATATGATAATACAATTTCATTTATATAATCAGAATGTATCATAGTTGAGAATAAATGTTCATTTTCTGTGGGTTTTAGTATAACGAACTTAATACTGCGGATTGTTACAGTAAAATGTCATTTAGGAAATATTGAAAACTATATGAATTAAACTTCAATTGCAGGAAGTTAAATACATACTTAATGCTAACACTCATTGAAATACCAAAATGCATTTTTGAAAATATATATTATTTTCAATATTATATTTACGTGTGTGTACAAAATAGAATGAGATTAAATATTTTCTAATCAGGTTGTAATCTTAGTTATAATATGGACAAGAATATCAACTGCATTAAATCATTTTAATAATCGAAAAATATTGACCCAGAAACCTCTAAAAGCTATTTTACTTGTTAGATTTGATTTACTTTTAGAAAATGCTACAAAATTTAATAAGCGCTTTCCTGACAGCAGGCCTCTATACGGGATGGAGCGTACGCGAAAGGAATCATCCCACAGGATAGGGACTTTGTTTCGCTAAGCCTAACTTTGAAATAAAAAAAATCACAAAAAAATAAAAGTTAAATCCTAACGCCGTCATTTTTCCCCATCTTTATAGATTGTTAGTTCATTTATAATACGAGCGCATTTCCTTTCTTCTGACAAATCTCATTTTTTTCCTATAATAAACCGTAACTAAGGTCTTCCGTAATAAAGAGAAGCAAGTGAAATGCATCCTAAAGTTACGCAAAATACAACAGAACTGATTGTAAAACCCGAAAAGATTACAGTAATAACAGAAAAAAAAAAAAAGAATTCGGAGGGATACGAGAAACACGAATGATTCTATCATGAGAAAAGTTACCCAACCCAGCTCTGTTTATTTACAATACTCTTACCCCCACCTACTGTTCGTCAACGGATTCTGAGACGACCACATTTCGACGACTCCATCTTATTAAGAGGTGAGACGCGGAACGATGAGTGCATTTCCGGTATTCCTTTTGACCTTGGATTTCTTCTATTAGATACTAGTAAATGTAAACGTCTCCCCCTTTCACCTCTATTTTGACGAATTAAACCTATCCTAACGCATGCGCAAAAGCGCGGAGGGTTTTACAATCCATTGCTGAACAGTATTACCCCCCCTTCCCCTGCATGAGTAAAATACCAAAGTCAGGTTGAATATGATCAAACTGAAGGTCAGAATACTAAAACTGCGTTTATTTCAAAAGTAATGGACACAGGGAGCCCTCTAGGGACGATTAAAAATTGTTCCAGTTTAAAATGCACATATGTATCATCGTCCCATGAGTTCGATTTATAGAAATGCATGGACGGTCCGTCCGGCTGTGAGAGACGTTCGTTGGTGATGCATCTATGACACGCCCGTCGCGAAAGGATTAAACATTGCGAGAAGTAATTCGGAAATAAAAAATAAAGCATCTATAATACTTTCCCCCAATATAAATGGAAAGTCTGTATATATTAGTCTTTTCTTTGTAATTTTCCATAAATAAAAATTCACTAATTCTTTGTCACAGAAGCCTCCAGCATATTTCGGTATATTTGTGAGCAAAGTCTGTTCTGAAGTTTTCATTTCTTCGGCGCGCAAGTTACTGAAGAATTTTCTCTTCCATTTATACAGATTCAACGTTCTATCTACGGTCACGATTAATTTTTTATGATGCCCCGACAGCGCTCGCGATTCTTGGAATCTTCTCCTCGAAAGATTTTCCGCTTCTTCGAATCGCCCCGGGCAGCCCTTTAAGTTACAAATTGAATTACGGTTCCTTTCATGGAATTTTAAAAGTGCATTCGTTTAGAAATAGTAGGGAAAAAAGAAAACTTTTTAGAAGAGAAAGTTTATCAGAAAAGATGATTTTGTTTTTAAAGAAAAGAATGACTTCATCTCCGTCTGTTTCGGAAGATTCTGATGTCTTAAAAGAATTTAGATTTAAAATTACATATTCGAAAAAACAAAGCCTTATTTTTTAATTACATTTTAAATAATAGTAATAAGTATGAAGTTAAATAAACTTTTATGAAAAAATATTCTGCCATTTTTTCTTTATTTGTTTAATGTTTAATTGCTGAATTTTTGCGAGTTTTTATCTAACCACCATAAGTAATGAAAGTGAGTGCGTTTTTATGCTGTACCGCAAACCACTGAACATAGGGCTATTAAATTAGGAAAGTATGCACTGCATTAAGGACTTTTTTTCGTTTAAAATGAATAATCAGTAATATTTCGTCTTTGTTTCGAAAATATTTTTTAACAAAAACAATTTTTACAACCTTTCAAAATTTAAAAAGGTACCTTTTTATTGATATCAGTGCAATTATTGTTCTATCTTTTTCATAATTAAAAATTGTTTTAATGCATTTAAGCTTCAAGAATTCTTTCAATTATAGTAATGAAATTAAAATCAAATCCAATGTCTCTTAAAACTTTTGAACCATATACTTCCTTCTATTAAAACAGCAATAAATTTATCTTCAGTTTTTATAAAGTGCATAAAAACAGAATAATCCTTTCAATAACTCGAGTTTTGTTTCAAAGATATTATGTCTCTAATTTTAAGAAATCTGTAATAAAATTCATAAATGTAGTATTTAACTTTTCCTTCTTTTGCTGTAGGAAAAATGGAGCTAATTTTCGCTTGCTTTGATCAGTTATTTTCCCCTGTTATTTAAAATAAAATTTGAGTTTCATATTTTCTTTGCTATTAAAAGAAAAACTCTTTTCATTTATTAGCAATGACTGTTTTTTTGATTAATATAATCGATTCTGAATAAGATAGTATCCTGAGTGAAACAAGACGAGATGTCGTGAGCTGCGACATCTGAGATGAATTTTTAGTTTTTGGTGTACTTCTCTAATTCAGTTCAGGAATTGTAGTTATTCAGAAAATATAAATTTTAAACCGATTGGACTTCGTAATTTTTTTAAAAGTTATTTTCATCTTTCTCTTGTTTCTTTAAAATATAGCGCTCGTAGAAGATTGACTGCATTAAGTTCTGATTCGACATTTTTTTTTATCTTACTTTAATGATGGAATTGATAGCAAACAAAAACAACAATGAAAGCTTTGTACATTATTACGTTCCCTCAGGGGGCTTATTCAAAAGGACGAGACGCTTCCGGTACGGTGGTTGGTTCTTGCTACCTCGGTAAATACCGAAATGGTGTGGATGCAGGATGACGGGAATGGCTCTTACAGGAGGGGTGTACCATGGACATGATGACTTTTGGTCGGTTTAGTTTGGCGAAAATAATTTTTGATCTTGACCTTAGTTTTCGGTCATTCAGATTTTCCCGTATGCCTTCGGACGGGTTAGAGTAGCTATCTATGTTTGTACATTATGACAGCTATCTTTATTCTGCCTTCAATGATTTGCCATATATTTTATCGAATTCATGATAAAGTTAGTAGCAAATACTAAAATGTATTTTAATATATTTATTTTTTTTCAGCCATAGCAAAAGTTGTAAACAACTGGATAACAAACGACCCTCAATGAAAACGTATTATCTCGACATTCTCATTTCTGTATTCTATAGGACACTAAGTTCTGTAAAAAATTATTTGGAAAATCGTATTATTTGGCTATGTGGATCCAAGTAATATACAAACTCACAATTATATACGAGTATCGAATATTAAATTTCATTAATCTTGCTCATTGTATTTTTGAGTTATAGAATTCATAAATCCATGAAATAGAACTCTTAATAGCGGCTTCTTAGCAGTGGCGGATGACCTATTGCGCAGATTAAGCTAATGTGCCCAGCCTAGGTTACGAAAGGCTAAAACTTACCTCTATATTAAGGCCGGATTCGGTATATAAATTGATATCGATTTGTAAGTCTGGTAATGAAACCAAGCGCCAAATTTCATTTACCTAGTTCGATGTGATTTGAGTTATCGTTTTCGCAGGTCGATAAGCAAGTAAGCTGCATCTTGTGGAGGAAGCTTCGCTCAAGTCTCAGGAGTGATTTTTCGCCGATTACAATACTTGCATTTCGTATACAATCAGTAACAAATAAAAGCGTAGAAGAAAGTAAAAATGAAAGATAAAAAATGTAAATAAAAATGAATGATAACGGATTCAGTGAGTTAATTTAATCCCTTATTTACTTTTGTGTTTTTCAAAAATCCTTCTTCGTATTCATTCTATTTTGTTGAGATTCTTTTATGCATCCTTTTTGCTTTCGACAATTTTTCTGGGTCCTTGCACTAGTGCTGAGATGCATTTCAGATGGCAGAGATTTGTCCATTAAGGATGAGGAAAAGAAATCAGAAATCGGCTTAATGGGAAAGTTGGGAGAACATTGTATTTCTATTCCCTCACAGGTGTTACGAGTCAAATAAAGTTTTTTTTTCCCCGGCAATTCTAAAATTTGGTAAAAGTATATATTTTATTTTATTTGCTGAAAAAGTTTTTAGGAAATGTCGCATATGCTGTAAATTTTCAAGTTGGATTGTATGCAGTCTTGTTTTAATTGATTCTTTATTTATGTAATTATTCTTGCAATGCTTCTTGTTGTCTATTTTTTATGTAGGATTATAGTTATTTAAAACTGCACGTTTCTGCTCATATTCTTGATTTACCTTCTAGCAATGCTTTTTTATTTATGTGTTTGTCATTCCATACCTACTTTGTGTTTTCACCTTGTATTTGTGTCATTCACCTATTTTTCATTTTATATAATGGGATAGATATATGATTTTAGATATTGGTACATTGTTTGATATCGCTATATGTCTGTCTACTATACTACTATGGACTTTCCATCTTTTCGACATTGTGATATTTCTTTTGTGCTCGTGTGTGTTACTGTTTTCAATATGAACTTTTCAACTTATTCTCCTGAATCCAGAATGGGTTTGCAAACTATTTAATTTCAATATTTTATTTTCGTCAAATGAACTACAATGTATACCCTTATTTACCGCACCTATTCTGGCGATGACTGTAAGCTTTGTAATAAATAAATAATGGATTCTCTCCCCAGAGACCATAAGGTCTTACACCCTTTCGGGTAGGCGAGTCGTCGAATCAGCTTGGGGAATCGAGAATTTTAAAGTTACATTATCACAAATCAGAGTTTTACTAATAATCAATGTTTTAATTTTTAGTCATTTGCGTTGATTTATGCGATCCCTTCCTCTCCATGTATTATGAGAAATCATTCTTGCGATAGTGGTTGCTGATAATTGTATCTGATATTTTATCTGCTGCTAATGACTTTAAGAGATTTCAAAAATGCCGTTGGAATCTTTAGCTTTGATATTCACTAACCCATATGGATATGACTCGTTAATTGTAAATCATTTGTTCTGTGCGATTTGTTTTAATGGAAATGAACTCCTACTATACAAATGGCACTTTGAAAGGCATAAATATTTAAACGCAAGAATAAAAAGAAAAGAGTAAACAAACCTTTTTTTGGTAAAAATTTAAAATTTTTCCTCGGAATATTTTACATTCAGGAACGCTTTAATCATTGAATACTTCATTTGCATTGAAAACCAGCCGGGATATTCTACTTTCGGAATTTTCAAATATTTATGCTTTTTAATCTTTGAAAAAAGTCAGCATGTATTTTTTTTCCCCTAAAGCATTTTAATTCAAATTTTGATACAGTATTGACGAATCTAAATTTCATTTATTTGTTAATTGCGATTTAGAGTTATTCCCTAATGCATAAGCATGGCGGTATTGCAATATTCCATCTGTCATCAGTATGTGAACTTAATCATTTATTTATTTCATTTTGTATTTTATATTTATACCTAACAACGATCTGAATCAGTTTCCCATTAAACATTTTCGATCATCAAGTGTAAACACAAGGGAAAATTGGGGCATCCAAGATCCCTACCAACCGGAATTTTTTTTTTATTTGTTCATAAGTTGACCATAAGTGTTCCTCCTATTTTTTTTCCCAATCACATTTTTAAAGTAATGAAAATACGGATAATATGAATGATTCTTAGAAACGATATTTACACAATTGAATGAGAATTTATTTTTGTAGTAACTAAGTTTAATTGAAATGACTAGTAATCAAATTATTTTTTGAGCGTTTCATAATATATAATAGAATAGTCTAGTGACGTCTGTAACGTAAGGGAAATTTTAAAAATATCCCGTCCTTTTTATCTACGTCATTGGGAAGTGGGGATGCGAAAGAGAAACTCGAGCTTTTGTTTTGGCATCAATCCACTCGGAGGGGTTAAAAGTAAGAGAGTATGAATAAAAATGATGGAACTCTAAACTTGACACTTTATTTACATTATTTTATACTAGATTGCGCTAAAGGTCGATGAACTGAGGTCTACAAGTTTTGTAATTTTATATTTATGCTGATTCATTATATTCTCCCATAGAGTTATTACTTATAATTTCTATCAAGATTTTTAAACATTTTGTATTTGGTAATGCAATTTTTTTCTATTAATGTATCACTATTTATTTGACCCATTTTTAAATGATTACTTTTAATTTGAGTGCTGCTTGCAGTTTCAAAAAATCATATGGTCGAACTTCCGAATACCGCAATATTCTCTCGTATACAAGAAAGTTAAATTTTAACTTTGCTCAATCGTTTGTTAGTACGGCTTAAAAATGGTTGTCCTTGTCAATAATTTAAAAAAGGGTTAATTAAAGGAAAAGTGGAGCTCACATTTATGAGATGACATTATTGTTTCCTTCTGCCGCTAATGAAAAGCTTTCAACTCTCTGAGTGTCCATTTGAGATCTCGAAAAAATTCCGCTCTGCAGCAAATTAAAATTTTTATATCTTTCTGGGGCAAATGGATTCTTTTGCCGTAAATCACTCAATTAAACAAACAAAGTCTCTGCTCTCTTTCATTTACTCTGTGGGAAAGGAGAGAAGTGCGATGTCTCGCTTGACCTGACGGAATGTCACATCATTGGAAAATCCTCCTGGGCAAGTACATTGAATATTGTATTTTGATATGCAAGTACGATTAAGGATTCAGATGAAAAAATTAGTCACCATCCAAATGGTGTTAATTATTTTTTTTCTCGTTAAGGCCGAACCTAGGTATTTAGAAAAATTATGAAATGCTGAATGGTTGTGCCTATTACCTATTTTACCTTATTTTGCACCTAAACTAATTCATTATTATGCCATCAAGAATTCGATACAAACCATATTTTTTTTTTTGCCGTGTTTTAATGATTCAGACTATGTTAACACATTCATTTGTCACCCTTTCTCTCCGACACACGTGCACCATAGCTGCCTGTTCGGTCTCATAGAAAACATTTCTTTTACAATCCATTCCTCTGAGTCATTTGTGCAAGTAGAAGACAGTGAGAATGGCCTTTATATGGTGGCGTAATTATGGGAGGAGGTGCCTAAATGCAATTAACAGAGGCTGCAAAATTGGGGAATAAATTTTTTTTTTGTTTTTAAAAAAATGATTGTTTTCTAAGATCATATTCCAAATTTTCTTAAAAAAATAAAGCGGTTTCAACAAAGTTAGGAAAACCTAAAGGATACAATGTTTTTGTGCAATCTGAGAGCAACATCAAGTCGGATTTCTCTCGGGGAAATCAAAATAATAAATAGTATTAGGTTGCTATGATTTGATCATCGAAAGTCTTTTCTTGAAAAGGGAAGGTTCTCTTCAACGATTTGCTCATGGTATGATTGAAGATAAACTGTTACAGCCTTATTAGTCTTAATATTTGGCAATCAGCTTTCCCTAAATTTTTAGACAAATAATTTGCAAAGATATATATCATTCTTATTTCTTTCAATATAGAATGAAACACAGAGGAAGAATTAAAAGTACTTTCACA
Source organism: Argiope bruennichi (assembly GCF_947563725.1). NCBI lineage: Eukaryota > Metazoa > Arthropoda > Arachnida > Araneae > Araneidae > Argiope > Argiope bruennichi. The sequence continues at coordinate 6,378,845 of NC_079160.1, forward strand.
AAATCACCAAAGAAAAAAAAATCGTAAATAAATCGCCAGCAGTTTGGCGATTTTTTACGTTCCTCGGAAACGGAAATGTACCGAACTAAAGGCATTTTTTTTCTTCGAAGTAGTTTGAGAAAATTATCCAACAGCTTTAAATAATTTCACTTTATTACTTCACTATTTTTGCACTTTTAGTACGGAATAGTTATTTGCATGCATCAGTGTAATTTATATGATGAAGATAAGTAAATGACTGATATATTTGACTGATAAATTTTACTTGTATCGCAAATCGATAAAAGTAAAATTTATCAGTAAGCACTGACAACGAAATCAAAATTTATATAAACGAGTGTCCAAATAATTATCGATTTCCTGTCGAAATGCTATGCATTTTTTTCACACGAGTTCATTTGGATATTATCATCTATGAATTTTGACGCAAATAAATGCTCTTCAATTTGCCTCTACTATAAAATCAATAAAATGAATAAAGAAAGGTTGTCTAATTGGTAATTTTATTTGTTAAACTGAATTAATTATAACACAATTCATATTAAACTATTTGAACCATTGATTAAAATATTTCCATTCCAAGAAAATTTTTTTTCAGAAGATAATTACCCACATTAGTTGATATTTTTTCTTTCCCTTTTGTTCTTTTTTGCATGAAAAACTAACGTTAATTAGTTTTAATAGTTCAATATCTTTTGGATTTGTGGAAGAAAAAAAATAACTTTGTCCTTCAATTCTCGAGACTGTAACAATCAGAAAATAGTTTGACTAAACATAATATAAATTTAAAAATCTTTCTACAAAATTATTTAACGCGGCTGAAAGAATAATTAAAAAAAAGAATTCAATTTATTTGGTTTTATAAAGAATACTGCAAGCTATGTTACTAAAGTTCGAGTGATAAACGTAAAAAAGCCTTTTTTAATTGACAACAAAGAGAAATATATCCTATAAAATAATGAATCGAGAAAAAACCGTAATAAAAATATAACGGCTTTTCTTATTTAAAGTGTCAGTGGGAAGTAGTAATAATAAAACTGGGACACTAAAGTACGAGTATAAATAAATAACATGAAACAATTACATTTTTTTAAATTTTAATTTATTAAGATTTTCTATTAGACAATAAAAAAGACCAGCAATATTCTAAATGATCCTTAAGAGTTAAATTTTTCTCTTTTTTTTTCCTCTCTCTCTCTCTCTCTCTCTCTCTCTCTCTCACATAAAATCAACTTTTCCATTATATATGTCTCTCTAGCGTCTGGTACGTTCAATTGATCGAGATGAGATTTCAAATGGTTATTCAAAGGAATGAGCTCGGGATTCTATGAACGGCAACAAAATGACGTCCTCGATTAAGAATACTGGAACAGAAACTCGAAATTTTCGAATGACCCGACACAAAATGCTCGGGGTATACGAAAACTCTAAAGAGCGTTGGAACAGCACATTTATTACAAAAAACGGAAGCGTTATGCACATGCAAAAAACAACTCCGTGAAAGCCCCCCCCCCTCGCAAAAAAAACCATGATCGGGGAAGCACTGATATGATAGAGAACAACACTGCAATCGCAGAATGTCGTACGTCAGATTCAGCGTAGAAAAACCTATAGAAAATGGGATGGGAATTTTGGAAACATTGCATATTTACCGTCGGAACCATCGCCAAATACGAGAACTTATATACCCCGCAAACTCTACTTCATTTAGTAAAGAAATTCAAAGAAACTGGCTGCACCTGTGAAAGACCGTGTCCGTGTGATCAACTGTTCCTGAGGACGCTGTTATGAAACTCCGTCACACATAATGATTTCTAAAAGCATGCAAATTGCAAGAGATACAGCTCATGTATTGGATTTACCGAAAACAACGGTTCTAAAGCTACTGTTTCTATACTAGTAACAACGCATCTGTGCGTTGGACCCGATTGACTATCAACAATATATCGACTTTACAAATGATTTTCTGATTCTATATGATGGCGATAAAGACTGGCCTCTTCGCATGTTATGGACAGATGACGGATATTTCACCTCAACTCGTGAATTCTCACGCAATGTCATCAGTACCTTTATATGGTGCCAGAGTTACTTCGTGGTGCGGCTTAACAGTATTATCCTCCGCCCAGACTTCTTAGAGGATTCCACACCATCAGGAGTTCGTCACATTCGCTCTGTGGCAGCCTCTCACAGTATGGCCATGCTGCCGAATTACGTAATACCAGAAATACTGCAGCTCAATGCCCTGAATAGCATCGTTCGGAAGTAAGATGGCGCACATCCTCACATAATGACATCTATTCGGAGGGTTCTAGTACAGGATTTTGGCGATCACATCATGTCGTGCCATTTTCTATTCCCGTGGCTTCCGTGAGCCACAGGCCACATTCCTATGCTAGTCACGTAAATTAAGAAAATTTCGTTTGAATATCTAAAAACATTTTCCGAAAAGATATTTACTCCAATCAAAAATAATGAAAAGTGCAGTTTTCCAGAAAAGGCATTTAAGGACTTTAATGCAACATAAAAGATTTTTTCTCTTTAGAATGTTAATGAATGCTCCCCATTTCTTGATTTTAAACATATTTTTTTCTTTTAATTTTATTCATTATTTTTGTATTTTATTGTAATCAACAATCATTGCCGTCAGTTTGTCTAAATCCGCTCTTTTTAAATTCCCACATAGTTTTAAAATAGCAGTGGATGGATCATTATTTTTTAGCACTTGAGAACATGTTTATCATCTTTATTAATTAAATAATAGCACTCCAATATACATGCTCCTTTATACACTCATGTCCAAAATTAAGGTAACAAGAATGTTTTTCAAAGTAATTCTAAATGGCTACCAGTAAAATTTAAACAAATTATATTTTATATATTGTGAAGGACCGGTAACACGATATTAACCTTTGTTGTGGGAAAAAAATGTTGTGTAGCATTAGTTTTTGAGGACTACTGAAATTAGATCGTTTAGGCATCTGGGAGTTTTGCCTGAAATTTTGTGAATATTGCATTAAAACAAAAAAAAATTTAACGTGTTTCCAGTGTGAATGAGTTCTCATAATCGTTTAGCGATTACTTGAGATGGAGATCCGTTGGCAGGCTTGAAGCTGGGCGGTCTCAAGAGGAGATGGCTTGATGGTTACAAGTGGCACCAAAAGTGGTATCCAGGTTGTGTAATCAATTCCGAACAAGTGGTACTGTAACCAGGGAAGCCGACCAAAGCCATTACAGAGCAACGACGCCTGCACAGAATCACTATTTGGCATTAAGCGCACGACACATAGGCTGACAACGGCTCCTCAACTTGCTCGTGACCTTGATGCTACGTCTGGAATAAGAATTTCCAGTCAAACAGTATACAGACGTCTAGCAGAGAGGACCCTTTATGCCCAGCGACCAGTTGAGTGCGTTCCTTTGACTGCATCCAAAAGAAAAGACCGGTTGTTGTGGTGCCGAACACATTAGTCTTGGGCGCAGCAAGAATGGGGGCATGTTCTTTTCAGTAATGAGTCGATATTAATCCCACAGACTGACACTTGTCGAATATTCATCTTTAGAGAGCGAGGGGCTCGCTGTCATCCCTCCTACGTAAAAGATATCGGCAGATTTGGTGGCAGAGGAATCTGTGTCTGGGGTGGCATAATGTTGGGCAGTCGTACACCACTGCGCGTCTTCGATGCGGGTACTGTCAATGCACATCGCTATAGGGATGAGATTTTTGAAGCCTATGTTAAGTTGTTCCGGGGTACTTTTGGTCCAGACTTCATGTTTATAGACGATAACGCGAGCCCACACAGAGCCCAGATCGTTGATGATTTTCTTGAGGAAGAGGATATTCGACGTATGAACTGGCCGTCGAGGTCTCCGATCTCAATCCTATAGAATATGTTTGGGATGGTCTCGGAAGAGCCATTGCACAGCATTAGCCCCCTCCTAATACCCTCCAAGAGTGAAAAGCCTCACTTTTGGAAGATTGGGCTTTGTTGCCCCAAGCATTTAATGACAAACAGTATGACAGGTCGTTGTGGAGCCTGTATAGCAGTGCACGGTAGTCACACTCCATATTAGACAAAGCATTTAACTCGCGAAAAGCCTATCTCTGATTCATAATGTAACACTTTCTGATATACCCTGTTTCTTAATTCCCACTTAAAATCTTTTCCATGTTGTTATGTGTCTATGTTCTTTCTTCCATTGTAGTGTACCTCTGTGCCAAATTTCGTGGCAACACAGGGAATAGTTTTTTTTATTTTTCACAGATTTTATGTTTGTGACCTTAATTTTGGACATGAGTGTATTTTCTGTTAAACTAAAAGCTTCTTGAGGTTAAATAATCCATTATAGGTTCTTAAAATTTTTATTATTGTTCTTTGAGGCCACATAATCCTTCTTGAGCAAATTTTTGCTGCAAAATATAGAGTAAGTTAGTTTTTATTTGTTCTTATAGCTGAATGGTAAAGAACCTATAAAATTGTTCTTGGAAATTCTTTTTGTCATGTTACATTATTTACCCTGGATGCCTTTCCCAAGTATATGGAGTTTGATTGCAACAGCAACGAAGGAAGAAAAGCTGCTTTTTCAGTAAACTGCTTGTTTTCTTGTATTCCAGAATATTATTATTTTTTTTTTTTGTGGATAACAATCGGATAGGAAGTTTTCAACTTGTCTATAAGTTTGTTGTGGATTTTAACCTTTTGTTTATTTTTTCTCATTTAAATTTATATGAGAATACTCTGCTTCTTTGTCTATCATATTATATATTTTCATTTTAGTACTTTGGTTTTTCTTGCAAATATTTTTTTACTGTTATAAGAGCTTTAGAATCCTAATTTCCATAATATGTGCTGCATTGCAGTTCTCGCTCTGTCCATGATCTTTCAGAAACTCTGAATGTTTACAAGAATTACCGTATTTTCTACCAGATCTTTGTAGTTTGATGATCAAGTTTTTCCGATAATACTCATATCACACATTTTACTTCTTATTTTAAAATTTTCAAAGTATTAATGAAAAATGAGTAGGTTATAGCTAATGGCATATGGCTTCTCTACATTTCTTAACACAAATTTCAAAACCAGCTCCCAGAAGCACATGAATTAACAAAAAAGAATTAAATAAAGAAACCCAAATTTATATTTTTTTCTCTATATATTGCTTGAGAATAAAACAATGGTTGTTTAAATTAATTGTTTGCGATTTTTTAAATAATATGATTACTGAAAACAGAGTCACTGAGCATTTAAACCTTATGGCACTAAAGAATATTTTTCTTAATTTATGTAATATCTCAAGAATTTGTCAACAAAATTTTCTCAGATTCATCATCAGCAGATCGATTAATTAAGTGTTTTATTTTAAATGCACCATACGCTAAGAAAATAAACAGAATCGTTTAAAATAATCGGTCGAAAACTAGTTAAAAAACGATGCACTTAAAACTATAAGCATATACAAAAAATATATAACTAACATAAATACAATTTAATTACAAAAGCATACAATTAACCTAAAAAGAATTTAAATCAAGCCCGTTGAAAATAGTTGTCAACAATCAGAAAACAATGCGCATGCGTGAATTTTCAACGCCAGTTATAGTCACGCAAATGCGTGAATGCCAGTTGGGGTAGCGCTATGCAGATTAGAAATTTTTAATTTCTTTTTCCTTTAATTTTAATTCAAAAGTACTTCAGAATGAATCTAAAGGATCGATTAATTAACAATGCTTGATTTTAAATGCATCAAACATTAAGGAAATAAAAAGAATCTTTTGAAATAGTCGGTAGAAAAATGTTAAGCCTAACCTCATTAGCGTAGGAAGAAAACTGAAGCCTTACTCATTTGGCGGTGGGGAAATGAATATTTTTTGACGTGAAAGTTAGTTTTTAATAAACAATTAAAATTCCAATTAAACATTAAGAAAACGGGCCCCCTGGTGCCCATTCCCGACCTCCAAGGTATAAATGTACCAAATTGGGTATCTGTAGGTCAAACGGTCTGGCTTGTAGAGCGCCAACACACACACACACATACACACAGCTTTATTATAATTATAGATTATAATTTTGCTTTTAGTAATCGTAAAAGTGGAAGTAAGGCATTTTTGGATATTTAAATGTGTGGTCTAAAAAGAATACTAATGAAACAAATTAATAAACTTTTCCCCAAAACGAGGAATTTAGGGTAAGCCTTACGTTGATTTTCATTTCGAAAGTTTGCATTTATTTTATTTTCCCAAATGGGAAAATTCAAGCAAATCGGGAGAGTGAAAGTCGACGTATTTCGTATCGCAGTCACTTGCACTCGTCATTTTTGCTTTAATCCAGCATTGTGAAAGCAGAATGTTAATTAATAGTGATTCATTTTTAAGACGACAAACTTCATAAGTCACTTCACTCAGAAAAATGAATAAAATATGAAAGCGCCATTCGAAAGCTTAAAAGCCGCCACCCAAACAAAACAACGCATTCATTTCTGTTCGTAAACACAACAGTCTTGAATAAAGGAAAGAAACGAGGGCATTCCATTTTGAGACAAATTTCATTTACGATTCCAGCATTTTTACTTTAATGCTCGGTTTTCGGGGTCATTTCGTAGCAGATCGTCTCTTGAGAAATCTGTTTGTGCCGCGGAGATTGGAATTTATAATAAAATGAGATTTTGAGCCTTACGAGAGAAAGGAAATATTAAAATAAAAAAAAAAAATTCTTTTATGAGACATTCGTAATGAGGGCCTCCCATTGGACTTGCCTTCTTGTCTATTTGTGTTTCTGTTTCGGTAATGTTTATGGAAGCGACTGAATGAGGATGACTCCTCATAAATTCATGGAATAAGTTTTCTTTTAAATTTTAGTTATTGTTGCTGTCGCAGCAGTAAATCGGAGTTTTGAAATAGGATTGCCATGATTTTATGAATTAGGATGTGCTTTAGAAATGAAGATAAATATTTTTAATTTTTGTATACGAATGTCAGAAAATATAGCAAGAGTCCCGAAATTTGACCTCGACATTTTTATGAATCGACGTTTCCCGAACCAGAAAAAAAAAAAAAAAAAAAAAACCACTTTTGAAATTATACCAGATTGTCGGTTTTTGAATATGACGATTCCAAAGCGTAATCGGCTAGACTAATGAAATGTGGGATGTAGATTTTATTTTGGTTGACTGAAAAAATTTACCTTCTATTAAATTTTAGATAAAATACGAAACGTTATCTAATTTCCGTTTGTGTGCTTCGGAAATCAAAAAGATCATTGAACTCGCTGATTAAAAACTGATATATAATTTTCTTACTAAAATATTTAACCTGGCCTGCAAATGAGTCTGCAAGTTGATACGTCTATTCGTGCGAATGTAAACGCGATTCAAAGACTAAAAAATTAGATAAATAGATTTTAATATTTACGAAAAAAGTATAGATATGTATATAGTTTTGGAAAAGAATCTGTTCAATTATTTTATTGGTTTATTTATTTGTTTGCATGTTAGCACCCTAAATCCAAATAGATGCTGAAGGTTTTTTAAACACTGAAAAGATGACACCTCCGTGTCTGCCATTTTCAGTTTTCAGTTTTAAAATAAAATAACTCCGAATGATTTTGATCTTAGAAACTATTTTATTAATCTGAATTCAGTTTTATAAAAGATAAATTATTTAATATGAATCAGTTTAGTTACCATTATTAAAGTGTATATAAATATTAATTTTAAATTAATCTGTAATTGTCTTTATTTATAATGGAGTTGTAATTGCATCTATAATTTTTGCATATAAGTATTTACGTTTGATATAAAAAAAGTGCTTATAAAAGTAATTTACTTTTACAGTGACTTAATAATCTAACGATAATTAATTTGATTCTAAATACTGCAATATGATAAAGTAAGAAAGAGAAAAATATGAAATATGATATTTAAATCTTCTTGACAGGTAATGGGTCTCTGTTCTTCGACATTCTTATCTTGAAGTCTGTTATAAACCATTTTATTTTCATGTTTTAATCATTTAGGAATTTTAGATACATCGTGGCTCCACACGATTACTTTCCGTACGAATGTTTTTTAGTTTTTTAAATCCTCTTACTTATATATTTTGCATATTTAATGCCAATGCTGCAGTTATCATTTCTAACATTAAAAGCGAATATAATGCCTACTGTCTCTCCATCCGCTGGCGCATTGCAAAAATAACTTACTACATTTTGATAACAAAATTTGACTTTAAGTGACCGAAAATGCCTTGGCAATAATTTAGAAAGTGAAAATGTGCACACAAAAGCGATTTTTAAAAATTTAAATTAGATTTTTAATTTAATAAAAAATAAATGGGGATTCAATGTTTTTTCAGTGACAACTTTTGTGAATATTATAGAACACAAATAATTTTTGCATTATCTAAAAATTGCTTTCATCGAATTAATTGATTTATTTAGTTGTTTTAGAATTTTTTGGAAATGTTAAGCAGTTTTTAAAAGCACTTTTTAAATATGGTTGACAATAGCACTTTTCGTTGTTGAAATTTAAGTCGGTCCTTTTTCATTGTTCCATAAAATCTTTAAATCGTTTATTTTTCTTCTATTAGAAAAAAAAGTTATTATATATTGAATAAGTTTTTGATTAAAATTTACGTATTAAGCAATTTTAACATGAGAATATTATATTTTCTTTCTTTCTCTTTCTCCCTTTGTTCGATTTTCAGTCATTTTAAATTTATATATATATAATATAATTGGATTAAGTTTATCACGACTTTTTATTGCAAGATTATTATTCCGTAACTATTATTGCATAGACCCACCAAAAAAATGTACCCTGGAATGTTTTAAAACAGTTGTTAAGATTTTGACTCATTCCGGTGAATTGGCTTGAAAATGAAAACAGTTGTTCTTTTTCACCTCTACTTTTTGAAATTCTGCATGGGTTAATTATAAAGTTTTTTAAACGAGAAAAAGTTATTACTTGACAGGACAAATCACATGGAAAGAAGAAAAAGTAAAAGAGAGAAAGGAAGACAGTAATAGTAGCATGTTTTTCACACGAAGTCCAAAGAATCACGTTTATGTTATTACATATATGAAGACAGCCTTTACTTTGTAAATACACTGGGTGGCCATAAAACACCTTTTCCTGTTTGGCGGTATCTGCAGATAAAAAGAATGAATAAAACCGCCTTTCATATACAGACCAAGGAAGGCATAGCAAAATAAATTCACCAGGGGAAAAAAATGAGTGCTAAAATTTGCCGATAGTGGAAATACTGCCGCTGTGGGAGTACAGTTATGAATGAATTCATGAAATTCACAGAATTCTTTATCTTATTTATCATCTTTATTCATCAACAATAGGGACCCCTAGACGATGTACAGCATTTTTAATATGCTGACCTTCTTTGTGTATAACATATTGCCTAAAGTATATGACGTTCTCTACTGCTGCGTGTTCATAACAGTCCGTCTTATGATCTGTTTCGAGACATGCAGGTTTGCTTAAGAGCAGCCACGGCATTGTACTGTCTGGTGTAGTAAAACATGGTGTGGTAAAGTAGGGACCATATTAAGCACACATCAACAGTCAAGAACGAACTAATAGCAGGTCGCTTGCTCTTCTCTTTTTACAAGGAATGCATGGCGTGACTGTCTCGCACGCTCTAGGAATTTTACATAATTCTTCTCAATATGCAAATTTCCTCTTTCGTACATGACAACAGCGCCAATATTTCTCCCATCGGCAACTTTTGGTACATATTTTTTTTCCCTGCGGAATTAATCTTTCCGTGCTTTTCACAATCTGTATATGAAATGTGATTTCATTTCGTCATTCGTTTAGTTGTAGAAGCCGCTAAACAGGGAAAGTTATTTTATGGCTACCCTGTATAGTAGAAAAATAGTTTGGAACAAGTACTGAGAAATTTGAATTTGGAATTTTCTGCAAAATCCGACAGCTTATTAGCCATTCTTACTTCTTGGATCCTGTGAATGAGACAGATTTAAAAGCATGGTTGACATTTATGCTTGCTGTCATTAGTTTTCTGGGCAACCATAAAACTGAAAATTAAGTAAATTGAGCCAGCATCGTACTGAACAGATTAGGAAGCCTGGGTCGTAAAATGCACGTAGCAACTCGTTACCTGCTCATCCGCTTTGACCGCTCTCCTGGATTTTTTGCAATATTTATGACAAAGGATGAACAATTTTCTCCGGGCATAAAGACATTAGGACACCATCTGATCGTAGATTTCTCTTGGAATCTGTAAAGAAACTGCGTTAATTTGGTTCACTAAAATATGTAAAACTAATGAAGCTTCAAAGGTGAAGTGAAACAAAATAAATTTCACTTTTGTTTTGATTCCATTCTTCTTTCTTCTAAATTTCAATTCAGCTATTGTAAGTTTGTAGGAATATTGATATTTTCTCTAATAATTAAAATTTTTAATAAAATGTATCAAGGATGATGATTTCTATTTAACATCTATATGCTAAAACTTAATTTGATGTGGTATTCAGATGAATATTGTAAATTATGTAAATGAGGGTGCTATCATATCTTCCAAAAGGTGATAAGAGAAAAGAAACGCCATATTTGCTTTTAGCATGTGAATTATAGACATAAATCAGACAAAGAGAATTTTTAATCAGTTCAAAGCCCCTATCTATAAATCTAGCAAACATGTGTAAACTTGAGTTATGTGGGAGATTTTCTTAATTTAGAAAAGTATAATAATTTTCAACGGTTAATTTCATGAAAAATGGCGACTATTCTTATTTTAAGGGTTAAAGAATCTGTTGCCATTCATTTATATTATTCATTTATGCAATGATAATGATGATGATGTTGTGTCCACGCTATAACGGAAAGGGGATGCAGTAGCTTCTGCGGGTAAAAGCCCCTGAGCATCCGAGGAAAGAAGCGATTTCTAGCTCATATGAAGTTGACACTCGCACAACCCCTTTTTACAGGAAGGCCCTTTCACACACCTTACAAATAGAACACAGGATGAAGAACAAAAATGCTCGAACCGGGGCTGGAACACGGGATCATGGGGAAGACGCGCTGCAACTAGGCCACGACGCCTGCATTTATGCAATATAACTAGATAAAATATGTTATTACTAATCATCCAATAAATGAAGTTATTGCGATAACCTTTAGGATCGTGTGAATTTAATGGCAATTTTTTTTTATATATATCAAATATATTTCCCTCTTTTTAAGTCTTTAGACATTTTATGAATGATGTAGATTTATTCCCTGAGCTTGTTACTGTGGGCGTATGGTCATTTGCAGTTCAGATGTTTGGCATTAGATGTATTTTTAATGCAGTGGAATGATGTCGACAGTTGCTTTGGATTTTTATATTTTCTGGAAAGAATTTCACAAAATGGAAATTTTGCTCAATTTCAGGTGAAAACATGTGCAACTAAGAATTGGTAACTTAATGGCATGCTATAACTGTTAACAATGGAATTTATGATTACCTATGAGGGAATCTTGTAATTTAAATAAACTTTGATAGATCAAACTGATAAATATCTATAATTAAATTTTATTTTTTTAGAACATTATGTCTATCACTTTTATACAAATTAAATATAAACGCATTTAAATCAACAACTCATTAGTAAAACTATCAACCTATTTCCTTTTCCCCATAGAACAAAATTTAATTCAGATAATGATACTTATTTTCGTATATTGTTTTCCCCTGTATTTTCTGATTTATTTTTTGGTTGTTAACAGCAATGTAGTGTTTTCGCCAATGCGAAAAATTAAATAAATTTAATAACTTTATTAAAACTAGCTAATATTATGAAATTATTACAATGAACCTGATAATAAGGAATACATAATTTATATCAGGAAAGATAAATGAGTCCAAAAATGTTTAATGCTTTATCATTTAGATTTGATTGTAAATTCAATATTAACTTTTCCTGGACTAAAACTGCAGGAATGGAATAAAAAGATTACAATTTAAAAAAGTGTAGTTCTTTTTTCTTATTTGCCCTCGGTACGATTCTCTGTCGGTTGAGAACGGGTCCTTATTTCTTTCTCATATTTTTGTAAATGAAAAGTATATAAAGAATCTTAAAATCGCAAAAACTGTTATTTATTATTAACCGTTTAAGTTGTATTTATATTTCAAAATAATCGTGAAGCAATACCAATACAATATTGTTATATCTAAATTTCGCTAGAATTTGAAACTTAATCCACAAAAATCCGGAGTTAGTAATTTTTCCCTAGATAGAAATTTTACTTCTATGCGAAGAAAATAAGGAGAAAATTCTTCTCTTTTTTATTATTAATAGCTTGTTCTTAAATAAAAAAGCAACAACAAGAATAGCGATAACGCCAAACAAAATAAGTAAGAAAACAGGGTGATATTTTTTTTTCATGATATTGAGAAAAAGAGTTTCAGACGATGAAACATGAGGAGTTCGGAAAAAAATATGTTTTGAGAATATTTTTTCCTTGCCGTAAAGATATGAGAAATTGAATCGATATATATTAATGCTTCATTGTTGCTCGAGGGCAATATACCTTTAAAAGTGCGATTTCTTTCAAATTAAATATTTATTTATAATTAAATTTCAACATGTTCCTTTATTCATATCTGTGAAATGAACATTTATCCGTAATTGAAGATTTTAGCTCTAATAATTACTTTTTTATAATATATTAGAATATTTGTATGTTCACTATTTACTGCTGTTAATCTAATTATATAGTAGGTGTAAATTGCAGGCCAACAAAGTATTTATTAATCATTAATTTATTATTTTTATCTCACTTGACAGTTCTTGTAAAATAATTTGAAAGTTTTATTTGTTTGAAATTTATAATTTCTTTACTATCCGCCTTTGGCTACCAGTTGTTTTGAAAAGAATAATGGTTAGTAAAAATTTCAATTAAATATTTTATGTAAAGATTTTCTCAGTAAAATATTTTTTTAGCCATATTTTGATAAACCTATAAAATCTAATGCTGCTCAGGCTCACTTGCTGCGCCAATAGTCCTGTTAGCAATCGGTCATATTTTGATATAATTATGTTGATTTTTTGCAATAAGTTATTAAAATTCGCTTGGTGTATTCTACAAATCCCTTCTCTAATAAGGATTTGGTTGAAAAAATTTTTTATTCGAAATAACTTAACTTTTTAATAATAATAATAATTTTGCCTTCCTTTCTAGTATGAATAATAAATCCATCTCATCTATCTCATCTGATAGAATTGATTTGGTCCATTTATTGATTCGGTGATTTCCATAAATCTTTTGAATCCACATTCATTGCAAATGATCTTCATGTTCATTTAGTTTTCGAAACATGGCCAATCATATCGTCCGTTAAAACACGGCTATGCTTTCCTCACATTTCCTATCTGTATCTTTTTTTACTTTCTCGTATTCTTAGTATAGATAAAGTATAGCAATAGTGAAAAAATTCGAACTCGAGATTTGGGTTCATCTCCACGTTTTAGAATTTTCTGAGTTCGAAAACATATTGTTGGAAAATGTTCGTATGTCACACAAAGATAACTCAAAAATGAGTTAGCTATGCTATTGAAATTTGAGATATCTTTACACCAGAGATCTTTTACATATATTTACTTCAGATTACAGATTTCTGTCACATTTTGAGTAAAATTTACTTAGAGAAGTTCGTCTGTCAGCTATTTGAATATAACTACAAAACAAAGAGAACTAGATAGATAAGATTCGGTACTCGAATGTAGCATCTATAGTGTAGACACCTGTCAAAGTTTGAACCAAAACCAGCAACCGGTTTATTGTCTGTCTATCTGTACTTTCAGAAAAAAAAAACCCCGCGATAATTCAAAAACGCAAGAACTTAAATATATCCCATTGGTGTGGTATTTTGTGACTGCAGGTGTCATTTCACTTAATTTCTGTTGAGAAAAGCGCATCTAAAGCTCAAATTTGATTTTCGGATACCATTACGCATGCCAGGGATGAATCACCAAAATCCTCGCCAAGGATGTCACAACAGATTCAATAAAAATGCTAAATTAGTGCAAAAAGTGAATATTTCGTATCTATTGTACGCCATTTCTTTCTCTCTTTCGCCCGTCTCTGGCATGGCAAGTTTAATAGAGAGTGCACGACAAAGTTTTGGGGGACCACTCCCACTGGTTTTGTTATGCATCCAATTGTCTCATAATATAGAGTAGCAATGCTTAAAAAAAGGGTCGCTCTTAAATTTTTTTTCGTCGTTGTATATTTCCAAAGTTAAACTTTAACTGTAAGTATAGCAAAATTTCAAACAGCTTATGATACTGAAAATTTTATTATGTTGAAAAAAGCCCTACTCCACATGGAGAAAAATCGTAGGTCTTTTTATCTTAATCATCAATTATAAAAAGAGTCAGGATGAAATATTTGTAGCTGCAATGAATGTGATCAGCAATGAAATACAGAGTTGCCGTGAAAAAGATTTTCTTGGCAAATTACCTCATTAACTGAAGGAAACTTGATATGCTGTTGTTTGAAGATATGTGATAGAAATTGTGATGATTGAAAACAACAGAGCTCTCACTGATAAGGTTACAAAGAAACCGTTTCAAAATTTCCAAATAGCGACATCCACTGATACTTAAAAAAACCCATAAATAGCATTAAAATGATGCGGCAGAGTAATGACTTTTCAAAGATCATTCCAAATACAAATGACAACATAGAGATAAGTTGCATCGAGGTACTTTTGCTTGGTTTGCACTGGGCCAGTTACAAAACGGCCAGTACGCATGTGAAGAAAGGGACTGATTTATGTTTGCCACAATTTCATAAGACAGATTCGGGGATTCCATGCTTGGCTATAAATGACCGTTTTGGCGTCCCTGAGTTTTTCTTTTTTACTGCGTATCGTATTAAAGTCATGGATATTTACATAAAGAAACATAGTAACATATCCAAATTTGGAAAACAATAGAAAAAATGGCAAATAAAATGAAAAAACAACCGCAATCTCGCATCAGAAAGAACAAAGAGCAAAAAATGCCATAATTAATTTGTGATAAGTGATCAATTTTTTCACTCAAAAAAAAAAATCTCCAAATTCTACAAGCACATGCGCAGTAAGAAAGAGATACAATACAGCGGCATGCTGTCGTCCCGTCGGCACAATTACTTATCATCGACTGAACAGTATTTTTCAGCCTTTCTACGCACGCGCTGCCTGCTGGCCATCTTATAACTGGCCGAGTATAAACCTGGCATTTATATGATACAGCGGGACAGACAAAAGAAGAAACACCATTCAACGTAAAGTACGACTAGCAGAAGCAGTGTGAACAGACGGTTTCTTCGATCAGATGTACGGCTACGTCAACAAAATGACATTTAGAAGAAGACAACAACTGATAATGCTGTTTTAATTGAACAAAGGAGTTGAAATGTGAGTTGATCGGTAAAATCACAAGTTAAGACGATGCCATAAAAACTGCATGACATTTGGTAAAAAAATTTGAAGAAACTTGAAAATGTGCGCATTGCATAATATACAATTACTGCAGATTATTATAGGCAGCAGGGAGTGCTTCTCGCAGTTTGGATGTATTAAAAAAAACGACACCTCCTGCTTTCTATTTTGTGGATATTCGTGTTTGTGGATATTGGCATCGTGCTGACTTTTTCCAAACTTGCCCCCTCACAAGTACTCGGTATATAACGATGTTACAGAATTACGTAATTTCAGAAAATTCAACCTAATATTAAAATATTACAGCCCTTTCTCTCTTAGACCTTTGCTTTACATCATTCAATTTCCTGGATCAAAACATACGCTTATATCGGTTTTATACTATTCGGGATAGAAAAGAATAACGAAGATATAAAAAAGTGTGGTGCCATTGACATGTAAATGCAATCATAAAGAACATATTTTTTTCTTATAGTCAGGGAGAGGGGGGGGGAGACGATCGGCTTCAGTGGAACTTAGGAGAAAGAGAAAAATCAAAATGTATTAAGAAATGTGTTCGTTAAAGTTATGGTTTGGCTTTAATAATGCATATGTCAAGCGATCTCTTTTGTTTATTTATTTGCCACCCCCCTTTCTGCGTACTTTTTTTCCTACTGAAGAGCAGATGTCAAAATCGGAATTCAAGCTTCCAGGCAAATCCTCCCCCATCAGGGACAGAAGTCGTCTGTTTGAAAATATGATTTTGTCGATAAAAGGCTGGTGAAACCTGAGAACAAAATTCGTTCCTCGAAATGGATAACGAAAATATGTATAAAGAGCGGTTCTACATTTGTTGTGTTCAAATCTTGTCGATATGCGTCTCAGACGTTGGAAAGACTGGAAAAAGAACTAGAAAACTTTTAGAGTTTCAGAAATCATAAGCTTTTTAGAAAGATGGATTTTAATGGGATTTAATAGGCTGATTCTGAACCTGAAGTCGATGAAGAGATTTTGAAGGAAGGTAATTAATGAAACAAATTTTAATTATCATTAAATAACATTGTCCCAATGGAGTGAGATGAATTTTGCGGCGTAAACCGATAATTGGAATTTGGGGTTGTTATCGATTACTTTATCGGTTCATTTAGATATCTGAATTCACAATAAATATCGACCTGATGCTTCATCATTTCAAAATTATAGATTATAAACACTCACAAAAAAAATCGCCGATCCTCAGATATCAAACTGTTATTTGACTATCCAAATAAAATAAAAATAAAACTCCATTAATTATAAAATATTAAGTCTACAGTGTGTGTTTACTAAAACCATTAGTAAATAAATTCAAGTACAAGTAATTACATATTTATAATAAAATGAAATATTAATTATTCATATAATGAATGGCGTCATTTCCCACTCGATATGTCCTGCAAATGTGTTTGAAGTTTTATTAGTTCGTTATCATTAATCATAAAAATAAAATGCTTTTGTTTATAAGTAAGAAAATCCATAACTAAAATGAAGACACATTTTTCAAGAATTTTATGACGTTGATCGTATATATCATGATATATTCAAATAAATTTCCCTCTACATTATACACTAATCAATTATTTAATAATGAGCCTCCTAAATGTGCTCTGTCTGGCGTCGAGAATTGCTAAAGTCCGCCATTGTTGGATTTTGTTTTCCATTTGGACGTTTCGCAACATATATATATATATATGTGTGTGTGTGTGTGTGTGTGTGTATGTGTGTGTGTAAAACATATTTTAACAGTGGCGTGACCGAATAGAAGAAACTTTTAGAATTTTAAAATTTCGATTTATTTCACCACAGTAGCATAATTTATGTACAAACGTACAAAGAATAAATGGTAAGAAGTACGTTAGTCTACAATGCGACACAAGAGCAGAAGAAATTAAAATTTTTCCCTTCAATGCTTTTACTATGAGATTTTCAAATGGATTTCTTTAACACATATCGATTTATGCAAGGGAACTTTAGGCATCTTTAAAATAATGTGGTAAGCATTAAAGATTTTTATCCCTCCTTTTAGAGCGTGAGGAAATGCTGAATTGAGCAGTTTTATAGAGCGCATGTTGAGTTAATTAAATTTAAAAAAATTGGAATTAGATCGGGAAATAAGAGAACATTTTAGAATGAAGTTAATATGGGTTGATTTAAGATAAAAAATTGGAAATGAATTAAGATTGAAATTAGATTAAGAGATATCACACACACACACACACACATACAATTTTTTCTCACTGAATTTTCTTATATATTCTTATCGATTTTTTTTTTATTTTTCGGCTTTGAGACTTCGATGCTCTTTGAATACTCTTTCAGTCTAAGAATCCGAAAATAAAAAATCTAATAATGACGTAAAAATAAGACGGAAGATTCATCAACAAGTCAACAAGGAAGAGAAACTGAAATCGGGCGATTCGTCGAGTTGCCCATGAATGCCCACTGCGCTCATAAGTGAGATTATTCGTTAAAGAATGGTTCATTAAAAGAAAAGCAATTCTTTTCTCCCTTTCAATTTAGAGGCGATTTAACTGCAATGGAAGGAGACCTGATCACTGATTGCTTCATTCTCTTATGTAAGAGTTTACTCTTCGAAAAGTGGTACTTGAGAAATTTCCTTTAATGTTCTTGAAACAAAACATTTTTATGAGGGACCCATTATTACTAATTTTTACAAGTGAAAAATGATGACCGTTGCCGATCTCATTAGATATTCATTTTTTATACTAATATTATCGAGATGTCTGGAGGGAGATAGAAGTGTATGAATAGATAAGTGCTGTTGTAGCTTATGAATTATCACTTTAACTCTCACATAATTTTCTGTTGACGTAACTACAATGAATTTATATCATGTACTGATTATTTAATTTGTTTTGAAGAAGCGTTTATATGGGGATTTGAATTAAAAACTTTAGGCTACTTATGATGATTAAAAGTAATTTTATTTTTTATTTTACTCATTAAAAAGATTGCATATTATGTTATATGTTATTGTGTTATTATTATATGTGTTAGGGTTCATATGTTATTGTGTGTGTGTGATCTAATTTCTGATTAATCTAATCTCTAAAAATAATTTTACAGTCGTTTGAACTCTAGTTTCTCTGTAACTTTCTTTTCAGCATTGTGCGAGCAGTTAATTTTCCCACAGAATAAAAAGGATGAATTGACATATTCATTTCTGAAACTACATGAAGTCCAAATAATTTCACGCTTTCTCTTTTTTTCCTGCATGGACTGGATGAAGACGTTTTGACCAAAAATAAATATTGGATAATATCTGAAGCCAAAAATAATAATCGGAAGAAATTTTTTAAAGAGATGAAAGAAAGTTTTCTTTATTTTCCCATTTATGTACACATCCGCTTATGGCACAGTTTGAGTTCAATTTCCTAACCTTATGTATAGAACCAGGCAAATATCTGGATTTTTCCTGCATTCCGAAACACAAGACAACATAATTTGGATTGTTTAAACAACATACTAAATTTCATTTAGTTAACTTGTTCAGTTTCGTTTTCTTTAGTTGAACTTCATATCCATGAATAAACGGACTGACAATCAACCCGTGGACACAGTAGATTCAAAATGCCGACACCTAACATCCGAAATTTCCAGATCTACTATTTTGGTTCATTGATTGCGTGCCACAGGCTAGTTTATTCCAATTTTAAGTTATCTTGCTCATACACAAATATAATTTAATAATTTAAAAAGGTTTTTTTCAGTCTTGGTGTGTGTGTGTGTGTGTGTGGGGGGGGTAATGGATATGTGATAACTCAACAACATTTCAATGTAAAATTTTTTCATGATAATAATACTTCTCTTTCTATGCTTCGCATGCTACAAAGTAGAAAAGAAAGAAACCAATGGCTACAACCTCATCGATTTATCCACAGAAGAGCAGGCAGTACCTTTGCATGTTCGATGTTCTGCCATGAAAGAACATTGGAAATCACTTTTGTGACAACTGCTCTTGTAAAGGCACTTGGCTTTTCGCATAAATCTCGCACCTTTCGACGCGAGGCACTTTTATGGAGCAGAGTTTTACTGCGGACTGTTTGGAATGAGAAAAGAAGATATTAGATAATAGAAAGTTTATATCCTCTGCTCTCACTTGACGGAAATTGCTGCGAATCCATTTTACGATGGTCACGAACAGAGGCATCTCGCACGCATTCGTGATGCTCGAATGCTAAGATGGCAAAGAGGAATGCTGATTGTTTCCTTTCTGATCATCGAAGAATCTATAGGATTAATTATTAATTAATAATAATTCCTACTGAAGAAGCCGTTCCCAGAAAAGTATAAATCTTTGTGGATGACTTAATAAAGAAATGCGAAAAACATACATGGAATAAATTCCAAATATGCAGCCAGAGAAGGTTTATTATCATGAAAATCTATAGCACACATGGGAATTGTTCTCATATGGAAGCAGTTCCATTTTTTAAAAGCTACAAATATTCGCCGGTAATTTATTTTCGGTGTATTTGCCGCTGACGATGGCTTTGAATAAGCGCAATCATTCTTTGTTAACTCACTTGCTTTTATCAGTGTTGATGCCAGTTGCTGTATGTAAATGAAGGAATTTCGAATGGGTCAATAACTTCTAAAGCACTTAAAAAATGGCAAAGAAATTTGAAGAAATAGAACACTTTTCTGTTCATCTCAGCAAATAAGGGAAATCGCTCTAGAATAGAAAGAAGGTTTTCCAACCTGTAGTCCAACACCAATACCCACAACGAGTTCAATGGGATTTGTTTTTTGCAATTGTTATTGAATTAAGCTAAAAATTATTTTCACGTGTGATTCAGATTGCCTCTGTAATACGTCATCGGATGATTATATCTGGAGTTTTTCTTGAATGATTCTTTTATCCGTTTGTTAATCATCTGCAAAGTTATGCAATGAATGTTTATAGTTGTAGGCAATGGCTTCAATATCATACTTGGGGCGGAGTTGACTCATTAAAAATGAACTACATGCTATCTTTTCGATATTCCATAGGCTATACGGTATCATGAAGGCACCGCTATATTATTGTTCTAGAGCATCATGCGTTTGTCTGTTTGGCCACGAAGTGTAAGAGCAAAGATATTTCATTTATTTTTAATGCCAGTTACAGAGGACCTGTACGTTATCTTTTCATACGATACGATATTCTGAAGATTGTAAAATATCGTGAAAGAATCATTACACTATTTTAGAGCTCCATGTATTTATCTGTTTATTTACCAAGTGTAACAGTAAAGGCATTTTAATAACTTTTTATTAATCTCAAATGTATTGTTCTGTATCTTTACACGCCTAAATTGCATTCTTTATTGCATACTTTTTTTTCTAAACAGCTGTTTTGTTAGTCCTTACCTTTAATAAATTCAAATTTCAAATACATTTTTATGTAAAGTTGAATTCCGACTTTTCCTAACTCTCATCGGTCATTTATCTTCGTCCGGCGTATTGTTTATTGTTCCTGCCGGGTATCGAGTCTCTGTTACAGCAGAAAGTACTCCGGAGGCACTCAGGATGAGCGTCACGTATTCGACGATGAACTCACTTTAAGATCTCTTTGCTGAATGAGAACCGAGTGTGTTGCGCGTGCATGGAAAGACGAATTCTCAACCATGATTGAAAAGCCCTGCGGTGGCTGTTCTTAAAATGACAGGGAACTACACGAATTCATATGTTGACTCGGAAGAACTGTTCGATTAATCAATACTAAAACTGATTTTTATTGTTTATTTACAGTGGAAAATAGTTTTATAATAGAAATTAAGGATATCAAATCAAAATCGTGAAATTATGAAGCTAAAAGTATAAAGATAATTTGAGGAAATCGTAATTTGAACGGAACTTTGAAGAATATTCTTTCTTGTGAAGTTCATTATGGCATAATTTGCCATTTTATTAAGCAAGTATTTCTTTCTTATAAAACTGATGCTCATCGTATAGCTTTCTGCTTTTAAACACTTTTGTCTACAAGGTGCGTCTAAAAAGTACGGTGAATCGGAACATAAAACAAATCATGGGCACAAAATACTTTTATTTTTCTTCAAAGTAAGATCCATTGATCACAATACTCATGACATCGTTGATAAAGTTGTTGGAATGGGTCAGCGGAGGCCTCTTTTGGAATGGAATGAAGCACAGATATCGTACGTTGTCGGATGTCGGGTATATCTGCAAAACGTGTGTCCTTCAGGGTCCTCTTGTGGCAAGGAAACAAAAAGAAGTCTTCAGGTGTCAATCAAGTGAGTACGGTGGATGTGTGAGAACAATTTCATGGCGTTTGGTCAAAAAGTTGCTTACAGGTATCGCTGTATGGGGGCGGCATTGTCATGCAACAGATTCTACTTACCAGTCCTGTACAACTGTGGGCGAAGTTTTGGATGCGCACCAGTAACCTCTTCAAAACAGATTTGTAGAATTCGGCGTTGACAGTTTGCCCTTCTGGGACAAATTCCTGGTGGATCATGCCGTTACTGTCGAAAAACGCTATCAAGAGTGTCTTAATCTTGGACTTTTGTAAGTGGCTTTTTCTGGGGCATAATGAAGATAGTGAGCACCATTTCATACTTTGCCGCTTTGAGTCCCAATCATACTGGTAGCCCCAGATCTTGTCTCTTCTGACGATGGTTTGTAGAAAAATTGGATCTTGGTCACTAGTGAATGAAATGAAATCCCTAGAAGTGTGAATGCGGATTTTCTTCTGATAGTCGGTCAATGAGTGCTGTACGAAATGGGAACATATATTGCACTTACACAATTCTTTATGAATGATAGTGCTAACATTGTTCTTGCCAATTCCCAATTCCTCTGATATTCAACGTAGGGGATTTTACAACAGCATCTGTCTCATCCGCTCGATGTTGTCGGTAGTTACACTTGCTAGGGTCGACCCGAATGTGTTTCATCCTCGACGGTTTCCTTTCCCTCCCGAAAATATTTGAACCAATCGTAAACGTATTTTCTGCTAACAGCGTCAGCTCCGTACACCTGCACGAATGTTGCATGCTTTTCTGTAGCCATTTTTCCCAACTTCTAACAAAATTTCATATTAATCCGTTGCTCCATTTCAATTTAACGTGAATTTTCCCACATACGTCGTTCGATTGCCCGTAGCTGAAGAATCTGCATCAATTTCTTGAGCTCCTTGCTGCATGGCGTTTCTCCAAACGTCCCTCACTGCGCATGGGCTTGGCCGCATTTCTCACTCAAACTGCTTTTGAGATAATGATCTATTCACCGAACTGTGTAGAGGCACCTTGTAATTTGACTTTTGTTTGCAAAGACGAAATTTCATCGTCCCTTTGAAAATTGTGAAATTTTAGAAGCGCTTTCTCACCAGCTACTCTTCTCAGAATTGGCACTCTTGTGTTACCATGATAATACGTATAATCACATTCGGAAGACATTTGCATGCCTCCCTGTGGTCTGATGGATGCATCTTGGTATCAGTTTAAATCCCTTAGAAAACTTTTTTCTTTTTTTGTGGGGATGGTCATGTTTTATATTTAACATTACACCTATCGCGAAAGGTCAAATAACCGGTTTCCAATGACGGCGCAATATACTGGTGAAACGTCGGTATGTTTAGTATAATTTCCCATTTATGTAAATTTATGAAATTCACTGCAGATTATGCAAATTTATGTAATTTGATTTTTTTTCTTTGTTATACATGAGCAACTACTGTCAAACACATATTAGTTTAACCATTTGATTACTTCTTGTTCGCATTTGGTGAATAACATTTTCCCAACATAATTATGCTTGATATTGCTTGACAATATGCTATTTTAAAATTTTCAGAATCATTAATTAATTGATTAATTAAAAAAATTTTTATGTCATTTGTGAGTAGTCGATTGGCAATGATTCGAGTAAAGAGGAATTAAAGATTCCTTAATAATATTTAAAAAGGGTGTAATAATATTACAAAGTAGTCATAACAAATAAAAAATTAAAGAAAAAAAAATGTGCGATCAAATAAAATAACTGGGAACAGTGAGTACAAAGCCCAAGGTGAAAAATTTTCGAGCTGGAAAGCAAATTCATTTTTAGAGGAAACTTTAGAGGAAAAAAAAAAAAAAAAAATCGTTAGTGTGGTGAGGAAGTTCGGACGGAGGTACCTGTTCAGAAGCTGCCCTCGCCATCTGACCGTCATCATTTGTCGTAAAGATTGTCCGACAAATTACATCTGATTAATAAAAAACGATTTTGTGTTATCTTTGTCAAAAACATGCGTACAAACAGGTATAATTCTAAAACTTTATTATTCGAATTCAGGGAACTATAAAACGTGGGAAATTCCTCAAAACCTCGCGTTTAGACTATTTGACGATTGCAATACTTTTTCTATACTTCATATACGAGAAAGTAAAAAAAAAAATCACAGCGTCTACAAAATTATTCTCCAACTGTCTTTGTCTTTCTTTAATTTAAAATTAATCCTTTATCCATAATAAATAAATTTTTGATAATTGATTTAAAGTTTTTTAAGGATTGAAGTTTTAGTTATTTGTTAGTTGTGAAATTTTAGAAGTGCCTTCTTTCGTATGAATTCGGAATTCAGCCGCCTGCCAGTAAAGTGGAAATAATATTCTGTCTTGTGATTCGACATCCAGTCAGAATGCGCATCCTCCCCGACTGCATTCGAAATGCGTTTCCGAAACCGTGAAGCGTGCAGAGGAGCGTTCTCTAATTCCCATTCGAGATATTGGCTTGTGCGATGCACCGTGTGGTTAGGATATAACACAGACAGGCTCAGACTGAGACGATGGTTCAAATATCCCGAGATAGATTGGGCAATGTTAGCCACGTTTACAGGAGTGCGCGTGTTTCTACAATGGAAGCCGAATAATTCTAAAAAACTTGGGTAAATTATGTGCAATGTGCGTTTATTTTGTTTATTTTAATGGAAATGTAAACTATTTTCAGATGAATATATGTAATTATAAAACGTAACTGTATTTAATATCTGTTAATGGAGAATACGATTGATTACACTTTATATGCATACAGTTTGAAGTATTCAACATTTTAGTAATCATAATAGAGATGCTTAATTCTGACTCGTCATATAGAATATGGGGAATGCTCCATTTTCGAATGATCGTTAATCTTCATTGCTTACTCTGTCTGTACCCTCATTCAGTGAAAGCATGTTTGAAGAAGATGGAAAAAAGGCAGAAACTTATGGCTTCTGTCTTCTATACATTTTAGGAACAAGATAAAAACAGTTTGAGGAATTTAAAAGAAATGTCATTTCTATAAAAATGAGATTTTCAGACAAAATTCAGTTTCTAACGGGATTAGATATACATTAAAATCGGTGTATTTCCTTATATTGATTAACAGCTTTTTTTGACAACTGTTTAGAGACACGGTGGCCTGGCGGTAAGGTTTCGGCTACGAAATCGGAGGGCTTCAGGTTCCACTGAAGAAACGTCGTGTAAGCGGGTCTGGTGAATGCTAAATCTCCCGGGACAGAAAATCCTCACTCTTATGCGGCTTGAAAGTTTGGAGAGGAGGTGCCAGCTCAGGCAGCACCCTCGTCATCTGACCGCGGTTCAAAAGTACGAGGTCTGTCTCAAAATAGCCCTAGTGTTGCTTTAAAACGGGACGTTAATATAACTAAACTTCCTCATTTTTTTTCCTTATGATATGTCAGTAGTTATAGAACGATAGCTACTGGTATAAATATAAAAAAATAATCCTGACTTTAAAAAGTTGTATTAATTTATTAACACTTGAGAGTACCACCTAATCAGAGAGGAACATAATAATGAAAGGGAAGTCCAATTTATCTTCCTTTATTCTCGCGACTTGACTCGAGCAAATTTAAAAAGAAATTTAAAAAAAAGAAAAAGAAAGAAAATGATCATTTTTTTAAAAAAAAGCTAATACATTGAAAAATGAATGATTGCACGAGCTCTTTTGAAAGAAAATACCAAAGAAACAATAAAGCTGAAATTCGAATAACCGAATTTAACCTGCGTTCCGATAACATCTACAAGGTGTCAATCCCATGACATATTGCAGATGTAAATTTCGCTTTATGCATTGCAAGAAAATTCATTGAAGAAAATGAATCAAGAATATTCATTAAATCCTGAGGAATTTCAAGAAAACGCGTTGATCTTTGCAGGAGTTTGGGTAAATAGGGATTCTATTTTCATCCTTTTAAATACAAGATTAAGTCAACAACCACAAATACCTTTTAGGGAATTAAAATGCATTTGTATATTACGAATTTTTTTTTTTCGTATTTTCTGTATTAGAGGGAAATATACTTTCTACCAAAGAAATTACTTTCCCTTTTACATAGTAATTAATTTTACCAGTTCTGATTTGTGTTACTTTCCATTTGTTAACTTTAGAAATAGTCAATTATTGTGAAGGATTTGATCACATATTCATTGTTTTAACATTAAATTTGCACATAGAATTGAGATTAGAAAAGATCAAAAGCTCTAGTTTTGTGAGATTACCATTTTTTTATGTGGTGGTGTTCGTCTTTTTGTTATTTATTGAAATATAACGTTGCAATCTAAAGTAGAAGCAAATAATTTTTTTAAAAACTTTGCAGATACATGAATCTTTAGCAATCCTATTTTTTCTTTTTTAAATTAAGAATGGAATTTGGGATATAGGTATTTTAAGATATTCTCTTCAAAATTATGTGAAAAGAGACAGTTCAAAATAAAACTGTTGGATTTCATGTTTTGTGATTTCTTTAAAATCGAATACAGCTCGGGGACTTCAAGCATCTCCTCAGTCAGAATTCCACTGGAAAGATATCAGTAAATCTTGATGTCCTTAGAAGTATGAATTGGAACCATCATAACAGTATCTTTTACCGAACTCCAATATTGCATACTTGAAATTCTTCATGCTATGCCTGCTCTTTGTCACTTAGAAGGAGGCCGGTGTCAGACCTGTGAGAGTAAATTATGAAATCTGGAAAGATGCAGTAAACATCAAACTATCTTCATCCAACGCAGCTTATGTGTTTTCATTGTGGCGACGACATTCCATTAAGAAAGAGTGTTTCTGTTTGAAATTTCCAAAATTTTGTCGCTGTAATTGTGATCAAAATTTCGAGATGGAATTTCTCGTAAAATTATGAATATTTTCTTTGTGTACTTTTTAATTGAAAAAAATATATATTAAATGTGATATGCTTGCATTTTCACAAAAATAATTATCAATTTAATGCGATATTTCTGCATAATGGTGTTTAGAAAAATGACTGCGTTCAAAGACGATCGAGAAGGATTTTTCGATCTCAAAGAGGTATAAAACAAGGAGATTTATTAAATGGAATTTTTGATAATTACCATTTTATCATTTTACTTTTATATTTCACATTGTAAAAAAAAGATTGTAAGAAATTGTAAGAAAAAGTTTATATAAAAAGGTTTTTATTCATATTTACGCATCCGATAACTAACAATATAGTCGTGTGACACTTACAATTTAAAATTAAATTATAGTAAACAGTAATTAAAAGCGGGCATATTTATTTACATGTGTAGTAAAATTTCGTGAAAATATCTATCGACAAATTTCCAAAAAAATTATTAAGTGCTCAGCGTTAAGTATTTTATGAATATTCACTGCATTGAGAAAAGAGCAAAGAATCATCTTTCGTCGCATTCATTTTGAATAACTTTTAATAGTCGCCCCTTGTGGCTTCATTACTCCCTCAGCTTTTCAATTATGCAAGACAAATTAGGCACCTGCACTTTAGGAATAAATCCAAGTAATTTCAACCAAGTTATTTGCATGCTTTTTTTTGTAATAAACAGAGAATAAAATATTCCTTTTTAAAGAACCGAATTTAATCAACTCAAGTCATTCAGGAAATTAAAAAAAGGATGTTTCATTTACCACTCCGCCATTTGATGTTTTTTTTTAGTATTTGTGTTATTATTTTACTCTCTTTTTAATGATTTTTAAAAACTTTTATTTATTTCGAATTGTGTTTCGACTTTTTAAGAATTCTTCTCCGTGCATTTAGGTTTATTCTCGCATTTTCCCTTCTTTTAAATTTGGGAAATAATTTCTTAATAGGTTCTGATTTATAGTTTTTAGAAACAAAAATGATTAACGAAATAAATTTTGTAAAAACAGTTTTTGCAAATACTATTTCATTAGTGCGTTAAAAGGTATTCTAAAGTATATTATTAATCATTACATATATTATTATTATTTATTTTAATTGTTTTCTATTGTTTTGTCTTAATTTGATAATACATTGTTATAAATATCATGAAATCTGATACCAAATCGATACTCTTATACATAACCAAATGCTGTAAACGGAACAGATTAAAAATTAACTTAAGTGAGTTGATTAATTGATAAGTTAGCGCTGAAATTATTAAAACTATGTATTGTCATCGAAAACAAGCTAAAAAAATTGAAAAACGTGTGGAAGAGAAGGAAAAATCAATTTAAAATTCTGTTTTTTCAAACATGGAAACAGTCAAGTTAAGTAAATACAATGGAACCTTTTACTATCCGAGATTATTGAGACCTTTATCGCCTTAGATAACTGGAACTCGATTAACAAATATTTCATCTCAAATCATAACTTTTTTTCTTAACAAGGTTTTGCGAAATTATATAATTGAAATAATAATAATGATAATTTTATTAAGAAACTTGATATTTATCAAATTTCTTATAAGAGCACTCTTGCATTTTGAGGGTATTTATTATTTTTAAAAATATTTTTCCTACTGGGCAAAGTAAAACTTCCTGAACAATTTACAATGTATTTTTTTCATGGAATCAGCTCACGTTACTTCTTCACATTTCTCTCCAAATTTTTTTTCATTTCTAAATAACGCTTTTAGTTATTTACCTTGCTATGACGACCTTTACATCTTGAAAATCGGTTCCATTGACAACTTTGATACCTCCTCCGAAAAATTTACCAGTTTTATTAAAAGCTGAAAAGAAGGAAAAAAAAAAACATTTTCTATTTTCTTATATCGTCTCGCTTTACAAACTTCGGCTGATGAAAGTCTGATTAATCATGATATAACTGTTTGTGAAAATGGATGTCTTAAAAATCCTTTTAAAGATGTTTTAAAGACCATTTTATAAACAAGCCAGCTTTTCCTCCTTTTATTTAATGAGAGAATAACTGCTCCCCCCATACAAAATTTGTTCTGCTCATTTTAGGATATCCCTGAAATATTATATAGATTAGGAATTTATGAGATTTCGTCCTTTTCCCGTCGAATCCATGATATTTATAATTAGGAATCATAAGTCAAGTCGATCATTTGAAAGTAGAAAATAATGAAACTAAAATAAAATAATGAATCATAAGTTGATCACTGAAGAGCAGAAAATAATGAAATTAAAATAAAATTTCTACTTTTTAGCATTGATAAACATGTATTTCTATAAATTATATTTATTAAAGGAAAAATATCAATTAAAAATTTAATTTTTATAAATGTTTTCTTATTTTAAAAAATTTAAATTTCATAATTAATTTAATTAATGAAAGTTGAAGATGTTTTATAGAGGCAGTGACTGCCTGTGAAAAGCGATTTTCAAATGACAAAATGAAGTCATCTTTGGAAGACGTCAACATGAAAGCAAGAATTTACTCTTAGATTATCAAAACATTTCAGATAGAGAGTTTCATTTCTTCAAGCTTATCGATGTAAAGAATCGAAGGGTTTCTGGTGTTGATGGAAAATGGATATCGAAAGGGCTAGGAGGAGAGACTGTTCTTGTAAGACATTTTTTTCACACGAGATAAAATTCTCATTCCATCGACGTTTTTACACTTTCATAAGAAAGAAAATGTCCTCCATTTTAATTTGTTTCTGAACTTGAGATCACGGCAGACGAATATATGGAAGGAGACTGAGTTGCTTTCTCATTTTCTTTTTACTTATGCGAAGTGTAAGAAAAGTACTCCACTTGTCGAAAAATGAGAATTCGAGAGTTTGACAAATCTCCTACAATCCAGACCACCCTGAGTTCGAAGAGCACATTTTTGAAAAATAAATATTCGTCCGTCTGTGACAAAGATAAATAAAAAACACTTTGATCTATACAGATAAAATTTGGTACATGGTCTTTTGATACACGGTGCAGCAAATTTGTAAATTTCTATCAAAGTTTGAGCAAAATCTATTCTGTGGAAATCTCTCTGTTCGACTGATCATGTAGACACGACTTCAAATGAACAATCGGAGGCACTTCCCAAAGAGCATTGCAGACTATGGGAAAAAACCCGTGGTTTGGACGGCGAAGTTTTTCTATGAAACGGCTGCATTTGTAGGACTTTTATTTCATTAACCGTTATTAGCCAAGTTTTTTTTCTCAAGTATTGCAATTTTCATATATCGCATATCATTACTTCATGTGTTTCATTATATTACGTATATTTCTTGTTTTCATTTTATATTATTTTAGGCTAAATTTACCCCCAGTGCAAAAAGTGGGAGAATGTTGCCACTTCTAATAAGTTTTATATTTCTTGTTCGTTTTCATTTTAGAGTTTGCGTCACATCTTATTTCAACTTGAAAACTGGCGATTCAGTTTTAAATATAATAAATAGCCTCATCAAACTCTATCTTGTCATACAAAAATAAACTGATTCTAAAACGAAAGTAGAATTCCGAGTCATAACATTCAGAGTGTTATTTAAAATCTAGATAGGAGTTTCTCATATTCTTATGCATTCCTATGTAAAACTGCATATGTTGGATCTCCGGAAATTAGAAATGTGATGACATCCAAGATCCAAAATTTTTAAAGAATGCTTCATTCTTTAAGAGAAAAAAGCAATAAAGAACTAATATTCACGTTACTGAAATTTACCGGAGAAGAATGTGTAAATAGAGTTTCCATGGGTGTTAGTACTCATCGAGCCTATCTTTTCCATTTAACACTGAAAGCTTTTCTAATTTTAGAAAAGAATCCACAATTATTCAACGGAACAAGCGATGAAAATATATTAGTAGAATTTAGCTCAAGTGAAGAGTAAAAAGCAGCTGACTATTCTCAAAACAAAACTGAAATTTCTCCCGATCCGTAACACACTTCAGGATTTTATTCATCGGTTTCAAATGTTTCCGATTTGCATCTGAATTCTTAGATATATGTGTAAGCAAATGACATTTTCGTTAAAAAGTAAGTTTCGTTAAAGTTTCGTTGTGTAGGCAAATGGAATTTAGAAATTTTTTTCCTGAATAAATTTTTTATGCAATTCCCTTACGAAATAAACTTATTTCTTTTTTTAGGCATATTTGTATCATTTACTTATTATTAGTAAAATTTTATTCTGCTCTTATAAAAATCTTAAACATTTTAAAGTTAAAACATTCTAATTTATTTTCAAACTGTTTATAAAAATAACTCTGGTTTATAACAATATTTTATTTAGATGCCTAAGATATCTTTATAGGTTTCATTGAATTGGATGCACATACAATGTGAAACGTATCAAAAAAGCTGTATTTTCGTTAATATATTAGTCAAAATTTCTTTCTACAAAAATCTTTATTCCTTTTCAGTAACACTCTGTGTTCAATACTCACAATGCATTGTAACATATTTAAGACTTTGTGTAACATCGTGAAGATATTTGAGAACGTAGTCTACTTGCCTTTTAAGTTGCCACATACCTTTGCATTTTTAAAATTAATTACATTCATTGACTGAGAAATTTGACTAAGCAAACAGTCACGAACAACCGCATCACTTATGATGCGGTTGCATGTGTACCGGCCTATGAAAAGTATTTCAGGCTCAGGTTCGAGACCCCATTCCATCCAAGGACAGGCGTGTAAGGGATTTGGTACAAGTCAAATGCGTTGGGTGTAACGCCTTCCAACTGGTGTGGGGTTGAAGCTTGGAGCTGGGATACCAGCTCCGGCGTAGTCCCCTCCATATGACCGAGGTTCAAAAGTACGAGTTCCGTCTTAAAATGGCCCTAGTGTTGCTTAAAAAACACGAGACGTTAATATAACTAATCTTTTGACATGAAATTCACATTTTCTATATGAACATTAGTCGGATTGTTTTTCAAAATAAACTGAAGACGCATTTGTGCTTACTTTGGAAAGAGATAATCCGATTTCATTTCCAGTCCATTTCAAATAAAAATCCGTGAGTGTAAAGTGAAGGATTCGAAGTTATAGCAATTTATTGCTCGTATTCCTTTCCTGATAATGTATTTAAACTTGCGAATTTTTACTTTCTTGATATTTATTGTATTAAGTGAAGATCTTTCTGAATCTAAAAAAAATATTCTATTTTCGGATGTGTACCTGATTGTAAATTCTACGTGGTTACAGTTAATTCAAAAAACTATTTAGCATGAAAAATAAAACTTAGCATGTTGACTTTTATAATATCTAAAATGCAAACCTAGGTCAAATTTTGGATGAAATCCGTCGGAGGAAAATCTGACTGTCTAAATGTATGCTGATACGATAATTCAAAAATTACAGAAAAATATATTAATGAAATTTAGCACATTCTGTAGTCCCAAAAATGACAATTCTGTATCATTTTTTTTTTTTATTCAAACGATTCACAATTTGTCAGTTTGTCTGACCGCGGGAATGTAAAAGCAGAACTAAAAAATGTAATAAGAGAGAAAAATGAAATTTTATATTTTTAATTGTATTTCAAAGGTACAGATTCTTTTTAAATTTTGGTCCCAAATGATTAACGGGAAAATGTGATGAAAATGCATTTTCGATTCTCAGCATTTTATGTTGAGGCTAAATGTGAAATGCGCCGTATTGTGAATGTATAGGACTGCTGCTTAGTATTAATGGATTAAGCTCCTTTTATATCCATTTAAATACTTTCACAAGAAGGTTTTCTATTAAGTCATTTCTTTTAATTTGAATATTATCACATTCTAACCTAATCTCATGCTACCCCTCCTGCCAACTCCAAGATATATATATTTGTTGCCTTTCATTGAGTTAAGAATATGAATTAACATTAACTATACAGGTCTCACTTTAACTGTAGGACCATCAAATTCCGGCACACTTATTGCATGAAAAATTTTATTTTTCTTGTGATTTAAGATATAAATATTAAAGTATATTTGCTGTAAGTATATTGCTGTAAGTATGTAAAGTATATTACTCATTTACACATTTTCGTGTTCAATACGAAAAAAGCTTTCATTAAATGATTGAAAAGTAAAGAAAAAAAACTCTTTTATGAAAAATATTTAAATATATAGAGACAGCTTTAGTAAATTGGAATCTAAATCTATGATTTCGATTTATTTTAATTTTTAAAGAATGTCAGAATCTTATGAATTTATTGCGATTTAATTTCTTTATAATATTATTTTCAGTGGAATACACGTTTTTGATTTTGTTACGACAAAGTTAATTTTAATAAAAAAAAGCATGCTGTAAAAATTTTTTATTCTTATTTTTTTCTTTTTAGCCTTTATCTTAGCTCATAATTCGTTATTGTAAACGTCATGGAATGTTATTATTTTTTTTTTTATCAAAGTTACTTACAGTACGCATCATTTTATGGAAATCCATTTTAATTAAAGTTAGTTTATTAAATGCATAATCAATCAAGAAAAATTTTAAAGTATTGGTATTGTGATCAGGAACATAAAACAACAAAACGTCAGTACTGTGTTACATCAAGAAGTAAACGAGAAATGTATTACAATCTTTTTATAAGCATGAAGTAAGTAGTTATACAAAAATATTTCATGAAAAGTTTCAAAAGTTTAAAAATTATTTAACAATAATCTTTTTGGAATATTGTATATTCTAAACGATTCGCACAATTTTGAGTATTTAATGAAAGCAGAGAAATTCGATCCCTTCCCATCATTTGTATGCAAAGGTCTACTCAAAGGATTCCTTTATGAGTCCGATGCCGCAGATGGTGGATCCTTTGGTAATTTCACTGAATTAAGACTACCGATCGAAGACAGCCTGATCAGTGCTGGCGAAATTTAATGCGGAGATTCCGCTAATGATACATGCCACTCCCTCATCGAATATTGTGAAAAGAATGATAGACATGTTAGGGTGATTGATGGAAATCGGACAAATTGCTGGAGTGAAAGTTCCAGCCATATGAGACGAACGGTCCCATCAAGACGGTGATCATGTCAATGCAATTCATTGTATTTAAAGGCCAAAAAGCTTGGATGATAAAGGCTCCCCAAGAATAAAATTCCATGTATAATTTTATAAAACAATATTAAAAGAACTATTTACAAAGATAAATGTCTGATCGTCTTGGCTTGGATGATGGCTGACCGACCAATAAGTCAAATGGCGACTTCGGAGAATGAATGTTTAGACATTTCTGCTCCCTATATTTTCCCTAAGGAAAACTCAAAATTTCTTATGGGAAACTAATATTGGGATGACTGTGACATGGCGTCAAGGTCAGGGAGTTTGTTTTCTAAAATTACTTTCAACTTATTAACGAACAAGGTGCATAGGAAAGTCTGTTTAACCTGAACATATTTGCGAACGAAGGTAGCTACAAACTATGCACGTGAAGAAATAATATAGCACTGCCTAACCTAACCTAATGAAAACGATTTAGTGACAAAATTTGGAAGACAGCCATTATAAATCGAAAACAAAAAGAGATAGAGTAAAATTTCCAAATAGAAAGTTTTAGAGCATCCATTAATTAGTATGAAACGACATTTAGTTCTTAGTGACAAGATAAATGGTCGTCTGTATACCTAAAAATATCCGAAATCGATTCACGATTGTTCTACTCTTGCATAATCACACTTAGGAAATGTCAGCAGTGCGCAACTGCAAATTGTGACATTGTGTTGTACTGCATTTAAAATTTTTAGTTTGAAAGGTGTTGACGCTCGCTTTATACAAACAGCATAATTGAATAGCATAAAATTATCGACGGTAAAGGATAATTTTAAGATCACGTATTAAAGATCAAAAATCACGTATTAAATTTCATTCTTCTAACTGATTGCGTTTTTTAATGATCACTTTCTCAACAGTTTTTATTTTCTGTCTCAGGAAGGCTTAAAACCTGGAGATTCGTAAATTCTTGAAGTAGTTTTTTTTTTAATTATTTAGTAGTTTTTTAGTTAAAATTATCTTTATCTAATACTTCATACGAGGAAGTAAAAATGGGTGGATCTCGGGAACGGGAAAGACCTTCGTTCAATTTTGCAACGAGTTGTTTTGTTACTTCCATTTTCGTTTAAAATATTTATTTAGTATAAGTTGTGAAATTTACAGGCCCGAATAAATTACAATTGCACACTCTTGAGGCAAATCACGTATCGAGTTCTTACCCTTTTTATTTTAGATTTTTAAAGATTAATTAAATTAAGAATAACTAAATAATAATTGAATTCTTCTCCTGACTATTCTGTAAGTCAAATTTCCCTCGGAAACCAGATTTGGAAGTTAAAATTCAAGAAGTTGCCATCCGTCTTCATCTCGTTGCAATTTTATGTAAAATTAAAAGACGAGATTTTCGTGGGAATCGCTTTTACATCCCGACTGAAAGCCGCATTCCGATCAATTCATTATTTCCTCCTTTAATGCAAACGGATGATTAGCATTCAAATGAACTCTCCTCCACCCCGCGCTACTTCTATCACCCTAAATGGAATAACGAGCCTTTTCCGATTATGGCGGATCAAACAGAGCGTTGCGGCGTTTGAATATCAAAAGTTTTATAGAAAATCATAAAATGAGAATTTGATAGGGTTTTGCAAGACGTACCTGATTTTATCCGATTTTGAGAACCGCTAATAGAAGCATGTTGTACACCGGAACTGTTTCAGCCCCCAGTTTCAATTCCTTTTTATTCCCTCTTATTTTATTTCTTTTAATTTCATATTTCTAATGATTGTTGGTTGATTGAGTGGAGTTTAATGGCGAAAAAACCATTTTTGGTCATGCCGCGCCATATGTATGTGTTATCTAAACATATGGTGCGAATTAAATTCTGATTTGTAAGAATCACAGAAAAGTAATGTATAGTATAAATGTAAACAGCAAGCGTAAAATATTAAAGTAATGTAAAAATATAGTTTTTAAAATAACGAGAAATTACAATTTTTCAAAACGTGTAAAAAAATTCTTAAATAAAAATTTTCTTGATAAATGTTAACAGCTAGGAATTAAAATTTTAAAATTCAGCTGAATGCCAGCTTTTCTTCCTGCGCCTATGTTTGGAAACCTTTATTTCATGCTCAGTAAAGGACAGTCAAATAAAATTAGTACGGTTTGTAGGTGACTGCTATTCTATTAGTTCGTGGATTAAATCTTCAATGGTTTCTTCTGGATCATAGTCAATGAAATCATCATTTTTTGATATATCTGTGCCGTTATGTGAAATGTCTGTGAACATTGACTCTTATAACTGCGGAATCGAAGCTGGTAAATTAAGATTTTTATGCTCAAGATAATTTTTGAGATATTAAAATTCTTAATAGGAGCTGTAGTCTGATAATGGGTTGAGTTTTG
Source organism: Argiope bruennichi (assembly GCF_947563725.1). Taxonomy (NCBI): domain Eukaryota; kingdom Metazoa; phylum Arthropoda; class Arachnida; order Araneae; family Araneidae; genus Argiope; species Argiope bruennichi. Next base: position 6,414,822 of record NC_079160.1, read on the forward strand.
ATTAGATTGAATACTGCAATTCTTTTTAGTCCTTAGGAGGGTGCGTACCGTTACAGATCTGACCATCATTTAGTGCGGATATAAATGTCTTAGATGAAGGGGTACAGAGCATATCAGTAATATTGGATTCAGTTATGTTTTTTCTGAAGTTTGAACTGATGTGATTTGTTTCGCAAAGGTGGTAAAGGACGGAACTGGTGTAGGTAAATATAGTTTACGTGCTTCGGAATAAGATACGTTTTTGGTGACCTTTAACTTTTAAATTTGCTTTTTTGTTTCCATCTTGGAAGATGGGGGAAATTTTCTTCGTTCGGTTGTGTGCAATGAACACATTTTGGCCCTGGAGCAGAATGCTCTGTTGACACGCATCTAGAGCAAATGTGTGGCTCATGACAGGCAGCCTTGGAATGGCCATAACGTTCTCATCTGTAACATCTGATTGGGTTGGGAATGTAAGGTCTGACAAGGCAATGCAAATATCCAACTTTGAATGATTTTTGAAGTTCACTTTTACTGAAAGTTAAAATTATTTGAATGGTAGGATGAAATTCTGTACAAAGGAGTAATAATTATTTTTACATGAATGACACTCTGATAGACACTTCATTAAGAATTTCAGTTTTTGGTGATTTGAAAAGTTCTGTTCGGATGGAACACCACGAGCAGAATCTATTTTTTTGTGTGGAATGACGCAAATTGGGATATAAAGAAATTTTTTTTCGGCTTGAAGAGAGAATTTCGATTGTAAAGAGGATACCGGTTCTATTAAAAAATCGCCAGGCATTAATATTTTAATTAACTTTAACTCTATTCCTACTGTTTTAAAAGCGAAAGAGAATACAGCGATTCAACAGTATCAAGAGCTGATAAAATCAAAGATTTAGCACAATTTCTAATTTAATCAATATTCACACTGTCCGAATTTAAACTTTCCACAACAGAAAAATTTTCAAAAGAACCCATGCAAAGAAACAAAAGTATTCGGGGCCCGACGGTACCACAAACCCCGATCCAACAAGGAAAAGCAAACAACGGCTCTGGGCATTCCCAGCTTTAGCGCTTCCTTTAGTGCTAGCCCAGACCTATTCGTTCAGAGTCTCCTCCAGGAATATTGGCCACTCTTAACGCCAAGTTCCAGAGAATGACCCTTTCGTTTGATCCTGGTAAATTAGCCCCTTAGATGACAAAGCTGTCAGCCAAATTGATATACCGGGAACCAACAGTGCACCAGTGTTGACATGGGTCGCCTCGCACGACCAACACGTGGGATTTCGGCTGTCCATGAGAAGCACGAAGCAAACAGAGAGAAGAAAGGAAAACAGTTGAAAGCAGCAGGTTAAATGGAGGAAAGCATGGAAGGTAGGATATTAGGAGGTAGGATAATCACTAGGGTACCTCGGGGTAGTGAAGATTATCTCATCTAATGCAGATAGCATCTGAGAGGGTTGTATCGATGGAGGGAGAATAATTAAGCGTACTGGAAGAGGAGCTGGTTAAGCTAGAAACATAAAATAGATTAAAAGTTAAAAAAAAATATTCTGGAATTTTGTACTTGATAAAAAGTGGGAATTATCATTGTTAGAAACTTATTAACAGCATATGAAAAAATAAGCTGAAACTTAGTTTGAATGAATTGATTGATGATTTATTTTCATCCGTTTCGCCCACTAAAAAATCATTTTGTGATTATGTGCGAATCATTCATGTTTTTGGAAAAGCTGTAGCTTCATTTGACGTCATCGTGATTTTCTCTCATTTTTATCGTTAATATTTTTGCTGAAGGTTATCCAGGAAAATTTCTGAATATTCTAAAAGATTATTGATTTAAAGTTTTTATTCAAAAGCGATAGTTATAAATTAAAGAGAATTGTTTCGATATTGTTTTTGCTTGTTTTGGTGTTGAGTTGACACTGTTGTAGGGAAATAGAACAAAGTGCAAAATTAAAAATAAATCTTACGATTTATATCTCTTTAGTGTCGCTTGAGTTTTGAGGCAAGACATAACCCCCCCCCCCTGCACCCCTCGAAGTCCTATTTTCTGGCATAGTAGTCACTGTAATGCATATTCCTTTTGAGAAAGAACTGAAAGGAGTTCTCCCTCCCTTCCACTGATTAGTTTGAATCTTAACAGATATACAACGATGCTGGCAAGACCACGTATCAGTTTTTATTTGCTTAATTCCTTGTGCTATTTGGCAGGAGCCTCCACATAATCACACAGAAGGAGAGACGAACGGTGATGCGTATGAATAACCCATAGCATATGAATAATCGAAAACATATGCAGTATTTTATCCATCCAGTTATTTCCATTTTTTAAAATTTACTTGCTTCTACAGAAATTTACAGATCAACAGAGATTCCCCTTCTTCGGAACATGCGAAAATATGTATATTTTTGTGTAACAGATATTTACAAATTTGGTGAATAAGGTGCTTGCCAAATTTCACGCCCTTAGATCTTTGCGTTATTTAATTTCTCGTATACTAAGTATAGAAAAAGTATTGTAATCATCCAGAAATTCCAATTCGAGATTTCGAAGAATCTCCACTCTTCAGACCTCCCAGAGTTCGAAAAGCATATTTTTGACATACTGTGTCTGTCTGTCTGTGACAAAGATAATTAAAACATGCTTAACTAGACGGCTGAAGCTTGATGTAGATATTTTCATCCAATTTGTAGATTTTGGTCCAATTTCGAGTTCAGAGAACTTCTTCTGACATATATTCCTGATCGAATCTATGTCAATACGATAATTATAAAGCAAAGAGAGTTAAATGGATAAAAATCAGCAAGCACATTTATTATCTATGATGTGGACAACTATTAAATTTTAATGCAAATTGAACAAGGAATTAACTGTATGTCTGTCTTTATTTTCAAAAACATGTAAACAGGATAATTCAAAAACCACAATGACTTAAATAAATCAAATTTTATGTTTTTTTGCGACTACAAGAGTAGTATCAAATATTTTGTTTCATTTGGTTGGAAAAAAACGTATCTAAAACATAAATTCTATTTTCGGATACTATTCATTGCATGCTAGGGATCAATCGTCAAGAAAACGCTCCAAGAACCTCAGGCTATTTTCAGTAAAAATGCTAAATTCACATCAAGGTTTAATATCTGTGATAACACATTTATTAGACCACTCGCGCTGGTCAATCATCGTGTCCAAGAACGATAGATTCAGAGATATGATTCCTTCTTTATTTGACCCAGAAATGTGTGAAAGGGGGATATTCGTAAAAATATTGAAGTTGAAATTTTTAAAAGATTATTGTACTTTCTGTGATTACTTCGTGACAAAGTATTGAAAAATAAACTTAAACTATTGAAGTAAGGGCCATTTTCAAGGGCTGTCACTTTACCTCAGAAACAGAGAATCGCTTGGTTAAACTGCCTTATTTATGAGCTGACCTTTTCATACAAAACGCATCTTATCTCTCTTTCTTTACGGTCTTTCTTTCATGGATTCCTGACATGCGTCTCGCTAATCCGACAGGCGCGACGGAACCCGAACCCTAATGAATTTACCTTTCTTGAAGTGTTTTGACAGCCTTCCCTGCAAGGTGAAGGTTTGGGGCATCAGCAGTCGTAGTTTGATTCTTGAAGAATTAATACACGTAAAACCCGATTTTCTTGGAAATGAGGGATAATAAATTGCGCTTTTTGATGCACACCTTGCCGTAGATGAAAGGTTTAGACGCGTGAGATGTTGAACAGATTATTTCTTTATAAAATTTCTTTTGAAAACTGGAGAAAGAAGGTAGGCACCTTTTTATTTTAATGCTAATAAAATGCATACAATTGTTATAGAGAAATAATTAAACATTGCAGCACTTTACAAAAAATTACAGTAACAAAAGGGTTTAGGTTGCTAAAATTCCATAGAAAGCTAAAAGGTCAATTCTATTGACTAGACATACCAAATTTGAAAAATAAAATTATGATTTCTATATTCCAATAAGCATCTTGGAACAATTTTTTTTCGAAATTTTTTATAGAATTTCAGTAAATTAAAAAAAATATGCTATTTTTTTGCTTTATTTTAAATTTTATTACTTATAGAAAATTATTTTTTCGTTATCTTAAAATTCAAAAAATTATTCTCAATTTGTCATACAGATTTTTTCTTTAGATTTAAAAATTTTTTAGAAAGAGTTATGTATATGATTTGCAACAATGCTCCTCTTTTTAATGAAATTCAAACCATTTTCACAGTTTCTATAAATATTTAATTGGTTGTCTATGTATTATATTACGAAAAGGGTCACTTTCCAGTGAACAGTTTGCTCGTTTTTCAGTGTCTTTCGGCAGTGTCAGAAGGAATTTATTTTCATTTATTGTATTGTTCCATAAATTTTTGTGCGAGTTTTAATTACAGATCACTGAAATATTAAGTATATTTAGGAAGTGTACGGGTAGGTGCATTTTTTATTTGGTGGAAAATGTTATTTTTTATAACATATTTTTATCCCTACAATTTGCTTTTCAGAATATTATATACATGAATTGAACCACAGAGCTTCCATTTTGAAATCGATATCTATTTTTACATGGAATAAGAATATGAAATTAGTTCACAGCATATGGCAACGTACAATGAGGTGGCATTTTTTATACAATTCTTATGCTGTGTGACTTGATTCCTTAGCTAAGATCCACGTACCTCACAAATATTTCTGTCTCCATTAAAACTTAAAACTGCTTTGTTTGAGGGAACCATAAAAATGAAGCGTATGAGCAGTTGGGATAAGCATAATTGAAATTAAATACTAATATTCTTGATAAACAAACTGATGGACAAAAGTAGATTGAATTTCATCGACAGGAAAGAGGCCACGGCAGCCTGGTGGTTAGGTTTTGGCTTCGGAACCGGAAGTTTTTAGACCCGAATCCACCGAAGAAACGTAAGCGTGTCTGGCCAAACGTCCTTCCACTGGTGTAATGTCTAAATTTGGAGAGGGAGGGTGCCAGCTCTGGTATCTTCCTCGTCATCTGACCATGGTTCAAAATGACGAGGTGCGTCCGCAAATAGCCCTATTGTTGCTTTTAAACGGGACATTAATATAACTAAACTAATAATCGTCAGGAAGAATGGGATTATGGTTCAAAGCACATGATCAGAGAAACTCTGCTAATATTTACTGAAAAACATATTATGAGAATAATTCCAATAAATAGTTTTACTGTAGAGAATCTAATAAAAAAAGTTTTAAAAATTATTCCTTTCTTATTTTCAAAAGTAGAAAGTAGCTTCTTTAAAAATCAAAAATCTGATTTTATCTTTTTGGGAAAACGATTTCTGAAAAGCTAAGCCTTTATAGAATATTTTAAGAATGTTGATATTTTAATCTCATCCATAATATATTATTTGAAATGAAAATTTAGGGTTTTAATTATACCTTTTGTGGTAGTATAATTTATTTCGGATTCACACCTCTTCCATTTCATTTTGATTCTAATACAAAAAGCTTCATCTTTCTTATTAAAATTTTGTATTTTTTTATCTATACTTACGAGAGGAAGCGTTTCTGTGCGTATGTCTGTCTGTATGCTAGTTGGCAAACAAGAGTCATAACCGTGACTCAAAGCATCTTGAAGTTCTGTAAAAAAAAACTGAAGTAATTGAAAAAAATTTTTTGGAAAAGAATCTTTTTAAACGTTTTGAAGGATTTTCGCACCTATTTGGCTGCAGCATCGTTTCTAAAAACTACAAATTAAAAAAAAAATTCTGATCTTCCTTAAAGAGAGCAACCAGTTAAAATTCATTTCTTGCTTTTGACCTAATTTGTTGAGTTTTGAGAAACTTTTCAATTTTTTTTTTATTTTTCCCGAAAAATGTTAAGAATTTAAATTGAAATTCCTGAATCCGACTTTCTAATTCCATGAAAGCCATTATTCAAACGTTTTTCTCTAATTCAAATAAAGAAGGGCCAGGATAACTTTATGCGTTGATTTTTAATTAATTATTTTCTTGGTGAGTTCAAATATTTTCTCTGGATGCGGATGATCAAGTGGAAGGAGTTTTACTTATTCATAGATTTTGCAAAAAGAGTTCCTTTGTTCAGTTAGGAATCATTTAAGTTTTTTTATATGATTTGAAGTCTAATAACATCACTTAAAGTTTAGTTATATTAACATCCCGTTTTAAAGCAACTCTAGGGCTATTTTGGCAAGAACTTTGCAATTTTACCGCGGTCAGATATCGAGAACCGCCCTTTCGACACCCCTCTTTCCGAACTTCCACACTACACCAGCGGGAGTATGTTGGGCCCCGATATAGCGTGCACCAAATGCGCTTACACGACGGTTCTTCCGTAGAATCGGGTTCTCGAATCTGAGATGTTACCATCAGGTCACCGCGGCCCTAACTGCACTTTAAGAATATTTTCTAAATGAATTGCACCTCCCTCTTTTCTTTAGCGCATCTTCGTCCACAGTCATTTGTTTTGATTTTTATTGTCTGTTGTTCGCCAAGCGGAAACGAGGAAAAACAATAATCGTATGCACAGTTTTATATTTGGTTTTTCTCGTTTTGATTTCACTGAAATCAAAATAGAGTTTTGTTGTGTTTGGAATTTTTTTTCTCTTTTGCTACTTACGAGAATTCCACTCAGAATCACAGACAAGGATCGCCTCTGATCTGGAATCAAAATTTGAGGGAAATTGAAAAAGTGATTGATAAGACGATGATTTAAAAAATATATATATAAAAAGAAACAAATTATCTAATGAGCGTTTATTTACATGAAAGTATAAATGAAATGACACAAAGAGAAATAAAATCTCCATTGGTATGTATAATATTTTCTCATTTTACTGGATGGTGGTAAAAGATTTCCGCTTACTTTTCGGATAGAAAAATTTCGGATTTTTCAGAAAGCTCAGATTGCAGATGCCTGTAATTTTCTTTTCTTAATTTTTGAGATTCGCTCTGCATTTGCACAAAACAAGAAGCAATTTTCATCCATAATGAATACGAAATGTCTAAGCTAAAAACGAGATTAAAATCGCATTTGAAAGCGAAGAAAGAATTACGAAAATGTTCTCATTTCGGAAGAGGAAAAAATCAGAATTTAAGTAAGCCGAGGATTAAAAAAAAAAAAAAAAAGGCTTTAATTTTGTTTAAAGTTATACTGAGATTTTTCGAATTTCTCATTTTTTTACTGGATATATAAGACCGAAATGTTAAATAAAATGAAGCATTATGTTAAATATTTCGAAGCAAAGAATAGTCTTTAGAGAATAGCATTCCAGAAAGAAGAAAAGCCTAACCATTTTTTTTGCGCAGTTTTATTTAAGTTGTTTCCTGTTTTTAGAAATTTCAATTTTGTTAATCTCTCTTTTTTTCTTGTGCAGACAAGAATTAGCCAAGATTTGAAACATCAATCAAGAATTAAAATGTATCAAATTTATTAAAATTCCAATGCATTTAGAGGATTTCAATGAATGCTCCAAGTCTTCTTGTTTTTCTTTAACCCCTTCTATTTGAATAAAGACATATTCTTTTTTTTAGTAAGCGAATAAAATCACGTTTTCTAATAATTCTATATTTTAATTATACATGCATTACAAGTAGAGTTTCCATTTATTGAAAATAAAGCCCTCGGACAGAACCGTATGTTATTGGCGAGGATATATATTAATTAATACGGAGTGAAAATTTAAATTTCTGCATGAAAACCGAGCCCCTTTCCTTTTATATGTTTCGCATTTATTATTCATTCAGTCTCAACGGAGAGACTTGATGCCGAAATAAACAACTGAATTATAAATTAGCTTTTGATAAACGGCAAAAGTTGGAGCAAAACTTTCAAACTCCTGGATAGGATTTCACACTTCACACACAATTAAATATTTAAATTATTTTGTTATTTGGTAGCCTTATTCATTGAACTGATTATTACTTATTTGGGTTTAAAATGGGTACTGCATTTACGTGTCGGTTTTTCTAAGCAATTTCAGGTGTTAGCTTAAAAGAGGATAAGTTATACCAGCGAGAGGTTCTCCACCTGAACTTTTACATTGCAGCTACGCATTACTTTGTTAGGGTCACGACAGAACCGGAAAATCAGAGATATCACGGAAAAGTCAAAGATTTAGTTTAGTTGTATTAAAGTCCCGTTTGAAGTAACACTAGGGCTATTTTGGGACGGACCTCGTACTTTACGGTCAGATGACGAGGGCTACACCTGAGCTGGCACCCTTCTCCAAACTTCCACGCCACACCAGCAGGAGGACATTTGACCACTACGTATTCAACGTACATCAGACCTGCTTACACGACGGTTCTTTAGTGGAATCGGGTCACGAACCTGATATCCTCAGGTTCCGAACCTAAACATTGCAGCGACCCGGAAAAGTAAAAGAATTTCGTCGATCTGGGAAAAATCAGGGGAAAGGGGGGAGGAATTTTTAAAAATATCTCAAGATCAGGGGAAATTGCAGATAAGACCATTTCTCACTAAGCATGCGCACGTTCGATGATTTGGCACCACTTTTTCCTTCCATCCGAAGTCTGAAGTTGCGAAAACGATCATAACAACAGCATCCCGGAACAGTGTTATGGCGACTTTTTACAATTCCTTAATTCATCATCTTATAGAGATAAGATGATGAATGTGATTAACAACAACCTTAATGAAACTTTCAGGAAAATCGGTTTTTGCATTTCAAACAAGGAGAAGGGTTCACAATTTTGATTCGATTTACTTTTAAAACTTGCAAAGATGCCATATCATAGTTATAAATGAAGATGATACTATCACATGGCAACAGTAATACTGAAAGAGAATTTTCAGTCAATAAAGATTTTCTGTGGGAGAATATGAAAGGGCAAACACTCATTGCAAGAAGAATGGATTGATTTTATACGTTATAATCTTTCTATATAATTACAAAATAATTTAATTTTTCCCAGTTATAAAAAAAAATTAATAGGGATGTTGATGATTTTAGTTTTTTTAATGAATTCTGCGCGAATGAATTAATTAAAGCTTTAATAAAATGTAATGCAATAATGTAATGTAATGTAATAAAATGCAAATGTGTGTAAATAGTAATTTAATTTGTAATTATTGCTATAGAAAAGGGAACAAGCAGGGTCGAATCTGACCAACCCTGTTCGTTATCTGACAAACTATTAAAGCGTGATGGATATTTATTTTCTTGGAACAGGTGACTATTTCGTTTTATACAATAATGGATGAAAACTCTAAAAATAAACTATATATGCCTAATCTCATCCCGAAATGAATTTCTCAAATCATGTCTTCTTCTCGCCTAAGTAAAAATTTCAAAACTCTGGCGTATCTAAATTAAAAATATCGTAATTTATATAAAAATTATTTCTAAGGATTTCCGAAATATTCGTTTTGTATAAACTTTATACCTTATAATATATACTTTACTTTATACCTAATATGGTTTGACTAGAAATAGAATCGTGATAAATTTTTGCCTCAGACTTGCAAAATTCATACCATGCCTATTTTCCGAAGAAAATGCGGATTCAGTTTGAGACTTAAACTTACACGGTGCGTTCTAGGAAATCGATTTGCGTTGTATATGAAGAGCTTGTCATATAATCAATTCTGCCAGAATTTTTTTTATTCCCTTGCATATTCTCGTATACGTTCTGCCGAATCTTCCATTTCATTTCTTGCATTTGAAAGTATGAATTTGAACTTTCGAAGATGAAATTTGGTCTCGTTTTGCTTAATTTTTATTCAAATCCTGTTTCAAAACAACACTAGGGATATTTTGGTACGGACCTTTTAGATGATGAGAACAACGACGGGGTTGGCAAACCCACTCGAAACTTCCACCCCATACCAGCGGGACATTTAGCATCGGCATCTTAGCATGCAACAGATCCACTTACAAGGCAATTCTTCGAGCTAATCTGGTCTCGAAACTTCTCTCCTTTTCCGTAACCGAGACCACGACCTCTCAAATTTAGATGAATAAAATTCGTGATATTTTGTCATCAACATTGTAAATATGTATCTAATTCTGAATCGAATCGGCTGAAAGAAAAAAACTCAATTTACAATTAATAGTTTTGTCCAACGCATTATGAAAACTCCATACGAAAAAGTTACAGGAGAAAATGCTTCCACTGGTCGCTTTCACAGACAAAGCGCTGACTATTCAACTTTTTCATTCAAAACTAGACACACATATATAATTAATATTCGACACGCTTCTAATAACTATAAACGAATTACAATTCTGTTGCTAGTTTCTATTTAGAGTTATTATGGATTGCATGCACTCGTACGGACAGACAGACAAACTATGTGGATACATTTTTAGTTTTCGCCTAAAATTAAACAGAAATTCCCAAGTCTTCATGCTAAATTTCAAGTGTCCAACTCTTTGAGATTTTGTGTTATCGCATTCATAAGCAGAGATGATTCCAAAATATGTTTGGGCCTGTTCTCAAAGTAGAATTTTTTCAGAGGAATATACACTTCACTTCACTCAGAAGCATATATTGTTTAGGATGAATACAAATAATGCATTCCATATCTAGTTTCGGAATGAAATTTACATTCGTTTTCAGACATGATTTCAAGCACATTGTCTAATGTATATTTTAAGATTTAGGCTGTATTCGGAATTGGTAAATCCTAGAAACAAACTAGCCCAGAAACTTTGTCCACAATGCCCCATTATTTCAGGGAAGAATACTTTTCGAAACAATCCCCTCGAGTCTTCTATCGAGTGAGTACCTTAATCGATAATCAAAAGCGATGATTCTTCGTTCTCTATTGGAAAGAAAAAGCTCTCCACGTGCATCGAGTAATTCGAATCGCCAGCTGCAACGTCTGGACGAAAACAAAAGCCGAGAAGAAAGTTGAGTCTCGGAAGAGGAAATGCTGCAGCATTCTAATTGGTTATACAACGTCCGCTGCCTCTCTCTCTTACAGCAGATTATTATTTTTCGTCAGCCTTCTTATTAACGAGCGAGCGGATGAGTTACTATTTTGGGATCGGAAGACACCAGAGAGGGAAATTTCTCCTAATGAGATCGGTAAAAGCCTTTCCAAGAGGCTCTCGCCTGGAATAATAAGTGATTTTAAACCTTAATTAGAGGGGTGTATTTATCTTTTTCGATGACGAAGGCGATGAGTGGAAAAAATTCCCGTCCATTCAAAAGGGAGAACCGCATCCGTTGCAGGAATTGTTCTCGTTCTTTGTTTTAAATACGCAATTTACCACTAGAATTTTTGTTTTTAGAGCTTAATTAAAAAAGTCTTTACGAAACTGCTTACATTTTAATTCTTATTTTTTCTCTTCTTTATGGTATTCCAAAAGAAACTACTGTAGAGACTCGCCGAAAAATTTTAACCCAAGATTCTAAAGGATCCATGTTTCAGAACTTCGAGTGATCTGTAAAACTACTTTTGAAATGATGTCTGTCAATCGGCCTATGAATATGAGCACTTAAAAGTGCAAAAAGTCTAAAGTATTAAGTTTGGAATGCAGTCTTTTCATCAAAATTGTAGATTTGAATCTGATTTTAAACAGAATGCGTTTGCACGACATTTCTCTCTTTGTCTTCAGCATGCTAGCATGATCATTCAAAAATGTTAACAAACTAGGCGCATAAAACCTGGTATATAGTTTTTATCGCCAAATTTTTATATATGTATCAAGTTTTGGGCCACATTTTCCAAAATTCTAATTACCTGTTGGTTTCTCTAAGCATGTATATGCAAATAGGATGACTCGAAAATCGAAAAAGATGAGATTTGGTCTGTGGTCTTGGCATCAAAATTGATTAAATTTAAGACTCAAAGTTATTTCTGAAGGCTAATGGAATAAAAAAATCAAAAACATATTCAATTATCTTTATTACGAAGCATTGCATGAAATGCGCAGTATTCTTTTTTTTTGCGATACATTTAAGAAGAAGGTCACTCTTTTGACTTATTTAAAAAAATTTTTATCTGCATACTTTTTTTATTTAAAGAATCTTGTCAGCTAGCTTATTCTTGTTTCCTTAAGTTTGTTATTTTAATAGAAATAATTTTGCCTTTTGATTCAGTATCTGAAAAAAAAAGTCATTATTTGCTTATTTCTTCTATACACAATTATTATTAAGGTTTTTACTTTCTAGCGTAAGAAGTATAGAAAAAGCATTGTAATCATACCAAAAAAAACTCGAACTCGAGGGTTTGATGAATCACCACGATTTAGATCTCCCTGAGTTCGAGAAACACATTTTTGGCATTATGTCTGTCTATGACAAAGATAACTCAAAAATGCTTTGAGTTAGATTTTTGAAATTTAGTATGTGGTCTTTACCTTTAATTTGTAAATTTCTATCAGATTTTGTGAAAACTCTATTCAGAGAAAGTTTGTCTGTTCGAATATAAATTAACACAATAACTACAAAACAAAGAGATAGATATATTAAATTCGTTATATTGCCGCATTGAAAAGAGGCAGTCGACTCTCCATGGCTGAATGGTCATACCACTGATCTCATAATCAAGAGATTGTAAGTTCGAATCTTATTAGAGACAATGCGATTCACAGTCTGTGTAAATATTTAATTCCTTGATTTTATGTTTCCCTTTATTTCATGTTCCAGAAGATTCTGGACATTTCTTTAGTTTACCAAACAAGTGTTCTGGACTTTTCTTACTGTCTCCAGAAAAGTATTCTGGAACTTTCCCTGCAAGTATAAAAGCAGAAGATTTGTCAGTCACTGTGTTCTGAGTTGAGTTAATCAATTGGTTTAGCTCAGTTCTACTTATTGTGTGTGTCATTGCGTTCCACACTAAAGTATCTACGTGACAATATATATTTAACATCTAAAGTCTATCTAACATCACATCAAATTTTGAACCAAATCCAACAAGTGGTTGAACATCTATCGGTCATTTACTTTCAGAAGCATGTAAACGCCCTAGCATTTTGACTGCAATTTAAGTTCTGTGCCAAATTTTGGTTCAAATGATTGGGAAGAAATGCGTCTGAAACTCAAATTCAACTTTACTAGAGAGTGCGTGAGAAAGGTTTGGAAAGATCATTCATGCTGGTTTAATACACTGTCCAGAAGAATTTACGAGTAACCCACTGAAATAAGGGCGCTTAAGATGGAAGTTGCTCACCTGAAAAAGAACCAGCGGAAGAGTCCTCCTCTCCTCTGTTTGGTATAAGTATACAATGTGCACATTTAGTGTTAAGTGTTTTAAAGAAAACTGAGTACGTATTTGTACTTCTGTTTAGTTTGATAAACACAAGACTTGACAGAGATTTACCCTTTTGATTTCAAAATTATACTCAAATGTCATTTATCTATGTTGTTACATTTTTAATCAAGTCGTTCTCATGCGTCTCCAATAAACAAGCCTACAGTCAACCCTTTGGCGGATTTGGTCACTATCTATTCCAACATAAAAATGTATATTTGTCTGATGCAGCATGGACAAATAATGATGACATAAGTCCCAAAGAATTATTCCTCAAAATCGAATTCAATTTTTTCCAACAAAGCCATCACCGTGTTTACATGAATGAGCTGCCAGAAAGTTTTTCTTCTGACAGATTTCATGCAAAATTTAATGGAAGTTTGCACCTTTGATATCAAGGCCATTGTCCTCTTTCTAACTCTTTCAAATTTTGAAATATTTTGTTAATAAATGTTCGGACAGTAATAGTCCCGAATGTCGCAATTCGCTACAAACTGAAACTGAAATGGAAAAAAAAGCACTTGTACGACTCATGTCGAAAAACAAAGGTTTTCATATTTTGTATAACAGAAACAAATTCTGTCTCGACAATCAGTGCGATCGATTTAATATTTATTTTAACAACTTTCACGTTTTCTTTTCACGATTCAATGTATCGTAGATTGTTTAGCAATGAGTCAGTCCTCTCTAATGAATTATCCTAATTTAGTTTCCAGCGTTAAATAGAGAGATTAAAAAGGTAAAATGAATTACCTATTCTAATACTACTGCAAAAGAAATCACTGGTTGTTGAAACATTAAAGTTTTTATTTTATTTGAGTAATCTGATTTTTTTTAAATCTTGAGATTAGTCTTTTGAAGATGACAGTCTTACTCCAAAGAAAAAGCTTAAAACTCCAAAGCATCATTTTTGAGTCATCCATGCAAGTCTGGATTAGTTAAAACTAAGCTCTAACTTTCTAAGCTAAAACTTAAAATTTTTTTTTAATATTAAAAAAGTATTTAAAAGTTAAACTCAATACTTAAAAATTATACTGTGGAATTATATTTGCCTAGAAATTTAAATGAAATGGATTTATAGTAACCCTTTTTGCTTTCCCTTTATTTTCTGAACTTCTTTTTCGGTATCCATTACAAATCATGTTTACCTGCTAAACTGTTTGTAGCTGAGACTCGAGAGTGATTTATGATCAAAAGATCAAACCCTTCGAAGAAAGTTTGACGGCGCACCTTTAAAGTACACAGAAAGGGCGACAGTTTCTCATCCGCTCAAAAGCGTGGAATCTCTCTTGAGTTTTGGCATTTCTGGCTGACAGCTGCTTAAGAAAACAATCGGGAGCTCCTCTCAGCACGGGGGGATTATTTTCTCAACTGCATGCTGCTACGTTAGCTAAACGACCTGTCAATGCACCAGCCTCTCCCCTTATTTTCTTAAGACAACTAACATCATTCATAATTCAGAATCCTTTTTCGTATTTTATTCGCAATGGTGGAAGTCTCCGGGAGTAACTAGAAATCTAACCATAAAATGACTAACACTAATAGAAATGTAATACAAGCGAGTTCCTGCTTTTTACTTTCTCCTAAACGAAATATAGATAAAATATTGCAATCGTCAAAAAATTCGAATTCGAATCATTGGCGAATCCCTGACCTCAGTGAGTCCAATAAACACATTTTTAGAACTATGTCTCTGCCTGTGAACAGGATAAATCAAAAATCGATTTGACCTCGTCGGATGATACAACATAGCAGACTTGGATCAGATTTTGAGTGAAATCCATGTAGTGGTAGTCTGTCTGTTCGGGTGTTCGAATGTAAGTTAATGCGAGAACTGCAAATCGAAGGAATCTGGATGGATAAAATTTAATATATAGATTAAACATCTGTAGTGTAGACATCTATCAGATTTTGAGCCAACAAAGGGTTGGACGTTTCTCGGTCTGTACTTTCAAAAACATGAAAACGCGATATCTTAAAAACGCAATGACTTAATTATATTGAAATGTGGCATGTAATTTTTGTAACTGCAACTGTAGTTCTGTGTCGAATGTTGGTTTCAATCGATTGGGAAGAAACACGTCCAAACACAAATTCACCTCTATTAGAGAGTATGCGAGAAAGTTTTGGGGAAACCCCTCCCACTGGTTAATTATTACGCGCGTGATTCGTTAAGTTCATTCAGATGTCGGTTTAAAAGTTTAAACATATTATTATCTATGTAATACGTATTTAAATAAAATTCCAAACATTTAACTCTAAGTAAAAAATAAATAAAAGTAAATAAAATAAAATTTTTACCAAATTTTTACATTTTAAAAATTTCTTTGTTAACTGTGTAAACTATTACAGAGCTAAGTAAACTAGTATTTTATATCTTATCTTATAGGTCTTCTTAATAACAACATTTTTTTTAATTTACACTTTTTCTCTACGTTTAATAACTTTTTATGTAAAGAAATAACATAAGCGCTAAAATCGATGTTTGAATTTCCTTCTCTTATCTCTCCTGATCTGGGCACGTAAATCCATCGGGGCGAAACGTCGTACAGCTGGTGTGGTGTCGAGGTTTGGAAAGGGCGGTGTTAGCTCGGTGTCGTCCACAAACCTTTATGCATTTAGTTTGGTGAATGAATTTTCTTCACATAAGGCAAATGTTAAAAAAAAAACTTTCATTTATGTATTTTTGCATGCTTTTTTGGTTAATATACGATTTCTTTTCAATTCGAGTCAAATATAAAGACCAATTACTCGCAAATAATTGAAGATAGGAAGAAGTCGTTTTCATAAATAGGAGAGAAAATAAATACATAAAATCAGAATTCTCTGGAATGGAATTAAAACTTTGGAACCAGAAATGCATTGATCGCATTTGATCTCCAATAAATTTTATTATGAAAGTAGCCATGCCTTTACATAAGATAAGAAAAAGTAAAGTCTAAAATTGCTTATTGGTTCTTGGAAATAAAAAATTTGTTGGAATGGCCCTTAAGAAATATTCAATGCGTCCTCTTCCATTCAGGAATTTAGCGATCCGATAAGAAATCATGGTTTTTGAAACATTAAGCTCATATTGGATGAAATGAGAAAATAGGAGCAACAAAAAGGTTTACTCTTATTGTTGCCTATTACCCCTTACTCTATAAGTAGTATTCTCTTTTCTGGCATGGAATGATGCATGATATTGTCGTCTGGGAGCTCTATCCCGGATTAGAAAAGACCCATTAGACAATTGATAGCTACTGCTACTGCAGATATCTTATCCTCTGTAATGCAGCTAAGAGGGATGCGTCATATATGGGAATTAAACATTTCCAGAAAGATGAGCTAAGGCTGTGGAGTCGAATTATCTTCATTGCCATGAAAAGAAGGTATCTCGAGGTATTGTACTGTGTCTGGTCATTAGAACTCAACTGCTGCTACGACAATTATTTCGCAAACCTGAGCGACAAATGGCAGTGCGAATATAACTATTTGTGCAATTATTTCATGTTCATCTGATAGAATAAATTAGAAACTATTCGATCAATAAATTTTGATTTTGTAACAACAATAACAAAAATAATTTCATTTCTATCCTTCCCGAGCAAATGTCATCGAACTCTCTTCCTTCGTTTGGAAATTATTGAGCTTTACATTTACTCCGAGTATAAGAATACCGAGTATACTTCAGTACTGCCCTATATCACATTCTGTCATATACTCCAGCGTTTTTATAAATTTCGCAGATTCTAGTTTTCGTCTTTCGGGAGACATCTGAATAGGAATTTTTGTCTTAAGTAATCCGTTATTAAAAGAACCAGTCTCCGAGTATTTTTGGAAAGCATGGTTCCCATGTGCACTGTTTTATGGCTCTAAATGCTCCTTTACGACGCACCTCCGTTGTCTGCTAATAATGCCTTTCACCGGTGATTACCTCTTTTATGCCATCCATTGCCATTTTACGTTCTATTGACATTTTACGTGTTTATTTATTAGCAAGTCGAATTGATTAAAATTGGTTTTGGGAAGATGTATTGTAAAAGAGCATTTAATCATAGTTGTGATTTTTGTTTTATTGTAATTCCTCTAAAGAATTACTTTACTTTCTAAAATATTTAGCGATTTTTTTTTTTTGTAAAATTTCTTTGTTTAAAAAAGGCTCTTATAAGTATCAGAAAAAAAATTGCTCGTGCAATTTATTATAATATACAAATATACCCATATTTTGGGAAATCTTCTTCCAAAGAAGTAAAATAGATTAAACGGTTTTTAAGTACACACATTTATTGTTTTATTAAAAATTAGAAACTTTTTTTAAATTAACTATTTTTTTAAAAATTTGCTCTTTGTTTTATTACTTTATTCACCGGAATGAAAGATTGCTAAAAATTTTAGGTAAATTCCTTTATGTAACCAGGTCTTAATGATTTCTGAAGCAAAATATTTTTAAATTTTTGATTTTGAAACACTAGTAAAGGATATCATTTTAGAAGCTTTCAATTATATTTCAGAAGTCTTCATACTTCAATTAGACAGAAAGTAGAATCGTCCAGCATTAAATAATTTTTTTTTTTGTATAACATAATACGTTTCATTATTTGAATTATATCTCAGAGGATTATTTAATAACGATGGGGATTATCTCCCTAAACTTTCACGCACACTGTCTAATAAAGGTGTTATCCTTAAGAATAATTATGGAATATTAACTTATGGGGGGGGGAATTTCGCATTTTTAGTGAATCCATCGTGTGATCATTGGCAAGTGTTTTGGCGAGTAATCCATCGATGCTGTTAATGGTATCCGAAAATTGAACTTTGTGTTCTAGGCGCGTTTTTTCCAACAAATTGAAATAAAAAAAATTCACAGAACTACATTTGCAATCGCAAAATCAGATGCAAAATTTGATAATTATTAGTCATTTGAGTTATCATATGTGCATATTTCTTAAGGTACAGACCGTAAAACGTTCCACCCCTTGGTAGATTTTGTAAAAGATCTGATGGTTGCCTACACTATGGATATTAAATTCATATACTGAATTTTATTTATCTGGCTCTCTTTGTTTTGTAGTTATATTGTTAACTTATATTCGAACAGCTGAACTGGTACATTCTTCTGAACGGATTGTACGGCCTTTCCAAGAAATTTCAAATTTCTTTGAAAGACTGTATACCAGATTTAATTCGTTTAATTCAAAGCGTTTTTAAGTTATCTTTGTCACAAACAGACAGATATAATGCCAAAAATGTATAGGAGTTTATATTCAAGGAGTATGTTCAGGGTTCATACGTATGTTCAAGGAGATCTAAAATGTGAAAAATCGCCATACTTATTAATTCAAATTTTTTGATGATAACAATACTTCTCTTCACTTCGTATAAAAGAAAGTGAAATTCTCTCTGAGATTCTACTTAAAATTCTGAATGCTTTAAAAAGAAATCGATTTTTAACTTAAGAGAACAATAACATTTCTTTATGCGTTCATTTATATTACATAAAAAAGTATCAGTATTTAAAAATGAACGAAATTTGGGTAACTTTAATTGTTACTTACTTCTAAAGTTAAATCTTAATTATACGTATTATACACATTTACAAAGATTTCATTAAAAGCATGCCTTAAAATTTTATTCAAGCAAGCACACATCTACACGATATGGAAAAATAAATCGTATTTTCATATTTACTTAAAAAGAATAGAATTAAAATTTAGAATGGAATATTTGTAGCAATAATGAAATCGGTTTCAGTTTCGTTAAAAGTATATATAATATATATTGTTATTAAATAAGATAATAATACTTTTAAAGAGAATAAAAATAATTGTATGGAAAATTACATTTCTATTATTGAAAAGATTGCTCGTTGAATCTTAAGATGGCATAAAAATATATTTATAAGTTTTGACGAAAAAATGTCGCAATTTCGTTTTGTTTTTAATTAATTAAAATTTCAAAAATATCGAGGAGCTCCAGAGATGCTTGTGCCAAATTTGTTAGCTTTATATTTAACAGCTTTTTGTCATAAAGCAACAAAATTTATGCATTCTTCTTTATTATTAGTAGAAACACTTTATTATAAATAAAAAATAGTAAAACAAATTAGATTTAGGAAACACTTTTCCCTTTTCTTCAACAAAAGGTAGAAAATAATCTTGGAAGTAAAGAAATAATTTTTTAATGCGATAATAAGAATACTCTAAGGAAACTGGAATTTTAATTAAATTTATAATATATATATATAGTAACATTCATTGATTATTTAGTATTTTTTCCAATAATGCACATCAACTTAATTTCTTTATGCCTTTTTTTCACATGCGTTTGCGGTTTCTTCTGACATCCATGCAAATAAGCATTTTTCAGAGATTTTTATATGTTTTTTTTTTATCTTCTGTAGCAGTTAATGCGTTTCATAAATGATTAAATATTATGCCACTTTATAATCGATTCTTCTCTAATTCATCACAACTAGAATCAAAATCGGGTTGAATGAATGGATTAAAGGATAATGAAGTTCTGAAATGCTTAAAGCATTGTATTTTTATTGAAAACATTCAGGTGTACAGTATTTCAAAACTCCAGCACATCAAGAAACGAAAGAGAAATTGGCAATCCAATCCCAATTTTAAAAGTATGAAGCAAGTGTAGTTAAATAAAAAAGTGTAAAAAAAAATCTGCTTGAGAAATAAATTACTGAATCCACGGATTGGATTTTTTTTCCCCAACGAAATGTATCAACCCAAATATCCCGACACAAGAATAGTTTCTTCATTTTATTTCAAGTTCCATTAAAGTCGGCACTTCAATTAGATTGCAAGCTGAACCGCGTTGCCCCGCAACCTTCCAGCAATCTTATTCCCCCATCCAGAGAAAGGGGAAAGGAGTTACTAATTAAACACGGAAGAGGCAGGAATCGACATTCCTTTCAGGTTTGCAGGGTGAAATAGGCCTAACATTCCGCAGAAAATTGGCCTAATTTCTATAAATTTGTTGAATTCTTTATTTCTGACTCCATTAGAAAAGATTTACTTTTTGCCAAACATAATCCCATTAAATTGACACGTATACATTGATTCGATGAACCCTGAGGAGTGTTGTTCTCTCAATTTTTTCCTGTACTAGACAAAATGACGAGTTTGATGCTTCATAATATAATAAAGAAACGCTTATTATGCATATTTTCCTTTCCTTCAACTACCAAAGTTTGACATTATCTACTATTTCATCATCAAGATTAATTTTTATTAGTTTTAAAGACTAATTTAATAAGACTCATTCTATTAATTTTTATTTAAGGAATTTAAGTTATGATGTTCATATATATATATATATATATATATATACGATAAATGGACAAACAGCAGGTCAATCTTCTGATGCGTTAGCTCCAAGATATAGTAGTACAATTTGATCAAATTTTCAATTTGGTGCAATTTGATCAAATTTACAATTTGGTGCAATTTGATCAAATTTACAATTTGGTACAATTTGATACAAATTTACAATTTGATGCAAATTTACAATTTGGCACAATTTGATACAAACAATCAGTCAATCTTCTGCTGTATTTGATCCAAGACATAGTTGTACAATTTGATACAAACAATCAGTCAATCTTCTGATGTATTTGATCCAAGACATAGTTGTACAATTTGATACAAACAATCAGTCAATCTTCTGATGTATTTGATCCAAGACATAGTTGTACAATTTGATACAAATTTACAATCTGGTACAATTTGATACAAATTTACAATCTGGTGAAATTTGATACAAATTTGCAATCTGGTACAATTTGATACAAACAATCAATCAATCAATCTTTGATGCATTTCGACCAAGATATAGCTGTACAATTTTATGCAAATTTACAATAATATTATATATGATTTTCATCCATCGAGTTGTTTACTTTCGAAAAAGACTGTGAACTGTGTCCGAATATGTTTAAATGGATGAACAAACACCCCCAAAATAATATCTGAAACTTGATGGAAAACTCCATTACCTCATGCCAAATATCAACAGTTCAGCTTTATGCGAGTGTTCAGATTGACAAATGACAACGAAAATTAATTACAAAAATTGTATTTTCGAACTCATGTAGGTAAATGCATGTAGATTCGTGTAAATTTCGGGGTCCATTTTTTTCGACGATTACAAAATTTTCTCTTCGTGCACCTCGTATGTGAGAAGAAAGGCCAAACAAAAATTATCCAGATCCGAACATTCAACAGTCTAGGATCCTGAGAAATTTTCAAAGAGTCTTATTTATCTCGTGTCATGTTTGCAATTCATAGAATTTTCCAATTCATTTTTTTTCCGTTTCCTCATATGCTTGCCCTCAAAGTTTGTGCACCTTTGTGTTCTCAGTAACAATGCACTATTTGAATACTTCTAATGTTTAGTTACAATATAATCGAATGATTTAATAAAATTTTGATTTCGTGTCAATGACGTCATTTGGTAATGAATTTGTGGAACTATTGATATTAAGATTAAAATAGAGAATAAATAACGTTATGCTCTAAAAATGAGTTTATAGTTCAGTTATTTTTCTTTGTTATCAATGTTAGTAACTTTTATACTTTCATTTGTTGTATATACGCCATCCTTTCAAATTTACTCAAATTGATATAAACTATACTAAAGTTCATTGTTTTCAAGGTTTTAATCTCACTTCCAAATCAATATGATTCAATTTCTTTTTTTACAGTCGACTGACTGTTTCGCAAAACGACATACCCGGACCGATAAACTTTAGTTCTATACTAATAATGAACGGAAGATATAAAAAGTAATGAACCACTAAGAAGAAAGAATAATCCTCGAAACATATTTTAAAACAAAGTGACACTGATTTCTAGAGTTGCCAATGCAGTTTCAGTTCTTCTGTATAAGCCGGAATGTTCTTATATTAAGTAAATTTCTGAAACTTAAACAATGATATTGATTGAATATTTGAAAGCCATTATTTTTTAAGAGCTACTCCAGAGTTACAATATGTCGATAATCTTGAAAGTCGCTTACAATTAAATGGTTCAATATGTTAATTCGTTAAAATATTTGCTGATACCGGCTGATTATAGTTATAGGGTGTTGCAAAAGCAAGAGGGTGACCACCGCAGGTGGAATTTTACCAGAAAATTAAATGGAAAAAACAAATATACTAAAAAATGTTATACAATCGTAATTAGTTAAATAAAACTTTACAACAGCATTGCAACACAGTTATACAAATACCTGTATTACAAGTCATGCAACATGAAAGATATAATGACAAATAAGACACAATGCAGACAACAAACCTGCGGAATGTCTAAAATAAGTCTCGAAGAACATGCTATCCGAAATGATGCACGCTTTGCATGTTATTATTCATACAATTGGGCCGTTGTGCTATTTAAATCTATATCCTATTCATCTTTCTCTATGCGTCAGTTTTTTTTAATTGATTCACTGACAAAGGTCCTTTTTAGCGAAGGCAATTCCACTCTTAACTACAAAAATGATTTGTTTCATTATATCTGACTCTTTGTTCTATGATTTTATAATCATTATGCATAGAAATTAAATGTAAATGAACAAGAAATTTCTTTTGTTTTAAACTGGCCTTGAAGACGTGGTTAAATATCGATACAGAAAGAATGTAAGGTAATCAGGATTTTGTTACAGCAAACATTGGGAAAGGAAAGAGAAAGCCAAGATTTTTCATTGTCAAAGGGACCGCACAGATTTTATCGGAGTCTGGAAATGTTTTGTCTCTAGCTTCGGAGTAAAGAGAATGAGTTTAAGATAATCAAGATTTTGTTTTCGGAGGTGGCTATTTAGACATTTTATCACTTATTAACTGTCAGCCAACGAGGGGGAGCGAGCATGAGACATTGTGCATAATTAAGGAAGTTCTGGATTTTGTAGTAGAATAATCATGGTGTTGGCTGGTTAAGGACTCCATTCCTGATTGTTAAAAATTCCTTCTGAGTATTCCGCGAAATGATAAGATCTGACATTTTCGAAATGACAGGAGCTTATTTTGCTCTGTTCACTGTATCCGTATCGGCGATTGTCTACCTGACGGCGTGGAGAGACTTTATGTGATTACTTTAAATTACCACTTGTGGGTGCACAAATATTTTTTATACCATATAACCTCAGATTAATTTAGAGTGATTTTCCTTTGTAATTAATTATTTATGGTCAGAGCTATTCTTTTTTATGATGCAATGCAATCCGATTCTTTGTACTATGAAATCCGCTTCGTTATTAATTGCTGTATAATTGCCTGGACATAACGTGACCTTTTCGCCTTCATCAGAATGTAGCATAACAACAGTAATAGCATTTGGAATAGGATGTTAAATTTTCGGTTCGACATCTTATTTTTTCCGAAAAAGTGGCATTAACGAATCAATAAATTTTATCTCTATTTTTAATATGTATTCTTTCTTAAAAATAAATGAATAAATTGGTAGAAAAAAAAGAATCATATATCCTCATGACCCCCACCCCCTATCGCTACGCCACTATTTAAATAATGCGCAAGGTCTGCATACGCGGGTCTGATATAGTCGAATCTCGAATCTGGCCTCCTTTCAGACTCGCTGAGAAGAAAATGACGCCGGAAACCGGAACCCCCCCCCCCCCCGTTTCGATCCAAATCCTTGGAACGAAAGAGGTCGAAACTTTTCCTAATGACAAAGAAAAATATTTTTCATTTTTATTTTCAAGAATATTTTGTTTTTGTTCCAGACAACTGAAAGATGGTATAAATGAATACTTATTTTTATATTTATTTTTTCTGAATATAAAAATCACATAAAAATCACAGTTTCTCCTTTTATTAATTTATATTGTAGTAAAAGTTTTGACAACACGTGCCATGATTCGTTTATCGGAAAACTATATGAATATAAGGAACAATATTTCTTCACAAGAGCAGGCGAAGGAACATTCATGTCGCAATAAAGATGCTACCAAACTGCTTAGTCAAAAATTAAATGCCATTGACGCATAGTCACTGCCGGTTAAATATTGCTTTTTTACAGTTTTTATGAATTTTTGTGGAGGAGGTTTTGCCTAGCAGTACTTTGTCATGGGCTCAACTCGCTTCTCCTTGGCCTCTATTCTTGTTCAGACGCATCTGTCTTAGTAATGAAATGCTTTTATTTGAGGATAATAATCTAAGGCTAAAAATCGCTGCTTCGAAGTATCTCCACGTGTGTTTTCAATGCTTTCTTTGTATGTTTGCAGGTTTCTCCGTCACGCGAGATGGGCCTGAACGCATCATGACCCCGAGCCAGGGAAGAGGCCGGACCTTCCAAGTCTTTCGCCACTTTGTCCTTGCTCTGATCTTCGCTCATTGGATAATGCTGACGTACACCTTCGCCTCCTTTGACGGCAAGTATTCTATTGATTTGGTTTTTTTTTTTTTGTTCCTCCTTAGGTCGACTGTTCAAATTATTCCATTGAATTGGGACAACAAATAGCCATGACATATCTGCTTCAGTACCTTAACAAAAAACTACATAAGTTTACCCTCGCACATACATCAAGCCTTTCCCTCCCCATCATAAGGCCATTCCATGTGGCGTGAAATGATGGAAACCATCAAATGTAACTAAACATCTGATCGTCCACTCCACGACGGCTCTCTGTAGCTCTGTTAATTGGTAAGTGAAACGTTGAATTCAAAGCAACTTTAAAAATGTCCAATGAAGCAGTCTTTCATTCGCAAGATGGTTTATTTACATTTGATTGTTTTCATTCGACATTGAGTTATTACAACGATTTCTCTGCCGCGTGCGTTAGTGTTTTATACTATATAGAGATTTCTTAACATTATGTTTTGTAGTAATATCTTATTTTGCTTCTATTGCTTTTTCTCAATGTTGGTCATTAGGATATAATAATTCTTATTTGTAATTATTTGGAATATCTGTATTTAAGGTTATGAACTTCGACTGAAAACCACCATTATCTATAGTTTTATTTTTGTATCAATCGGTCGAAAATCAAATTGTTTCATATTTAAATTTATGTTTTTTTTAATTTCTTTACTTTGTTTAATGATGTGCACTTAGTGCCATCTGAGCTAAACTAATAAACATTCATTCTAAGTTCTATTTCTCTTTTTATCTCTCCGCTCTTATAAGGATAATAATTTTTCCCCGATAGCATTCTCTCAAATTCAAAAGAGACTGAAGCAATAACCTTGATTGGAGCCGTTGTTGATTCCTATGGAATGAGGGGTGATTCGGTTTCGATTGATTCATTACATGACGACTCTCTGAAGTGGCACCAATTAGAACACAACACAAGGCGACTGGAAAAATGGCGTCTCTTACAGGCTCATCAAATTTTCCGTGCTTTGATTCTGTCACTTTTTTCTCTTCTAACTATGCAACCCGGAGTACTCATCGCATACCCTACAAAAATATGTTTCAGAACAACAGGTTCTAATTTATTCCAGAATGGCCCAGGGAAATGATAGAAACTTAAAAAAAAACAAAAAAAACAGAAAAATGAGAAATAATTTTATTTCCTTCTATTCTACTTTTTGAGGGAATGAGATAATATATTGCTCATAGCATTATAAGATTCTCACTAAAATCCATGTATTAATACAGATACTAATAACGAAGTTCTAACATCATCCATTAAATCGTTGTTTATTTTTTCAGCATTTCAGCCGATGCATCATCAATTTTTTGGCGATTGTTAAACTTCGGTTCAGATCGCTTCATAAACATTTTCAGATTACGAACAGCGCCATTTTCATACCATAATGGGCTTATCACTAACCATTTGGAATAATTGTCAATAATTCCAAGAAATTGTATTTATTTATTGTATTGTTATTAAAATTATCCAAATACGAGCTGAGCATGATAGTGTACTTGCAAATAATATTTATATCATATAAATTGGTTTTCTTCTAATCACCGACGCACAGTCCCTATGTTTACATGAGAGTTTTAGAGCCAATCTCTGATTTACATCTGTATTTACCATTGAATTAGGTTTGGCTTCCATTTCTAGATTGGGGTCCCAATTTGTATCCTAAATATATATCCAAAACCACTTTTATGCATCAAAGATCCTCCCACTTTCTCGATTAATGTCAAAATCTAATTTTTCATGTTTGATAATAATCAAGTTTGATTTTCATCAGAAAAAAGGGAACGATTCAATAAAACGGAACATCCTCATTTGAATAATCTGCCATTATGCAGAAACGGTGTTTGGTTCTTTTTTCGAATTAATGCTTTAAAGAACACGCATTATTATTTCCGATGCGAAATCTTTTGATCATTTGGGCAGTAGGCCGAAACGTGTTTTGATTTTCAAATTCTTTTTAAAAATAATAAAAATAGAGCCTTTCTAAAAGAAAAAAAAATGCTATACTTCGAGACTACAGAAGCTATTCAACGAATTTCAAGTGAAAAAGAAAAAGAAGGAAAAAGAAAAAGAAACTCATGGCGGCCCAGAAGTTTTCCAAGAAAGGGGGAGAGGGGAAGATGGTAATCTTTTTATTTCCCAAACCTGGAACGGTGACAAAGTTGTGCGATGTCAAAGTGCGTGTCGTGCTTGAATTGCAAATCAACTGGAGAGAGGAATATTCCATTTTACCTACCATCCGTCATCAGGAGAAATATTACTTTTAGGAATCTTAAAAAACGAAAAAGTTTCTTCAGTAAAAAAATTGTCAGAAAAAGTAGAAAATGCCGCCATACTGCGAACAAATTGAACATAAAGTTGGTGTATTTTCAAAGAGAAATAAAAATTTCCTATAAATCGTTATCTGGCTAATTATAAAAATTAGCAGTCTAAGAAACTTGAATATTTTTGTCCGGGAAAAAGATAATTTTTTTGGCGAAGCATTTATTCTTCCCTAAAGTAAAGCGAGGGAAATTGTTTCTTTATAAATAAAAAAAGATTCATGACAAAGAATAAAAAAATATACAATTTCCTTTGGAAATGGATACAAGATAATTGAAAATGATTGACTTAATTACTAATGTCTATAAACTCCTTTTAAATAACGGCAGGAAGAAAACGTATGAGCACAATTCGAAAGGAAACTCGATGTTTTATTTGCATTTAACACTGAACTCCATGCGGTAATCTAAGGGGTAGTGTAACAATTGCATTACTCTATCTTCTCTTTTCGATAATCGATGGCGATGCCTGATTAGGTACGCATCGAATAGTGCATTGCGATTGTAAAAATGAGATGAGATGCTGTTCTGTTACAGGTGTGCTTGCGTTAATGCCTTGTCTCGTCTTTTCCTGTTTTGTGTTTGTTTGTGTGAAATGGGATCATTAAAGAAATGTACCCGAAAACATACGTCCTCTTGCACGGATCATAATGATCTTCATTCCGCCACAGCAGGAGGTTTTTCTCATTATATGAGGAAGTGAGCATGTAACTGTTGAAACTATGCATTTTCTGTGTTCATCTTCTCCGATTTCTTGCATCATTATTATACATTACAGATATATGATTAAAGGCAGAATGTAGAGCGAATAGAGTAGTCGACTTAATATTTTGTATGAGACCAAGTAATTAAAATTATAATTATTCAATAAATTGTAGTGTCTAATTTATAGGTCAAAGAAGGAAAGAAATATATAATTGCATAAATTGGTTTTCCAAAAAAAATTAACCTGTGGCCTTTATCGACTCTGTAAGTCAGCTTTAACTATTTAAATGACGACATTCCAAAATTATGCACCATCGAGAGAGATAGATGCCTGGGAGGAGAATTCGGAGTTCAAAAGATTAAATAGAGAAATGTGTGGATTGTACAATTCTGTAGCCATCTAAATTTTGCAATATTATCTCTTGCGTTTTCTTTTCATGGCATCTCAAGATTATGCCTGAAACACAATCTTCGCCTGTTCCAATGAACGGAGAATTATGACGCGTTCACATAACTGTGCTTGTTGAGAAAAGTCAGCGCAGTAGTTGTTGCACAAGTAGGATTTCTTCATTATGCTCAAATTTTCTTCCTCCCCTTATGTACAATCATTAGTCATCATTTTAAATATTCTTCCATTTCCTTCCATTTCGTAGATGTAGCATCCAAAAATTCTATTCCGTACTTGCAGTATCAGAGTTCAAGAATAAAACTGTTCTTTTATGCAGTTTAAAATACTGTTCATGATGACAAATGACTTCGGTATGTACAGCGTACCTTTATCTGCTACGTTCGTGAAAGAATTTTCTTTGAAGATGTCTAGATATTTATGCTAAAGCAAAAGTCATTAACCATGGACATTTCTATTTAAATATGCTCTGAAATAGTTTGATTTTCATCGTAATTGACAAAATGGAATCTCTTCATTTGAATATTCTTTCGTTATGCAACGACGGTGCTTTCTTCTTATTTCCGATTAGAGATTGGAGGTATGCATATCACTTCCTTCGATATGTGGTATGGCCGTTTAGGTGGCCTGCTACGAAGTCGTTAGACTTTGAAACTCCATTTAAACGAGAAAACGATGGAGCAAGAGACGCTATTCCAAAAATTCCCCAGAGTAAAATTCACGGACCAAAATGTTTAAAAAAATGGAGAAAAATTGGTAATCTTTTTATTTCAAGACTTTTACCTTTTGAAGCCAAAATACATCGCCGGCTTTGAATTTCTATTCGAGAGAGAGAAGAAAAAGGGGGGAAATCCTCCCCACTTACTATGTGCTACCGAGAAAAATATTAGTTTTCGTTCTTTCCCCCTTTAAGAATCTCAAGGAAGAGAAAATATCAAAAGTGCATCTGCCCTGCGGTACAATTTGAAAACCAAGTTTGCATATTTTGCAAATAAAAGTAAACATTCCGCTTTTGCTTATATTCATGGAAGAAGCGCTCGCGATTTTTTAAAAAATATTTTATTAAAATTCTACATTTATTACTTCAAGAGAATTAGAATTATTGTAAATTAGAATATCTTTTTTGTAGAAACAAAAGCTAAAACGTTTTTCTCTCTACTTCCTTGTATGCTTCCATACGTGACTCGTTTCATGTTGTATGGTGTAGGTGTTGCGTCGAGCCGGTTTATTTCTTGTTTGCTGTATTGTGCAGTTTGTCATTTTTTCCTATTTAGAGTCAATTTATTACTTTCCCTATAGCATATGTTTTTATAAAATACTGTGTATAATTGTATAACGATCAAACCCTTAATTTCCTCAAAAAATTCAAAAATTTGGACCGCAATGGATGAATTTAAACTGCACCGTATGGTTAAATAAAAAATAATTTCCGTATGATCAGACAACTAAAATATGTATTTAGGTGTTGCTAAAAACCAAAATCACGGCCTGTGTCATTTTAGCGCAAAGGAGATTTCGATGCGGAAATGTGTCATTTTTGCAGCAATTTAGGACCTTGCGGGAATTAAAGATTCAAGGTGTAAATTTTTTAAATATTTTTTTTCTGCTGATCAGCACCTAAGGATGCAATTTTTTAGTCCTATTATACTCGAATAATCGAATTTTCTCTCCCTCCCCTCTA
This sequence comes from Argiope bruennichi, assembly GCF_947563725.1. Lineage (NCBI taxonomy): Eukaryota > Metazoa > Arthropoda > Arachnida > Araneae > Araneidae > Argiope > Argiope bruennichi. The sequence continues at coordinate 6,444,537 of NC_079160.1, forward strand.
GTGGGCAAGTTTTCTTTGGATCATCCAATATTACTGCACGCTCATTTCCATCAGTCTGATCAATCATGAAACACAATTAAACCAGGTAATACAGAAAGAAAAGAACTAAATGAATCGATAGTCATTTATATAAAGGAGAAAGGATCTATATTAAGTATCCTGGAATAAATTAATTACATGCATTAAATGAGATTAATTTTCTTTTTTTTATTCGTGATCTGTTTGTAAAGACGTCTGCTAATGCACTGGTTATTAGAAGTCCCTTTTATTTTTCTCCACTGCAAGCCAGTAATCGTCTTTCTTCTTGTGAAGAGTCCATTTGGAAAATGGATTGGATGGGTGACCGTCGGGTAACTCTATTATTCATCTGCCGGGAGGTCCACAAAAAACTTCACAACTGACCTTAAGGGAGAAAAAAAATTGTTCTTGAGGCAAACTTAATCAAATAGTAACTTCTACGGATTATGCTATCCACATTATACTATTCCTTATTTTATCCTATATGTTGAAATATTTCTCGTCTTAGAATTACAATGCGATCAAATAAAAGAAAACAACAACAAAACAAAAATAAATAGCATTTTTGAATTAAAAAAATTATTTAAGATGCTGATGTAAAAGAGGTGATAAATCATGCCATGCATTAGCGTTTGTAAGTTCATATTAATGATATGACTGAACTTCCGCACACTTTGAGGTGAAAGTGAATAGTTATTTATGCGTAATTCTATAATTGTTGGGATAAGTTTCCCTTCCTAATCCCAGATGGCAGCACATTCCCGTTGTCTTGAAAGTTATGCTGAAAAGATTTCTTGTTTGCTTGGTGGTCAACAAAAGTGGACGTTCACGTGGAGTGTGAGTGATCAGTAGCTAGCAAGGAAAATCAGAGCACATTTATTTTAAATGATAACGCCGAAACCCAGCGAGTTTCTTGTGAAATTGGTAGTTTATGAAGAAAATAATTTTTTTTGTCTTGAAGAAATATTCGCAATCGTGATATTGTATTGTTAATTGGAAATTGTATAAAAATAAGGTGTGGATCGATGTCAGTAAATGGATGACTAATCAAGAAAACTGTTTCCTGATTTTTCTTGCGTAGAGTCTTCTATTTTTGCAAACAGGAGCACAGAGTATGTGCTCACGAACAGTGCAGAAATACTTCATTAGGGAAATGCTCCTATATTCGACAATAATAATGTAAAGTTCTTACTATTCTATCTAAGTACCTTATGTCAAATTTCCCGAAGCATTCTATTGGTGCAAAACACTTGTGCTGGTTACTTATATCTGCTCTCAGACCACTGTGCGATACGTCATTGTTGTACTACAATTTATGTTATAATACACTTGTAGCACATTTCACAAAATACATTTTAATATCCGACATTTGCTAACATAACAGATATGATTTGCTAATGCTATGATCTAGTGATATAAACAATTTCACCAGAAGAATCCATTACAACATTATTCGCAAAATCATATAAGAGGCTTCCGGCTCCGATTTCTACATTGCTTACAAAATAACATACCTGTTTGAACTGCTAGTCTCACCTCAAAATCTGCCCAGAGGAATTTTTTTCTAACTATTTAAACAAATTTTGCTGCAATAATCGTATTGTATAAATATAAATACATGTTTTTCATAGTGGAAGTTACCAATGCTATTCTTTTTGTTCCACTGAATATTTATTTCGTTTAAATTAATATCTGAAAGTGAAAGGAAATCTTTCTTTTGAAGTAGTTGAAAGTAGAGATAAAGTCTGCAATTTTTGGTAAAAAGTTATTGCAGAAAAATTATTCCCAACATTCTTCAATAATAATGATGCATGAATAAGGGGGAATATTCTCCCCTCGACAGAACATGGCCCGATTTATTTCAAGCTTTGCTATGTAGTGAAGAGAATGGAGTATGCCTTCAAAGCTCATCTTTCTGAATGACTTGGCATAAAATTTAAGGCAACATTAACAACAATCATTTCATCAATCGAGCCCATTGCATTTTATAGTTAACGAAGAAACCAAAAGAAATTCAATCCCTTGTTGAATTTGATCCAAAATTTGATGTACATGTGCAGTTCTGGTGAAAAATAATATGGTAGGTTTCACCCATTCGTATTTTTCATGTTAATGCTCACAAGCAAGAGCAGATACGGATTTCGTTCAAATTCAAAGGATTTCTAGTGCAAAGACTGCATTCCAAATTCAGCTTTCTAATTGATTGCGTTTTTGATTATCGTATTCATAAACTGATAATCAGACAAAAACCATTCTGAAAATTATTTTGTTTGCCTTGAGGAGACGCGAATCCAACAATAGCTCGAGGTCGAATTTTTTCTCAAATATTACACATCACTCAAAAATGACTCTGGCATGACACATACATGGTTACATTATTGACAAATCCGTATGATTTCTAAACAATACCATCCTTCAAATAACATGTGTCAAAATTTCGTGACATTCTGACAATGAGTTTAAAGGTAACAATAGTTTTAGTAACCCCAGTTTTGCAATTTTCAGAATAAGGGATAAAAAAGAATTTCGTGTGTTGATTAAACATCGTTTTTTGAGAGAAAAATACTGTTGAAGCGAAAGAGTGGTTTGAAATGTATTTCTGCATCAGGGAAATGAACTGTTATTGATTGGTATTCTAAATTTAAACGCGGTGGTACAAATATCGGTGATTATGAATGCTCTGGTCGCCTAAAATCGGCAATTGTTCCCTGAAAACATAAAAATAAGTCAACAAAATAGTTTTGAAAGACTGCAAAGTGTAGTTACATAACATACCCGATACTTTAAAGATATTAAGTGTTTCCAATTTTACACGAAAATTTGAAGATGGGTAAGTTTCTTTCGAAATAGATGCTACTTTCGCTCACACTGGATACAAAACAGCGTGGTTCTTGGATCCTCTACTACATGAAACATGGATCCACCGTTACACACCTAAATCTAAAAGTTTGTTCGTTGAGTGGTGACGGTGAAAGTCGTTTAAAGCGATCAAAAACTAACACGTGAGCTAGCAAGGTTATGGCATCCGTATTCGGAGGTGTACATGGTATTTTGTTGATAGAGTACCAAGAGAAAGGTAAAACTATCAGTACTAATATTAGCTGACATTATTGCATCACCTGAGTGTAGAAATCAAGAAAAAATGACCTCGGATGCAAAAGAAAAAAATACTGCTCCATCAAGATGGTGGAGCAGCACTCGCCGCCATCTTGGTGACGAGAAAAAGATGGCTAAATGGAATGAATGACGCTTCAAGCTAGAGTACTCATTCAACCTACTTTCTTTCTCTTGTTGCAAACATAAAAAAAATGTTCCAGGAAAAGAAATTTGACTCAAATGAAGAAATGATTGCTGATATATTGAGAGAAAGGACAATCTGCTCCACAAAATTTAGAAGCCTTTTTGTAGAAGTTGGAATTAAGGAATGTATGTGGATGAATAAAGTCGAATTTCTAAAAAATGTTTTTCTTAGATAGTAGACATGTATAGACCGGAGGCATAGTGAGTGATGGGAAAATGATTCATTTTAACTCTTCGTTTGGGAGAAAATAAAATTATAGCATTTCATATTTTTATTAAGTTCTAACATATACAACATTAATTAAGCTAAAAAGGGAATTATTTGGGTAGGAAAGATTACAAATCTGAATTAACTATGCTGTCTGTATTAAATGCCATTGAATGAGTATGACTTTTAGCATACTAGCTTACATAAAAGGCTTCTAGTGAAAATGAGCCGCTGCCTCATTAAAAGCGAATCGCTTCTTTCGTTGTCATTTCGACCACCCATCTTCAGGTGCTTATCTCAGAATCAGTAACGAAGATAAAATGCGGAAAAATTCTTTATAAGGAGCGAATCACGTTTCCGAACATCGATGAAGATGAGTGCAGCCATGCAATGAATACTTTTAAAATAACTTTCGGAAAGTCGATCCTTCTGCCATTCAAAAATTCCCTCCTCAGTGTTTGACTAACAACGCGGCAGCCTCATCCGGGCTTCTTATTGACGTGTGCTGCTGGCATTTTTCACACTGCTGGTCGGTTGACAACAAAGTTTATAATCGCATTGCTTGCTTAGGGAAATGACATTACAGTATATGGACATTCCCACAGCAATGTATAAATCCGGAAAGGGAAACGACGGAACTTCCAGCTTTCCATATTAAAGGAGCTTTGTAAAGCGAAATTTACACGTTTTTTTTAAACGCTTCCGTCTAACTTCGGATGTCTTATGTTTGTAAAGTTGGAAATTTTTAGCATATATTTTATTTACTTCCATGTACTAGATCTCTAATATTGTGTGCATTTATTGATGCCAAAAGAATGTTTAAATATTTCCAGAGTTTTAAATCATCAATTAATATATGAATTGAAGTAATAACTGATTTCTTAGGTATGGCGTCTGCAAACGAAAATGATTTCATTTTGTGTTCAATAATACTTGTGATCCTGAATGAAAACTAAAAAGTAAAAAAATGAATATTTAAACTCTTTCATTAACGAAGTAAGAAATGATATACTTTTTATAGAAAAGTAAGCAATATCCAACGAAATCCAAAACAGCGCAATAATAAGATAAAATTTTTTTGATAGTCATTTAAAGTCAAAATAGATTGTAAACTTGATTAAAACTCTAATTTTTTCATAGAGAATTTCTGTCGGAATACCAGGATTTAAGAATTTTTTTTTGATATAAATATTGCTGATTAAAAGAAGAAATTGAAGTATGATACCAAGAATATTTTAAAAGAAATCTTTTTAGTGTTTTATAATAATTCATAATAATTCTGAGAATAGCAATATTGCTGATGCAAACTATAATTTTCACTGTTCTAATAAAACATAAAAAAAAGTTTATGTACAAATTAGAAAGTTAACAAAAGCAAGTTTTCATCACAAGAAAATTTTATATAAATGTTAAGAATGTGTGATGTTATCTTAAAGAGAGTCAGCCGATTTGAAAAAATAAAAAGTGCTGGCGTGATTCTCAGATAAAATTTAATAGTTTTATTGCGTTTTATGAATGTTACTATGAATGTCATAAAAAGTGGAATGAAAATTAGAAAATAATAAAGATGAAAGATAATTTTTATCAAAGAATAAAAAAGAGAATTAAATTTTTTATCAAAATTCTGGAGGTCAAAACTTAAATCATAAATGGATAAGGTGCAGAAAACAATAAGAGAAAGCTTTAAAAAATATCAAAATAATAAACATTTCTGTAATTTATAAAAATTATTATATTTATGTCAATTATATAAAAATTAAATAAATATCTCAATTACATAAGAATTAAAGTACTTTATAAATTTTAATAAGATTGCAATTCATTGAAGCTTTAATGTCTAATTTCATGCTTTTATGATTTTTGACTTAATATATAAATTTTTGATAAAGAAATTAATTTCCCTTTTTTATTCACTGATAAAGGGGCTTTTAAAAAAGTCTCTTGTATTTTGTTTACTATTCCCTGTGTGAAAAGCATAGTGAGTTAAACACTACACCCTTCCAAACTTTCAGTTGCAAGATCACCCGAAGGTGTCGCCAATGAGCTACATTTAGAAATTGTTCATTTTTAATAATTACGCATTTTAGTAAATTTGATTCTGTCGACCTGCCAGCGAATAAGATCATTAAAATAAGCAGAAATGGTATCCCCGAAATTTTCTCACATGCTCTCTAATAAGGATGTTATCCTTCCTCCGTAAAAAAAATGTGACACTTTGGTTAAGGCAAAGAATTCTTACATGGCATTGATGCACTGTAGTTGCAAAATATTGGCATGGATTTAGCATTTTTACCGAATCTATCATGTGATCCATGGCGTGTTTTTGGATGATTCATTCCTGGTAAATATTATCCAAGAATTGAATTTCTTCTTTAGACGCGTTTTTCCTAATAGAAAATAAAATTTGAGGCAAAATTACAATCGTATTCATAAAATCACTTACCAAATTTGATATATTTAACTAATTGCATTTTTGATATATTTAAGTTTAGCATTCACATGCTTCTGAAGATACAGGCAGGCAGGCGTTTACCCCTTTGCTGGATTTGGAAACCTTTTAAAATTTTAAAGATATCTTCTCTACAGATGTTATACCTGTGTTTCGATAGTTCCCTTCATTTTGTAGATATTGTGCTTTTGTACATCCGAAAAGCTGGATAGACAGACTTCCTCAGAATAGATTTTCCAAAAAATGTGATAGAAATTTAAAACTATTGGTGAAAATACAATATACACATGGCACGTATTTATCTCAGAACGGTTTTAAGTTACCTTTGTCACAGACAGACATAATGATAAAAACTTGTTTTGAGAGTTGAAAGAGGTCTGAGATGTGTTGGTTCGTAAAAATCTTGAGGGTGGATTTGTTTAACGATTATGACATTTTCACTAAATTTGGTATACGGGAAAGTAAAAAAAAAAAAAAAAAAAATCCTGCAAGTTGCATGCATAAAATATTGAATGTGCCTTTTTTCATTGAGTTTGCAGATTTCAATTCAACATTAGAAAAAATAATCTCAGAGTTTGGATCCTTGTAGTTAAAGTATTAACCGTCTATTGATGAGACTTAACAACAGACGTATAATAATAAGCTTAACTTAACTTAAGATAACTTAAGAGTATTTGAGCTCTATAACCTGAAGAAGCAATGATTTAGGCAATGAAAATGAAGTTTGTAGTTTTGCTGGTCGATGACCAGATTGCAGTGTCATAATATATCGTCTAAATCGTTATTTTCCGAGTATTGCGAGTTTATAATCTTTTATTGCTGTTTATTTATTATTTACTTGCCTCAACACTTTTTATTGGATTCTTTATTTTAAATCTCAAAATATGCCCATAAATTTCCAATAGGGTTTAGATCTGGTGATTGTGGACGATGGTCCAAAGTATTCGCAACATGACGGAGAAACCATTCTTTCTCAATATTTGAGGTCTGTTTGGGATCATTATTATGCTGGAAGATACAGCTCGGTGGCAATCCCAAACTCGCAACTGTGGGGACAACATTATTTTTTAAAATATTTAGGAAGTTCATTTTATTCATTGTAGATTCGACAAATACTAAATTACCGACTCCTACGGACGCCATACCCCCACAGATCATAACAGATGCAGTCACATGTTTAATTATCTTAATTAAATATTTATTACTTTATTCTTCATTCTTTGGTCTCCATATTTTTGCGAGTTTTTCTCATCGCAAAATGAAATATTATTCCAAAAATCTAGTCCTTATTAAGGTACTTTTTGGCAAAGATCAGACCCTTTTTCTGGTTCAATTTCGTGATAAATAATTTCTTACTTGCAATTTTGCCATGCAACCTATGTTCATGAAGAGTCCTCCTTATAGTGTTTGCACTTACTGTCGATGGTATCTGTCTACGTCTAAAAGGCCACTTTTGGTCAAAATTCACAATTTTATTTTAATTTTATTTTTTATTTTAAAGTGCATTTATTTAGCTTTCTAAATCTGTATTTATTTTTCTCCTACGATTGATAGAAATGGAGATATGAAGATTTATGTAATTCAAAAGAGTCGAAAACGAAACCGGAAGTGCTTACCGGAAGTTGAATGTTTTTCGTCGTTTCATCAAACATACGCTCCTAAAATCATAAATTAATTATTTTTTTAAATTTATACAAAACTATATGCAAGCCACCTAAATTTGAATTAATTCTCAGCTCTTTATATACAGAAAAGATTGGCAACAGCTGCTTCTCGAACATTGTTTACGTTTGAAAACATCTGCTCGTCTCGTGTTATATGTTTATTTACTTTGCTTTTTCGAGTGAATACAGCTTAGTTTGATTTGAATATTTATTGCTTTTTGTTTAAAAAGTGTTTTAAATGGGTGGAAAAAGCATTAACAGAAGTAAGAAACGGAAGTTTCATGGAAATAGGCATTCTTCTTCCATGCAAGCTGCAGGCTCTGTTGGTGTATCAGATTCAAAACAAAAGACTTGCAGCGAAAAGAAACTGCTGAATTCGCAGTTATGTGAAGATAATGTTCCTGATTTGAAAACAAATAACCTTTCTGGATTTCGAATTATGGATATCGAGATATTAATAAGTGTTTTTACTCTTTTATGTTGTCCTTTATGCTTCAAAAGCAACTTGTATTTGATAGAGGATTCTACCTTTGGATTGTGTTCGAATTTCTGCCTCAAATGCAAGAATTGCTCCTTTTACAAAGGTTTTTCTTCATCTAAAAAGAAAAACACATCCAATGAAATAAACACTCGACTTGTGTGTGCACTTAGAATCATTGGAAAGGGTTATACGGCTGGAAAGAAATTTTTTGCTACCCTCAATTTTCCATCTTTTCTTTCCAAACAAGCATTCAGAATGCAGGAACTGAAGCTTCTTCGTGCTGCTCGTTCTGTTGCAGAAAATTCAATGAATATTGCTGCTACTGAGTTAAAAGACAATAAAAACCCTGCTGCTATTACTGAATGTGGTGTATCTGTTGATGGAACATGGCAACGGAGAGGGTTTTCATCACTGAATGGAGTAGTGAGTGCAATCTCTGTGACATGTGGTAAGGTGCTGGATATTGAAGTGATGTCTCAGTTTTGCCAATGGTGTCACACGAAAAAGCTGAATTTATCATGTGCATCAAAACATCAGTGTGCAAATCATAAGGGTTCATCTGGAAGTATGGAAGTGCTTGGTGCTTACAGAATATTTGAGCGTTCCAAGAATTGTCGTAAACTCATTTATTCACAATACTATGGAGATGGTGACTCTAAGGGCTATGATACAGTTAAAGACATTTATGGGAAAGATTCCGTTTCAAAACTGGAATGCATTGGCCATATTCAGAAGCGAGTAGGCACTCGTTTGAGAAAATTAAAGTCATCGAATAAATCTCTTGGTGGCAAAGGGAAATTAACAGACTCCTTCATAAATAAGTTGCAGAATTACTATGGGATAGCAATAAGAGCTAATGCAGGGAATTTATTGCAAATGCAGAGTGCAACCATTGCTGCATTTGCTCACACATGTTCTAATAATAAACATCCCATGCATGGACAGTGCCCAACAGGAAAGGACAGTTGGTGTAAATATCAACGTGCAATTTCCTGTGGAAAAAAATTCAAAGAAACAAATGCAGGTCTTCCAAAGAACATTATTAAAATCATTAAGCCAACATATATGCAGCTATGCGATCAAAACTTATTGAAAAAATGCTTACACGGTAAGACTCAAAATGCCAATGAAAGCTTCAATAATCTTTTGTGGACAATAATTCCCAAAAACACATTTGTGGAGCTACAGACTTTACGTTTGGGAGCATCAATAACTGCAATAATTTTTAATGATGGATTTTATGGTCTCTTGGCAATTTTTTTTTTGAACTGGGAATAACTCCTGGGGATTATACCCTGAGACACTTCCTTTCTCTCGACAAAGAAAGAATCATCACGTCAAAAAGGCAGTCATTGGGTACAACAAAAGTTGCCAGGAAAAAATTAAGAGCTGTTAGAAAGAAGAAAACAGATAAAATTGTTAACAAAGAAGGTGTATCATATAAATGTGGTGAATATTAATAAAAATAAAGAGAGATATTTTTCATAAAACACAATTAAAAACTTTAAATGCATTTTTTGAGGAACTTTAATTTTGTAAAAATTTTGATACGCAAAACATGATATCTCAAAATATTATGAATATTTTTTAATGAAATTTTGTATGTATGTTATTTATACTATCCTAAAGGCAATGAACTAGGATTATAGTTTTGAGATGAATAGTTTTTTTATTTAGAGCTCATTAATGTTGTTTATGCATAAGAATTTTGATAAATTTTCAGTCAGGAAATACTCGAACTGCTATAACTTTCTTATAAATGCAAATATTTCTTAGATCCTAGTTCATTGCCTTCACTAAAGCTCTAACTATATTTTGTAGAAAAAGAATTTGAAAATTTTGATTAGAATTCTTGTTAGGATGTTTTGCGTTTTACACCAATTTTCACAGTTTTTTACCCAAATTTCCCCATTTGACTGAGTTGCAAATTACATAAAACTTTTTAAATGGTATTATTCATTGTTTTGAATTGCAATAACCTAAAAAATAAACTAAAAATGAAAATTAAACAGTTTTTTCAAAAATTTGTCTTCGCACGTAGACAGATACCTTAAAAATAAGCATAATTCTGCTACGTTTTAAGATAAAAATGTAACACTTTATAACTTCGTGTATGCCTAATAGGATATAACAGAAACATTTTACTACTGATTTTTTAAACATTAGAAAACTTGTACAAATTCGGCTTTTAAAAACTTTTGTACTATGAACTTCCACAGACACTAAAATGTGTCCATCTATTTTCCACCTTAGTAATAAAATTTAATAAAAGTATGTATGTTTAAACAGTAATGCTTGTCTTAAACACAGAGATTTGTTATTTGACTTTTCACTTCCAGCAGAATAAAAAAAGAACTTGAAACATAAATTTCATTCATTTCTTCTTCAAAAGAATAAAATCTGAAAAACTTTAATATGCAATCTAAAAAAAAACTCTGTCAATGCTTTAAAAAAAAAGGCAAAATAAAAAGTATTACAAAAATAAGCAGAGAAACTTCAAAATCGGGTTTCTTCGTTGTTGACATTTTCCAGCGCACAGTTTTAAAAGGCAGCGCGTTGATGGCGTGCCATCATATGGAGGGAAAGCAGTTCCGATGGCAAGGAAAAGGCGCACACAAGGGGAGATTTACTATCCATCACTGTCAACATAACTTCCTCTCTCTCTTGGCTGAGAGGAGATTGCCTCCCTGTTTATTACCAACAGTCTCTGCCACAAAGTAGCGGCCCGAAGACATGCCAGAAGGAACTCTTCTTTTTCCAAAGTACAATCCCCAAGCAAATGGAGAAGGGAGTTTATTTTCTTTTGGCCATCACTGTTCAAAATTTTTGTCTTATCTGGATATTCAGAAATTAGAGAAAGAAAAGACTTGCTGCTATGTAAGAAAGTTCACCTCAAATAACTCAAATTTCAGAAAAACTGGGCTAATTGTTTTTTTTAAAGTTATTTCTAAAAATTCAAAATGGGTCCAACTCTTTATGGAACAAAACTTTAATGTCGAACCTTACTTCTTTGTTATAAAGAGCAATTTTCTTCAAAGTTGATTTTTACATTCAATTGAAGGAAAAGTTCTTATGCACGGGCACTCGAACGAATACTTGTGAAAGCAAGAAATAAGAGCTTTATTTGTCCCAGTGAAAACTGACAAAGATTCTTTATGACAAATTTTCATACATGATTCAAAGTTAATGCGAATATCTTCATTTGTACGCATGACAATCAAGGTGAATTTAATCTAATACGTTCAATAAGTAGGAGATACCTCTGCATATTAATACTTCAGAAATTCGAGATCGGAGTGGAAGGAATTGTGGTAAATGATCTGTTCAGGGTGGTTATAATTAAAGTGGCCCTACTCAGGCATATGTAGTATAATATCTTGGTCCAATAGGAGAGTAGCGTAACAAAACAATTCTTTTATTTATAGCCATGTGTATGTGCACAAAAACAACTTGTTCTCATCTTCTCTCTGATTCTACCCTAAAACAAACAAAAAGGACATTACCAGCCAGTTACTCTTGGCAAATGTTTAGAATGGGGTCAACTCATTTCTACCATTAATTCATTTCAGAGAGTATAAATCCATCTTGAGGCAATTATTTATTGATTTTATAATCTAGATGCAGTAAAGAAATAATTTTGCATTTTTATGCGAAGCAACATATCTTAAAATCGACAGTATTTTACAATTAGTTTAAAAGATTTTATTTCGAGCCTTTATGTTAACAAAGGCGATGCTCTTCTTCAAAATCTAATGATCGAGTCCAAAGATGTTGAGTTTACAGAGTTTGTGTAATTGTCCCATATCGATTTGGTAGCCCGCGGCCTTTCCCCAGTCCATTTGTTACGTCACTCCTTCATTAATGGTAACACGCAATTTTCGCTGTTTTGAAAGTTTAACTGGCAAAAAAAAAAAAAAAAAGTGTTAAATTGCATGGGCTCAAAAATTGCTTTAGGCCATTTGCTTTGAGCCGACCAAACGAATATCTTCTCTGACCTTAAAATTTCTCGCAGATGAAGAAGTGGTTTTTCAACTCTTTTTGTACTATTTCTTACACTTACTTACGCTATTTTTATTCAAACAATTTTTGGAAATTTGGAATTAAAATATTAATCATCAGAGTTAAGAGCTAAATACTAGAGTGGCAAGATAAAAGGTAAAATGGCTGCAAAAGAATGTAATTTTCCTTCACCACAAATCTCACAATCTAGTCAGTTTTATTGAACCAGTCATAGTACCTAGTGTGGGACACGTTCAATTATATTCCAATTCTTAATCTTATAAAATTTATTAGATTTTTATTAAGATAAAATTTTAAGAATCGCATAAAATTAGCAACTTTTTTCTATTATCATAAACGGAAATCGCATGTTAGTGTCACAAAATGTCCCCAGATTCAATTATTTCAATAAATATTTCTGTTCATACATGCTATATACATGTATGTAACAGCTGCAAGTTTTTTTCTTTTGATTCTAGTTTATGACTTTATAAGTTCATCAATGTTGGTCCCCTTAATGATAAAAATCTTTCAAATATTCACTTTCCGACGTTTGTAGAATTAAATGTTTTCAATATATGTCTATAACATATAGACATATATTGAAATAACACATTTTTCTTAAATTCTTTGTTACCTGTTTTGTTCTAGATGGTCAAAATCATGCTTTGATTCTGTCTTTAAAAAACCTTCTATATCGATCAGACAGATTAAGTTTATTAAAAATTTTTTAGTTCATTGACGTTTAATACCTGGCATCAGAAATTTTGCATTAAGAACTGAGATTTTAAATATAAGAAACAATCTGTTTAAACTTATCTGCAATAACAAATACTCCATTGTTTGAAGAACTGTCATTCACTGTGCAGATAACTTAACAAAAACGTCTTTTATGATTTATATTATAGACTTCATTAAAAAGAAATATTCTGAATTAAATTGATAATTCTCGCAAAATTAAATGATTGTCAATTGAACGCTTCTTTGGACAAATGCAGAATAATGATTAAAATTTTCCATCTAACATTTAAAAGTATCCTCACATCATTTTTCAGAATGTTATATACAAATTATTTTATTCAAGGAAGTTGTACGCAGCTGAGCATACTTCCCGTATCTTATATTATTTTTGCCTAGCGCATAGTTGGCGCTACTGAAAAGACAAGAGACACTCACTCGGTTTAAATCGCTGACAGATCTGTCAGCGGGCTTGTAAAGTGCCATAAGTCACAATACAACAACAACTTATCATAATTTATATTTTCTCAAATTCTCCAGAAGGTTGTGCCACTTATATAAAAGTAAATTAAATAAGAACTATCAGTTCTTAATAGTTTAAACTTCAGTATGAAGTTTTACAAAAATTAAAACATTGTAAAAAAATATGTACACTAAAAGTGTTTTAGTGTACAAAAGCTATGTATACAAATTTTCACCAAGAAATGGGTGGAAATTTGATTACAATTTTTATCTTGAAAATCTTAATTCAAAGTAAGTTAAATAGAAGTATGCAAAAAAACTCGCTTTATTTTTTAGTGGTAAAGGAGAAATACTTCAGTTGATTTATTCATATCCAAAAAAATTAAAAGTACTCTCGAGGAAATAACATCTTGCTGAAAAATGGGGAAATACCGACTCTTTTCGCGGTCTTTTCAGCCAACAAACTCTCAAAATTTTATTTGGATTTAGTTCTTTTAAAAATATTAACATAAAACTTTTTGAAAAGCTTTTGGCATCTGGCAACGAAAAACGGCAAACTGCCTTTTTGCATTCCGTATCCCATTCGAATAAATCGCACTGTTTTGAATGGAGACTTCGTTTTGTGAGACGAGTTTTCCGTGTTCAAATAAAAAGGTGAATGAAAAGAAAGGGTTACGAGTAGCTGTAACAAAACTTTTTCAAAAGACAGCTGCAGCATAAAAAATACTCTATTGCATATATTAAGTTGCTTTGTTGACAGTGAAGCAGGATGAATATATAAGGTTATTATTGATATAAATATGCAAATCTTTCAAACTATAAGAATGATTTCTAGAGTTCATCACAATTCTCTCAAAGAAAGAGATTGATTTTCTTGTGTATTTTCATAGATGCAATTTTCTATTACGTTTCATATTCTGTTAGAGAAAGATAATCTAAAGTGCTGTCATCCCTTGGATGGATTTTATCCAAAATTGCTTATATGATTACAACTTTATCACTAAAGTTTTCCAGTGGCATTATGATCCATTTTAATGTTTATGCGAAAATGCTTGATTAACGGAATAATATTTCTTGATGACTTAATTTACTTCAATTTAATCTATCAGGTTGCATAGGTATTTAGCTTATTTCAAACCTTTATACATTCATTATAACAATTCAAATTCTCAAGTTTTAAAAATATCAATTAGTGGGAAAAACTATCTTCAGCGGTATTTGAAATGCAGCCGATAATAATATCAATGTCGTTCTGAATTTCTTCAGTAGTTAATTAGAATATTTATGGAAACTGCCCTATATATCTGATTTGAAATTATGAAATAAAAATTATGATATTTTTTTATAAATGAACTATTCAAAATTCATTTACTTCAAAGACTCATATTTCTTCGATCTTTTTAATGTTTTTATTTCTAATTTTAATGCATATTGTTTCAGTGACATTTTGTCCCCTATTCTATAAGTTTCATATAATTTGATTGTAAATTCTGGAATTTACGAACAAAAAAGCATGTGGAAAGAGTTTTATTTTGAATAAGTTCCTTATCGAATATGCATGTTGTTTATACATATCTGATTCTGCGCATGCAACATGCAAACTGTTGATGCGAAGAATGAAGTGCGAATCATTTTTAATGTTTTTATTAAATAATTTTCTTGTTTGTGATAATTTTTAAGGAGATTCTTCTCCCCCCCCCCCAAAAAAAAAATGCCATCATGAAAGAAATTCCATTCTAAAATGTTGGGGAAAATGCATCTAACGCAAATTTAATTTTCGGGTATTATTAACCACTCGCCAGGGAATAATCGTTAAAAAGCTAGCCAAAAATCAGGCAATGCATGCAGTGAAAATGCTAAATTCACTCCAAAAGTTAAAATTTTGTAACTGTTATAACCAAAGCTCTCCAAGGCATTCGATGGGAAAAAAACTTTATTAAAGAATAAGAGTGAAAACTTTCGGAAGACCATTATAGCTAGTTTAATTTTTTATTACCATGACTTAATTCAGACAATGTATTGTTGGACGAAAAGAACTTTATAACAATGTCTAAATGTATGTTCTTATTTGAAGTGTTAAGTGAAATCATAGAGGCCTCGGTGGCCTGGAGATAAGATCTTGGCTTCGGAACCTGGAGGGTTTCAGGTTCGAGAACCGATTCCACCGAAGAACCGTTTTGTAAGTGGGTTTGGTGTACGTTAAATCCGTTCGGGGACAAACGCCTCTTATTGGTATGATATGGAAGTTTGGAGAGGGGGTGTCAGTTCAGGTATCGTCCTCGTCATCTAACTGCTATTCAAAATTACGAAGTCCGTCTCAAAATAGCCCTAATGTTGCTTTAAAATGGGACGTTAATATAACTAAACTAAACTAAATTAAGACATAGTTTAATGAAGCTTACTTAAGGGCAACCACAATATCAAATTATGCTTACATATGTGAAATTGTAAATAACTCAGCCACTACTGTCGGCGAAAGAGTTTGCCATCACAGGCGGTTAGTTTTAAATAAAATCTTTTTCTGTGGAATTTAAACAAGCCAGGAGAAAACCTCTCTTCCTTGAAGAGACCTGGAGGAATGCTCTCCGACAGTATCGATTCAAATCAGTGAAGGGAAAAAAACTCGAACTTCCACGAAATGGAATCTTTTCGGGCGAGTGAATCTTGAAAGGGGCAGCAAGAGAGAGACTTTCGAGGCAAGGAACGTCAACTAAAAGTTTTCATCCAAAGAAAGAGTTATCTTTTGTTTTTCCGGAGTCTTCTGAGTAATCAGATCACACGCTCTTCTTTGGACTGATTGTCAAGATAAACCTTTGCGAGGCGTATGAAAGGCTGTAAATATTTCGTATAAAAGAAGCAAGAATCCTCCACAATGAGTAACAGAACTTGATTATTTCCGATAGTTTATACATTTTGATGAGTCAGGAGCGTTTTCCCATACAAGTGCATTTTGCAATTTATAGATTTGTAACGTATTTTGAATGTCTTTCGATACCTTAACGGGCCGCGGTCGCCTGGTGGTAGGGTCTCGGCTTCGGGACCGGAGGATTTCAGTTCGAGTCCGTATTCTGCCGAAGAACTGTCGTGTAAGCGGTCTGGTGCATGCTAAAGCGTCGAGGCCAAACGTCCTCCCGCTGGTGTGGTGCGGAAGTTCAGAGAGGGAGGTGTCAGCTGAGGTGTCGTCCACGTCATCCGACCGCCGATCGAAATTATGAGGTGCGTTCCAAAATAGCCCTATTGTTGCTTTACAACGGGACGTTAATATAACTAAACTAAACTAAATTAAACTTTGATTGATTAAGTGAACTTGAATTCATGCTGAATTTGTGCTTGTCATAAAAACAAGCACAAATTTTCAAAATTTTATCCAAACAGCGTTTGCTTGAAATATTGCATTCATTTGTTCTCTTATTTACAGAGATCATTTTATTGATGGGTTTCTTCTAAAATTTAACAGAATCTTAACTTAAACTTATTGTGCTCATAGACAGATAGTCATAAAGGGTTTCAAAATCAGTTTTTTTTTGGGGGGGAAGAGACTCTAGTGATATTATTTGATCACTTAAAAAATGTTTTTTGTATTATCGCATATGAGAAAATAATTTTAAAAAAAAATGAAAAATTTCCTTTAAGGGAACTGGGACATTCTCAAGGACGAAAAGTGTAAAATTTTGAGTTCTAAATAAAGTGGATTTTTTCACCAGTAGATTTTATATTTCACAGAAAATTTAGGACATTTAGAACGAATATTTATTTAACTATAAGACACTTGAAAATTTTTTTTTCTTAATGTCAGATTGAATATGTGTTGTGGTATGATAATTTTCAAATTCTATGATATGTGGTATGATAATTTTCAAATATGATAATAATCACAAATTGGTCCGCTTAGAAAATACTCTGGTTAAAATCAGTCCACAATTAGCATAATATATAACCAAGTTTAATAATTGCGGAGAACT
The DNA here is from genome assembly GCF_947563725.1 of Argiope bruennichi. Lineage (NCBI taxonomy): Eukaryota > Metazoa > Arthropoda > Arachnida > Araneae > Araneidae > Argiope > Argiope bruennichi. The sequence continues at coordinate 6,461,818 of NC_079160.1, forward strand.
TATTTTCAATCAAATATGCTTATAATAAAAATATAATAAAAAATAACCGTCTTGTAATTTGAAACTAAAAAATGTATGGCATTTTGCTTGATAAATAATCTCTAAAGATTAACACTATTGCGCAGAAAAAAATAAAAGAATGTTTAACAAATGTATAATGTTTGTAAATATTGTTGCATAAAATTTCTAATTTTTTCTAAATTTTTTTTGGTGCCTACCGAAATTTATAGAAAACATATTTTGTGAAAGTGGGAAAAAAAACAAAAACTCTTGCCTTTTTATCATGGGAATTCCTGTTAGATTCATAGTTAACGCACAATTTTTAAATGTTTGACTTTTCAAACCGTTGTAAATAATGCAATGAAGAGCCAGTCAAACTGGTATATCAGGTTGTAAGCAAATAATGGAGGTGTTCAACCAAGCCATATAAGGACAATATATAATATATATGCATATATAGGACAGCAGGTATCTGAGGAGGCTATTACATCGTTTCTTGCTGTTACAATGGCAGGTTATAAAGAATTAACTGATTTTCAGAGAGGACTAAACATCGGCTTCCGAGCGATAAAGCCTAGCATTTCCAAAGTAGCGATGGAATTTGGATTTTCACGCAGGAACCATTTCAAGGGCGTACCACGAATATCAGATTTTCGGTAAAAATTCAAATCCCTGACAGCGGTGCGGCCAAAAAAAGATCTTGACAGAACGGGATCAACGACGGTTGAAAAGAATCGTTGCACGAGATAGACATTCAACACTTCCTCAAATTGCTGTGGATTTGAATGCAGGCCGGCCCATCAACACGTGTCAGCATACGCACTGTGCAATGTTCCCTAACTGATATGGGCTTTCGTAGCCGCAGACCATTTCGTGTACCATTGTTGATTGAGCGGCACAAAGCTCTGCGCCTTGCCTGGGCTTGCCAACACCGTCGTTGGACTCTTATAAGAGTCCAATGATGGTGTTAATCATTATAATGATTGGAAAAATATTGTTTGGTCTGACAAGTCACGTTTCCTATTGTATCGAGTGGATGGCCGTGCACGGGTGTGAAGAATAGCCCATGAATTCCATGGATCTCCCATGCCTACAAGGAACTGTTCAAGCCGTTGGCGGCTCTGTGAGAGTATGGGGCCTGTGCAGATGGCATGAAATGAGATCGTTGATACGTTTAGATTCGACCATGACAGGTCAGCGGTACGTTACCATCCTTTCTGACCCCCTGCATCTATTCATGTCCTATGTGCATTCCGACGGACGTCGACAATTCCAACAGGATAACTCGCCACCCTATAGATCTACGGTAGCTACCGACTGGTTTGAGGAGCACTCTTCTGAATTTCGTTACCTCTCTTGGCCATCTAATTCCTCTGTCATGCACATTATCGAGCATATCTGGGATGTTTTGTAACACGCTTTCCGTAGGAGAGCTTCACCACCTCGCACTGTCATGGCTTTGTGGCCTGTTCTGCAGGAATAATGATCTTATCTGTCTACAGAATATCTTCACAATTTAGTTGAATCCATGCCATGCCGTGTTGCGCCACTTCCGAGGGCTCGTGAGCGCTCTACACGATATTAAGTTGGTGCATTATCAGTTTTTCTGGCACTTCAGTGTTTTTTTCTGTAATCAATGAAATGCCCTCTATTTTATCAGACTAAAATTGAAAAATGAATTTTTTAAAGGTGCAAATGTTTCCATTTCCTTTAGCTAAGTTTCCCTTCGTTACATGTATAAAAATGAATGCCGAAAATTCTGCTCAAAAGGCTTGTTACTCATTCAGGCTTCCTACTTCATTCAGCATTCTTCAATCATGAAACATTTGTAGAAAAGAAACATTCTTCTCCTGCTGCGTCTCAACGAAGTCTTTCCGAATTTGATGTTTGTCCCCAGAAACCGAATTGAAATGTATTTTTTCTTTTCGTTTATTTCTTGAGGTTGGGCGGAGGGACTGCGGAACAATGCCGTCGTTAATTAGACGGTTCCCCGAGGGGGAATTAATTTCACATTTCTACAGAATTAATGATTGATCACCAATTAGATAAAATTAAAGAGCAGACAATGAGCACCTCTCCAATCAAACATCGGAGGAAGGAAGAAACGGCGCTTATATTTTATTTTGAATTCTCAGTGCTGTATGAGGCTCAGAAAAATTGTCAGGTTTATTTTCCTTTTCTCTTTGAAATCGGTTAAAGTGGTTTTGTGTCATTTTTGCTATCTTCGAATCCATTCAGAAAGTAAGGATGAATGATGCTTTGGCTTCAGTCACTCATTTTCAAAGGTTTGACATTATAATTCCGTTCTTTTAGACAGTTCAGGATAAAAGCCCCTGATTTTTCATTTCCTTTTGGTTTTATTTTATCTACCATTTTCAGCTAGTAAATTGTATACTATTGTAATTTTTTAATATTAAATGAATTTAATATGAAGAGTGAATTTCCCTAAAAAATCGTTTGGAATAATTTATCCAAATCATTATATGTTAGTATTGGTACTTTCTACTGGGATTCTCATTCGCCTTGTATTTGCCACGTTCTTTCCAATGAGAAAGAATTCCAAAAGATTCGATGAATATTTTTGCAAGAGAGTGGAAATAAAATAATATGCACAAAGATAAATACTTTTACAGATAATAAAGGAGAATAACTATGTCTCTTTGTCTGTGTGTGTTTTCGTACGTGTGTGTATGTGTGTGGGCCTGCGTGTATGTATTGACGTTCTGGTGGTCAGACTGTTTGGCCTACAGAATCAAACTTGGCATATAGGAAGCTGAAATTGTAGTGAGGTTTTTTTTTAAGTTTTTGAAAAAAATTTTATTGATTAAAATGTATCTAGATGTTGCTATTTTTCCGTGATAAATTCCGAAAATATGATTCACCAAATAATATTGTGAAAATATCATTTGAAGAAAGAAAGGAAAATTCAAAAAATATATTTTTAATGATACGGATTTGTTTTTCATATAATTTTTTCTTGAAGTGCCGTAGTTTTATATATTATATAGATATTGAAGTTTTTCTTGCATAATCTTTAATGATAGTTTTCATTTTTGCAGTGAGACTAAAAAAATATTCAATTTTTAGTTAAGTGATGCAGCAAAAGAAAACGTGCAATTAGAAAATATATTACAGGCATAACTATATTTTGAATGGAGCTGTGATCTCATGGGAATTCACTTTTAGAAAGGCTCATTTGCTCAATAGACTGAACTGGTATAAAGATGTGTTATTTTGATAAAAATAGCACTTCTTTACAAAGTGATGTATTCTTCTTCCAGTTATTTAAAGATGTGTTATTTTGATAAAAATAGCACTTCTTTACAAAGTGATGTATTCTTCTTCTTCCAGTTATTTAAAGATGTGTTATTTTGATAAAAATAGCACTTCTTTACAAAGTGATGTATTCTTCTTCTTCCAGTTATTTAAAGATGTGTTATTTTGATAAAAATAGCACTTCTTTACAAAGTGATGTATTCTTCTTCTTCCAGTTATTTAAAGATGTGTTATTTTGATAAAAATAGCACTTCTTTACAAAGTGATGTATTCTTCTTCTTCCAGTTATTTAAAGATGTGTTATTTTGATAAAAATAGCACTTCTTTACAAAGTGATGTATTCTTCTTCTTCTTCCAGTTATTTAAAGATGTGTTATTTTGATAAAAATAGCACTTCTTTACAAAGTGATGTATTCTTCTTCTTCCAGTTATTTAAAGATGTGTTATTTTGATAAAAATAGCACTTCTTTACAAAGTGATGTATTCTTCTTCTTCCAGTTATTTAAAGATGTGTTATTTTGATAAAAATAACACTTTAAGTTTATTACGTTGAATGAATCATGAACAAGATAAGGATAAGAAATTTAATTGAAATTAAGTATTATCATGTGTCAACTAAACCAGCTGCTCGCTAAATACGGTTAGAAATAAATATAAGCAATATATATATAATATGAAAAAATGTGATCAAAGATATCGCCAGGGTTAATATAAAATACTCCTAACGAAGACTTAAATTTTAAACAAATGACATAAGAGAATGAATTAATAATTAAATTGTTCAAATTCTTTATTACTTCTAATCGGATTTTAAAGATAAAGCAAGATGAATTATTTTGTTCTTTATCAAGAATCATTTTTAATAACAGTATCGAACACTGGTTTTATTTTTATTTTCACCCATAATATTAATTTCCAGAGAGGATGGAGATAAGGATAGTGAAAAAAATATTGAAAACTTTTAATTGCATTTTTTTCATCGTAGATTTGCAAACACATCAAATAACTTTTTTACTATTATTATTATTAAATCGAAAATTGTTTAAAATCAAAGCTTATGGAAAGAGAAAAATCGAAGAAAATGAACATTTTTTCCCTAAAAATTAAAATCGTTGTAAAAAAATTGTTCTCCTTCGAATTCATTTATGTGTTATTTTTTTAACATAAATCAAGCTCGGACTGTCATATATAATTAAATATTTCTTGAGAATAATGACTTCGGAAAATTTTCAGGCTTCCAAAATAATTACTTCTCTCAGAAAAAATCCACCGTGACCTGGAAAAAAAAGCAACTTCTAGTGTGAATCCAGTTTATTAGGAGGATTCTTATGCTAGTTTTGGTGAATAAATAGAAAATTTAAAGAAGAAAGGGATTTTTTTAGAGGAAACTTACCAATTGTGCCATTTGGGAAAATTAAATTCTGACTATTATTTTTCCTTTTGATTTGCATTAAAATATCTTCTGAAATGTAATTACCATTGCTGTTGTATTTTATAAGTGTGAAATAAGGAAGAAAATACTTCTTATTAGAACTGATTTAAAAGCTCATTTTGTATGCATGAGAAAGCGAAGAATGGGACTTTTTTTTTAAATTTATTAAACAAGCATTTTTTTCGTCTATATATTAAAAACATGCCTAATGAATTATATGGGTTGCAAATTAGAGATTCAACCAAAGAGAAAGAGAGAGAGAATTAAGAAAGAATTTTTTTTATTCCCCCTTCCTGCATTCGCACAGACAATGATGGCGCTGTTTTGTGTTAAGCGTAATAGAACAACTAAAGGGAATGAAATTATGCATTTGGATCTTTTCTCTCTAACCGATTGTGTTCAAAATGTTATAAAAATTTACGATTTTAGTTTTAAAACTATTTACTCAAATTCATCGTTACATCTTTTCAATCACTGATTCCAAAGTCGAACAACGATAGTTTCTAAAATGATTTTTATTTGCACTTAAGGCAGTTTAAACTACGCTTAGAATCCTCGAATTTTTATGAATAATCTGTCAACATTTTCTATACGTATACTTTGTATATGAGAAAATGAAAAGTCTTTTCTGGAGCAAAAACTTCTTGCACCAAAACTTTTACAATATTGGTGATTGGATTTAGTTTATTTATATTAACATCCCGTATTATATCCCATTTTAAAACAACACTAGGGCTATTTCGAGATGGATCTCGTAATTTTGAACCGAGGTCAGATGACGAGGATAACATCTGAGCTGATACCTTTCACCAAGCTTCCACACCGCACCAGCGGGAGGACGTTTGACTCTTACGGATTTACCGTGCACCAAATCCGCTTACATGATAGTTCCTCGGTGGAATCGGGTCCTGAACCCTCCGGTTCCGAAATCGAGACATTATTTCCAGGCCATCGCTGCCCCATTAATGATTGAGATATTTCCTTTAGATTTAGTAAAACTGCAGAGTCACGTCAACTTTTAATATTTTGATACTGTTGTACTTAGTTCTATACAAAGCATTCTTTGGGATAGCACCTTTATTACAGAGTATGAGAGAAAGTTTTTGGGTGACTACTCTCTCTGATTTTTCTTTGTTAAGTTTAAGTGTGAATCGTACCATATTGAGCTAGTAAACGAGTAATCTTGCTCCCTAGTTTAAATTTAATCCTAAAAAAAAAAAAAAAGTTGCGGTGGCCTAGTAATAAGGTCTTGGTTTCGGAACTGAAGGATTTCAGGCTCGAGACCCTATTCCACCAAGAACAATCGTATAATCGGGTCTGGTGCACATTAAATATGTCGGGGCCAAATGTCCTCCCGCTGGTGTGATGTGGAAGTTTGGAGAGGGGCTGCCAGCTCAGGTGTTGTCCTCATTGCAATTCAAAATGACGAGGTCTGTCCCAAAATAGCCCTAGTATTGCTTCAAAACGGGACGTTAATATAATTAAACTAAACTAAACCTGTGAAATAAATTTAAACCAGAGAATTTATTTAAATACTTATAATAAATGTTCACACTTCATTGTCATAATACGCTAATATATATTTCTTTTAGAATTGCACCCATTTCTTGATAAATTGGACATGTGTAACTTTAGGTATCTCATTATATAATAGCAATCGTTGCCTTTTTTCCTTGTATGTGTTTTACTCGAGTTCCCACCGACGCAGCCTTTGCTGGCACCAGCAGCCTTCAGAATGTTTCATGAAATTAATTATTTTTTAACGAACTGCAAAAATGCTGCAATAATTTTTTGACGTCAAGCATCCATTAATAGCCAATGAACTATTTTTGTTACCGCTCACACCATATTGTCATAAACTTTTCAGTAACCAGCCGTTAGAAACACATGGCTCAAATAAATAGGAAAAAAAACCCCTCATTCTTGTTTTTGTCTTTTGTAATGAGGACGCCATTGTAAATAAAAGCGTCGTATTCATACTATTAAATGAGATAAATTTTCGTCGTTACGGATGAATAACATAAAACTGGCCTTTTCTTGCATAACTTTAGTGACATGTTTCTAAATTTTCTTTCAATTCCTCACTTACTGGAAGTCGGTTTAACAGTGAGTTATTTTACATCTTTTTTGTAATTGTTACTTTTTTTTTATTTTTGTTTTAGTAAATGGAATAATTCTTTAGATTTTTTAAAGCAGTTTGAAATTTTCACATATCAAAAAAAGTGTCATGAAAGCGAGTGAGTTATTTTTACATTTCTGTGTTAAATTTCATTTATTTAAGATGTCGCCTTTTCAATGATCACTTCTTATAGTTTCAAAGAAAGAGATAACGAGAGAGATCCATCCGAGATAAAAATCCTTGTCATCTTTTGGAGTTGAAGAATGAGAAGTTCTAAAACGGATAATTTGTTAAAATCTCAAAGTCGAATGTTTTGATAAATATAATTTCTTTTTGTTTAATTTATACATGAAAATCTAACCTACATTCTTCAAAATTTAGTTGTTATATTAACGCCTCATTTTAAAACAACCCCAGGGCAATGTCGGATCAGATGATGAAGATGGCGCCTGAGCTGGCATCCTCTCTCCAAGTTACCGTGTCACACCAGCGGGAGCAGTTTGGCCCCTATCGATTAAGAGTGCACCATCATGTTTACATGGTGGTCACAAACTTTGAACCTTATGGTACTTGGTCTCCACACATTTACACCTGGCCACCACGACCTTTATATTCTTTTTAAATCCAATTAATAAATAGAGTCGAAAAAAAATGCAATTCTTGTCAATAGGTGTGAGCGAATAATCGTAAAAATTACGTATTATCGGAATTTGGCAAGAAATAATTTGCCAAAGATAATGCTTTGTAACATTTCTGTTGCGTCATTCGAGGCTGGAGACTTCCTTTATTTCTTTTCAGAATCATATTGTGATAACATTGAATATGTATTATTTTAATAAGTTTGCAATGCACTTTTTATAGTATAAATGCGGACAGAGTAAAGTAAAATACGCGAGTAAATATTTGAACATAAAACAACGTTTCTATAAGGATTTTAAACTTTTATTTATATTTAATAATGATTAGAATGAGGATAAAATTGTCATTTATATGGATTTACGAAATATTGAAGTTTAAATGCAATGTCAACGTTTCACAATTTCAGCTATTTTCTTTCAACAATGCAACACTTTTTATAAACCCCTTGCATGATAGAAATAAATGGATTTCATTTTTAGAATAAGCAGTAAAAGTAACAGAAAAATCAGCCATCAAAATGTTAAAAAAATTTGAAAAATTATTTTTTATAAGCCTGTGTATTAAGTATTATTGATCGAAATTTTGGATTTTGAAAAACAATGTTGCATCCTAAGGTTACTGCATTAAAAAATTTCGTTATTCTGTTTGGTCGATTCTAATTTAAGCCACTTCCATTCTGAATCAGCTCTGCCTCAGGGGTGTTTCGAAAAAGGAATTAAAGAAAGTTTTAAAAATCCGATAGGAGTAGTTGACTAATGGACATTTTTGCAGTATATAGGGTGACAGAATAAAAATATGACGAAAAACTTCATAAAGTTTTACAAAATTTACAAGATTATCGCTGAAAAAGACCAATTTAGAAAAAAAAAAATCAAATTTTAGTTCATATCATTTCTACTAATGGGTCCCTAAAAAGTAGAGACTATAAAGATAATGTCGTATTCAACTAATTTCACAAAATTCAAACGTTTCTTGGGCAAGGTGAATTTTGTAGAAAATTTTTACTTAATTCATCTAACACGGCAGAGTCACTATATGCAATGCAGAAGACTGGTTGAACGTGGACGATTTTTCTTGCATCCTGATCAAGAAAAATCATTTTAAAGTATTACATTTTCTGCAAGTATCCAGTGTTAGTTTTATATGAAGTTTATAATATATTTGAGTATTGATGCATCATCATATGGCACAGCAACTTTGCTATTTCAGATACAAGACAATAATTCTAAATGAATTATTACCTATGCTTCAAGGACACTTTCTGCAACTGAAAGAAGTTATTCCTAAATAGTGAAGGAATCTCTCATTGAAGTCTTGGGTTGTGGAAAATCCCATGACTACAATATTGGCCTTACAGTAAACACTGAAACTCATAAACCATCAGTTCCCATTTTCATGAATAAAACATGAGGCGATCCTTGATGTCCTTGACTGCAGAGAATGAAACTGAAAATAATACGATATTTATGCCTGGGACAATATACACCGAGGGAATGGTGATTAAGAGCATCAGATTCATCATCATCATCTTCAAGAGTATCAGTGATTACTGATGCTCTTTGAAGAAGTCTGTAGAAGAAAGACAAGACATAGAACTCTCAAATGAAATAGCAACTTATATTCAGACGTCTGTTGCTGCTCTTCCAGCAACTGAAGAAAGACTCTCAGAAATTTCGCAAGTTCAATAAAAGGATGGAATGTGTGCTGAACTGATTAATTTTTTTAAAAATAGGGTTGCTCTGAGGAAAAAGGAAATATCTTCTTAGCTATCAAGATGTTGGGAACATAAACATTCTATAAATATTCAATATATATTGCTTGTGCTGAATGCAAGATTAATAATCCCTGGATTTATGAGATAAGAAACTTTAAAATCAATTCGTGAGGGTCATCTAGGTATAACGAAATGTCATGAAAGAGTAAAAGAGATTATTTGATAGCATGGTCTCTCTACTCAGATTGAAAGTAAATTATTTTTGTGATTCACGTCTTAAGCACAGTTTTTCTTAAAATAACCGACGATGAAGTCCGAATTCTCAGAACGCTCATAGCAGAAAGTAGATGCAGATTTATTGAAATTCAAAGCTAAAATTTTATAATCATAGACTATTATTTAGGATTTTTTTTGAAATACTCTACCTAAAAATCGAAGAGCACACATTGCTGTCAGTCACATGAATCTGATATTTTCAAGAAATAGCATCTCTTGAAAGATATCTGATTATTGCAAATCTTAATTCCACATGATTCTGTTAGTGTAAACTAAATATTCCCAGAGCAACAGTTTCATAGAATCATGGATAAAAATTTTAAGAATCCTCTCATAAAATTACTCGATGAAGATCCTTATCTAATGATGCTAGTTTTGAGAACACACCTTTAGAAAATGGTTCCTCCCTCATTGAAATCTAGATTAAAGACAAACTAAGAGCCAATTTACTTATGGTGAAGAAAAATATAATATTTAAAATTCGAAAAGCAGATGGTATACAAAGAAATGAGTTGATGGAACCCGTAAAAGAAACACTATGACAAACATCGCAGAATCAGAGATATTAAATATCATGAGCCTGGAGAAGTTGTTTGGGGAAAGCGGTGGCTTGGTGGTAAGGTCTCGGCTTCGAAACTGGAAGGCTTCAGGTTCGAGACTTGATTCTACCGAAGAACCATCTTGTAATAGGACCTGGTGCTCGTTAAATCCATCGGGTCCAAACGTCCTTCCTTTAACGTGGTGTGAATGGTTAGAGGGGGAGGGGAACCAGCTCAGTCATAGTCCTCAACATCTGACCGCAGTTCGAAATTACGAGGTCATCCCACATCAGCCCTAATGTTGATTTAAAATGGAATGTTAATATAACTAAACTAAACTGGAGCAGTTGTTTGGATCACACATCAAAGATCCTAAGAGAAGATAAAAGCAAAGTATGCTGCTACTCGATCTTACACGTAGAGGTATCATCCGGCGAAACCGTTTCATCTTCTAGGCAATTTCATTATGACCAAGATAATACAATGAGAGAACTGCCAGATCTCTCAAAGGACTCCTCACCTGTCTCACCTCCTAATGAAATGCCAGGATCTCCAAATTTATTCCAGGATTCATTTCCTACGGAACCAAAAGCGCTGTTTCCGGTAGATAGTACATCAAAATCACCTGCCAAGCTTTTATAAAGAACAAAACGTGGATGGATATCTCGGCCTTCCCAAACAAAGCCAATTTGAACTGAGAATGGAAATTTAATTTCAATCTCCAAAATTTCCCAAGAGGAAGGATAAACCTAATGATATTTTCGCAACCAATCGCGAATAAGTCTGAATTTTTTAAAAGTAGATTATTAACGTTCAATATTAAAATATTAAAGGAATATATTCCTTATCAAATATTAAAGGAAAAGCAATATGCACGGTTGATCTTTTTTGGTTTTCTTTTCCTGTAAAATTTAGAAAACTGAGATAGATGGTCTTCTGTTCTACTAACAAAATATAACAAGGTCAGTTGAACATGGGTGCTTATTTATTTGATATATTTATTTTGAAGCAGTCGATTGTCTTTTTCTTTTTATAAATTTCTTCTTTCCTTTTGATATTTCTAAATCAATTCTCAATCAACCAACCAGAAAAAAAAAAAAAAAAAAAACACTCTCTCGGGGCAAAATCTACTTGAAAGAAGAATCCCACAAAATTAAAGATTTCGCCATTTCTTTTAGTGCTCCAAGAGTTCCCATTGATTCGATCCTACGCGATAAATAAATAAAACATGAGCCAAGATGAAGCTCATCACCTTCTTCCCCTCCTTACTTAGTGTTTCCTGGAGGAAGGGGAAAACCGTTGTTTCAGCCTTTCAGAGGATTATCGAATCTCTGGGACACAAAAAATGGAGAAAAACGCACTTTTTCTTTTCTTCGTCGCTCTAGGAAAAAGAAACAGAAAAAAAAAAACCGAATGTTTGTGACCTTAAAGATTTCCTTTTGAGGGCATCTCTGCTCATTGAACGTAGACAATTTTCAGTTTATACTATTCATACACAGCAGTCAGGGGAAGAAGTACATTTTCTTTTTACTCATACAAAGATAAAGTCTTGCAGATTTTATAAATTATAGCCCTCACCTTTTAAATGAATCTATGTTGCAGTTCTCTCGACACGGAAAAAAAATTAGAAATTACTTTTATCTGTTTTATCTGTGAGAATGAAAGTTGCAAGTCTCAATGAGTAACACGAATGAAATTTGGTAAATGATATGGTAGCACTTATATGGTATGGATTCCCTATTACCATATAAGCCCCATATTGGGTTTGTACCAATATGGCACTTATATGGTAATAGGGGAAAATCTTATTTTGGGCAACGAAAAGGAATTTTTCCTTCTTTCTTTCCATAGGCATGTGCACACCATACCTCTAAAACACAAATCCAATTACATTAAGTAAAAGTTCTGTTATTTGATTTATCATTAAATCAAATTCCATCTCAAATTTGCAAAAAGGCAATAATTTCTCTATATGAAATTTGGTTTCAGATTTTTGTTACCAGATATTTGGTTCATATCGGAGAAGTGAAGCATTTTAAAATACATTTCTGGTCTCCTTCACCACCTGTTCAAGTCATTTGCACTGATAACAGGTGATTATAACTCCTGTAACTAACGATCGAGAGAAACCTTTTAAGCACTGCATTTAAAAAAGCCTTAATTTTTGTTGGCGTACATAACAATAATATCATGTGACTGTCCTCGGCCAATATACAATACATATGAGCTGATCCATTTCACATAAGACATTGTGAAGTACGTTCGCGGCCTTCAATTGCATTTGATAGCCATATCTAGAATAGGCAACCTAAATCTTTTGAATAACTTTTATTTTTATTTAAGATGCAGGTGGTGTTTGTTAGTGATGATTGCATAATAAAATAATGCGAACACCAATAACGAATACACGAATCTTTATTAATAAGGCGTAGGGTCATTTTTGATATCTAATACAACTTAGTTTCGCTTAGTTAATAGTACTTGAAAGAATATTGTTTTATTTTTCATAGAGATATAGTGAAAGTTACGGGAGAAATACTGGTGGAGGATATCGATTCCAGATTGAATGCTCTTAAATAGATCCTAATTGCTCATATATTGAGGTTGGAGGGTCAAGATAGATGTTCAGTTTCATCTACGAGTTCATTAAATCACGATCGAAAAAGCCCTCTACATGAATTATCAGCTTGGAAGATTCCATTTTCTGCAGGAAACTTTGTATCATAACATGAACCTAGTCAGCCAAAACTTATTCCGATGGCTAGTATTATATTTTAATGCATCCTTAAATGGCATTTTTTCCTAGTTGTTTCCGTTATTTTGAAACCGTATATGTTTAGATTCTATCGCATTTTTTTTTTTTTTTTTGCATGCAACAATGCATGCAAAGAAAGAGAACACCCGTAAAGAATATCAGTTGAGTGACTTAAGGCGTCCTTCTGTCTGTGATTAAATATTTTCTTAGTATCGTAATTTATAAGATAGTTTTGACCATTTTTAAAAGGCACAACAACTTCGAATAACTCTCCGAAGCTCGATAATTTGAATCAATATGGCGGTATGTTAATGCGGGTTTGAATCGGGTTTACCAAATTGTGTAAGTAGGCAGACTAAGCAACTGTCTAAGGGCACTACACTAAAACTCTTACGAATTTAACATATTAAACTATTTTGATGTAACTCCATTAATAAACTGTATCCAAAAAACTTAGAATTATTAGTTTTTTGATGAAATACTTAGTGGATAATATCTAAAAATAAACACTTTTTTCAAACTTTACCCCTTAAGCTTTCTCTAAGAAATGGGACCACAAAATACATTCACAAGATTCGCTCGTGCTTATAGGCCGAGGTGGCCTGGTGGTAAGGTTTCGGCTTCGGAACCGGAGTGTTTCAAGTTCGAGACCAGATTCCATCGGAAAGCCGTCTTGTGAGCCGGTCTGGTGCATGTTAAATCCGTTGGGGCTAAACGCCCCCCCCGCTGGTGTCGCTTTGAAATCTGGAAAGGGGAGGGACCAAGTGTTGTCCTCGTCAAACCATGGTTCAAAATTACGAGGTCCGTTCCAAAATAGACCTAGTGTTGCTTTAAAACGGGACGTTAATATAATTAAACTAAAGTAATGTTCTTTCTTATAATATTGTCTACTTTATGGCCGAATATTTATAGTTTCTGTCGACATTTCTCCACCACTGTTGATCATTTATTATAATTACAATATTGTAACCTTCTTCAGTCTATAGGTGGGCTATGATCATTTAATGCAATAAGCTTCTGTTGGTTCAATTATCCAAACAATACAGTTGAGTCAATAAAAGCTAAAAACATTTCGAAAACAAATGTTTCCTCTTCTCAACTTTCAGTCTCTATGCAAAGAGTCACGAAATGTCATTTACAAACGTTGAAAGGAGGTCACGCGTACAACCGCTTTTGCAACAGAACGTTGGTTCAGAAATGCAAAGTAAGGACGTACTAAACTTATGCCCGGAGACCCAAACGGGGACTCAAATTACCTTAAATTCTTATAAGATTTCAAAATCTATTAAAGTTAGTTTCCTATATTCCCAAGTCCACACATACTCATGCAAAACAAATTTTTAAGTGCAATAGTAAATTGCAGTTATTAAAAATAAATCTTAAACTGTATTAGCAATATAGTTTAAGATTCGGAAAATGATGATGTTCATATTAAATCCTTTGGAATATTCCGCCTTCATGTAATGCTGAGCTTATTCCTTTTTATTCCTTCCTAAGGCTCACTGAATTTGCTAATTCGTGAAAGGCTCCGCAACTATACAGCCACATCACTTGCTGGTGCGAGCTAGTAGGCTCTATAAATTACAGTTTTATTCTTTTCTTACAGAAAAATACAAAAAATTACCAATAAATTTAGCTGTTATTTACAGCATAAGAATTATAATAAACTATTACGAAAATTACAAAGCATATTACACTAAAGCTGAGAATCTTTGTTTTAGTTGCCTTGTGAGGAAATCACTTTAAATCCGCGTTAATGAATATTTTTTATTGAAGTATAGAGAAAGTATTGCGATCATCAAAAATTTCGAACTCTAGATTTTGACGAATCTCCGAGTATGAAAAATACATTTTTAGTGTTATTTCCGTCACTTTCAATTAAAAAAAAAAATTGGCATACAGTCTTTGCCAAATTTGTAAATATCTATAAAACTTTGAGCAAAATCTGTTCAGAGGAAATGTGTCCGTCCTATTATTCGAATATAAGTTAACTAGATAACTACAAAACGAAGAAAGCTAGATGGATGAAATTCGATACACATATTTTACATCTGTATTATAGACACCTATCCAAATTTGACCCTAATTCAGTGAGTTGTTGAGCTTCTATCGATCTGTACTTTCAAAAGCATGTAAATGCGATGATTCAAACATGTAATGACTTAAACATATCAAAATTTGGTATGTGATTCTTTTTACTACAATTGTATTTCTGTATCAATTTTGGATTCAAACGATTGGAAAAAAATCGCTTCTAAAACACAAATTCATCTTTATTAGAGAATATGCGAGAGACATTTCAGGAGACCATTCCCGCTGTTTTGATATGTAATGTAAAATTGTAACAAATCATTTGTATTACAAGCTAAATGACGCAAGCATAAAAAAGTGACTGCAACTTTAATAAAAAGTATTAGTCTCATGGATTAATGTTTCGTAGAGAGAAAAAGAATTTTGGGAATAAATCCTTATAACACCTCCAGAAACTAACTCATACACAATTGTTTTATTTTTATTTCATTCCGAAGCTTTCCTGCTGTAGCGTAGAAAGAAACTAATTATCGCTGCGGTAGCGAATGAGGGAACTTCATTTCTTACAAAGTGCCTAATGTCTCTACTCAGAGAGCTATATCAAAAGATAAAGTATTTTCACTGTTATTGTTGGTTGAAGAAAAGGCAGCCCAATTCTGAATGCAGCTCTGTTGATTATATTCTTTCTAAATTCGTGCGATGGAAAATTTTTGCCACAATTGAATCGTCGGGATGAACAGTGCAAGAGCAGATTCTTCCTTTTCATGATTTGATGAATGTTGGCTTAAATTAATAATTATTCATAACTGTTGGCATTGGAAAATAGAAAAATAGGGCTTCAAATATCATTATTTAAAAAGAATGCCTCCGAATATAGTCGAATATCTTAAAAGAACATGCTGTTCATTTAATAAAGTTATCTAATCAACTCCATTCTGAATTACATTATTGCTATATTGGAATGTATATCGATT
Source organism: Argiope bruennichi (assembly GCF_947563725.1). Taxonomy (NCBI): domain Eukaryota; kingdom Metazoa; phylum Arthropoda; class Arachnida; order Araneae; family Araneidae; genus Argiope; species Argiope bruennichi. Next base: position 6,477,573 of record NC_079160.1, read on the forward strand.
AATCTGGGAAAAATTGTGAGAGGATACGTAATTTATGTCAGATATTTTATAGCATGAATATACCTTAGTTGATCTGTCACTATGAACCGTCCTCGCTCACACCCCTCGAGTCTCTTTCCACCACTACTCGATTTCAGTGCTGTTTGAGACTTCTAGAAACGGCAGCATTCTTTGTTGACATTTCAATAAATGTTACCTCTCTTACAGAATACGAATCTCAGAGATCTTCTGCAGAAATTAATTAATTAATGAAACGACTTAAAAATGATTTAAGGAATGGACTATCAATAATGAACTATTTATTTAGCATTTATTTTCAGTTCTAATACATGGGAACATCTAAATGATCGTTTCACATCTATTTTCGTAGATTTATTTATAATCTTCAAGCTTTTTCAAATTCCAGAAAATTGTTTTCTGTACCTCAAACATTTACATAAGTTTTGAAGTATACAAATTAAATATAGCAAGTATAGGAAGCAAGACTTTATTTACAAGATGGTTATACAGAGACTAAAATAACATCAATATAACTTTAATTTTACTAATAAGAACATAAAAGTAACAAGCGATTTATTCATTTGAAATCAGAAATCTATAGATAGCATCATATTAACAGAAAATGCTCATTAGTACACAAAATATTTAAAAAAGGTAGCGCATATCATATAAATCGGGAACATGAAATTACATTACATTTAAGCGAATTCCGATAACAGTATCCATCATTCAGAATATCATTATCCATTACATATTTGCAATTATGGATTTTTGAATTCACTCACTTTTTAATGGGTTGAAGCTTTAAAATGTTTGCGTACTGTCAATGATAGTACATATTTCAGAACTGGTGCGAGTGAATCTATTAATTTGATTAAATTGACGACCGCCTGGTTGTAAAAGTGAGAAAATTAGATTTAATTATACCACAGTATATTAAATAAAATGGGAATTAAGGTATCCGACTAGGTTATAAAGATGATTCTTCCAGAAATATTTGAATTTTTTTTATAATCTGAAAATAAAGTCCAAACTTCGTAGATTCTAAAACAGACATTGTTTTTAATATGTGTAAGATAGAACTATAGATACAGTAGTTTCAAAATTATACAACAAATAAAAATGAAATTGGGAACAGTGATATTTTTAACCGAAAATGAATGATTTATTTTATTTTTAACTTAAAATTTTCCGAAATAGCATTTGATATGATTATTAACTTTCTAAATACTCATCCATAGTTTGCTTATTTTTGGTATTTCTGTTAAAAAAGCGAGATAATTACATTTGTTTTCAGCGCATTTGGATGAACTAATTTACAACATCTAAATGCATTTTCTGAAGAATAAATATTTCACTGTGATTGAATCACAGAAAACATATTATCTCAAAATCAATTCAATAAAATTTTATGAAATTTGGTATGCATGTATCCAAAATCGTTGAAGGTGGACCATGGATTTTAAGATAGCTTCATTTAGGCATGTTTTACAGACACTAAGTTCAAAACATAGACAAATTTTGACAAAAACTCATTAACGGTAACTTCAAATGCATATAAAATGTTTGTTTTTTTAAATAATTTTTATCTTGTGCTCTGCTACATTTTGTGTAGTTTGGGCTATATATAGAAAAAATAAAAATTAAAAATTTTCATTATTTTTTTAACTTACTTTGTTTTTCCTAACAATGAAAATTTTATTAAATTTTCATTAAATAAGCAGTTTTTTCAAAAATTAAAGGCAATGAGTGAATTTACTTTCTTCTAATAAGCACCTTTCAAGTCTGTTTTAACTATTTGGTACAATAAAAAATGTTTATGTATCCTTTTTTTTAAAAAAAAATTCATCCCATAACCTTGTTGGATACCTTAAATTAAGAATTACAAATAGAAAATAAGATAATTTATTTTTTAGAACTCTAATAAAAAATAAACAATTTGAAAGCAACATATTTAATAGTATTAGCATTTGGAAATTTGCCAAACATGTAAAAGTATTTATTAATAATATCTATTTTTAAGTGTTCGAATTTTTTAGAGATATCAAATTTCGATCCTGTGGCAAGCAGTTTCCACATAGAAGAATAAAGCACAACCAGTAAATTTTTTCGATTTATCAGTTCTATTGGTTTTTATTGGAATATAAATATCGAAAGGTATACTTCCCCTCTCCGAATATAAATCAAAATAAATATCATACAATACATTCAAAACCACATTACATTTGGCGTTACTCGGTCAGATTAACTGAACTGACTAACTAACTAAAAATTAACTTAATTACAAGAAACAAATGTATTAAGAAAAACAAAATTTATAGTATATTTCTTAAAAAAATTACAATCATGTATGTTTTTTACAACTTATTTAGTTTCAAATTTGGTAATCAATTTTTCTTTTGCTTCCTTGTATGTTCGATGACAATGTACTAATTTAAATATTTTTAAATTAAGCAAATAAAATTTAATGCTTCACAAATGGTGACACCAAGTAGTGAGTTAGAAAAAAAATTTATTAAAAGATTATAATTGATTATAAAGTAAGAAATCAGAAAATGTTATCTTTATATCAATAAAAATAATTTTTTATAAAATTACTATTGGATTTATTATTTATAAAAAGTTTCGCTGCATTCTTATACTGTTCTCAGAAATATGCAGTTTTTTCGCCATGAGTTCAACGCTATGGTTTAAAATATATGCAACACATTTTAGAATTTTGAGTGTCAAGGGAGTTCTCATTGCATAATCAAGTGCTCTAATAAACGACAAACTCATTAAAGCAAATAGAATTCATTTCAAGTTTAAGATTCTGTAAACACTTGGTAGTTGCTAAGGTATTTCCGGAATTGTTCTTGATGAATATTTAGAGGCAGACGAGGATGAAATTTCCTATTCAACAATTATGTAAATGCAGGAAATATAATGCATATATTGAATATTTTTGCATCATCTTCCACTTGTGAAAAGTGGCACAAATGGTGAAATATTTTTCTTGGATTAAAATTGCTTGATTTGTTGTTAAAAGTCGAATTTAAATGAATGAAGAAAAAAATACTTCTATAATTAAAATCAAAAAGCTCAAACAAACTGATTATATGATCGCACGAATCCCAGACCTCATCACCAAGTTTAATAGCTCTGTCAACATTAAAGCTGAACATCATAACAGTTGCTCATATTTTTAATTTGACTTAGTGGGGGATCGAACTTTCTGGAAAATTTCTCTGTATCTTCAGAATCGAACCTGAAGAGTTCACTTTTTCCTACAAATAATTGGCGCCAGATTTGGTGCCTACTTCCGGAAAAACAAAGAAATTCAAAATCGAGATCACAGCAACAATTTTGTTCATATTTAAGTTACAGTAATTAAGAAGCTTATGACTGCAGACACCATTTCTGTTAATGTTTATGGAATAATTGAAGAAGAGGAATCATGTTATAAAATTTAAGAATAAATTAATATGTAAAATTTCATCGTTTCAAGTTTTGACGAATGATTAAAAACAACAACTTAAAAACTATTTATTTCCTATATAGTGTAATCTTTAAAAATAAAAATAAAACTTTTAAACAATGGATAAACATTCTCAAAAGTATCCATTAAAGGCGGAACTTTTCATCTTTATTGTTATGTTCAAACTGTCCTGCCATACCAGCAAAGAAATTTAAAAAAAAAAAAAAATTGCAATGAAACCAGAATGGCAAAGAAATAAATATGGCTAAATTGGCCTTTAAAAATGATTAAAAGAAGAATATTGGTTATGTGACTGGCATTTGGTGAGAAACTGGCCAGTTTCAAGAACTTCGATCCATTGGAAACCAAGAAATAACTAAAGCCCTGTTTATCACATTAATAATACTTCTATAAATGAGATGTAATTTGATAAACAGCAAATCACCTGCTATAATCTTTGAAAATTAAGAGGAGAAAGAATGAATATTACATTTAAAAAGAGTTTGAATCCATGTCAAAATGCGATACCCATTTCCAACGCTTCATTTGTCTTGGCTGAATTGAAGCATTTCCATATTCAGTAGTGGCACCAAAATGCGTGTTAGACACGCACTCTCTACTCACTCCACCCGCAATTCCTACATAGTTTTCACTCCACAGCCATTCACCACAATAGTCGTCAGAGCAGTTTTTCCATCTCTCGCCTGCTGCAACGATCTCTTCCCACTATTTTTCATCCCTCACATTAGCCACTCACTCTACGACGTTCCTCTATTTCCAGCACCGCTTACGCTTCTCACGCTACCCACCATTCCAACACCGCATGCATTTCCCAAGCTAACACCCACAATTACACACAAACCATGCTCATGTATATAGCTACTTCCAAGACCCATGTTTTTAACATTCATTATTCCACACTTACAATTTTCGCACTATATATTGCCACGATCCATTCTGTTTTACATAGCCCATACTTATGTGCATTGCTACTTTCATCTTCTAATTTTTATACATAAATAACTCAACAGGTTTTATTCAGTGCATTATCTATTGTCACGCCTCACATATCCCGAATTGTATGCAATTTTTATTCCACACATTGTACATCATGTTAAACTTTTTATTACTCAAACCACTAACTTAGATTTATTCTGCACGGTATGCACCTCCATTGGTAGAATAGCAATGTATGGAAGAAAGATATTGGCAGCTTTGAGGACCCTCTGTGGAGGCAGAATAATTGTATTCATAGAAAAAATATAATAGGCAATATTGTGTTCTACTGCCCTCCATTCTACATTACTAATATCTTGATTAATATTACAATTATATATCATACTGCAGGCTTAAGCGAGACAATTTTTCCACAAATTGTCTGCGATTCTAAAGAAACCAAAAGGTATTCCGATACTTACTCATCTTCAAATTATGCCAATCAGTCCCTAGTGTCTCAATATCGAACATTTCACGTACTACGACTTTAATCTAACTGATCTAACGATACATGATAACTTCTTGTACAGATAATGGTTTTACAATGGTCTTAAATAATGGTTTAAATTTTCTAAAAGGAGGTAACGGACGGTTCGGATTTATTACTATTGCAGTAATTTTAATATCAGCTGCTAATAATTTTAATCTAATGAAATTAATCCCATCTAAAGCAAGTTCTGTGTGGCAAATAGTTTTTCCTCCTTGAAAATAGGTTTTTTTTTCGTAATTAAACAAATTTGTGTTTCAATTTTGAGCTTTTTTTTTAATTTCCTTCTCTCCAGAGTTTTTCTGTCCCCACCCTCTAGAAGCATGTGTCTTGAAAAAATGGCTGATTCCTTTAATAAGACAATCGCTTAAATTAATGACCTCTGACGATGAATTGTCAAGTTATATGATACTTTCATTAATATTAATTCGTGATTAATTATTATCAGGATTACTTTCATTAATAGTAATTTCTGACTTTCTTACAAAAACTAAAGTTATTAATGCCCTTTTCATGCCGAAAACACATGATATATTAAGTAGTTATCTTGCCATTCGAATCCACTCGCAGTTTTCAAAATTTACATCTAGAATAACTTCAGTGCATTTGCTGAAAATTCAGTGCATTTGCTCAAATGATTTCTATCAATCAAATGACTAATTGATACGAATCAAATTGCATAATCTGAAATGCTGAATAAGATACGCAAAATTCGACATATTGGATTGGAATCAGAAAATAGTGGAGACAGCAAGTTGTGAAGCTCATGCAAAAAAGATTAAGGTTTTATGACATAATACGAATGACCTGAACTATTGAATTCAGCATAAGCAATGGGCCGCAGAGGCCTGGTGGTAAGGTCTCGGTTTCGGAGTCGGAGGATTTCGGGTTCGAAATCCTCCGACCGACCCGATACCCGATTCCTCCGAAGAACCGTCATGCAAGGGGTTCTGGTGCACGTTAAATTCGTAGGGGTCAAACATCCTTACGCTGGTGTGGAAGCTTGGAGAGGAGGTGTCAGTTCAGGTGTCGTCCTGATAGTCTGATCGATGTTCGAAATTACCAGGTCCGTCGCAAAGTAACCCTAATGTTGCTTTAAAATAGAACGTTAATATAATACTCAACATAAGCAAATATGGGATGAAATCTCTGTGAAATGTAAATACATAGAATTCAGCATCTGAGATGCATGAGGATTATTCTATGTTGAAATCTCACAAGAATTAAATGGAAAGTCTGGCGCAAGTCGAATATCAATATTTGCGGTTGAATGATTCAATTTTATTAGATAATTGTTAGCCGTGGAAGCAACGGCTACGAGAGCTACTAACAAAATTAAACTAATTAATAAATTTCAATCTCTAAGTATCTCTAATTCCATTTCAAAAAACAGGACGAAATAATCAATTGATTGTCTGTATAGGATGTCGATTTTTCCCATGCAGGGTATCTGATAGCTAGTGCTTCCCCCTTATTTTTCCAGCTGCATTTTATTGGATACATTTTTTGAATAATTTTCTCGAGATAATCCGAGAGGACGAGGAATAATTATTCCCTAATATATATACCAAATAACCAGTGCAACTAAGAAACGTTATAATTGTTGTAGTAAAGTACATCATGGCTTGACAGCATCCCCTTCCATTTTCATGGATTACCTGCAGTCACAACTTGGTAGAAACATCTCTTCAAATACAGATGGGTATGAAGATGAAGTCTGTTGGCATTGCTTTTTTTCATGCAAAACACTGAACCTGGAAAGAAGAAACTGCATTAGGCTTTTGAAAAATGAATGTGATAATATATAAAGTCAATAATTTTTGACACATGAATTTATATGGCACAATCACAAATCTAGCACAAAGTGACAAATTTTGATCTTACGATTACCAAATAGCATTAAAATTTTATTTTTCCAGTACAAAGAACAGTAGAAACCTTTTGAAATTATTTATTAATTCACGATATCATGGTTTGACATTTTACTTTTCATTCGATGTCGAACATTTATAAAATTTCAAACGTTTCTCCAAATATAACGGCAATCGAAGTACCAAAAAGCAATGACTTAAATCTATTTAAAATATTAAAAAAGTACGTTTTAACCAAATTTAGGAATTAAATAAAGTATTTGTGACATTACTTAATTATCAGTGGAAATTAGACAACGCAATTATGAATTATGGTATGTGAAATTTCCTTTTATTTGTGTATCAAATTTTATTTTCATAATTTTGCCTTTATACAAGATTTTCTACTAGGGAAATATCTTTTATATTTCATCGGACAGAAATACTGATATTAGATGGAATTAAGAACTTTCAAATGTTATCTGGCTTAAAGGATAGAAAGAAGGCAGATCCGTACATTTGATGCTGCAAAGAAAAGGAATGATTTCTTTCATCATACATAATTTAGATTTATCAGCGTTCCATTTTGGAATGGACGCATAATTTTTAGCTGTTGTCAGATGACGAGCACGGCATTTAAGCCGGCTAATTCCATTTTCCACACTTCCTAACCAGTCAGAAGATGTTGGTAGCACGATGTCATATTGAACTTGATCGAGGCCACATACTCAGATTCGAGTTTGTAGATGTAACAGTAGATTAGGGTTTCGAACGTGGAAAGTTCTGCACAGGAAGATAAGATTGTTCTATGAGATCACCGTAGCCCCCAATATGTACAGCAATGAGAAAATAGTATTAATTTTAATGCTTTCAGTGTCCCTATTTTTTATATTTAAAATAAAATGCAGTTGTTTATCTAGTGGATTCCTTTCCCATTCTTCAGTGAAATGACAGATTAGCTTTACGCCAATTGATCGATTGTCTATCTATTTTTACTTTCTCATAAGCGAAGTAGAACAAGAGAAAATATTGCAAGAAATTCGAATTCGGAATTTCCTCAAATCTCAACATTTCAAATCTCTCTAAATTCGAAAAACATTTTTGGATTTTTTTTATGTCGAAACAATTCAAAATAACTTAGCTGGATGGATAAGCAATTTTTTAATAATTTAACTCATGAAAATCATTTTTATCACAAAAATTAGAATTTAAATAAATTATTTATTATGAAAAAGTACTAAATTCTTTTATGCATAAGCTTTCTTGAGTGATCCCTTTTTTTTGTATGACACTAAACTCAAGACAGACCCAATTGTGCCAAACTGATTGCTGTCAAAATGTATTTTGAAAGCATTAATCTTAAAGCAATATTTCAATGGCATTTAATAATTTAATAATAATTTATCAGAAACTAAATGTCCCTTTTACGCTCAAATTCTTAACAGTTACATGCACCGAATTATAGTGTTTGATAATTAAATCTCCATTTAAATAACAAAAATCCTTTGGGCATGTTGATGTATAGCAGGCGCCCGTTTCGCTCGTAGTTGGAAGTGAATTATCTTCAAAATAAAATAATTAAAAAGTTTAATGGCATCTAATTAGAAGTTTAAATTTGATGTTAAAAGAGTTAATTATATTGTCAAGTCTAACATGAAAATTCACGCCGCCTCCTGTTCTTAAATTTCATCTTTTTTGCTTCTTTATGCAATATTAAAATTTTATACATTTTAATGGGATGCAAAGTCACTTTAAAACTAAATTTCTTAACGAGCTAAATGGATTGACATAAAGGTAAGTTTAAAGATATAATCTGAAAATACCAAATGAACGCATGAATAGTGAAATGAATTTATATTTCTTTAAATTTCATTATATAATTACGAAAGGCTGATTTTAAAATGTTCTACATTTCAGAATTGTTATCGTAGCCGAATAGTTAGTTTTTAAACTGTTAGAGAAAATCATATGTGCAGTTGGAAAGATATATTATGTAAAAAATTGCATTTTTTATTGTTCGAATGAAATGTTCAGCTGTTAAAATTACAGTATATAAATTTTTCAGCTGTTTCAGTTTTTTAATGACTAACTGTTCTGAAGGTTTTTTTAAATTTCAACATTTTATGTCATTCCAGGCCGTGTCGAGAAACCATTGAAGTTGCAGTAAAATGATCAAAAATAGTGGTTGAAAGCTTCATAATTTGGTCCATTTCAGTCATAGAAACACTGAATATTTTTTGTTTAAAATATTGTACGTCAAAAAACATCTTCACTGAATTATTAACTGGACCAGGAGTTGCATAAAATTTAGACTTTGTGTTTTTCTATTTGAGCCTTTATTGACTTCAACACAAAATTCACATATTTTAAGGCATTTTTTTCCCATTTCGAAAAAATATATCCTTTTTGTTTAAAAATTAGTTACTAAGCACGGTCACACAGAGATCAATAAATACTTGAATGCGTCAAATGAATCACTCCCTAAACTCAATATTAAAGGTATAGAATCGATCGAATTCAGATATTTATTTTTCACTAAATATGTTGGGTACAAATCCTAAATAATCCTTTTCAATGCTCACCTCTAGATTTAATTAGACCCAATCGTACATAGACATTTTAAATAGTATTAATAGCAATCACAAACCTGGCAACTTATCAGGTTTTCGACTCGAGGCCATCGTGATCTTCATGCCACTTCTAATATTCGATTTGAACTTCACTGGAATTATGCCGGTTCGAAGCTAAAGGGACTACATTAAAAATTCGAAATTTGATCTGAAAGGCGAGTTTACCAAAAGATTCTTTAACTTTAAAACTAAAAATGACTATAAAAGTTTAACATTTTACAATTTTAATAAATGCGTACTAGTTATTTTTAAAAAAAGTTATATTGAAACTTTTAAAAAATGGGGATTATTTTGAAAATAAATTTTAATGAATAATTATAGTACATAGGATACGGCACTTTGGGTGTAATAATAGTATTCTACAATTTGTGAATTTTACCGTTTGATGCATATATAATGAATTCAAGATATTTGAAAGGGAGGCTCAAAATTTTAACGATTCATTCCTCCTCCGTCAATACTTTGATATTATTTAGATCATTTTAAAATATAAAACATTACCTTTTCAACAATACGCATTCTCTTTCAATTACAATTCCCTTTTCTTAATTAAAAGTTTCTTTAATTTCAATAATTCTTCCACTTTAATACTTTATAAACAGATTCGAAATTCAAGATTTTTTTAATAAACACATCGAGAAATGCAGGATTTCCTATTTTCGAGATAAATCTTAATCCTCTATATCCTTCAAGGATTTGGCAAAGAAAATTCCATCTTCGTGTATTTAAAGTATTCTTCACTTATAAAATTCGAGCTAAACAGTGCCATTACAGACTGATTTTTTTAAAATTTCACCCTTATCGTGGCAAGATTGCTTTTTTGAAGAAAAGCAAAAAAACAATGTATATAGGTATGTATATATAAAAATGTGTAATAATGTTAATAATAATTAATAATTAATGTTAATGTTTAATAAAACTAAGTTAAAAGTTATTTTATAGTGGTAGTATATTTTTATAAAGTTGTATGTATTGTATACTATACAAAATGAACATAAGGGTTAAATAAATAATAAAATAATAAGCATTCCAAGTTTTCCTCAACGATATCCACTTATTTGTTTGTCTTTGAGCCTTAATTATGTCATTTGATTCATTTAATCAAATTTTTATATCATATGAATAATTTCGTAAAAGTTTTCTGGATTCTTTGATATTTATAATAAAATGAATTATAAATTAAAAACTGAAAAGTGAAAAATAATTGAAATAAAGGATATGGGTATTTTTTTAGTATTTTCATAAAAATATGGACCCTGAAAAATAGTTTTTATTAAATTTATGAAGTGATTTTCTCCTTCAGTTTAGGGGGTGAACTTTTTCTATTGACATTTCTTTTCAACATGTCTTGCTTGCTCTTTAAGATTCAAAAAATAAATAAATAAAAAAGAATTAAATTCTTTCACTATAGAAAACGTTATAAAAAAAGAACGTTTTCTTTTTGAATGAAATCTCTTCTTTTTTCAGCAACTCAAAGCCGGCAGTGCGTTTTTATTTGAAATGATGAAAGAGCGGTGCTTAGTGTGGGAATAAAAAGACCTTTTTCCGCACAACTTTTTCAAGAAATTTTTAGAATAGCATCGCCCTTTCAAATATAAGTACCCAAATGATCAAAATATCGGATATCAAAGGAACAATATATATATTTCGAAACATTAATCGGGAAAAGAACTGAAAGCCTTTCCTGCATAATAAGGGTGTATTCGAATGAAGATGTTTCGTTTTTACGAAGTGAGTTTCTACGGCGGCGGAATTTTGTTCGAATTTTGGATTGTCTTTTTTGTATGGCGCAACATCAGTATGCATATATGTGTGAAAATTAAAGCACAAATTTTGCTAACATACAGTGTGAATCATAAGGATGATTTGAATGAAGTATCGTCACAAGTCAATAAATATGAGACTGTTTATTCATTAGATGTATATCATTTTACATACATCTAATGTATTTTATCGTTATATGTATATCTTTGCAATTGATTACTGATTCTAGGGATTTTCACTTTTACCAGGACGGGTCACCCTCTCATTAAATCATTTTACTTCTTCAATACTTAAATGGTGAAATTCCGCATCATTGATTCGGACTTCACTTTGTTCTTTTGGGTCTTTAAGTCACCTTATATAAAATATTGTTACTTCTTCATTTGGATAATATTAAGGCCCTAGTTTATAAAGCAGCACTACTAAAAACATGAGAAGAGCTTAGGAAAGAAATCGATGTTGCAGTAATTACCAAAGACGGCATGATGCTACAAAACATGTGGAATGGATGTGTGTTGCGTATCTCAGGAGGAACATATAAAGATTTCTGCCCATTATTTTCCTCCAGAGTTAAACCGGGGAATCAATCAGCTGAACATAAATTTGTGCTGCCCAATCCGATTGCAGATACTGATTTTAAATTAAAATCTTTCATATATAAAACTAACTATAATTGGTTTTGTAAAAGAAAAGCATGTTTTATATGAAACAACAGGCATAGGCTGTTCAGGTTCAGGCCTTTCTACTGCAACAGTTTAATACAGGTTAGGTTAAAGACGATGCATTCTTACAAATTCATCCTAAATTCCTTGAATCATTGAACTTCTTTGGAATCTCTGACTTCTGTACACTGACAGATACAACCTTAAAAGTGGGAATCGCTTTTCAGTGGAAGCCCACATGACATTTATATAATAAGAAACTAATTTACTGTTAAACATCTTCCAAATATTTAGTTTTTCTTGGAACATTTGTATCGCTGTATTTGTTAACTGAATGCAAATTTTAATGCTTTCTTAATTTCTAGATGACGAATAGTCGACGTCGCTTGAATAAAATGGGTTTTTTGTCGGAGCGAATGCCTATCTTGCAGCTCTGTTTCATTTTCGTGCAGCTTTTATAAGACATTATCAAACTCCCACTTTCTTCTCCTTAAGAAATGTTTAAATTATCTACCAAATGGCAAACAGTTTAATGGAGCCAATTATTAATTACTAACTCTGGAAACAGTTTTTTCTCCTTAACATCGGTCTTCATTAAACGAATGGAAATGAAATGGATTACTCTTAATAGCATGGAAAACAGATTTTAATCACAATGTTGTCTAAGAAGTGGAATGTGTTTACTCATTTGAGCATTTTTTATTAATTCATTAACATATGGAAACTGCAACAAAAAAGAGAATTTTTCATTGATTTTTAGTGGATTTTTAGATGATGATAAAATAATTATTTTATTGCTTTTGATGGCAAAATAATAAAGTCCATTGAAGAATTCAAAGAGTCTTACTTTATTCTAAAATAAAAAAGGCACTTCCATCTGTTGAAAAAATATGTAATATACGAAAAATAAATTACTTTTCTTACTGGTGGTAATATTTTATTTTTATAAATTACATAAAACGAATGTAACTAAAAAATGGATACAATTTTGAAATAAATCTTAAATATTGCTTCCATTTTGAAGCATATAAAGTCTATATAAGAAAAAGTAAAAATGCTTATTTAAAAATAATTGGAGAAAAGATGACGTCGAATGTCACATATTTTAATGTTATCATGATTCAGAAAGCGCGAGTATGCAGATTAATGGATGCTCTATAAATTCAAGGATTTTGTTCAAACTGTAATAAAAATCTGCAAATGAAATGGTAAAAATAATAAAACGGATTGCATTATCACTTCCATATGTGCAAACACATACAAAATGATAAGTTTCCCGTAAACGAATAGGATCTAATAAGTGTAAACGTCTACATTTTGTGTATAGCGACCATATGTGAAATTTCACTTATTTAACTTGATCCATTTTTTAAATCATCATATTTTCCAAAAGGGAAACCTAAAATGTGAAGATTAATCAAAATTTCAAATCGAAATTGTTGGATTACAAGGTTTTTTTTGTTTGTATGTCATATACAAAAAAGCGAAGAAAAAAAAAGATTAAGAACGCTTCGATTTTTCTGTATATCAATTAAATTTATTTTTTGTTTAGAAAGAATTCTAACTCTGCAGTTAATTACTGAATATTCTACCGACGAAAATCAGGATGTAGAACTAACAGTATTAAATTGCAATCATCAAAACGCAACGATGGATGCAATAGGAAATCTTATTTATCCCTAGAATTTTATATTTGCATTCTTTTTTTTATTTTTATTTTTCTTGTTTATATAGATGGGATTATGTAATCGGTTTCCACCCTCTCCTTTAGATGCTGGAGTTCTGCAATTTTATGCAGTTGTTTGTTATTTTTTAATTAATTGTTTATCAAGTAATTTATGAAATTTTGATTCCATACGAATGGAGTTACTTGATGACAATAAGTGATAAAATTTTTTACAATATTTATAAAAAGTAATTATAAAAATAAAACATAATAAAGAGAAAATAATAAAGTTTTTTTTTAAACATGCTTTCATCAGTCTATTGAAAAATAGAAAAACTATTTTTAAAAATGAGAGGTTCGTTGCCTTGCACTTTAAGATTTTATTCATCCTTTCATTTTAACCTTATGCTTTAAGGTTTTGAAAAAACGTGGATATTTTTCAATAGAAATTGTTACATTGTTTATTAAGCACATCGAAAAGTGCATTTATCTATGTCTGTTTTCTTTTAAGGACGTCACATTTCGAATACATTTATGCTATATACCACTTTTTTCGGATACCTGTCAAACTGACAGTTTCATTATACATATTAAAAATGCTTTGCTGTAAAAAAAACTGTAATATCTTCATAGACAAAATAATAATAAACATTTAGAGTTCTTATTTGTTGGGCAACACAATTGCTCAATCTGCAGTTATATAAGTATATACCTATATTCATTAACAGGTAGTTTTAACTGGTGTACATGATTACATATGTAAACACGATAGGCATGCCAGAAAGCATATGTTTTCTCCTCCGTTTTATTTATTGTTGAGATTATAAGATGTGTTGTTGAGATTTGATCTCCGACGGTTTTCCTTTTGTCTGGGATAGACGAAGGAAGAGGAAAAACAAGCTCCGAGGCTCATCTTGCCTGTCAGGTGTTATTTATTTTGCTGCAGGAAATTACTGAAGGCATATACTTTCACTAAAAAGAAGATAGGCATTTTTAATTCTGCAGGACTTAAATTCTTTTTCAGAATGTCTTTTTACCCTAGTCTTGTTGGTCAAGAATTGCTTTATAAATAATTAAATGGGACAAAGATTTATTCAAAGGAAAATGGTAAGCGTACAGCGGCTGTTATCTGAAAATATGTCAAAAGTACAAACCACATATCAATTCTAGATTAAAATGAAATTATTTTATTATTTATTAGAGAGGATAACGTTTAGAAATTAAATAATGCATAAATACGTCATGTATAATAATAAATAATGCAGACATAGATATATGATAATAAATATAAATTCTGACAAGAGAAAAATTCCTTTTTATAATAAATTGTTTAATCTTTTCATCTTGCAATGTTTTGGAGTGTTGATGATGTGGACTGACTGTTCTTACAATAGAGCGAGGGCTACTTGAAAAATAAGCCAAAATGTCAAACTATCAAGATTCAGTCGATTGCAATCGCTAAAACGCTCTGTAAATGCATTTCCTATTAAGAAAAGGATATTTGTATTCTTCGACAACTAATCCTGCAATCCGATCAAATACAACGTAAAACGTCAACATTTCCAAACGTTCCTGAATATGTTAATGAACGTTGTTACTGAATACGTTGTTACTCTTAGAAAGAGCACAGATAATTTTATTTTCTTGCTTGGTACTTCAGTACTTTTTAAATGTTCAGTTTTTCAGATTTGTCTTTCTTTCACCATAAAGTTGAAGTGACTACTATAGACCAATTAATGTGAACATTATGCGCGATTTGCAAATTATTTTGAAGGTGATTGAATGACTTATTATTATACAATAACTACATATAACAGTTTTTATTTATTGAATGAATTTGTATTTCTGAAATAAATTGTCCCAATGAAATTTGCGAATAATCCATCTAAATTTAAAAATGAGCACATCTCTGTAGGTAGAAATTTGGCACTTTGTGTGCATAGTAATGAATCCTTTGTTCAGCTACATGGAACACCTAATTTCTCTCGCTTCTAAAATCGTTCAATTCAACTATGAATGGGGGGATACGTTTCACTTTTAACCTTTTTTGTAATTAGATGCCAATTTAAATCAAGCTGTTCCATAATTTTTAGCTAAAACACGTTTCCTAAAAGCCTATTTTCCCCCAAAGAATTTTGTCATTTTTTTTAATAAAAAATAATTTCAATGTAATTTTGTTGGCTTTATCTTAAACTATTAATTATATATATCTTTTAAATTTTATACAGAAAGCCTACGTATAGTAATTGGATAAATTTAGAAGATCCACCAGCTAGAACACTGCACACATAATGTTACGCGGGGGAGTCTATGCCGGAAAGAGAACACCTGTGTCTTCATTTCCTGTTCTTCTATTTTTTCCGTGTAAAATGAGTTCAATTCAAGGAATAGTATTTGGGAGGGTCAGAATTCTTGGAAATAACCAACCCTTACTATGGGTTTGAAGTTTTGTGGTTTTCTTTACTTTTCTTTCTTTTTTTATTACTTGTCTTGATTATCTGTACTTAGAGCGGCTCGGAGTTTCTTGCTCTTTATTTTGAATTTCGCTGACGTTCGCTTTATATATATATATATATATATATACAAAAGTATTAGAATCAAGTTAATAGGAAAAACTGGACAAAATTATCCTGGACAAAATAAAAAATGAAGACAACTTTATTATTTCTAGTAACAAAGAAGTATTGGATTTTCTTAAAGATAACAACATTAATAAACTTAATACTTTTGATTTCGAAAATTTATACACTAATCTACCTCATGAAAAATTAATAAAGGTCTGCACTTTTATATATGACGAATATTTAAATGAAAATATCATTCCTAAAAATAACTGGCTTCAGTTATGTAATTTTAATATTACTGAAAATTACGTGTTCAATGGTATTAATTTTTATAAACAAGTCAAGGGCATTCCAATGGGAACAGCTTTCTCAAATGCTTTAGCTAATATTTTCCTGCATTACTATGAGAAAAAAATAATTAAATATAATTTAATAAACGGGTGGAGATATATTGATGACCTACTTTTGATTAACTTCGACAATACTAATATTATTACTAATTGCTATCCAAAAGATTTAATTCTAAAAGATACAAATAAAAATCAACTTGAGGCTACCTTTCTGGATTTAAAAATCGAAATTGTTGGTATATACGATAAAAGGGATGATTTCAACTTTAAAATAACAAAACTATGTAACTACCATTCCAATCTAAACTCTAAAATTTTCAAAAATCTAATTTTCTCACAAGTTAACAAGATCAAAAGGGTTTGCAATAATAAAAATTCTTACATTGAAGCATCAAACAACCTCCTTAAAAATTTAATTAAAAATGAATTTCCTAGCAATTACTGTAATGTCAATTTTTTAATTAAACAAGGTTTGGTTTGGGATTAATCCTTTGGCTTAAATAAAAATAGAACTTTCCTTGCATATTGGATCACTCGATAGATGGCGCTGGGAGCCTACCTCTATTTACATAATTTACCGTTAATTTTTTTAAAAACAGGGAATCACAATCGATAGTTTAAAGTTTCCTTGACTGGTATGTTCAGGCCTTTTCGTTTTTAATTTTAATGCTAGTGCTAGTTTTTGTTTTTATTGTTATTTTTGTTATTGTATTTTTACTTTGTTGTGGTTATTTTCTTCTAATTTGTTATTTTGTATTTCCTTTCTGTTAAAATGGTATATCTCTTGAGCATAATTTCAGGGGATTTTCGGGTCACGAGGAATCATTATTAGACAATGTCTGTATGTCCTCACAGAAAAAATCCCTTTCTTTGAATCCCTGCCTGAGGGTGACCCTTGAAAAAGTCTTCAGGCCGGATACTTTTTTTATATTTTTTATATTTTTTTTAATAATTTTTTTGGTTTAATTTTTTTTGGTTTTTTGTTTTTCCTATTAACTTGATTCTAATACTTTTGTATCAATTCATCTGTGTTTTAGAAGTAGCTGCAATTGCGCTCTCTAAATACTATGAAGTTCTTTTTTGGTTTTAGTTTAAATAGGTAATAAGTTTTAGTTGCGATTTCGAAATTGTTTTGTTTCGTTTTCATTTTAGTTTCGTTTTCAAACTTTTTCTTACTTTAGATTGGTTATATATATATATATATATATATATATATATATATAAAAAGCTTATTTTATTTTTTGTAAATTAATTGTATTGAAAGTGGCGCGGAGAGATCAACTAATTTTTCCCAAAAAATTTTCCACCATAATTGCTTAAAAAATTTCCCTACAATAGCGAATCTGAGCATGCCTTCTTTTGGTGTACCTGTGATTATGCTAAATCTTCTACACAATTATAACGTAGCTCTTTTTTAATTCAAATTCTAGAGATTATTCTTATTTTCGCGCTGCACTGCAATGCTCGCTTAGTTGCACTTTTCAAAGTGAAGGCACACACTCAAAATCAAAACGATATGTACAATATTGACGAAATTTAACCTAAGTACTCCTGTAGGTCTAAATCAGTAACTTACAATTTTTAAAAAATTTTAATTGAAAATTTAAAGGGTGGTGCGCTTGAGAAGGGTAATATAGAAAAAAAAACATTTTACTCTTTGACACTTATTCGTTTTAAAGGTTTTATAAAAATTAAATTTTTGTAGTTTCCTATTATCATTCCGTCTATAAATGTTCAAAGAGTATTAATACTATTATTTGCCTTATTTAATAAAACTTTGTAATTAGAAAAATATATTTAAATGCAATATTTAGAGAAATAAACACTCGTTCCACTTTTTAGATACACTCTACACAACGATAAAATAAACGTAAGACGAACTTTTTTTGGCTCGGTTAGTAAAGCATCAGTCATTGAATATCTGTAAGTTTGAGGTTTTTCTTTTTCAAGAAAGAGAAAGTTAATGTTCTATATAAATGATATGTTTTAAACCAAAACACTCACGTTTGATATCAAATTCATTTGTAGGTTTTAGAAAAACTTTCGAGGGAATTAATTAATCCTTTTTTTTGTAAGCAAAAAAAAAAAAAAAAAAAAAAAAAAAAACGCTTTTTTTTATTTTTGTATCATCTAGTCCAGGCCTATTTATAAAAGCTTTCTTAAATGATGGAGTATCTGACACCTAACTGGCATTTCTTAATTAAATAGCAATGTTTATTTCTTGCATTTATAATGCGAGAAATTAGATTTTTTGATTAGTTCGTCTTTCCAAAGATAAAGATTTTTCATTCACGTTTCAAACGTAATAAAAACGATCCGAGGAGATGTTTTAATGCAAAGTAAAAGGAAAGGAAATCAAATTTTGAAACGGTAATTCCTTCCCACAAAATCATTCATTTTAATATTTAAATTCTCTCATTATTTATCAAACTTAATTTTTTTCGAATAAACTATATTCATCAAAACCAGAAATTCCGAATAATTTGGATTCACACCAGATGTTATTTTTTTTTACTTGCAAGAAATTGTAATAATCAATTCGAATTAATTTTCAAACTCGAGATTTTGACGAATCTCCACATTTCAGATCTTCTTGAGTTTCGAAAAACCCTTTTTTGACATTACGTCTCTCTTTCTTTGTCCATCCATCTGTCTATGAGTACTAAAATACAAAAACGTGCGGAGCTCGAAGGATGAAATTTAGTATTTAAGTTTCAAACCAAAATTATAAATTTCAATCAAATTTTGAACGAAATCCTTTCAAAGGAAGGCTATTTTTCTCTCTATTCGAGTACAGATAAAGTCGATAACTGCACAACGTAGAGTTAGAAAATGAAATTTGACATGCAGTTCAGCTTCCAAAATGCTAACTTTTATCAAATTATGAACGGAATTTGTCAAACGATTGGCCATCTGTCGATTGGTAGCTTTGCATATATGCGCATGCAATAAATTATAAGTACGACGATTTAAATCAATGAAATTCGGTATAAAACCTTGCGACAACGATTGCAATTCCATGCAAATTTTTGGATTGAATAAATCAGAAAAACAAGAGTCCAAAAAAAGAGTCACAATATACATAGAAGGCATACTCACACTATAAATTCAATAAAAATGTAAGATTCGTACGAAAGATCTTTATTTTTAATATATTTTTTCGATATTGCCATGTGAAGAATTCTCGGCCTTACCCTAAGTTCACAATTTTATTCAGGGGAAAAGGGATAAGACCATTTTTTATTAAAGAGATGCGAGAAAATTTCGAAGAGCCTACTACCGCTGTTGTATTGACTGCATACCAGGGATTAATCACCAAAAAAAAAGTTTGCTAAAGATCGTATCTAATAGGTTGTTTCGTAACTAATTTACAGGGCCACTATTTCAGATTCGAGGCCCGATTCCATCGAAGGACCATCGTATAAGCGGACCTGGTTCAAGTCAAATCCGTCGGTGCCAAATATCCTCATGCTGGTGTGACGTGGAAGTTTGGAGAGGGTGTGCCAGCTTAGATGTCGTCCTCGACATCTGACCACGGTTCAAAATTAAGAAGTCTGATCCACAGTAGCTCAAGTGTTTTTTTAAAAAAGGAATTTTAATATAACTGAAGTAAATAAAACTAACTAAACATAACTATTGTACATCAATTGTATGTGGTTAATAATGCAGTTACGTTAATGGTTAATACATTACAAAGAAAGTATGTCAGAAAGCACGCTCTGTTTTATTGAAGAGGTTTATTTCAAATATCTTTTTTGAGAAAAATAACCATATTGAAAAATCTAGAAAAATTCTGAAATCCTTATTATCATTTAATAATATATCTGACAGTCGTAACTTTTTTTGTATTTGAAAAATAACATACAAATGATTTCAAAAGAGAATACTACTGTTTGTATAGAAAGATTTGCTTTTTTTCAACTTTTTTATCTTTTTGGTCAGTAACAGTTCCATTTTTAAAGATAATAATCAAGTATTTTTTAAGTTTGGAAATATATAATAATTGAATGAAAAATTTTGGAAAGAAATTTCTTCTACATTTTTTTTACTGTTCTTTTAGGTCAACTTTGCTCTTCTTTACCGGTGAATTATTATCTGCAAAGGAAAAGGCGAAAGTTCAAACCAGTTATGAATCTAGATTTATTACAGAGAAGAATATTTATTTTATTTTTCTTTAAGCTCTAATTGCAAACGGTGTAAGAATTCCAATTATTCATTTCCTTATGCTTCATTTCCTTATTCAAACGTAAGATAAACGGCTTTTAAAAATGAACAACATAATGAAGTTTCCTGATTAATAATACAACATTTATTACCATATCTTTCTTCTGTTAATGAATCGATCTCTACACCGGTTGTAAATTAGACTACCTAGCAAAAGTGAAGTTTCATAGGAAAACAATTAAAAAACTCTTGGTTTCTGAAACAAAATACAATAGGTCGGCTTCTTTGTCATTATTATAAATGAATTAGAACTTCGTGCGTCACGTCTCTGTGTAGTATAAAGAAAATACAACAAATGAATAACATTCATTTCAATTCTGAAAAAATGAATAGAAAGGCTCTTTACTTACGGCATACAATTATATTAATTTTATACATACAATTAATTAATATATTTGGTATTAATTTAAGAAAATAATGCTGATTTTTTTTTTCTTTCAGTTTTTTACTTCTTAATTCTTCTTCTAATTTGAATCGGGGTTTTTCGAATCGACATACCTGTGTCTGAATTTCTATTCTAAAAGAATATGATGAGAACTCAAAGTAATAAAAAGTTACATACGCATGATGGATCTATTTTTAAATCGAATTTAGAATTGTATTTTGGCCCTAAGGAAAGCATTCTGCAACATTCTGGGTGTACAAGTTACACACTATAACAAAAGAGCAATGCAGAATATTTCCAAATAATGTTTAGATGATGGAAATGTAAATCATGCATAGAAACACCAATAAGTAATATAAAAAGCCTGTTGTCAAAAACACATCGCGAGGATTTAAATACCATTCAAAGCAATACTCTATTCAAGAAGATTTGAAAGAATCAATCACTATTTTTTAAATTTATTTCTGGAGACTAAGATATAATGTTTAAAGAGGAGGAAATGCTTTTGCCGAAATCATTGACAAAAACAAAATGAACACGCTGCGTTCCGTTTTGCTTCTAATCTTTCATATATTTTAACTGCAATGACTTTCCAATTAAGTCTTCTTATACATTCAAGTGACTAGTCTTATTTTTTCTAAGAAGCGATTATTAAAAGTTCTGCATTTCAAAATTGTTGTCTCTAGAAGCAACCCTAGAATGGGCGCTTGCCAACTTGGCGCGTTGGTAGCAAAGTACTGAACACTGAGTTCAAAAAATATATTGTTGACATTATGTCTGTCTAACTTAACTTAAAAACGCTTTGACCTAGACAGATGAAATTTAGTATAAAAGCTCATGAAAAAATTCGTACATTTCTTTCAATTTTGAACGAAATCCCTTGACAGGAAATCTGCCTAGCTATTCGAGTACAAATGAACCAGATAATTGCAAAACGCAAAGAACTAGGTGGACAAAATTTGATTGCCTGAATTAGCATATAGCTTATAGATTCTTATCACATTTTGCAGAAAATCTGTCAAAAGATTTCAACTGTTGTTCTGTATCAAATTTTTGTTTCATTTGTACCAGAAAATGGCATTTAAAATACATTTTCTCTAAATAAATTTCATGAAAATGTTAGATTTACGTCAAAGATCTATATTTTGTAATTATTTTTCACAATGCCATGCAAGTTCATTGCTGCATTATATAAGATCTATGATTTTCTGTGTGGGGGGGGGAGGGATAATACTTTAATTACGAAGTAAAGAGAAAATTTCGGGAAGACCACTGCCTCTGTTTGGAATCATATCTATCTTTCTGTAAAAATGATGATTCAAAAATGCTGTTTGGGTGAATTATGCACAACGGTCTATTATTAGAATTGTCGGTCTGTATCAAATTTTAAACGCCATCTATCAGTCAGCAGAATCCAGCAGATCAGTCAGCAGAATCCAGCAGATCAGTCAGCAGAATCCAGCAGAATCCGCCATCTGCAGTTTGCAGAATCCAGCAAACTGCAATGACTTAGACAAATGAATTTCGATAAGTTAGTTTATCTGTATCAAATTCTTTCCCAACCGCTAGAAAGATCCATTACTTGATTTTCTGGAGACAAAATGCTTTGCCATTTTGCTACAACAAGAAATGAAGAGGGGGCATAACCCCTCAAGTTTATTTTATGTATTTATTTTCTCGGAACATATTTTCATCTTGCCTACGGAATATTTTTAGCATCTCAAGTTTGTAATTCCTACGAGTTCTTTTTTGCATGCGCTTCTGTTTTGAAAAATCCTCACTCAACTGCATTACGTGTTCTGTGCTAAATGGATTTTTTTAAGCAACCGCTTATTCGAGAATTCTTGACAATTGTAATTGTATAGATTTTCTTAATTACAGCGCCAATAGGTGTAAATGGTATTCGTTTTCTTTTTTCACAATTGCTTTGTAAACCATGAAACATTCATTTTTAGCTCTTTTAAGCTGTTCAATATTTCGTTTTATAAATTGATGTCTAATTTTTTCTTAATGTTTCTTCCTTTTACTTTTTGAAGAAAGCTCTAATTCACCAAAGCTTTTTTAGTTAAAATGTAATTGTTTTAAAATACTTCTCAATTATTTTTCCACAACAATTTAGTGCTCATTTCTTCTATTTTAGAATGTTAAATTCCTTTTTAAAAAAATTATTCAATTCCTGTTAACCACACTCAGATTTCCGGGCAGAAGATATATCCCACAATTTGCTGCAGAAATGGAGAATAGGCACGACAAAGCGGGGACTGAGCCACTCTGTCCTAATGTGCAATCAAAAACCATAGGGCCTATTTTTTTGAAAGAAATATACCAGTCAAAAAACATTTGTTTGACTTGTATACGAGTTCGCGTAATTGTATTACCTTTTATTATCTCTCTGTTTGGTTGAACTTAACGTGTGGCGTTGCATGTATTTATTTCTTTTCTCAGTATTATTACGGAACTTCTTCCAGTAAGTTCGTAAAGTCAGTGGGTTTGCTTGTAGTGGGTGTATGATGTATCACAATCAACAGGCCTTAGTAATGAACGACCACTTTATAAATACGAAGAAACGAATACACAGACAACAAATAGACACCGAGACGAACACACGCTATATACAGCAGCACACTACAACAGACAGTAGCCCACAAGTAGTAATTCGGAAGTAATAACAATCACAGCACACGAAGCGGCCACATAGAATTCAGCAAAAGGAGAGAATCTGCGTAACTACTCTCTACGGTCTCTCTCCAAATGCCTGCAATTTTCCACTGTCTTCTCGCTTTAGCTGTATCCAAGTACCGACTCACTACTGCACGACTGGCTACTCTTCACACGACTCGATGCTGCTTCTATAATAAACTCCAAGATTCGGCACTCAGCTCAATTCACCAATCGTGTGAGTACCACTCAATGTTTGAGCTTCGCTGAACTGATCCAACTAATTCGCAGTTTACACGCAGTGTGACTCTAAAAATCTCTACACCACCATCTTCGGCTTAGACTGCCGGCCTATTATAGTCTCCGGAGAAGGGCAAGATGAGCTTCTGGAACAATCAGACTCATCTCGGTTCTTATGACCTCTATCTCCAAAATTTTGATTTTTTAATAAATATTTTATATAGAATTTTTTATATGTGTAATAATAGTAGTTAAATTAATG
Source organism: Argiope bruennichi (assembly GCF_947563725.1). Classification (NCBI taxonomy): domain Eukaryota; kingdom Metazoa; phylum Arthropoda; class Arachnida; order Araneae; family Araneidae; genus Argiope; species Argiope bruennichi. The sequence goes on from NC_079160.1 coordinate 6,501,768, forward strand.
TCCCATTTTGAAGTAACGGCAGAATTAATTTGACAGGAATCTTATAATTCTGATCAAAATATAAGAGTAAAGACTCGGTCGACCTTCCTCTCCAAGTGTCCTTTTCTCACCTGTAGGAAGATGTTTGATTTGAAGCTTGAAACGCTATCATCGTCCTTTATAAGCAGTAAATATTATAAAAATGGAAATGTTCGGCAAGATGTTCCAAAATTAATTGTGCATGTTAGAAGACTCAGAAACGAAAATGTAACGTATTATTGCATCCCAAACCCCCTCCACTCGAGGTTGAAAGACGCTTGTCGTCTTTTCTTCCTACCATTCCTGCGACTAATCGATGACCGGTTCCAAGAAAAGCAGAAATTAGGATTCCAGAGTTTCGTTTAATTAACGGCGCATTGTTTCGAGCATATTTCACCTTGATGTACAAATAAAAATGAAAAATATGTTCCAGCTTAGTTTCTCGAAGAAAACAAGTATTTTGACAAAGTTGCAAAGTTTGCGATGGCATTGGAGAAACATGCTTCATTTTCGCAGATGTTTAAGAATTGAATCATGCTGTGCGCAAATGCCACACCTTTTGAACCTTTATATGTATTAATTTTTAAGCACCTAGTGAAGGAAAATCCAAAAAATAGCAAACATTTTTGAATAATATATTCAATATTAAAAAAGAATAGAAACTCTTGCATATATATATGGTATATATATAAACTCTTGCAGACATATATAGAAACATAATATATGAAGTATTTACATTTACTTTAAACAATATTAGATCATGAACATTACTCCATCCGTAAGTGTCGTAAGTCCATGGAATAATTATGAAATTATGTCAGAATACATATTTAAATACATGCTTGACATATTCAATATTAAAAAAAAATCTTAATATTCCAAAGTTAGTTTTGCATAATATATTCAGTTCTCAATTATGCATACATTAATTTATATGAAATCAGCGAATGGAAATTCAAGAATGGTAAAGCTCTCTGCATGACATATTCAATCCATTTACATCGGCTGACTTACATATTTGCCGACAGTTCAAGTTCGTTGTATTTTGATATCTTCTTCTTTTAATTACCATTGAATGTAATACTGTAAACGTGAAAATAAAATGATTGCCTTTTAACTGAAGATATTTTATTCTGACCTTCTGATAGCAAAAAGTATTTAACAATTGTACGTAAAGTGGAAATATATCAAACAAGAGATAATCTATGCATGATGATATTTAACATTAAAACAACATCGATTTTATTTGCAATAACACAATTAAAAATGATTAATAGAAGGAAGTACTAAAATAGAAGTAGTCAGCTACATCTACAGCAAATGAGTTGCATCACTTAGATAAAAATATCCTTGCTTGATACTGATTATTTACAAGCTGTCTTGTGTTAAAAAGAGCAAATTTATTTTCTCATATACAAAGTATGGAGGAAGTATAGTAATCAACAAAAAATACGAACTCGAGATTTTGAGTGCCAGGGTTTGAAAAGCACTTTTGTGATATTATGTCTGTGTGTCTGTCTTTAAACAAGATAGCTCAAATACCCTTTGAACTAGACGGGGATATTCAGTATAAAGTCTTGACACCAAATTTATGAATATCTATCAAATTTTGAACGAAATCCAATCTGTGTGCCTTGCTATTCAAATGAAAATACGCTCGATAACTACAAAATGCTAAAAGCTAAATAGATAGTATTTTGTATACATACTTAGCATCAAAAATATATATTATTAACAAATGTTGAACTAAAACTGTTTAACAGACCCTCTGCTGGGCTGTTCTTCCGCCCGCATGTAAACGTTATAACTCGGCTTAAATCAGTAAAATATGAATTTAAATTTTATGAAATAGCAAATTTTGCTTGAAAATGGTCGCAAAAAGGTGACCAAAATAAATATTTGCAAAATAGATTCAGTTAAAAAAAAAAAAAGATTCACACCAAAGTTTTATATCTTTATCAAGGCTGCGGGACATTGACCAACATTATAAAAGTAAATTTGAATAAAACTTTAAAAATATTTTTATAAGCGCATTAAAGCAAATTTATTTTTCTTTCCTTGAATTATTCCATTTTGGAATATCATAGAATTCCTCCGCTTTTCCTCCAATACACTATCGTTTGGCGCTATAGAATCAAATTTTTACTAAAATAATTTCTGAAAATACTAGAATATATTGCCATCATGATGAGACAAAATTTTATCATTTGTGCATCAGGGCATGCGTGAAAATTCGATTCCAGGATTCTACTATGAAACAAATCAAGTTCAATGAAAATATGTAATAAATGGGAAAATAATAAAATGGGAAACGAGTATCAAGATTTTAAGGGAAAAAGAATCGTTTTTTGTGCCTAGTTTTCATATTAATAATCATATTAATAAAAAAAGTGAAACATTTTTATTCTTTAAGTCAGTACTTATTCTTTGGATGCAAATGCATCGCTGCCAATGTTCCCCTTCAGAACTTTCATTTGTTTTTATAGAGACTATTTCTGTGTTCAGCTCCAAATGCAAAAGATTCAGTGCCATTTTTGTACTTTTTCTCCGCTTCTAAAATTTCAAACTGAACCCAAGATAAAATGCCAAATTTCATCTCATTAATTTTTTTGAGTTTCCTGCCTATCACTTTCATAAATGCGTTTACCCCTATACAATGTTTTAATAGATTTCATTGTGAATCTAGTACCTTTGCACATCTACAAAACTGGCAGTGAAATCAATACCTCATTTCATCAATCTAATTTCTCTCATTTTTCGCATTCACATGCAACGGGACGCGAAACGCGCACATGAACAGAGTTCTTGATAGGGAGGGTCGCCCAAATTTTGGCAGAAGTCTACAATTTTTGATTTTTGAAAGAACGCCAGTGAGATTTCATTATTTTAGCTCTATGTAGACATTATTTTAGCTCTACGCAGAGACAAACATAATTGAAAAATATGTTTCGGGGGCTCAAGGAGGTCTGAAGTGCACAAATTCATCAAAACCTTGAGATCGAATTTTTTTCGTCGATTACAAATAGGGGAGTAAAAATACGATCAATGGCGAAAATTCATGCATTATTCAAAATTTCATTGGTGGCTTTGGAAAGCTAAAGAACTTCACTACTGCTAAATAAACAACCACGAAATCCATTGTGCTACTTTTTTCTTGTTATGCATAGAAGATTTTATGGTTTTCGTATTTTCTGCTTAGAAATGCAAATGGCCGGTTCCACGAAAATAGCTACCACTTGAATCCTCTGCTATCTTCTAAAATACGTTTGAAATGCTCTTCGTTTTTCAGCACTTTGCTTTTGATCTGTGTATTTAACTATTTACATGAATGACAACTTTATATATACAAGACTTTATTTGAACCAAAAGAACGTAGCAAATACAAGAGGAAAAGAAGTATTTTTGCGAGCGGTGGGGTGGAGAAAGTCGAAATTCCTTCTAAAAAACTTCTTTTTACCCTTTTTTTTTTTTTAGTGTTGTTAACTTTTTCAAGGAACAGAGTTGCCATTGAAAACCCTGCCATTGAAATTCAAACAGAAGATAGAATCCACAATGGCGTCGCCGTCTTTCACTGCCGAAGAGGTTGCTCTTCTCAGAAACTTTTCGAAGAATCTTGCATATTTTAAAAGCGTAGAATCGGAATAAAATGTCGAAAGTTTGTTAACAGTGACGACTGTCAATGGCATCGTCACTGTTAACAAACTTACCCGCCTGCACTTATCATTTTTTTGCACCTTTGAACAGATAAATTAATATTTATGCGCTAAATTCGAGCAAAAAAATGCTGGAGTTCTTTATCAGCTGGAATCCACCCACCCCCTTTCACTCCTTTTTTTACTCCCCTTTGTTTTAGGCTTTTTTAGCTTTAGGAATTTTGCTATCGATTTTTCACACACTTCTTACTCTCCTAAAATTCTCAAATTTTGCAAATTCGCCTGTTGTCAATGACAATGCACTATCACAGAGGGCTTATTGTTGTTGTTGTTGTAATGTGGAAGTTTCTAGAAATGATGAGGTCCAGATGTATTTTTCACCATTTAGCTACTGTTCAAAATATCGAAGTTCCTCCTATCATCCTTCAGATGCATTAAATAACATGATGTTAATGATTCAACTGATTAAAAATTTTAGTTAATCAGATGGTTTTGCTCCACCCATATGCGGGGTGACATCGAGGTGAATTGAAACAAAATTTTATTTTACGACCCCATAATACTTATGATAATCACTTATGAAATATATCAAATTTTAAAATGTAGAAAATAATAATTATAAATAGAATTGTAAGTACATATTTATATTTCTGCATTAAATATACAGAAAAATTTTAATATATAATAATAATTTTATATTAAATTATAATTACATATTATATTATATTTATAAATATATATAGAAAAAAAAGGCTGAATTTTGAAACTAACCCATTAAAGCGAGATGTGGAAAAAAAGAATGAGATAAAGAAACGAATTGCAAAAATGACAAAAAAAATTTTTAGATAATTCATTCGTTTAAAGTATTTCTAACGACATTTCGCTCTTTAAAGTTTCTGTTTGGACCATCAAAATTTTTGATAAGAAATTCAGTTTTTATATTTAACATTAATAAAAATGGATTTTTTATTCCCTGGGTGTCCCAAGCGGATGATTGAATTTTGAAAATCAATAAAAAAAAGGGGTGGATTGTGATAAAAATGTATCATGGAAAATCAGGGAACTTTATCTCGCCAAATTGCAAATTTATTTAACATTGCCACCTGGTCTGGCAATGTTAGAATGCCAGGTAGACGAGTGAAATGAAGTTTCTCGCAATTAAGCGAATTTGAGAGCGGCGTCATCATTGGCTTGAAATCCACAAGCTGGCCGACGCACCGAGTTGCTTGGAAGGTTGATCGTTCGGGTATGCTGCCGTCTGAACATGTTGATGGCAGTGGATACGAGATGGACCCACGAGTGGTGTACTGGGTCTGTAGAGACCAGAAAGACGACGAGGCAAGTGGATCGTGCCCTAAGCGTTGTGGACCCACAGTCACTCGTTCCACGATGCAATCAGGTATAGGGATAGCAGTGGCATCACAAACCATTTCCAGACGCATTGCGGAAGCGAATCTGCAGTTCAAACACTCTATTCATGTTCTGCCTATAACACCGAAACGTCGACGACTCCGACTGCAGCAGTGAGAAGCCAAAGCGATTTGGAATTCTTCAGATTGAAAAAATGTGTTGTTTAATTATGAACCCCGGTTTATTTTGGAGACTGGTGAAAACCTTTTACGTATGTGCAGATCCCGTGATGAACGGTAGGTTGTCCCATGCTGTCATGGGCGAAATGGTCTGGGGGTCATTGAGGAATTTCTTATGATATCAACTCCACTATAACTATGGTACTTGCAACCACAGCGGCCCAGCGTTATTTTGATGATGTTCTTCGAACCTATGTGGGTCCTTTCCTAAATGGTCTTCCAGGAGCAATTTTACTGGAAGGTAATGCTCATTCTCATGCAACTCGAATTGCTCAAGACTTCCCTAAGTCATATTCATTCTTCCAATGGCCGACTGGTTCCCCGGACTTGTCCCCTATATGTGGGATGTTGCCATGCCACTCTGTAGATGATTTGAAGATAGCTGTTCAAAATGTGTGGACCCATTTGATTCGGGACAACATATGGCATCTAATCACACAAGGCCGATCCGTGTTGCTTCATATATTGCAGCAGGAGTTGGACAACGCACTACTGCAGTCGCACAGTATTTCTCTAATTGTACAAATTGTATTTGTTTAAGTATCTTGATTTTGGGATCAAGAGACTCTTTCCTCTGTATCCTTATGTGTAACAAACTTCATTTCAATCCGATGCTTCCTTCATGGCTTATGTGTTGAATATACTTGTGTGTATTTTGTGAGATTGGTTGAATTAGCCATCTTGCTATTTTCCTTAATCGCACATCAATTGAAAAGAATCGAATCATTAATACATCTTTTTTTAGGAAAGTTAAATCGATGCGCATTTAATTTTGAAGGCAGACTGACAAAATTCAGATTTATGATGAAATAATATAAATTGTAAACATGATTTTTTTCGTAATAGAATTTATTGGCGGACTGGGATATTTCATGAGGTTCCTGTTTTAATGCACTGATTAATTTAATTGTTTATCAATTACTAATTTGAATACGCTGGTCAGTGTTTTAACATATCCGTGATTATTTTATGTTAATAATTATGTGAAAATATAATTTTTATCGATTTATCTTAATTTTTATGGATTTATTTTAAATTTTATAAGATTACGCTCATCCAAGTTTATGCACAACATTAATGAAGCTGTCGTGCGGTGTTTATAAATTTACTAATAACTAAATGAATATACTGAAACATATAGAATCCTGATTAATTATATTTAATAAAATGTTAATATCAATCATAATATTTTTATAATTTATAGAATTTTATATTTTACAAATTTATTAATTTGACAATTAGGCTAACAGTATCTTTTTATTGATCCACTTGTGGCCCCATGTCAGCCTAGAGGTCCGAGGCGATTGGCTAGTTGGCAATCCACAACTGATGAGATCATTTGACGTAACAAGTTTTTTGAATGATTGAGATGCTTCTTACCATAATTATGATTGAAAAAATTATTCCATAAATTTAATGTCTTGCTTTATATTGGAAAATTTCTCTTGTCAGTCCTGGATATATTCTACAGCTTCAGGGGCTCCTCTGGTATAATAAAACATTTGGTAACTAGTTATAAAGAGTATTCTGTTATATTCGGTTAATATTCGATTCAAGAACGGGGAGAAATATTTATCAAGATAATTGTAAACTTGCGAAATTCATTTTCTTTTTTCCAGGTTTCCATCACATGATAATGGGAAAAATTTATTAATTCAAACAATTTTTTTTCTTATTCGAATACTTTATGATATTTGGGACTATTCGGATTGGCTCCATTGTGTGATCTTGGAGACAGTGAAATATCGTTCACTGACAACTGCGTTTAATCTGAAACTGCGTTCAGTTTTGTTTTTTTCTTTGATATTAAATTCTTAAATCTGACTGAGAATATATAAATTTCTCAAGTTATTTCATCAAATCGCCGAAAGTGGGACAATTGTTTTGGAAAGAATTTATACTTTTGATTTCGAGAGATTTAAATGGCTGAGGTGCTTTACCACTTCCTGATTTAAACTCTAAAACAAAAGTGTTTAAATTACATTCGTATTCTTAAGTTTTGTAGATGTGCTCATATGTGAGGTTCACGCCAATCGGAATTTAATAGTACGCATAAACATTGTAATGTGTTTAAAGAATGCATATAATTAACAATATTCTAAAGTATCAAAATAAAAAAAAATTAATGTCATTGTTTGACGTAAACATAAAAAGATATGAATTCCTACTTTAAAAATTGGCTGCATATGATTGGCCGTGGGATAAACTTGGAATTTATAGAATATATTTAAATTTATAAACCTAAAAGGCTTTTTGATTTCAGATACTTAATAGTTCTTTTAATGCACTTACTGAAAGGGATATCTCTTTAACAGAAAAGAATGTCAAATCCTAATGTCAAGTTAGTATACACCAAAATATTTCAGTGATCAAAGAACATTTTATAGATTGCACTGTCTGAAATCAGTTTTTCTTTTTTTGAGAAAAGTTTTAAATGACTGAATTTATTGGTGAGTAAGATTGATTTATTCTGGTTTTAGTTGGGTTTTTTTTTTTAATTCAAGTTTCTTCTCTGAGTTGGATATGCAAGAGAATAGGGTCCATGCCACTCTTTTGGTTCAGAAAGAATATTAGGGATTGTCTTAAATTTCCAAATTTCTTTGGTAAGGTTGGGGTATCAATCAACCGGGTAACGGGTCATTAGGCTTGTTTTTATGTCCTCTCTTTTCTTTTAGACATGGAGTAAGAGATAGAAAAAGGTAGTTCCTTAATACTTTTATTTTGATAAATTTGGTAATTTTGGAAGTGAAAGGTTTTGAAAATAGATGATAATATCTTTAACTACCCTTCACAGCATGGGTTCGACTCCATGACTTCGTTTTTGTGAGCGAATTCGCTTTTGCATCCCAAGAAATATTTGATTGTTCTGAAAACGAAACTAATACAATCTCTTGGTTTATTTTTGCTCTACTTGAAGTTCTTTTTGGCTATTCTGTGAATAATTCGGGGAGATTTGAAAGATAATTTTTTAAGGCTGGATGGAGAGAGAAACTTCCTGTCAAAAAAAATTAAATATTTCTCTAAAGCTGAGAGCTTGATATCTAATGATTATGGTAATAAAATGTTTTAAAATGATACTAAACCAGAATTCCAACAATTACAAAATTTGAAAAACTCGCCACTTAATTGTTTTTACGAAGTAAGATGCAATGTGAGTATTACGAAGGCCATCGCGCATTTTGGAAATATTTTGGCTGTTTTATTTATTTATAGTGGAAGTATTTTCGTTTTGGTGCAGATTTTATTAACGGCATTCACAGGCTTTTAGGAACTCTGATATAGATATAATTGAGAGAATTAAAATTTTAAAGTGCTAGAATATGACAGAAATTAGATCATACAGTTAAATAAATTGCAGCAATTTTAAAGGACAGAGTTTAAAAATGAATTGCTGCAAGCACGCATCAATAGGAACTGCATAACAAGTTTAATTAAAATAAACTAACAAAAGAACATATAAAAATGTAGGCCGAAAGTAAGTTAGCTTCAATATGAGTAAAAAGGCGCGATCAATAAATGTCATTAAAAATAGTCTGAATATTTCAACTGAAATCGAAACTTTATTTAAATTAATTTTGAAAAAAATATTAAAGTTAATGAAATAGTTCAACAAAAATGAAGCTTATACAAATAAAAAGACTTTTTTTATTTTAAAATTGTAAAAAAATTTGTGCAACGATTAATTCAGAATTCATGGTGTAAAACCTGTGAATCCCATTTCTTCCCCTTTGGAGAATATATATATATATATATAATATAAATTTATTTCCTTCATTAGTAGTAAATATTCTAATTAATGTAGTAGTAATGGCAGTCCTCAGCCTCCATTTTCGTAATCTGTCATCTCTCTGATTCCCAAACCTGAATCCATGCGACTTTTGGCTTTGAGGGCATTTGAAACATCTGATAAATTACGGCAATCCAAGAACTTTTAATTGAATATTTCACTATATGTTTGTAACATTTCCAAAACAATGTTCCACCATATGTTTGTAACATTTCCAAAACAATGTTCCACCATATGTTTGTAACATTTCCAAACTACGGCCAACTGAGGATCATGTTGCCTTATGATTACAGATGGTAGCTGTACATGATTGTTATATTGAAACTGTATTGTTGAAATAAAAATTGTAAACTATTGCAAATATATGCTAACTATGGAATTCCTTTAATTTATTTAACAATACGTTTTGGCACCGAAATTTTGAACTATTTGATATTTTTATTTGCTGAAGGAAAATTCCTATCCTTTATTATGTCTTATGGAAAATTTTCTAAATTTCTGTAGAATAGATTCGTCAGTTGACAACTTTAAAATAGGTTCGTTTATTTATGGATACTCCGTTTATAAGAAAATTAACATCTTTCAGCGCATCGTAGCATAATATTATTTAATTGCAGCAGCCATTGCATTCTGTGTAGAAAGACTTTTGCATAATGTGATTAATAATATTAATCTGTCTTGTAATAATTCTTTATACTACTAGTTTTTAATACTATTTTTATATGCTATTTTCTTTTCCATCTTGTAAGGAAGATGGAAAAGAAAATACAGGCTTTCTTTACAGGCTTTCATGCCGTCCTATTTATCTACAGATAAATAGGACGGCACGAAAGCCTGTAAAGAAAAGTTTAATGAAGATATTATTTAGTATGTGCGGTCTTTTCCTCGCCCAGAAAATTGAAGTAGTATGTAAAATGCATGGGCGATTAGATAATATATATAATATAATTCTTGACCAGTTTTGCTAAAATGTGTATTTAAAATATTTTTATACCATTTATCGAATATTTTACATATAAACTATCTTCCAAATATTTAGTTTCTTGTAAGTATAGCGTTATCAGTTAATTGAAATTCGGCTTAACTGCATTCCTTTTATATTTAATGGTTGATTGTCGGAATTTTCTATTTGCGCTAAAAGTAATCATCTTCATTTTATTTATTTACGGGGAAAAATAAACTTTTTCAACAGCCAAGAAATTGAAGCCAAATGATCGGAGCCACTGAAATACCGGCCATTAGATGGAATATTTAAATTTTTCATAACAGGGTGTTTTGAAAATATTCGCTACAAAAAAATAAATATAGGATAGTTCCAAGATATTTATTTGCAGCAACGCCTTACACTTACGAGAGTGAAGGATGGTGCCCTCATTACTAAAAATGAGAGCTGAATATGAAACGGCTCGATCTAATAATGGAGTCGACTGATAATGGAAGAACATAAACACAAATAAATTTAATAATAGCTTTTAAAAACACACTCTCCTAAAACGAAGAATTCTTTTTATTTTGTTTCTTCTGCCTTTTTAAATCTTTCATTTATACTATTATTTGTATAATTTAATTGAATATATATATATATATATATATATATATATATATATATATATATATATATATATATATATATATATATATATATATATTATTGAACATTTATAAATCCCCCGTGCACCACAAAGTATCACACAGGGCTTACAGAAGTAAGTATGTAACACATTACAAAAAGAAAAATAAGAAAATTTATCAGTTATGAAGGATTACATATGCCAACAATAAATTTACAGAAATTTTCAAAAGCACTTCTAGAGGAAATAAGTTTGTGAAACTCTGTAGGCCAATTTAAATTCATGTGCTTAAGAACCAGTCTTAGGATCTGTCTTTCTTTGACAAACTTGGAACATAGAAGGAGCACATGTTCAACATTTTCCTCCCCACCAATATCACAATCGCAGGAAGATGACGGAAACAAATTAAATTTGTACAAGTAACTTTTAAAGTTACCATGACCAGTTAGAAATTGGGTTATTTTGTAATTAGTATAAAAATGATGGCATGACAGTCTCTTATTAATGGATGGAAAAAATTTCTTTGTTAAGCTCCCTTTATTTGAAAGGAGGTATTCTTGATTCCAAGACTCCACCATTTTTTCTCTCGTAATCTTCTTGTAAAAGAATTTATAAATATTAACGTCAATGTCGATTTTGCGCTTAGTGGCAGCTTTAGCAAGCCAATCGGCCCGCTCATTTCCATAAATGCTCGTGTGTCCACGAACAAATGCAAAAACTATTGAGATATTTTTATCTTTCAGGCTTTTAATTTGCTTTTGGATTTCAACGATTATGTTGTTAGACGAAGAAATACACTTCAGAGAATCCAAGGATGATAGTGAATCGGTACAAATAAGATAATCTGAAATTACACTATTTTGTTCAGCGATCCATTTGATTTCGAAGTTTAAGCATAAGAGTTCAGCTACAAAAACTGTGCATTCATCACGAATTCTGAATTGAAAGTGCTCGGATTCAATACCACCCCTGAAAACAACAAATGCGAAACCAACTCTACCATCAATTTTACTGCCATCAGTATAGAAAATAACAGGAAAAACATCCTTGATTTTATCACTAAATTGAATAATATTGATAGCGGTTCTCTCTAAGGGATGAGGTAGAAAAGGTGGAGACAGAATATAATCATAATTAGAGATGTAAGAAGCAGAGAGATTTTCCTTATAGGCAATATTATGAAGAATAACAATATCAATTGGAGGGAAGCCAGAAATTGCATAAACAGACTCGTAACTAATGGTACGATATCCGCGTATGACCCGCAAAAGTATCCTTCTTTGTATGCGTCGCAGATATTTAGAATTCACCTTCCTTTTAAGCGCTGCACCCCAAACTCTAGAACCATACATTATGAAGGGTTCGATTCCTTGTTTATAAATGAGCGAATGTACGTTGGAATTAATACCAAACGTGTTGCGTGCAATCCGATTTAATCCACGCTGCAATTTGTCACATTTCTCTGATACGTAAATTAAGTGTTGCTTCCACGAAAATTTACTATCAAGAAGAACCCCAAGATATTTCATTTGCTTTACCATAATCAAGGGAGCTCCGTCGAGATAAAGCTGAAATGCATCATAGCAAACGTTTCGTTTTTCAATAGCCATGACTGGATTTTTCAGGATTAAATTCTAATTTAAAATCTTTTGACCATTCGGAAGCGAGGTTCAAAGTGTCCTGTGCGTGTAGGAATGTCGCTGGAAGATCCTTACCTTGGAAACAAATTAAGATGTCATCAGCAAAAGCTATGATGTCACAGCAGGCCAGATTTTTAAGTTTAGATAGGAGATCATTGATAATGATATTCCAAAAAATAGGTCCAGATACTGATCCCTGAGGGCAACCCCTTTCAAGACGACAGATTGCTGAAGTTGAACCCAGTTGCATTTTGGCCATTCTGTCATTTAAAAAGTCAGCAACAAGTGAAAAAATGTTAATCGGAATATCCGCTTTTTTAAGGAGATTCAGAATGCAAGGCCACCATGCATTGTTAAAAGCACCTTTTATATCAAGAGAAACCAAGATTGAGTGTAAATGTTTCTTTTTACCTCTCTGAACAATCTCATTCAAACGTAAAAGAGCGTCTTCACTACTTTTTTGAGGGGTAAAACCATACTGATCACAGGAAAGAAAGTCTCCACGGCGCAGGTACCAGCATATCCTGTTAACAAAAAGTTTCTCTAAGCATTTACCAAGAGCCGGAAGTAAGCTTATGCATCTAAGGTTATCCAAATGGGGAATTCTAAATTCATTTATTTTGGGAATAAGAATCACGCGGGCAAGTTTCCAAGCGCGTGGAAAAATACCTGCATCTAGGCAAACATTAAAAAGTTTATGAAGAAAATTGAATATATTTGAAATCAATTTTTTTCATGTTTACAAGCATTTGTTAAAAATATGTATGGAAATAAAATTCAAATGAATTAATTCGTTTACTAAATTCGTATTCTAAATGCATTAAAATATTCAATTTCGAATACTAGCGAATCAATAATCAAGCAAACATCAGTTGCAAACTTGCTTAAAAACATCTAAATACCGAGACAGTTAGCATTACTTAAATAATTATGTCAACATCATTGTTTAGAAAAATTATTTTCTTTCATTTTGACATTTTTTTCTGTCTGAAAAATTAGGGTAATTTCTGTAAGGTACTCTTAGTTTTTCGAAAAATTTGTACATTTGCACTAAAAATAGTTTTATATATTCATAACGCTTAATTCTCAACAAAACAACTTATTAGCAACATCAAGAGACTATTTTTTATTACAATTATCTTTTCAAAGAAACAGTGCTACAGATGTTTGTAACGTTTCTTTACCATTCATTTTTCATCTAAGGGGGAAAAAAAAAACCACTCTTTTGTTGAAACGAAGCTTTCATGCGAAATAGTGCGATACATGCAAATAAAAGAGGCCAACCAAAAGGATCGTTTCTACTCGCCTTTCATTTCCTGAAAGAGCCCGTGTTCACTGAAAGACTTAAAAAAATTGCATTTTTTAAAAAGTTTCGAATTGAAATAAGACATCGAGGATCTGTGAATGGAATCGATATTTTTGCGCGACCTATCTTTTCTCAAGATGCCGCGTTACTTTTCTATAAGTGAATAAATCAACCGAGGAATTACTGAACAATTGCTATATCCGTTTTAAAACCTTTTTGTACACTCTTTATTTAACTTGACTTGCTTCTTGTATTTAAAATTAGAACTTCGTAATCTATTTCTCATTCATTTCTTCAGGAGTTATGAAATTTTAAAAACCTGTGTATTTTCGATGCCGCTGCACTATTTTGATATTTTTGCAACTTCATTGGCAATTCATAAATTTATTTGATGAGATTTTAAGATTGGCGTTATTTAGTAGAGAATTTAAAAAAATAAATCTATATAGTTTCTAATGATAAATCATAAATTAAAATCTAAAAAATTAAAAATACTTTAAAATAAAAAAATCTCCTTTTTAATACTTCTACAAAAGTTATTTTTTTAAAATCTCATGCGCTTGCGGTTTTGAATATTAAGTTTATTATCGATATTTTCCTCTTACATTCTGATATGCTAAAGTACTAAAAATTCGTATAACTTGATGCGTTTTAGATGATAAAATATTTCCTTATCTGTTTTGAGAATGTAATCATAAAGAAATAGATTGCTGTTAGTTAAATTTTGCTTCTTGGCAAATAACGCATTTGAGTAATGAACCTAAAGAAAAAAATAACAATATTCCTTAAAATTTATTATTAAGTTTATTACTAAAAATGAAAAAAAGCTTTTATAAAAAAAGATTTCCAGTGTACTAAAATTTAGAATATTAATTTTTTTTAATAAAATATAGGGTGGTTTGGAACAAGAACTTAATAGCTTGATTTGGTAAGAATGACACGACAAACATCATGAAGGAAATATTTACTAAATATTCATTAAAATTCTTATTCGCTGATAGCTTATTTGTTAAGATCCCATGCTTTTATTCTTCGAACAATTTCATTATGAAAAAAAAAATTTCAAGGAGTGTTTGGAATATTTGTAGCTGTAATCATGCTGACAAAAAATTTAAATCTTGCTGTTTAATGTAAAATTCTCGATAGCTGTAATTGTCTGGGTTTACAACCCTTAGGCCCAATCCAACATATTTAAATTAAACTGAAATCAAGAAAAACTTTTGACTGTCAAGAATAGAATAGTTATAAAAGGATGCGCATGAGATTCCTGCAGAACACGCTCCTGTGATTCCAGATAAAATGATAAAAAAATAATTAAAAAAATGATCCATATATATGGATAAACAATTTTGTATGACGTGGAATTAAAAAAAAAAATTCATTTGATTTTTCTTATGAGAAAGACACTTACTTATTACTTACTTATCACCTAAAATACATTTATCTACTGCTTATACGTGACTATTAAAACAGTTTTCAAAATTTAATGTCTTCCAAGCAATATGCGTGGTTATACGTTAGAGATACGTTCGTCCTGTAATGCAGATAACACGATTTCCTGGTAAGAGGAATAAACCACAATAAACGAGAGCCACTTCATTTCATTTTTAAAAAAGGATCTTACATGAATATTTAATTACGAAAAAATGGCATTTCTTGAGCAACCATTCCTTAAAACCGGGAATTAATGAACTCTTGATGAATGTAGCAGACAGAAAAACAAGAAAAAAATACATGAAAAGTGCCTTGACTTGCACTAAATGCCGTTTAATACAGCAGAACATCTTTCGTGTAATAGTGTTTATAACGAACGATGATAATCTTTGAATGAATGAGTTGAAATATTTATTAAAATAATTGGGAAAGATCGTTCTCTTTTGCTTACGGTCAATTTTCATTGCACAATAATGGAATATATTATTTACCTCAGAAATTCTTTTCTTTCTTTTGAAAGTATTAGAGCATTGATAATTCTATTATGATTGGTTAAATGATGGGATCTTTGAGACAGTAAAATGTCATTTCCCTCGGGATTAAATTTTACATGAAACTTTCACCATTTTTCTTGCTGTCACGATATTTGATTCTTAAATCCGATATCACTTTGAATTTTCATTAATTATTTTATTCAATCATCGAAATTGAAATTACTTCAAAAAATGCTGTGAAATGGCTCATTCTTTGCGACTGTGAGGGATTTTAGAGAAATTTTTATTCGTTTGGCTAAAAGAGCATTAATCATTGCATTTTGCAATCTCTTTACAAATACAAATTATCTTTAAGATACCAAAAAAAATTAGCTAAATAATCTTTTATAACACCGAAATTGAATATTGCAAAATGTAGTGGCGTTATCATAGAATGACAAGACTAAAATGGTGATATACACTCTTATGAGATCCGGTCCCGGTCTGGTTCTACTACATAGTCATTTAGTTTCTGGATACTGCTACTGATGTCGTCAGTTGATATTTTCTTTGATCAAGTATTGGATTCAAAAGAGGCAATCACTTTTATTGAAACGAAAGCTTCAAATAAACAGTTTTCAAATATTGAAAAAACGTTCAAAAATAAAAAAATAAAACTAACTTTTGCTTCTTGAAAATTTAAATTTATACTGATATATTTCCTTTCCTCTCTATCTTTTAAAATTATAAATACTTTTATATAATAATATATTAATTATAAATATTTTTAATAATGTATTAATTATAAATATTTTTATATAAAATTATATATATATATATATATATATATATATTTAATGGCACCTTATTAAACGTTTCATTCATTCCATATTATCTAATTACGCCTTTTTCTCAAGGGAAAAGCCCACATTACCAAGCAAACTTTTACCAACAAAATGGGTCATAAATGTTACTCTCTTCAAGGGAAATACTAATGTGAAAAAAGGCGAGAGAAAATGCGAGAAACGAGAGAGGTGAGAGAGAATGAATATATGTAATGATAATGAATGTATGTATGACAATGAATCAATTTAAAAACGTTAAACACGAACAGAAGTCAAAAATGATAAATACAAGTATAAAAATCAATGTTTCTTAAAAAGTAAAAAAATATTTTGATGGTATTCTTAACCCGCCAGGTGTAGTACATCTTAAGAAGACGACGCAAGAAAACGAACACGATAATGATTTAAAGAAGGACATTCAATTAAGATATGGAGTAAATTTAAGCTGGCACCTGCTACACATACTAGGTCAAATATAAAATGTTTGTAGGTGAAGTGAGCATGTCCTACATGTAGACGAGTCATTTTAATACCCATCTCACTTATAAGAAACACAGGTACAAACAAATGATAAGTGTGATAGCATGAAATATATTCCGCATCTGCAGACCGCATGTCTCTTGCCAAGTAGAAAAAAAGTGTGACGGACAAAGGATTTCTTAACATCACAAAAAAGAAGTCCTGTGCTTAAAGAGGGAGTTGCAGATTTTATCTCCCTGACCAAATCTACCTCTTCATTCCTAGGAATCTTCATCTAGGAATTTGACTCCCCCCCCCCAAATTATAGAAAATCCACTTTTTTCCGGTGTATGTAAAGTGAACAAATTACGAATCGGAATAAACTGTTGAGAATTATCAAATCTCAAAGTCGAAACTTTTTGACTATGACAGTTCTTTATTCATTTCATATGCACGAAGATCACAAGAAAAAAAAATCGGTAATGGATGTATTTATCTTTGCGTCCATAAAGTGTTTTTCTTCAAAATTTGAAAAATCTTATTCATTACTAAGAGCGAAATCATTTCCTTTCTAAAAAAATTCTGTCGTATTTGAAAGCAGCTAACTTAACATTAACTGGGAACTATTTTATTGACAACTCCAGGCCTACATTATCCTTGTGTGTCTAACGATAATCGATAAGAAGCAACAATATTCCTTCCGTTCGATAGATGCAAGCAAATGACTGAGTTTAAGGTATAAATAGGCACAAAAATTGAATTGTCTTGTAAACGGTTTTCTGAATCGATAGTGTGGAATTATTTGAGAAGTTGGGAGACTTTTAGGGAAGGATATAATATTTCATAATGACGCAATTTTGGTGATTTTTGGCTTTTTGCTTTTCTACCAAATGAGCAATCACGATTCTAGAAAAAGATTTCCTTACAGAACTACAAGTTTACTTGTTATTATGTAAATAATTTTTATCGTCAAAATATACTTCTCGAATTCAGAAGCTCTCCGCACTTCTGCACATGCGTAAGGATACGTTTATTTCGTCCAAAAAGGGGTGAGAGTTGAAATAACATTCACATTTATCAATAGTGTGAGCTGATATTACTCTCGGAATATAGAGGCGTAACAACGGCCAACCATTCTACGTCCCACCACATAAAGAAAAACAATATATTTAGTTTCCACATTTCAGATCTTCCTGAACGCAGAGAACACATTTATTTATCTGTGAACAAGAATATAGTCTCAAAAAAATGAACTAAAATTAAGAAATAAATAAACAAACAAACCTCAATACATGCCATTTCGAATCATGGTTTATTCTTATAAACTGCATGCTTTCCGAATTTTGGTTGGAATCGTTTCACGCACAATTCAGCAAGGTTATTGAAAACCATTGCGAATGAAATTTCATGAATATTTATCAGCAGAATTATTGATGAAGGCCAAATTTAGAATGGATCACACATTGATTAGATAAAAAAAAAGTACTGAGAAGTAAAAACAAGCCTTTATGGACTTCTCAAAAGAGAGGCACCAAAAATTAATTTTCTTATATAAACCAAGTCTTCTTCATAAATCAAGAAATATTTCAATATCTATTAATTTTACGAATTTATCAAAAGACTAGCTAATTGCTGTTTTAATAGATTATATAACAATCCATTCTATCCCACGCTACATTCCCTACAACCCGTCCAATAGTACTTCCTTCTCCAGAGAAAACTTATGACCGACTTTCAAAAGGTTGGCAGTGTAAAATCTTGATCCAGACCGATCAAATAAGAGAGTAGAGGAACAAAACATTTCTTTTATTTACAACCTTATGTATGTACACAAAGACAACCTTAATGCTTCCTCAATGGTCTCCAATCAATCGTGGGAATGTCTCTTCATGATCCCTCGTTGTACCTGACCCCTCCCGAACACATGTTAATTATAATCAATTCACAGCTAACAACGTCTTAATTTCACCTGAATTCGACACTTAATAACAACTGTTGATGGTGATTGATCGTTTCTTGAAGATTTGAAGGTTATCTTCATAAGGGAAAAAAATGTAACATCTGGATGTCTTTTCCCTTGAAGACGCGATGGATCTATTTGAAACGACGAGACACCCATCTGTAGCTCTTCACCTGGGTATAACAAATGATCATACACAATGACTCTACTAGTAAAAGGATCCACATCTTGCGTTTTGTAGGCACTTAACTCTATGTGGGAAAACGGGTGACGTTACATCTGGCTGGAATGCCAATTACATTGTCAGGAAACCGGGGAAACGTTACAGAAGTCACCAGAGGCGAACCTATATGAAATGTTTCTCAGAGCAAATATCAAAACAGCGCTGCCCCCTGTATTTTTTTAACTACCCCATATAATCTCCTCCAATATTTTATTTCGTAAGAATGGAATATAAATTTAGCCTATGTAATTATGCATAAAATATTTTTGAATTGATATGAGGTAGCAGCCAATTAAAGCATCTTGATTGTCTAATGAGATGGCTTTAGTAAATTCATTTGATCAAAAAATATTTCGAAATATAAATTGCAAAAATTGTTTTTATTGTTATAATTTAAGTTGAACTTGTTTCATTGCTTCATCAAATTTTTTAATTGTTTTTCTTTTGTTGAAAAAATCATTCTATTTCTAATAACTTCTTTAATCAATAACTTTGGTTTACTTTTAAACAGTTAATGATATTATAGTTTATCAGTATCAGATTTTCTTTTCTTTTTCTGTATAATCTGTATATACTAATTTTTGCTTCAACTTTAGATCTATTATGTGATTATATTATTTAAGTGAACATGAATTATTTAGGAGATTATTTTCGATAATTCTTTCGATTATAAGAATGCATTTGTGGCTATTTATAATTTTATGTATGCGATAAAAATAAATCTGTAATTTCTATTCACTTAATGTATGCAATTATTGAAATAACCATTAGATTTATCGTTGGAAGATAATTATATATATCAGATTTCTTTATTTGCCAAGGATGAACTTTTTTAGGCATTATACAATTTATGGTTGTAGCGAACCTTTTACTGTTTTCCTTATTATGATAATAGGATAATTTCCATTTCAGAAATATATTTGGTACGCTTCTTTTTTTTTGGGGGGGGAGGGTCTTTTCTTATTCCTTTCCCTAATTTTATATGCATTTTGTTGTGCATTTCATAAGATGGTAACTTTGTTCATGCTTAGAACATTAGCGTTCCTGGCAACAATTAATGTGTGAATGAATTCTGATAAATGTTTGCATTTCTGTGATATGCATTTAGGATTTCCATAAAATTTTATAAATTATTTTATTTTATTATATTAGCCTCGTTCAATCTTAATTAAAAATTTTCAGTGGCTTTTACATATTTGTAATATTAGATTGTTCTTTTGACATAATTTTACAGTTTTGTTTGATAAATTCTGTTCAATATAATAGTTCTTGTTCAAAAAAAAAAACAAAAAAACAATAACTTAAACTTAGCAATAAATATCTGGTAAACAATAATTTCATTAATTAAGGTAATAGAAATTTAAATCGATTGCATGCTTAATCAAGATGATAAGTAATCTTAGTTAAATTATATATATATTTTTTAGAAAGAAAGTTTTAAAAATTGAATAAGAGGGCCTGAATCATTAATCATCATCATCATCGCATTTGCTGTAAAACATTCATTTTTATTTTGTTTATACATCATCAAAATTAATATACAGTTACACCCAAAAGTAATAAGCAGTTTTTTCTATTAGTGGTGATGGTAGTATTTTCCTTTTGGAAAAGAAATTATTAATTTCAACACAGCAAATATTAAATAATTCAGAAACTAATTGAATAATCGTATGACAGTATGATATTAAGATGTTCATAAATATTAAGTATTATAAATTAAACATTAATTTACAATATCAACGGTTTACTTGAAACCGTTACTACAAAAGGTGATTACTGAATAGTGAGTAAATAAAGGTAATTAGTTTTTCTTTTGTGCTTTACGAATCCGCCGTCCATTCACATAAAAATTTTAGTGCCGTACAGCATTTTTCCAAGATAATTACAAATTGACAAATATCAATTGAATGCCAGAAATTAAACTACTTTTAAGAAAGCTTTTTAATAAAGCACAAAAGATGAATCTGATTATAATTTTAAAAGTGGAAACAAATGGAACAAAAGAATGTAGGAATCCAGTTCAAAAACATACTTTAGAAATTAGATTCAGCAGCTGTTAATATAAAATTTCAACTGTATATCGATTCCGAATCCTTCCCTGCTTTAAAATAGAACCTTAACTGAGATAAGTTTTCTCAGAAACCTCTGCGATGCATTGTAATAAAAGAGTATTATACTTTTAAAATTTAGATTCTTTTATTTTTTATAGGAGGAATTACAAACAAAAAAAAAATAATACAGCAACCAATATACCAATCTTTATAAATATAAAAAATTAAGATAGAATAAAGATTATATAACTTACTTTTATGTTGAATAATCAATAAATTTATTGAGATTAAATTAATTTATTAAAATTTCTAAAACATTATTCCGATATTAGATAAAAACAACGGGATCAGAATGCTATCTTTAAAAAAAGTAAGAATTTGGCTTCAGATCAAAATATGAAAATATTTCGAATATTTATGAAATATTTTATTTCTGTTTCTTAATTTCACTGAATTTATGTAACTGTAGAAATTTGTATGATTAAACATTCACTGTCAAATACTGAGCAGTGATTAAGTGGTGCATTAAATAAATTTTATTATGAAATTTTTTGAAATATAACTAGTTAGAATGAGCGGGGTAGTATCACCAACAAAGGCAGAACATCACTGTGAGTTTTTTTAGAGGAAAGATAACAACAACCAAAAAAAGTCTCAATTTTTTAAATCTGGTATTCGAAATTACAAATAAATTTAATCATATCCAAAGTAGTATCTGATTAATCATTTGCCATTTTGTCCAGGCAAAGTATCTGATTAATAATTAATAATTTGCCATTTTATCCAGGCAAAGTATCTGATTAATAATTTGTCAATTTGTCTAGGCAAAGTATCTGATTAATAATTTGTCATTTTACCCAGTCAAAGTATCTGATTAATAATTTGCCATTTTATCCAGACCATCTTTCATCGCAGCAAAATTTTCATTGTTTCTCGAATCTGCGAGTAGAAGTCTCATTTTTAGAGAAATTTAGTCCCAATGCTTTTTATTCAGTATAGTTAGTAGAAATTTAGAACAATTTCTTTTGGTGAATAGAAATATGCTCTAATGGATTTATTTATATAAAATCTGATGGTACTTTGATGCCCCCTCCCCTCATATTCCAAATAAGGAGTTTAGAATATATAATTTTCATCAAATGCTACTCTCTTGATTCGTGTATATTACGGCGATATCTATCTTTGATATATGTTTTTCTGCGACGATTGTCTGTCAAAACCAACCAGGAAATGTGAGCAAGGATCTTAAGTAGTTACTTATATTTACTTGAGGAAAATTTCTAAATTAATCAATGTATTAAAAATCAGAATAAAAAGTCCTTTATTTTTATTTTTTTAAAATTTGGAATGGATAGAAAATAAAGATTATTAAATAAATTAAAAAAAGGTACTTTTCTCTTAGTTGCAACTATTTTTTTCTTCAATTTTACGCTCTCTGATAATGATGCCCAGGGCATTTGCACTACAAGCTTTACCCTAATTAAGCCGCACATGTTTCTTTTCTGGAAAACCATAAATATATTCAAAGAATTGAGTGGGGTGATGCAATGGAATTGGACAATTATTCCGGCTTGCATCACATGAAATTATGGATTGCTATGTAACTTTTCCCCTTTTTCCTCACATGATAGTTGGCATTCCGACCAGCGTCATCCATTTCCCCACATATAGTTAAGTGCACACGGACCACCGGATGTGATGTATCCAGGTGAAGAGCCACAAATGTGTATCTCGTCGTTTCATATAGATCCATCGTCTCTTCAAGGAAGAAGAACGTCAAGACATCCAGATGTTAAACTTTTTTTCCTCATGAAGAGAACCTTCAAATCTTCAAGAAACGATCAATCACCATCAACCGTTGTCATAAGTGTCGAATTCAGATGAACTTAGCCGGAGTTAGCTGTGAATTGATTATAACATATGTTCGGGCGATGTCAGCTACAAAGATGGATTATTAACAGACATTCCCACAATCGACTGGAGACCATTGAGGAAGTATTGCTGAGCAGCTATTGGGTGATAAGGAACTCATGTTCACCAATGAGGAAACCGGTGACGGAGATCTCACAGAAATAAAATGAGGTATTTTTGTTTGTTTTGAGGACAGAGAGGAGAGCAGTGAGAGGCGTTGAATTGAATTTCAGCGAGACGTCTTTGCTCGAAGAATTTATTTCTGATTTTTTTAAAAAGCCCCGTTTGATTCTGGTTTCTGTGTTAGGATCCAACCGATCAAGATCGTTGGATTTCTGAAGCGACTTCTGGATTAGACGTTTGAGCCAACAGCCTGTTAGCGTTTTTTATTGTTGTTGTTATTACTTATTCTTCGATTTGATCGGGGAACTATTTCATGATTAATCCTTCAACTGTTACCGGATTTTTCAAACAAGATTAACCTAGAAGAGAACAAGTTGTTTTTTAGTACATGTATAAGGCTGTAAATAAAGGAATTGTTGTGTTACGCTACTCCCATATTTTATCAATCAGGATCAAGATGTTGCAGATTGCGCATTTAATGAAAATAAAAATGAGGCAATAATTATAATCTTTTCAGTTCAAATCATGAGAATCGGAAAAGCGAACTATTAATCTGAACAGAAATTTGACAAAATATTGAAAGTGTAGACACAAACACATGACACGAAGAAAACAAGAAATCAGTTAAAGTTATTGCGCATCAAATAATCGTATTTTCTTATCTTCCTGTTTCGTACTCTTTCCTTTTTCTTCGATTCTGAGGGTAAGGAAAGTCCTGACTTCAAATCAATCTCTTTAAAACACAAGATGTGCTTGTCTCATCACGCAATAGATGTGCATTTTCAATCATCACACAATACGACGGATGTGCTCTTCCCTTTTGATATGCAAACGAATTGGAATTTTTGGCATTCATTTCGGAATTTTTAAAAGGCATTTTGAGATGCAGTAAAGCTTCATGATAGAAAATAATTCCCCCACCGTAATGCTTCAAAAATGAATCATGCTCTTTCTGAAAGAGGGAAGGGGACCTCTAGTTTTCTGGAAGATAAATGAACTGCATTCGAAATGGCATTTTCGATAAGGCTTTCATTTCCATATCATTACTGTTTCATGTTACTTTCACTGACTTTTTTATAAGTTCCAAGTTTTAAAATTTTCGGTTGGTTTTACCTCTAATGGTTCATAAGGAAGTTTTCGCAGTTTATTAAATGAGATAGTTAGGCAGTGAAAAATTTTTTAAAAATCAATCCTTCATCAAAATAATATGGCGATTTGAAAAAAAAGCTGCTTATAAAATGTTTCCGGGGAAATAGTACTAACCAACGGGAATATCTTTCCCATGATTTTTTTTTTTTGGCATAGCTTTTGCACTCGGCGCCATCTCATTATCATGAGAATCGGGTCAAATTTACCTTCTCGTGTACGAAATATAGAAAAAGAATTGTAAACGTCAAAACATTCGATTTTGAGATTTTGAAGAATCTCTATATTTCAGACCTCCCTGGGTTCGAAAAACATATTTTTGGAATCATGTCTCTCTGGATCAGACGGGTGGAAGAAATTTGATATATGGCCTTTAGTCTCAATGTGTATATTTCTACCAACTTTTTAGAAAACTCCAATCAGAGGAAGTCTAGCTCTTCGGATATAAGTTAACACAGTCACTGAAATCTAAGGAGGATAGATAGATAATTCGGTACACAGATTTAACATCTTTAGTGTAGACGCCTGCCAAATCCAACCAGGGATGGACGTCTGTCTGTTTGTACTTTCAGAAACATGCGATCGTTTAAAGACGCAGTGACTTAAATATATCAAATTTGATATGAGATTTTGTGACTGTTTGTGTAACAGTACGCCATACTTCGGTTTCAATCGTTAGTGAAAATGGTGTCTAAAACAAAAGGTTGATTTTCGGTTACTACCAACCAGATGCCAGCAGTTAACCTCCGAAATATTTGCTAACATCCGACAGATTTCGTAAAAATGCTGACTTTTCAAGATAGGTTAATACTTCGTGTCTATGGTATACCAAAGCCAAGTAAAATATTCTTTTTCTCACTTAAGATCTAGGTGAGAAATTTTTTTTTTTGCTAGGTGTAGATATAACACGTTTATTAAAGAGCACGCGGAGAAGTTTTGGAGGTATCATTCCCACTATTTTTTTTTTCTGATTAGAAAAGAAACGGAGGGGAAACTCAAGCAAGTATTAAAAATGATGCTTTTAACTATTTCATATTAGATTTAATTGCATCAGAAGCTTCTATTTTTAGCAAGTTTAACATACATGAAAGCAGAAGCACGGTTAAGACAAAACGAAAATCGTTTATATACATGTATCAACTTTAGAAGGGTTGAAAGACAGACAACAAAAATGAATAATAAAAGAACTATTAAATCGGTGCTATTTAATTGGACATACATTTGATACTAAATGACGTAATAAGCGATACGTAATACATTTTTTACAGGGTTGACACTGCACCAGAACTTGGAAAACCGGGAAAGGCAGTTAATTAAAAAAAATTATCTGAAAAACAGGGAAAATGCAGAAAAATTTGAAATTTTCCATATAAACTTGGGAAAGCAGGGAATTTTAAGTTCCTTAATTTCTTTTTTTTAATCTAAAAAATGCTGATATGTGATTGTTGCCATAGCACCAAAAATGGAACAGCTGTATAATCACCTCTTTTATATTATTTTCTCCTTTTTTTCTGTATAGATCAGTCTAATTTCGATTTCAGCGACAGTTGTTTTCTTCCCATGAGATTCCCGGATTGCAGCTAATGAGAATGTGCAAGATTGCTATAATTAAATGAGAGAATAGAATAACAACATTGAGAGGAATAGCAACATTGAATCTGCGGAAGCATCGCGGTGGTGTTTCGTCACTCATACGTGTGTTTATTGAATAGTTTGTATATTATTTAAGAAACTGTGAGCTTAATCAGTGTAGATTAGAAATTTCTTTAAATAATGAGCTGCTCAAAATTCGTATTTAATGCGGATTGTAGGGATAAAAATAGAGTTAGAGAAGTTTCGTTAAATCCGTTAGCTGCGCACAGCTCGTTTTGTAAGAAGATAATGAGCTTAAATAATATGGAGAAATCAAGCATTTACTAGTTATGCCAAATGAGGAAAACATATAAAATTTTGTGCCAGTTCAAAAAAGTCATATTCGATATTGGACTTTGTAATACAAGGAATACAGGAGAAGATGATATAAAAAGTCTCAAAACGTCCAATTTGATGTCCGAAAATAAACCGACTTCAAACTTTTTAGTTCAAGAAGAATCATGTAAAGCTAAATTATTACGGGCATTAAACCTTCTTGAGTCACATTCGTTCTTTAATATATTCAATGATATCTCGGAAATATTTTCATATATGTTCACTGAGAGTGAAAGAAAAAAATGGTACTTTAGGTCGTACAAAAATGTCGTACATTATTTGTTACGGATTAGCTTAATTTTTGAAACAAGAAATCTTTAAATAATAAAAGAATTGTATTATGTTTTAATGAAGCTTTAAATTTTATCTCACAAAAATGCCAATTTTTTTTATTGTCAAATATTGGCGGGAATTAACCAAAAGACAACATAACAAAATACATAGATTTCAATAAAAAAAACTTATCATGGATCTGCCACGAGTGATAATATTATAAATGTTTGTTTTAAAATTAGATTCTATTATATTGTTGTTAACAATCTTCAGTCATTTCTTTAAAAAATTTTGACAACTGAGCCAATGATTCTTCTCTTATATAAGACTCTTCATTTTTGTTAAACAGTGAATGAAAAACGTTGTCAAAAGAAAAATAATTGAAGAAAAAAAAACATTACAGTTATAGGACAAAATAAAGAAACGCTCATTTAAAAATGAGTCGTCCTTCGATCGTCCAATAAAAGGCTGCTTCGTGTTGCAACAGTGTGCTACCTAGTGGCGGCGAAAGGGAAGGTATTATTCAAGCATTTAGCAGTGTGAGAGTTGCATGAGAAATTCTGTATCTAGCAAAACGTGATTATACCCGACCTCTCCGGCATGAAAAAAAGGCATGATAATAGGAGCTCGCCTCGCAAGAGCGTCCGTGTCCAAAATAATCAATCTTGTGGATGTTTCAAGGGCCACTGAGTCAAGGGTTATGACAGCCTACACAAACGTGAGTAAGGCGTCTTCTGCGAAGCACAACAGCTGGCGAAAGTCGGTTGAAGGACCATGATAGACGGATGTTGAAGAGGATAGTCGACCGAAATCGCAAGACTACACTGCAGCAGATAACGTCTGAGGTGAATACCGCCTTTCAAAACCCCGTATCCATGAAAACTATTCAACGAGAGTTGCATGCTGCGAACATTCATGGCAGAGTAGCTATTCCAAAATAGTTAGTTTCGGCGCGGAATGCTATGAAGAGACTACAGTGGTGCCGAGACTACCTAAACTGGACACAAATGCAATGGGAACAAGTCATCTTGTCTGATGAATCCTCATTTGCATTATTTCAGCCCACCGGACGTGTGTTCGTCTGTCGAACACCGGCAAGAGCATTTCATGTTAACTGCCTGGTTTCAACTGTGAAATATGGAGAGGATTCTGTGATTGTGTGGGGCACAATATCTTCCCGTGGATTGGGGTCTCTCTTTGTCTTGAGGGGGATGATCACAGGCGAACATTATCGACGCATTCTCGCAGATCATCTTCACCCTATGCTTCAGACTTTCTTTCTGGGAGAACGATCAGTGTTCCAAGATGACAACGTCCCTGTTCACATATCTCGCTGAGTTTAAACCTGGTTACATGAGCATGATGATGAAGTGGAACTTCTGACCTGGTGTCCTCAGTCCCCTAATCTCAATATCATTGAGCCTTTGTGGGGTTTTTTTAGAGAACAATATCCGTGTTCGGTTTCCTCCTCCACGCACACTATATGAACTCGAGACGGCTCTGCACGAAGAATTGATGCGAATTCCATTGAACTTTGCGTCAAATGCAAATTGCCATTCAAGCCAACCCCTTACTGATTAAAAATTTTCATTTATTCACAGGTGTTCCTATTATTTTGTCCTATACCTGTAGATACTTATTTTTTTATAGAGCTTGATGATCTAAGAAATCTAAGGATGGGGGGGGGGGATACTGATATTGGAATAATGACTGCAAGTTACATGATTACTAGTGGAGCTACTGAAACTGAAAAAATAAACTTTTTTAGCAGAGTGTTTTATATTTGTGAAGAATACCAGAAAAAGTGCATGATAGCATGTCCAAAAATTTTATTGTTTTATGAACTCCCTCTTCTCTAAATCCACATTTATTGATTAACCTCGGTTTTTCCACTCATTGAAACTATCCATTATTGTTGTTCCATTATAACTAGACTGTGAGTACTATTCTCACGTTTCCTCTTCTATTGCATATACGTATTGAGAGAATACAGGGAGTTTTGTTCAGATTTGTAAGGCAACCTTATTCTAAGAATTACAGTGTTTTAATTTCTGTATTTCATTATAAAAAAGCAAATAATAATAAAGCTTCTTTTAATTAAAAGTTCAAACATAAAATTAAAAGTTATAAATGTAGAAATATTAAAAAAAAGTTTTAATAATTATTAATAAAAAGCTTTTTATTAACTTTTGAGACTAATATTAGCTTCGTCTTTGTAAGGTATGAAAACAAAAGATACTTCATAGTGATAAAACAGTTAATTGATATGTCAAGTGCACATTTCTAAACTGTAGATACAAAGCATTTTTTTAAGCTGAATGTTTTGAGCAGCCGAGTAATTCTCTTGAAAAGAAGTCAAATTAATTATCTCGTTTTAATGTCAAAACCACTCCTCAGGAATCTTCTTTCTGCATTTGAATAGGAATGTCTGGGCTGTAATTACTATATTGTATAGTTTTATGAGTAATACTTGTTAATAACCGTTTTTTTATTTTCTTAATAAAAAGAACTTATGGACACGTTTTAATGGGTTTATATATTAGAAGCAAGCGGGTCTTTTCTCCGAATTAAATAAGTTTTAGATAAGAATACATTAATATTTTTACTGCATTGGCCGCATTAATTTTTTAATCGCCATCTTATCGAATTTTACTTTTGTTTAATATTTATAAAGACGGAATTTTTGACAATTGCAATACTTTTTCTCTTGACGTATATGCTTCGTTTAGAAGAAAAGGATGAAAAAATGGAGAAAACAAATCCTTTTCTTTTACACCAATTGCAAATTGAGAAAGACTTTTCCATATTTTATACAAATTTACACATTTTTTGTAACTTTTAAATGGTGCCTGCCCTTCAGTAAAGCATTTTATAATTTTGTGTAAATAAGAAGAAATGAAGCATCATTGTGATATAATTTTGCTTTACAATGTTCTAATTTCCTACAAAGTTAGAAACTAAATCAAGTTTCCTTTGAAAACTTTTGAATCAGTCGCCTTGAGATATCTGATATTGCTAAGTAAAATGTCCGAATTACCTGCAGTAGAGGAGAAAGTAACGCGAGTGATGTCGCCCACTGAAGTGAACAGGAAAAGAGTTGATGAAAAGTCTTCTAAATCAAGTGCGGGCGGAAAAATAACTAAGGAGAGTCGGATTTTTCGAGTGGTATTTCAAAAATAATCTAACCAAAATTCCAGCTGTTGTTCGGAAAAGTGATGATAGAAAAGAGTCTGTGTTTAACATTTCAATTATGTTTTAGTCGAACTAATGGATCTTCCGGCTTTGGCATATGAGTGGTAAAAAATATGAAACTCCTTCCCTAAAATAATAGTGAACTTTTAATAAAGGCTGTAAACCCGCTAACCAATGAATTTTTTTATAAAGTCTTTGTGTTTTGTTCCACTTTTAACAATACATTTTTCGAGTGTGTTGCGTTCTTTTTCTATTTAATGAGTGGTAAATTTAACTAAATGTTTCGTGAGTTTGCTAGCATTGTTCTTCTTTTCTTTTATAAATTATGAAAGAGCAAGAAATTTTAGAAAAAATATTCTTAAATTTGGAAAACCTTTTTGTGAAGAGTTTAAACAATTCAATAGACAGAAACGTTTTAGTTCAAAGGCTTTAGAGGATATTTTTAATGCTATGAATTGTATTGAAATATAAATCGGTGATAAAACCTTCATCAAAGACATTTCAAAATTGTCTTTCTCCTCAACGGAAATTTCTCACGTCGAGGAAGCGAGTTTAAACTTCTTGCAAATCATCCTTTAAATATCTCTGAGATTATTGCAAAACTAGATTCCAGCAAAAACTTATTTTACAGTTTGGTTTGATAATCTATAAACACATCGCATCCAGCATAACTCTGTTTTAGAAAAACCATGAAATTTGCAACAGCTAGATCAGGATTGTCAGTATCAGTCAAATGTGGATCCAAACTTTAGGAAGCAGATGTTCTGTTGTTAAAGTTTCATGTGACAATTTAGAAAATTAAAATTCTTGAAACATCACAAAGTGAAAAAAAATCTAATTGCGTTGTGTCCAAGTAGAAAAAAAATTAAACCTACATCAGATATCATTAATCTCAATCTAAGTACTTTGATCCCAGTGAAGAGAATGAAGAGCCTGTTCTACAAATCCAGCACATTTATATAAATTTTAATAAAATTCAATATTAAAAAAGGAATTGAAATCATAGAACATCAAATATTTCATGATAACAATTGAAATACATTACGCAACAACACTGAACTACTCAGTTTAGTTTAGTTATATTATTTTCCAACTTTAAAGCAACATTTGGGTTCTTTTGGGATGGAATTCGTAATTTTGAATCTCGGTCAGAGAGTGAAAACGACACATGAGTTGCTACCTTCCTTCTCTAAATTTCCGCACCACAGGACTAGAGAGCCAATTGGGCTCAACGTGCACCAGACCCACTTGCATGGTAGGTTCTTCAGTGGAGTCTCGAACCTTGGACCATCCGGTGTCGAAGCCGAAAACTCACTATCGGTCACCGCGGCCGCAGTACATCGCCCATTTATATAGTTTAAGTCGATCATATATGTATTCAAATAAGTAAAAAGAAACACACATCATTATAGTATTAAATCCAAGTATTAACTTTAACTGAATTTTAAATTAAATCCCATTTAAAAATGACCACTAATAGTTAATTACCTCAACTTTAGGCATTAGGTTTTAAAGTTTAGTTTAAAGATTTTTAATTAAACTTGCTAATTAATTTTATTCTTTCTGCATAAAAATAAAACAAATACTCTCACTTAATATATTTCACTCTCCCTGATTTCAACATCTTTTTTAATGGATGTAACTCAGCTTAACAATCGACGCCATTTAGGCTTCGGTTTAAATGCAACCATTAATTCACTCTTTCAACTTACACTTCATTTTACAAATTTGTATTTCTAAATAAAAGGTAAGAAATACCAATTCCGCCTAATGTGACTAACAATTAATCAATTAATTAGTTTCGCTATTAAAAGAAATCCCTCAGGTCTTTTTCTATATTAAGGGGACAGTGAACTTTGAAATAAGCAAAAATGGACGAAAACGTGCAATTTTATTTCTATCATTTCATCAACAAATTATATGTTTAGATTTATTTAAAATAGTGTTATAAAATGTATTTTTCAATAAAATAAATATTTGAAGGGTTGAGAGGGGTAAAAGTACATCCTAATGACTTTTCTCAAAATAATATTGCAATTGAATTTAAATATCTTTAAAATGCTCCAGGTGCCTTAATTTGATAATGAAGATTTCGGTCAAACATTTAAAGAAAATGGAATATGCATTTTATGCTTCGAGTTTTTTAGCTCATTAAAAAGTCAGTTTAGTTCAGAAAATTCGTGTGAAAATTCAGTGAGTGTGCATAAAAATATTTCTAAAATAATTAGCATTTAATTGGAATTACAAAATCATACGTAGTTTTGTTCCAAATAAATTCTAATTGGAAAATTAGAAAGTGATATAAAAAATTAAAAATTATGTCGCCTAGAATATTTTGAAATTTTTAAAAATTATATATTTTTTGAAATTTTTGAAAATAATATATTTTGTTTTAAAATGTCTTTTAAGAAATTCGACGTATTTATGTTTTAATACATATGCATAAAAAAATTTCATAAGTTTAACTTCATAATTCCTAAAAATGTCTTATAGAGTTCACTGCCCCCTTGATGCATGCACTTCATATTTATGCTCATTAACTATCGGTCCTTTTTGTAGTTCGTAATAAATAATTAGGAATAAAGTGATATTCCTGATTTCAAAGAACCGCTTCTTGTTGTTTGGGAAAGTGTGACAAAGTAATACATATTGCTTACCCAGATTTTAGTTTCAATCGGGAGAAGAGAAACGCGTCTAAAATGGAAACTCTCCTTTATTAGAGTGTACGCGAGAAACATTTGGTGAATACCATCCCTGCTGGTTTAAATGGCTGATTCAGTTCATGTTTGTTTTTGAAGTTTTGCCCAAATTGCAAAATCTGACTTTAGAGCACCAGTTACTCTAGTTACTTTTTTTTATTTTATTTCCCATTCGTTTTGTCAGTACTGAGATGTTTGTCAGCGACTGCCAAAAATGACTCGAAGCATTGTTTCGACCCCTGCAAAATTCTTATGGAGTAGTGTAAAAATTAAGTATCGCAATACATGGAAAATGATTATATCAAAGCTGTAAAAAGATGGATAAGTACTCAAACATCAAACAAATTTATTGCTTCACACATAACAAAGTTATGATTATTTTAGAACGTACAAGTTTGCCCAAAAACGTGCTTACAGATTTCTTTGCAGTCCTTTTTAAATATTTGACTCTGGTTGGTTATGTATCGATTGAGCTGAAAAACATGAAAACGAGAAATCTCGTGACCCTGCCACAATGTTCGACCTGCTAAAAATGAGAAATCTCGTGATCCGGACGTAATGTGTTAATATATTTGATTTTGTTCAGCATGCGGAACAATTTTCTTTCCTGTCTGTCTGACACTTTTTCCTTCGCAATCCATTGACAGCAGGATAATAGTTTCCCTCCCCGCTGCTCGTCCCATGATATTTCCTGATGGATTCTTCGCCGGAAGAAACGTGATCATTGGACTGCGACGGAGAAAAAAAAGAGAGAATATTTATTATTCGATACATTAGTAATGGGACAAAGGGAAATGAAAGAACAGTAGCATGCAAGAATAAAACTTAACCACGTAAAGAAAGTAGGATAAAGAAAGAATGTGCGCACAAACATTTTTAATTTTCTCTTACACTTAGCACGGATAGATCAAAATTGCCTGAATGCCAAAAGATTAGGTCATCATTTTTTGAGAACTCTCCACGTTTCGGATCTCCGTGAGTTCTAAGAAACTATTTTTGGAATAATGCTTACCTACAGAATGTGACAGAAGGATGAAATACGTGCTATCATAACTCTAACTTTATATCAAATTTTGTGCACTCATGTTAAGAACTCGAGAATATGGATTGATAAAATTTGGCTCATAAATTTACTACCAAAATTTGGGTCAGAATCATCGAATAGTTGTCTGCCTGTCAGTATGTTTATCCATGTTACTAATGCATACATTAACTCAAAATCGAAAAAGATAGAGAATGAAAGTTGGAATATAGTTTCTTGGTATTATAAATGCAAGTTTGTATTATATTTTGTATCCGATGAATCAAAAGGAAGAAGTACGAAATATACTTTCATGACTATACTGCTAAGCAACATCGAAAATACATCTTATTGTGTGCACTTGAGGGGAAAACATTCTTCTTATATAATTGATATTTGAACAAAGTTATTTAAATGATAGTATTTCCTGTTTTTGTCTGATTTCCCTTTCGATCTGTGCAATTTGCTTCTACTGCGATTCCTTCTTTTCAATAAGTTCTATTATTTATTAATTAGGGTCTATGAATTTCATTAACTCAAGAGATTTTGAAGTGTTCTTCCTCACGCTGTCTCGTGCATGGGCATAACGGTGCACTTTGTTTTTCGTTGTTGTTAAATTTCAGAATACAGTGGAGAAAATTTAGTTTGTATTTAAATTTCTACTTGAGGTCTATTGCGGGATGTTGGTTATACTTAAAATTTAAACGTCAAACAAACGTCCAAACTTTCTATCCCGGACACAATGCGTATTTTTTAAAATTATCAAGTTCATATGGCAAAGAAATAAATTGATAACAATCGAAGCAATCCATTCGACGAATTAATTTTAAAAAGTATCAAAAACACTAATTAACTTCTCCCCCCTACCCTAAGGCACATGAAAAAGGTGAAAGATGTAGATGCCGCGACAGCATCAATTATGACTCATTCTTAATACACAATATCCCTATCGAAAAAAAATACGTCGCTGTATCAGCAGAGTTTGGCCAACTCCACATCGTCTCAGAGTGGAGAGAACCCACCAACGCATTGGAAGCTTCTCATTCTCATATATAGAGTGCATCCCTAGCGAGACTGAAAAACATCATAGGGAAAATATCATATACCTAACTGCAAGCATTTTTAATTTATTGAAGACTCTTTGATAGATAAAAATCAAATGTTAATAAAATCAACTGTTGGTTTTCAAAAGAATTAATACAAAGAACGTAAGTGAAAAATTGAAAAAAGTAATTATCTCAAATTATTCATGTAAAAGCATTTGCATGATAACTCCGGGTATTCATAATTAAACGGCCCTATTTTAAAGCTATCTATAGAATATTATTGAATTTTCAGTAAGATATAATAAAAGGATAAAAATTTGAGCGAATAAAAAAATTCAGTTCAAAATTTCGCCACCTAGGGCGAATTGAATCATACATTCATAACTGGTTCTTTGTTTAGTTTTTCCCGCCATTTTATATGTAGGTCAAACTATCACAATAACTTCTACGCATTAAATGACATAATCTCTGAAGTGAATTAAAAACTTTAATTGAAACATTTAAAACCATCACCTTCGATGGCCACTGCCGTCAAATGATTTGAAGTCACTGCTCTCAGCTGAAATATATATATAAACAGTTTGAAAATCCACAAGAGAAAAACAACATATTTGAACGGCGGAATGTGTTTATGTCTCACTTTGAGGCTAATACAGAACAGCTTTGGAACATCCTTAAGATAGACAAAGCACTTCATTTGGACGGTTCGGTGAATATTCACAACTGCCAAATTTACAGAGCCCGATAACCTGCGTTTAATTTTGCAGTCATTGTTGCAGTGACCAAAAATAACGGTGTGGTATGGGTTTATTTATTATCGGCTCTATTTCTTCGCTGAATGAAGTTGTAGAGGTCCGGTAACATGCTCGATCACCAACCTGTGCTAAGCTTCGTTTAAACAAAATAAAATTGTTTTAGATCTGAACGCATGGTATTGGCTTTCAAGCGCGATTTTCATGCAAAATAGAACCCTCCACACTTCAGTCTTTTTATGAAAATCCTCAAAAAAATCACTTCATAGAAGAGCATGTCATCAACCGCCTCTTTCTGTATATGTGGAATTCTCGATCGCTGAAACTAAGTCCATTGGACTTTTGGTTTTAATGATACTCAAAACATCTGGTAAATTGTGTTAATCCAATAAGTTTATCTAAATTTACAGATAATATTAAGTTTCCAACTTTGCTTCCCCCGTTTTTCAATAAATAGCTGCAACTGTAAGTTCTGTTCATCACACAGTAAGCTTGGGCGTGAGGCAACGTAACGACAGCATCATATTATTGAATTTGTATTGTCATCACAAATCATTTCTCTGTCTGAGATGCATGATTTCTGAGCCGAATTCTCGTCATTTGCAAGAAGTTTTGATTTTCTATTTCATGTCAAGAAAACTACGAATACTCTCAAGTACTTGAGTTTGCTCTTAATAAAAGAATACACGATGAGGGGTTTCAACACTTCAAACTGAACGTTGAGAGTGCCATGGCTATGCTCCTCATTTGGTGGGATTAGCTCGGTGTGATGTATCATGAAATGCTGAAACAAAATGGAACCATCACGAGGGATCAATAGAGGACTTAAATTTGCATTTGAATCTAACATTGAATAAAGAAATGGCGACTGTATTACGATATACTACAAAGTAATCTTCCAGCATGATAAGGCTCTGTCACGTATCTCAAGACATATCAAGACATACGTGGAAACGCCAAGATGATAGGTCTTACATCATCCGCTGTATTCAACATTCGTTGCTCATTTCTACTATTATTTATTTCGATCGATGACAAACCTCACCTGACTGATCAATTATTCCACTCTTAGATCCACAAATGGATCGGTTCCCGGATCGCCTCACAAGACGCATCTTTCTTCCGACATAATATCCGACAATTTCCAAATAAAAAGCAGTAGCTAACGAGAGACAGCACTTTGAATCATGAACATGTAATCACTTTTTTAGAATAAATCCTCTAAGTTTGGAAAAAAAAAGGTGGAAGCAAAGTTGAATGCCTAATATTTCATGACAAATTCATAGACTATCCGAAACACATTTCGGTCAACTGTGAAACATGCTACCTAACGATTTCAGATGGTAGCTGAAAATGTTGGCCGTCATTTCGAACATCTTTTGTTGTAATAAAATTTGTGAATTATCACACGTATGTCATTCTTTAAAGAAACGTCATCTAGAGGCCTAATTTTGAACTAATTTTTTAATTCGGTCCAGCAGGAATGCATTAACTCAACCTACATGAAATTTTATAACTTCCTAAACAATATTTCAGTCCGTAGACAACTTTAAAATAAGGTTATTCAGTTATAGACACCTATATGTTATGCAGACTATTTTAAAATATCTCTAAAATTATATTCTTAAGCATTTATCTCAATATCAATATGCTTGAATTTTCTTGGTTTCGAAGGTAAAGAAGATTTTCGATAAACTTTCCAAGCTGCGTGAAGTGCAAATTGAAAAGCAGCCATTTTCCTCCCAGCATCATTTCATTCGCTCGGTTACTGCTAGTCAAAATATAGAGGCGAGATGGATGTTTATCTTTTCTCGTTGTCAGAAATACCGAAAATATGAGGCGATGAGAAAATGCCCTGTTTCAAATATTTATTTTCGGGTTCAGGTTTCCCGCTTTTTGTTGCATTTCTAGCCTTTGGCAGATTATTTTCAAAATATTTTCCTATCCGTTTCTTGGCAAATAGCTTTGCTTTGTAAGAATTGTGTTTCCCTTTGCTTTTCAATTCGGATCGGTTGCTCTGATATTATTCTTTTTTCATATTTGTTAAGCTGAGGAATAAACATTCATAACTGAACATCTTTATGAAACATTTTCTTTTAGAATATATGTATAAGATCGGAGTGTCAGCCATCTCAAAGTAAATATCAAAGCTTAGAGCAAAAAGATATATTTTGCAAAGCATGCTTCTTCGCACTTCTCTTGAAACAGCTCATGTTTCGGTAGTGCGGAACTACAGCATCCCTAATTTTTTCAGATTATGATACGAATCAGGGAAAAAAACTGAAGTTATTCGAAAAACTCATTATTGAGAAAACGAATTGAGAATTCATTATTCTAAAAATGACAGTACAGAGAATACTTCAGCATAATTATAGGCTTTCATATAGCATAGTGAACTGCGGGAACCATTAAAGTCAGATCATGATCAACATCTAGAGTTCTAAATTGAACCTCACTTCGGGTGAATTCACATTTTTCTTTCTTGAGAAAAGTAATTGGGACAGAAAAATGCCACTTGAATCCAATTTGATTTGATAGTCATACGAACGGTACGGGAAAAAAGTTATTGATCTTTTTAAACGAATAAAAGATTTTGTTGAGTTTCATAAAGTAAAATATCTAATTAGATTTTAGTTAGTAATTAATTATTAAAAGTTAATTTAAAGGGTTTAGTTTAAATTAAGCAGAACTTTTCGTAGAAATTTAAGTTATGGTACCGCCATTGCGATTTAGCATGAGCTGCCACTGTAGGCCTAGGTCCAGAATTTGATATAGTTTTACGATTATGGTGATACAACCTTTGCGAAATTTGATCATTCTTGCTAGAAGCATTTTTCAATTACCATACTCAAGCTTCAATTTTCAATTACAATACTCAGACACAATTTCAAAAATATGTTTTATAGCAACATTTTAAGCTTCTGCTTAAAATGTTGAGATCCAGGAATAGCACAGATTCTACTTTGTGAGCGATTGTGATATTTGCCCTTCGTATACAAGAAAATAAAATACGAATATCAAATGGTCCATTCTCCATTATAGCATATATTTATGGAAAAGATTGTGTTTAGTTTCATTACTGCAAATTCAATTATGTCGCAATTATTTCTTGTGTCTTGGAATGTGCTATCATACATTTTGATAGATATCAATTATTTTGAACTCTATGAAATCCAGATGCGGATGTCACTTCTCTAAGCGAGCACTAATGGACCATAAATATCCGACACTTGGCTCCATTAATTTATTTCTTAGATATACTATCATAAATTGGGTTCACTGCTGTTCGAGTTGAGGTAATTTTGTTAATATTGATTCATTGCATCCATAATTGAAACCAGAAGAGACAGAAGG
Organism: Argiope bruennichi; assembly: GCF_947563725.1. Taxonomy (NCBI): domain Eukaryota; kingdom Metazoa; phylum Arthropoda; class Arachnida; order Araneae; family Araneidae; genus Argiope; species Argiope bruennichi. The sequence continues at coordinate 6,540,262 of NC_079160.1, forward strand.
TTTTCTCTAGTTATCATTATAAATTTATGGGTACTGCTGATGTGATAATTTTGGGACCTAAAGATAATCTTATGAAATGATTTTGAAGAATTTCTATATATGAATTATTCCATTATTAGGAACCGTGCCATTTTCATTCGTCAGAAAATATTCGAAACTTTTTTTTTCTTTATCGAAATGGATAAGTGCACGGTACTAATAGAACGTATGCGAACGATTTTAACACGCATATTCATTTTAAATTCTTTTGTTTAATGTTTATAACGATTAACTTTTGTAATCGATTTTTTAGTTAATCCGTAACGTGATATTCACAACATCAGTGAGTTCTCATTGAAAATACTGAGTATTTTCTGTATACTTAGTATTAATATATATTTAATATTATACAGTATATTAATACAGTATATTTAGATATTATATTAATATATTAATACAGTATATTTAGTATTTCTATATATTAATTATCAGTTAATCGGTGAAGTTCAATTATTTATTTATTTTATTTTATTTTGCCATGAAAAGATGTCTGGTGGATATTAAATTTCAGAAATAAAAAAGAAAGAAAGAAAAAAACAGGTTAGAAAAAAATGTATTAAGCAAAAGTATTTAAACAAATTTATTATGATTGTCATTTACCGTGCTTCGAATTCTTCAATCGTGTAGGCTCATTGTAGTGTGATGGAGAAATTACTCCCATAGCTAAGCTCTAAATAAAATGATGAAGGTACGCCTCTAACACTGCATATTCTTTGGCAGGTGAAATTGGGATTTTTTTTTCTTCTTTTTTTTATAGGTCATTTCCATTTTTATAATATCTTTGTTTGAAAATATTTAGACATAACCAAAATAAAGTAATATTCGATATTGCGAGTTATTCAAGTTTCGAAAACACAGTGATAAAACAGGAATTACAAAAATGCAATGGTGATGTTTATTTAACCGCATTCAATGGCCCTAAGATGCTAAAAGTGGTTTGTTTGGATCCGCTTGGATTTGTTTCATGATTATTGAGACGTAAAAATTCTGAAGTGTTTTTTTTTTTTTTTTCATTCCATTTCTAAAATGAGAGACCAGAAATTTAAGACAACTGTTTGTTTCCGATTGAGCTGTTTTTTTTTTAATTATTTGAATATTCTAGTAATATTTTATTTAGTATTTTGTCTATTTCACCTTCTGCTAATGAGATAAAATTATAAATTTAAAATGCAAAAAGTAAAAATTATTGTTTTTTATTTAAAACTTAGAGATCAAATTTATGTTAAATTAGAGATCAATTTTATTTAAAACTTAGAGAGATCAAAGCAAAATCATGAAATCGCTCCAAACAATGTTATAAAGAAATCAAGCAACAATAAATGTAGCAAGAAAAAAAAATTCAAAAAAAGTAACTTAAAATATAAATTATAAATTTTATTAAAATTTCAAATTGTCATTTATTCTAATAGGGCTTTACGATTTCACAATTTTTTCCATATTTTCTATAAAAAATTATTTTTTAAAAACTTTTTTAAATTTTTTTATTAATATCATTCGAATTTTGAAACTGCACCCATATTGATCCAAGGTTTCATTGTCCCGGTCACTCTCTTTTCTGAATGGATTCTTTGTCTCGGTATCGATGTCTCATAGACGGATGTCTCGAGCGATGGGCTAGAAATCATTAACCTGTGATACCTGTAGACACGAAGGATTGCCCTAATGATCGTGTTTGTTGTTTGCTTAGGATCAGCCATGGCAACGGCGAACATTTTTGTTTCAAAGGAGTATAATAAGACGCTTCCTAACATTTCAGAGTCTATTTCATTCCGAAACTGCATTAGTTTCTATGAATTGTCTGCTTATTTTCTTACATTTTCGGTCGAATGGATTTATGCGAAATGGAAAGTGCTGAAAAGTAATTATTGTTATGTTGTTATTCAGATTATTTGCAGTAAAACTGAATCCACCATCATAAACGATAGTGTAAAATCTTGGTCCAGACCGATCCAATAGGAGAGTAGCGTAACAAAACAATTCTTTTATTTATAGCCTTATATATGTGCACAAAAACAACTTGTTCTCATCTAGATAAATATCATTTACAAACAAATAACAATTCGATCGCGAAATAGTTCTTCGATCAAATCAGGAAATAAGTCACTAAAAAGCCGCTAACAGGCTGTAGCTCTAAACGGCTACTCCAGGGGCCACTACAGAAATTCAGCAATCGTTATCGCGTGAAACCTAACACAGAAACTCGAATCACACGGAACTTCTTAAAAAAATCACTAACAGCTTCTCCCGACACCGACGTCTGTCCGAATTCCAATTCGAAACCTTTCACTGTTTCCCTCTCTGACTAAAAAATACAAAAAGACTGCATTTTATTTCCTCCAAATATTTGCCTCCGAGTTTCTCAGTCGTGAACTTGAGTTCCCTATCATCAAATAGCTGCTCAACAATGCTTCCTCAATGGTCTTCACTCGATCGAGAAAGTGTCTGTTAAGCATCCATCTTTGTGGCCGACCCCTTTGGAACACATGTTAATTATGATCAATTCGCAGCTAACTTCGGCTGAAATGCACCTGGATTTAATACTTAATAACATCGGTTGCTGATGATTGATCGTTTCTTGAAGATGTGAGGAGTCCCTTCATAAGGGAAAAAAAGTTAAGCATCTGGATGTCTTAACATTCTTCTCTCTTGAAGACATGATGGATCTATTTGAAACGACGAGACACACATCTGTGTCCCCTCACCTGGATATAACAAATGATCAGAAACAATGACTACTAGTGAAAAGGATCCACATCTGACGGTCCGTATCACTTAACTATGTGTGGGAAAAACGGGGACGTTACATCTGGCCAGAATGCCAATTAAAATGCGAGAAAAAAGAGGAGATGTTACAATGTAATATAAAGGATCGGCGTAAAGGGGGTAAAACACTTCATCTTCTAAGTCCCAGCGGACATTTTTTCCCTAGGAGAATTCCGCAATGATTCATCATAAAGGGCGCTTAGAATTCTATAAACGATGTAGAGCGGCGTCTATATAACATCACATATTTTCAATATTACTATTCTTTCTTTCTCATTTTTATTTTCTCCTATACAAGGTATTAAATATACAAGATATTAAATATCTCCTATACAAGGAGAGAAATCATAGTAATCATCCACTCTTGAGACTTTTGAGTTTGGAAATAATATTCTCGAGAAACCTTCTGTCTTCCTTCTATATGAAATCTTGAGGAATTCTGTTTATACTGTGGTAAAGTTTGTATTCATATGTCTACCGGAGAAGCTGATAGCTCAAAAGCTGCGATAAATTAGAATGCATTAATTACATTTAAACGATGATTTTTTTAAAGACCAATTTTGAATGATGCCTGTCTTTCTGTTTAAGCATTAATACAATAGCGACCTAAAGGGATAAAGATTTGAAAATATAGTTTTGTCATCAGAATTATACTTCTCTATGAAATCTAAGATCAAATTCGTCGAATGATACTAACTGTCTGCCTATCTTTCTATTTGAGAGGCAAATTAACGTAATAACTCAAAATTATGAGTATTTACGTAAATGAAATTTAGTATGTGGTGTTGGCATTAAAACTGCAAATTTCTATCGAAATTTATTTATTTATTTATATGAATTCTTAGAAATACGAAAAAGTTTGTAACGAAATGCACTATATTTGAGAAAGGAAAATCGGGAGGGGTATTTATTAACTGTCCGCGTCTTATTCAAGAAAAAACTTTTGTTCTTGTATTTTTGAATTTTTTTTCTATCACAAAACATTTATGGGGAAAATAATTTCTAAAACCATATTTCTACATTTCAATGAAAGTTACAAAATTCACCCAAACATAGTATAAAAAAGATTTATTTAAGTGCAGTGATCCAATTTTTAGCCAGACACTACATTCCGGAAAGCGAAGGGTTTATAATTTGATTAATGTTGCCAATATTCCGAATGAACGGAAAATCCCTCCCTAGTCATCTATCAAATATCAGAGAATTCTCATTAAATAAATTTGACTCGAAACAAAGCTTTACAAATCAAATACTTTACAAATAGAATATTTGAGGAAGTTGAGGGGGTAGGAAATTTCTGTTTATTATTCGGAGGAGGAACGGATGATTGGTGGGAATAAATTTGGAAGCCGACCTCCATTTATTACGTTACGTTAATTAAGTTACGTTTCTGCAGTTAGGGGTAAAACTGCTTGAAAGTTCGAGACTCATCTCTGCATCAGTAAAGTTGCGAGCATCCACTGGAAATATTGTTTATTTTATTTTATCGATCGTTTTGTTCAGTGTGTTCATTATTCATTGCACCAGTGAAAGGTCCAATGCATTCAACCGGATATATCTAGCATTGGGCGGCATAAAAATGTTTTCATGTCTTTCTACTATCTCTTACACGAAGTTTTCAGAAAATATTTTAACAGTCAAAATATTCAAATTCGAGATTTTGAGGAATCTCCACGTTTTGGAACTCTTTGAGTTCTAAAACCACATTTTTTAAAAGTGTGTGTTTGTTTCTCTATCTCTCTGTGTGTGGCAAAGACAAACCAAAAGATCTCTGAGCTAGGCGGATGAAATTTTGTACATGGTTTTTCATCAAATCTGAAAGGTTTCTATTAAATTTTGTGCATAATCTTTGCAGAGGCTGCCGGTTTGCTTGATTGTTCGAATATTAGTTAACACAATAACTACAAAAGGCGAAGAGAGCTAGATGGATATTATCCGATACAAGGATTTAACATCCAGAAAACAGGGTAGAAACTCGTCAAATTTTCAGTCAAATCCAACGAGGGATAGAATTCTGTCATTATGTATTTTCAGGAGTATCTAAACGCGATAATTCAAAAACATAACAACTTATAATCGTACGCCAAATATTTTGAGTTTGGTGTATGATTTTGTGATTACACGTATAGCTCCGTGTCAAAGTTTGGCTTTAATCGGTTGGAAAAACATCTGTCTAAAACACAAATTCTATATTCAGGTATTACTCACCTCATGCCAGGAATGAATCGTTAAAAACTCGCCAAGTATGACATGATAGATTTAACAAATAGGCTAAATTTACTCCTTAGTATTTCGCAGTTTTTTGAACTCCAATGCCATGCAACAGGTTCACTGCCTTACGAAAGGTTCACAATTCTTTTGTTAGACAAGATGCGAGGAAGTTTTAAGGAGAGCATTCTTGCTGGTTTCAATAAAAACGAACTTTTTAATTAATTATCACGAAATTTCTGTAATCCCTCTATGTTTGTGACTTGGTGTTTATTACACAGGAAAGATTACATTTAATCTCAATTCAAATCATTCTTTTCACGCTATCTCATGTGATCTACCTTCAACTTCAGGAGAGTAAATATACAGGGTGATTATAATTAAAATTACGATTTCAAAACTTCTGGTCTGAATGACTTGATATTTTAGCAGAACAATCGTGAAGCACTGGAATTTTGTTTGGCGACGGAAAACAAGTTCCAAAATGTACCGATAGATGGCGCTGTCAGGGGAAAGATAAAAATGGACTCGTTAAATACAGGAATATTGTTAGCCAAAAGAAAACAATAGAGTTCAGAGGTTTACAAAAAAATTTATTAGCGATTTGAGAAGAATATATGTTTATTGCGTCAACAATGATAATGACAAAAAAGGGAGAGAAAGAGAGAGAGAGAGAGAGAGAGCTTCATGGAGCAAACACCTCATGATGGGTGGTTAAAGCATAAGTTCGATATACCCTTTTCCTGCTCCGCTAATTCCCTTGTTCCTCATTGGAAGCGCAAAACGACTTGATCCACAACAGATCGGAGGGTATCTGTACTGATACACTGGATGTGGTGTGTGATGCTTGCCTTAAAGTCTGCTAGATTCTCAATCCACCCGCTGTAAACAACAGGTACATAGAAATCACACGGGTTTAAGTCGGGGGAACATAGCGGCCGCGTTATTGGAAAATGGTGGCTTATGATCTTATCATCTCCGAAATGAGCACTCAGCAGCTGCTTAATAGAAGTAGCAATGTGCGTAGGAGCGTCATCTTGCATGAATATTGTGCGATCCACACACTGACGCTGCTCAAGTACCTGAAGGACATGGCTACGCAAAAGTGTTTCATACCGCTTGTCAATAACGGTACAGGTAACGGGACTCGTAAGTGTGATCTCCTCGAAGAAAAACGGACCGACGATAAACGCTGCCGTTATTCAGCACCACACAATGACCTTTATAGACTGGAGAGGTAATGGTTGTAGTTGGAACGGATTCTCGGTCGCCTATATCCTGCAATTTTGCGTACAGAACCATGCAAATGGAAGTGAGCTTCATCAGACCACAGAATGTCCCATGGCCATCCGTTGTCCACTTCCAACCGGGCAAGAAATGGTTGTTCAAAAGATTCACGTGGTTCCAGGCCAGCAGGTAGCAACTGTTGCACATGAGTTGTCTTGTACGTATAACAGCACAAGATGTTCCATAGGACGTTATGTAACGTGCTGATCGGCATATTCAGCTTTTGACCAACTCCCCGTGCACTGCTGATTCCAGCATCACTGTTAGTCTGTTCTTTTGATGCTGTAGCCACATCTTACACAGCCGCAGCCGAAACTGGTTTCCTTCCTCTACCCCTTTTCACGTCAAATGAACCGGACTCTTCGAATTTAGCATTATTTTTTTCGTAGACCATTTGTGGTAATTGTACCTAATTTTATGGATTTTAATGTTCTGAAATTTCCTGATAGCTGTAAGTGGAAAATCATTCGTTCTTATAAAAAAAACTTCAAGAGCAGAGAGCGATACGTCAGAGTCTCATGATGAAGCATTCAGGCAAAGAACTGGTGCTTTGCATTTTTATTGCAGTTATGGCTGCGGTGCCCATCTCATGTATAAGTAATTCGCATATCTTCAGACAATGTGAAGTCTGACAGCGCTATCTATCGGTATATTTTGGAACTTTTTTCCTCCGCCAAACAAAACTCTATTGCCTCATGAAGGGTCTGCTGAAATATCAAGTCATTTGGCCAGTAGTTTTAAAATTATCGATTTTTGAAATCATAACTTTAATTATAATCGCCCTGTATATTTAATAGCAGCTCCAAACGAAATCCTTATACTTTCATAAATGACAGTTTTGTATAAAAATAAATTCATAATATATTTTATTGTAAAAAATACTTTGCTATAAAATATTGTAATGCTGAAGATATATTTGTTGTCTGAAACTTAAATTTTAATTACATTTTAAATATTTATTTTATTAAAATTACAAAAATATTCCATAAATCAACAATAATTTACAAAAACCGATATACTTTTTGAAAAATTGTAAGTAATATGCCAGAAGCAAATTTATAAAATGCTTTTAAATTATATACAGCATTTTCAATTAATAAGAATGACATCATTAAAGATAAAAAAAATTCTATACATACATTGCATTTATCTTTTCTATTATATTTCTGCACAATTTTTATTTTTTTAAAGTAATCATTTAATGAATTATTGCTCAACTTTCACTAAACTTTCCTCTTTCCTCATATTATTTGGGGGGGGATTAAAAATATATTCAGTAATTTGAATTTACACAACAGATAATTTAAAATTGATCACTTATATAGATTTTAAAAAATCATGGATCTTATTTAAATCAATCTATTTAAATTAATTTGGGATTGTTTAAAGTTGCGTAGAATTCATTTCGAAGGCATTGGCAAAATGTTCAATCTGCAGGGTAACATTAGCGCGATGATTTAGCTCCAAAGATTTCGTACGGTTATTGCTACCTTCGGATACAGCAAACTCCCATAGATGTTATCTGCCCGAAAAAGCATTTTCTGAATGCATTATCAGCGTCGCATTAGTTAGCTGAACAGGAAGTGGGAACAGGAAACGGACTCGAATGCAATAAATAGTCTTATTCCAAAGGCTCACCCATTCTCTGGATCCTGTCTGATTATTACAGAGATGTTTTACTGGTACACGGATGTTTCGGGTGACTTAATAATCGGTGTAATACCGACGACTGATTCTGCCGTTCTCATTTTTAGTGTGATGAATGTGGGTAAGCTGTTAAAACTGCAAAACTATATGCAATGCTTAGTTCATGATGAGACGAGACCTTTCTTAGCTATTTCGCGATTTACCTTTGATCTCTTTTCGTATAAGAAGCATAGAAAGAAAAAACGCAGTCATGTTGAAAAATTCAACTTTTTTATTTTTATGAACTGCCTCGTTTTGGATCTCTCCGAGTCGAAATGAACCCTTTCAGGAATTACTTCTTTCTGTTTCCAGGTAATTGAAAAATGCAATGACTCAAAAAGAAAAATTTGGTAATTTGTCTTTATATCAAATTTAAAGATGACTGAGACATTTTCGATGAATTCCGAATCTATGAACACGGCATCTCAATAATAGAAAGAGTCAGAAACGTTTCTAGATTTTATATTTTCGCTAGTAAATGTATATCAAATTTTGGATCAAATTCGTCATTTGTTTGACCGTTTCTATTTTTGTTCGTGAACGGACACATCACAAACTAAATACGGGAATCTTCAGCCCAAACCGTTCCTCAGATTTAAATTTTGAATTAAATCGATCACAAAGAGAGATGGTGCTGTAAAATGCGTATTCGATTCTCCTCCCTATGGTGAACTACATAGTAGGAGTGTACGAGGAGTAGAAAAATGTCGAAGGGTTAGAAAAGTGTTGCATTAAAGAAGCATGAATAAATCCATTTAAAATTTAAAATGCTCAAAAATGAATGCTGAAATGATTCATTCATATTTTTGAATGTGCTTTAAAAGATCGCATTTTAAAGTCTGATTTTCTTTTCTTCTTCTTTTAGGTAAGTGTTACCTTTGTAGAAGTGTTACCTTTATACCTTTCTTAGTTAAAAGATTCTGGTAAGAAAATATTCATCGTGTTAAATATTTGTAAATAGTTTTATGATGCATTTCAAAAGCATGACTTTGGGAATTCATTTTAGTTCACATTAATTGGAAAATATTAGCACTGAATGAAAGAAATATTTTTTGTTTCATTAAGTAATGTTTAGTATTCTTAAAAGATCCCTCACATAAGCAGAATTCAGATTTTACTGATGGAGCCAATAAAAATTCGAAAAATAAATCGTGAAAGTAATGCTTGTAAATCATTACAGTACGCAGTACGTTCAGCTGCGTCGTTCATACTAACATTTGACCACGGTTCAAAATGACGGTTCAATGTCCGTCCCAAGATAGCTCTAATGTTTCTTTAAAAGTGGGACGCTAATACAACTAAACTATAATTTTAAGTTTCCCTTAGAATCTCGTTATTCTTTTGTTTATTATTATATGTACATGGAAAATATAACTTGAAAGTTTGGATAACTCAAAGCAATGACAATTTCAACAATGGTAATTTAATCTTTTTATACTATTATATGGAATTTGTATTTTTGTAATTCAAATATAAAAATGGATTTAAAAAAAAATAACGTGTAAAAAGATCTCTGTTGTTTAGTGCATTCAAAATTTCAAGCTGGTCCATGATCTGTATAGAATTAATTGTGTATAATAATAATTGATTATCATTGATATAACCATAAAATAAATTTCATTTATCCAGTTTGCTTTTTTTTGCACCCATATGCACTCAAATAGAATGATTTGACTCAATGGCAATTTTAATAATACAACACTGTGTCAAATTTCGTGCATCTTGTCAAGAAGGATGCTAAATTAGGGTTGAACAACATGGTGATGATCCTATTTTACTTTCAAGAGCTGAAAATGCAATTATTAATTAGAAATCTAAATAGGTTCTATTACTTTTATCCTTTATGTATTTTCTTTAATATTTACATAATTTATGATTGAGTGTCTATCTTTTATTATTATCTGCTTATCTCCAAAACATTTTATACTTCTTTATGGCAAAATTGCCGGCAGAAATTCTATTCCATACTGAGGTTTTTTGTTTCTCATGTAATAGTAGTAGCAGTAGATTGCTGAGCCTAAAGCTTATTCATAGTTGAAGTAGTTAGTTAGTATTTTGCAGAGAATGCCAATGTGCACAAGAGAAGATAATTCGATGTGAATTTACTTTTTTGATATAAAACAAAAAAAAAACATTCTTTATCATTCCATCAGGCGGCGTTTTTGAGCAATCGAAGTCATAAACACAACGACCGACAGAAGAGACACTATTCCATTTTTTTGAAAAATCAAATTCAAGGATGTTATTAATACCAAGTTTACGGGATGCCTCATTTTGACGCATTCCCAAATTTTTTAGGAAAATTACAAAAACCGTTTGCATTTTTATTTTATCTCTTGTGCTGACTTTTATCCGTTGAACGTGGTAAATATATAATGAAGTCAGTTTTCTTCAAAAGTTTTGAAATATTGAAATTCCTTATGCGGTATACCTATTTTTACGGATGTGCGTCCATTTGATGCGATCTTCATGTTAATAAATTTTTTAGTAAATTGGTTTTGCCCATGTAAAAATGACAACAATAATAAATATAAATCCACTGACTATACCTCTATCCCGTTATTTCAAATGAAACAAGCCCGATAAGCAACAGTAGGAAGAACGGAACGCAGAATGTGAATTACGTCAGAGTGCAAAATCATTTTGAAGGTTGTAGTTGCTATTAGCACCTGTAAAAAAAATGTGAAAAGATTGTTTGCGGAAAGTGTACTAACAAAATTGAGTTTTTGTGCAAAAGATGCGAGGAATGAATGCATAATATTGAAGTAATGTACGAAAGTATTATTGAATAATAAAAATGTTCTATAAATATGCATCTCGTATTTTCATTTTTTTTACTTTCTAAGCAGTAGTTTTTCTTTAAATATGTGTATTCGCTCATGCGTCAAATGGACACGTTTTAGTAGAGATAAGTATATAAGAAATGTCCGTAAACCTAGTGTTAAAACAGTGCTTTGTGGAAATCCCTGAGTCGAGTTTTGTTGTTACTTCTGCTTGTGTTTCGCCATCGAGAACGTAAAAATCCATATTGAAGTCAAGCATGCCTGAAACGAACTGCCCATTCATGTTGCATGAAAATGTTGTTCGTTCACAACCCTGCATCTCGGAAATACTGTCCTTCGAGACGCTCATTTAAATTCTACTTCACTGAGTCATTTCTAGTAGACAATGTAACACTGTTGGAATGGCTCATTAATAATACATCAAAAGCAATGAAATTTTAACTCTTCGTCCACCGAAATCATAATAGAAGTAGCGAGAACGTAAATAAGGATCTCGCACTATCTCGTACAATTGAGATTTCGCATTAAAGTACACATCACCTCCATCATTTTTATAGGCCCTCATAATACGACAACAGACAAAAATATTTACAGAATTATGAAAGCTAGGTGAAAGATAAATATCTCTCACGTCTCTGACGCGAAAAGAGTCCACGTGCTGCTTGCTCCAGATATTTTATTCACCTCGCTAGAATTCTAGAAATAGAGAATGAATGTTGAATGGGCAAATGAAGCAATCGCGGTTACGGCCAGTGAAATGCTTCCCATTTCATTCATCTCCGAAACAATAAGACGGGGATCTGCAACTGCAACTAACGAGTGCCATCTGTAGCTCAGATTTAAAATGTCTGCGCCTTCAGAGACAAGGCTTGCTGCGATAGATTAATTAAAAGATCAGGAGGAGACTTCAGGTTCCGTAGTGCCGAAGTGTTGAGGGTGAATATTAATTGCATCCGCCAAAGCCAATTTTTAATACTGATCGGTGGCTTCTCCCGTTTCAGGGAGAAGGGATGGCATAACACACTGCCTTGATGGAGTCGCTGATTTTAATGAAAACTATGCTGTCCATTAAAATTCTGATTTTTATCATTATGCTAGTGAAGTGTCTGCAACCACAGCTACATTTTGAAGCTACGTAAGGTAAATAGTGTTGGAGGGAATAGTGATTCTTATTTTGCAGTGATTAGTACTTTATATTTTCTCTTATACGAAGTGCAAGTATTGGAAATCATCCACTTCCAGATTTATATGGATCTTTATGCTTCACACCTCAGTAAATCTGAAAAAACTGTGCTTTTTTAATGATGTGCATTTGTGAAATTATTATTTGAAACTCAGTGCGAAAAACTGAAATTGGATCATTCTTTTTGCACCAAAAATGTAATGTCTACGAAATGGTGGATAAAGTCCTTCAATGCAAAATCTGCTCATTCTTGTGGAAACAGGCATGATCATTCAAAAACTCTGCGATAGAAATGTCGCATATGGATTTATCTACAGGATGTCGATGTCTTTCGAAATCTGAACCGAGTTCATCAAAAGGTTTCTGTTATTCTGCATTTTGGTGAGCGCGTAAAGTCAGATAGGCAATGAAAGAAATCAATCTTTGAAGTGGAATCTTCACCGCACACATTGAGAGGTAAAGTTTCGTCGAAGTAATTATTTTTTTACTAATATTTAATAATCACTAGCTGTTTCCGGCGACCATCTGTTAGCCTGCGATATTGACAATCACTGTAATAAGTCATTTAGTAATGCTAACCAACTTTTATGAATTACATTTTATCAGATACATGTAAACGAACAATTTTTAATTATATTTGCACACTATATAACTATAGAACATTTTGATTGGTTTATTGATCCCCACAGTGACGAAATGAATCGACCAGAAAATTCAGTGAGTATGTTTCATTTTGCGATATCCCCAGCCGGCCAGAAGGAGGCTGGTGACAAATGATGACGTATCTAATCGTCATGGGCTCTCAAACGGAATAAATATTATTGAAATCAATACCGTAAATGGGAGTGGCGGAATTCTGTTACTTTTTTTTTGTTTTGTTTTATGCAGCAGTGCTTTTGAAATTTCTCTGGGAAATTGGGCTGAGAGGAGCGTTATTAATGTATCCAGGTGTCAGCAGCGTCCATAGCAAATAAAAGTTTATGAAATCGAATCAATATTTGAGACTCGGGGACTGGTTCTTTTGTCTACAAAAATGATGAAGTCGGGGCATTTGTTACAACTGGGAGCTTTGTTAAAACTTTATTTTACGGCAACACCGAAATCTTTAAAATGGTGAGGGGGAGACGATCATTGTCGGCGTAATGAATGAATCAAGACCTCCCTTACGAAATAAACATTCTCAAAATGAACCTTTTCGGGACTGTATCTTAGACGCACGCATGAGGCGGAGCGTACGCGAAAGGAATCATCCCACGGGACTGGGAGTTTTGCGTCGCTATGCCTAACTTTGAAAAAAAAATCTCAAGAAATAAAATTTAAGTCCTAACGTCCACATTTTCCTACCTTTTTAGATTATTAGTTCATTCATTATACGAGCACATTCTTCCACTGACCAAACGCATTTTTTTTTCTTTTTGCCATAATAAATCGAAACCAAGGCAAATTCAACAGAACTGACGGTAAAACCCATAAAGACAAGTTACGGTTACACAATAATAACAAAAAAAAAAGAAGAAGAAGAAAAGAATTCTTAGGGAGATGAGTTGCACAACCCAGCTCTGTTTATTTACATTCCTCTTACCCCCACCCCCTGCAACAGCTGATGAGTAAAATACCAAAGTCACAGATTGAATATGAGCAAACGGAAGGTCAGGATTCTAAACTACGTTTATTTCAAAAGTAATGGACACAGGGAGCCATCTAGTAGCGTTTAAAAATTGTTACAATTTAAAATGCATATATGCATCACCGTGCCATCAGTTCGATTTCCAGAAATGCACGGGCGGTACGCCCGGCTGTGATAGACATTCGTTGGTTATACATAAATAACAAGCCCGTCGCGAAAAGGTCAAATTGAAAATTTTCAAATTTAGAGATCGTGAATGGGCAACTCTGTTCTTTCCATAGAGAATGAATTTGCAAAGAATTACTGTTTTTGAATCTTCTCTTAAAAAGGGAGTGTGAAAGAGAGAAGAGGTACATTAATAACATATCCAGAGGTCTAAGCTTTCGTATGAAACACGAATTGGTGTGATGGCACTCCTTCCTTGCTATCTTTATTATTTGAAATATATACGTTAATTTTAATATTTTTTCAATTTTAATTTGCCATCACTCATGGCAAATTAAATTTAAATAAATCAATTAAATTAGAATTTAAATAAATCAATAGTTAACCTTTTATAGGACATAATTCCGGGGCAATGGCAAAAAATATTTTTTGGGGTTATATCATGATAAATTGATAATGTAAATACTAAAACATCGCTAATTTGTCATTTAATGGAATCAAAAGTTCGCTGATTTGTCATTTAATTTATGAAATAAAGGGTGGTAAATATACTTACCAGCAATCGTTCAGGGGAAACTGAAAGTAGTTAACACACTTACCACTGAGCGTTAAGGGTAAAAAATATCATCGAATGTTCAATGGCAAATTGGTAATTTTAAACAACGCTATGCATTTTGTTAGTCAGAAATCATGGAATTGTTTTGAATTCAAATTCAGTAATGTCTTACATTAAAGTTTGAAGCTCATTTTGCGTTTCTTAGGCTGACTGGGTGGATTGTTACATTGCATAAAAATAAAACTGTTCCAATCTCATGCAATTTTATTAATAACATCTTAGCCACATTTTTCATTTAGAAATAAACTAAACTGTCGTAAATTACAGTATTCAAATAATCAATAAATCAAAAATAAAGACCAAAATATGCATAAAGTCGTTAGCAAGAATACTCCGAATTTTATGAAATTCCAACTGCATCAATAGTTTTTGTTCATTTTTTAAAAAATGACAAATTTAAATTAAATAAATTCAATAACAAAAAATGATATTTAAATATTAGAATATCTTAGATATAAGAAACACAATACAGTGATTTTACATTTCTGAAAACGTTTTCGGGGTTAAAATTTGATGAAAAGTGTTGGAACTTAATGTCTCTACGAAACATCGTGAACTGGCAGTAGTAAGCAAATTTACCACTTTTGTAAATAAATGATATTTAACTAAAGATTTAATGTATTTCCGAGCTGTTAAGGTAGCACAATCGAATTTTAAGCATATGATTATCCTATTCATCATTTTACAATACTTTTTTGAACCTTTATAAAAAATCTTTTGCAGATTATAAGAATATATAATAGAGACCTATAAAGGTATTAAAATATTATAATAGTGTATTACCTTCGGGAACACGCAAAAGATAAAAGCTGTAAATTGCGAGAGCGAGTGAAAAATCAATCCCAAACAAAAAAACTGAGCAAGTTAAAATAAGAGTATGTAGAAATTAATGGGTTCAGCTCACTGATTTAAGTAATAACATAGTGAAGTTGAGACGCTGCGCCGTTTGCTGTCTGTTAAACCTTTTAAAAGAACTTTAAAATAACCAAACCTCATAATTACAATCAAAAGCACTTACTGGAATTGCTTTTTGCCAGTTACTGAGAAAAGCAATTAACATGCCAGTTGGTTTGAAAACTGGGATGTTTTCATTCGTTTTGGGACATAATTTAAGGAACTTTTACGAAACGGCTGAATTGTTCCTCCAGTGTTCATTTTAGATGCTTCTATTTAAAATTGTTGCCTCCTGTTTGTAAAGACAATATTTTTTAATCATTATTTCGCTTATATTCTTATGTGTTAGAATTCTTCCATTGTAAATAATTACTTATTCACCATAATAATATACAATTAAATATTTTAAGAATTTAATGGTCTGAAAATAGATTAATTTTATAAAATTTTGAAGTATTAGAGCTACCATCTAGTGGGGATTTCCAGAAGAATTATTCCAGAATTCCATAACATTTATATTGATGAATTATATAATAGTATATGCTATACCTGGCTCTGTTTGGGATTCAAATCCTTTTATGTGTAATTGCTTTAATGTAGAAATTACTTTTCTATACGATTTTTATTTATACTGCAAATAATAAATCTTTTTGTTGCCTGAAATCTTGTTTTATTGCTATACTATATATGTGTATTTGCAAAACTAATAAAACAAAATAATTGTATTGTGTTAGTTATATTTAATTCAAATTAAGATATAAGGAAAATTAAAATACAAACAATATCATTCAAGCAGAAAATTTTAAAAATTATGATTCCTAATTTTCTCCTTAAGTTTAAAATATATTAGTATTGCAAATTTTGTTTACTATTACTAAAGTGTAAGAAAAGTATAATGAACATTTTGAGAGACAATTACTATAGTGGTTAATTTTTCATCAACTAATTTAATAACTCAAAATAATCTAAATCAATAATTTTTCCTAAGCAAACTTTTTATCGTCTCTGCTTTTAAAGTTTTCTCTTAGAATTATGTTCATGTGTATTAGACCGCGGTGACCTGGTGGTAAAGTCTCGGCTTTGGAACCGGAGGATTTCGGTTACGTGACCAGCTTCCACCGAAGAACCATCGTGTAAGCGGGTCTAGGGCACGTTAAATCCGTTGTTTGGGTCCAAACGTCTTCACGCTGGTGTGGTGTAGAAATTTGGAGAGGGGATGGGAAGGCCAGCTCAGGTATCGTCCTCGTCATCTGACCACAGTTCAAAATGACGAGGTCCGTCGTAAAAAAAAGTGTCTGGGAGAGCATAGATTATAGAACGATATAAAATGCTTTATTCAAATGAGTGATTTAAAAGGTAAGACAGCAACATAAAAGCAAATCGTTTTTTTTTTTTTTCAGTAGCACTTGGAAACATTAAGTAACATTCGAACGTTTCGTGGGGCTTATTTTAAATGTATTTACTAAAAGAAAGACACTGAGATAGAGATTTAGAGTAATATAATTTTTGTCAACACAGGAGCGCAGTCACATAAATATGTACAAATGAGGTGTGATATTTCATCTGACTTGCCATAAATAATCGCAAACTGTACTTCCCATGATAAACACAAAAACAAATGAGATGCAATATTACATTTCACATGTAATTAATTATTTATACGGTTTGATGCTGTATTACAGAGATTTTTTTTTTTTTTTTGCACTAAATCAGTATTATATATTTTATCTGGTTAATCTTTTTCTTTTAATTAATCATTGAATAAAACGCCCCTTTTATGTTTGCAAAATCTGTTCTTTTTGAAAGAAATGATTTGTTTTTTCCATGCCTTTTAAGTTTTTATCAGGACTTTTGAATCGCTCTACGCAATGGTTTGATATTGAGTAAGTAAAACACATAAGCTATGATGCTTAGCTATTCGAAAAAAGAAAATACTTATGCACATCCGACGAGAACACGCGCACCTTTCCAAAAAAGTATTTATTCCCTTCTATCTCTTATAAGTATAACCAAGATGGAAAAAAAAAAAAGGAAAACTTTTCTTAAAAACATTTTTGAAATGTTTTTTTGCTGTTCGTAGAGAAAACCGCCCTTACTGCAGAAAGTAAAAAAAAAGACATTAAGACGGCTATCTCGAGAGGCAGAAACGAAAACTATTTGATTTAAAAATAAGTTACATAGAGTATCTTTGACGCAGAAAAAACAAATTCAGAGAAAGATTTTTATCTGCCTTCAAAAGCCACGAGTGGTAGATTCATTTCGATCACTGGTAAAAAATATTTTGAATAAATTGAAAT
This sequence comes from Argiope bruennichi, assembly GCF_947563725.1. Lineage (NCBI taxonomy): Eukaryota > Metazoa > Arthropoda > Arachnida > Araneae > Araneidae > Argiope > Argiope bruennichi. The sequence continues at coordinate 6,557,810 of NC_079160.1, forward strand.
CAGACGAATGAATACACTGGTGTGCAAAACTTAAGCAAAAGGTGCTTTTTTGCCATACATTCACGAGAAATCATTTGAAAGACATGAAATTCAGAAATGAGAGACAGCGTTTTGTAGTTAAACGATGACGGAAGCATAGTTGCGTAAAAATGAATATAATGAATAGAGTACGGAATCAAACACAAAACGGCTTTATTGAGCTCATACTATCACTACACATGATTGTCTGTCCAAGAGAAAGAACAACGAGCAGATGTTCCTTAATATGGGATACGTCCTCCCCATACTGAAATGGTTGCTTCGCACCGTCTATCCCTACTCAGCACCAGATTGTCCAACAGTTCTTGAGGTAAGAGAGCCCATTCCACAATCAGCATCTGTTTCAGTTATTGGGTGTTCCCCGGAGCATATCATCGTGCCGCCAGGCATCTCCTCAAAGTATCCCACACATGTTCCCTGGGATATAAATCAGAAGAGAATGCTGGCCAATCCATTCGAGTGATATCTTCACTTTCCAGTAGCTGCTGAACATCAGCAGTCCGGTGTGGCCGAGCTTTTTCATCCATAAAAATGAAGTGTGGTCCAATAGCACCTCGGAACAGACGCACATGGGTAAGGATCACCTCCTTGCAATAGCGATCTCTGGTGACAGAACCTCTGTCGAAAATGTGGAGCTCAGTCCGGCCGCTCAGCATAATGCCTCCCCGACGACAACTTCTGGACCACCGTTGTGCTCTCTTTCCGTGATGTTACTGGGATGAAACTGTGTCCCGACTTCTCTCTAAATCAAATGGCGTTGAGAATCACTTGCGGCACTGAAACGACTCTCATCCGTAAAGAGGACACGAATCCATTATGAGATGTCCAGTTTTCCTTACACCACCCTAAACGGTGCCACCGATGGTCTACTTTCAAAGGGATGCAGCGTTCAGGACAGTGGGCGAATAGACCACTTTTGTAAAGGCGTCTGGCCACAGTAAACCGCGACACATGACATTCACAGACAAATACGTGAAGTTTGTGGACCAAATGCGATGAATAATTATCATGGTCTAAAAGTGGATGATTCATTTCTGTGAAGGGCGTGAAAATGTTTATAATAACGAATAAAATGGACATCCAACTCTGCTTGATAATCTGATTGTAGCAATTAATGCGAAGATTATGTAGAATAGAAGTTCAAAATGACATTTTCTCTGGAATTTCCTTAGACTTCCAGGACATTCTTCATGAAATTGCGCCCGAAAGGATGAAATCCCCAAAAGCGTGTGCGCATTGAGTACCTTAAAATTTGATGGAACAGAAGAGATTCAAACGTTCAATGCAGTACTTTTAATTTCCTGATGCAACGAAAGGGGCCGCGGCGGCCTAGTGATAAGGTCTCGGCTTCGGAACCAGTTCGAAGGCCCGATTCTACCGAAGAACCGTCGCGTAAGCCTGTCTGGTGCACGTTAAATCCGTCGGGACCAAAAGTCCTCCTACTGTTGTGATGTGGTGTGGTGTGTTGGAGAATTTTGGTGAGTGGATGCCAGCTTAGGTGTCGTCCTGGTCATCTGATCGTGGTTCACAATTACGAGGCCAGTCTCAAAACAGCCCCCGTGTTGCTTTAAAAAATGGATGTCAATATAACTAAACTAAAATAATCGGTGCAATGAAAAGAGTGAAACCATCTTAACCCCCCAGCTGTTTATCTTCTTCTTGCGTACAGCCGACCACCCCGCCACCACTGAAAGTAGCAGTTATCGACAGGATATGTTGTGGCCGACTGCTATCTTGAATATTGTCCATCCTTGCATTGACCGATTTGTCAAACTGAGATTCTGTTCGAGGTAATTGGCCACAAAGTGGTCAATTACTGTCCTTCTTCCTTATCTACCTATAAAACAATGAAACGGCTATCATTAAGAGAAAATCTCCGCGAAATTCAAAATATCTCTTCAAATTCTCGTTCCCAGCTGCTTATCCAGCGATTTCCGTGGGTTAGCAGTCAGGCCATTTTCTAACACTTCGAGCGTTTTTCGAAGTTTAGAGTATTTATTTTTATGATTAAAGACTTTTATTATAGCATATGTAACGTATAGTATGAGTTCATTTAGTTTGACAAATATCTGAACTTATTTGCAAACCTCGCATCTAAATAGTGATTTTAAAAAATTACGCAATCAGAAGGTTAAATCGGTTGGTCATTGATAACAAACGTGATTGTAGCACGTAGGCCCATAATACAAATTGCAATCAATGGATAGACAACGCACATCATCGACAACAAAGACAAAAAAAAATGTAATGCCACTAATCACGCATCGCAAATTGATATGCACAGTGTATCGCTGGAAGTCGAATTTTTGGACTATTGCAATTCTTCACTTCTTATTTTTGAAAGAAAAATATAAAAGAGGGGAAAATAAGAAAGATAGCGAAAAAGAATTTAATTTTACATCGAAGCTGATATATTCTAATTATATAAGCACATATACAAATTCAGTTATACAGAAAAATAATGATATTATTTTTTTTACAATTTAATTAAATTAATTTTTAAAAAACTACAATATTCGCAATTGATTTTAATTGTTTTTGTTAATATTTAAATTAATAAGTTTAAGATACTTTCATGCATAACTGCATTTTATAAATTATGGAAATACCAGAATAAAAAGAAAAACAACCCTTTAAAATATTTAATAAATAAAACAACATCTTGAGATTAATTGGGAGACTACGCGATGCATAAAGTCGAGTTTAATTTTCTATCTCACAATCTTAGAATACAGAAGTTTTGAAATATTGTAGATTGCAGTTATTACAAGGAAAAAACATTAAATACTAAAATGATCTCCGGTGACCCATATATTTCAGAAATAGTAACACCAGGTTAAATAAAAATGGTTCTTTTCGCTTTAATTCACCTTTCCGTAAACGAGCTCACGAAACTGCGCCTTATCGGACTACTCTCCAGAAAATGTGTCCTGTGGCCAGCGAAACGTAAAGTGCCGGGAGCGAGATAAACTTTCGAAACTGCGCAACCCAAATGGAGGAGCCATTTTGTTTTCGTCATGATTTTACTTTTATGGTTATTGCGAAGCAAACATGCCGAGTCATTTCAAATCAAAACGTGTTAATCTTCCCGTCATGGGAAGATATTCGTTACTCTATTTTAACTAAATTTCTAGTTTAAAATTTCCTGAACTTGTTTTGATCTTCATTGAAGAAGAATTAAAATATCTTAGCATCGTGTTTCCTGTAAAAGTAACAATGTATTTAAGAAAAAGGTAGAAAAGTTTTAAGCTCGTTTTTGATAAAGAACGTGGGGATCTCTCATATCACGCCCTCTAATTTTTAAATATAAAATATGTTAACATTTCATTTTTATAATTGAATATCCGGTGTATTTAAATTATGCGGATTGTAATTATATAATTATGTTGCTATCATTGATATTGTACTTTTTAGAAGACACAGTGAAAAGCAGAAAAAAAAGGATTAATCGATTTTAGAAAATCCCATGAAGTTTCTCAAACAAATTAGTACGAAACATTTAATCAATATTAAGTAATTACAACCGTATGCAATTCAAAATATATAAATGTAATTTGTATTCCCAAAACTTTCTATCATTCATTCTAAAAAAAAGATGTTAACCCAGAGAACACCTTACACAGCATTTGCTTGCAAAAGTTATGAAATATTAACCTTTCTAGCGAATTTAGCATTTTTACTGAATCTATGAGTAATCTTTCGCGATTTTATGGCGATTACATCTTGAAAAGCGGTTAACAGTATCTGAAAATCAAATTCGTGTTTTAGATGTGTTCTTTCCCAACCTATCGAAATCAAAATTTGACACAGAATTGCATTTCTAATCACAAAATCCCATATCAAATTTGACATATTTAAATCACTGTGTTTTTGAGTTATCGCGTTTCCAAGTGTCTGAAAGTACAAGCCGACAGTCATCAACCCCTTTATTTGATTGGGCTCATAATTTAACTGTCTTCTCTCTATGGATGTCAAATCTGTGTACTGAATTTCATCTATCTGGTTTTATTCGTTTTGTAGTTAGCATGTTAACGTATCAGAATAACCGGACAGACAGACTTCCTGTGAATTGATTTATATCAAAATTTGACAGAAATCTACAAATTTGGTGTAAAGATCATGTACCAGATTTCATCCATTTAGCTGATCATCTTTGAATTTGATTTTATCCCAGACTGGCAGACATTTTCCAAAAAAGTGCATTTTGAATTCAGGGAGTTGTAAAACGTGGAAATTCTTCAAAATCAGGAAGTTGAATTTTTCGACTACTACTATTTTTCGACTGGCTACGCTTTCTGTATACTAAGTATAAAAAAAATAAGAGTGGAAAGATAAAAAAGACCAAACATGACACTTTCTTATTTTTTCCACATTACAAGAGGTAACACCGAATTTTGGAGAAATCTTTCGGCAGGATATTTGCCTATTCGTTTTTATGCATGTCAACATGCTGACTCAAAAACGTACACATGAATGAAATTCAATAAATCGTTTTGACAAATATACACCTACATCAAACTATGAATCCCAATATTGATCTGGTTCCCTGTCTTTTTAGTCTATTTAGGGGATATGAACACTAGCATTCATAAGTATTGAAAACTATTTAAACGCAATTTTACTTGTGACGGTAGCATCAAAACTGTCCAATCATTCAAACAGCCAGCAGAAAGAAGAATACAAAATTCGATCCCCACAATGCAACAAAACATATAACGCATCAGATTGTTCAAGTACATGGAAATATCGAAAGAAGAAAGACCTCGCTATTTGCTTATTTATTAGTAAATTGAAAGTACATCAAGACATAAGTGGCAGATTTAGATATTTTACAGCAGTACAAATTGAGGCCCTTCATTTAATAAGATGGTAAAATCAGTTTAACGCGTAACTGGAGACATGAATTCCCTCACACAATTAGATGCATGGAGTCAAAAAGACTCCATTTTTCTTTTTCTTTTTTCTTTTTTGTAAACAGCATTGGAATTTATTTTGGAAATACAATATATTCTGGAAGTCACGTAATTACCAAAAATATTAATGTTATAATATTAAATGTTGGAAATATATAAGATAAACCTAAACAATCTTTTAATGTACATTTACTTCGTTTAGATTTACGGAATTACACTAATGTTAATAACTATTAGCATTTAACAAACAAAAATGAAGAATACAATATTTTAAAATATTATTCTAAGGATATGTCTTTATTCAAAAAGAGTAATGAAATTGCTACTTTTAAACTTGAATAATGCAAAAAGTATTATTCAAATTTAAAAACCGCAATGTAAAGCAGTAGACCCATAAAGATGCGTTACTTCCACTATATCCAAATCACGCAAATCTTTTCTTGGTCTCTATAATTTTGACTAATTGCAGTAAATTTAATATTTGTATATTTTACAATCTTAAGCAACATGTCGGTCGAGAAAATGTAGGTCAAGGCTTTATTTTCAGGCAGATAGAGCCGCTGAAAATTAGGACGAATTCTGAGCAGCTTCAAAACAATATTGTGCTGAAACATCCAGGAATGTGAACTCATAAATGAACTAGAAATAATTTTCAATGTCAACCATGTCGTCTTCCTCTTCTTCTGAATTTACATCCGAATTTCCTTCACTTTTTTTCTTAACGATATCTTATAATCGTTTCTGCATCGCTCATGTCAGAATCATCTTCCCACATTTGGCATCCTTCAAACCATTGTATTACAGTTTTATCAAAATCCGAATCACACGGCCAATTTTTTTTTTCCTGGAAGTTTCCGGTTGAGTATTATTCATTTCTTTTTAAACAACAGTATGTTATTTTAGACAAAGAAAGCGAAATGCAATGCAAAATACGTAGAAATTAATTAGTACATTATATATTTTTTCAATCACAGTTTCAGAGACGTGGAATCAATGATTCCATAAATAGCAACAAAAACTTTGAAAAAGAATAACACGGTTATACGCAAGTGTTCATAAGTAGACTTTGGCCAACATATTGCTTAAAAAACAGCTTAAAGATAGTGAGAAGATGATTGTATTCCAGGACAAAAAACCACGTGATAATCGGAGCTAATGAATAATGCGGAGTCATTTTGACTCCCGTCCCCAATTATGGGTTAATATTTAAGCTTGTTTGGAACATATAAATAATTATTTTATTAACTTTATGGATATGAATTTGTTTCTATTTATTTATTAAGTCCCCAAATTTTTAGGCATTCACGTTTTGCACAATATTATTGGAGCATATGTTCGAGTTTATAAATAATCTAAAAGCTAAGTGAATGTAATGAGACATATTAGGTATCTGTTCAATTATACTTAATAAAGTGCTAATATTATCATATCATTCATAGAATTTCTATATTTATAAAAAAATTCATTTAACAATTAGAAAAATTGTCTTCTAATGAACTTGCTTGCACCTTCCGTTCAGTCTTGCCGTCCTAGGCAGCTACTTAGTAATAAATATCACTGACTCTTGACTGACCAAAAATATCACTGACTCTTCGACTCGCCCGAAGGCACACGGATAATAAATACTAAATGACCGGACCCCTGCTACAGCAACACTGGCAGGAATTGTGGTTGAGTCCTAAGGGCCATCACCGGTCACGGTACAGCTATTCCCGAAGGAAGTACGTCCCGTCATCTATGGGAGAAGCCACACCCCCACCTTTCGTGTACCCTCCAGGGTGACGAGATCCAGCCACCATGCCGGAACCAGCTCATCCTCATTTCGAGGTGCCCCCGGGAAGTAGTCAGATTAGTAAGAAATCCGCCTTCGATACTCAGTGAATCGTCAGTGTCGAATATAATAAGTATGTGGGGAGGGGGGGGGTTGTAGATGAAAGTGACTCATTTTTACCCACAACGAATTGCCACAGAATTTTCAAATTCTCTTAATCGCACTTAAGACTAATCGCACTTAAGACTGGAAATAATTCCCAAAATTTATTTTTTAAACTGAGGGACAACTAAAACATAAAGAATCCTTAAAATATCGAGATAGAATAATTAGAATATGATCTCTCATGCTACAAAGATTTAAAAGAAAATGTGAATAATATGAAGAATGAATTATTTTTGAATTTTCCTTTATGGCCTTCCAAACCCGAACAAAAGTGCAAGCACGATAGGAAATAAAATCTCTGCTATGAGCCTTAATTCGCGTTGATGTAACAACAATTCATGGAAACCATATGTTATTTACCGAAATAAAGCGAATGGTGGAATGAGGCAGGAAGAAATCCCGCAGAAACCAATCAGGAGTTTTCAACAGGAGCGGCCGAAACATTTTTAGTTTCGTGCAATATCATTAGAGAGGTCACCGCTATCTTCGTATAAAAAGAATTCATTTAAGTCCGGATACTTAAGAAAAACTCCTCCTTTCATACAAAATATATATATATATATATGGTGAGAATTAATTATTGAAAAAGAGGTCGCAGAAAGCAAATTACCGCAATATTTTTTCCTTTTATTGCACAATAAAAGTTTCGAGTTAAATATTCTTTCGTAAGAATATTTGTAACGTGGTGAAGATTTTTTCTTTAAAATATGAAGAGCAAAGACTCTTTTTTATTAAGCCAAAGATAATTAATTAAGCAGCGACAGCGAAAAACTGTTTTCATAAAACTCGATATTACTAGCAATAAAAAATAAATTTTAAAAAAATGCATTTAAGGAAAAACTCCTTAATATGCGAAAAGTAAAAATTCTTATTTTATTTGATTTCTATTGTTTAGAGCTGTATTTCCTATTCATTTCTATAAATAATATCTGAATCTTGAAATCAAATGTTTTTCTCAAATTCACTCAATATGACGTCACATGTGCTGATTGAAAATTTAATTCAATGAATCGATTCATTAAAAGTTTTAAAAGTGATAAAATAATGCGTTTTAATAGAAAACAAATAATTGTTTAAAACTGCGAAACTCTAACCGTTCAAGAAGATTCTAAAGTATGTCGGTAATAAAATTCCATCTCTATAAAACATAAAGCAAATGAAGTGAAGTAAGAATTTGAAATAAATTATATGAAGAATTAGATAGCAAATAATTGCTATATTGAGAAGTGAAAACAAATGTGAAGAAAGATCTCATCTTATTTATTATTAAAGAATATAAATTTATAAATATAAACATTTTATTGAATTTTCTACTATTTTCCTATTTATTTAAATGTGGAAGTTTGCTTCGTTAAATAAAAATAATATAAATAAAATATTGCGCATGAAACATAAATCGCAATTTTTTTTTTCAAAAACAGGTTGAAATTTTTTTTTAATTTAATTTGTTTTACTGTAAAGAAATAATTTTTTTTATCAATATTTCTCTTGCTCGTATTCCTGTTTTTTGTTTCTCTGACTTAGAATTTAAAAGTAAACTTAGAATTTAAAAGTTTCTCTGACTTAGAAAATTGCTATACCATAGCAATTTCTTGCTGTTTGATGAAAATATTTAAATAATATACTTTGTCATTGAAATTTCACCTTGCGTAAATTCTTTTCGATAAAGGCTTGTTTGCGATTCTCCTAAAATTGAGAAATTGTTGTTCGCCAAAACATTCCATTTTGGGCCTTTGTTGAATCTTTAGAAGTTTTAGATTCTTCAGAATCATTAAAAAGAAATTGTTAATAAATCTGCATTTATCCATCTGTCCAACTGATGTTTTTCAGATATTGTGTGCACATAAATATTTCGATAATTGCAATTTGGGTTATGCTTGGGTTATTAAATAAGTAACATTGTTACGGAACTTCCTCCACTAAGTCCGTGAAGTCTATGGTTTCGCTTGTAGCGGGTGTATGGTGTAACACAGCCAACAGGAGTCAGCAGTAACAAACGACGACTTTTATTAATACGCTGGCACAAATACACAGCTGAAACTTACACAAGCAACACAAAGCAGCACACTTAGTACAAACAGCAGCCTACAAGTAATCATCGGTAGCTAACAACAATCGCAGCACTCAAAGCGGTCAGTCAGAATTCAGCAGGAGGAGAAAATCTACGTAGCTACTCTCTACGGTCTCTCCAAACGCCTGCGATTCTCCATTATCTCCTCGCTTTAGCTGTATCCAACTGCCGAATGAACACTACATGATTGGATACTCCTCAACAACTCAATGCTGCTTCTATAATAAACACCAGGACTCGGCGTACAACTGAATTGAGCAATTTCTTGAGCGTCACTCCACGCTTGCTCTTCGCTGGACTGATTCAATTATTTCGCCTTTGACTGTGCGACTCTAAACCTCTCTACACGACTGTCTTCGGCTTGGGCTACTGATGTTTTATAAATCCCGGAGCAGGGCAGAAAAAGTTCTGGAACAATCAAGCATATACCTGCGTCTATTGGCTCTATTGTCAAAATTCTTAAAGATTCTAGTATTATCTATTTTGTCTCAAAAGTCGCCAAATGGTCGCCGTTAGTCTCCACGCCCTGGGATCACTGATTCGGCATCCGATCATCATCCAACAGAGCTGATCGTAAAACGATCTTTCCTACGATGGAACCAACCGTGGTGAGTAGCAACATTGCATATTCGTATCAATACTATAAACGTATATATTTTGAATGGACTTACATTCGGACCGTTGAAAAGACTTGTTTGAATATTTTTTGATCAGTATTTCTCAAACAGTTTCCAGAGATTTGTTTGAATATTCTTTGAACAGTATTTCTCAAACAGTTTCCAACTATTTTTGTACTTTATATCTTGGATTTTTAGAGAAACTAACGGGATTGTATCCCTGTTTAATTTTTAATGCATTAACACAATATTTTGTGTTACATATTCTCAATACGTTTAAAGTGTGTGACTTTATTTTGAATGGATTTTTCTATAAGACTCTCTAAAATAATTATATTTTTGAATGCTTTCATAAAAAAGCTGAAACTAAAATGCACCATTTAAATTATCCGTTTTTTTTAAATTGCTCAAAATAACCTTTTTTGTTTTACTAAAAAGAAATGTAAAGAAAAACTCTTTTAGTTTAGAAACTTATTAAATGATTCGCTTAAAAATTTTCGATATAGCTTAAGAAATATATTTCTCAGCTTCTGAACTAAAATTATAATCTGTGTTCCCATTCACTCTTTAAATATTAGGATTAAGTTAATAAATTATGTGAAATTTATAATTTATTACGCATTATATAGCATTAAAACAACTATGGAGTAGTTCTAAATGAATAGATTACTTATTCTCTAATTTAAGAACAGAAGACAATATTCAGAAACTATTATAACAAATTCGACCATGAAACATGCATTAAATTTTAATTTGTGGAATTTCTCCAAAGATTAGAATTTAAGAAAACAGCATTTAAAAATGTAAAATAGCATTAAAACGTATGCAAATGTAAATACAAAAATCAATGTAACTTTACTTTTTACTTTGAAATTGGGAACAAAATTCAAATGGTTTTATAAAGAAAATTTTTCAAACTTTAAGAATATTCAATAATAATAAATATCGTATTTTCCCCAAAATCGACTTTTCAACGTTTACTACCTTGAATTGTAACCTACTTTGAACAGTGAGTATTTAGTTCTTCCATCTTCCATCTTTCCTATTGGATTTGCAGCTCATAACTATGGTGGTTAAAACGCATACCAAGTTAATATTTTTCTGTAAAGCTGTAGAAAAAACTGTCCGATGATTTGATGTGAAATTTAACTGTAACTTAATTAATTAATTATAATACTATATAAAATGGCACATGCAAAACTATATACTTTATATGGCAGCTCATTAATTTTTGAGCAACTGTGCTCTATTGCATTCAAATGGGCAGATCGAATTTAGAATTTAAATATGAAAGTGAAATAACATATCTTATGCGTCTAATCGGATGCGTTTTTGGCTTCCACATTCATAGATAAACTGTGGCAGTGGTGGCTTGGTAATAAGATTTCGACTTGGAGACCCAATTCCACCAAAGAACCGTCGTGAAAGCGGGTCTGCTGCAAGCTAATTCCGTCGGGGCCAAACTACCTTCCGCTGGTGTGGTGTGGAAGATTATAATGGGGGTGTCAGCTCAGATGCTATATTCGTCATCTGACATCGGTTCAAATTACTAGGTCCGTCCCAAAATAGCCCTAGCGTTGCTTTAAAACGGGAAGTTAATATAACTAAACCAAACTAAACTAATCATAGGCAGACAGACAGACATAATTCTCCCAATGTTTTTTTTTCCAACAGAGGAAGGTATAAAATGTGGAAATCAGGAAAGTCTTGAAGACAAAGCAACGATTATAATACTTTTTTTTTCTTTCTATTCTTTATTCAAGAGTGAATTTAAAAAAAAAAATGCCGCAGTTTTCGTTCACTGTCATTCCTGTGCAGTTTATCACTGTCCTTATTTTGGAATACTCTCTCGTCACGAGCGAAAAGAACAGTCAGTGCAATGAGTTGTTGATCATTCCAAAAACCGGCCAGTGTTTTGGAGGACATCATTTTCTGCGATAATCTCGTCCTCTCAATTTTTGTTACAACGTTGTTTACAATGATAACGTTTGAAGAACACAGCCGTCTTGATAAAGATGTTGCAATAACATTAAATATTAGAAAAAGAAGATGAAATCGTAGCATTTTCCGGAAAGGATGGAGAATATTGTGTTTGGAGTTATCTAACACATGAGTTTAGAAAGTCTTTGCTAATGTTGCTTTATGAAAAGAGATGTACTTATGGGCTTTTATTTAACATGGCTTGTTTCATGTTCGCAAAGAAGGAATTTTGGAAAGGATTCCACCCTTACTTCCTCATACTTTAATGTTTTAAAATTTTATAATTTACATATTCAGATAGAAATTCAATTTAGTATTTCCAGAATGAAATAAAATTTTGATTCTATACGTGTTACGCAATCTGATAGTGAATTTAAACAAAAATGAATTCCCGTATTCCATAATCTTTGTAAAAAAATGAATTATTTTCTGTCTTTTTTGTCCTTAATTTCCAATTAATATAAAAAAATCGCATATTTCGATACATATGTACATATTTTAATGTGCTCTGATAAAAGCGTGTTTTTAAGCGCATACTTGTGTGTGCTTCAAATAAGATGTTGTTTTATATAATTTCCTATCTGAAGCATATTGTTATGGTCATGCTTAAATATTCTATTTAAATCCAACTAAATTATCAATAAGGTACAAAATGTTGTTTTCCGTTTGAAATAAAATAATGCTATGATGTCTAAAAAACTAATGTAATTAATTATTCAATATCTAATTAAATAGAATTCAAATTTGATACTAATAAAAAATTTCCCATAAAATAAAGAAATAAAAAGCAACAATTGAAAAAAAACACATTGCATTGCGTTGTTTATTCATTACATAAAACGTTAACCTACATTCAAATATAAAACAAACTCCGATTGCAGGATCGAGGAGGGGATTTATTAGATAGATACTATGTAAGCACGAAATGATGACTAACGCATTTCTAATTTTCGAAAGGCTAACATTTATTTTTCATTTATGGAGTTTAAATAAAAAATAATCATGCAAAATAATAAATTCAACATGGCACGACTCACTCGATTCATATTAATGAAGTAAATATAACACTAATACTCATATATATACTTTATATATTACTTTGTAAAATACGTTGTAGATTTGAGAGGTGCGTGATGAGTATTTCTTAAATTCATTGAATCAATTTTGATTGGTCTGTCTACAACTTCCTTTGCGCCTTCCAACTGGCATGTTGGCGACGTCCCTTCTTTCACCTGTAGCAGCCAGTGAGAGTGGTTACTCTCCAAAATTTTCCCGCATACTTTCTAATAAAATTATTACCGGTAACCTGTATAAAATGTTGTGCCTAGAGTAAGGCTGCAAATTCCTTGGCAATGCCAAACAGTAATTACGAAATATTGATGTTTGGCGTGAATCTAGCATTTTTACTCAATCTGTTGTGTGATCCTTGGCGATGCTTTGGCTGATAATTTTTAGCATACACCTAATTGTACCAAAAATCTTATTTCTTTTTCAGGCGCATTTTTTCCAACGAATTGAAAACAAAATTTGACACAGACCTACAATCGTAACCATAAATTCACATGCCAAATGTGATATATTTAAGTCATTGCGCTGTTGTGTTATTGCGTTTGCATGCTTGTGAAAGCGTTGCATGCTTCTGCAAATTTCGTGTTAAACCATGCACCAAACTTCTTCCGCCTAGCTCGAATAATTTTGAGTAATATTTGTCACAGACATACATACTAGCGGACGGACGGATGGACATATATAATACCAAATGCGTTTTTCGAACTCAGAGAGGTCCAAAAACATGAAGGGCCCTCACAATCTCGAGATTGAATTTTTTAACTATTATACTTCGTATAAGAGAAAGTATCTTCTCTCTCTGTGTGTGTCGCTGTTCTAAACTAAGTATAATATTCTGGATGATTCATTTCTTTACTCTCTTTTTTGATTATTACCAATTCTTTTATATCTCTTTGGATCAAATTTTTATCTTAATGCCTTTGGAGCTGTTTTCGTAAACTATCGAGTCCGCAACTATCCAATACAAATGAAGAGGGTCGGATGAATTAAAGAATTCGTAAACAAAATCTGAAACTGACAAAATATTTAAGGGGAAAACCAAAGTTAGAAGACTCTTTACGAAGTGGAGAAACATACTAGGGATTAAAAAAAGAATTTACGCATGGCGAACTAAGAAGTCTAAACTTTATAAAAAAAAAAAAAAGGCAGTATCTTTCAATATTTGTTGGTGAAAAATCCGTGGCTTCCAAAAAATCTAGTAAAGTTCGAAATTTTAGCAAGCAGGATTAGAAAATAGCCGAATGTTAATTTAATTTAATAATTTTTTTTTCGAAATTTCCTATTAGAAGTACAAAATTTTTTGATTCATTATTTATAACAATTTGCCATTAAAGTCGTTTAAATTAACTTCACAGCAAATACTTAGATATGTGCACCTCCAAAATAATGCATATAATGAATTCCTATTTAAGTTGCGAGACAATTTAAAGTAATTTAATTTCTATCAAGTCATTTTTGATATATATATATATATTAAATGAAAATATGACATAATAATTCACCTATAATAAATACTTCATTGACACTTTATTAATTTATTAAAATATTTTATACTACAGTATCGCAGTGTATCCATTACTCATTTATGGTATCCTGAGAATTTCTAAAAATCGACGAGAATATATCAATTTTCCACTTTTGAGTGAGAAATGATCCTTGAACCTTTGACTTAATAATCTGAAAATTTCAAAACAATTGTTCCAGTACTTGGTGAGATATTAATTTTTTTTTCTAACACGATATCAGGTGCCACGCCCACTTCCAGTCTTCACATCATACATATTTCACGTGCAAGTGACGAAGCCCCTTTGTTTTTTTCATGAAATAAAAGGCAGAGCAGTTTTTTAATACCTCAATGATTAAATCTTTGTTTATAATGTTACTGCTTTCGTTTTTCTTTTAGATTGAATTTTTAGTTGGTTATTATAATTATCCTCAAAATAACTAATTTCATTTGAAGTTTTGCTGTGTATTAACAGGATTTAATAAACAGAAGAGCAGATCATTTAATAAATATTTTGACGGAAAAAAATTTATCGAACAAAAAAAGTGAAAATTTTCTTTTAAAATAATCTCTATTTATAACAATGGTCATTAATAAATATGATAATAACATATATTAAAAAAATTTTTTTAGAACTTAAAAATGCGACATTATTGCTCGAAGAAAAAAAAGCTATCTGAGCTATTTTTATTACAATTTTATTGTGTTGAAAACTTTAAAGCTGTTTATCTCAGTTTGCTTTTTTCCAAAATTCTGTTTGTTACAAAATGTTAAAAGTCAATCACATTTTATTGTAATTGCATGAAATATTTTTCTGCTCACTCATAAATGCATTATTCATACAATTAGGGATGGATTTGTAAACATTTTGATTAGAATTTTTTCTAAAGATGTTCAAAATTTGACAAAATGTTCATCCATTTTTTTTCCTTAGAAACTTATATAGATATCAAAAATTCGATCCCTCATTCTGCTAAATACATTGTGAGGTCACATTAAAATATTTTGGGAAAAATATTAAAAATTGTACGAGAAAAAGCATTTTTAAAAAAGGGGGTAATATTTTTTAATTTAAAGTGTTTAAATTTTTAATTTTTGAACTGAAAAATATTTTAGAAATTTAAATTTCTGCAGTTTACATCTGTCTATCATAAAATTTGAAAAGTTTATTGGAAATTGTGGAAAAAAAATTTTAGATACCGAGTTTCTTAAGGGGAAAAATGTTTTTGTTTGCTACCAATTCTGTATCATTTTATAATATGTGTCGATATTTAATGTTCATTTACTCATTCTGTTTACTGGCTCTATCACTGCTGTGGTAACAGAGGAGGGAGAAGGCTATCGTCCCGTCTGCAACCTTTAGTGTATCTTGTGTCTAAAATATGTAATTCTATTTTTTTTTATCTAGAAAAAGATGCTCCAATTAATTTTTTTTCTTGCAGAATATATTGCGGCGGTCGCACTTGCGAGCCATTCGCACCTCCAAAGGGATCTATCTTGTCTAGACTCGTTTCTCAGGGTTGAGCTTAAATACCTATACAGTCTGCAAAAAGATGGATCTCATTACTCTCTCAAATGAGAAATAAAGAAAAGAAAGCCTCTGAAAAGTCTAGATTTTAATAATTATTGAAATTCCAGCCTTTCTGAAATCATTTTTTAAAATCATGTCTGTTTCTCTAAGCGATAACAACACAATGCAATGAGTTATAGCGATAAGAATTGGTTACAAAATTGTAAATTTCTTCCACATTTTATAAAAAAAAGTATGCCAACTGCAAGTTTGTGTATATATTCATCTTATTGCTCCTGAATAACAACTCAAAATTTTAAAGAACGTAACATCTTATTTATAATAAGAAAACTGCTGCTTAAAATTTGAATGAATCCGTGTATGAGTTGACTGTTTTCCACTTTGTCTATCCATGTATATAAATACGATAATTGTAAATAGAAACGTAAAATAATTTGTAAACATAAATTGTAAATTAAAAATTTCATCTTTAAAACCGAATTATAAATTTGTATTTATTGCTGGGTCCTATTTAGCAGCTAAAATTTGTGACGAATCTATGACGAAGTCAAAGTCAAAAAGAACCTTGATGTACAAAAATATATGAAAGTCGAGAAGAGATTATTTCCACTCTGATGGGTTCATTTGCTTTGCTTTTATACCTTGACATACTGGGCTAAGGGCAAGGCTGGAGCAACAAAACCAATTATTTCTCTGTTTGGTTAATTTTCTCCGAAATCTTTGAAAATCATGAAATCGATTTATTTAAAAATCGAAAATTCGAATAGTCTATTTTTGAGCGCAATCAAATTTAAGATTTTTCCATTACATTTTTTAATCAGTGTCTTTCAAAGTCTCTGCCAACTTTCGTCTGGAACTTTAACGCAGTTTGTAGAATATATTAATGGCCGGTTCGGCTTCTTCCGTACTCGATAATCGACTTAGTTTCGAGCGAAAGAAGACAGACTCGTCTCGGGGATTAGGAAAGCAAACAAAATATTCAATAATTCAAACGAGAGGCTTTGTCTTTGGACGGTGCAAGTCGATATTCGTTAGTTCTCCTAGTATTCGCGCCTCGGGATGTTCTCAAAAAAGAAAAGTTTCCTTCTTCCAAAATCTTTTTGTTTCCTTTTGGGATTGCGAAAGTCTGTCGAGGAATTCGTTTCCAGAGGATGAAAGATAGTTTTAATGAAATCGATCATTAAGGAAAGGCTGCCAATTTTGCACCACTTTAACAATTTTTAATATATTAAATTAAAGAAACAATTTTAATAAAAAATGGAGCAGAGTTTTTGTAATTTATGTATTTTCGAAACAATGGAGTTTATTTTTTATAAAATGCACTTTAAAAGAGTTAAACAATATAGAAATGATGCCATCAGTCAAATGAAGGAAACTAATTCCCACTCATTTCTTTAAGCACAATCAAAGCTAAGGTATTTTTCGATTTTCTAATTTTCAGTAGCATGTCCTCATTGCATTGCATTTTATGCATTATACCATATGCTCTTCTTTTGTCTCAGATACAAAACCACGTGCTTCTCTTTAATACCATCCGGATAATGGATGGTATTAATGTCTTTTAATTTATTTATTTATCTAGTATTGTTAAATTTACAATCAATGAAGAGTACTGATGATCGTAATACCTTTTGAGATATAGTACCCTATTTTACTGTTCACTTTAAAACACTGTAAGGTCTATTAATCTTATTATTAGGGCGTACACGAGAAAGTTTTGGGAGGAACACACTCGCTGGTTTATATCCCCTCACTGAGTTGAAATTGAATTCATCTAAATATTCCCATCAAGCTGCAATGGTTATTTCTCTTTTTCCCTCGTTCAGGCGACTTGTCCGCCATTTTATAACCAAGGACGACAGTGATTGTAAATAAGAGTTCCATGAATACAAGGAAAACAATCAAATATCACGCAAAGCAACATTCGCGCTAATACGTCGTGACTGGACTCTTCGCTCATTCTAAGTAGCATTTCTAGTCTTTTCAATGATTTCTTTAATAGGGTCTGTCACACATCTGTAATAAAATTCGAATACCTTTAATAGTGTCGATAATAAAATTCGAATTGTCTCAATTCAGTATATACAAGCTGAGGGTATTTTTTATAAAATTTTTAAACACAGCAAAACATGCATTTCTGAATTTTAAAACGACAAACTATTATATAACAAGATAATATTTTCACGAGTATTTGTAAACAAATTATTACATTGAACAATTAATAGCTAAAAGAACACTTTTAGATGCTCGCTCCCTCTCTCCAAGGTGATAAATTTGGCAACTCTAGATACAACGATCTCCCTTGTAAAGCAGTGAAATACTGCCTCTACTCTCTTTTATTATAAGTACTTATTCTTAGGATATGAAAATATAAGAGATGCATGACGCATTGCCCTCTCAGAAACGATAACGCAATGCATGACTAGCACACATTTTGTTTCGATAAATATATGCACGTTTTATGGGTCCTCGAACCACATTAAATTACATAATGCCCTTTTTGCAAACCACAGACAAGAAAATTTTCTTTTTCCTTCCGCTCCATAGGGATCATATTGGCCGCAATTCTGAAGCAGTTTCATTGTTTCTCGTTCTGGTTGGGGGAAAGAACTGACGGAGCGTTTTTATGCCGCTCTGAAACAGCCTCGTAAAAGGATGGATTTCGTTGTGCCTGGCGTTAGAAATGGCACGAGACCTCTGCAGAGTAGGGTGGACTAGTGAAAACAAATGAGTGGGTAAGGGAAAACAAAATTCTAATTTAATGCTCCAAAATAAATAGATTAAAAAAGAACTTACTAGTGAGAAGGATATTTCAACTATTTTGTTTCCAAATGCTTTTTTTTTTTTTTTTTCTCTTTTTCACGTAAAAGAAAAAACATAGATAATCAAAAGAATTTTTAAGAAAAATTATTATAATATTTTTTATAATGTGGACGTCAAAACAAAATCGTAAAACCGGAAGGATTTGAAGATAATATTGTAAAGAAATTAAGCCATAATGAATATTACAATGAAAATAATAATTACAATAAAAATAAATTATCATTTCTAAATGATCATCGAATATTAAAATAATGAAAGATTATTATAATTTTTTTATAATGTGGAAGTCAAAACAAAATCGTAAAACCGGAAGGAGTTGAAGATAATATTGTAAAGAAATTAAGCCACAATGAATATTACAATAAAAACAATTTCTAAATTATCCACGAATATTAAAATAATGAATATAATTAAAATTCTCAATTTGCTGGTATGTTTATATCAAACTTTGAAGATCGGAGGATTTTGTTTTAAAGTCCATCTTTTTAAAGAAAAACAAAGTTTCTATCTTTTGATACTATATGATATAAAAAAAAGTAATACGTACTTTTGAAAACAATATTATATTTTTGAAAAGTATGGATTATTTCCTATCTTTGTATGTTTCGAAATATCGCACCATGTTTATATCATATTTGATAATAACATTAATGTATGTTTATGTTATTATCTAAGAGCCTGATAAAATATTTATGGGGTTTTCAAAGAGTTCATAATGTTACAAACCTGTAAAGTTTCTTTCCATCACAGTTAGTTAAATCACTGGAAATACCGTTTTACGATCAGCCCTGTGGCTGCTGATCGGGTGCTGCGTCAGTGATCTTAGGGATTGGCGACGAATTTCGCGACAAAATAGATATTCCTGGAAACTTCGAGAATTTTAACGATTCATCCAATAGGAACTGAGACGCGCCTGATTGCTCCCGAACCTTTTCGGCCAGCCTCCCGAGAACTATAAAAGGCCAGCAGTCTTAATCTGCAAGAAATCGTGTCCGTAGTCGGAATCGTGTAAAGTGATAAGTGATAATCGTGTAAAGTACAGTGATTAGTTGCATCAGTCTAGGGAAGAGCTCAGGCGATTGCCGAACTAAGCTGTGTGCTGAGTCCTGTTGTTCATTGCAGAAGCAGCAACGTGTCATGTGTGGAGTAGCCAGTCGTGTGCAGTTGTGAGATGGCAGTTGGATACAGCTAAAGCGAGGAGACAATGGAGATTTACAGATGTTTTTAGAAGTCGTAGAGTGAAACTGCTTGAATACCCTCCTTCTGCTGAATTCTGTCTGGCCGCTTTGTGTGCTGTGGTTGCTATTGTTACCGATTACTATTTGTGGACTACTGCTTGCTGTAGTGTGCTGCTGTGTGTTTTCTATGCTCGTCTCGGCTATATATTTGTTGTCTTCATGTTAATAAAAGTCGTCGTATGTCACTAAAGGACCGTTCGTTTCATCGACCAACAAATCAAAAAGAACCCCGACGGGAGAGTAAATCCTTAACAGTACACTGCTGAAATTTTTTTAATAGAATTTTACTTGATTTGTTGGTCATGTGACTAAAGACAACGAATCAAATATTTTTTGTGGTAGTATACTTAAATATATGTTGTAAAAAATAAAATTTTAAATCATGGAATTTTAAAAGACTGCCAACAGCATTACTTAGTTGTTAAATAAATTTTGGGCTACTTTAGGGAAAGGAACTCATGAATTCGAATGAGAATCAATTAAGGAAGGAAATCTTAAATTGAGGGAAGAAATCTTCTTGTTTCAGGAAGTGAATGTACTTCTCTCAGATTCGTCAACGAGAGTAAGCAGGAAAAAAAATCGATGCCCTCGAATTTCTTGTACACTGGCTAACAGGGCGCATTTGATGAAAAGTTTCATAGAAATGTAAAGAGCGTTAAGTATGAATATGGGTTCGTTTCTTCCACAAACTGAATCCAAAATTAGACACAGACATATGATTTCGAAACAAAATTGATTAATTTGTTTCATTTCTGGGATAATTCATGGAATGGGGGGTGGGGCGCAGACATACTTTCCTGGGGTGGATTTACACCACAATTTTAAATTCGGAACGTGGACTTCATACCAAAATGAATCCTTCTGACTTATTACACTTTAAAATTATCTTGTTTATAGATAAACAGATACGCCAGTTAAAAAACATTATTCCGAAAATATCTGTATTTTTCCTAAGCTCAAAGAGGTATAAATTTTTCATATTCATTAAAGTATTGGATTTTCTATGTCACGTGCATCAAAAGTAAAAATTAACAATGCACAAAGGATACTAGATTATTAAAATATATTTTAAATTTGAATTAAAATACATAGCTGAGTTTTAACAAGAAAAGCATTTATCTATTTGGAGCTTGATTTTTCTACTTGGGACAAATACATTTTTGATATATTTAAATCTTAAAATCTCTAGTAATTTGTATAAAATGTTATCTTTTATATTGTTGCCTTTTATTGAAATAAAAATAATTCTAACCTAATGATAAAAAGAATTTATTCTATTGATAAATAGGACTTGAAAGACTTGGGCATAAAAGCAAGGCATCATTTCAAAATAATGGAATAAACTTATTTCAAAACATTTGAGTCAAGTAAATAATCTTTGAGCAAAATAGAGAATTATTCCAGAGGTTCAGTCATCCGTGGCCATTTATTGTTTCATTTGGCTTTGAGTTATAAACTTCTCCAACCAAACTATCCAGATTATTTATGGCAATTCGGAATGAAAAATTTTCTCAGGCACTAGACAATCCCCATATCTACAAAGCAGTCACGTCAGGCTATCTGAAACAAGTTTCTGCTTTATTATTAATCTCCAATAAAATTGCATTTTTATCGCCGAAAGAAAATCCCTCTTAGAGCATCATCATCAGTTTGGAGCAACGACGATAGTGAAGACCGAGTATCGTCTCATTTTACCGAAATGTTCGCTATATTTATTACAGATTTTCTTAATAGATGTAGGACTTTTATTTTCGTTACCTATTCTTTGTCGGCATTCTTTCTTGCATATAGATAAATATGTTTATTGCGTAATGTTTAATATCTAATTGTTTATTGCGTATATGTTTATTATCTAATGACAATGTCTATTCCACAATTCATATGGATAAAGTCATCTAAGATTAGAATGATTCTGATGATCCATCTCATTAATAAACCCTGTCGCGGCGAACAGATGTAGCTATAGACGTTCACTCTGAGTGAACATCACCTATAGGCGCTCCAACAGAGTTTCTCACTCCGAACGAACAGCGCCTTTTGGCGCCGTTCATTTGTGACATATTCTATCCTGAAGTAGGTTTCTAAGATGTTTTTACAGGTAATGTTTTAACTTAAAATTGTCATTGTTATTATTGTTGTTTGATCGGCGTGCCGGTCTACCTCTTCAGGTAAATGACCAGCAAAATCAGCTCCGCACACCGCGTTCGGAACGACTCGCGTACAGTGTTGTCCTCGCAGATCTTCCACCGTCACGCCGCCTGCCTAGAGTGCAATTCCTTTCTGAGTGTTCCGCCGCTGAAGGATTAACAAAAATGACACTTTATTTAAGAACAATACAAGTTTTTCAAAGCATTGTGCAAAACCGATTTCGTTCTTTTTAAAATGATAGTATGTGAAATCTCTATAGTGGGTCTCAAGATCGGATTTTAAATTTGTAGGAAAGATGGAGGGAAAATTATATTAATACAGTATATAATTATACTCTGAAACATAAATTAATACAGGAGCGAAAATCCTTCTCTGGCCCCGTAGATGACGTGAAAGTCAACAACACTTTTGCAGGGAAGCACCACTTCACTCGAAAAGGAAGACCCCCAATGAGATTCGATATAGTGGCAGCAACACAGCCGTTTAACAACAATTATTTTGATTGGATTTTCTCATCCAACTGCACTTTTGTTCTCTAGCTGGTAATTACTACTTGATCTTTCTAGAAGCTTTGTAGCTTTTGGCCACAATTTTCCAGCACTTTGGAAGGGTAGGGAACTGCAGTGACCTGGTGGTAAGGCCAAGCCGCGGAACCGGAGGGTTTCAGATTCGAGACTCGATTCCACCGAATAACCGTCGTGTAAGCCGGTCTAGTGCACATTAAATCTGTCAAGCCCAAACGTCCTCCCATTGGTGTGGTTTGGAATTTTAGAGAGGGGGTACCAGCTCAGATGTCGTCCTCGTCGTTTTACCGTGGTTCAAAATGACGAAGTCCGTCCCAAAATAGCCCTAGTGTTGCTTTAAAAACAGGACGTTAATATAAATAAACAAACATTTATCTTCTTTGTACGTGAACAACTTAAAGACCAATAGTTGATATCAGCTGATTTGGATTTATAAGCATTATTCAACCTTTGATTACTGCTTTAATCATACATTTCAACCTTTTGATCCCTGCATTTTTTTTTATTTTAAAAAGGAGGCGTTTCTAAAACCGGCAATTGTTACTTCCTCTGACTTCACAGAGAATCTTGAAGGAAATTAGAGGAGAAATTCAGGAAATTCTAATCGTTCATATGTTACTAGGAGACTGGGTGAAATTTATCCGAGCTTTTAAGATTCTTTTTGCGTTATGGATTAAGCAGAGAGATCTACTCGAGAATTTTCTCAATGTGGGGGAAACGATAATATTTCAATTTGGAAAAGTGTTTTACAGTATAACAAAGACATGTTTTTATTTGTTTGTTGGAATCAACAATAAAATAAGAATTAAACTAAAAATTTGGAGTCAAAAAGATTTTGATCCACGCTTTGTTAATATTTTAAAAACGGGTTCTATGCCGAGGATCATTTTATTACATCTAAAATTCTGTTATGCTCAGTTATAATCACTTCATTAAAGGCAAAATAATTCACACAATAGGAAAATGCTCCACAGATGCGAGAGCTGCAACGACTTGTATCCCGAAACGTTTACGTCACAGACAAAGCACAGCATAATTTCACCGAAAGATTGAACAGAATGGCTGCTCTATTTAGAATCGATTTGAACCGGTTGAAAGACAGTTGCAGTTAACGATATGTCGCCAGGAAAGCCTCTTCCAAGGAAGTATTAGAAGGCAATCCAGTTAATCGCCAAGTCGAGAATACCGGCTTTTAAAATTTAAATGAGGAGTGAAATCACAATGAGAAGTGGTGTTTACAGAGACAGTCGAATCCTGATAATCAAATAATCATTGTTCTCGCGAAAGGGTTGCTAAAGTTTCGAACAGTACTTCAGTAGCCTTTTGTTAGCATAAAATGTAGCAGATTAGAAAGGTAAGTAGCAGATGACTGATACTAGAAAGAAATCAGAGATTTTTAATAACTCTTTATCCAAACTGAATTGCCCAATTCGTGTATTTTTTTCTGACAGAAATTAGTTCAATCTTTAAAGAGTGAAAAAAATTTGTAATTTATTTATGTGATTATGTGTGGAAGCATATGAAACTAAGTTCTCAGGTATGATATTACATATTAAGCAAAAAAAAAATGAGTTGTATTATGGTGCATTATGCTACTATGGACACCAAGCCTAAATATAAAAATGTAACGTTTGCTGACGTTTTCCTTTTTTTTCCCAAATTTCCATCTGAAAAGAACGGAAGTGAATGTTTTCTTTTCAGTTTTATTAGTTCATTTTCCTCAATTTTTCTAAGGTTTGCGCAAGTGAGGCTTCAAAAAATATTCGCACCTGCAAGTAAGTTCTTTACTTTTTTTGTGGAATAATAAAATTGATATAAATTCAAATTATATTTATAAAAACGCCTTTTAATTTTTAACAAACTTGATAATAATTGCTGCTATTTCACGGGAGTTATGATAAAAACATTCATAAATTTCATGTATAAATCGGCGTTTTCATTCTTTGTGTACTTTTCTAAGACAGGTATATATTTTTTCAGTTTTTTATGTCAGATTGGATTCAGTCGCGGGGTAAGAAATCCATTAAGAAACTGCTTCATTCATTAAATATGTTCACTCCGTTCTTAAAACTGTTTCTTCTAGTTTTCGTTATTGAGAGAAAGAATACTTCTAAGGTATGGCTAAAAAGGCCTCAGAATGTTTACCTTCCACGAACATTTCATCTTCTCGATAGCAAAAAGCTCTCACCGTCTTTCTTTTCTTGGGAACGAGAAAGGCAAAAGAATTCCGTTTTCCCACCTGCTAATGGGATTAAAATAAGAATCCCGAAAAGTTGCGTCTTATTTCCTGATCCCAAGATCTTTTCAGAGCCCTCTCCTCTGTTACTTCCTTTTGATAATCCGTTTTCCAGTTTGTTCTGCAACGGAAAATTGGTTTTTGTTTCTCAATGTTAGATGAGGCATTGTTCTTTCGTTGTAAAAGAGAAGTACTCCAAACAGTCAACAGATGCAAATTCAGTACTATAACAATATTAAAAAAAGTGTGTAAAAAGATATATTTTGGAGGTTTATGTGTCCTGATTATTATTTTTTCGCATAAGAAGTCAATCGTCGAAACAATCTGACTTTCTAATTTTGTTTCTACTTTTTTTAGCTCTCCCAGAGTTTGGTTTATTCAGTTTACTGTATCAGTTCAGTTTCAGTTTACAAATACAATAACTGAGAACGTAAATAATTAGAAGAATGAGAGTTAGTATGCAGTTTAACAACGAAATTGTAGGTTTCTTTTAAAGTTTAGAGAGAATTTGCCAGCAGTACATTTGTTTGGACCCACAGTGGTACATTGTTTGACCACTTGTTCGATTAAATATTGATAAAGCAAAAATGTACAGAGCTAAATAGAGTAAGATGTTGCATATTTTGTCCAGCGTATGATGTTGCATATTTGGCTTATGAATTTCAATTATTTATTATTAAAGGTTACTAGAAACTATATACACTATGTGCAGTAAAATTGCTTTGGGAGTCAATTAATAAGCTACCGCAGTACTTTCCATCTTCGCGTTTCATTGCCTTCCACACAAGTACAAGGCTTACACTGAGTATAAGATGATGTTCAGCACTACCATCTGGAGAGTCAGAAATCTGTAACATTTGTCGGTAGGATGATTAAATTAGCTGTTTGTCGCCATGTGAATCCCAACTAGATTCGAAACTTAGTATACTTACTAGATTCGAAATGTGATTATGTGTGGATTACTAGATTCGAAACTAGTATATTTTCTTACTTTCTTACTATTTCAACTTACTAGATTCGAAATTTAGTATATTTTCTTTACATTAAAAATTAATTTATCTTAAACGTACGTTTATACGTACGTTTATTTTAAAATGTATTCCCCTTTCTCTGTTGTCTGTAAGGATGTGAGGAAATCTGAAGGAGGAAACTTCTTTTATCTCCCTCCGATGAAATTTTAATTTCAAAATATCTAATTTTTAATATAAATAATTTTTGAAAATTTTGAATTTATCTTTTTTTTATTTCGGCAGAAAGGTTTGATTCTTTAACTCGCACTTTAGAGTAAAAAGACTGGCACTTAGGTTACCGAGTGGAAATCGACAAATTCATGATAAAGATAAAATCACTCCATGTAACGGAAATCTGATAATTGTTTGGATTTTTTCTTCAAGATGTACGATGGAGAGATCTAAAATTGCGCATTTTTATAGAAGGGAGACATTTCAGTTTTCATAATTCAATAAGTTTCAATTACAAAAGAGTGGAACTTTTATCTTTAAAATATTAGGGCCCCAAGAATATTTTATTTAAATATGACTCACAGAACAGAGGATCTGCATAAAAATTCGTCATTCCTCAAGACATTTAATGATTCAAACTACCTACATAAAATACAATTATTTATTTCATTTCGATCGTTTTATTAGATGTGTACAACAATGAATAAAGTTTCAGAAATGAGCTGTTAGGCCCTGATTGGAGTGGATATTCTGTATATATTAAACTATATAAGCTTTAAATAAGACTGAATTATAGAATTAATAATATAGCTATTTAAAAATGTCGCAGAAAACTTTTCTCGCGTTCATTTAGAACATATCAAATCATATTTATTCCATTTCATACAAACACGTGCTGAACATAACACATTCCAAAGTTTAGCTTGCAGTAGGAATTAATCTTTCATTTTCTGTTTTTGTCAACGCGATAGCTGACAAAATGCGAAACGTTTTTGTCAAAGTGACGCTGACAAAAGTTAATTTTTCCCACACATTCGTGACGGAATGTGCAGATTAAATTTTATTTTCATTTTGTGTGAACTAATTGTTAGAGAGTATGATTAAAACATTTTTTTAAATTCATTAAAAATAGAAGTTGAATTTATAAGTCAAAGCATGAATATGCTTGTTTTTGAATTTTAAGATGATGTAAAAATTATTTTTTATCCTTCAAAGTATATATATACAAGTATTATATATCCTTCAAAGTACATTATATATAAGCATTAAAATCAAATTAATAGGAAAATCAAATTAAACCAAATGAAAATATAACTTTCCTTGCATATTAGATCACTCAATGGATGGCGCTGGGACCCTACAATTTATTATTTTTTTTATTTTAAATACGTTAGCTTGGTGGTTTTAAAAAGCGGGAATCGCAATCGATAACTTAAAATTTCTTTGCCTGCTGCTGGTATTCTTTCCTTTTTGTTATTTCATTACTGGTTTGAGCGTTATTATATGGTATTTTTGTTATTGTATTTTTGCTTATTACTGGATATTTTCTTCTAATTTGTTGTTTTGTATTTTCCCTTCTGTTAAAATGGTATATCTCTTGGGCCTAATTTCAGGGGATTTTCGGATCACGAGGAATCATTATTAGACTGTCTTGTCTGCATTCCTTCACCAAAAAAGTCCCCCCCCCTTTTTTTTTTTTTTTGAATCTTTGCCTGAGGTTTGAAAAAGTTTGCAGACCGGATTCTTTTTTTATTTGGTTTAATTTGATTTTTCTATTAACTTGATTTTAATACTTTTGTCTCAATTCATCTGGGTTTTAGAAATAGATGTATTTGCGCTCTCTAAATACTATGAAGTTTTTCCTGTTCCTTTTTTGGTTTTAGTTTGAATAAAAAATAATTTTTAGTTGCAATTCCGAAACTATTTCATTTCGTTTTAGTTTTAGTTTCGTTATCAAAATATTTCTTACTTTAGATTGGTTACTATATATATATAATATAATATAAAATTTGGTAGCTTGTGATCAAATTGTATGGCTTATAGAGCGCCAACACACACACACACACATTTATCTTTAATATTATTATAGATAACCAAATGTATTTCGGGTAGAGGATTTTTTTGAAAAATTTGTTTATGAAACTGTTTTTCTTAGAACATTCATTAGTCATTCTCACATTCTAACGTTCATTAGTCTTTCTTAGCACATTCATTAATTTAGTTAACTTTAGCAAACTTCCTGTCTTTTATGTCTTTACGTTTTGTATTAACATTTTAAAGCTACATTTGCTTTACTATTTTCGAGTCTGGCTCTATTTAAGCTTAACAATTCTTTAGTCATTTACTAGGTTATCTTCTTAACACTTTTTCTTCCGAAATACCTTGGGATTCTGTGGTCTGTGTTTATCAAATAATAATAATTTTAAAAAAGCAATACGTACAAGCAAAATAAGAAACATACAACTTATTCAGATTCTTGGTCAAAATGGGATTTTGAATAGAAGTCTTTTCCAACTAATACTTGCATTATTTTTTTTTTTTTTTATAAAAATGGAGTTTTCTGAGGATCAAATCCAGTTTTATAGCCTTCGATAGATCTGTGTATGGCACTCTACATTTTCTGAAGTAAATATTCTGAGCTAGCAGAATACTTTCGATTGCATTCCTTGTTTCCTTTCAGGGTATTTTGTTTGAACCACACATTTTACTTCTGCAATTGTCCTTTTGATTTCTCCTTAATTTTTGCATTTCCAAATATTGCTGTCATTTTGGGTTGAAACTCACTTTTGAATGTATTTTGGACAAAGTGTTTTAAGGACAATATTATTGAATTCAAATGGTAGTAAAGGCATTGGGTTATTGTTAATGCAGTGTTGTACTATTCCTCAACGTTTGGGTAGGATTCCTAAATTGTAATTACAATAACATGAATTTTAATCTTAGCTACAAATACAGTTTGAGGAAGAAATGAGTTATCCACTTCAGAGGGATCTAGAATGCGTTTTATTGTTCCGAATAAGACAAAATTTGACTACAGATCATTCAAATGACGGGATTTATTAAATAAATCATAATATTAAAAAATCATCCATTAGGTGGCGCTGTAATACAAATAAAAACAATTCGTATATCTCATAAAAGTTACATAGCATAAAAAAGAATGACTCAATAGGACCCTATCATGTTCAACGGTGTGTTTTAATCGCAGAATTATATATTTTTTAGATTTGACCCTTTGTGCTCTTTGATATCAAAAATATGGCGCCAAAGGTTATCTTTCAGATTTTGCAAAGATGCTGGCGATAGGTATTTTCATTCAGAAAATGACAAAATTAAAAATTGTAGGGAGCGATATATGAGGAACGTGGAGGCCTTGCTATGGGAAAATGAGGCTCTTCGCCTAATCTTGACAACTGTTTTACACAACGATAGGTGTGAAGACATAGGCAATCCTGCACAAAAATGATGCTCTGAAAGCATCCGCTGAAGTTCTGGGATTGCTAAATCTCTCAACATATCAGAATATTGTTGCCTTGTGACGGAACTGGTTTCGATTTTATTTGTAGTTAGCTTTCAAAGAATATAGTATCACACGTGCTTGTCACTGTTTCAGGATGCAAGGATTGCTCCTGGATAGCGTGAGGATTTTTCACTGTTCAGATTCTACAAGTGTGGATGTTAACACTGAATCGAAAAAGGGGTTCGCCATTCTACAGAATGTTCTATGTCTAAGTGACGTCTATCAAGAATTTAAGTTCAAAAGTTTTACGAACCTCTTAATTCCTTTTCTGCAATAGATGCTTGGACCTGATTTTGCAGAGATGAAAATGCAAAGTGCGTCATTTTTTGTACTGAGAAAAGAGGAAGCAACTAACACATTCACACTATCATGCGGCAACCGACAGCGGTAACTACATTTCCGACTCTTCAAGATTGGAATTGCTTTCTTCAGGTACCTGGAAGAAGGCGAAGTTACCCAGATATTTCAAATTTCTGTCATCTTGTCAATTGAAATCATCTTGCGAAGGATACATGGAAACATTGGACCACTTCGTGTCCACTACATATTATTAAATTCTTTTTCAGTGCAAAGGAGTTCTGCTGTTTCTCGTAGAACATATTTATCAGTAACAATTTTTGCAACGTAGACATGTGTCTACTAAGTAACTAATATTTGTGCAGAATTTGACTTATTTTTTTTAAATGAAGTCTCGCTTTTTCAATATTTACAAATAAATACCATCTGTTGTGAATTTTAGTATTAAATGATTTTATTTAATAAACAACATTTAAATTATATTAAATTCAAATTTTATCGCAACGACGCATTTTAGAGTCCTCTACACTGGAAAATTTCCTTCTTTCTAACCATGTTTATTATTTCAATTATATTTCCATAGTAATATTCAGTTAGAATTTAATAGTTATCTTTAATAGTTAGAATTTAATAGTTGTAAACTTAAATAATGCAAAACTTCCTAACATAAATTTAGAAAATAATAGAAAATGCAAAATGATATTCTACAACTTTTAATAATCGCTGTAAATCAAATTTATTTTTATACCCAATAAAATCAAATCTGACGATACTATTATTATTTGGTAGTCGCTTCTTAATAACATTCTTTACTCTATTTCATTTAATATGAACTTTTCATTTCTGAAATCTGGCGACATCATATATTTCTAATAAAAATTCACAATTTTAGTATTTTCAGTTCGTGATTTTCAGTTAATTGATTATAAAACTAAGTTCAAATTTTGCAGGATGACGTAGCCGTGTGGTAAATTTGAAAAGAAGTGATTTGAAAAACGACTAATATTTACAATAATGAATAATGAATTAAAGACTAAAAAATCATAATATTTAAAATAAAAATTAATTTGTGCACAGTTAATAATGTTTTAAACATATTTTTGTTAAATCTATCTTTTTTTAAGAAAATTCGAATTTCTGGAGTAGAAATTTATTCAGATTTTATATAGTTAAATATCATTGGTTAAGTTTAAACAAATATAAAATTATTCGTGAATATCTGCAATTATTAGAAAAAAAAATCTTTTACTGGGCTTTTTTTTTTAATTGAAAAGTGAACACGTAACTTCTATTATGCAGCAAACGGGAAAGGCTTATCGCTGAATATTTTTTTGGAACTCCTTTTTCAATAATTGCATTTTGTTTCCATTTGTAGATAAGGACTTCATATTTTCTTTGAGTGAGAAAGAAATCTCCTTCTTCAAATGACTCCTTTTTTTTTTTTTCATAGTCCGAGAAAGAACAGACATGGACCGGTTTCGGTAATGATGCCCAGTCTATAAGCGTATTAAGATTATCGATAGGACATATCGGCAAATCCTGATTAGATTTTGTTGGAGATATCGCTTTTTTCCCCATTTTAGCCAAATGCCCCTTTAAAAAGACAAAAAAAATCAATTTGTTACAACACCGCGAATTGAGCTCGTTCAGTGCATCCTTATTTCTTATCGTCATTGCACTTCGGCTCTCGCAAACAATGTTTCAGGCGCGGAAAGACCATAAAGAAAATTGGAAAATTCTGCGGTTATTTAGGGTTTACGCGAAAGCTGGTGATTCCCACTCAGCTGCAAAGCAGCCGATGCTGATGACTCACTCTTTGTTGGCGTGATCAGAAACACAGCGATTTTCTTCTCTGCTTACAAATTTGACGCGTTATCTGCATCGCTGCTTCGTGCTATGAAGAAAATCGGAGCCAATTTTCGGCATCGTTCTATTGACAGACTATTGGTTCCTCTATCACAAACCAAATTTCATTCTCATAGCTTATTTTTTTTTTTTAGTTGTATTTCAAAGGATCCGAAAAGACAAACTAATTGGCAAATAGCTCACAGATCTGGTCCTAAAACTGCACCACGTTCATAATTATTGCGAATAAAAACAATATGTAAAATATCATCAATAGTTGCGTTTACCTTGATATTGAAATATTAAGTGAGGACCTAAAGAATTTGTTAGGAAATTATCGATATGGTCAATTTGTGAGATTTAATGTCATCTGAAGCAAATTTTACAATAATTCAAAGATTTATTTTATCCCAAAGACCAAAGCTTACTCTAATGATGGAAAAATAAAGAAAAAAAAAAAAAGAAAAAGAAAAACCTCTGAACCAAGGAATACTGATGCAAATGAATTATGTATTTTTTTTATATCATAATAATTCTTGTTTAGGTAACTGCATCTAAATTGAATGCATATGCTTATCTAAATTGGATTCAAATTTAAGATTTTTATTTACACAATAGCTAAAAAATTAGCATATAATAACAACTTTGCCAGTTTTTGAGAAAATGATGTTTAATTCCTGAATAAGGCAATACAGGTACTAATGATTTAAGCGTACAGCGAAGACATTTAGTCATAATGTTATTGTAGGTTTTAACCCTTATAAATTGTTTGCGAGTTTTAATCAACACTTTTATTTTCAGCTTGTTTAACAAGTATTTTCGGTAAGTAAAGTTTGAACAGCCTGTCGTTTAAACGTAACATGAAACTAGTTGACTTGAAAAATTCAGTATAGAATTCCATTTTTGTATCACGTTTAGATTTAAATTTTATGTTACTCTTCTGTTCCATTTGAATAAGTTAGGAAGCGGAAGCGAGTTCAAAATAATATAACTATTATTTTTTCGAAACCTGTTCTTCGTAACATATTTTTTCCTCTTTCAGTAAATGCAGTTGTTTGTCTGAGATTGAAAGGTCAGATGCCATTTTATCAGAACCGCATATAATTAACTATCTGGTCTTCATATTCAAATATTGGGATCATATGAATGAAATCAATTCAAATAATAGTGTTTAATGTTTGATGTTCCACAATTCTCACCCCCAAAAGAACAAGCTCCTCGCAAGGGGGTTTTACTCTTTTTATCTCCTTGTCCTTTCAGAAATGTTCCATTTATCTGGACTTTAGATCCCGAAGAACTTTATATAACATCCTACAGGCATGAGGGACATTCAGCCGCTTTCAAAATTCCATTATCGAAATGCTGTTTTCTCTTATAATGCTGCCATAGCGAGGAAAAAAGGAACAATCGCCTTAGGAGCAAATCTGCTTTAAAGTTCAAATTTTCATTCTGCTATAAAGAGTTTTAAAACAATAGAAAATAACATTAGAGGCTCAAAGCAGTCTAAAGCATCGGATTTCCTTTTGCAGTGTGTGCTAAAGTAATATGCATTTCTCGAATTTTTGTGAGAATTATTTTTAAAGATTCGATTTTATCTAAATCGAACGTTATTTCTAAATCGAATTTTTAAAATTTGTCTTTTAAACGCGATTCATTTTATTCCGGGAGGAATAATTATTTCATTGCCTCTGAGACAATTCCAAAACACCCCATGTGCATTAACTGTCTTCGTTATATCTTTTACTTAATTGATATCTTTGAAGGATTTTAGTATTTATAAATTCCTTGCATACAAAAAAAAAAGGAGCATTATTCCTCAACTTCCTGAAATATTAACCAATTGTGTAGCGTGGGTTACAGCCTCTCGGATTGTGGTGTAAATTTGCTTTTTCCTTATATGGAAATTAAATACAATTTACGGAAGTTATGAAAAACTTTTCGGCAAACTTTCCGAGTGGTACAGAAATAAATCTTACCGATGTCGGGATGTGCTTCCCACAGAAAGGGTTGTACCATGCATTTGACCTTTAAGACAGTAAGTAGGCTTAAGTAGGGCTCACACGAGATCAACTTTTGTGAGCAATGGAAGGCCATGCCTATCTCAGCAAGAATGGTCGTCTATAAGACAACCATTTGCCATTGTCCCGCTGGGGTCAAGCGATGTTTCTGAGGTTAACATGGTCTTCCAATGCTCTCAATAGTTGGCCTCATGTGAACGCTGCTTTAGTTTCCTCCATTAGCGGCAGTCCGGTCATTCAGATTTTATTCATATGCCTCAGAACGGGTTGGAGTAGTCAATATCTGATATACACAATACTTAAGATGGGATCAACACGATAGCTATTATTACATAAAATTAAAAACACAACTTGTAACATGAATAGAATATAAAACACAGACCACCTTACAGTTATAACTGAAATCATTCTGTTATGACATGCATTTTTATTAAAAATTTATAGAATTAAAAATAAAACTCCTATCTTTAACTAAAACTATAATCGTTTTCTTTTTCTAAAAGCAAATTCTTTCATTACAATATCAATGCATGTAGCATCATGAATTTCTAGTTCAATAGTCAAGATAGCCAGATTGGCTAACCTTAAAATATTTATTGTTGAACTTTTTTTTTAATATCTTTGAATCTTTGAACAGTTTTTGATCCAAGTTTTTTAGATCTTATAAAGGGAGAGGAGATTAAAAACCAGCTCTACTCTCAAAAATAATAATTTGATTTTTAATACTGTCTTTCAAGAGAAATTTTCATTCTTTAAATCATGTTTAAGTCAGATTTCCATTTTAGACAGTCGCTCTCGTTTCAGTCCCACCTTGTTAATTAGCTCATTGAATGCAAATAGGCGAATTGAATAAAATATCTTGATAGTTAAACCATTTCGGGAAAAAGCCACACATTTTATTCAAAACTCTGTTGTTGAGATATATTCTAAACAACAGTTTCCGCCTAGCAAAGATTAACACCTTTTGATTTGAAATTACACGGCATGTTTGCGCCAACATAACCATAAAAGTGAAGTCATGCTGAAAACAAAATGGCTCCTTCTCCTTCATTTTCGTTACGCTGGAAAGTTTATCTCGCCAGTTTTCCCGCCCCGGGCTGTCCTGACACCTTACGTTTCGCTGGCCACGGGACGCATTCCGCCCGAAACTGAGACACCTTTTAGAGAGATAAACAGTTTTTATGGAATGGGTTGGGGAAAGGTGAATTAAAGCAAGAAGAGCCATTTTTATTTAGTGGAGCGTTACTTTTTCTGTAAAGCATGCAACTGAATTTCTTTATTTTTTTCTCCCGTTATAGCTCTTAGCTGCTCACCATTTAAAACTTACATGCTCTCAGTTCGTCAGGCCGAGAATTAATCCAACTTTATGTATCACGTTGTCCTTCCTCAAATATGTAACTAGGCTTTTGAAACATTTTTATTAGTATTTTTTAAAGTTTTTTAATTATGGTAGTTTGTTAATTATATTATACGTGAAAGTAAACAGAATTTATTGAACTGAATAAGAAATAAATTTAAGGAAAACTGTTTCCAAAAGAAACTTTTTTTTAAGTGTACGAAAGAAAATTACTTTTACTTTTTATATTAATAATTTTTTAACAAATCTTAACGAATAACTATTTTTAACAAATAATTCATTATTACAAATATTATGACATCTTAAAGTCAAAACTATGTCAAATTACTTTTTCACTATAATCGTATGATTAAAAATTTTATTTAATCAATAGAATAATTGGTAATTAACTCTTTCAACGTTACGGACGAAATATCTCGTCGGTAGCATTGAAATTGTTAAGATTTGAAATTATTAAAATGATGTATTGTCATCGATATCATACAAGTGGAAAAAATTCAAAAGATCATAAGTGAAAAATTATTTACGAAACTTCATCTTCAACGACATAAAGCAAATTTATCTTAACATATTTCAGGCTACTAATTTACTGTAATTTTAACATCAAGTGGATGAAAAGTGCAGTTATTTTGAATTTATTAACTTTGTTTCATTTAATTAAGTTTCTGTTTTCATGATTGTTGTTTTTATTTATGAAAAAGAATATCAAGAAATGTCAAAGGTAGTTAAATTTCGCTGCCAACAAATTTTTATTGACGTGTACGTTTTTTCTTCTATAGAGTTGTCCCCTGGCAACACAATAAACATTTTTGCCACTTCAGGAATTCCTCGAAGTAGACCAATATTTCTAAAGATCGTCATGTAGTGATTCCACTCTTGACACACGTGTGTTCCCCAAAACACTCATGGCAACATCACCGTACACTTAGTGACGCTTGGTACACTTGGTCCAATGTCTCTGCGGCAGATTTGCAGGTTCCACTTAAAATATCAAGTTCGCTCTTCGTTCATATTGAAATTACAAAACAGTTAACGTGTGTGCACTCCTTGCGATGTCTCATGACTTACTGACTGATGAATGTTAGTTTTACAAAACAGTTAACGCTGGCGCACTCTTTGCGATGTCTTATGATTGATAAATGTTAGTGTTGTGAGGCACTGTAACTTGTCTGATGGGTGAAAATTGTGCTGTACTATTGATGAGTTTCACTTTCATCTATCCACCTGGCATAGTTCACTGCACCATATACTGCTCTGAAAATATTACAGAAATTAGGTAGCTTAATTATTATTCTGCGTTCAAAGTGAATGGCATTTAATAAAACTAAGGGTTGCCTAGAATCCTGCTACATGCCAGAGGCAACAATACACTTCAATTTTTAATAGTCACAATTGTTGCTTGGAAATTTTTTGCTTTTGTGAACAAGTGAGTCAAAGAATCTGGAGACGGTCTATAACACTGATCTTTAGCAGGAGAGCATTTTGGCGCATTTGAAGATAAAATATCTCACTTTAATTTTACTTGCAATTTCCTAACTCTTATTCGCATTTGTAGATTAAATAATTTCAGTGTACCATGTAAATTCTGATGTAGGTATTTCCACTTCATTCCGTGGCGGATACTTCACCTAGTGCTGTTGGACTTACGGGAGAGGGAATTAAAATGTTATTGGTCCAGTTTACGAATAGTTGAATTAGTAATAATTAGAAGTCTGTGTATTATATAATATTAGGATTGCAATGTGTTTTGCATTTAATTATTAAAAACAATCTGAATTAAATTAAAGTATAATTAATTATTCATTATATAGCTATATTACATGTCGCTTGATAGGATCTCTAAAATAATATTTTTAACACTACTTTTGCCTTTAAATGTATTATTTCTGATTTATCTGTCATAGTAATCAAAAACTTTTATTTCTAAGAATGGAAATTATTGACTTATAAATATGGTTAATTCTTCAAGAATTTTATATCTTAAGTCATTTTTCCATAAGACTTTTAATAAAAATAAATAAATATATAAAATATATATTTTCACGAAATTCCTGACATAAAAAATTACCAGGTATTGATATGCTTCTTGAGCTCATTGACTATGGCCACAGATTATCTAAATTTCCCACTGACACTACTTGTGTAAAAATATCTTTCTTACATAAGTAGCGTCAAGTTATATCTTAAGTCATTTTTAATACATTTTGCAGCTTATAAAATGTCTAACAGCAGATGTTATGTTTGTTTAACAATGCTCAAAATTTTCATCGCTGAACACATCATTCATATTAACCACTTAACTGTTTCATTTTCTTTACTATCTAATAAGATGACACTTTCTATTTTGGGAATATTTTCTTATTTTGATTCAAATGGAAATCCATTGAATACTTGACTTTATGTATTCGAAGTAATTTTAATATTGAATTATAATCGTTATGAATGGTTCATTTTTTTGCTTACAACTATCAAAATTTGATAAATCGATGCACGTATGGCACTCGACAGAGCAGTTAAGCGGTTAAAGTATCGAGCAGCTCCGATGCTGCAGTTCCTTTCCTCACCAAATGAAATCTATTCTAGATTTCACATTCTTAAGTGCAGAACACTTATGTTCCTAT
This sequence comes from Argiope bruennichi, assembly GCF_947563725.1. Taxonomy (NCBI): domain Eukaryota; kingdom Metazoa; phylum Arthropoda; class Arachnida; order Araneae; family Araneidae; genus Argiope; species Argiope bruennichi. The sequence continues at coordinate 6,595,058 of NC_079160.1, forward strand.
TTTAAAATTTTTATTTGAAACGTTTTAAGTGGTTCATTAGTGTATTTCTACCTCAGAGATGTGCCACTCCTATTTATTATTCGATATGCTTGTCGAATGTCAGCAGAAAATGCAGAAGTGTTTGCTATATTTCACCAACGATGAAAAATGGTGCTCTCAATTTTTTTACTCTTTTAAGGTACCTATATATTGTGATGGAGCGTGCAACACTTTATCTCTGTGTCTATACTATATTTAATACCACTCAGATGCCATAAATCTCCTCATTCATTTAATATAACACTTCAGTGAAAATATTTCTTAAGAAATTTAATATTCGAAAAAACACAATCCTTTTTACAGTTTCTAAGATTCTTAAAATGGCTTATTTATTACCTGCTTCATCTCTCACAGGCGTTTATTAAGATATTCTCCTTTCATTTTCGTTACTTTTTTATCTTTCATTACTCCCAAATTCCTAAAATTTCTTCAAATTATCATTTAACTCTGTACTTAATGAAAGCAACGGTACAGAAGTGTTTGAGACTGACGCTAACACTAGTGGCAAATGAGATAATAATGCTCTTCAAAATTAAATTAGAACCTTGCTCATATATTTCAGCTTCTCTCGAAAACACATAAAATATAAATCTCGCCAGGTACATCGAACGTTTCTTGGTCTAATATAATATTTCAGATTTTCTTTATGAAACTTTAGCAGTTTAGATAATATAATTGAAAGGGAATTATTTTTTCTTAATTCCCTTTCAATTTTTTTACTTTCCTTGCCATTGATGTATTAACGCCTCCTGTAATTGGTCAAGAACAATGACTGAAGCAAGAAATAATTATAATAACTTTGTCCTTCTTCCCAGTAGCACTCTATCTGGGATTTTTTTTTTCTCATGAACTGCAACCAGAGCAGTAATCTAGTAAGATTCTCAAGGCTAAAAATCCCCTTGTCTCTCTTTTCTGAAGCCCTTTTTGCCATACTTTACAGAAATGTTTACCGTTTATTTTTCTGAATGTTAATACTACTGTTAATCCCTCTATTCTATCTGTTTCTCAGTATATAAAAATTTCCCGGCTCTGCTTTGGTTACCGTTTGGTGGTTGAAAATCCAACACTGAGTGTTTTATACTATTGTTCACATATATAAAACATAATTTTTTTCCTAACAGATCGAAAAAAGCTTGCATGATGTTTTATACCACATTAATTGCAGCTGAACTTTGCTTATGCAATTCGGAGAACCAGTTATTTCTTTTAACAAAAGATTAAACATAACACAAATGGAAAATTTCGATAAATAAAGAATTCACTTCCATTGTATTTTCAACATTTTGCACTGTAATCTGGTAAGTATGTGCAACACCTAGTAAATATTTAATGTTTATATGAAAAATCTTGATTGTTTTCAGTTATATTTCTCTCTGAAAGTAAAACATAGATCAGTATTTGATGAATCTCGAAAAGCGCTTGCCAGGTATTCAGTCTGTTTAAAACTGAATTACGTCATAACTCTGAAGAAACTAATGGTGAGAGAGAATCGAAATCTTAAAACTTCTTTTAAATTTTTGATAGTTCCAAAATTTGCTGTGAACCGCAGAGGAAATATCACATGTAATTCGTTTAGTCGTCTTCAAGTTTTCTAAACAAACTCTGAGGCCGCGATGGTCTGGTGGTAAGGTCAGTTTCGAAACAAGAGGGTTTCAGTTTCGGGCACGAAAAATCGTCGTGTAAGAGGATCTGGTGCACGCTGAATCCACCGGGGCTAAATGCCCTCCCGCTGGTGTGGCGTGGAAGATTGGTGAGGAAGGGTGCCAGCTCAGGTGTCATGCTCGTCATCTGACCGAGGCTCAAAATGACGAGGTTCGTCCGAAAATAGTAATAGTGTTGCTTTGAAACGGGATGTTAATATATAACAAAACCAGACAGACTCTGCACAAGTTTGGCTGACCCAGGAGACCACCCGCAGTTAAATGTACCATCATTAATCGCACGAGGTGTCAGCACGCCTCAAACAATTGAATGGCATATATAAGATATATATTTTTACAATTCATGCAGTGGGTCATGTCATTTTAAATAATTACCACACTTTTTGAATAAAATAATTTAAAAGTTCCGATGAATTAAAAATTATAACAAAAAATCATTTTGTCGAAGATTTGAAATCATTAAATTCTGCGTCGTAAATTCCTCTTTTTTTTAATTTATAAATGCGATTTAATCATATTTAAATAGAACTATTAATAAATATAATGTAATTCTCTTACTGTGTAATTATTTTTGTAAATAATTAGGGTATATGCTATTAGGATGCAACAGGGTATATGCATTTCTTATTTAAAGCTCCTGTTTCACAATAATCTTGACATATGTTACATTTGAATTTCATATATAGTTTTTAATTTTTTTTATCCATTTCTCTTGCACCATAGCTATCATCTGAAGTGGTATTCTTTTCTTTAATTATGACACATGGAAAAAAAACCCATGCACACATCCTTTTGTTTCTGCCGCGAATTCAGATGAGGGTCTCAAAGTGAAAAGCTAAACTCTTCAAGAAATGCTTCTTATTCTTTCTATGGTGGGATTTTGGCGAGTAACAAAGAGTTTTTGTACTTATTTTAGCAAAATTTAAAAGCAAAAAAAAAAAAAAATATAACGAAGATCATCGGTTTTGATATTCTGCTGACGAAATATGATTTCGCATTTCGTCGATGACATCTTGCTTTCGTCATGCTGTAAAATGTAGTTATCTTGGGATTTTTTAAAAAGATTTTCGCATTATTATCAAAATTGTCATCATTGTATACAGTTAAATAGGATGTTAGCATATTTTTTTTTCTTTTTGGCATATAAGGAAATATCATTACATCCTTTTGAAACAAGAAGACAATCGCATTCAGGTCGGATAATCTTCTTGTCTATTTCTGCAATGACTTGGCCAAATCATAACTGATGTGCCAATGATTTGCAATATCATTTCCAACAGAATCACACGAAAGTTGCAACATGCGCTTTACTATATCACAGGAATTATTATCTTTCTTTTAAAACCCATTTGTCTGCCGGCCTGCATAGATCTCCATGCTGAATGTGTAAAATGTTCTAGAATAGACTATACAATATTTTTCTGGTTTCTTGACATAAACGACTTTCTTACTCTTATTACGCATTTGGTTGCATTGTACAGATCAATGACAGTTTACAACTGTGTTTTTCATAAAATCTTTGTAGAGAATACCATCAGGTTTCCTTTAAGATTTTATAAATGGTGTCATTTTCAAAATATACTTAAGTTTAATTCACCTATGATGTATGGTTGGTTAGAAATATTTCTAGAAAATAGATGTTAAGATAAATGATCACTTAGAAAGCTATTATAAAACGACAATAGTGAATCTTTTGTTATGGGATCATATTCTATGGTGCTGCCATCATTTACGATCGCAACATATTGAAAGTGAATCGCTTTTGCTCTTTCACTTTCTCGTAAATATTTTATCAGCTTTAGATGCATGTAATACTGAATGCCAATTCACTAAGTAAATTTAAAAGGATTTCTGCTTTTAGATGTCACATAAAAACTGTTTTGAATGATTAAAAAAAGTAATATCTGTGCTTTCAGTTATCTAGAAAGTTCAGTGAAAAGGTTTTGAAAGTTAAAAAAAAAAAAAAAAAAAAAAAAAAAAAAAAAAAACTCGACTCTCTCACTAGCAACCACGTGAGTTTCTACTTCTCTGTTTCTTCTTCGAAGGAGTGTTATTTTAGACTTTATCTCGGACTTTCTTCCCCTCACTAGAACTCTTATGCACATTTTTCGGAAAACTTTGCAAATGAGTTCTGTTTGTCGTGTTACCACACAATGAAGTCAATGTTTTAAATCTGGCCATTGCTTTGTTTGTATTTTCTTTTGTTCCTTTTTTTGTGTTGATAGTATTATCTAGGATAATTTTACATTTGTTTTCTTTCTTTAGTCCAGATTTGATGTTAGATCTAGTATATATTTGTTCAAAAATCTTCTAACATATGTAATTCCTTTCCCTTCATTATGGAATTGGATATAGAATACATTTCCACAAACTGAAAAGGCTTGCTTTTCTTTTCAAAGTTTAGCTATTTCCACAGATAAGAAATGTCCATCATTCCATGTGCAAGGGTCATGTAATAATTTTAAAGTTGGCCCAGTTTGAGTCAATATCCAGACAGCGCTATTCAATCCCATATGAAGACGAATCCTCTTCAGTAGTCTGAGTGAAGGCAAAAGTATCATCCATCGGTTAAGTCTTAAAACGTGTCTAAGGGGACCTAGGGGGAATCGGGTAAGTAACGAAAGAAATTCTCCCCAGCAAGAATGAAATAGCGCCTACCATCTCATTAAGCTCAGTGGATCTCCCTGGGGCGTCTGACAGCCAGAATAAAAGAAATGTTAGAGAAGGGAAGACACCTTCTTCCATCGGATAATGATTTCCGGGTCAACGCAGTTATCATCCCTCGGAGGACAAAAAACATTCCAACAATCTCGTCCGGCGTCAATCGGGGTTTGTTTGTTGTCATCTGATCGCTTCTCTTCGAAGGGGAGCGGATGGGATCAGTTATGTGTGAAATTGCCAAGCTCGATGGTGTCATATCTTGATCCAGACCGATCAAGTAAGGAGAATAAGTCACTAAAAAGATTCAAAATGGAAACTAATTCAAATCATACATTTTCTTCTGTTTAATATACGAGTAAAGGTGTTTAATTTTTTGCAAATTCAATTTGACTTGGTTCTTTTTATATAAAAAATGGGTGCTTCATATATAATTTTTTTTCATAGAAATAAGCTATATTTCAGATATAAACGCGATTTTGTGAATTTGAACTATTATTGTTTTCCCTGTGTCACAACAGGATCTCTCAGCCGTTGCTGCTGAAGTCGCACTCTGAATCTTACAATTAAAGTCTCTTAAAATTCGAAGTATTTCATTTTCCCTATATTTAATCCCCCTATTTATATAATATGTGAATGAATAAGTTGTATGCAATGATAATTTCACGTGGCTTGTCCATATGGCTATCATGAATTTATCATTTTGTGCTGAATATTTTGGTGAAATAGTAATTACAACAGACAACTTAATTTGCGTAATCATTCGTAATGCATTTAATTTATTGAAGACTTGCCAGAATTATCAAGTACACAGAATAGCTACAGTACATCAAATTGCGGAGTCAAGGAGCAATTGTCTTCTCAAAGTCTCTGAAAGAATTAGTTTTTGCACATAACTCCTTACAGTCTATAGAAACCGACGACATGTTCGAAAGCCTCTACTGTCTACTTAGAACAAGTGTTCAAAGTAGTTCCATCCCCAGTTCGCAACGGTGCAGTAGGATTAGGCAATATATGACTAAAAAAGGGTCATATAGTCCGATGAATCCTATTCTCAATTCCACCATGGTAGAGTGCGGATATGAAGAAAACAATACGAAAGCATGGATCCCAATTTCATTGCCACAGCATTTCAAACTGCTGGAGGCAATATTATGGTTTGGGTATTTTCTTGCCATTTATGGATTTTTTTTTTATTACTGTGGAGCAACTTCTGAATTCTCAAGGACATTTAAGTGTTATCGCAGATCAAGTGCACCCTGCTACGATAATGATGTCCCTTGCAAAAATGGATACTTCTATTAGGAAAATGTTCCTAGTCACAAAGCTGGCATAACTCGCAGATGGTTCGAAGAACATAATAGAAGTTTAGTTGGCTTTCAGAATCTCCAAATCTTAATTTCATTAAGAATTTATTGGATGAGATTGTACGGGCCATCAGTCAGCTGGATGCAGTACCATTAAATCTTAAGGAATTGGAAAGTTCAGTTCATCGGATATGGTCTCAGATTCCTCATACCGCTGATCAATATCACAGAGTCCATGTCAAGAAGTATTCAAGCAGTATTAAGGGCAAAACTTGGTCTAATATTGTGCTGCAGAGATTGTCATAATAATTTGGCTGTCGGTATATATATCCGAAAAACTACGATCCGTCAAACGTTTTTAGCTAGAAAATTCCTTTAAGGTTCAGACTACTATATGAATTTGACTCGGAAATTCATTAATAAAGCAGGTAACAATGAATGCGTAATATTTCAAACAAAACCACTTTATTGCTGCATGCTGGCAGATTGTATGAGAAAAAAAAGAATTGATATTTCAGCAAGATTCAGAAACAGCTGCACCTATCGAAACCAACATAGACTTGATTCCAGGTTAATTACCAAGCAAGATATTCGCTGGATTTAAATTTTTCTGACTATTACATCTGGCAGATTTTAGAAGCTAATGCAAATACTACAACTCGGAAACTAGTGTGTTTAAAAATCTCTCGTGTTGCATATATATTAAAGATAATTTCTGCAACTGATTAATCTTACCTCAATCGGACAATAGCATTCGAGTTCATCATTATTTATCGATAATGATAGCGATCGATTCGAATAAAAATTTTAAAAGTAAACATTCATTTACTGTGTTTAATATATAGGTATATTAATTATTTTTCCTTTTATATCTATAAAATAAAAATGATTCAGATTTGGCGACAGTATTTATTAGCCATCCTATGGTAAACAAATAAAACTGTTTTTGAGAACTTTATTATTTTATCCATTTTTGTAGCTTTCATTATTCTATCCTTTCTATAAATATCTGAAAAAAAGTATTTATATTAAATTGAAACTCGCTCATGATTTTTACGTTAACGGGGAAAGAATAGAGATCGCTATTTTCCTAGAAGTATTCACTCCGGAGACACCATCTGCAAAGTGTAACGAACTCGCATTATCTGGAAATGACAGGAAGGCTGGAAAAAAAAAATGAGGGAAGTAAATATCGGAACAATGATTAATGGAAGGGTCCGCACATCCAATTCACTGCAAAAGAGATAGGGCGAAGAAGAAATCCCTCTTCGGTACACACAGTATTTATCTTTTTGTTTCCGGATAGATGAGTTGCAAACTGCAGAAAAATGTTTCTTTTTTTAGTTTAATTCGCTCATTTTGATAGATTTCAAGCTAAGTGGCAGTTTCAGATTTTGTGCTTCATACTCTTTATTTTTTATATGTTTTTTCCACACTTTTTACTTTCGCACATAAATAAAGAGAAAGTATCGGAATCGTTAAAATATTCGAACTCGAGATTTTGTCAAATCTCCACACTTTAGATCGCCCTGAGTTCGAAAAACATGTATCTAGTATTATATCTGCTCTTTTTTAGTATTATATCTCTGTAACAGACATGTTGTCTGTTACAAAGTAACTCGGAAACGTTTTGATCTAGATGGATAAGAACTTTTATGCTGTCCTCAAAACTAAATTTGCAGATATGCATCAAATGTTGTGCAAAAAATCCATTCTGAAAAAATCCATTCTACCTGTCTATTCGAATATAAGGTAACAGGATCACTTCAAAACGAAAAGAATAAGATGGATCAAATTCAATATACAGATTTAATATATATATTGGTGACACCTATCACATTTTGAAGCGTATACTACAAGGGGTTGACAGTCTGTTGATCTGTATTTTAAGAAACGTGTAAATGCGCATGCTCATAAAAGCAGTAACTTAAATATAGGTCTGTTTTTTTTTTTTAATGCAATTGTAATTCTTTATAAGACTTTCATAAGTCAGTTGGGGAAAAAACGCCTAAAACAGGCAATCGATTTGTGGATACTGTAAACCGCATGCCAGCGGTTAATCGCCAAATATCACAGGATAGGTCCAATAAAATACCTGATTCACGCCAAAGGTTAACATTTCTTTTGTACTCCAATCTCATATAAGGCGTTCTCTTGTATAACACTACTATTACTGAATATGCTTGAATATTTCGACCACAAAATGAGAGCTCGTTACTTTCTTTTGAATGAAGATTGTATTTATAATCTTCATTCGCACGACAGTGACGTGCGCTACCGTTTCAACAGTCAAAAATACAGCTTTGAGATATTTCAGACCTTCGCATGAGAAATCATTCCGAAAAATCCTCTTCAGAATGATGTAAACGCAATGCACTGAGCTAGAAGGATGAGATTTCCAATGCAGCAAATCTACCGAATGTTGACACAAAATTCCATCAATGAGAAGTCCAGTCAGTCCGTCTGCGAATACTCTGAAAATAAAGGGAGATGAGTGCATGAATTTAAGCATAAAATCCAGAATTGTAGATCTGTAGCATATTTTTAAACAAATTAATGAACTGTTGACCTATTTGAGAAAGTGATAACCTAAAAAAAAACCAACGGATCTTCTCCTAAAACTTTAGCTCGTATGCTCTAATAAAGGTGAATTTATGTTTTAGGCTCGCACCTGCCCTTTGAAACCAAATTGTGATACAGAATTACAATTACAATATCAACAATAAAATGTGGTATATTTAAATCGTGACGTTTTTGAGTGATCGCGTCTGAAATGACCGTAGAGTTCAACCCATTGTTGAATTTGGCTTAATATTTGCTAGGCATCTAACAGAATAAATGTTAAATCTGTGCGATGAATTTTATTCATCTCGATTCCTTCGTTTTGTAGTCATCGAATTCATTTCCATTCGAAAACCAATTAGCATAATTCCTGTAACTAGAGATTGCTCAAAATTTTATAAAAGTCGATACATTGGGTGTAAAGACCATGTATCAAATTTTATCCATATAGCTAGAAGCGTTTTTGAGTTCTCTTTCTTACCGCAAACAGGCAGACGGATAAACAAACAGAATACCGAAAATGTGTGTTTTGGAGTCAGGGAGGGCTAAAACGTAAAGATTTGTAGAAAACTGGAGTTCAAATTTTTTTGCTATTACAATACTTTCTTTTTAACACTTTAACTTGTATACTTAGCATACGAGAAAGTAATCAGAAAAAAAAAGTCAATGAATGAGTTCAAATCTTGGATCCAATTGTTCAACTAAAAGAAAACCAAACAAATTCAAAATTCTATTCAATATGTGAAGAATGTTATCAAATGCTTTATTAGTATAGCGAGATATCAGAGGTGAGAACATAAAAACTAGTTTAAGTTATTATCATCCTGTGAATCCTGTTCTTTACTTCATTATCTTTTTCTTGTATGAAATGATATTCATTTACCATTGGCGCGTGTAAGGGAAGACGGCAAAATGCAACAGACACTGTAATAGGTGAAAAAAATGGCCTCTAAGTAGATTGAATGAATAATTGATGGAAATCCTGGTGTTCAGGATCGATTAGCTGCAGAAGAAATTATGTAGGAGGGATTTAATGAAAACTGCTTTTAAAACTCATGCTCTGATTTACCATTAAACTTGTATTGCAAATTATTATTTTTTATTTTAATTCACTTGTACTATATTCATTATTTTTTATTCGTGTTTGGCGACCAACTACTACGCCGAGATGAAGGCTCGCTAATATCTTCAACTAAATATTTAACATAACTTATTCTCTTAATAGCTTCTTTAACAGAAATTTTTAAATATAGAAATCACACTCCATTCTGGCTCCCTAATTTTCTGTCAGCTGCCTTAAAATTTGAATCGAAGCGAAAATGATTAAACTTAAATGAATGTAAAAACTTTTAACCTTTTGTTTAACTATAAACAGATGATTTTTCTGTGGAAATTAAAGTTCTTGTCTTCTGAAATTATTTTTCAATTTTTATTTTGCATTACCTTAAAAATTAAAATTTTCTCTTGAATGATATCAGCTTGATTTCCGTTCAGTTTCTTAGTTAATTTCATTTGATATACAATCTGCAACATAGCTTTTAATGTCAGGATGAAATTCAAACTCATCCATCAAAATATTCAATAGCTTTCTTTCGTCAGTATTAAAATGAAGTAAAAAAAGAGGTGCTATCTTTAGATATTAACTCCGAAATCCAACTTTTATTTCATAATGTATACTTTTATTTTTAAATTTGCTCGTTCAATAACTTATAGTAAACTGATTTAATTAAATTTATATTTTTCAGTCGTATCAACTATTTAGAATAATAACTGGATATAACGTCGATGTCATTGGATCGAAAGTGGGTCTGGAAAATCATGAAAATGGTATTAGAAAGGATATTTAAAAATGCATAAAATAAACGGAATGAATATATTTAATATAAATTAATTTCAAAATCTTTCGTGCATGTGCGCATTAGAACAGAGGAAAGAAAAAAATTCATTTTATTTATAATTTAGAATTATATTTCTGATTAATATTTATTGTAATTAAATTGTATTATAATTATTCAAATTAAATATGTTGAATTTGTATTGTATATGTTGAATTTTAATTTTGATTGGTTTTATATGATTTAATACAAACTTCAATGTAAAATACAAGAAACTTTAGATTTTAATTGACATATTAGAGAGAGAATGGGTCCATTAAATCGTGAACAGTTATTAATGAAAAATATAAATAGGATATGACTTTTGTAGTTGTTTGATATAATATAAATGCAACATACTTTATATACATGCCATACAAGTTTCAAAAAATGTCTTGGAACTGCCTATTAGAAAAGAAAAAGAAATTTTAAAATGTTGTATGTATGTAGTAATGTATAATTTAAAGTTATTTGTACATTATTTATTAAAATTATATCAAATTATGCAACGTATATAGTTTAACTTCTATGATTAATCGAATAAAAATTTGGTTGTTTAATTATTTATTTATTTTAATTATTGAGACATTTCTTATATCCTTTACTTCAAAATAGCATATATATATATATAAGAGAATGGTAGAAATAATAAATTAAAAAACTACATAATTTTCAACCGCTCACAGTTTTTTAATGTATTAGATTTCTATTTAAATAAATATTTCACTGTAATGAATAATGCATAGAGTATGCATTCAAGTATAATGTTAAAAAAAATATTTAATTCATTTGTCTCTTTTTGTCTCTCTCTCTCTTTGAGAGAAAGAAGTTACAACAAGGATTCGGCGTACCCAAAGTTTAAAAAAATGCCTGTTTTCTGTGAGTTACCCTAAGATGCATAGAAATATGAATACGTCATCCATTAGTGAAGCGACCGTGTAGTTTTTTTCTTCATAGTTAGCCTGTCGTTGAGTATTGTTAAATTCTTCTAAAACTGGAAATAAAAGAATTTGTGAAAAAAAAATCTATGTAGGAGTGATGACATTTCATATGATGTAAAAAGTGATGAAATCGGTGCATTTAATATTTTATTTGACAGCTATGACTGGAAAATCCTGTTCTGTTCCTCACAGAATACAGCTAATGTGTGTCTTTGAGATTTCTCCCTCAAATTGCTGAACCATTGAGGATGTATCTAGAAGTCATCAATAAAGAATAGTAATTGACGAAATCAGTTCCAGTCGTCATACGTGGGGTACTTTCATTTTGGCAATTATTTTAAATTTAGTGTTAGCGGCCGAGCAACTAGTCGATAGATGCGACTAGTTGATTCTTTATTTCTATCAACTGTCGTTTGATTGTACGCATTTTATTATTCCGATAGAGCGCAAATAGTTATTTATTGCGAATGATTATTTATTCCAATTAAATTAGCTGTTTAATTATTAATTTAATTTCAATGTGAAATGAATTATTGTGCATTATTTTCTTCATAGATTTGAAAAATATTGTTTCTCTTTCATCAGAGATGTCTCTCTGCTCTCCCAATCCCCCCCCCCATCGGAAAATTTCTGCCGAATTTCTATCATATATGAGTCGCCTAGAAACAATATATGATTCATACTACCCACATTCTCCTTATTTTCCGTTTTTTTTTTCGCTTCAAAAGAAATCTGTATTACATAATTATGTTGCAAATATTTGGGTTATGAAATTTCATTTAGGCAATAACTTTAAATCAATATTTTCAATTCCGATTTTACTTCACATCAATATTTTCGCTTTCGCTTTGATTAACATAATAATGTTTTGAGGCTGCCATTCTTTCTATCATCTTCTATACTACCTGATGAAGAAATCGTTTCACTCCGACTGCAAGGCTTTGTTATTTAGCTACATGAAAACAATATAGATGAATCAAATCAAAAACATTAACTTATTTCATGATCACCCGTTTATTTTAACAAATTGCATGAAAACTAGTTTCTTATTCATCATCACTTAATGTATCATTTAAGGCGTGGCATTTTAAGCAATTTTCTTTTCTTTTTCCTTTGTTTTCTACATATGATATAAAACTACGTAGTAAGTTTTTGTCTTTTGTGAAAAATAATATTTTATGGCTTTATGTACTTCCATTTTTTTTTTTTTTATTATTTACTAGATCCACGTTCTATATAGGAAACCTATTGATTATTATAACTGCTTTCCAATTATTCTTCTAGTTCGAGAGCAGAAAGGCAAGCGGGGACAGGGGGGGGGGAATTGCTCTCCTGTCGGCAACCGCTTGCCCACCGTTGGCGAGAGATAGAGAGTTTCGTCGACAAAACTTTTCACCACTTCAGAATAGTTGTGAAAAAGTTGCACACTCTCGAGTATGATAAGTTAAAAACCATCTTAAATTTAATATGTTTTAAACCGTCGAAATATCTAAGTAATAGTTAAAGCGATGTAACTATATTTGGCAAAATAATCGATAGGATGGCAGGTGAATAAGATGCCGCATTTTGCGGAGAATTTTGGATCTGCTGACTGTGAACGCAATTCGACAGATGTAGAAGCTAAATCTGAAGATTTTCGGGCTTTTGATTGAGATGTCGTTCATCAAGCTTCTAAGATGCCTGACTTTTTGCAATATATCTGACAATGTGAATAAGGTATCTCATTTTGCCGATCATTTCTAGAAGGCCGATTATGAACTGAATGCGATGGAAGTCCGCGAATTTTCAGACATCTTATTCAAATGTCGTTCATTTTGGATTATAATGTGCATTACTTTCGGCAGAATAACCGACAAAGTGTCAAATGAGTAAGACATCGCATTTTTGACGACTAATCCATGTCTTTCGGCTAAGATGTTATCATATGTTATAAGAAAAAAATTATTTTCATCAAGTATTTCGATTATTCGCAAAGGAATTCTTATAGGGAAACAGACTTTTATATTTTACATTAATAGGTTTTCCTAATCCCTGTTTTCCCTAATTCAATGAATTAATCTGAAAAAAGGATTTAAAATGGATCGTCTTTTTATTCATCTAATTCTTGCTTCCTCGGTAATGAATTGGCAATTTATTTATTGTGCAATTTTATTTACTTCATTGAGAGAATTTTTTGACTAAAATCAAGCAAATGTTGAAATAAATGTAAACACTCTTTCCTCTCGTGACACTCTTGTGCAATATGCATGCTAAGGTGAGTTACTTTGCTGTTGCCAAATAATGTGAATTCATTTTAACTCACTTTAATAAGTAAATTGTATTACAGTAAATGAAGTGTATTTAACAGTAAAATATTTGTTTTTTGTGATCAAGTTTACAAACTGCAAATATTGTGCTAAAGAAATATTACCGACTGTAAATGAGGGCAAAAAATAAATATATGTGTTATGGTAGCTTTTTAGCTACACTTATAAATCTTATCCGAGCATGCACTAAATTTGTTAAATAAATTACTATCTAAATTCTACAGATTCCGCATTCAGTATTATAACTATGTAATCTAGAAACGTATATTTAATTTTTTCTTTGCAATTACTCTTTGCAGTAAAATCTATATAATTTCAGGTGCTTCTAAATTTTTAATAGAATTCAGATAAAGATGGCTTGATAAAATGATGATTAAAACAGTTATTCATAGAGTATTCATATATAATACATTAATCCCGTGACATAAGAATTTATTTAACTTCCTAATTCGATGGCACATTATTATTTAGGGACAGTTGTTATTTTAATTCCCAAAATTAAATAAAGGCATTTGAGTCAGTGATGAATTTTCAAGTGATTTTTGCATTTTGAATTACTTAGTACTTTCACTTAATTGCAGATTAAAAACTTAGTAATTCGATGCGCGGTTCAGACTCGTCATCGTACACGAAGGGGTTAAAAAATGCCAATGAATGCAACTGAGAGGATGAAATTCAATTTTTGGGAGGAATACGAATTTGCAATAGCTTAGAGGGAAACAAGTACTTAACCACAAGAATATGCACCTAAAATTGAAGATAGGGGGGTTCAAATTCTAGATCTAATTGTGTTTTAATAAAATGCATTGTTTTTTAAGTCCCAATATACACTGAAAAATAAATAAATGGGAAGTTCATCAGGTACCATTTAAGTAGTCTATTTTTCACATGCACATTCTTCATATCTTACATAAAATAGTAAGTTTGTAGATATATTTACAAAATATTTTCTCCAACGTTCTTAAGGAACAACTCCATCGTTGCATCTTTTATGCATTCTATATTGTTCGTGAGCGAACTTTAATAAATTTTTATTGCACCCACGCTCTTATTGGCCTCGATTTCGAAATATATCTGAATTCCTGCTCGTCGTTGCAATTCCAATAAAAAATATTTTAGATAGAGGACTACACTAAAATAATCGATTTTTGGAGGAGACATGGAATATTTTTTTTTATTTATCATGCTGGATTTCTAAAAACAATTCTTTTATAAAACTTTTTGAATATAATTGCTACATTCATTTTATATAGCTGCCGTGATAAGAAGATGCGCTTGCCCAATCAACATGACACATTATTCTGGTGCAATCTGTGTTTCTATCTCTATACTACAATCTAGAATGAATTATAATTATATTTTTTCCAAAATTAGATCTTAGTGCAAGTAAATATCAAGTCTCATAAAAAAAATAGACTTATAGGATAAACTTTTGATGGTCAGTGAAAAAAAAAAGCGAGAACAAATTTTTACAAATATGTTTGTAAACTTTTAGCATTGAAAGAAAGGGTCAGTATCTGAATTAAAAAAAAGAAGCTAAAAATACTTAATTCCCCTTAATTAAATGTAAAAACTAATTATTATGAGTTATTTTGAAGTCAAATGAGAGAAATGTGACTATCCTCTGTTGGATTTCTCTTGCCCATTCCCGTTGGCAAGCCTTTGTCCTCTCGCTTTGACGAGTCCGTTTCAGGCAACTGTTTATGATTCAATAGGGGCAATTTTAAAATTGCATTCATAAAAAAAATTACTTAACCCTGATTTTTAAGCTATTTTAATGAAATTGTAATAATAAATTGTAACTAAATAAATTTCCCCTCTAAGGATGAGTTAACATATTTTTGTTACTTACTTTAAGGACTATGTCTCATGTTAAAATATTTGATTGATAATTGTAAACATGGGCAGTTGTTCTTTGAATGGAATTCCCCTTAAAAAATGATTTTATAAATCACATTTACATCATAACAGCATAAATTTCCGGTTCTAGGGTAACAATATATACTGGAATCGAGATTACTTTTTACAGGAGAGGCTCCAAATAAGGCAATTCTGCTCTACTAAAAGCATATTATTTCCAAGTTATTTATTTATGATGAAATTATTATTATCTAAGCAATCAGAATATTGAAAATCGATTTAATTTAAATAAGAGATGAACAATGTCTCAAAGAAAATGTACGCGCATCTTTACATTTTTCTTTCTTTCATTTTTAGAATTAAAAACAAACATTTAAATTTGTTCTCTGACTTTAAAATAGTTGTCTGTTTCCAAATTGTCGAACACTATTAATAAATTTATCCAGCGAACACGCCTTTACTGTGTAATACTGTTCTCTTCTGTAATTAATTATCTCCTTTTCCCCGAAAAAAAAAAGCAGATCCAAAGAAACCACCTCCATTTGTAATGCCGAATGCTCTCTTAAAAATGGAGCGCTTTTAATCAAGCGGAGTTGGTCACGGGGATTGTATGTAACTTCACTGATTTCGTATCATTTATCTTGGGATCCTTTATCGATGTTTCTAAATCCGTTCAAAACCAGCCCTCTCTGATCCCAGCCCATCGGTGGAGGGTTGAAGTCTTCTGTGGCGCCATCTTTCGGTAAAATCGGATTAAATAGAGAAGGGGGAAAAAGGAATGTGGCGGATGAAACGTAGAAAACTGGAAGAATGAAATAGAACAAATGAACAATTGCTCAGTTCATATAAGTTTTAAAAAGAAGTCTGTCTTATTTTTTTAATGGAATTTATATTAATTTTAAAAAGCATTCCAAACTTAGCGAAACTTTGAAATTAAAGTTTGTTCAAAAATTCGACTTCAAACTTTTGATGAATCAGAAAAGGATAAAAAAGGATGATATTTTGTGGTGATTTTTTTACACCAAAATCTGTTTAGTTGTTGACGAAATTCTTCTAAGATAATCCGGACCAGTTGTCCGAATGCATGCGAACAGTTGATCATGATTTATGTATAAGCTACTAAAGCTGTAGTTTATGGCCACACTTCTTTGCCCCCCCCCAATTATCTGAATGAGTTAATGACATGGACAAGGTGTTCATAAAAATGAAACAGTTGTTTATTTCCTTAACTATTGCAGTTAGACGAATATTTCCGATTACAACGTGTCATTAAATAAGGTAGACAATTATATGAAAACAATTTTTTTCTAAACAGATTGATAATAAAAAGTTTTTAAAAAATTAAATTTTTACTGTACCCTCATATTGAAAATGTGTTAATTAGTAAATTGCACATTCTTATACGCTCATGTAAAGTTTCATACTTCTGTCTTCAAAATTTGCTGAAATATTCTTATTTAAAATCTTAACTAATTTCGATATAAGCATTCATTATATCGAGGTAAAATCCTTTAAACATAACTTAATGTTTATTATTCCTCCAAGAAAATATTTTTGAGCATCAAATTGTTACATATTTTCAATTGCCTTATGCATGCTCTGTACATTGCGCGTGTGAGCCATCTTTATAGACAAATTCAGTGACACTATAATGCTTTTCAACTACCTGGATAATCTATCTTCTAAATTTCACGATACTGCGATCTCACTTTGTTGTTCTTAACTAGCAGCCTCTGGCAACTAGTTGATTAGCCGGAATCAGGGGTTGCTAAAATTTTCCGATTAATATTTTATCCTATAATTAGTATTTTATTTTATTATTTATTCTGAAATTCTTTCTGGAGTTATTTTGAAATAACACCAACATTTCAATTTTAAATTACTTAAAATTTCAAAAAAAAAAAAAAAAATGCTTTGCGTTGCACAGTCCCTTCCTTCAAAATATATCTGGGAGGGGAGGGGGCTGGTGGTAAAGTATCAGCTTCGGGACGGGGTCTTTCATGTTCGAGGCCCGATTCCACCGAAGAACGTAGTGTAAGCGAGGCTGGAACCCGCTAACTCCGTTGGGGCCAAATGTGTTTCCGTTGGTATGGCGTGGAAGCTTGAAGAGGGGGAGCCAGCTTAGATGTCGTACTCGTCAACTGACCGCGATTCAAAATTACAAGGCCATTTCATTCCAAAATTGCCCTAGTGTTGCTTAAAAAAAAGGGTTATTAATATAACTAAACTTAAAGTATATCTAAACCAAAATTGCTAACTTTTAGGTCAAATGGTCTGTCTTGTAATGGTCTGTCTGCCTGCCAATGCACACTCAGATAATTCTTTATCACTTATTGCCTTTGGCGACCAGCTGATAAGCCAGAATGTTGGTTATATTTAATTTTATTGAAATAACTTCAAGTCCGGGAAGTTATTTTAATGCCTTTGGCGACCAGCTGATAAGCCGGAATGTTGGTTATATTCAAGTCCGGGATTCCATCAGATTTCCAGACATCAGAGCAGCGTGTCTGACATATGTACTGTTCCTTGTATGTACATGGCTCTTTCTAATTGACAAAAGATATCATAGCTTTAATAAAAGCGAAAATGAGTGGTTCTTTTATAAGTTCTCTCCATTGTGTGGTCACTTTTCTGTTCGTTCTGTAAACTGCATAGATATTGAACCGAATCCTTCCTCTTTACCTTTTAACAGTGTAAGGAAACAACACGATTAAATATTTGAGGAAATAACAAAAAAGGCTTGAATTAGGTAAGCTATTTTTGAAACATAGCACACAAAAAAAGAATACCAACATCCAGGGAAATTTTGTACAATAATTAATAAATTGGTATCGTTAAAAAAATATTTGTTTTTACTTTTAAAACGGTTTAAAATGGGTCTTTGTGGAATAATATTTTTGGAAGTTACCGACAAAATACGTCAAAGTTCAATTTAATTTTTCAATAATTGAAATTTTCAAAAAAATGCTCTTAGTGGTACATTCTTACCCTTCAAGGTATATGCGTCCCAAATTTGATAGCTGTAGCTCAAAGGGTCTGGCCTGTAGAGAAAAGAATATTCGCCTTTATTATTAGTAGAAATGATATGTATATCATTGCAAATTCAATCTTAATCCACTTTAGCATGAAATCTTTGAAGTTGAGGGAGGAGGGAATGCTCGAGTTTTAATTTTTATATTTAAGTGAAGCGCCGTGATTGTATATTTTCTGGGCAACATTTCATTTAAGTATACCTCTGTCAAATTCAAACAGATCACTCTATTAAGAAAAAAAATACATTATATTTTGAAAGCATAAAAAAAATCGCTGAGAAAACATTCTCGCAAGTTTATTTATTCCACTTTTTTCTCCCCTCAGAAGGGTAAAAAGCCCTAAAAAACAGTGGAGGGTTTTCCTATTTTGAAAGTATCGCGAACAGGATATAAATTGTTTCTCTTGCCGTAGTGTTGAAAACAATCAAAAAATATTGGTTACAAGAATCATGGCGAATATTTTGGACGAATGCCAAACAGCAGAAAGCTTTCATCCGAAAATGCGCCCTATTTTTTAAGAAAACTTTCAAATTTTTCAACAAGAATTATGACTGCCATATTTTCAACTTCTCGTGCGTCTCTTAATTTGCTGCATTTTGAAAATGATTTGGAGCGAAGACATAACACATTTATTACTTAAGGGATATTTGTTTAATATTTCTCATTCTACTGGTTTCCTAATCAAAGCTGCATCTGTGGAATGCCTCATAAAATCTCAAACTTCATCCGATTACTAGAAGACATGAAACTGAATTGTTTCTTAATTGAACTGTTTCGTTCAAATTCCATAGTTCATGTCTTCGGAATTTTGTTTTCCTAAAAATTAAATCGATCTCCGTGATTCTCTTATGAAATTGTATCAATTTTCTTTGTAAATTCTAAACTTCAGTACACGATTTTAAAACTTTAATTTGGGAGAAAATTGAGACAATTTCACTGTAAAAATCTTGAATAAAATACCAAGGCGTATTAGCCCTCCTCCACCTTCGCGATCTCGCAAATCATTCGAGCATACTTTGCATTCCTCTTTAAAATGAGTTTGCAATGTTTTCAGTTCCCTTCGTGTATTTTCGAAATTTAACGAGAAATTTCGAAAATTAACGTCATCCAACTCCAAAGCTTAGAAATAACAACATTCCGGTCTCTAGTGTTGCCGATTCATAGTTTCAAGGATTTTTTTATTATTATTGTTCATTTACATCTTTTAACTTGCTTACTGCTGTAATTGTTTAATTAAAAATGGATTTATACTTGCGCGTCTGTGTTCCTCCCAAAAATCGTAAATGATTGTCTAAAACTGACTCGACTCTTATGACGGTCATCATGTGCCGTCTTTGAGATAAGAACTATTTTCAAGAAATATAAAGAGTGCTTTGTATATCGTTGTGTAATCAAGGATATTCATATGTTCAACATTAAGCATATACTTCAGCGTATATTTAAAGAAAAAATGAAACATTCTAGACATTTTAAAAACGATAACATGATCTAAAAGATTATGTGAAGTCGCGCCTAACAAAGGCTGAAATAACGTTTTACAATTTATAGTTGACTAGCCGCCTTTGGCGACCAGCCTGTTCGCCAATCTTAATGTTCGTTTAAATTTTAATAACTAAATAGGTTGAACCTGTGTTTAATATTTAATATTTTATGTAATTCCAACTTTAATAGATTCTTCATCAAAATATTTTAAAACTTCAAATTTTGATAGTCATATAATTCACTCATAATATTATAAAGGCCTTCAGTCATAACGTGATTTGTATCTCTCTAATTTTCTGTTACCTCTCGTAGAATTTATGCTTTAAATTAAATTGTAAATGATTAATCTGCAATTAATATAATAATATTTTTTACTGAAGCAAAGCATTTTTTTTTAATAATATGATTACTGATAACAGAGTCACTGAGCGTTTAAACTTTATGGGCACTAAAGAATATCTTTCTTAATTTATGTAATATCTCAAAAATTTGTCAACAAAATTTTCTCAGATTCATCCTGAACAGATTGATTCATTAACAATGTTTCATTTTAAATGCATCAAACACTAAGAAAATAAAATGAATCGTTTAAAATAATCGGTCGGAAACAGGTTTAAAAAAGCTACTTAAAAAACGATGTACTTAAAACTATAAGCATATACAAAAAAGTATATAACTAACATAAATACAATTTACTTACAAAAGCATGCAACTAACCTAAAAATAATTTAAATCATCCGTTGATAATGCTTGTCATGACAACAATCAGAACACAATGCGCATGCGTGAATTTTCTTCGCCAGTTATTACGGTAACGCAAATGCGTGAATTTTTCTACGCCAGTTAGAGTAACGCTATGCAGATTAGACATTTTTAATTTCCTTTATTCTGTGTTATTTTAATTCAAAAGTACTTCAGAATGAATCTGAAACATGGATTAATTAAACAATGTTTAATTTTAAATGCATAAAACATTAAGAAAATAAACAGAATCGTTTGAAATAATCGGCCGAAAAATTTTAACCGTAGCCTCATTACTGTTGGGAGAAAAAACAAACAACTGAAGCCTTGCTCATTTGGCGGTGGGAAAAATGAAAGATTTTTTTGGCGGGAAAGTTGGCGGTGGGGAAAATGGAAGATTTTTTTGGCGGGAAAGTTAGTTTTTAATTGATAATTAAAATTCTAATTAAAAATTCAAAAAAAGGAACCCCAGGTGCACATTCCCGACCTCTAAGGTATACATGTACCAAATTTGATAGCTGTATGTCAAATGACCTGGCCTGTAGAGCGCCAACACACACACACACACACACACACACACATTGAGCTTTATTATAAGTATAGATTATTACTATTTTTTATTCTCCTTGAATTTGTTCAACTACATCGTTGAAAATCGTATGTATCACTTAAAGAAAAATTGTATTCCTACATTTGAAAATTCAATTGATTTTTAACAAAGGTAACATCAGAAAAATTTCACTCTAAAATGGCGCAACGCTTCCCCGCTTTTCCTCACAAGCTAAAATGGCATTCTAGCTTGAAGCAAATGTCACCCGCTTCCCCACACATAGTTAAGTGCCTACTGACCGCCAGTTGGGGATCCTCTTCACTATTAGTCATTGTGTCTGGTCATTTGTTGTATCCAGAGAAAGTGTCACAGATGTGTGTTTGGTCATTTCCAAGATATCCGTCATGTTTCAGAACGACAAAACATTCAGATGTCAAACTTTTTTTTTCTATTACGGAGGGAGTCCTCAGATATTCAAGAAACGATCAATCCCCAACAACCGTTGTCGTTAAGTGTCAAAGTCAAGGGGACCTTAGCCGGTGTTAGCTCTGAATTGATTATAATTAACATGGGTGCGGGTAGGGTCAGCTACAAAGATGGATCATTGACAGACATTCCCACAATCGACTGGAGACCATTGAGATTGCATTGCGAAACAGTTATTGAATAATAAGGAACTCAAATTCACCACTGAGAAAGTCAGAGGCGGAGATCCTAGGGAAATAAAATGTGGATTTTGTTTGTTTGTTTGTTTGTGTGGGGGGAAGAAGAGAGGAGAGCAGAGAGACAAGCTCCGTGTGATTTGGGTTTCTGTGTTAGGATCCACCCGATAAAGATCGGTGAATTTCTGGAGCTGCCCTTGGAGTAGCCGTTTGAGCTAACAATCCGTTAGCATCTTTTGGTGTCTATTCTCCAATTTCATCGACAAACTATTTCATGATTAAACTTTCAACTGTTGTGTGAATTTTATAAATAATATTAACCTAGATGGGAACAAGTTGTTTTTGTGCACATTTATAAGGCTGTGAATAAAAGAATTGCTTGTTTACACTACTCTCTTATTTGATCGGTCAGGATCAATATATTACAATGAATATTAATCGAAAGAAAATGTATTGTCACCTTAAAAAAAACTGTTCACCAATTCTCCAATTACTTTCAATTCTCCTAATGAAAGCTTTGTAATGAATATTACTGAACTCACTTACAATATTCTCAAATATGTCTCTGTTTGTTGTTGCAAAAATTCAGATAACCATATAATTCCTTTGGAGTGCAACTTTAAAGTAAAAGTAATCCAACTTAAAAATATCAGAGGTTGAATATATAAATATTCCGAATGTAATCGAATAATTAAAGTAAATCAATAATTCCTGAGATAATTTCTTAATCAGACTTATCTTCTATAGAATACCCCCCTTCTTTAATTACACACCTACTTCTGAGTGTTTTCCTATTGTTATAACAGCTCTTGAGAATCCTTTGTTAGAACAACTTGTCAATCTCCTGAAAAAAACTTTTTACATTATTCTGTAGTTCCAAACCTCCGACCTTTAAAGGAGTAATAAAATTTTTTGGGGTAAAAAATACTCGCAGAGTCTAATTTAGAAAGTTTCGATTTGTTGCATTCAGATTTTAGAAATATTAATTAATAGTTAAGTTAAATCCGCACGTGAACTTTCCAATAATTGATGACTACCTGTAACACGACTCAAATTTCGCCCCACCCTCAAGAAACGTTTTGCTCAATGCGATGGATTTACTTATTGAATAGAATTACATAAAATGAGTTTTTAATATTAAGATATTTAAACAGGGAATTAAAAGAACGAAACTCCGCAGGTCTTAGATTCCACAGACTGACTACTTCGATCCGCCCGATTTTACACATGGATCACGGTGATCTGGACTGGGTGGGTCAAAGTGGCTTCGGAACCGGGGGAGGGGTTCAGGTTCGAGACCGATTCCACCAAAGAGCCTTCTGTAAGCCGGTAGGATGCAAGTTAAACCCTTCGAGACCAAATGTCCTGGTGTGGTGTGCAGTTTGGAGAGGGTGGGCCAGCTCAGGTGTCCTCCTCGTTATATGATCGCGGTTTAAAATTACGAGGTCCAAAATAACTGACCAAAATAAACCTAGTGTTATTTTAAAATGGAACGTTAATATAACTAAACTAAACTCGAAGGCACAAAGAAAAATTTGAATGACCAGACCGCCATAACCCTTGAATGACCATAACCCTTCGCTCAGGCTTCGACATGAAAACAAAATGATTTTTGGTTTCGAATCAAATGCTGGACGTGATGGCATCTCTGTAAATATTGACTTCTACGCAGTTTGAATAAATATGTGAAATTGTAGCCCAAATAAATAGTTTTAGTTGCGCGGGAACTGATTTTTTTTTCTTTTCCTCTTCTCTCTTTCAGACTAGAAAGTGTGAAATAAATAAAATATGAGGAGCTTAATTCTCGGTTATTTTTTACAAAACAAGTGTCAAAAGAGTAGTCTTAAATATACGGAAAACGGAGAAATGTGGGAAAGAAAGCGTGGTGATATCTTGCAATATTAGTTTCAAAAGGCATTTCTCTTCGTTTGTTCTTGAGGTGTATTCGTTTTCGTATAAGAGTAGAATATGGAATAGAATAGAATACGTTATTCTGAACCTTTCATCGAGTTCTGGAAGTCTCAGCATTTCGGATTCGGAGAGGTTTTTCTCCCTTCAACATTCAAGTGCGACGTGTCCCAGCGTTACAACGGTGCAGAGATTGGAGTGCAACCTTTTATATATATATATATATAATATAGTTTAGTTATATTAACGTCCCGTTATGAAACAACACTAGGGCTATTTTTGGACGGACCTCGTCATTTTGAATCGCGGTCAGATGACGAGGACGACACCTGAGCTGGCATCCCCCTCTCCACACCACACCAGTGGGAGGACGTTTGGCATGACGAATTTAACGTGCAACAGACCCCCTTACACGACGATTCTTCGGTGGAATCTGGTCTCGAACCTGAAACTCTGCGGCTCACAAGCCGAGACCTTACCACCAGGTCACCGCGGCCGTGCAACCTTTTGAAGAACTCGTTTTTTTGATTGATAGAAATTAAAACTTTTTACAGCTCTGTATTTTGTATTTTTCATGTATGAAAAATAGATAAATATTGTATTTTGTATTTTTCATGTATGAAAAATAGATAAATATTGTAATCATCAAAAAATTTGAGATGGAGATTTTGACGAAACCCCATTTCACGGTTTAGCCCTTTATGAGTGAAAAATACGTTTCGGGCTCTGTCTGTAGCAAACAGAACTCAAAACCGCTTTGAGATAGATGGCTGATATCTTTTTTCTTTTTTTTTTATCGATTTTAGGGTTAAAAGACTAAATAAATTTAACAAATATAATTTTTTGAGAAACCATTAGATCACTAAAATATAGAATTTTTTCTTTAATTTTATTATCTTATTTTTTAATTTATTATTATACATATTCAGGATTGATGAACATATTCAATCTTCTATAAAGCATTTTATTCAATTTCACTGTTAGGTGGCTTTCATCTGTATAATAAGAACTTAATTTCATAAAAAAAAGATTAGTTATAATAAAGTTCAGAAAATACGAAAAAACTGTATTGTCATTGATAACATATATATATACATATATATAAACTGCAGAAGACTGGTACATCAAAGAGTGAGTGAAATATCAATTATAAAATTCGAATAAAAAATGAAAACAAACAGTTTTAGAGTAAAGAATTTTCAGCACCCGTATTAGCTAAATAAAAGAGGGGAAACAAGTATCTTTTTGTACTAAAGTAAACCTTACTGTTGATGATTATCACTATTCATCTAATAGAAAAGATGCGTTGAAACGGTAGCGTTGTAAGATTATGTTTCTTTTATAATAATTAAGTTCAAACATGGAAAAGTTAATATTTGTTCACTTTGAATACTATCTGAATTAGACTTTAACATTTCTTTAGGTCCTGTGTATTTACCCACCGATTTCAGCAGGAGAATTCCTTAGTGGCACAAAATGTCGGAGATAGATTGATATTACATTGTGAGTTGTTGAGAACTAGACTTTTACAATGCTGTGGAGAGAGTTTTTACAATGCTGTAGTGCTGGAAAAGTAATTATAGGGTGTTCTTTCCCAGGATTTTTATCAGGAAACCAGAACGGAAACAACCTGTAATTACAGCTTTCAATATATGCGGGAGGTCGTTTCCTCAACTGCTATCGATGAATGTATTTACTTCATGACTTTGATCAATTAAGGTGCGTCAAATCTTACAATTCAGCAATCTGTATGGAAAGTTAGAAAATAATAAAAATAATAGTAACAGCTTCATTTCGGAGTTCACTTTCAATCCACACCCTTGCCTTTAATTGTGTCTGCGGTAAAGTTGTTCACCTATAGGGAAATCGAATAATCAAATTAAATTTTTACATTATTGACAATTTGCTTTGTTTATTGAAGTAACTTTTGATGTTTTGGAGTAGCCCATTTTTATATAAAACAATTATTCAAGATTTGTACGTAATTATTTATGGAATAAGGCTTTAAAGAATTTAAAAATACAGTATACAATTAAAATTTCAAGTTCTTTTCTAATGGCTATATATCCTATAGGCATCCTAGGATAAGCAGATATCCTAGGTGGCATAAAATATACATTTTTCTATCCTAAATATGATATAAATTTAGTATAAACTCGTTTCTTATTATTATAAATTCGTTACTTTGACAGCGATCAAAATATTTTTTTAAAAAAATGTTTTACAAATATTAGAACAAATTGAGGCTTTCCTAGTTCGCCAAATTGAAAAATTATCAACTCTTAAAAGAACTTGTATCGAAGCCTGTATACACCATTCTCCATTTGGAATGGTTTATTTCTCTCTCAGTGGAAGCAAGAAATATTAATATAAGGGCGCCAGTGTCCAAGAAAGGGTTATCTCTTTGGGTAATCTTTTCGTCCCTGTTTATGGACTCGCACAAACAAAATGTGAGTTCGGAAGAATGCGACCGCGAGATTTATACCTCCCTAAATCGGGTTCCATTCCGGAAAAGAGAGCCATTCGGTTTATGTGCAGGTGGCAGAGAAAACGCTATTCTTCGAAACTCTACCCATTTATCTACCCAGAAATAAGATGCAGGTTTGTGTTTCTTTCAGAGTTGCAGGAAAAAAACGCTCTTCTGGTAGAATTTTAATCTGTAAATTGAAGGGTGGTTTTTGCTAAATGAAATCGCAATATGAATATGCAGTACATTTGCAGTATTTAGGTAATGACTCAATTTGAATTATCAATTGAATATGAAAAATTCCAAAATTCCATTTAAGTCATGACGCAATTTATTTTAAAGTTCTTCATTCCATCCGTGCATGTCAATGAGATTACAAAACCGTCTGTAAATTTTTATATTTGCAAGTACTCGAAAGCGATCACTCAAACATGTTGTTTGTGATGTTCATCCCATCGTGACGATAGTGGTCACCATCACTAGTATGCGCTAAGTTCTGCATACTCAATTCAATTCATACCACATTCAATTTTCTGCAATACACCGAAAGACAAAACGCGCCTTTCCTTTTCTCTCATGTAAACATGTGAGAAAATCCTTTCGGCCATTTTACTCGCTATCTGCCACATTTTTTTTAAAGCAGATTTTATAAAAGCTCTTTTTAGAATATCAAAAATTATAATTTCTTATTTCAATTATTTTCCATTTTTCTACTTCCTCGAATAAAGAAACATTTCTATGGCCCAAAGAATCGAACACGATATTTTAACGAATCACCACCTACCTGAGTCCGAAAAACATCTTGTGTTCACTTGGCACATACATAGAAGCGTAGAGGTTTAGACACAAGCAGGAAACATTTTCATTTTTTGTTATTAAAAGACACGAATGAAGTTTTTGTGGGGAAAAAAAGCAGTTCACCAAAGCAATCGAAATGATCCCATTCATCAAACATTCAAAGGAACAGAAACTTCTGTTTGACATTATTTTGTTACTTTCTTTCTATCCAATCGACTATTTTATGAGTTTATCGAGAGAATTCGACTGAGATCCGAATTTAATTCCCCTCCAATCACCTTTTCAGGAAAAGTTTCTCTCCTCTTCCTGGGAAAGAGCGAGAAAACTGATTCTCAAGTAGAGATGAAAGCTAATCATTTCAAATTGCATTTGCCGCAACAATTTAGACTGAAATAAGATGTTTGAACGGAAATGGGATTCGAGAAAAAGAATGTGTTTAATGGTGTTATCAGATATAATCGCCTCATTTGAAATGGAGGTATTAGTTTATTGAGTGCTGGTGTGTTCCGTTCTGTTATTTATTTTCAACGTTAAAAGTTCAAACCTTTTCTTTGTTCGTTCAAATTTTGTAATTATATTTGCACTCATGTCTCCATACGCAAGAGAATTGAATAAGATATTAATTTCAAGATTTCAAAGTATTTATATAAGCAAATTATAAAGATTAAAAAAGTAGGAAATAATTCTATTTTTATTTATTATTACATTAATTATTTTTGTCACATTCAGAAAAAGGTTTAATGCAATCAAATATGAAAGCAGATTGCATTAAAAGCATTCTTCAAAAATGTCTGTTGGCGGAAATTATTCAGCCTCATGGATTATGATTATTAGTGAAAAATGTATTCAGCAATAATCTGATACAAAAATTTGTGTGTATATTTTGAAGAAATTTTTATATCAGTTTTTTTACTTGATTGTTAGAAATTCAATTTTTTGTTTCTTTCATATCGGTAGCTCAGTATCCCCGAATCTGTTTTTTTATTCCTAAAAAAAGAATGTATTTTAATCGTCAAAAACGCTTGATATCGGTATTCTGATGACTCCTCGATTCTCAGTTTTCTCGATATTTGATAATTCCGACTGAAAAATATTTAACTCACCGTAACTCAAACACACGAGCTAATGACGTTGTGGCATTTGCGTTTTAAATTTTAGTGAATGGCAAAGTCTCATGACTCTTGTAGTATCTTGATTCAGACCGATCCAATAGGAGAGTAGCGTAAAAAAAACAATTCTTTTATTTACAGTCTTATAAATGTACGCAAACACAACTTGTTCTTATCTAGGTTAATATTATTCACAAAAATCGCATAACAGTTGAAAGTTTAATCATGAAACAGTTCTTCGATAAAATCGGAGAATAAGACGCCAAAAAAATATGCTGATAGGCTGTTAGCTCCAAACGGTTCCTCCAGGGACCAATCCAGAAATCCACCGATCTTTATCGGGTGGATCCTAATACAAAAAACCGAATCACACGGAGCTTCTCAAAAAATCCGAACAACTTCACCGAACACCGACGTCTCTTTGAATTCCAATTTTAATCCTCTCACTGCTCTCCTCTCTGACCCTGACAAAACAAAAATACTTCATTTTATTTTCGTCAGATCTCTGCCTCCTATTTTCTCATTGCTAAACTTAAGTTCCCTATCACCCAATAGCTGCTCAGCAATGCTTCCTCAATAGTCTCCTGTCGATCGTGGGAACGTCTATTAAGGATACATCTCTGTAGCTGATGCCTCCTGAACGCATGTTAATTACAATCAATTCACAGCTGACATCGGCTGAAGTCCACCTGAGTTCGACATATTAAAGACAACGGTCGCTGGTGATTCGTCGTTTCCTGAAGATTTGAGGAATCTCTTCATAAGGGAAAAAAATTATCATATAAATGTTCTGACATTCTTTTCCCTTGAAGACATGATGGATCTATTTGAAACGATGAAACACACATCTGTGGCCCTTCACCTGGATACAACAAATGACCAAACACAATGACTGTACTAGTAAAAGGGTTCCATGTCTGGCGGTCCGTAGGCAACTATGTGTAGAAAAACGGGTGACGTTACATCTGCCCGAAATGCCAATTACCATGTGATTAGAAAGGAGAAGCGTTACACTATCTTTCTTCGCTGAAAAAATAGAATAATTCTACTATCAAAGCTAGCTCTCTATCCGTAATACGCCAAACAAAAATATGAACGTAACAAGATAAACGAATGATAATATGTTATTTACAAACAAGTCAAGCATTACAGAATGCGAAGCTATTTTGTTAACACAGAGATTGTCTTTTGGTTTGTCTATTCGAAGGCTTATGAACATTATAACAAAAAAAAAATTCATCTGTTTAGATAAACGGATTATGGTATCCTATTTTGTTACCAGTTTTGTAGACTTTGGTCTTCATCAGATATAAGGGAATCTTCGAAATTCCATAAACGGTCACAATACTAAAAAGTACAAAAAGCACTGCATGATGGAAATGATATTGTGAACTAGAACTCCCACTCTGGTCATGATTTATTGTTTGAACAAATATAAAACGCTAATTTTTGTGCTAATGTTAATAAAAAAAAGATTTTCTTTATTGCGAGGAAGCGATGGAAATTTGTCTACCTCTTTCTATTCTAATGATCTTTCCTCATTTAAATTGCTGATTTTTCTATTAAAATCTAAAGAATTAAAAGTTTTAAAATCCATATTTCCTGACTGATGCAATTTCTCTCCAATACTCGAGAAAACTATAAAAAAAAGGGAAAATTCGTTAATAATTGTTGCTTAAAGGAATCTCAAATACCGTATGCATTTTCTTCATATTCTATAGCCCTGTAATATCGTTATTCTTTGTTTTTCCTGAAGTGATATCATTTCGAAATGTTTGTTCTTGGATGATATGGCTATCCTTTCTCAGGACAATACCATCAACTATGTTGCCAGGACATCCACAAAAAAATCGATGAGTGGTGCACTCAGTGGCGTGTTGTCATCAACGCAGAAAAAACGCATGCCACACTTTACTGGAAAAAACATTTAACAAAACACACATGTATTAATCTTCTTCGGAGATGATATATCATGGTAGAAAAAAGTAAAATACTTCGGATTTTTTTTCTGAGCAAGATCGACTTCAACGAACATGTTGCTTTGAGTGCTGATTGTTTTTGGAACAACGTCCATTTGATCATTCCCTTTATTAGCAGACATTCCACGCTATCATTAAGCCATGTTATATGAGCAAAAAATTTCTCTTATACTCAAATGATACCTGGGGGATCGCTTCAAAAACACAGAATGAAAATTCAAATTCTACTGACCAAACTTCTCCTTATTGTGATGAATGCATGAAACAGGGGTGGGCATTAAGTTGGCCGCGATCGACCAGTGGACCGCCAAGTCTTTTTGGAGTGATCGCCTTTATTATGACCTAAGACGCGCATACTAAAAGAAACATATGTATGGAACATTATACTCTGTTTATCTCTTGAAGAAAACGAAGTTTTTCTCATTTGAAAGGATATGATTTTAAAAGCACGTTGTTCAGAACCTAAGAATAACTTTTAGAATCTGATAGAGGTATCCTAATTTTAGAAAAGTTGCATATCATTTAACATCATCCTTTGGTTCTACTTTCCTATATGAATCTGCGTTTTCAAGACAACATATCTTTCCCGTATCTCAGACGACCACTTAGAATCCAGTGCAAGATTAACATTTAGTTATTATATATCGAAATATTAACGGACAGTATGCAGCCGAAGTTTTCTACTAATTATAACTAAGCGAGCTAACTTCAGATGAAAATGATTTATTTTTAATGTATTTGAATGTTTTGATATTAAGTTCATCATTTGATATTATTATATTTGTGACAATTATTATGTTTGTTGTTGTGTAGAGAAGTACATATTCCATGTTTATTATTAAGTTGTAATAAATATTGTAGACCTACACCACTGGGTGGACCGCAACAGCTTGAAAAAATTAGAAGTAGCCCGTACCCTGAAAAGGTCTGCCTACCCCTGCCATAAAATAATGCTGCCACTAGCAACAACTTGAAGATTAATAAATTTGAAGACTGCATCCAAATATACCAGCTGTACCGGAACTGTAAAAAAATTAAGAGTCATCACAATCCAACCAAATGTTGAAGATTCTTCGTCTGCGCAAGCTGCTTTAACATAAATTAAATAGTTATTTCACATGATATTACTCTTAGGCTGGCATGATGTATGTAGATGGCCAGATCCAAAAATCGTTCAAACCATTTTACAAGACATTCTTTTGTACAGAGAATTACGAAACTTCTCGTGCAGTTATTTCTAGATAGTAGATGATGACTTAGAAAGAAATTTAAAAATTTTGATTCATCGAAATGGTAACGTTTTCCTTCAATCACTCCAGAACATGTTATTGTACCAAAACCCTTTTTGCGCTACTTAGCGTTAGCTGGTTAAGTAGAGGTTTATAATTCTTTCTTTAATAAAATGCTCTGTATTCTGTTTAATTGTGAAGTCAGGTTTCGCATTATAATGTTTAATTTTAAAAAATGCGTATTTTTCCATTGCAAAATATTTAATTTTCAAATTCTCTTCATGTATTTTTGTTTTAAATGAAATGGAAGGATCTCGTATTTTGTATTATTTTGAGCTAAATGAATGAAATTGATTAAGAAATAACGGCAAAACAGTATTATAAAAATAGTGACGAAGAAATGAATCAAGTTTGGGGTGATATTATTCATGAGCTGGCATTTTTTTGTAAACTGTTTTAAAGATGATACAATCTAGCCAGTAGGAAGGAATTCATTTCAATATATTTATATAATGTGACATGATGTTTTGGGGCTTAAGGATTTTTATGAATGGCAGAACCGTTCAATATTTCTTGCTACCCATTAGTCGACACAGATTGTGAACGGATCAGTCGAATGGCATCAAGCGGACATAACTTTTTACTCCGCTGAATTTTGACAGCTCCCGATAACACCGTTGGCGAAACAAGAAAAAAAGTGTTATCCATTTGGCGCGCTTTCAGTGGATAATGGACGGTGTTATCTAAAACGTCTGCTTCTGAGCTGCTTTCCTCTCCTTTCACGCTTCTGTCATTGATGAATACCGAAAGCTGACGGCTGCGCAAACTGAGTGCATCTGAGAAAAAAAAAACGTTATAGGTCACGAAGGAACCAAAATATGTCGGCTTTTGTTGAGTAAGTGTTTGATTTTATACATCTTTATTTAACTTTTTTTCTCAAGATGTAATGTTGTAAATTATCTTTGATTCACCTCTTGATGTGCTAGAATTTTGAAATTTTCTGTTAGTTTTCTAGATGACAGTACTTTGTATTAGTACTTACAGAACATAATTATCAACAAACAATTGATTTCATTAAAATGCCTCGCCATAAAAATTGTGTCACTTAGGGGAGAAGAATGAAATGGATTTCAAGAGTCACAAATTATAAATTGAAAGATATAGAATAAAAAAATAATTAAAATAAAAAATTCAAATCTTTAATGAACTATTGAAAGCAGTTTTAAAAAGGTTGTCTTCAATAAATTCATTTTTGGATTCCAATTTATTATTGATTATAAATCATCTAATAAATAATCTAATAACAAAGTGACATTAAGGAAACACATACGAACTTGACCTCATACTTGATAGAGGGTTAATATTACTTTAATATTTTATCATTCATAGAATTTGTATTTTGTACAAACTTATTCATTTGTAACCAGGAAAAGAACTTTTTTTTAATCGACCTCTTTCCGGCCCCTCGCTGCGGAACTGCCCTAGGCATCTGTGCAGTCAGAAATTAGTGACTGCCTCTGATAAAGAAAAATAAAAGGAAAATTTGGTCTTCGTTTCGTAATGCTTTTCTTTTACAATTACGCGCCTTTGCTCTTTTTACGGTAGTCTATGGACTTATTTCTTCAATTCACGGAGGTTTAATGTACTATAAAATGTATTCCTGATTTGGAATAATATAATATATCTTAACGTAATTATATTTGTTTTTATAAAATTTATACCATTCTTTGCTTGAAATCAGACGAGATACTTATTGTTTACTATTTGCCAATGAAATAGGCAATTGTATGTATAATTGCTCTCAGGTTTTAATCTATCTTTTAATGTTTTAAATGTCTTCAGTTTTTAAATTCTTAAATAGTTTATTTGCTCTTTTATTTCATACATATATAGCTCTGTTATGTATAATTTTTCTTATTCTTAATTCCTTATTTTGCGCGTATTTTTGTATCTTCATTAATTTCGGTACCTTTTCTCAAATTGCATTCACACATTCTACGGATTGTTCCTGAAATTTGCATTCTCAAATCAGTAAAGAAATCCTTTTGAAATATGAAAACCTGAATGGTGTTTGAAATCGAATATATTTTTACGCGCTTTTATTAACTTATTTGAATATAGGGAATTTTGAAATCTATTTGTCACTCACTTTCTAATGTACTTAATCTCTGAAATTTTCATTTAAATTCGTTTCATTATATTTTTAATCATGAATTATGAATCTAAAAATCTTGTTAAAATTAAATGATAGAATATAAATGGAAATTGTATGAAAAAATTATAGATGCATCTAAGATTTTAGATTTACAGAAATGAACTTACAATTGCATCGGCATAAAAGATTTTACACTACTCGTGAAAATAAATACTAACACATTTTCTCTAATTGTAATGTTTCAATTTTTCTCTAATTTATCTAACGTTGATTTTAGTTAACAAATTAGGGCTCGCTTCGGTTGAAATGCTTATTTCAGATTAGAGGTGGCTGGGATCTGTTTAGAAATCGAGGTTCCACTTCATATTCAATTTGCCTATGCGATTTCCTTTGGGTAAACATGCTTTCATTTTCGCTGCAAACATTAAAGGGAAATTATCGTAAGTAATGGCGTTCCGTTAAGAATACTTTAAAAATTATGTTTGCTCGGCCTCTTGAACTGTTCATTAGATCCTGCATTTGGAAATATTTTCGATAAAACTGGAACCCATTTGTTCTTTGTGTAAAAATAATAGTTTATTCTACAATTTTGAAATATAAAATTATTGATATATTTATTGATATATTTTTTTTGTTGAATTAACAGATTTGTAAACTAAATATAGTTTGAAAATTAGTTTGATTTCTCGGGGATGAAAATTAGTTTGATTTCTCGGGGATTTAAAAAACATCTAGTTGATTTACGGCATTAAATACTCCAGAATATATGAAATTTCGAGAGAGTTTTGAGTACATTACATAAATAACCACTTTTGGCGAACAGTAGAGTTCAACTCGTCTCGTTCACTTTTAAAATTGGCGAATGAGGAAACACTGACAATGAATATTTGTAATAATTTATTCATTTTGGAATTAATTCTTAATTTTACTTACGGGTGTTATATTTTCAACCTTCCATCTCATTCTCCCAGAGCCCACAATACAATCCATTTCATAGTTCCGATTAGAATCATACCTTGAAATAGCGTTGATACCAGAAATCATAAGAGACGCGCAATGGAGGTCTGCAGTGAATTAATGCAGCTCAGGTGAAAGTCGTCTTAATATTGACGCCTTATTGGCGTAGATGATTACTTTGAGGGAGATTAAGGAGTCCCGTTTCAAAAAAAAATAAGCGACGTCACTTCTGTGTCTTCGGCTTTCCGATTGCATTATAAGGGCGCAACAAAGTGGCCCCAACTAGAGCCGCACTGAAAACGATGGAGAGATGGGTTCCAGCCAGGGTAAACTGGGCGTTTGAGATAGACAGAGAAAGGGAAAGGGTAGAACTTTCGTTAGAAAATCTATTGTGCCTTTCCTAAAACTAATCAATGAAACCAGGGGAAATGGTCTCCTCCAAACTTTCGCAAAAAAAAAATGTGGGCTTTGGGAAAGCCCGCAATACCTTGCATATACGAAGTACTAGCCTTTGGCGTGAGTTTAGCATTTTTACTGAATCTATGGCATAATCCTTAGCACGTTTTTTGGCGATCCACTTGGGATGCGATGAACAGTATCTGAAATTCGAATGTGTGCTCTAGACCCTTTTTTTCTCAAGCAGGATAAAAATAAAATCCGACTCAAAATAACAAATGTAGTCACAAACAAAATTGCATACCAAATTTTATTTATTTAAATTAATTGCACTTTTTTTGGGGTGGGGGAAGGAATATGGCATTCACATGCTTCTGAAAGTACAGACCGAGAGACGCTCAAATGTATGTTAGCTCACAATTTGATAAGTGTCAACAATATAGATTTTAAATCTGTTTGCCAAATTTTCTCTATTTAGCTCTCTTCGTTTCGCAGTTATCGCGTTAAGTTATAATCGAACAGCTGTACAGATAGATTTCCTCTGAATCGAACTAGATATCATAATTCCTGTAACTAGAGATTGCTCACAATTTGATAAAAATATATAAATTTAGTATAAAGGCCATGAACCAAATTTTATCCTTCCAGCTCAAAGTGTTTTTGAATTATCTTTGTCACAGATAGATACGCAAAATGCTAAAATGTATTTTTCAAACTCTGGGATCTCTGTAATTTGCAAATGCATCAAAATCTCGAGTTCGAAAATTTTTATAATTACAATACTTTCTCTCTACTTTGTTTACGTGAAATTAACTTTAAAAAAATCAGTTTTACATTACAATAAATAGCCTGTTCTATGCTTTGTATAGAAATTTCGGCGTTCAGGAAGGAATGATATCCCTCTTTGCAGAATATATTCTATTCTTACCAGAAGTGGCGAAATGAACAGTTTTTTTTCTTCTTTTTTCAGTTAAATTTTGCTGTTCCAAAAATAATGAGCAATCGAATTTGAGTCTTCGAGATAAATTCTCTGTGCCGTTGAAACTAAAATTTGTTGGGGAGAGAGTGGGACGGGAATGAACTATTCTTGAAATTTGGCGGCTAAAGTCGCATATTTAGATGCATGCTCTTTTGAGGCGCTTATCTGGACACTTTTGCATCATTGCAGAAATAATAATGCATTTTCAATCTTATTGAGCAGGTTTTTGGTGTTTCTTCAGCTGTATATAAGCCGGGAAAGTGGAATTTGAAATTTGAAACATCAGTGACTGGAATCGGGGAGAAATATTTGCACTTTTTCCATATCTTAGAATGGAGATGAAATTTTGAAATTACTGAACGTAGACAATCAAATTTTGTTATTTTGTCCATAGAATGCCATAAAGGTTCAGTGGAAGTAGTCTGCATGTGAGTGACTCATTAAGAAATGAAAAAACTCGAGAGTTTACAATCACGCGGTTATTGATGAGATTATATACAAAAGTACTGAAAGGGAAAAAGTATAATAAGATATACATGAGAATAAGAATACCAATAGTGCCTTGCTTCTTTCGACATTCGCAAACCAGCGGGAGTAGTCACCCAAAATTTCCTCTTTTTTTTTTTTTTTTTTTTTAATGAAGGAGTGTTTCCAGAAAACACTTGGCATGGCATTGGCACCCATTCGAAATGAAATACTAATCTTTGGCTTGAATTTAGTATTTTGACTGAACCTATTGTACAATTAATTATAAGCCAGGGTATTGGAGATAAATCCCTGGTATGTAGTTAATACTATTCAGAAATTGGATTTGTGTTTTAAACGCGTTTCTCCCTACCGTGTCTTCCGCTGCTGTGGTGTGAAAGTTTGGAGGGGGTTGCCAGCTCTGACGTCGTCCTCCTCATCTAACCGCGGTTAAAAATGACAAGGCCAGTCCCAAAATAGCCCTAGTGTTGCTTTAAAACGGGGCGTTAATATAATTAAACTTAATCCGATAGATTAAAACTAAAGTTTGGCACAAAACTGCACTTACAATCACAAAATGACATGCCAACTTGAATATATTTAAGTCATTGCGTTTTTGTGAGTAATACCGTTTATATTTTTCTGAAAATACAGATCGACAAGTGGTCACACCCTCGTTGGATTTGGCGCAAATGGGTCAGTGCTTAGAATAAACCTGTTAAGTATCTGTACTGATTTTAATCCATTTAGCTTTCTCTTGTGTACTTATCTTCGAACTCTCGGACAGACAGACTTCCGCAGAATAGCTGTGACTCAAAATTTGATAGAAATTTACAAATTTGGTGTTAAGTCCATATATCAAATATCAGTCGTTTAATTTAAAACATTTTTTTAGATGTCTTTGTCACTAACAGACAAACAGAAGGACAAACAGATATAATGCCAAAATTATGTTTTTCGATCTCAGAGAAGTCTAAAATGTGATAATTCGTCACAATTTCGAGTTTGGATTATTATTATTATTATTTTGTAATTTACAATACTTTTTTCTATCTTCAAGAAAGTAAAAGATGAACTTAATTAAAACAAGGAAAATGTTTTAATGTTTCAACTTTATTGAATAGTCTGAATGTTCGGAAGCTTTGCTTATAGGATAAACTATTTTGGTGAAATTTTTGAATTTTTCTTTTAGAGCAGATGGAGATTAAATATGCGTTTAATAATGCTATAAATTATTCACTCCATAATGAAGAAAAATTCGTGAACATTAATTAAAAAAATCAATACATATTATTACTGAGATTAAAATATCCATTTATTCTTCACCCTT
Organism: Argiope bruennichi; assembly: GCF_947563725.1. Lineage (NCBI taxonomy): Eukaryota > Metazoa > Arthropoda > Arachnida > Araneae > Araneidae > Argiope > Argiope bruennichi. The sequence goes on from NC_079160.1 coordinate 6,632,505, forward strand.
TTTGGTAACATATTTTTATTTTTAAAAAAGTACTTTCCGGGGTTTTTTGTGCTAAGTCAACAGAAATGTTTTTTAAATGCAGTAACAACATTATAGCTTTATAATCAAATCTTTCAATGCAATTATACTACTTTAGAAACTAGAAAACAGACACAGCATGTCGTCAATATTCGTCGAATTTTATTAAAAAATGACAATTGAAACTCGCCAGTTTTCCAAGTTGGAAGACTCATTATTCTGTTGATTTCTCCCAACGGAAGGTCTTCATTTATCATTGGGTTGCTGCTCTTGAAATGCCAGAAGCAATCCACTTGTTTATTCCCGCGTATTTTATTGAATTAAAGTGTCTGAAAGAAAGCGAAACGGAATGCTTTTGAGCCACTTAAACTTCCGTCGCGGTTAGTTTGAAAATCGATGTCTGGAGGGAGTCGAGATAAAGGTCACCACAATTAAACGGAAAAATCATGTCTAACTTCTTTAAAACTAAGGGGAAATAAAAGGCCAGGTTACTGCATATATGTATTAACTTTTCTCATCTTAATAAAATAAATAAAATGCAGTGAAATAATTTAGACTTGAATTCCAGTTTAAAAAAAGTCAGAATAAATTTTATAGAAGCAAATTTTAGAATCACAATTTTACTAGCGTACTTATAAAAAGAAATTTTGGGAGGTTTTAATTATTTTCTGCTATTTATTCCTTGCCTTATAATTCATAATTCATATTATTCAAACTTAAAATAAATTTTTTCTCTGCTTATCAACTTCTTCGATTCCGTCGAGTGTGATGTACTATCGTTAGATAATTAAAAGCAACTAAGTCAAAAGAAAAAACGCAACACGTTCTTGTTGTTTTAAAATGCCTGCTCCGCGATAGAAATAAATCCTGCACATCAATATATTTATATGCCAATATATTGATGTAGTCATGATTCGCACAGCATACTAATGATATATTGACATGCTTGATGACATTCTAGGGCAAGAATTTTTATAGCTTATTCTTTCTTTTTCTTCTACTTGGTCACTTTTAGCTGCATACCGCCAATATTATTTTATTTTTATATCAAATGTTTACACCACGCAGCCAGCTGATTTGATCTTTCAAATCTCTGAAATATTCTCCAAATTATCTTCTCAAATGTCAGATTTTAAGACTCAATATAAGTTAAAATAAAGAAATCCAGCTTCCACTAACATTATCGAGTGCATGATATATTTATCAGGTTACATTATTTTTTAAATAATATTTTTTTTTCTTTTCCTATGTATTTATTTAAAATTTAAATAATATAACTTTGATATTTAAATGAATATATTAAAATTAGTAGAAACGCTTTATATTTTATTTAACATGTTTGAACTAATTTATGTAATTGATTCAAAACTCTGAATCTCATTTGATATTTATGTACAAGAAAAGAATGATTTGTATTTTAAAAAATTATGTTTACATAATGTAACATTTAAATTACTTAAACAGTACATTTTATATTTATTCATTTGAATGATATGAATATGATTATCCTAATTTCTAAATATTTTGCGTTGTTTCCTTGTAATAAATTCATCAATCATTTTATTTTGTTCATTATTTTCTAAAATATCGTAATCTATGAAAAAAATCATTCAACTTAGATATAGATCTTTGGTCTTTTTAATGTCGAAATCTCTATCACTGTCTAGCTGCATTATCTAATCACAATTTTAATTATAATTATTAAGTTTTTAGGCCCATGGCTGAAATAAATATTCATAGAGTAAATTTTAAAGTTCCATGCCATCTCTCGAATCAGAAGCACTAAAGTCATTTTATAAGATAGCCCTGAGAATATCATTGTCATATGTGCTGTTTAAATGCGGCAGCTTTGGATTTATAAAGGTATTTCATGAAAATTTTCAATTTGTTTTAGAAGTATTGAATTCAGGAAAACTGCGTTCATTATTATAGACAGAGGTGAGGATTTCAATGTCGCACTGTATATTTTTTCAATTTATATGATGTGTCGGAATATAAAGAGACTACAGATATATCCAACAATTATTTTATTTGCAATTATTGAGTAACAGAACTTCATTTCAAAGCCAAAGTCATTAATTTTGATGCAATGATTCAGGACATCTCTTCTTCTTTCTTTTAATTGCTTTGAGTGAAAAAAAAATTCTCAGGTTAGAGAGATCCATTTTCCCATGGTTACTTCCATTATCTTGCATGTGAACCATTCACTTTTCACTGATTGGAAATGAACAGGTATGGAGAAAATTCGGAGGAACCTGGAAGATACCCCATTGAGATTTTTAAAAGGAAAATCAAGGATTTTGTTGACCACAGGTGGCTTAGTTTTGTCCCTTCACAACACAATCCCTTTCAAGAGATGGTTCTGCGCTTGTTTTTGTTAGCCTCAGTAATGTGCTGCTTTGCCGTTTACTGCTTCATCCGTTTCTGTCAGTCGAAGAGTAGAAATCCTTCTTCGAAAAAGAAATGGAAAATCACTTTGTTGGCCCTCTAGCACACCACTTCGTCATCAAAGTCGTTTCTTTGACAAAAGTTCGACTTGTCAGTGTGGCACTGAAGAAGCGTCTATAAATCACGTGATCAAAGCCTGTGCACTATGGCGAGAACACAGACTCCGATGCCCAATAAATTGGATGCCTCTTGACGTCGAAGAACTCGAAAAAATTCTAGTCATTAAATCTTTTATTAGGGACATTTTATCAAAGCTCTTGTCTTTAGTTCTCCCCTAAAGTAAAAAATTAACGTACATTTAACGTATTTCAGGCATTTTTAATGTTTCACAATTTAATACGTAATATAAAATGTAATGTTTTTTTCTCTATTTTCTGTACCAATATGCTATTTCTCTAGAGGGTTCTTTGTTGTTTACAAGTGTCCAATGCCATCAAGTGTCGTTTGTTCCTTCGTGCTAGGTGGGGTTATCTTTTGGCGGTCCCATCAAGTTTCTTATGGCCTTTGGCTAATCTCGGGGTATCGCTTGCATGAACTCCGGCACATAGGTCTTTTCGAAAACTCCGTCACTCCATACTCTGTCGGTTGACACACATTAACTGAAGATCAGATAACTTCCTGATTTAGAAAAGCATTCCTTATATGAATTTTTAATTCCAAATTGCTTTTTCCTCCGTTATTGATTTTATATAATAGCACCATTTATTTTATTGTAAATAAATCAATTTAGTATAGTATTATATTACTTCTTTTGAAAAATGCTACCTCATCTTTGAGTGCTTTGATAATAGTTGTCGAAGCTAAACGACTGAAAAATGAAACCCTCAACCCAGAAAAGTTGCTTATGAATTCTCAAAATGCCTAAAGACATTCAAGTTCTTAACAACTAAGCAATTATATTCACAATTCATCAGCATACATTGCTACATTAAAAGAACAGAATATAAATGGTTTTTCCCCTTAACAAAAAGAAAGGAACTTTATTAGTCAAAAAAATAAGCTCATGAGTCTGAAAAACATATTTGGAATAATATCCCTCTGTTTGTGAACACGATTATTGAAAAATGCAAAAGAAGCTAGCGAAGTGGAATTTGATATGTAATCACTACGGAAAAATTGTAGGCTTATATAGTATTATTTCGATTTTACACTTTTCAAGAAATCAGAGGAATAGTGGTATAAAAAAGATTAAATGCATATTTCGAGAAACGATTTATGCTTAATTATTTTTAAATAAAAACCGAATAATACAAAATTCTTGTGTAAATTATTTAAAAACATTGAAGACAGGATTAATATTGCATTAAACATAAAGCATCATTAGGAAGTCTGTCCATTCGAGCACACAGAAAAAGACAACTCAAAACTCGCAACAAGTAAAATGGATGAAACTTCAGGACGAAGTCTAATATCAGGATTGAAGAGGTGTATCAAATGTTAGACGGCGTCCTTCAATCAGTCAAGTGCGTTCAATGTGTACACATGTCAGTCCAAATCTTCATTTTAACACAGTCAGTGTACAATTTTTTATCTTATAAAATGAAATATTATACACTTTATTATGATGCTAGTAAAATTTACTATGCAGCCATTTTTATTCATTTGACGTGTAAATGTGTCATTCCTAGACTTTAAAAAGGGAGACTTAAGGGGGGGGGGGCTTTGAAAAAATAAATTTCTTAGTTAACTGGTTAAGGAGTTGAAATCTATCGAGTCAAATTCATACAAATGCGGTAACTGAGAAATTGAATTTTGATGTGTTATCGTCATATCGAAATTTGATTGTAACAACAAAATGAGGTGCCATAACAAAATTTTCTCTCTTTCCGATAAGGTTAAGCGCGCACCATGACTATTTCTCAACTCTAAACAATTTCATCTTTAAAATCAAACTAAGGCTTAATCTGATGTGCGAAATATGTAGCAATTAACGAAATTAGAAGCGTGTTGAAGATAAGCATGAAAAATAGTTTTATCGATAATCAACGGTCATTGCGTGTTTGAGCTCGAAACAAAGCAGACATAACATTGAGACAGCAGAAAACTGAATATAGGTTTGGTTTAATAATATCGAATAGTTAATAATTCCTGATAATATGAAATGGAATTTCGAAGTTTATCTAAATGAACAGTTAAAGCTGTGGAATGGCGCGCGTGCATTAGTAATGGAATTCATCTGACTAGTCAGAATCTTGGATGATGATGGATTCATTTTATAAAAATTTTCAATTTTAGTATTAATCACTTTAGCTACATTATATCGAGAGACCTCTTTGGCAATATGTGTTATGCATTACAAATTCAGTCAAAAATTTCTTTTTTAAAAGTATCGAAAATATTTTTATTTTATCGAATGTTTCCTTTTAACAGTTGAGAAATTGTATTAACATCAAAGAAACTGCAAAACTTTTATTTTTCCACTGATAATTCGAACTATTCAGTAGCTTACACGAAAATAAACTCTTTTAATACAAGAATACCGCGTGACTGATCTTCGCTTAAAAAGTTTACGTTTGAAAAGTGAGATGAGAAAATGAATAAACATTGATTTAATTAATTTTGAATGAAATTATTAATGGCACTTTCTGCGCTTAGATTTGTTGTATATCGAAAGAAAACAAGTCTGTCGTAATTGTCTAAATGTGTGCACAGTTTACTTGTCATCTTGTTGGGTCAGAAATTTTAAAATCGTGCATCTAGCTTGTTCTTTCTATCTTTGAAATATCACGTTCACATATCCGCAAGAATCGAACAATGATTCGATATGACATTTGATTCATTTTTATATTTTTGGGTATGCAACACAATGTCACATTTATTTTCTTAACTTGTTGTAAGCTTGATATATCGCTGTTGGTTTGGGAGAGGAGCGGACTTCCTGCTGATGAACTTTGTTTTCGAATTCTGTCATTTTTTCCTAAAGATCGAATATTTTTTCAATAATTTATCGTTCTCAATTCGTTTTTGAATTATTGTGTTCATATGCGAAATTCGAAAATTGGTTTATTTGACTCCAGGTCTTACAACTTTCCGCACGAATAAAAAAAGGAATAAAAAATTATAATTCTTACTAAACTAATAACAGTATGTTATTCAAAACTATTTTTATTTACTATTCGAAAACCAAATAGATATATTTAAGAATCATTTTCTGGAAAATATTGCCTTTGAAAGATTAAGTTATTAGAACCAGGGAATAGTTTTAATTAAGTGTGTAAGAAATGAAAAATCGCAGATGCGATTGCGTATTTGTAGTGTTACATTTGCATTTTATTGCTATTTGAATTAGAACAATTCACAAATAGTATATGAATCACTTCATTCAGCTACAAATGAACACAATATTATGTTAAAAGAAAAATAAACGCATATTCCATAAATCAATTTGAAGGTAAATATTTGCCTCTACAATATTTATTACCTCGAGCGCACATATACAGAGAAATATCCAGTTCAATAATCACATTCATATTTATAACTTTCTTCAATTCCAGTCGCACTATTTGATTATCTTAAACAGCCTAATACTTTTAGCCTTGTGTTCCTTCTCATTGATTAAAGAACGCAGTTACATTTTTAATGACTCATTAGAAATTGTAAAAAGAATGGAAAAATAACTATACAATTGGATGTCTCGTGTCAGGACAGAAAATTATATCTTTTTGCCGGTTGTCAAAAAGTTGTTTCAGTTATAAAATTCATCCAGTTATGAGGCCCGGGTTCAATCGTGTACAAATAAATGGAGGACGACATTTCAATTGCAATAGACTTATGTTTTGAAATGTATTTTATTTATAGAAAAAAAAGAAAAATCGTATTTACTTTAATCGTATTTTTAATGAACTTTTTTTACTAATTACCACTACTCATTAGGACTAATTATAAAATTTTAGATTTTTTTAGTCTATTATTTTTTAAATATTTGAGTTTAATGTTTAAGTAAATTATAATTTTATAGCACCAGATCAAGAATACGTTTTGTTCAGTAGTAAATTCATGGACATTCAACATTTTGAAAAATACTTACAGGTACATTAATGCAACTAAAAATGTTTTTAATTTTGTCTCATTCTTTGATTTGAAACATCGAAAGAAAAAACAATATTGACTGAAATTACAAAATATATTTTTTAATAATTTTAACTCAGCTCTGCGAGACATGTTTTTTTTTATAACAAAAAATTTAGAATTTTATGTAACTTGAAATATGGAACATTAAAAAAAAACATGACCGGAAAAGTTCATTTTGTACTTAATTATGAATCCAAAATGAAGAATAAAATAAAAAGCTGTTTAATATTTTTTTTAATTCTTAAATAGAGCCATTTAATATTTTTTTTACCAATAATATGCCTTCATTAAATATTAGCTTACTATTGTTAAAAATTTTACTATTGTTTTTCGAACGACATAGAAACGAAAATAATTTGTTGAATAATTAGACAGATTACTTTTAAGCGAAGAGTGAAATATTATTGATTCTGCAGATGACCCAATATGAAGTAAATGGGTCATCTGCAGCAAACAAGATTTCCCTTCTATAAATCTTTGAATCATTCTATTCGAATCAGTGTTAGGAAGAATTGTTTCTTTTAAAAAACTGGAATGACTATGTTTTTTTTGTGTTTGGCAGTAACATGCATCTTTTCTGCACTCAAACAATACTCAGAAATGGAGGACTCATCTTTATTATTCTATATTTTACTGTACATATGGAGAGCTGACAAAAAGAAAAAGGCTGCAATTTCCTTCTCGTCCCTTTCACATCTTTATAAATTAGAGGCCAAATGGCCCACTTCGACGTCCCTGGATTATGGCCAACAGGAGAAGACTGTCCGAAATGGGCGGCGGTGCAAGATGGGAAAAGAGCATTCCTATGAGGCAATTTAATTTTAGAGAATCTTTCGGTTATTTTCCATTATTTTGATTTATTCTAAATTATTCTAACAAGCACCTGGTTGTAAATAAGTTAAAAGCGATGACAGCGGCAATAAAAAAAATAATGCTTCAGCGCTGACATCGTTCTAGTTGTGTTTATAAACGATTTCAGATAAAGACACACAAATATGTTGTCCAAACAGACGAATATCGATTATTTGCAAAATTATATGCAGTAAAATATGGGCCGAAAGCCTTTAACATTCCTGCAAATGGTTTGAATTTATGGTTAAATGATTTTTTTTATTGTTGTTTTTTAAAAATAGCTCAAATTGAAACATATGTATTTATTGGGCCAGTCAAACCAAGCATATTATTTTCTGTAAGTTAAGGAACATTTCAGAATGCATTTAAAATCACAAGTAGTTCTTATAATTTAAAAGCGAAGCAACACGCAGAAAATAAAAGAACATCCCCAATACATAAATAATGAAGTTATTAAATTTAGGTTCGTAAAGAGCAAAATTTAAGAGTATGCGGTTCTGTTTCAAATAAGAGGAAATAAAACAAGGAGAGGGCAATGCATGATCTCTAGCACTAGAATCGTGCATTGTGTGATAGTGGCAATCTGAAAGTCACAAATTACTTTTGCTTTAGTTGTACATAGAGGTATGCATACCAGTTTCAGTTCGAGGAACTGGTGTTTCTTTTTGATTGAATCGATTAGACAAGATTTTCCGCTTTTAATTGCTGTTCTTAAAAAAATTAATTTCATTGTTGTGAAGAAAAAGAAACTACAAAGTAACTTTACCTTTTAAAAATAAAATTTACTTTTCTGTCTAATAAAATGCTTAAGAGACACAAATTCGCAACTTTCTCCTACTGCTTTTCTGATACGACTTTCTCACTGCAGATACAAAACATGATATTAAGAGGGCTTGGTACCCTAAAATCCACGAAAAGGGCGATTTTGAATTTTACATTTAATATTATCTGTCAACGTGTTTTTCAATTTTCTGAAAATTTCAAAAAGATCCGACAGTTGTTTTACGAGATATAACGTCATTTTGATGGACATGACATCTAAAGCCAAGCCATCTTCCACTGTTTTATTTTATATTTTCTCTAGTTAGCTCAAAATGTTTTACTTTGAAGTAAAATAGAGTGATTTTCTGAAAATTTTATTATTTACTGAATGTTTTTTGTAAATTTTCTAAATTCGCCAGTCTTGTGTTAATATCTTGCCCATCAAGTTTGAACCATTTTTGCTATCAGCCTTTTCAAAATTGCAAAACAATTTATTTCTTACTTTAATTCTAATAGATTTGAAAATGTTGCAAATTAACAGAAATGTACATTGTTTGATAAGCGATGTAGAGAGCGTAAACCAGGTTTTCTCAAGTAAAACATTTTCAAAAAACGGTTTTGTTATTTGGTCATCAAATCCATTAATGATACTGAAATTAATGACAGTGTGTATATTATATTTTAATTTTTTCAAGGCCAAACTTACAACAGCTTTCTAATAATAGTTTTGTTTTATGTAAAAAATATTGATTATAGAATTTTATATAGATGTGTTTAAATACATTCTTGTTCATTTCGTTCTTCTATAAACTTTACTCTTTCAAATTTTTTTTCAATTTATATTTTATTTAAATGGTTTACAATTATTATAATTTATTAATAAACATTTGAGAAGGAAAAATTGCGAATGATTTCCTAAATATACTGATTATACAACATTAAAAAATTATAATGTTGTGATTTTTTAATTTTTTTCTATTTTTAGCAAAGTTAAACTAGAGCAATTATTAACTATGGAAACAATACAATTTTATAAAATCGTGTCTTTCTTGTTTAAGAATGTTTTGTTATTATTGAGAAAAATAGCTAGTTTAATAAAAACTGGGTTTAGCTGCAATATCACTCTGAGGAACCTTTAATCCTGTTTCTCTCAGTTTGCTTTTTCTGATATTATGCTTGTCACATTTAGTCAAACACATTTTATTCAAAGTACTTGAAATTTTATCTGTGAACTCAAAGGTATCAATATTATAGAATTAGGTGTCGATTTTTTTAAAATATTGATTAGAAAAATAATTAAAAATAGCAAAAGTGAAAAAATCCAAAATTTTTCAAACAAATCATACAAATTTTTTTCTTCAAAGATATTTTAAATAACAATAATTGGAAGCCTGTCTTAATTAAGTTCGTTTAGAGAGTTCTACAAAACATATTAAGCATTTAAAATTGAATAAAGAAAAGCATTTTTAAAAAATGTAATTTTAAAACAATTAAAAAGAAATTCAATTTTAAATGTTTGATCAGGAAAAATCTTTTAAAATTTAAATTTCTTAACGGTGTGCATTTAACTACAGGAAAGCAAAGCAAATTTTACAAAAATTGTAAAAAAAAAAAAAAATTAGATACCAAATCCCCTTAATTTTGATTTTCAGTTCCTTCATTTGCCAGATTCAAAGAAATCTTGCAGAAAATTATCGTTCATTCTATGTGAAACCTAAAATTACCATTTTAAATGTAGTAATGTATACTAATACTCAAAGAGGCCGTACCTAAAATTTTCGTAGATGATTTATCTACATATTTAAAATGGTACAACTTTGAAGTTTCCTGATGTAACACTCTTATATACCATGAATTGACTCCCCATGCAAAAAAATAATCGCACGACAACTTTTGGTTAATATACCGTGATTACATCGAGAGATATTCGACATTTTCTGTTAAGGAATTGTTTCCATATTTAGATGTGTAAGACTTTGATATTTTTTGTACGTCGGTAATAGCATTTGTTTCATTTTGTGTCCTTAAAAAGCTTTGTTAAAATAGATTAAAAGAACGTTAAAATCTATTACTATTTCATTCATGACAAAATATTCATAATGAAAATATTTGAAAGAATTGTGATTATTTTCTGCAAAGAAGTATTCAATAGCATTAAAAGTTTTGTTTAAATTGTACATGAGCTTGATTCTCCTTTACACTAAAGTCTGTTGATGAGCAAAATACATAAAATTAAATACATTTTTATTTTTTATTATTTGAAAGAAATGTTAATTTTAATGTTAAAATTTTTATCTTACTGATTTAGAGAGAAAACAAATATCTGGAAATAACTTTTATAGGATTCAGTTACAAAATTTAATTGGAATCGGGTCAAATGATCATCATCATTTGTCATCAAGAATTACTTACTGTGGTTCCTCGAAGCCCCAGACTATAAATAAAATGCTGAGTCCCTACATTGGGTTTTTTTAAAAACCAATTTGATGCCCTCAAAAAGTTTCCCTCCAGAATTTTTTCATTTGTTCTTGTTTGATAGTATTTGCATTCAAATTTTAAATAATTTATTTAAAAATAAATTATTGTCCTCCCGCTGTGTGGTGTGGAAGTTTGGAGAGGGAAGTGCCAGCTCAAGTGTCGTCCTCGTCATCTGATCGTGGTTCAAAATGACGAGGTCCATCCCAAAATAGCCCTAGTGTTGCTTTCAAACGGGGGTAATTTATAACTAAACTAAACTTTAAAATAAATTCTATTGTTTCCCCACTCTCGCGTATGAAGTATACTAACAAAAATTGTTATAATTGTAACGAGTCTCCGGTTTACAGACATCTGTTAATAAAAAAAAATTTATTGTAGTTTTTCTTTTTTTCTTAAAGCAAGATAGTTTCAAACAGCGAAAGCTTACTACGATGAAATTTGGCTCGTAGCCTTTACATCTTTATATTGCAGATATCTATTACATTTTGGATGGTATTTGGTTGCAGGAGAATTATCTGCCTTATCACTCGCATGACATAATAAACCAAATCCACAATGAACTTGGCATTTTTTCAGTGCAAAAATTGTAAGCCCATATCAGATTGTAATTAAATCGATTTCATCTATTCAGTAATAAGATCGAATCATTTCACATGGGAGTTTGTTGAAATATAAAACTAAATTGGCTAATTAATTAAAGAGGAATCCCATAACATGCGTTGTTTAATGTCGTAAAATGCTTATGTCTGCCTCTAGAATTTCCTCTTAGTGGATAACTCTACTTCCTCGGCTTATTATACGTGCGATGAATAGATTAAATACTGTTTGGAAGATTATAATGCTGTTTCTAGGGGGATGCATTCTATTATGCGTCTTTTGGGTATATGGTAGGGTGTATGTAGATATGAGCGGCTTCTCTTTGATTAAAATCTAGTGATAAATAAAAAAAAAGTACACCAATTTGCATTGAAAGGTACTATTTCGTTGATGTGATACTGGAATTCTAATTAAATGATGCATTGACTAAAAGTGCAATAATTTTCTTTCGTTTAATAATACAATATACAGGATATCTCAAGGTATGGCTAACGGATTTTAAAATTAGGTCAGACATAAAGAAATAAGTCCTTCTTGCAATAGGTCATCCGTTTATAAATATAAAAGTCTACAAAGATGTCTATCTTGTCAATGAATTAAGCACAAAAAAATGTTACAGAAATAAAATGCAATCAAAAGTTTAATGATATTCAAATCTGCAACAATTCATTTGCATACTATCCAGCTTTCTTTGAATATTTGCTTTAAGTATTTATGATGTTTTCTGTAAGTGATGCATCTTTCTTGGTACTTTATATTGATTTTCCCCAATATATATATATATATAATCATCGAAAAACAGAGAGGGAACTTCGAAAATAGGCTCTCATTAAAGATACCTGAATAATTCTTGTACTTTCTATAACCTTCATTTTTACTTAAAATTTAACTAGCAGTCGTTAAAAATGCAAAAATCTTTCTTACCAAGAGACTACGAGCGCAGGGATGCAATATTACAGATTCGTAATAATGACATTTCCCGTTTAAGAAGTTTACCATAAATCACCCAACAGAAGAAATTTTGAATGGAATTAACAGTAGGATTCATTCCAAACTTATTGTTGCTTCATTCTCCTTATAACAACATCAACAGCAAACATAGAGTAAATTTTTATTATTTTTTAAGTGAATATTTCCTACTGAATTGAATCAATTTAAATGCAGTGCTTATTAGTTAACTTTTCCCTTAAGTAAAAGAAACACATTTGATCAATACTATCTTAATGAATGAATGAATTTTCTATCCCTCGGACCCCCGAATCGTAATTGCAGTAAATATTTTTGCTTAAAGAGTAAAAATGTTTGTTACCTTAGCTATTCATTTATCCACGAACATGCTACTATTAAATAGTAAAATTTATTTATCCAAATCCCGAATCCACTTGAATTTTCTGGTTCGCATAAGGAAACAGATTTGATTAATATAATTACCATTTTCTCTCTAAAGTTGAAGTGAAAATGGGGATTCTTTTCCCGAGCATCAGTAAATTAAATGTAACTTGAAGTTTTAAGTGACAATTCAAGGCAACAGGCACTCGAAGTTGGGAATTTAAGTAATGAGATATCATCCTAATCAAAGTTGCTTTTGCTGTTTAAAATCAAACTTACACATTAATACCTGGATTAGTACTTGGAAAAGTCTTTCCGAGAAAGAGTCTTGAGTTAGAAATAAAAGTAAATTATCTGGAGGAAGTGAATGATAGAAAATTGCTTTCATGGTTGCGCATTTGTAATGCTACATTTTTCTCGCGGTATCTCCTAGGAATGGGAGTGGAGATCATAGGTAGAAAAAAACCATAAATCGTGCCTTCAAACTGAACAAAAACAAAAAACGGTAATCTAGAGAGAAAATCCATAAATCAGTTCAAATGTAAATATTTCCTACTGACTGCAGAATATCAATCTATTAATCATTTCATGTATTTCTATAACTTGTTCAAATGTAAACGGCATCATTAATGTTAATAATATTGTTTTAATGTTTCTGATTTAATGCTAAGTATTTATACTATTTTTCTCGCAATTTTTACTTTTCATTTCATAATTCTACTTGCTCGCAATTCAACTATAATTCAGTTTTAATTCTATAATTTTTCTTCTACGCAATCAAAATAAATCACTTCTCTTCGTGTGTTAATAACCGTAATAATAATTTGTGTAATAATAATAATAATAATTTTTCTTAACCGTATCGTTTTTATTTATATAAGCCCTAAGTATATAATGCATGCGCCTTTGTTTTAAAAGAATTTTACTATTATAATAAAATGATGTATTACTGCGCTGTTTTAGTCGTTTGATTGGGGATTTTTTCTGTATCATTGACACATAGAAATACATTACACCTTATTTTTCAAGTAATTGTTCTTGTACTATACACGAAAAAGTTAAATAGCTCCGTGATGGATGGTATATGGTGGAGTCGTACTTTTTTAGTATTAGCATGACAGAGTGAGTGTTATCCAAAATAATTAAATTCAAAGCATTTTTAAAACATAATTTTATTACTAAACAAAAGATAATTTTATATTTTATTTAATTTCTACTTTTTAGCTTTTAGTTTAAAATTCAGTATCATAAATATGACATAAGCTTTCATTTCAAATCCTCTCGAAGATTATCCTACTCATATAGAGTCAAAATAGTCCTGATTAGTGGAAAGTGGATCAAGGAGCTGATATTTAAGATCTGAATCGATCCAAATCGTGTATTACCATTGAAAATTCTTCCTAAGCGTAGAAATTTTCAAAATTCTGTTGCATCCGTAAATCAGTGAAAAAGACTGAAATTGCATCTTTACAAATTAAAGAAACACAAGATAAATAAAAGTGTTTAAAAATAAGTAAAAAAAAAGGTCTAACTTTGTTCAATTTTCTAGAAAACTACGCAAGACCGTAGGAAACCTTGCCGTTTCATTCGGGTCATTCCACGCAGTTTCCTTATAGCAAAGGAAAACAGTAGAGGATGGGGTCTCATATATTTCTCTGCTCCCCCATTTTTTTTTTTTTTTTTTTTTTTTTTTTTTTTTTTTTTTTTTTCAAAAGGAGGGTTTTAGAAAGTTTTTCAACCCTTTTTCTTCAGCTCCTCTCTTCCTCAACTAGATAAAAAAAAAGCCAGAAATTTCTCCGAAGAAGGCCACTTTTCTTTGCTAGGCCCTTTTTCTTTTCCAGAAGAGCTTGTAATCCCATCTCGTCTGGGAGGCAGTTTTTATAACTTTCAGAACCAGACGAAGTGGTACAATGTGACAAACGAGTCTCGGTCATTTCAACACAGATTATCTTTTCATGTGTAGTATTTTCTTTCATCACCTATAAGAATATTAGTTGCGGCCAATGAAAAGGATTAGAGTTACGTAACATAAATTTCTTTTTTCATGAAAAAGCAATTATGATTCGTGACTCGCTGCATCCTTGTTCATATACAGTATTGTTTAAATGAATACACCGTATTTATAAAAGCTGTAATAAATAAGTGCACGTAATGCAACTGGTTGAAGCTTTACCAATTATGCTTGATATTATCTTCTATTTCAGAATTTATAGAGTTTGGATATTTTACAAATTTATTTAGTAACTAGTCTAATAACATCTCAACTCAACGGCTTTCAGCTCTCTCTCACTCTCATAATATGCCACTTTCCCATGGTCATATGTGTAAATGTAACATATAATTGAGATACTTTTTTTACATTTTCAATTTTTTAAGAAATAGAATCTAGTAATGTGATTAATATTGTAATGACTATTTAAAAAAAGCAACTGGCATTGTTTCCTTTTCTGAATTAAAAATCGTCGCTGGTAAGCCTACATAAATACGAATTGAATCAGTTATTAGTAATTAACTATTACATGAATTTTTGCGCGAGATAATTCCGTTAAAAAAACAATCTCTTTGCAATATTTCTAATAAATTATTAAGAAAGAAATGGACTCTTTATATTTTTTATATATAAAACATTGTAAACAATCAATTACAAACCAGCTTAAAATACGGTGCTTTAAAATAAATTTGACAGGGAGTTCGGTTCATCGGTGACCACACTGAGTTTGTTCGTAGCACGGCGGGGGTAACTGATGACCGGCGAAAGATTACTGAAAACATAATTCGAATAAATTTTCAATTTAAAAAAAAAAAAATATTAGCAACGATGTGCGAAAGTTTCATCGAAAGTGCAATGTAGAGCATATAAAAATAATTTTATTTAGGCATACAACGACTAATCTTAAATATTACGTGCGCATTTTGAGATGTATTGAAACACTTCAAGTAAATGAAAGATGAATCAATACAGTATCCACAGTATGACTAAACTTTATTTAGTATAGATTTTGCGTTTAGCCTAGCTACTTCGAAATGTTCGCCCTAGTGAGTAACAATCGATTACATTTCAGCGGCTTGGGGGTCGCGGGTCATTTTAATAAAATAAATATATTACGAATGATTACACAAATGAATGTAATTAATATTTCACCAAAATATTCAACGCATAATGAGATATTCATGTTGGCCAGACGGGCAGCCCATGTGAAAGGATCGTGGCATTCAACATGTTAAATTGAAGCGATAAAATACTCAAACTGAAATTTAAATAAATCGCCCAGAAGAAATGACATTTGGAAATTTTTTGTAAACATTCAATTTATGTTGTACTGCCAGGTTCTTTCCATTTAAACCTAAAGTCAATCAGTGAAGTACTCTTAAAACTATCGGTACTCTAACATCGATTATTTATAAGCTATTATCGTTCTTAAATAAAAACAATCGCGTGGAACTGACTGGAACTCATTTTGTTGAATACACGAATGTTCATTGCTTGCAGATTCTCGTAGAGGATATTCACTCTTTTTTAGTGTTATTTCTTTTAACATAAAAAAAAAATTCTGAATGTCGTTCTTAAACGCTTTTCATAATAGTGTCTTTCGAACTTCACTGCATATTCGCCATCACGCACTCATTGTCTGCATGTATTTATCCAACATTCTTCTTGTGGAATTCAAATGTATGCTTCTCTCATAACTAAGAGCACGTCATGTCCATTTGGAGGTCGCGATTTTTCTGATTGGAGAAGTCAATGCATTGACTCGGTAATAATGTAGCAGAAACGACTTCGAATCGCATGCAAGTGCGGTTGATATTTTTTTTGTCTTATTCTTTTTCTTTCCATTATCGAACAATTGTTGCCGGTAAGAGGCGAACGCGACAGGTTATTTTTGTAACAATAGATTCAGCTACATGATAGCAAACAGTCTTGCTGTTTCATTATCTTTTGATTTTATTCGGCTGACAACCCTATCGATCGTATTGGGTTGCCTCTATAAATATTGACGGTGCGTCCTCTCCATTCCCCTTCCGATGAGAATACAACAAAGAAACCAGATATTTGCTTTTCCTTATTTCAACATTTGACTTTTTTTCTGAAATCTTTAATCAAATGCTGCCCATGTCCGAAATATGTTAATTATAGTTTTTCCGCCTTAGTAATTAAAACAAACGTATTAAACAAATCTCTTTCTGTTGATTTAAGTGGAGTGGGTGTTGTTGTTTTTTTTCATTGACTTTGCATTGAAAAGGTATTTTTATTTGTCCCGATGTAGTCACGAAGGATTGCAAAGCAACTAAAAAAATGAAGCAGTATAACAGCTCAATGAAACTAAAATAAACTGAGAAAATAAACAAAAATAACTAAGTAAGTTGATAAAATAAAGATTCAGTATTTGAAAGAAAAATATTATTTACTAAATATCTTCTTATTCATCATAATGGACAGATTGCTCATAAATACAAAAAAAAAATGCGATGACGTCTGTTTCGTGGAGATCATTCATGAATGAATGAGAATGAAAGAACTATTATAAGTCAATTTACACTTATTTTGAATAAATGGTTACCACGCGATTAGTTATAGACTGCTGCATGCTTATGTGGTACAAGGTTAATGACACTCCGTGAATGTGAATTTATATGTCCAAAGAATTCATAAATGAATCTGCAGAGTGGCGTAAAAATAATGTTGATCTGAGATCCACTGCTGTCCGTCACCGTGAGGTAGTCCAGGCAGGTATGCAGCGAAAAATTTCTTTCAATCCATTTTTGCTTCCTCATATTCGAAGGATAAAAGTCATAAAATTGGACTTCGATATTTTTGATGAATTACAATATTTCAGATCTTCCCGAGTATGAAAAACATTTTTTTTTAATTATGCATGTCTGTAAACATTATAACTATAACCACAGCCAACTGCTGACAGGAAAAGAAGATATATATCCCTACAATCGAAATAGCCTATTTGTCCTCAAATTTTAAATGAATCCTTTCATAAGAAGGCTGTTCGTTCGCCCTTCCCTGCCCTTGTGAGCACGTTAGGTCAAAAACGCTAGTAATTTGATGAATGCAATTAACCATACAGAATTATCATTAGAATTGCAGTTCTGTATCTGTGCCATCTACTGATCTCTTTGATCTTAAATCTGTAAATTTTGATCTCTGATTTCTTTCGCCATTCCAAGAATGCGTTTAATAATGAAAATGAAGGTGCAATAAATACATTACAGCAAGTGGGGAGTATTCGGATGCGAAAAACATTAATACAAGTATTACAAACTGCGTACACAAAAATTATAAAAATCAGTCATCAAATCAACAACAATGGTGAAAGCTAATTTAAACTAAAAGGTGATGTCACGGAGTTCCTTAATATTGAAAAGAAAGTACCAATACTAAACAAACCATCTCTAAATGGATTATTACTTAAATCTCAAAAACTCAGCAAGTTTCATTATTAAATCTTTTAGAAACACGTTTAAATGTTCTCTTTTCTCGAAACGCATTTCCACTTCATTACACTTCTTTGAGCCGAAATCTCTTTCAAAATGGAGTTTGAAAGGATTCGTTTCCGTTCCTAAATCAGTGCCAGTTGCTTCGGACTTCCTTTTCATCTAGTCTTGGAAACGAGAATTGCCGCAATTACCGGAAGCAAGAGGCTTGAAGAAAATTAAATCCAGACCTGGACCGAAGTTTGACTCGCTCGTCCAATTCATAACCCTCCATTGGGATTGACAGCACAGTGATTGAATCATGCTGGACAGAAGTTCCTCTCTCGTTTAGTTTTTGCCCTTCTGGTTACTTCAACAAATGCGGTTTTTTTTCCCCCCCTTTTTTGATTGAAAACGTTCACAGTGAATTGAAAAATTTTGTAAGAAACGTATAATAAAATGTTTTATCTACTATTATTATTATCATTATTGATATTCACTCTTTTCGTATATGAAATTACCCACACATTTTTGTAATGTTTTTCGTTAAATACAATTCTTAAATTCTCTTGATGAAACTTTGTAAAGTTTCAATAAATAATTTCAGAATACACAGTAATCATTTTCATAAGTTAAATTATTTAAATGATGGCTTTTACAAATCTTACATAAGTTTCTTGTATGTTAATTTTAGACACACACGTGTATATATATATATATATATATATATATATATATACACGCTTCGTATTCAGAAAGTACTGTTTCACTATACCGCCGCCGCAACGCTGCGATCAGCGTTCCAAGCATGCGCACTATTCTTCCTTATTCGTTGGCTCTCAACGGACGCCATTTTGGTTGCTCTACGTTGTGGTGTTCAGTTTTCTGTGCACATTTAAAATGTTTAAGACAATGACTGATCAACCGCCGACTGTGAGATTCGTGCTGTCATTCGATTTTTGTACGCAAGTGAAACCGACTGACATCTTTCGTCAAGTTAAAGATGTTTACGGTGAAGATACGATGAATGATGAAATGGTGAGAAAGTGGGTTAGAATGTTTAATGAAGGTCGAACAAATGTCCATGATGAGGTTCGGAGTGGTAGATATTCTGTTTTTCATTGATGATCTGGTATGGAAAGTTGATGAAAAAATCCTTGAGAATAGACGTTTCACAATGACATCGCTTTCAGATGAATTTCCACAAATTTCGTACTGTTTTTTTACGAAATTGATACAAACCACTTAGGTTATAACCAGGTGCGTTCCTGATGGGCTCTTCATCATCTGACAGTTTCTATGCAAAAGATATATAAAGGCTGGTTACCCTTTGCTCAATTGTTTGAACATTGGCGGAAACTATATAGAAGAATAGTTTAAGGTAAATTCTTTCATGTAAAAATAAAATTTGTTTGAAAAGAAAAATGTTATAAATTTTTTTAACAGTACTTATTTTCTGAATAAATAATATGTATGTTCCGTAGCAATTAGTACATGAATAAAATATATTTTCAATATATATAATAACACAAAAAGAAAGAAGTTAGTATCCAAAATATCGATATTTGTAACATGATAACGTATAGATCTATCATATTTTCGTCTCACTTGATTGAATCAACTATTTCGTTATGCGTATAACGAGTTATAACTGTAATTTGAAAGAAATGAATTTATTTGAAGGCCATATCGGTGTCCAAGCCTCATCAAGTTTGCCGACCAAGTCGAGGATCGTTGTTCCAGTAGCCGTTCAGCATCCAAAACAGTTGTCTGTAAAACAGTTGTCTGTAAAACAGTTTTCCTTGCGAATGAACTTACTGAGCTGGGAGACAACATTACAAATTCGTAACATTATCTTTAAGCCATCTTGCAAGCATTATTTATTTTTTCGCCCGAGTTTTTAAAATACTATATTATATTTCTAAAATGCTATTGTTTCTAAATCAAGTTAATAAATTTTGAAAGTTATACTTCAATTTTGTATTAAAATGATACAAAGAGCGTTAAACTTCCATTCAGTTCGAAACAAAAATACTAATCAAACATTGTGGTAAAGTGAATTTAAACATTTTTTTTTAATAAAATGTAACAATATTAAAACCAATTCCAAAATGAATGGTATACAAACGTTTCAAATAGCAAATAGTAATAATATGAATAAAATTTTTAATTAAGGCTTTGGAATTAATTGACTTTACATTCTTTATAGTAATCAACAACTCGAGATTTTATGTTCTCCGCATTTTCGATAACGAATCATATATTTTTATTGCAAAGAAGAAAAAAAAAACCTTTTCAATGACTTTTGAAAAACTTTTTTTAACAGTTTTTCTACTCTTTTTCTTGTTCTAATGAATAATTGCATATCACTCATATGCTGTTTTATTGGACATTACGTTGCTCGGACATCACAGGAACACTAACACTCGTACATTGATTGATTATGCATCATATAAAATGCCATCTCATGCCTTCTCCTTTTCATTCATTCCATAGAATAATTCAGTTCCAGACATAGTTATAAGTCTTTAATTAGATTATATCAATGTGACATCTTTAATTTTTTTATCCATAATTATAAATATTATGGAAGCTTGATGTCCGTTTTCCTCAAATTCGCTAACATTTTGTTGCACGTGTATGAACCAAAATTTTAATTGATTCTTTCATTTACTGATTTTATAATCCTGTATATTGTTTTTGGCAGCACACAAGTAAACAAAAATTTCAAAATTCTGGCGTATGAGAAGTTTTTTTTAAAAAAATCGATTACAGAATTTCTTTTCCTATTTAAATTAACTATTTTATATTTGAAAAGTGTATAAAAATATAAAAGGTCTATTTAGTTGCTGGAAGATAAACAGCGAGGTTTTTAGAAAATCGCATTACCTTTCGCGCATGTAAATAAACAAATTTCCCCTCTTTTCCGCAGAGACGCATAAATCTTGCAGGTGTATCTACCGAGCGTGCATTTAGATTAACTAAAAGCAGTTTCTTGGCCAGAAAATGATGAATAACAGGTTAATACTTTTAGGCTGGCATTCTCTTTGTAAACAGCGATGCAAAATAATTTAAAATGCCTTGCAGGACAAACTACTAGACTTAAATGATCGAATCGGGCTTTTAGTATTTTGATTCTATTTAATCTGGTCATGGTTATATTTTTAATCTCGCTTTTAGCAGCATGATTATGTTTTTAGATTGACTTACTTTCTTTAAATTCTGTGATGTGAAATTTCTTACCCACAAAAGTTAATAGCTTAAGCAATCAAATTTAAAACATCGAATGTTTCATGTTAAAGGTTCAATTTCTGTCATTTCTTTATTCCCATTCTTTATTTCATTAAAATCCAGCTTAATTTCTCTTCAGTCAAGAGAATGATACAAAATGATGTATTCGCTACTATACAGTACAGTGAAGAAAACCAGCAAGGATTTTGGACCCTTCATCGCTGATCGATTAAATGATTAATTATTTGATGCAAATGTATCAATTTGAGACAATGCCACAAAAGAGATTTCAGTTGACTATTTCGTTCAGTTGCCATTGTAATACAAAATTGGTTTGTCATTTTGCAATACAAAACTTCTCAAATCTGATGATAGAACCATGAGCTAAATTTCATTTTAAATTCTTTAGGTTTTTTAGTTTACATATCCAGATGGGAAATATGCCAAGCAGATTTTTTTTAACTGCTCGTCCAATATTTGTTAGAAATATAAAATAATTTTTGTTAGAAACTTAAAATCTATATCTTTGTTAAAAATCTAAATTGCGATATACTTCATTATATTATTGAGCTTTAAAAGCATTTCTCTTTTTATTTTCTTTACTGAAGATGCAAAATATAGACATTCATTATAATTTCTATGAAAAATGTTTTCTTTGTACAATTTTTTTGTACAACAGAAGAAGAAAAACCATAATTCTTAAGATAATGCAATTCATTTCCAGCATCGGGAGATTAAGTTAAGTTTATGGACAGGATTACTGAAGTAAGCAAGACATAATCGATCTTTTTGAGGCTTAGAAATCCAATTTAGTACGAAGCATAACATAATATCCTTATTCGGCAAGTCATTTGAGTACCTAACATGCATTATTGTTATTCATTAAGTTATTACAAGCAACATATCATGACATCTTTTCCTTCTTCTTGGGAACATCGACTGGCTGCGAAATTTCGGTGTGGTGCACCCTCATCCTTGCCTACTTCTTCGCACTGATCAACGCTCCATCGAGATTGCAGCGCCGCGAATTATTTATGATGTCTGTCGGAGCAGCCAAACTATGTTAATTTATTTCAGTGGAGTTTTGAGAGAAACGCGACGCATTAGTTCCTCATATTTCATCTATAAATGAAGCACTCTTAAAACTATTTATCGGTGTAACGGCCGACGAGATTTGATGGTGATGTACCACCAGGATTGCCGGAGTGCCGTTTTTGAAATAAAATTGAGGATTGAATATCTCCGATGGATTCGTAAACGTATTTATTATTCAGCTTAGAGAAGGAGTTGAAATTTTCACTTCATTACAATTTCTTAACATTTGATGATAGGAAAATTATTCAAATGAGGGGATTATTGTCTCTTATTAATAAACATTTTTCGTAATGAAGGCTTATTCCTTCTACAATTCTCCTTGAAAGATAAGAATCGATATTCTGCTTCTAGATACTTCAGTGCTTAAGTCCTGTTTCTGTTTATGTCGTTAGCTCATCGATTGTACGATGGTGTCTGCTTGGAGACTTGAATGTTGATTAATGAAAACTCGATTCTACGGAAAATCCGTTGTGTACAACAGCTCCACTCTGCATCGAAAATATATATTTTTTTTTTTATCTTTCGTTTTGCAGATAGGGATTATTTTAAATATACTGAAGTGGAAGGATTTAAATTAGCATATTTCGAGTATGACTGATGTTTCGCTAAAGAGCGGAGAAAAAGGTATTGAAATACAGTTTCCTCTTTCTTTTTTTTTTTTTTTTCCTTTTGCTGCAGCTCTCGCGAGGAATATGAAGTGAAGTGTACTCACCGCCAACATTGATAGAGGTAATCCAATCAAATCACGAGTGTTGTCGAATAAAAGTAAATGGTGGTGCAAGGACAGGTCTCTGTTTTCTGTCAATGCGATTGGAAGCCATTGTTACAAAAATAATCGTTTGTATTCGCTCGAGAAGAGGTGGGTTGCTTTTTCTTTTCCAGATAATCATCAATTGCTCTATAATGAATGGAGGTGGAAAAACAAAGCAAAAAAATTGTCAGCTGCACCTGAATGCCATTTAGAGTTATTTTTGTAGCTTTCTGTCGCATAACCGATCAAATCATATATTTGCATTTTCAATGGATGTCGAAAATACTCGAGGTTATAAATATATTATTATTATATAATAATTATTATTATATAATAATTATTATTATATAATAATTATTATTATAAAAATTACTCTTTCTATTTTTTCTATCTTCAAAAAGTCTATTATTAAAACTTAAAGATCAAAATATTAAATTATTTTTATGTTAAAAGGAAACAGTAGATAAAACAGCTCTTGTAATTGAAGCTAGTTTAAAGTCATTTACGATCACATTTAAGCTTAGTAATATAATTGTCTTTTTATATTCTAATTGTTTTTTTCTGAATGGCATTAAATTAGTAATTATCTGAAGATGTATTTATCTCGAAATAAACAACTCCATATGCATGACGAGTTAACAGATTCATTCACTTAAACTTTTAGTTCATGTTAATAGGATCAAATGGTATTGAATTTCAGTAAAAAATATTAGTAGTAGACTCCGTAATTATAATAAAAAATTAATTAATTATAATAATGAATAGTTACAGATTAAAAGCAGAAACTATCTAAAATATTAAATCTAGTTTTAAAAGAATTCTTTTTCTTCAAATTTTTTATTTCAAATTTATATTCTGAAGTATATTTTACTCTTAAAAAATTCATTAACGATTAATCATTTGGAAATAAGATCCTCTATAGTTAATTATTAAAGTTGCGAATACGTCGAAACTTAGTGATAGTTTTAATAATAGACCTTAACGAAAAACCAGTGTTCTAAAATTCTCATTTTTTCCTTTTTGGGGATCTTTTTAAAAACGAATTTTGCTGAAATAAAAGATGAATGAACGAAATACAAATAATTCGTTGAATGCAAAGATCCTGCCCTAAGCAATGAAATGCATATATCATTGTGGAGAGAGGAGATTGAGAATATATAAAAGAAAAAAAAATTCTGAAAAAATCTCTTTCAACTGAGTTTTACTTCTTCGAGTTAGTTTTTGTGGAAATAAGAAATTAGAGCATCGTTATTTGCGACTTTCACAATTTTTATTTTGATCCACGAAACACTTTTCTATTTTCATTTTGATTTCAAAATATAAGACCGATCCATCGCCATTTCATTGTTGGTAAGCTTCCAGTTAATGAAAATCGTAATTGATGTGGAGATGGCTATTACATAAAATTGTCATATATCAAAAATCTCACATTGCAAAGCATGCGAAATGTTGATGTTCCATAGCTGGAACTTTAGCGGCATACGGCCTTTTTTTTTTTTTTTACAAAACACAACAATCTGAGAGTAGATATGATTAAGCTAACTTATTTGGATCATAAAATAAATGGGCAAATTTGACCTATGATATTTCTTATACAACAGCTACGATATGACTGATAAATTATTTTTTGAGCAAAGCAATAATAATATTTGAATTTCTGATACGATCTCAAATGCGTTAGACTGAAAGCTGTGATCCACTTCTCTTTACTTCAATTTATTTGACCTTGGGAATCAAAAGATGCAAATAGATTTTTTAGAAATTCATAAATTTTAACGAGCACTCTCAATCAATATAATCGGGATCTGAAAACCAGTGAAGAAAGTGGGAGAGACAACCAAGGCTAGTGCTCTAGGCGCAAAATGAGTTGCATATAAGAGAAAAATACACATTTTTTTTTATCCGTAGATTCTTCAAAAACTGCTCCGGTTAAATGTAGTTATCAGCTTTTACAATCTCGGAATAAATTCTATCTTGGTGTCTCAATATAAAATAATGGATAATTTTATGTGATCGAAATCCGCCGACTAAAATTACATCCTTGGAAGGGAAAAGGTCTTTCCGAGTATTTGTGTCTCAATAGGGTGGTAAAATGATCCCAACCATATTTAGATCTTTTTAGAAAAGGGAAGCTAGTATATCGATTTACTCTATATCTTGTTTCATGTTTTGCTCGGTAATTATCAGTATTATCGCGTTTAATAACAATTATCAATAAAAAGATAAAAAAATTATGTCCCCATGTTCATATTAATAGGGTATCGGCTTCTACTGAAGTTTGCGATAAATAATTAGGAATGAAGTGTTATATAATTCAATAAATAAATACAATAAATTAATTAGAAATAAAGTTTTATTTCCATTTTCATATAGTGAAGAAAAGCACAAAAATTGCGTTTTGCTTGTTTGGTAAAGTGTCCATTTCAAGTAATCAATTAAAATATATTGATGACTTTGTTTATCCAATCCAAGTTATTTTAAGCTCCTTTATATAAAAAGTACTATTTATCATTTATTCATTATTATTATTCGTGTTATTTGAACATTTTCTTAGATGCGAAGTGAATGGAATACATATTTGTTTTATAGTTTTCTAATCCATCAAAATTTTCATAGCGGTGAATATTTTAATTTAAGCCCTTTTTAAATAGTTAAAATAATAATGTATCAAATTTTCCGAAAAAATCTAGTAAAATTTCACTATAACATTATGAAACAGTTTTTAAAAATTACACTTAAAAACATTTTTATCCTAATGATGTCTTTAAGATGAAAGAAATGTATGATTCTCTGCAAATACTAAAAGCGAATGTATATGTCTGTTTTGGGATTATCTGTTGGCGCATTATAGCCCAAACCTTTCGATTTCAGCCACTAAATTTCATTCAAATATACTTACGAATCGTGGATAATATGCATCTCTAAGCAACGTTTTCGAAACTTTAATTGAAATTTTCATTTTTAAAATGAATTAAAGCTCGGTAATTTGTTAATAGCTTCTGAAAATAATATTGATTTAAAATAATTCTATGTTATCATAGAATTTCAAAAAATAAATTTAATATTTAAATTTAATTTTTGTGAAATATTTCAGTAATTTTTAACAGGTTTTTAAAAATATTTCAACAGTAGCTGTTAAGTACACATTTTATTCAAACCATAGTTTCACCAATTCATTACATTGTTTCTTTTTTCTATAGGAAGAAGGTCATTATATTTCAGATTCAGATATTTTTAATCAAAGTTTACTTTATTTTTAATCTATGAAAAGGTAGTGGATGGTTTTATGACATAAGAATATTAGATTTTCTCCGTTCCTTTTCTTTCATGCAAGTTTTAAGATAACGTAATTTTTATTTCAGATTTAGATTTGTTATGTGTTATTTATTAAGTGTAGACTAATAATTTAGGAGAATTTCATAAATCTCTAGGTATTTGTAACGGCGTTTTAATAGAAATATTTCTCTTACTCTGTAGGTTAAATCATAATAATATTAATTCATGTTATTCATTTATGCTACATAAATCATTAAACATGCGATATTTCATCATCTAATAAATGTTGTTATCCTAATAACTATTAAAATTAAGAGTGACTCTAATGGCTAACAAATAGTTATATATGCATTCGATATCATTTTTTATCAAGAATTGAATAGTTTTATGTATTTTACAGCATATTGTAATATCTTGATCTTGACCGATCAAATAAGAGAGTAGCGTAACAAACAATTCATTAATTTGCAGCCTTATATATATATATATATATACACAGATACGGCTTATTCTCATCTAGGTAAATATTATTTACAATTATCAAGGAACAGTTCAATCACAAAACAGTTCCTCGATCAAAACGGAGGAAAATAAACACTAACAGGCTGTTAGTTCTAAACATGTACTCCACAGCCGCTCCAGAAATCCACATATCTTTATTCGGGGGGGGGGGAGGATCCTAACACAGAAACCCGAATCACACGGAGCTTCTCAAAAATCAGGAACAACTTCTCCAGACACCGATGTCTCTTCGAATTCTAATTCGAAGCCTCTCTCTGCTCTCCTCTTTGACTAAAAACAAACAAAAATATCGCATTTTTCCGTCAGATATCCGCTTCCGATTTTCTAGTTGATGAACTTGATTTCCCTAACACCCAATAGCTGCTTAACAATGCTGCTTTAATCTCGAACACATGCTAATTATAATCAATTCACAGCTAACACGGGTTGAAGACCACCTGGGTTCGACACTTAATGTCAACGGTTGCTGGTTATTTATTTTGTGTCTCATTTATCTTGTCATTATTATCTTGGCTTTATTATCTTGTCATTTGTTATATCCATTTGTGTCTCCTCACCTGGATATATCAAATGACCAGACACAATGATTCTACTAGTGAAAAGGATCCTTATCTGGCGGTTCGTATGAACTTAAAATGACTCTTCTAGTGAAAAGGGTCCACATCTGACGGTCCGTATGCACTTAACTATGTGTAGGAAAACAGGTGACGTTACATATGGCCAGAATCCCAAATACCATCTGAGGAAAAAGAGGAAACGTTACAATATGAATAGAACCAGATGTGGATTGCAAACTAGTTGCACTAAGGGCTCAGGTTGAAAGAACTTTGTATCGCTCATTTTATTTTCAAGATAAAATTATTTAATCTAGAAATTTTTCAAATTCAAATTACTAATCAAGTTCTCTAATGAACATCTTCTCCTGTACTGACAACCGATTCGTGTACGTTTGAGAATATATTTTGAAAAAAGGCTAGGGAGAAATATGATAATAGATAGACCAAGTTAATAGAATATAAATGAATCCTATGCATATTTGATAGAAATATTTACCCTTTCCTCTGTATTTAGAATGAAAGAGAAAAATCTCGTGACATCGAACTTGACATAAAAATAAGCTCGCAAGCTCTTATTTTTTTATTAATTAATAATTCGCACCAATCCACGAAAGAGCAATTAGTTTAATGAGAAAGCTAAGGAATGTTTGGCAAACTGAGCGAGAAGAATCGAAAATAATTTTTTAAAAATAAATGTACTTAATACTAGAAACAATAACAAATGCATTGTGATGACGGTTAATGTGAAAAGAATAACCAACCACTAATCCTATTTTATATCCTTTCTTGCAGCTGGAATGAGCATAATATTTCGTTGAAAGATACTCCCGGCTTCTGTGAAAGAAACCACGATAGTTTTTGGGCCTACTTTCACAGAAAAATATCAGCTTCGCGTTTGAAAATGGAACTAATGTTTTTTATGAAGCAGACAGAATACATCTTTTTTGAAAAATGGTACATTTAAAAAGTTTTTATAACAAAACAGATTTTATTAATTATGGCATTTAATTGCTTCAGATTATTTGACAGTCAATCGAGGAACTTTTTTATAGTTGCATAAATTCAATGACCGTATGAAAAAAAAGTTTGAATTTCATAAAATTTCGAAATGTTGTTGTATGAACTGTTGTATCACATTATAAATTCTATTTTAGAAAGTACAGGAGTGTATTCCTCCTGTGTTTTCTTCCTTTTTATTGAAACGCTATCAAGAATATCAATAGATTTATAAGTTATGAAATTCTCCTAAATTATTTATATACACTTAATAAATAACGCAGGACAAATCTAAATCTGAAATGCAAATTACGTTAGCTCAAAACATACATGACAGAAAAATAACGGAAGAAAATCTAATATTCTTACGTCATAAAATCATCCACTACCTTTTCATAGCTTAAAAATAAACTTTTTCATTAAAAATATCAGAATATGAAACATAATGACCTTTTTCTATAAAAAACAAACAATTATTTAAAGAATTGGTGAAATTATGGTCAACATTTTGAAGCAGATCAATCAATCAGAATTGAAGGATTCTTCGACGCAACTGTTGAATGGTCCAGAATAATGAAACTCAAAGTTTCATAACTTGAGCAGATGAAGGCAGATGAAAGTAGTTTCCTTGTTTAAATGTTAGCATGTAAAGAATGTTTTACTAAATATGATTTTTTAAAAAAAACCGTTTATTGCAAAATTATTTTATTAAATAGGGTTATATTAAAATTATTTTATTATTTAAGATAATATTATAATGTTTAGAGAGACAATGTGTGAAAAAGCAAAAATAGAATATGAACGTAAAATAGTCAATAAATATAAAATATAAGAAGGAAAGATGAAATGTAGAAATAATATGAATGTAGAAAACATAGAAATAATTAATAAAAATGAATAAATTAATAAAATTCAGAGAATAAAGAAAATATATATATGCACAAATGAAATAGTTGAACTAAAATAACAATTAATAGAACTATTAGTCATTTAAATGAAAAAGATTCTTGAAAATTTTCTGAATAATGTTTCTTATGCCCATTTTAATCCAAGTGAAAATTATTTAAAAAGGGAGTTCTTTGAGAAATATTTGCTCGCTAATATTTTTCACAAAAATATCATGCCCTGTGTTACTATTCCATTTTCAAAATTTGGACATTTCTTATGGAATCTATTTTGATGAGCCAATCAACGACCGTATATTTTGGTGATTTGTTTCAAATAATAATTATTTAATAATAGAAATGTCTAGGTAATTTTAAACACATTAATATCATAATTCAATTTGTAATTAATGTTTACGACCTTGTATTTCGAAAATTTGTTTCAAATGAAAATAACTAAATTAGCATTCATTGTAGCCCAAGAAGAAATCTGGAACCATTGGAAGGCTCCCATCCAACCTGTCAATATGGCTAATCCTCGTATCTCATCGATACGAAGATTAGCCATCGATACGAGGGGCTAATTCATAACATCCGCAGAACTTCGTAGAATGCATTAACGGTCCCGCTTTCCTGCTAATGCACGGAATGATCCGTCGCTCGTAATGGATGAAGACGCCCGTTTATCGAGTTAGGATTAGGGCCATGCGACCTTTTCTTACCTATTGATATTTCCGGAAGGGGGTGAAAATGTTAATAATACAGCACTCCTAAGAATACTCGATAAGCCTGCTGTCCTCCTTAATTATGATACCGCATTGCCTTGAAATAGTAACCAGTGGAAGGAATCTCAAGTTCTACAGTGTGACACGCTTTCCTGCTGAGATTCATGTGACGAAGAAAATAGATTATTGAAACCTTTTTTTCTTTTCCTGATTAAGCGTAAAATGTGGTACAAATCTACTATTATGGTTCTAAGACACATGCGAAATTTCATTTGTTTAGGTTATTAGGTTTTTGAGTTAATCCATCCGCGTAACCAGAAAACAGCAAATGCTATCAATTTCTTTCTTTAATAGCACAAAATTATGATATTTCACGATCAGAATCCAAATATCGTAAAATATTATAGATATCGTGCAGTGTCTTGTGATAATAGTGTTCAGTAGCATAGCTAATTTCTGTTTAATTTGAATACCGCTTTGACTGCAAAACTTCCAATCAGTTTGGGGAAAAAAGACTAGGTTGTTTGTCATCTTTCGGGGAAAGTAAACAAACTATAATTCTAATCTTTGATAATTTTAGGAAAGATTTACTGGTTAACATTTTTTTAATTGATTAATACGCTTCACGAGCAGATTCATAGATATAGAATCATATTAATGATTTCTGGACTTACAAGGTGGATATATAAATATTGAAAGAGAAATATATTTAAATAAAATCAAAATCGATATATTTTTCTCCTTTCTCGGGACTCCTTAAGCCTGATGTCTCGGCTGCTAGTATATTCTACAGTAGTTACGACTTTATTTAAAAGTGCAATAAAAACTAGAATTTTCACAATCACTTCCATCGGTTGGTGATTTTTCTTCAGCACTCCTTTTCTGCCCCACATACAATTTTTTTCTAGCGGAATACTTTTGGAGAAAAAGCTGAAATCTGAAGCCTGGAAGCTTTTGAATTTAGGCAAAACTTCTAAACTAGTTTTTAGGAACTTTTTCCATGTAATCAAGGCAGACATCATTTGTCATGCTTTTTTTGTCCGATCAATTATTTATACAATAGATGTAGTGACGTAATTTATTTCTCGTATTTAACTGAACGTCCATGCGATTGAAAAAAGTAAACTTTTCAAAATTATTCTGTTGATTTGCGGCATGAAGAACTTTTGCCTTCCGTTCAGCCTTCGTTTTATCATCATAAAGTTTTCTCTTTTCGCAAGATGTTGTCTGAAAGTGGCGTGACCTGAAAATTGTTCATTGGAAAAAGAGTAAAAAAAATGGAACCAAGTACTATATACAGAGACAGAAAAAGAGATAATTACTATAAGACAGACAGACAAATGGATAGGTCATTCTTTTTGTAAATTGCGTGATGCAAAAAGCGTTTGTTATGAAACGTAAAACATTATCATGCTACAATCTTTCGAAACTTTTAGCTCGAAACTGGCTAGATGTGTTTTACATTTCCCTTGCAAAATATGGAAAATATTGCATTCGCCAAGAAATTCGATCTGGAGTTCTGACGCTTTTCCGAATAATCAACACTACACGCCAATGAAACGCACCACTTTAGTTTTTGAATTGTTTTATTTTTGAAATGAGTTAATTACAAAATCAAAGATGCAGTCATGCTTCCTTATTACAAACCGTTCAAAATTACCTTTATTTTATCGATATTCCAGCTGGTACCCGGCGCGTTGCTGCCGCAGAAGAAATAATATTGGAAATGTCGTTTGAAATTAGAAATAGCTATCTCGTTTAATTAGGAATTACAGAAAGAATGATATTTATTTTCTTCTCGACAAAAAAATACATTCATTGAAGCTGAATGTATTTTTATAAAGGTGAGCTATATAAAGGTGAACTATAAATAATATTTATTCTACTTTTTTGACTTTACAATTCAAGTATAATTTAGGGTTGGCAGCATTTTTTTTTTGTCTTCAACAAAAACTAATAAATTTCGTGCCTGTCCGACTTTTGAGTATCCAACATACAACTGCCCACGTGAAAAGCATGGATTTCCTAGGTTCAAAGCAATAAATTGGCAAAATTTTATCGCCATCGGATGAATGGTACGACAATGTATAAAATAGGAACAAAAATTTATTGTATATTAGATTTGACAGATTTAAATTTAGGACACAATATTCCTAAAGGATACATTTTCACATTCTATTTCGTAATTCAGTGTCAAGTGTTTCTGTAAGCAGGATAAATAAAAAAAAATGGGATGAGTTCGAAGGAAGAATTTAGCGTCTGATCTTCAGACAGATAATCTTCATCAAAGGTTGTACGAAAGTCGTCAATGAAAAGACTCATCTGTAACGCGGTTCACTTTCAAGTGACTCAGATAATTAAAAAAACGCAACAAACGAGATGTGGGAAATTGTGAATTCATTTTTAGCATGAGAATCGTAATACGTACAGTCGTCAATGCAAATAATAGAATATTTCTGTAACCTTGCTATTTATTATCGCATCTTCACGAAACGGGTGTCGACGGAATTGGACCAATGGAACAGGTTTTTTTTAGATACGCGCATTGATTGATTGGGTTAATTATTGTAGTTAAATAGTATAACTAAAAGTTTTCCCATTGCAATAGCATTTTTTTGCCAATATATTCCATTGATTGCTCGTTATGCCAATATATTCCATCGAGACAATTTTTATAAGTTTCTGATGAAAATTTCGAGAGTTATAAAGTTTTACAAAATGGCGCTTCCAACACTAAATGAATCATAAAACCTTTTGGTGAGATTTCAGAAACTATAACATTTTTTTTGGGGGGGGGGAGGGGTATTTAAAGAAAATCCTTTTTTCTACACAAATGAATGAAAAAAAATGTATACATTTTTTACAAGGCTGTGATAAAAAAAAATTTATTGTAACGTATTAATAGTTCTACGTGATAGCAAAGCTGAGATACTAAAACATCAGAATCCTATGAACTGCAGACGTATCTGTAATGATTTTAGAAATATTTGCCGTAAAAAAACTAACAGAATTTTCAATGCTGATTGGTAACATCTACTTGTTGAAGGACTGCTTATTATTTTTAGTTATAAATTTTTGTATGCTCATTTTTATTTCATAAGATTAGATACACTCATGTCCAAAATTAAGGTCACAAAAATGTTTTTCAAAGTAATTCTAAATGGCTACCAGTAAAATTTGAACAAATTATATTTTATATATTGTGAAGGACCGCTAACACGAAATTAACCTTTGTTGTGGAAAAAAAATGTTGTTTAGCATTAGTTTTTGGGGAACTACTGAAATTAAACCGTTTAGACATCTGGGATTTTTGCTTGCAATTTTATGAATATTGCATTAAAACAAAATGAGTTCTCATAATCCAGTGAGAATGAGTTCTCAAAATCGTTTAGACGATGCCTTCAGATGGAGAACCGTTCGTAGGCTTGAAGCTGGGCGGTCTCAAGAGGAGGTGGCTCCATAGTTACAAG
This sequence comes from Argiope bruennichi, assembly GCF_947563725.1. Classification (NCBI taxonomy): domain Eukaryota; kingdom Metazoa; phylum Arthropoda; class Arachnida; order Araneae; family Araneidae; genus Argiope; species Argiope bruennichi. Next base: position 6,665,991 of record NC_079160.1, read on the forward strand.
TGGCACCGAAAGTGGTATCCAGGTTGTGGAATCAATTCCAAACAAGTGGTACTGTAACCAGGAAGGCCGGCCAAGGCCATCACAGAACAACGACGCCTGCACACGATCGCTATTTGGCATTAAGCGCATGACGGCACGGCTCCACAACTTGCTCGTGACCTTGCAGCTGCGTCTGGAATAAGAATTTTCGGACAAAACGTATGCAGACGTCTAGCAGAGAGGGCTCTTTATGCCTGGCGACCAGTTGAGTGCCTCCCTTCGACTGCATCCAACAGAAAAGCCCGACTGTTGTGTTGCCTAACATATCAGTCTTGGGCACAGCAAGAATGGGGGCGTGTTTTTTTCAATGATGAGTCGAGATTTACCACCAAGAGTGACACTCGTCGAATCTTCATCTGGAGAGAGCGAGGAGCTCGCTATCATCCCTACTACGTAAAAAAAATCGACAGATTCGGTGGCAGAGGAATCTTTATCTGAGGTGGCATAATGTTGGGCAGTCGCACACCATTGCACGTCTTCGATGCGGGTACTGTCAATGCACATCGCTATAGAGATGAGATCCTTGAAGCCTATGCGAGGTTGTTCCAGGGTGCTTTTGGCCAGACTTCATGTTTATGGATAAAAACGCGCTTCCACACAGAGCCCAGATCGTTGATGATTTTCTTGAGGAAGAGGATATTCGACGTATGGACTGGCCCTCGAGGTCTCCGGATCACAATCATATTGAACATGTTTGGGATGGTCTCGGAAGAGCCATTGCACAGCGTAACCCCCCTCCTAATACCCTCCAAGAGTTAAAAGCCACGCTTTTGGAAGAATGAGCTTTGTTGCTCCAAGCATTTATTGGCACCCTCATAAACAGTATGAAAGCTCGTTGTGAAGCCTGTATAGCAATGCACGGTGGTCACATTCCATATTAGACAGGCTTTTCCCGAGATAAATGCTTTATCTCTGATTCATAATGTAACACTTTTTGATATAACATGTTTCTTAATTCCCAATTAAAATCTTTTCCATGTTATTATGTGTCTATGTTCTTTCTTCCATTGTAGTGTACCTCTGTGCCAAATTTCGGGGCAACACAGTGAATAGTTTTTCATTTTTCGCAGATTTTATGTTTGTGACCTTAATTTTGGACATGAGTGTATTTTACATATTTATATATTTTTCCATTATTTTATTTATTTGAGTGTATGTTTTTATTTATCGTTTTTTTCTATGATGTATTTTTGTTTGCTTTTATAAATAGTTATTTTTATTTAATATTATACTACCTTTATTGACTCTAGTATTTATCTTGAAGGGAAGATTTAAAAAAAGAGCACTGGCTATAAAAGATAATGATAGTAATAATTTCTTCCACATATCTTTTGTTCCAAATTAATGTTAAAACTGGAGGTGATAGATGAATAACCTTTTCCTTTTTCTTTCTTTTCTAAAATTGGACATAAATACACAGAAAAACTCACCAAGGTTACTTTTGGCCAAAAATACTTTTACCTGAAAAACTAATGAAATTAAATAGCGACACGCCTAAAAGCCAGATATGCTTTCAAATTTTTCAAATTTCCTTCATAATTTCAAACATTAATTAAATTATGATGAAGGCAATGAGTGCTGTTCCATTTTTAAGTGGGTTAACGACCTCTATTATGGCGTAATCTTAAATTGATGCAAATATTTTTTATTAAAATTTTTATTTCTATCATAAGTGTAGTATGTAGTTTTATTTGGACATCAATAAGATACAACTGCAGAAAAAAACCGGATTTCATTACTAGTAAGAAAAGGAGTTTTTTCTTAAATTTAAGTCTTCAGAAATTTATAAAATATGTTTCTTTAGAAACACTAATTTTATTCAAAAATATAATAAAAATCAACTCATACCTTGATAACAAAGTACCTGGTAAAGTAATTTTTAACAAAGCACCTGGAAAGAGAAATGAATATAAATACTTTTTCTTTCCACAAATTCAATTTTTAACATTTTTTTCTAAGAGTAAATATGCACATTTTACACAGAAATCCCTTTTCTGAAATTCTGGAAGTTGTGTACATTTTTTCAATTTTTTTTTTCTTATATACTGCTAATCTTTACTAGTTTTGCAGTAAACTTATTCTTTTAAAACTCTAATTTTTAATTTCAAATGCAATTATCTATAAAAAAATTCTTGAAAACTATAAAGATCTGATAATTTCTAATAAGTTTTTGTAGTGTTTCATTTTTATTACGAGGCTTACAAAAATTTTAATATATTCTCATCTTTAAAAAAGGAGACAAAATATTTAGAAAAATTCAAATTTATTTTTGACCGCAGTTGTATATTTAATTTTTTTCTTAATTGTTTTCTTTGCATATTATTTGAGAGATATTCAATAAATTCGGAAGATGTTAAAATATAAAGTACTCTACAAGAGATAAAAAATAAATTTATCAAAGGAATTTGGAAGAGTTTCAAAGATTGGAAAAAGTATTTGTTTAGTCTTAGGATTTAAGAATCCCTGAAGATAAATATCGAATTTCCTGTAATGTATGAATGATTTTGTATGTCGTCTATGTTTAATTTTTTTGTAACTAATTTTATTTTTGTACGAGTTTTTGCTCCATACTTGTACTTTTAATGTTCTTTCTTATTATTGAACTACAAGTTGTTAAATTTATCCTTAACTCATTTTCTACTTAAGGATACAACTGCTACTTTAAGTAATTGAATCGTGATCCAGAATTATCTATAAACTGATCTGACTTTTTATGAAAATTCATAAAGTATATATTTAAAGGTAAACATTTATTACAAATAGTGTGTTACAGAAAAAGGAAAATACAACACAAAAATACCTCTTAATCTTCTAATTTTTAGTTAAATCTCATTTATTTTCAGTCGGCTTTAAATTTACTGAATAGTATAGAATTAAAGGAATGTTCAAACATATGGATATGAATACTGTTTAACATTTCTATAATACATACTGACTCTTGGTCTATAATACTAATCTGACTATATCTATATCTTTGACTATAATGCTAGTGTCTTGACTATAATACTAGTGATGGCTCTTTTAGATTCCACTACTTTTTTATTAATTAATTAACGTGCCACCACAAATAATCGCGAAAATATCGTTTAGTAGTCTCGAACTTATTTCAGTTCTAATTATTGTACTCTTGTAATACGTAACTTACATTTACTCTTTTAACAACTTTTTGGACGCTTTATAACTGAACTCTGTTATAAATAATAGTGAATAATTTTGAAACCAAGCTCCATTATATTCATTGAATTCTGTCACACAAACAATAATTTCCAGAATATTCCAAAAATAGAGATCTTATGATCGAATGACTTAATACTATTTATTTGTTACTTGCAACTACAGCAACGCAAGGTAAACACAGGCAGATACATTCACATCTTTGGTTTATAAAACTTTTGAAGTGAAATTTGAAAAGGTAGACAATAGCTTGAGTATTGTTCTCAGGATTTCAACCATGAATTCCCAACTTACGAGATTGGTCTCAAAATTGCTATATAATCTCCACATGAAATGTCTAGGCATAACTGAGCTAAATTAAACCCAATCAATAATTAACTATAAAGCCACTGTTTATTATTTCAGTGCTTTAAATATGTATGAAAGGCATCAGACTTATTTGCAAATTTAGACGTAAAAAGCGATTTAAAATAGTCATTAAAAATCTACCTTAAATTTTTAAGAATATTCACAATTTTTTTTAAATTTATTTTTAATTTTACCTTTAATTCTATGATTATAACATTATTTCATTGATGCCATATTAAATTTTTTTCAAAAGTCATTAATTTTTTTTCTTAAGGCTTAGCAACGCAACGTAAACACACGACAGATACGTTCACATCTTTGGGTATAAAACTTTTGAAGTGAATTTTTAAAAGGTAGACAAAAACTTGAGCATTGTTCTCACGATTTCAAGTTCCTCTTTGTCGTCTGACCATTGTGGAAAATGACGAGAACCATTCTGAAATAACTTTTGTGCTACATAGAAATGGAATGTTAATGTAATTAATCTGAAATGTAATAAATATATGCATATTTCTTTTTTAGCACATCTTTATTTCTATCAACAGATAAATAACTCAACATTGAATCACAAAAAAAAAAAATTAATGTTTTACCAAATAATATTATAATACGCTAGCATATTTCAATTCAGTTAGAGAAAACTCGATTTCAGTGTTTCCAGCGCATTTACATATTATTATTTTTTCAGTAAGACATTTAATATATTCTTCACAGTAGAAAATGAGATTTCCAGTTAAGAAGTCTCGCTTGCCGAGTTTTCCAAATGTTAAATAATTTCTCGTTTGCTCAAAATTAGAACCAAAATAGTTTGCATATTTTGAAGACTTTTTTTTGAATAAACTGAACTGAACTGATAAACTGAATCATATTTGAATTCGGCTTTCTTCTTTTGCAGGTAAGTGCTCTATTCCTCGTCACACGCATTTACCGAAAGCATCTTTGAATGGTAAGCAATCACATTGTCATGAATCTAGTCTTGCGAATCCATAAATACTGTCTTCTGTATTTTAGTTATTTATTTATTTTTGAATTCCGTATTGCCATATCAGACATAGTCTATTCTAAACCAATGAAAACATTAAATGACCTGTGGATAAATATTAAATTTGTATATAATTTGTATAAATGGATGAATATTATAATTTGTATCTGTATTTCAATGTGTGTATACTTTCCAGAAAAAAGTGGGTGGCCGTAAAATAACTTTCCCTGTTTGGAGGCTTCTACGGCTAAAATGAATGAATGAACGAAATGAAATCACATTTCATATACAGGCTGTAAAATGCACGGAAAGATGAATTCTGCAGAAAAAAAAATTAGTACTGAAAGCTGCCGATAGGAGAGATATTAGCGCTGTTGTCACGCACGAACGGAGAAATTTACATATCGAGATGAATTACGTTCAATTCCTAATGCGTGCGTGACAAACGACCTTTTAGTTTTCGTTCTTGAGTGTTGTTTGTGATGAATTGTTGATGTGTGCTTCATATGGGTTCTACCTTACCTCAGCGTGCTTTATGTCAAAATTGTCCTATAGTAGACAGTGTAATGCCGGGCTTCTCTTACGCAAAGCTGCATGTCTTAAAAGAGAACATAGGACGAGATGTTATGAGCATCGAAACTGACAGTTTACATGCAGCAATAGAGAACGTCGTACACTTTAGGCAATATGTTGCACACAGAGAAGGCCAGCCTATTGAAAACATTGCACGTCGTCCAGAGGAACCCAATAATGAATAATAAATGATTATTTTCTATGAGTTTCATGAATTTGTTCATAATTGTACTCCCACAGCGCCAGTATCCTCCTTAACGGCACCTTTTAATTTTTTTTTTTGCGTTATTTTCCCATGCCTTCCACAGTCTATATATGGAATGTGGTTTCATTTCATTCATTCGTTTTAGCTGCAGATGCCACCAAATAGAGAAAGTTATTTTTTGGCCACTCTGTATTTAGAAATTTGGAAGACAATGTTCCATAATACATTCGTTATTTTTTTCCATTTTTATGGCTCTAAAACCATTCTGGGCTTGTGATGCTATTTGACATCGATGGAATAATCTAGTTTTAGTTTCGGCCGGAAAAATTTTCAAATGTATTCAAAATATTCAAAATTTAAAAAATATTCAAATTGTATATAAAAAAAAGGCTCTCTAGAGTGGAACCTCGCTCATGAGCATCATTCGTTCTCAAGTCTTACTGATAGTACGAAACACTCTTTAAGGGAAGCAATTTTAATTCAGGAATCCATGTAAGATAGGGAAATACTTTCCATATAAAAAGAAAATACAAATTTATTATTATGCCACTTATTCTTTATATTACATGCTTTTTTACATGGAAGTTGTCTAAAGACATTTGTCTTTACCTCCCCTTAAAAATTGGCGTAAATAAGACATAGTATTGCTGCCTAATTTGAGTATTGCTTTTTAGTGTATAAACGATACACTAATTTCCTACATTTTCAGCATCTCCTTTATTTTATTTTGAGATTGTTTCTCAACTGAGGTTATTATTTTCCTGACGAAATCTGCTCCGCAATTTTTTACTGTGACACAGAATACAGTTCCATTGGTTCTCCGATAGTTATGTCCAGCTTCTTTCGACAACTTTTGATATCGTTGTTGTTCATCCCAGCATCCAAAGCCTTTGACAGCGACACAATCTCTTCACAGACTCTTACTCAATTCTGTAGTGGCCTGGTGGTAAGGTCTCGACTACGGAACCGGTGGGTTTCAGGTTTGAGATCCGATTCCACAGAAGAAACTTCGTGAAAGGGGTTCTGGTTCACGTTAAATCCGCCGGGGCAAAACGTCCACCCACTGGAAGTGTGGTGAGGGGGATACCAGCTCAAGTGCCGTCATCGTCATCTGACTGCGGTTCGAAATGACGATGTCCGTCTCAAAATAGCCCTAATGTTGCTTTAAAGCGGGACTAACTAGCTAAACTAAACTTACTTAAAACCTTCGGAGTCGTGTTCGATTACGCTATGCAGCTCAAACTTCTTAGATGTAGGTATAAGGCTTCTCTTCAAATACGGCCTCAAAACAGATAGATGTCGGTCAATCCAATATGTGACATCATGCTGAAGTTTCACCAGTTGGTTCATTCGCATCCTACCCACTACCAGATCGCCCGAAGCTATCATTCTGATGAAAAGCCTTTAATCTCTCTGTATTTTTAATTCAATAAGTTGAAACATCAAATTCCAATTTTAATCTACATCAAATTTTAAACCGCGCGTCCTTTTATTAATGCATATTTTAGTGATCCTCCTCTAACTCTTCTCTCCTCTGACACTATAAATCCCATTCCTAAAATTGCTTAATAACATGCACAAGAAAAAAAATGAATAATTATGAAAATTCTTTGAACTTTTAGAAAAAGTACATTTTAAAGAATTAATATTTATGATTGACTTTCTTAAGAAATACAACCTTTCCGGAACGAGTCTTCGATTGTTATAATTAATTTGCGTATTCCCTTCGTTTTTATCGTATATTAACATGATTGACGCTGAATGCCCTCATCTCCGACGTATAGCAAAGAAAGGCAGGTTTACATATTGGAGCGCTTCTTGTTGATCGATTTGATCTAAACTTAGATGCAGGTTTTTAACTCTGGCGATAAAGCAATCTGCATAATCTCACCCCCACTGATCGTTACGTTTTGGAATCAACCTGAGAGAATTCGAATGATTTAAGTCATCGCGTTTACAGTTACAGCATTTGTATGGATGCGAAAGTACATCGAAGGATTGTCAACTCTTTGTCTGATTAGTTTCAAAATTTGGTAAAAATCTATATTTTAGTTGCTAAACCTATGTATGAAATTTTATTTTTCTAGCTTTTTATATTTAACAGTCATCGTGTTAACGTATATTTGAACAGCCGGATATCCTCTGAATAGATTTTGTTCAAAATTTGATAGAAATATACATATTTGATCCATATACCAGATAAGTCCATATACCAAATTTCATCCTTCTAGTTCTACGTATTTATCAGTTATCGTTCTAACAGACAAATGGATGATCTAATACACAGATATATTGCCAAAAATGTGTTTTTCGAAATCAGTGAATATCTAAAACTTGGAGAATCGTCAAAATCTCGCGTTCGAATTTTTTAATGATTCCAATATTTTTTTTATACTTCATATAAAACTATACTTCAAAGTAAATTAAAAAAAAGTGTTTCACACATGAAATATTTAATACCGGAAGATTACTCAGGCAATACAAATCATCTTTCACTCTTAAATAAGGGTAAGAATATTTTTTGAAAGTATATAAACATATTTGACAAAGCTTAGTTAAAATTTTTTTTCAAATAAATAATTAATTCGCAATTATAAGGAACTTAATCATGAAAATACTCGAATTGAATAACGAGGAATTGTTCATTTACTCACGGGCATATGTAAAAGCATTTATTTTTCACGTGCACCTTCATTCCGATTTGGAATTCAGGATTTTTATTGTCACCTAATCTCTGGTTCTTCCAAAGATTACCCTGGGGCTTTTCTCTTGCTTTAAATCTCTTTTCTCGATTCTCCGGGAGATTAAAACTAGGTAGGATCATGAAGAACGGAAAAAGCAGACAACAAAAGCAGTCTGATTCCCCCACTGGAGAAATCTTTCGACTTTTTGTTGCACCATTATGAGGGATTTCTTCTTTTAAAGAGGAAAAGTTCCCCCATTTTATTCTGGCTCGCTTTGAAACTAGACTCCGCATCGGAAATTGATTGAGGATTAAGAGAAGAAAAGGAGAAAAAAATGGCATTTTTATAGATCTGGATGCGATGGGATTTCTAAAACAATTTCCTGGAGCGCAGACTAGAGTCTCGGTTTTCATCTCTTTGTTATGATCCGCAAACATCAGTTACTGAGCAAGGGGATTTTCGATGTACGTCATAGAAGTCTAAAACATATTTTTTTTTTATCTTTAAATTCATTTTGATCAATACTGTTATTTCTCGCAATTTATACACTTAACAAACATTATCACACTTTTGATACCAAAAAAAAAATAAATAAATAAATAAAACCTTCTACAATATCAAATCTAATAAGGAATCGAAACCCTACTATGAAAGCTAAAAACTAATGTATCAGTGCTGTTTAGAATTTGCTGTGAAAGCTATCCAGAATTAATGTAGTTATCTTTTTATATAAAGCTTGAAAGGAGTTGCACTGATGGAATTTTTACTTACCATGCTTCTTCATCAAAAATAGGACAGAAAATATTTATTCAAATAAGACAGCGAAAGAAAAATTATAAATAAAAGTTTGATACTATTCATACGTACATGTATTATATAGATCTTTACACACTCACACACACACACGTGTGTGTGTGTGTGTGTGTGTGGTGTGTGTGTGTGTGTGTGTGTGTGTGTGTGAGTGAGTGAGTGAGGGAGTGAGGGAGTGAGTGAGTGAGGGAGTGAGGGAGTGAGGGAGGGAGTGAGTGAGTGAGTGAGTGAGTGAGTGAGGGAGGGAGGGAGGGAGGGAGGGAGGGAGGGAGGGAGGGAGGGAGGGAGTGAGGGAGTGAGTGAGTGAGGGAGGGAGAGCAATTTTGTTAATATTTACAATGGGATTTCATATTTTTAAAAGTTATGTTTTAAGAAATTTGGTTTTAAATGTAAATGATTTCACAATCACGCAGTGATTAAAAATCAACAATATCTGATAAATGACTGAAGATAGAGAGATGCAGCTTTCAGCGCAAGAAATGAAAATGGCATCGAATTTCCTTATCCCAGATAATTTCCAGTTTTTACTGTCAGATCGTTTTGCATCTGAGTGAAAGATACTTTCATAGGAAAAATAATATTGCTAACAACTTTCAAATATTCAGTTTGTCGTCGTACAATTAGGGATATTGCTAGTTAAGGCACCCCATTTTTTCAAATCATTACATGTATGTCGATCTTGTTCTGTCACGCCATCAGTAATAACCTGCCTGTCAATACAATGATTGAAAAGAACAATGACACAGAAGATCAGAATTTGGTACCTGATCCATACATTACTATTGGGTTGTTTTTTTTCCGTAAAATTTTCGATAAATTCTGTGTTTCTGTTTTTCATGTGTCTGCAAACATGATAAAGCAAAAACGCATAGAGAAATATTAATGAAATGTTGCTCATAGTTTTATAGTTAGGTATTATACAAATATTCTCAGATTTTATACTTTCTATAGATAGGAATCCTATTTTGGACCAAAATCATCAGGAAAATAGCTATCAGATAGTTTGTTAGTTCGAGAACATGTGAAATCAACGTTACAACTGGCCGCTTCATGTGCTGCGATTGTTGTTAGCTACCCATTATTACTTGTAGGCTGCTGTTTGTACTAAGTGTGCTGCTTGTGTATTTTTGTCTGCGTATTTTGTTTTGTGTTAATAAAAATAGTCGTTTGTCACTGAGGCCTGTTAATTGTGTTACACCTTACACTCACTGCCAGCGAACCCGTTGATTTTACGGACATAGTGGAGGAAGTTAAGTAACAATCCTTTATCCCTATCTCCACTTTTTTTTCTTGGTGTTCTTTATTATTTTTTTCGCATCTACAGATCTTCATTATTTTAATGTAATATGAAATTTTGGACTCTTCTGCAAGCGTCATCTTTTCTTAATGTGACTGTATCTGTTTTGTATTTTATTCTTAACACTGTTAGAATAAAACAGTGTTACACAACCTCGAATTAAAACACTCCGGGATCCGACTCTCAAATCAGTAAATATGAGAAATCTAAAACAGGCAGTGTTCATTAAAGTGAAAAACTCACCATTAAATAGCAAATTATTCTCTGAAATTTTTTCTAAACGCAGCTGTTCACTTGATGTTCACTGCTTCTTTTAATATTCCCATTAAAAAATTTCCTAAAAGCGAATGAAAAATAATATTTTTGTGCCATTTCACTCGCGGCCCGTTTATAAATTTCAGAGATATCTCATCAAAGTTGCAAAATATTGTTGAATTTCTTCTAAGCTAAATCAAAACGTTGATTTTTTAATGGAAATTCTTTGTAGTACTGATATTTCGCGAAACTATAGTTTGAAATAATTTTTTTTTCTTAGCGATACTCGCAATAAAATGACTAAAGAAATGCAAGTCCAAAGTATTTTTAAAAACAATTACTGATATTTGCATAATAATGATAGTAATGTATATTTATGCATTTACATTTCTTCTTTTCATATTGATTTTAAATTAGATAAGATTTAAATAATTTTACAGCTTTTATTAATTCAAACAGGTAAAAATTTTAACTACTAATTGTTAATAAAGCATTTAAATCTGAAATTTGTTTTTCTGTTAATTTTCCCTATTCTTTTCAATATATATAAAAATTCATACCACTCTGAATTAATATTAAAATGACTATGTAGGGCAAGATTTTTTAAAAAAATTTCTTATCAATTAAGGTGAAAATTTCAATGGCATACCTGGTATGAAAACTAAACATAATAGAATTTTATTTGTTAGTGTTAAAATTTACTAAAAAGTAAAATCCAATCCAGTGTTTTATTTCCCGATAAAACATAAATTTGGTCTTATCTTCATGCTTGCGTGTTTTATAGGAGACTCAATGTTTTATAGGAGACTCATTTTTCCATTAAAACTATTATAAATAAAAGGATTTTAAGCCCGAGTATTCAGTTAGTAAACAAAACATTTAGTCAGGAAATATAGTAATCAGAAATCAGATTCTTAAGTTTTCATGCTGTGCATTTGATTAAATGATAGGTAGGTTAATTCCTCTGCAAAAGTTAAATCGTAAAAGCATTGTTCTGAAGCGGTTGAACCGATTAGTATGAAAATTAAAAAATTGGTGAGCTTTATGCTTTTTATCACAGTGAAAACACATTTTGCACCAATTAAATCACCCGATAAGTTGTTATAGATTTACAATTGCAGTTTCAATGCCTCAAATTCCGTTTATCTCACTCCTTCAGCAAATAAGTCATCGATAAGAGATACTTGCGAATACGTAGATAGGCAGATGGTTAAGGTAGGTGATTACGTTAGAAAGTCAATTTTTTGAGAAATTAAGCATTTTTTTTAATTTAATGTTTTTAATGCTTGAACAAATTGCTTGAATCTGGTTTCTACTTTTGGAGAAGTTACACAGATTTTTATATTTGCATTTACGTATTTTTATTTTTTACCTTTAGATGCTATTTTCTCAAATTTTAATCTTATGTAGAGTTTTCTTACAAGAAACCTCATAAACTGAAAACGAATACATATTTTTTGTTCACATTTGATACAATCATTTTTCAATAGGTTCTGCAGTTCCTGCACTAGAGAATAAATAATCAATTTATTTAGAAATATTTCATAGTTGTTTTAAGGCTTCACAAAATGAAAGAAAGGAAAGTTTCATGTTATTTATCAGTCGAATCCTAATATTTAAAGAATAGATAGAAATACAATTTATTTTTTAGTTCAGGAGTTAGATAATACATTTCTTAAGTACTCTGAAAAATGTTAAGCAAATCATTTGATAAACCTCTAAAGTAGAAGATTTTAGTTTTGTGAAATTTTTTGCCGGAAAAAAACTATTTTTCCAATTTTTAAAAAACTTTTATCTCTTAACTGGTATATTTTGGTTTCAGAGATGTTTTTCAATCTTACTTACGCAACAAAAAAAATAATAATAATTAATCAATATTTTAAAGCTTTTCTTAAAAACTTTATCCCGAACTTAAGTCACATACCTTATCATACAAGTGCAGCGTCGAAATGTGATGTTTATAATTCTAATAATAAAACTACTTGCTACTAAGTTCCCTTTTCGAATTCTTTGCGTATTGTGTGGCATCGCATCTATATTCTTGCATACAAATAAACCAGCAAAATTCCCAAAAATGTTTATTCAAAGGTTAAAGATTCGTCCGAATATGAAGGTATCATTTTCTATTGATTATAATATTTTCTTCATATATTGAGACTTTCTCTATGTACGTTTTTCTTTTCTAAGGAAAGGCTTTTTTTTAAAAAAAAAATCGTTTCAAATGAATCGAATGCGGTGAAAATGCTGGAGACTTCCACAATTTTCCTCGAATCTCATTCGCCGTTTCACCTACAATTTTCGAGTCTTGTACGTATTGCAAGGAAAAACGTTGGGACTCGACGCTCCGACAAATGCACCTGGTTGAGGCAATAAATAAATCGTGAAGCTTGAATGATTTATGAATTGGCGAAGAACCAAATCTCGCCAGGAAAAAGACGCTCAGGTATAACGCCTGTAATATCTTTATTAATTCTTCGACGTCCAATTAAAAAGAATTAATGATACTATTTGAACTAAACTATATATCACCAAGATTTCAAAACTTAAATCCGAAATTCTGAGGCATGGGCGAATTTCGGCATTTTGCGGCACTAGTAGTGTATATTGCGTAAGATACCATTTTATCATTAACTGGTCAATGAAGTTTCACATTTCAAAACATTTTTTTTTATTTTACTGAAAGCATGAATGGTTTATTTTTGTGTATAACATTTGTGAAGCATTAATCATAATTGTTTGGTAATGAATTTCTTAATTACAAATAGGAGCATATGATTATTATGACAGCTTAGAAAAAAGTAAAAATTTTAAACAAATTAACATTAAAAAGGATTTTTTACCGGACCTGTCAAGTGGAATATAGTATGACTAATTAAATGAGTAATTAAATAAATAATTTTTCATCGTCTATTTAAAATATGTGACTACATGGGCCGTTATTTTAGTCTAGAATAACACATTATACATTTAGCATATCAAGGAATCTGCAAAACGAGTGTTATACGATGAACATAAAAATAAATCTCAAAAATTAGGAAATTCAAATACTGCTGGCATCGAAAATAAATAGGTGAGGGTTCTATTCTAATCGTTTATTCATTACTTGATTACAAAGAGAAATCATTAAAGAAAAAAGAAAAAACAAATCATCAGTTTAGGTTCGGTTGCAGTTAGACGGTGCTGCACAATGACATGATACTCAATTAACTTTAACAAAATAATATGACAGCTGGATTTGACATTACAATACATAATACATTTTTGAAAAACACTGCGAAATGGCTGTATTTTCCAATTTTTTTATAAAATACAGCAAAAAAAAATCTTTTTTTAATTGAAAATTTTACGAAATTATTATTAGTGAAATTATTTTTTTTAACGAAAACGATATATGAAGCAAAACCTTTCATAGTTCATAGAAATTTTTAATAAATAATGTGTTTGAAATCTTGTAGCTATCTTAAGAAATGTATAAAACCAAGTTCTTGAATTTAAAAAATAATCTTTAGATAGCGAGGTCAACTGATATATAAAATGAAATTTTTAATATTTTTCGCATTTTTAAGTATTAAAGCTTTAAAATATTTGTAATAAACAGATTACGTGTTCTCTAGTCCAGAAACTGTAGAACATATTCAAAAATTATTATGAAAAATTTGAGCTAAAGACATGCAAAAGATGTTAATTTATGATATGTTCTTATAAGGAAATTCTACAAAAATTTAGTATTTGAGAAAATTGTTTTTAGAAATCTAAAATACTATTAGGACAAGTATTGTACAGATGTAAAAATCAATATAATTCCCCAAATATTGAATTTGGATACAAAATCCTGACCAAAAAGATTGTTTAGAAATTAAGAATATTAAATTTAAAAAAATTTATAATTTAGCAACGAAAAAAATTGAGTTTTTCAATATTGTCATTTACATACAATCTTGTTCTAAATTTTCTAAATCTTATGCATTGTATTTTTTACGAATTTATTTATTTGACAATTCTAATCCTAATCTACTGACTTACGCTTTGCTCCGTCCGTCTATCAGTACTAAACATCTGCCTGTCGGTACTCCATCACTGAATAGATTAGACATATAAGTGAAATAAAATGAAAAAAAAAATCGAAACTATCGATTTGTTTAATATATCAGTTATTTAATATATTGATAGGTTTATGATATGTCGTTCTATTAATATGTTTGAATATATATATTCAAATTAAATATTTAAAGAATATGTACATTCTTTAAAAGACTATAATTGATAAAGTAGGAAATATTATAATTTTAAGTTATTTTTTCTGGGTTTTTTTCTATGCGTTCATAAAACAAATTATTTTTCAGTTAGTATAGACTTGAAAGTCACTAACTTTCAGTTACAAATTATATTCAATTAGTTTGACTTTTATTTTTCAAGTGAGTGCTTCGTTTCTCAAATAAGATCTTGACACGCATTCATCGAAGATATCTGTAGATGATAAGGAATTTCGTCTGTCACCAGAACACAAGGATGTTACTTTTTTTATTTCCATTTTGTTTTTTCCGGATATGAGGTATTCTAAATATTACTGAACGAAGCATCGGTTGATTGTCGGCATTAAATGTTATTAAACTAAGAGTTCAATGGCCGCTAAAGACGTTGGAAGACCAACAAAGTTGCTATTTTTTAGAAAGATTTTTTTTATGAAACTACCTATTACTGAGTACTTTAGAAGCAGTTACTCTCTCTAAGGTAATCTAAACGCGAAATGAAGTAAAACCAAAATAGTATAAAATGAACTGCATTTTGTTGACTTTGGAAGAGTCGATGGGGCTACTTCTGTTGTTTTGTCGATCATTTTCATCAGGACAAAGTCAATATTTTCCCTTCCTGCCTCGAGTCTCATCATATATCGCCATGGAAACCTCACACAATGGTATTTATTCGTCGTCTTCAGTTTTCATGCATTTGTCAGGAGTAGAATGCGGATGCCTTGCCGAATGACGCAAGAAAAGGAACGCACCTTTTCACTCTTTGGCCCCGGGATATGATATCGTCTGCCCCACCTTCTGGAAGAGTGAATAAATTTTTAATTTTTAGCTCAAGAAAGGGACACATAGTGGGTCGATAATAAGTTATAGCTTATCCTTATGAACTCAGAAGAAAAACAGAATTATAACTTTGTGTTATTGGCATTAATTAACGTAAGTTATCTAGTATATTTTTAAATCTTCGTACAGTATTATTATTTTCTTGTATGCGAAGTATGAAGAAAATTTTTTAATCGCCAAGAAATTCTAATTCGTGATTTGAACGTCTCATATTTTAGACGTACTTCAATGAGTTAAAAACATATTTTTTGAAAATGATGTCTGTCCATAATAAATATAATTCAAAACCGTTTTGACTTTGACGAATTAAATATGGTATACGTTGTTTAAACCCAGTTTGTAGATTTCAATGAAATTTTTTCACAATTCTATTCAATAGATGTCTGTTTGTTCCAGCTGTTTGAACATTAGTTAACACAATAACTATAAAATGAAGTGAGCTATATGGATGAAATTAGGTACATTGACTAACATCTGTAGTGTAGATACCTGTCAAATTTTGAACCAAATCCAAAGAGGGGTTGAATGTTTTTCGGTCTGAACTTTTCGAAGTATGTAAACGTGATAATTTAAAAAAGCAGTGTTTTAAATACATCAAATTTAGTTCTTAATTTTGTGATCGCAAGCTCAGTCCTGTGTCAACTTTTGGCTCCGATCGCTTAGAAAAATTCAGCTTTCTTACAAAGTACGAATTCTCCATTGTCAGAGGGTGTGTGAGAAAGCCGTGGGTAGATTGCGCAAAGTAAATGCAATAAATAGATTCATGTAAAAATATTGCCTACCCGTTAATGAGTTTGAGTTATATCATTTGTTGATTTGAACCTCATTCGTAACATTTTTTAATGGGATTGGCATTTCCAAACGAGGAAAAATGAGGAATAATAATAATTATGGCTAAAAAATGATGCAAATTTCACTCATTTTCAGCACCCAAAGGCTAATTATTTAAGAATGGCACTGTCAAGAAAATGGCAAGCCTCCTTTTCCGCCTCTCTGACACTCCCTTTCATTATATCGCGCTCAGTTCCGTCCTTGTTTCTCTTCCTATCTCTTTACATCAATAGAGCGAGTCAAAACTCTGACACTGATCTACTGTTTAAATATCAAGATCACAGGATTCATTTCATTCTTCAAGCTTGTTGCTTTCATACATTATTATGTCCACTGACAGATATAATCTCAAAAATGTGATTTTTTGATTCTGGAATGCCTGAAACGTGGAGATCATTCGAGATCTTGAATTTTTTCCATGACTGTTCCACATCGCCTTTGTGTCTGCGCACACAAAGGTTAAAAAATAGTTTTCATATAGGTGGAACATGAAGAATAAGATGACTTCTTTTACAACAATAAATGAAATCCGTTTCATTCAAGAATTTATTCATGGATTAAAGGTAATGTGCTCGTTCAGTTTTGATGTTTTTAACTATTATTACATCCATCAAAAGCAAAGGAGTTTATTAGTTCAGATTCAGTTACCAAAGGATTAAGATGAAGCTTTCACCTGATCTTACGAGTTAAATATATTTTACAAGTGTACTGCTTGATCCCAAACTCAAGGTACTTCATTTCCGCTCCGCGTTTTACGAAGACCCTCCCGGCATTCTTTTCTTGTTTAAGAGCCCTCCTCTCGGTCCTCGTCGGATTAAAACTCTCTCGAAAAAGGACGACGAAAGCAGTCTGTTCCCTCTACAAAAAGGGCTCCTTTAACTTTTTATAGGGCCATTGTAAGGAATTTCTTCTTTTAAAGACGAGAAATCCCTCATTTTATTCAGGCTGGTTTTGAAATCAACCACTACCTCGGAAATTGGTTTAGGATTAAGTTGGGAGCTGAGAAAGAGAGGGAAAAAAATATTCGATTGGTGAGGACTGGGATGCGACGGGATTTCTGAAATTATTTTGTGGAACAAGACTTAAACTTTGGTTTTATCTTGTTATGATCCACAGTTACAGAGTTTAGAAAGAAATAAAAGAAAATAAAAGAAGGAATAAAAGAAACAAAATATTCGTTACACTTTCATGTCCATTAAACTCACTTCCTGCTTCCTTCTGTAAGCTTCTAGATTATTGAAGAGAATACTCTATTTCAGTATTTTCAGAACTTATTTTTGCATTAATCAATGCGTTTAATTCAAATTTGATCCCAATAAGTGGCGCAATGTGATTGTAAATGCAAGAAAACAAATACCAAGTTCCAAAAATATCGGTATCGAATTACAAATGAAAGATTAAAAGATTAAAATATAGAAAAGAATACAAAATTAAAAAATCTTTCTTTTCGGTATTATAATAAAGACTTATATTCAAAACTTATTTTATTTCACGACGTTTTTATTAACTATGCACTTTTATTTAGTTTCTGCATACTTTTATGTCAAGGTAACTGAGCGATACCCCAACCTAACCAAAGGCCATGCGGATAACTTGATGGGGCCCTCCGAAGAGCCATCCCACCTTGCACGAAGGACCCTGTAGGCAATAATGAACCCTCTAGAGAAAACACATATTGGTACAGAAAAATAACAGAAAAACATTACATTTTACTTTACATATAAAGTTGTGAAACATTAAAAATGCATAAAATACATGAAATGAGCGTTAACTTACAATGCGTTAGTTAAATTGATGGGAGTTGTGTCAAGGTAACAAAATAAAAAAAAAGAATTATCTTTTTTACTTTAGTAACAATAAAACGAAGCTGTTCCAGCTCACATCAGATTTCTATTATCCGCCATTGCTGCTATGATTTGAGGGAGTAATTTTTTTGTATATTCTTGATTACTTATTTTCGAATCGAAAAAAATTGTTCAAATAGTGGATTCACTGAAAAATCGAACTGAGTGTCATTTCTTTGCGTCTGCTATCGGAAAATTAGTGAATGGCGTGATAAAGTGTGTTTATTCCCTGGCGAATATTAGGGTAGAATGTGTGAGGAAGCAATTTCTTCTTTTGGCTGGGGTCCAGGGATGTCGGAATAAGTCTGGCGCGGAAAGGGGTCATTTCATTCAGGATTTACAAAGAAGAAAGTGAAAGGGAATTATAGGCTTTGCCTATCAGCTAATCTCGCGCATCTTAAGATAGAAAACTGCAAAGTTTGTTCGGCCCACTTCTGCCTGCGGAGTGGAGAAGAGATGATGACGCCGGTAATCTGAATCCAATTCAATCTTTGGGGTGAAAATCCTTTATTACACTGAATCACATAATCTTAGCACAGGTATAAGCAATTGTGACTATGTATATATTCCACGTCTCTTTTTTTAACTAGCTGCGTCAAATTCAACCAAATTATCATTCTTATTTTATAAAATCATCAAACATGTCAATGTTTCAAGGTACAATAATAAATTAAAAATCCAAATTAATGAGAAATTAATAAAAATTATATTTTTTTAACACTGTGAACTACTTTATTATTATTTTTAACTCTTTTATTTTACTATCTTTTATTTATATTTAAAACAAGACTTATGCCCCGCATTCAAGAGAAGACAGCCTTTCTTGATTTTCTTTGTTCGTGAACACAACTCACAGCACTGATATAACAAATATTAATAACTTAATCAAGACAATTTCATATCGACAATTTTTTTAAAATCTTCTGGGTCAACTGATAAGCTCATTTCAATTAAAATAGATCATTAAAGACTTTAGACGATCAAAGTATTTATAATATTTAATATAATATAAAATGTAGTATAATATTTTATACAAAGTGTATTGTATGTTAAAGATATTATACATTATTTACCTCCGGCCACCAGCTAGCTAGCAGGTAATATTATTATATTTGATTTCAGCAAAATAATTTAGACATAATTTCATATTCATAATTCCCCCAAATGAACTGAAATGAAAACCGTGTTATATTTATTGTCATCGTGTACTTCTGCACTTATCATTAGAAAGTTTCACGACTTGTCATGCAATGATCATTTCCAATGAAGACATTCCATGCCATCATAGCTCCATTCAAAACATAAACATCCGATTCTTCCGAATTTCGTGATATTGTGACTTCACTTTTTTATTTGTTTTGTAAACTACACGGGTCTTTCACAGAATCCTTCTTCTTTAATTTTCTACAATGGAGCAAATCACTCCATTAAGTATTTGAAGAAACATTGAAAACGATTAGAATTTCAGGGTAAAAATGTAATATATTGTTGGACATGAGGTAAAAAAAATTAAATTTGCCAAAAAATAGCAAAAATTCGTCTGACTATTAAATTTGTACCATTAATAAGACAGGGGTTGTTTTCAATTTTGAAAAAATTAAAATAAATAATGAACGATATAAAATTTATCTTCGTGCAGTCATATTTTTGGAATTTATCGTTGAAAACTACCAAAATTCAGGTTAATTCTTAATTAATTAGAATTCTCATTACATTTCAAAAGAATGTCTCGAAGGTAAATGTTCCCACCAGCCAAGTGTATATAGGTTATACATAAGATGTCTAAAAATCAGGGAAATTGCATTCTACAACATTTCGCACCAAGCATGCCCGCGATCGAGGATTTCGCTTTATCATTTCTCCACATATGAAGCCAAATATTGCCAAAACGACCTCAGAACTGCAATAACTCTTAAACCTTCTGATCTGTAGAGCACCAATACACAAACACGCACCTTTATTATTCGTTTAGAATAAAGAATGTCAATTTCGAATAACGACGGTTATATCAGCTATTACTCTAATAAATGTTTAATAAATAAAAGATAAATAAAGGATAAGAAAAATCGATTTTATTGTAAATAATATTTTTAGTACTCGATTTTGCTTTTTTTTTCTAAATTCGATGTGGTGGCTTGGGAACAGGATTGCCAAAGTAGTTTCCCTACAACATTAGAGGGCGCCGAAGTCTCGAGATTTTTTGCAGTATTTTCAAGGATTCTGGAATTTGTTCGAATTAAGTTCAAATTCCATTTAAATTTCAGAACAGCATTCTTAAAATCTTTTTCCTTTGTTTTGAAAATCTCTTGCAAATGAATCAGGTTCTTTTATCTTTTCCTTGCCGTTGCTCACTTTTTCAGAAGTTAACAGCCACACTAGGAATAAATACGATGGATAATTTTTCTAGTCTTATTTCCCTGGCTTTTATTTTTTGCTCTTTTGGTTAAAATTACTTTCAAATTCAATTTTTTTTTTCGCAGTCAGATAATCAAATTTACTTCTTTACCACCCGCATTTTAATGTTTCATGTTTTGCTATTTCTGTTTAATGTTAATTAAAACCAAGAAAAATATCTGGTTTTAGAGGAGCCCCCGAAATTTGCATTGCTTATGGCTCCTACAGAGTTTAAGCTGGTCTTGACGATAGTTCATTAACAAAAGGTGGGAATTGGGCCAAATGTATCATGCTGTCAGGCTTTACATCAAAACTATAGATTTTCAACTAAATTAAAGAAAAATCCGTCCACGGAAAATCTATTTGGTGGTCTGACAGGACGAGAAAGCCTCCACCTGCTGAATCAGAAGTAAAATGAAATTTATCGATTCAACTTACTGTGAAATGAATACAAAGTTTCTACAAATTACATTTGTTTCACTTTTTTCACATGTGTGAAATTTACTTGGTACTTCACTCGTTTCATAATTTTCAAATTTCTCCAAATATTAAGTATTATT
Organism: Argiope bruennichi; assembly: GCF_947563725.1. NCBI lineage: Eukaryota > Metazoa > Arthropoda > Arachnida > Araneae > Araneidae > Argiope > Argiope bruennichi. The sequence continues at coordinate 6,687,077 of NC_079160.1, forward strand.
CTTTTAATTGTATGAGGAATATTTACAGTTATTATTTTGTCATTGGAGACATTGGTTTCCTAAATTTTATTCTTAAGTTTATTTTCAAACAAAATTCTTTATTTAAAATATAAATTCGATTCACACATGAAGTAAAAAAAAAAAAAATGTCTACGAACTTTAGAGAAACCTTTATGGAATGAAAGTGCTTAAAATAACTGATAAAACATTCAGTCTTTGTACTTCAGAAAATTTCTTTGTTATTAGAATTAAATTTCTGACATGAAACTTGGTGATTCAGTTTCTTTCAATTTCGAAATCATACTGGTGAAAACAAAGGAATGCACTGAGATTAATTTTAAATTCCGTTATAATGAAATTTATTTCATCATCATTGAAAGTTTAAATTTTTAAAAGAAAGAAAAAGTATTCTTAAAAAGGTTTTGTCTGTAATATATATATATATATATATATATATATATATATATATACAGTCATAATCATACAAATGTTTGTATAATATTTTGTTCAATATATATATATATATATATATATATATATATATATATATATATATATATATATATATATATATATATATATATATTATACAAACATTTGTATGATTATGACTTAATATTTCAAAAAAATGAAATAAATGATCCAATATCAGAAAATTGCATTTTGTTAACAAAACAAGAAAAAAATGGCTCATTTTCCATTAAATATAGTAACATAATCTTTTTAAAGAACCTATGTGTAATAGCTACAGTTATAACCGTTCGTAGTATAAATGTTTATCAGTGGAATTAAAACTATTTTTCAAGATCTTTTCATATGGAAATTGTTGACTAAGTTAAATTTTGATGGAACTTTGCCAGAGAGAGACTTTGCCTCTATGAATACAATAACTCCAAAATGCGATAAGCCCGATGGGAGAAATTTATGATTTTATCTGCAAAATTATACCCTGTAATTGTTACCCAAAGGTTGACTAGTGTTGTAAGGCACTTTCTCTATATGGTGTCAACATTCACATTTGCTTTTATTATTAACTGAAATTATATTTTCATTAAATGAGGGTTTATCCTCGTCTCTACTAATGATAAAATTGAATGTACATTTATCTGTCTTCTGCTGGCTGGTTGGTTCTTTACATTCGAAGTTACTTCCCAACAAATCAGATTTCTACCTCAATGTAGATATTTCGGAAAATTGAAATGAAATTGCATTCGCCCCTGCATGGAATTATAGATAACTCTCAAGAAAAATGGACATATCTCCCATAAAGCATTGCAAATTGCACAATCTTTCATTAAATATTGGGCACACTACATATATATCGAATAGATTTTTTATGCTTTAGTATCCGAAATAAACGTAGCATTTAAATTTTTTATTTTTAATCATCAGATATATTTTAGGGATATTTTATTTATTATTTTAACGGAGATTTGTGATAAAAACAAAAAAAACACAATCTAAATGTATAAAATGCTGATGTACATGGTATAGAAATCGTTCTTACTACTTAATGTCGAATAGCAACAGTCAAATGTAAATAAACCATCATATGAATTTCAATCCATTTCATCGAACGTTTTTAGGCTAGATGGAATTCAACGTCTCATTTAAATAATTAATGGAGTTGCGAAATACGATAATGAACGTTCTGGAGAATGTTCGCCATGTCACCAAAAAGTTAATTTAGTCAGAGGAATGAAATGTAAAAGAAATCAAGCAATGGACTTCAAACAGAATCTTTAATTGAGAGCAAAAACAGCCGTCGCCAAATAGATAATCACTATGACTTGCCCACAGAAACTGATGCTCATATCTTCCACTAACATTATCTTCCAAAAATGGTTTTTGCATTATCTTAAGATTCAAAATTTTATTTTTTAATGATATTCATTTCTTTTCCATGCAGCTTTTTCCCTTAATTTTAATAAAAATTAATATACTATCCGTAACAATGTTTTTAATTTATTAATGGGATTCATATTTATCCAACAAAATATTCGATCGCATGCTTTTGACAATCATTAACTCCACAGTAAGATTTTCACTGCCGCTTTTATTTCATAATATATATAATATGTTTTTTAATGTGCAATAAATTGATAGAATTGAATTCATATTTTTAGTGGTATTAAATAAGGTGGAATTTTTTTTTAAAAAAGGCATTCCATATAAATCATTTAACAGCCTAAAAGAGTAAATATTCTGAGAGAAAGAATGGGTAGCACAAAGCAGCTAGTTCTACTAAAACAGTCCCGCCAAATTGTGTTCGTATATATAAAAAATTTGAGCTTCATGTTTATGTTTGGAAATAAATACCGCAGTTCGCTGAAAAGAAACCGCGTCTTAAACGAAATCAGAATCAGAAACGAAGTAAATATAATACGACGTAAAACGAAGTAGCTGAAAAAGGCATTAACAAATGAATGACATAAGTATTATGAAAGTGACCTGGAGAATGCCTTTAGTGCCGTGACTGCATTCGAGGGCATTTTCGTTTTATCAGCCGTTTATCATTGCATACCTAAAGCATTGCAACTTTATTAATAATAAAGGTGAAAATATGTGTTTGCCTTTGCGACCGTTTAACATAAAGCTGTCAAATTTGGCACTCTACAGAGTAATTTTTTTGTCGGGTTTTTTTTTTTTTTTTGCAGTTTTTCTCGTAGTGATTTTTTGCCGTTATAATTACAATTTTAATTAATTAAAAGATTATACAACATTTTGACGTGTTTCCACAATCATTTCCAAAGATATTACAACACAAAAATAATTTTTAAGTCACCTTAAAATTTAAAAAATTGCTTTTTCCATGATATTAATGTGTTGGTCTTGGAATGTTTTCTTGAATTTTAGCAATTTTTAAAGGTATTTTTTTGCTTCATTTTCAACAACAGATTGCATTGTTGATATGCAACTCAAACCATTTTTTGTGGGATTTTCTTTCATTGCTGAAAGCTGAAGTGGAATGATTCTGTTAACTGTCTGTGTAGTTTACGAGACGAATAAACAATTATATTATTGCCGAGAAATTGAGAAGATAAATGAACCGCACATTTACATTTCTAATAGTGTTATAATGTCACAGGAATGATCCGCATTAGAAAGGGTCATGTGCTCAAGTAACAGGCAGGATAATCAATATAATATGGCTGAATATTTTGGTGGGATCCACGTTATGAAAATATATGTAAAAGATATAGTTGACATTAAATATAAGAAATATCCTTTCCAAACCAGCCGGTAACTTGAGGGGGGGGGCAAGTGATAGATAACAGAAGAATCTAAGTAGAAGAGTGTAGGTTTAACATATACTAACTTAGAAAAAAGAATTTTTTTAATGGAAATGGAACACGAAATAAGCACTACTAAACTGAAATTCGCCGCAAATTCCAAAATTGGCCTGAAACGTATTTTTCGCTCACAGATAAAATTTGCAATTTTGTACTTACTGCTGTCTTCTTTTTTAATTTTCGATTCCTGTAGCGGTACTCAAGAGAAGATGTTCATTTCAGTATTGTCTTGATGATGCTTGAATCACATCAAATCATAGCGAAACACGCTCCCATCTGCACTGAAATGTGCTCTTTCGCTGGGTTAAAGCATTGCCCTCCATTTTAGATTGATTCGAGAGGAGTGATCTGACATAATTTACTGAAATGGATAGCATTATTTTAGCTCAATTGTTTGGAGAAAGAGGATACACAAATATGTTTGGGTAGTCCCAGAAAACCAGAACATCTGGTCTGCTTCCACAAGTGGAAAGATATTGCTTTTTGATTAAATCGTGATTTTGTAACTTGATTTCTTTATTGTATTTATTTCTTATTCTTCTTTCTTGCTCTTCAAAATTAGAATTGAAATAAAATGGATATGTTCCAGGAAAATAGGGTAGGCAGTTCTTAAAAGTACATTTTTATTACAATAAAGAAATTCATTATAACTTTTTACCTAGTTAATAATAAGATCCTAGATCATAATAAAATGTACTGTCATTTTAATTTTAGTACTAAATATCAAATATTTTTAATTAATATTTTTTGCCATAATTGAAAATATACCTATTGTCACATATTTAAAAGCTGTTTCTTTTTAAAGCAAAGAATATTTTGGACAAATTATTGTGTCAATTTTTCGGAAATTTAATGCGCGGTTGGCTTAGTGGGGGAAAATATTAGGGCATGCACGGATAATCGGCATCTGCAGAGTTCCGACATGTGTGTGCACTTCTTTCCACGCTCATGCATCCCGAAGGTGATAATAAACTCTCTTAATTAAATTTTAGATTATGAGAACATGTATCGTAATGCATTCCTTTTGAAATGCGAATTTGAAATGAGTGCTTCCAGCATTTATCATACCTTTAAAGTAAAATCTACTGTCCCTTTTGTCGATGAGTTCTCCCCAGTTCTTTCATGCTTTTATTAATAAAAAACGTTCAGTGGTTATTTATGAAACGATCCGAATGCCAGAATGAATGGATGTACAATCTATGTACGAGATGACTGAAGCATAGAAAAATGATTTCTACTGAAAGAACAAAATCCTGATTTGCAAGCTGTCCTATAGCATTGATAATTTGAAGATTTTAATTATAACGATATGAAAAAAAAGGAAAAGAGGATCTTATTCACCTCTCATCGGGTTTGTTTTCGTTTTTTTTTTTATTTCTTGTTCACCAAGTCTAAAGAAAGTATTTTAATCGTCGAAAAAGTCGAACTCGAGATTTTGACAAATCTCTGTGTTTCAGATCTTCCTGAGTTCAAAAAACACATTTTTGGAAAATGTCTATCTTTGATAAAGATAATTCAAAAACGGTTTGAGCTATACAGATGAAATTCGGTATACCGTCTTTAATTCAACTTTGTAGATTTCTAACAAATGTTGAGAAAAATCTATTCAGAAGAAGACTGTTTGAATAGAAGTTAACTCTATAACTACAAAACAATGAGAGTTAGATAGATAAAACTCGATGCCGATTTACCATCTATATTGTAGATATCGAATTTTGAGTCAAATCATAAAGAATTTTGAGTCAATTAAGAGTTAGCTGTCTGTCGGTTTCTTACTTAATTATACATGCAAACGCGATAACTCAAAAACACGATGACTTAAATATATCAATTTTTAATTCGATTTTTTTTTATACTGTAGTTGTAGTTCAGCATCAATTTTTGGTTTCGGTCGGTTGGTAAAAATGCGTCTAAAACATAAATTCACATTTATTAGAGAATATACTGACAGTTTTAGCGAGACCACTTCCACTGGTTTCTTTTGCATATGCTTCATGCTTCATTTAATTTAATTGAACTTGCAATTTAATGCTATAAGTTTAATTTAATTAAATGCTATGAAATTTTACACACTCTTTATCTTACGTAATAGTTTCTCGTTGTGAGTAAATGACGTATTTGATTGATCGGATGAGTTTATTACGGAAATATGAATCAGAAAAGAGCGAAGCTGTTTCTCCAAGATTTATTACAATGTATCCATTAAGGAAAGACATCATTTACAATGGTTTCATTTTAGATTTATATACTCCACTTCCAAATCTATGCATCTTATTGCGTGATTGTGAAATGGTTCTCTAGAATATTCATATATACACAAAATGGATCCCTCTGTATTCGAGGGTCTCATTTCATCCATTTCTGAAAGAGCACGATTAGAGAGTGACGAAAGTCGCTTGTTAATAAAACGTCACTACTACCTCGTAATTCTACCTTCATTTGGGTTATTAAGAGCTTCAGATGACATCGTGCACTCATCCCAAATTATAAGACTTTAAATCTGAGAGCCAGATGTCTCATTACGTATTTGCTTCGAAAGATGAGACTCTAAGTTTGAGATAATTGCTTATTATTAACATAGTTAGGATTGAGAATTACTAAAAAGTTTAAAGTGCTGCATATAAGGACTCAAAAACTGTACGATGTAAAGGATAACATATTTTACTTTTACTTTTATACGTATAGAACAAATAAACGAAGAGTAGCCTTTGGGTAATTAGATAGTATTAAAATAAAAAAGAAACAAGCAGTTTATAAAAACTCCTTTTTATGAGTTACTAAGATATGGGAAGTTCCTTAGATTAATTATCTTCTACTTCTCAGTTTTTAATTTTATTTTGTATTCACTATTATTAATGATAATTTTTTTTCGAAAAGCTACTCGTATATGTCATCATCGTATGGCGTATATGGGTCTTATGAAAACAAAATAAGTAATGAACTGATAGTCATTATTGATAGTATCATGTAACTGCGCAAAATTTCAAAATTCTAGCACATTAAGAAATGACTGAAAAATCACTTCCAAAATTATATCTTATACCGAATTTGACATAACTTGAAATTATTTGGATAAAAGCCTTCATTCCCATCGCCTCCTACTTTCCGCCGTTCATTGTATCTTTCAAACGAGAAGGTAAGAGAGAAAATCGAAGTAGAGAGGTTTGAAAAAGATTTAAATGACACGAACTATCCACAAATAAAAAGTAGTTTAAAGAATTCGTTTGGAACGACAAGCCTGTCAAAATGGGAAGTTTCTGACGGAAGCAAATATTTGCTATCTGTATTTTACTTTTTCGTTATAAAAACGTTTTCCCTCGGCCTGTCGCTCCTTTCATCTTTCCTTTCGCCGAGACCTATTAACGTCGGATTCACGCGATGGCTGTTTCGTACGCACCGGATACAGAGACCCTGAAGAGAGTTTCCCACTCTGTTGGTTGCTATTCCTCGACTGCGGAAGAAATTTCCCTGCTCTCATTTGTTGTACGGAAAGAAAGAGGATTTTCGAGTGCTTTGCTATTGGTTGTTCCAGATCCCTGAGAAACCAGCTGAATTGTGCCTTTTCCTCTTATCCTTCACAAGGCATAGTGTTCTCTATTAAATTTTGCAACATAATGAGAAAAAAAATTAAGTATACATGTTGGACCAATTTCGTCCAATATCTAAAGTGTAGTGAGAATCAATTTTCACTTCTCTAGATCATTGCATTTTGATTTATCGCATTTCTATATACAATATCTATACATATAAAACCACTGACAGACGGTTCGTACATAAATAGGTTCCTCTGACGAAGATTGCTTTATTTCATCCAAAAGGTTATTGAAATATATAAGCTTGGTGTAAAAACTCTCATAGTAAATTTCACCCCTCTTCGTCGAATTTCAGAATGTTCACAATGATAAGTGTTTGCAGGCAGGGAGAATGACAGGCGTCATTTTAATAAGGAGACTTGTTTCAAGTTAGAGGCCCTGTTTACAAAAATGAATGCATAAAAGTAATATAAAGTAATGAGTGACTATCAAGTTTGCTCGTAATTTGTGACAATTAAGATGAAAAATATCGTGAAGGCTCTTGTATCGTTATGAAGTTTCAGTAAATTATATTAACACATTCGCTGCCACTGAAGCGCTGGCGCGTCGCAGATAATGCGTAATTGTACCAAGCCATCTATATTATTAGATGACACCTTCTCTGCTGCAGTTAAAAGATAGCAAAGAAGGGATCATCTAATTAGACAGAAGGCCCGGATATCAGGCTTGAACCGTGGCAGTGAACGTGTTAAAGAAGGAACAACCAGTCTAGAAATGATGCCATCAATGAATATCGACTGGTATCATTTAAATTCCGTGAAAGCATTTAATATCGTCTTTTCAGTAGACAATTTGTACCTGCTACGATCTCATCATTAAATTGCTTTCAGAAACAATTTTTCGAAATATTTTTTTTAATTGTATTCCTTTTTTTAGATCTTAAATTCAATTAGTCCGGTGAGCTTAGCGTGTTATTTTTTTCTTTAAGTGCCACGATTACTTTTTATAAAAACTCTATAATTATATATATTGTTCACAAATAAGCATATTAAAATTTTCTTTCGACTGAGTGGCAACGCGATGGTAAGCATTCAGTTCTATCCGAGTTTTGTTCCTTATGCATCTTATTATATATCTAGGATCGCACCCTTTCGCATACAATAATGAGTCTGACTCGCACATCAAATTACATGATTTTTAATTTTAAATCTGTATTTAAGTTGTTGTTGTTTCTTATGGCACTTACCATAGGAAAGCCCGCTGTTCGAAGACAGCGAATTTAAGCCTGGGGGGGAGCGCCTCTTGTTTCTATAGTAGCGCCATCTAGGGCCAAGAGAACGACTTAGCTACACACACGTCACAACCCTTTTTACGGGGTGGACTTCATTCACGCATCTCATTCACTCAACCACATATAGTAATTTAGACCCGAATCAGAGAACGATCACCCCTGATCCAGTACCCCGAGTGGTATTACTCTCGACATGGAGGACTTTGTGACCACGACAGATTTAACGCGCGTCAGCTACCAAGCACGCGGGGAATCTTCGGCCGGCGGGGTTCGAACTCGCAACCTAAGGGACGCGAATCCGACGCTCTACCAACCAGGCTAAATCATAAATGTTACAAGTAGAAAGTGTCATCTAATTAGGAACTTAGGCAAATTCGAGAAGCCCTTAGAGAATGCAAGCCCACTCCTTACTTTTCGCTGCCAAAACTGACAAAACCAGAATTTTTTAAATAATTAAGACCATAAACAGTATTTAAGTAACCAAGGATTGTGTCAAACTGAAAATATTAAAAAGTTTAATGACGGATTATGCCTTCAAGACAATTGGTTTTAGTATTCCAGGTGGGAAAACAATTTTAGAGGCATTTTAAACAATATGATAAGAATGTGTAAACATTTTTAACGCATTCTAATGGCCTTAATAAAGTTTCCTTGAGGTGGTAACATCGAAGCGCCCCCCCCCTTAAGAAGATGTCCTATACTGATCTGAAATCAAATTTCAAAAAGTAAAATAAAATATTAAGAAATTCAAAAGATGCCCGATTTTATTCAAAGACATCTGAATTTATATTGATACTCAAATTTGCTACTCCAATCTCAGGTTAAAGATACTTCATTTCTTTCAAGTGATACCTGATTTGGATTCGGATATTTTCGAGCGCATGGTCCTTGTCGATGTAACTGAAAAGTACAAAATATCGAGTCATGTAGTTTAGTCCCCACACCCCCACCCCAAATGACGAGGCAGTTTAAACTGTTAAGATGTCACTGACCGTTATTCCAGTCTTTTTATTTCTCATGAAGTTCCACGTGTCCGAACTCCTTTAAGAAAAAAAAATGTGAAATTTCCAGTGTCAAAGCTCCCATAAACACCCGTACACGGAATCACGATGGAAAAAGGGATATTAAAAAATAGAAAGAAAAATCATGTTGGTTGAACTGTAAATTACTTTCGGTGGGAAAAAAAAGTACGGCGGAAGATGCTTTTAATCGAAAAAGCAAGATGCTGCTGCAAAATTCAATATGTGCTCCGGTGAAGAGACATTAAAATACAGGCCACCAAGATCCCACGAAAACGATTGGTCGGCCAGGGCGCCATCTGTCGGTCTCGAACTCAGTTAAGCGCAAAAGTGGCCGCCAATAAAGGGTATGATCCAGTGAGCAGTGTCGGCTTGTTTATGTCGCAACTTTGGTTCGCTGAAGGCGCAACGTGCTCCACAACCGGGATTTTTGGAACTGGGTTTCAGACCTGTCTTGGATTCTCAGATTCTACTCAATACAGGTCAGTTTTCAGTATGCGATTTTTCTTCTTATAAAACCCAATTACCCCTTTTGTTTGGAAACATGGTATATATTTCGCGATAATTTTTATCTGAGTTTTTGGTATATAATTGCAAATATTTGCAATATTAATTTATTACAGGCAGTTAATTCTTGGTATATATATTAGTATAGTTTTAAATGGTGAATAATTTCATTCGAAGCTAGATGGGGTCCCGGCTAGGCTTTATAAATTCGCTGATGGTTGTTTCTCATGACCATCTTTTATTTTATTTATAAGAGAGAGAAATTTCAACTAATTGCTTCGATTTAGGATTTTTTTTTTTTTTTTTTTTTTTTTTTTTGCTATCAATAAGCACTATTTTCATCAAAATCGCCCTTTCTTAAATTACAGCTGGTGCTTTTTTTTTATTTCACGCAAAGTAATTTTGCTCATATTCAAAAATTTTGACTTGTCGAATTCAGACGTTTATTTACTGCGTTATTTAATGGCTATAAACGAGTTAGTTGATTGTTGGGTTATTTGTCTTATTTATTTTTTTAATCTGTCTTACTTAATATTTTTAAATCTTTTTTCTGAATATTTTTAAATGCCTAACCTATTTTCGTAAAATGGAAGTTAATGGTTGAGTAATATAACTGAAATTTTTGTGTCTTAATGAGATGTTATTTTTCAATAGGTTGAATTAGATTATTTTATCAGAGAACAGATATCAATAATTAGTTTTTAAAATCTTTTTCTCTCGTGTATGTATTGGTTCGCTAAATATAAGTATTTTCATTTCTTTCGGGAATAGGTGTGCAGATATTTTAAATACGATTTTAAAACATTTTCAAAGTTAATCTTTATGACATTATCCACGTTTTAATACGCACCTTACTTCATGAGCACCTATTTTTTAACTACATAAAAATGCTTAATAAACTTTAATATAATTACAGAATTTTTCAAGCCTAAATTATGAATGTTAATTTTTGTGCCTAGTCCATTACTTTAACATAGTTACAAAGAAAAATCTGGTCATTCTAGATTCTAAATAAAAATAATTGTTTCTTATGCAGTATAAAGTAAATGTTATCTAAAATATTTATTAGAAAAATTCTGAAAACTTGTTTTATATTATATTTAACGTAATTGTAAACACCGTTTATATTATATATAACGGATAATTTAATATTTTACGATATTTTAGTATATTTTATTCATTTCTCAATAAAAAAAATTAAAAGTTAAAAATGAATCTTACCGAATCATTTTAGTCAAGAATGATATAATGAAAAAGCTTCGAAAATTTCAGAACTCAAAAATTAAATTTGACGGTCCACTGCAGCCTTCGAGCACAGGTAATAAAAAAAATTTCAATAACTTAAATATTTGCTAAAGACTCCCTTTAGAATTACTAATTCATTTAGAAGAAACAGAATTATGAGCCGTTAAGAACTTCACAACTTTTATTGGAAAGAAATTGTAGTATTTCAGTTGTAATCTCAAACTAACAAACATGAGTGTGGCATTTATCCAGGGTCCTAATAAAGCCATAACCCACAAGTACCATTGATTTAAGGGGTCTAAAAAGTTACTATACTTATTATACATTTTAGTTTTGTACCGTAAGATTTATGTAATAAAAATTTTGAATACGTTAAAGATAAAAACAAGATTAGGATTGTACCGAGGCAACTTCCATTTTTTCATGTTGCATGAACGTGTTTAAAAAATTTCTATCGACCTGAAGATACAAATACAGAACGGATATATAAACATTTCATATATTTAAAAATCACTAGCTGAAACAATCATATATACTATCTGGAATGGTGGAAGTTTGTCTGATTCCTGTTTTAAAATAGAAGAAAGGTCTTCCCAAAACTTTCTCGCATGTTCTCTAATAAAGATGTTATCTCCTCCCCCCCCCCAAACAGCAAAAAATTGTGGACATCGGAAAAGGTAGAGAACGCCTTACTTGGCATTGATGTACAATCGTAATTATCGTGTTCACTTGTATTCGAACAGCCGCTCAGGCAGACTTCCTCTGAATGACTTTTGCTCAACATTTGATAAAAATCTACAAATTAGGTGCAAAGACTATATACCATATTTCATTTGTCTAAACCAAAGCATTTTTGAATAATCTTTACCACAAACAGAAATTTTTCAAAAATGTGTTTTCCGATCTCGGAGGGGAGGGGAGAGTTAAAACTTGGCGATTCGTCAATATTTCGAGTTCAATTTTTTTTGACGTTCAGAATACTTTCTCTATACTGCGGGAATTAAATGTACTGATTCTGGATATTGAAAATCATTGAACAGAGAATGTAGCATTTTTTGGTTCTCCATTATTTTATTAAGTAGATATTTCTGTTGAATATCGACGGAGCTCAAACTATTAGTTATCATTTTGAAGAAACTTCAAGTTACCTAAGACGGGCGCGCTCAAATTTCATAAGATAATCCTGGATTCTTCTGGGAAAATGTTATCCTACACCTCTTCTGTGTGTTCAAAATCAGTATTCCACTTTTCTTTTTACTGTGCGACTGCACTAACTTGTTTAAATTTCTTCTTCAACTTCACATAAAATTATCTAATAAAGTTCATTCCATATATCCAAAAACTAAAAAAACATATTTTTTACTTGATAAAAATACTCAATTTTTTTATGTTAATTGTGTTTCTATTTCTGGAATTTATCTGGTCATAATTTTTAAAACCTTAGTTAATTTTATATTGAGGTAATGCTGACGGCATTAAAAACATGTAACAATATTATTAGAAATGGAATTACTGTTGTAAAAAGTGTTTCTTTTCTTTACCCTCGAGAGCAGAGAAGCTCAGTTTTAATGCAAATTCGTTGAATGAATCATAAAACAATTTCATAACCAACGCAAAATTGGAAAAAAAATAGCGACAATAACTACTTTATTTTAAACTAGACGAAATTGAAAGGCGAATAGAAGTAAGTTTTGTATAGAAAAATAATGCGAAATTCAAATGTGAGGACCTCCGTCTTGTTTACCAAACTTCATGTTTAAATTCTGAATAAGCTTTTCAAATGGATGGAGAGAGCAGCATCATCAAAGCAAAAAGGCTACTGCTGTTTTCATGAAATACAGAAATTTCCCATGATGGCATTTTCAAAATGCATTTTTTGAAGAAATTGAAAGCGTACATATTATGTTTGCATTTTATAAAACTGCTTTCTCTGCGTTTGATCTTTTCTTTTTTATTATTATTATTTATTGTTGCTATTTAGTGAAGTGACATATATTCATTGTGAACACTATAGAAATGAAAATATTATGCGTTGAAACCAGCTTTCCGTAATATCGTAGAGAAATGTGAATTATAATAAAATATATTTTTGGGTATACAATAGATGTAATCTATTTCTATTTCCTATTCTGACTTATATATTATTGCTTTAAAGGAAAAAATAAAACTCTGAAACAGAAAGTTTAAATTGAAATACATAAAAATGCGTCACATATAGCCAAATTTCATTATACTATTTCTGTAAGTTAATGAACACTTAGCTTTGCTTAATGCCTTATATTATTTCATTTTTGTAAACATATTTATTTCTTAAAGTTAATGTTGTTCCACATTACTAAAATATTTTGAATTGGTTATTGCACCCGTGAATCAGATTTAAAGTAAAGATATTGTCATTATGAAGTAATTTTCAAGTTAATGCAACGATATCGAAAATTATTTTTGTTTAGATACTTAATTATATTAAAACCTTTTAATATAAATCTATAATCTTATTGGGAAGCACCATGAATATGTGAATATGAAGCTGCATTGTAATTCAGAACCAAGAAAAGAGTAGAGCTAGTTTACACTTTGCATCTCTTTGTGAAGCCAGAAATGAGGGCGTACACCGGTTATGACGTCAATAAATTGGCAGTGACCATTAGCAAATTAGTAAAATTCGTGCCCACTGGTATTCTTACTTCTTACTGATTAGTTCCATATTATTTAGTATTTTTTGCTATTTTGATAAAATACTAAAATATTTAGAACCTTTTTATAAATAAATTGTGCTATCGCTAATTGTTCAAATGATTACATGAAAACAAAAGGCAAACTTGCGATGTAAAGAATCTTCGGTAAGTCAGAATTTGAGTAAAATTTGAATTTCGAATTATAAAAGAAAATATCTTTTAAATATAACTCATTCTAGGATATGCAGTTACTGAGATACTATATGGATAATAAGAAGAATCCTCTATTTGATTTGAATGAAAAGAATCTTGATTTAGCTCTGAATATTAGTTTGTTCCTTCATGAGGATGAGAAAGAAATTTCAAGTAAAAGTTGAGGAAAAGAAAAATAAGTATTTTACTGGAAGAGGTCCAAAATATCGAATGCGATACGCTGATTATGGAATCATTTACTGCATCCACAACTGGATGTATTTGCTCATTCTACTCTAAAAAGGATTACATCTAGGAAGAGCTATATTTTTCGAAAAAAGATTAGAAAAAAAAAAGCAAGAAAAAAGAAAAAAATGAAAGTAGAAATGCTGATTGATCTTATTTTAACTGAAAATAAAATTTTAAGGCGTTTAAAAGCCATTACATATTAAAAAAATTTAAGAAAATTTTGGCATCAAATCTACTGATACCAGACAATAAGGAAAAAATGTTAAGCCAAGAGAATATCAGAAGATATTTCCAGGAATTGAATTATTCTATCTACTTCTGGGTGGATTTATAATTGTGCTTGATTGAGATAAATATGCTTGATATTCCCAGTGGTAGAACATTAGAGAAATGAGTGTTCAAGAATTTTTTTATGATTCATGATATTGTTATGTCTATGGAGTTAAATTAGGGAGAAATTCTATTGAATAATTGAGATCTGAATGCATTAGACATACAGGACACATAGACCATGCTCTGCTTCGAAAAGTAGAAGTATTCAACGTAGATTCGAATCTATGCATCAGACGTCTCAAGTCTTACTGAACGAGCAGTAATGCTTAACTTTCGGGAGACGTTGCTAATTTTTTATGCAGCACCATATAAATTTGGAAAAGTAGAGTTTGGACATCTAAATCTTGCAAATTATACAACTTTACACACTTATTTACATGATACTTAGTAGCAATTGCTAACAAAATTTAAACAATATAATTATAACCAGAAAAAAATAAAATTTCAATTTTATTTTTATGGATTTAAAGATATTGGTGGTACATTGCATTTCTGCCTGATGAGTTTAATTTAGTTACATTAACGTCCCGTCTTGGCAACACTAGAGCTATTTTGGGACGGACCTCGTCATTTTGAACCGTGGTCAGATGACAAGGATGAAACTTGAACTGACATCCCCTCTCCAAACTTCCACACCACATCAGTGGGAGGACGTTTAGCCCGGACGGATTTTAGCACCAGACACACTTGCAAGACGGTTCTTCGGTGGAATCGGGTCTCGAGCCTAAAACCCACCGTTTCCGAAGTCGAGACCTTAGCACCAGGCCACCGCGACCCACATGATATTGTTATGAATTGGCTGTTAGTTCCATGGTTAGGAAGATAGTTTTACAGGTAACTCTGGTGGCTACCGGATCATTGACCCGGGCTTAGCAACTATTTGGCGAAAAATTCGGATTTCAGAAACAACGAGAATCTTGGCGATAGACACCTTAGTAGCTACTAAATACCTTCTTTGTACGAATAAATACCTACCTGATCTTTCTAATATCTTCTTCACTCCTTTGCGAAAACTATAAAAAGCTGAAAGACAGAACTGAAGTCGATCAGTATTGAGTCGAGATCAAACGAATAATTCAACGAGTTCTCTCAAAGAACTTCGTGTTGTCTGTTACTGACTTATTGCTTGTGTTCTGCTGTTTGCTGCAAGTACTAATTTAGTACACGTGTGTTGTTCTGCTACCATGAATCCGTATTTCCATGTGATAATGAGCGACTTTATCTGTTTTTGAACCTTTTGAACTCTTTTTACACTATATCCAATGCATTGGACCTTTTGCTTTCGAATTCATTTTCTTTAACAATATTTTGTTACTGGTAAAAAAATATCTTATTCAAAGATAGAGTCATGGAGTATGTGTTTGCAAAATATAACATTATTGTATGTACCAATTTTAAATAAATCTTTTACTAGTGATTCAGTCAAAACATGAACATTTAAATGAATCAAATGACATGAATAAATGATTGACAAATGATACTGTCATTTGAATTTTTGACTGAATATTTTTAAAAGAAAACTGTAATGATCTTTCTTCCACAGAAACTAAATTCAAATGAAAAAATATATGTTCATTTGCCAACAATATAATAATTATATAATCATTTGATTTAGAAATTTTAATCCCATTTTAAAGAAAACTAAGTAATGGAGTAAGACAAATTCACACAAAACAATCATTTAATAATCTGAACCATGCAGTTTTCTCACGGTATGGAAATTTATATCAACTGAAATTAACTTGGATTTTTTTTTCTCTTTAGCATTTTCTAAAAAAACAAAGCTACAATTACTTCGTTCATATCACTAAGTATTTAATTGCTAAATATTAGTACTGATATGTTTAATAAATAAATAACATGAAAAGTGTCAAAGCAACATCAAAATGAATCTCGCATTTTTGTGTATAGAGTCAAGCATAAAATCCCCGCCTCAGTTCTTGATTGTAGTATCTGTGAACCGCCCCTTCTCTTTTCTTAGTCTTCCTCTATGTAAGCAGATTTTCGCTCCCCTGATAGATGTAGCAATGATGCGGTTTCGTGTTATCTCCATTCTTAAGATAGAATATATGTTTGACCTGAAGTATTGGGTAGTGGCGGTGAAGAAAAAAGTTTCAATCGTATCCCCGACTTCAGCTTCAGTCTCTTTTTGCCGTCGCGACGGTCATTCAGATCATCTCGGATTGCTTTGGCTGACTGGAGATGATACATTTATGCTTTGGTGTATAACAAAGAATTCTATATGGTTTTCAGTGAGTTTTCAATGATTTAAAAAGAAACTAAAAGAAATCTGTTCTTCTAAATTTAATTTTATTTCAAAGTTATTTTAATTTTTATAATTGACACATAATTTAAAAGAAATCTACTGAAAACAGTGCTTTAAATTGCATTGGATATGAACGTGTTAAAATACAGATAGATTTCAATAGAGCTTTTGTCAAATGTTTGATAAAGGTTTTAGCTATTCAACTGAAATCTATCAGAATTATTACAAAGCGAAATATATTTTAATTATTAAATAATTGAGCAGGAATTCTTACTTTGAATTAACTGAAATTTGTATTTCGTATTTTCATTCTGCTCGATGGTATTTTTTCACTTCACTCCTCATTTCTTATTTCGGGTCTTGAAGAATCGATTGTCCCCACTTACGGTTGACAGCAAAAAAAAAATGTGTGCAACAAATGAATAATGCAGTGCACCTTGGGCTTTCAAATATGTTCCAGTTACTCCAGTAATCCTTTTAAGCTTAGAATATCATCGCACAGGATATAAATAAGTTCTGTTCAACCTACCAATTATTTTTAAAGTCACACATCATATTGCACTGGTGCAACTGATAATTTTCTTCGCTAAATTTTGCCTCTCTATAACTGTAAATAATTTGAAACAAATTTATAACTGAATTAACATAAGAACGTAAAGCTTAGTGAAGAGAATTGGATATATAAATGCATACCGATCAATCGGCAGAATATGCTCACAGTTTGATGCATGTTTACATTTTTGATGCTAAAACGACAAAACAAATTCTATCTTGCTAGTTTATTGTATTTTTTGGGGAGGGGGGCGCGGTGGCCGGGTGGTAAGGTCTCGGCTTCGGAACCGGAGGGTTTCAGGTTCGAGACCCGATTCCACCGAAGAACCGTCGTGTAAGGGGATCTGTTGCACGTTAAATCCGTCCTGACCAAACGTACTCCCGCTGGTGTGGTGTGGAGAGGGGGGTGCCAGCTCAGGTGTCGTCCTCGTCAGCTGACCGCGGTTCAAAATGACGAGGTCTGTCCCAAAATAGCCCTAGTGTTGCTTAAACACGGGACGTTAATATAACTAAACTAAACCAAACTATTGTATTTTTTAATTATGACCTTCAACGGATTCGAATATGAAGATTTTATTGTCACCTTCTGTTTTGGAGGTAACACATAAGAGCCAAATTTCCTCCATTTCCTCCATTGTGGTCAGTTGTTCAGTGCCACGTAGATAGACTTCTCTCTGATGAATTTCCTCCAACATTTTGTTATCTGCAATTTTGGCATGAAGACTTCTGTACACTTTTCATTCTTTTAGCTAGTAGCGTTTATAAGTGATCGTGTTCACATACTGACAGACAGACAGACAGAATTAAAGTGCGTTCTTTTCCCTTTCCAATTCCAGGAGATTCTTCTAAATCTCGATGTCGATTTTTTTATTTATTAAGCTTTCTCTTTTTAAACAGTATATATGAGAAAGCGTATATAATAAACAACTCAGTATTGTCAGATAATCCAAAAACACAAAGGAAAAGATTTGTAAACATCGTTTTATTTTCGTGGACAAAAAAAACCCGTTGACAGCAGGCTTCAAATCCAGCGGATCGGTGGAGTGTCCAAATCGAATTAGGAGAAGAAATTCGACATCCGTGTGTTTATCTTAATCAGCTTCGTCCCATTGGAGTGGTCACCCACTCGAACTTTTGTAGTCCGTCACTACAGATTCCAGGAAAGTAATTTAGCGGTAGAAGACATTCTATTTGGTAAGAAAGAGATGTGTCAGAAGTTGGTTTGATTTTTGATTTTGCTGCAGCTCTTAAAGGTTGGAATGGAATGTATCGTGTCAACTTAAATTGTATTGATTTTTTTTGTTGTTGTTGTTGTTGTTGTTCGAAAGAAATATATTTAAGTTTGTATCAGATGCGCGCCATTTTGTTTTTCGATGTGAATAAAGAACGTATTTTAGAAAAATAATACAAATTATAATATATATTTATTTTTAACGAAGGTTTAGAAATTTTCATTTTTGTAGCATTATTTTGAGTCTCATGACTGTGGAATTCGTTTGGAAAAAAGTAATCTTGTTCATTGACAAAAAAAAATCGCTTCTTTTTTTAATATTTTTATTTTTTTAAACTAATTTATGATAATAAACATTATTCAGCTAATCAAATTCGTCATTCTGCTGCTACTACTACAATCTGTTTATTAGGTACACGTTGACTTGGAAAAACAATTACTACTTTGGGCTCAGTACCCGATCATCGTCAAATGCTAGACAGATGAAATGTGGCAGAAATGTGAAATTTTTAATCAAAACTAGATTTGTATAAACAATTTTTACAAAATTTACTAGACTTCTTTAAACATATAATTTTTGACAAAATACATTAAAGAAAAATCTGTCTTTCTTATTATGAGAGAAGAATATCTGATATATAGTTTTGTAGAAGAAAAATTTTATACCAAATTTTTAAACCTCTTTCTGTTTATTTTCATATGAAGTCAGAAACTAAAACAGAGAACTACTTAGGTAATTGGAATTTGTTTCATCGTCGTGTCGCCAAACTTAGAACAAAGTGACATCGACTTAATATTTCTTGGCATCTTCCCTCCATACGACTGGGTCGAAAATTTTATAGATTTATAAATTTTTACACAAGAGAAGTTACCGGGTCTCTTCACTGCAGTAGGAGTAATTCTGACATCGGTTATTATTTCTGTAATTCATGCTGACTTTACCTGAATCGAACTGAAAATGTGCATTGTGAATGAAATGAAGATGCTTGGTTATTGTAGCCAAAATTAATCACCGACGATATTTACTTTGCATTCAAACAAAACTTCCAAAAGCTGGAAGCTTTCTTTTGCATTGTATGCATTCTGAATTGTATTCCTATTAGTGTTTTCAGATAAGTTGTATTCTTTTGTAGTCATGATGATATTTCAAATTACTCTTTATTTAACCTTCGGAGCGCTCTACCAGTCGCCACAAGTTTGAAGATGAAACGTTGGCTAGCGATAAGCAAACCCTCATTCCATGGATGGGTTAGATAGTGCGTGCAGGAAAATTATTAAGAAGATGGAACGTACATTCTACAGGAAGATTTGGGTCATAGTCGGTAGATTTTTCAAGCGTATTTTTTAGGTCTTGACCTTCGATGTTTGTCTGTATTGCAGTGGCGAAGGATATTCAAATTACCTCGGTTAATTTGACAAGATGGGGATAACTCGGCCCCTGATTCACTATCATTGGCTAGAACAACGATATCTTTTATTTAGATACACCATTTAGTGTGGCACAAAGTTTGATTCGTTACTAAAAAAAACGGTTGACCAATTTGAATCTTTCGTAGTGGCAGGGGATTGATCCCCAACCGACTCCCACTTGCTAATCTCTTTCAGATGGATCGGGGATCGCTCGATAAACGGAATGATATATCTGATCGATAGTCGTCTGTAATGGCTTTCTGAAGACGCGGTCTCCTAATCGACTTGGTAATTACCCAACCTCTCTTTTTTTTTTTTTTTTTTTTCCTTTTCTTACAATTGTTTAGGTTAATTAGGCAGTAGCATCGGAAACCATCTGAATTCGGCTTTTCTCTCTCCTTCTCTTCCAAATGGTTCTTATTTATACCTCGATTAACCGTTGAAGACACTTGTTGGTGGTACAAGTTTAAAGCCTCTGCTCTTTCAATGTATTAGTGCGGTGATAAATCTTTAGCTATGATTTCCTTTTCTTTCGCATACTTAAGGAGAAAATAAAAGCAAATAAAACATAAGTAACTCACTAAAGCAAAATTCGACCTAAAAATTGCTGCGTCTCTCCTCTTTCCGAAAATTCTCATAGGTCAAATATATATATATATATATATAATATTTATAATTAAATGCGCCAAATTTTGAAAGCGTTTACTCGAAAATAGAATGCATAAAAACGGGTATTGGGGTTTGAACACTGACATTTTAATTTTTAATCAAATTTTGGATGAACTTTTTGAACAGCAGGAACTCATCTTTATGGCCGTTCCCGTGCTTTTATAAGCAAAATAGCTATTAAAAAGATACATAAGGTTTAACATATTTACTATATTATCACCTGTACTATATATTATTACCTGAAATTTTGATATGTATCCAATTTTGAGTTAGATCTGCAGAAAATGCAATGTCTTCCGGTCTGTGTATTTACATCAACATGCAGACATACAATGATTTAAATGGATGAAATATAGTCTTACCGTCAAAATGGTAGATGTACATCAAAATATTGACTTCGTTAAAAGAAAATGATATTATAAAATGATTGCTCGATTTTTCTCATTATACGACGGAGAACAAAGCGCACCCCAGGGTGGTTTCGACCAATAAGAAGAAACGCTATAAACACTCGCACTATCTTGTATATATATTTTTATGGTCAAAATATGCTAACAATTCATCTATTAAAAGAATTCTATCTTTTAATGACAGATTTATAATAGAAATAATAAAACAATAAAAAGTAAATGCAACAATATACAATACACAATACAATAAAAAGTAAATCTAAGTTTTAAAATTCCCAGTGACTTAACCGTCTTCATTTCGTGTACTCGAGGTACTTTAACTTTCTGTAGCCGAGGCCATCGTTCGACTTCCCTTTTAAAATTCTTATAACAGGTGTTTCGCACTGTTTTAGTTGTTTTTACAAACCCTGTAGAAAAGGAAATTGATGAACCTTGGGCTTCAGTAATGCAATAGTTAAGGCCAACATTTCCGAATCGTCGATTTTCCTGATTTTTCCCTTCCGTTTTTAAATTTTATTTGAGTTGTACTTTCTTGAAATTGGTTTTAAAAAAAGGTATTGTATGTGGTTATTTAATAATTGAAAAGAATTGCTGAAAGTTATTATGAATAATCTCAATATTCTTTTTAGTTCCATGTTAGACTGTAAGACACGATAAAAAAAAATTTGAAAGCTATTTCGTGGATACTTTTGAAAATTATGGGAAAAGAATAATATGCACAGAAATGATTATATTTTGGATTTTTAATTTTAAATTTAAAGCACACGGGAATATTCTCCTTCGAATACACTTACAATACGGTACGGTTTCTGTTAATCTTCGCATTACAATAATGTATTCGGTTAGATTGTGGACAACTGAACCTAAGCATTGCGCCAATTTCTCAATTCTAATATCTAAACGACGTTCCTATTTTATTAATCTTGCTTGCTTGAATTTTCTGTTTACATCCACGTAAATCAGCATACAGACAAATTTTCTGTTGGAGGATTTGGTCCGAAAATAAATAAGGTTAAATATGTAACCAGATTTTCTATATCCGGCTCGTAATGCCATCGCTATCATATGTTCAGAAACAGACAACTCGATTGTTGGTGAATCAAAAACCTGAAACGGAACAATTCTGAAAACCACAGACGGAATTTCAAAATTCTGACTCTTGAATGATCTTGTTAATGCACCAGAGAGTAAATAGGCCTGCGCAGTGAAACCTTTGATATACTTAATCCAAAATTCAAAGCAAATCTGTTGTGCTTTTGATAAAACTATGTTCCAAATTCCAGTTTTATTGCATTTTAACGAACAGAGAGATGGACCACTCTTTGACGGAATTCGATTGAAATTTGATTTAAATCTCCAGTTTTGGCATAAGGACTTTATACAAAATTCCATCCATCTAATGTATTGCGTTTTGAGCGCTTCACATGATACGTGCCTTAAGGGCCAAGAAATGTGTTCCTTCCCTCAAAATAAGCAAAAAGCAGATTGGCAAAATATTGTTCTCAGACGCTATCGATTGCGGGGCGTCTGCCGCGTGCCGCGTTTCTTCATCTGTCGCCTTTTCGGGACAGGATGATAGCGTCTTTCTAAATTTCTAATCCGTAATGGATGACAGGAACACAAAAATCGGCGAAAAAATCCACAAATGATGGGTATTCAGACGGATAATACTCCGTCTTTCACGCAGCCGTTTAGGTAACAGTTCCTGTCCCAATTTCTATTCTTCTGAAAGCGAAACAGAGAAACGATAGCTTTCCATGAGTTTGAAAATATTTTCTATTATTCTATCTATCCTTTTTTCTGTCGTTCTCCGTATCACCCTTTCTTTTGACATCTTGAACAGAATGGCATTCTGGAGACACGAGAACATTGTTCCCATTAAACATTTGTTTTGAAAAATTCATTCTTGCTCCGCATGTAAAGATTGTGCAACGATATTGAAAATAATTCTTTTCCATATAAATGTATTTTGTTCATTTTTGTAGTGAAAGTGACTTAAAGTAAATAAAATTGAAAGAGGATATATGTATATAATGAACAGATTTGTATAAGGTCGTATTGGGATAATATAGGAGAGAATGACTTATATAAGGTAGTTTAAAATGACGATATGTGCTCTAAATTTTCATAGGATCGTTCTTGAGATATATTTGCTGGTTCTAGAGTCAATAGAAAGATTGTGCATGGAGTCTTCAGTTTATAAAGAAGACTCAGTCTTGACAACCCCTCTGTTTTTCTGAGTTTTGTTCAGTTCTTTTTTCTATCGTGGTTACACAGAATACATAATCATTTGTATTCAGGACAATCATTTTAAATTACCTTATATATCAATGCATTTTTTCCACATTGCAGTGGTAAGACAATTGTGTGTTTTTGAATAACTCTTAATATAATAAATATAAGTATTGAACATAAAACTGAAGTTGAAATGGGAAGAAATATTCTTAAAAACTGAAAGCACGAATTTTGTCAAAGTACGAAAGCACGAAAATGTCAGCTGTGCGTGTGAATGGGTGACAGAAAACGACTTCATTAAGGAATGGTAGACGGATATTCAGAAAATGAATAACGTCATTCAAGAAGGGCGCATTGTTCTGGAGAATGATGTATGAATCAATGAGCTTTTCAAGGATATGTGATTTATTTAACACAGACAAATGCATTACTAACATTTTCCCTCGCAAATGAAAAATACAATTGCAGTCGACAGACGCGTCATTTGTTAAATGTTAATATTTCTCTTCGATGGAGTATTCTCTTTTATTATAATAAAATCTGTAACATAGGTGCGTCGGGATCATTATTCGTCTTCCCCTTTCCGTCCTCCCCTTTCATCTCGGGTTGTGTGACTTACAACACTGCAGACAAATGAATGTCCGGCAAGTGAGATTTAGCTCAATTATCTCTTCTCACAAATGACCTTTTTTCATACAGTACAGGTGGTTGCTGCTCCGTTGAGGAGGAAAAAATCCATCTTTCATGCGATGAGATAAATTGCATATTCTCTTCCATTTTGTGAAAAGGGATACTGTTAGCGATCTGATGAGCCATTTGTCACTGAAATGTCCATTTTGTGTTTTTTCCTTCTAATTGCTGCTAAGTAGACTGTGCCGAGCCCATGGAAGTTTTTTTTAAATTTTATTTTCTAGTATTCCAGGTATAAGTAGAGAAGTATTGTTACTGTCAGAAATACCCAACCTCTAGATGTGCGTATTTACATTTATATATACAGTTTTTGAATAAATCAAACCAAAAAGATCTATCTTTCGACTGCCTGCACCACGATGACACAAAAACTCAACGCAAAAAATAAATGAGGTTTATAGTTTAACACAAGAAATTTGAATTTCTGCCATATTTGCAATCAAATTCGTGAACTAATTAACTGTCTGTCAGTCTGTGTGTGTGTGTGTGTGTGTGTGTGTGTGTGTGTGTGTGTGTGTGTGTGTGTGTGTGTGTGTGTGTGTGTGTGTGTGTGTGTGTGTGTGTGTGTGTGTGTGTGTGTGTGTGTGTGTGTGTGTGTGTGTGTGTGTGTGTGTGTGTAATATATAAACACGACAATTCAAGCACGTAGTAGGCTAGGTGATGAGGGTTTGTATGTTATCTTGACAAAATTATAAGATCTTAAAAATATTTTGACCCATTTGGCCAAAGAAAACAGTTCTTGATGCATACTCTTCACAGTAACGAGAAGTGTTCTGATTGCTTCTAAATCAGAAGTGTGCTGATTTAGAAGCAATTCCAAATGACTAAAGAAAGGTCTTAGTGGATAACTCCTCAAAAAATGCCAGATTTCATGAAAACAAATGTAAGAATGCCCTACTAGGAGTATCTTTTGATCTAGAATTCGTTATCAATTCAACAAGTATGCTTTGAAGGGTGTGGGAGTACCCATATTTGTCCGGTTTTATTTGGCTTCGTTTTGTCCGGAATCTTAAATTATTCCAAATTAAGCGAAGTTTTAGATGTTTTTTGCATTAACTTTCAAAGCCTTTATTACTAAAAAAATTATTTATGCAGTATCAAAGAATTAGAAAAAAATTCTTTTTAAGTATGTAAATTTATTTCTGTAATTAATTCATTAACCGGTTTGTACATTTAAATAAGCAGCCCGAGGTCACCTGATCTATAACAGATGTGCTATAAGGCCACCTTTCACAATATATTTTCTTTAAAATGTCTTAAGACTAGTTCATGATTTATAAAAGAAGTTTGACAGATGATTTAAGGCGAAATATCGGGGTAGGGGGTGAAAAAATGAGTGCTTTCTTTCTGATGGTATGGATGAAAATATTTCTACCCACTGTTATTATCATTTCTACCCACTGTTATTAAAAACAGTGGAGTGTTCTATCGTCGACTTATCAGTATGTATCTAAAATATGCCATCGTACAGTGCAGAGAACCGAGTACGGTTACAGTGCTATAGTTCTCTTCAACGAAATTTGATATTTGATGAAAAAAGTATAAAACCTAATTTCATCCTTTTAGGCTCATTGCGTTTTTGAGTTAATGTGTTCCCAAATGGAGACTTTTCCAAAAAAAAAAGTGCATTTTATATTTCGAGACATATGTACATAGGGGATCATAAAATCATGAAGACGAATTATTTCACGATTATAGAATTGTCTCCTTCTCTAAAGAGAAGGAAAATGTTTAAGCACATATAGAGCATTTTAAATTATTTATTAAGTCAATAACCAGGAAAACCAGCTCCACTATTGAGTATTAGAGCCTTCATTGACCCTCCCGGAGGAGAATACTCCAGAGATAAGATGGTACGCAATAAAATGTATCAAATAAAAAATAAAGAGTAAACTTTGAAATGCTTAAAATTTAACAGAATAAGGTGAATTTTAAAATGTGCAGAAATATACTGAATGCAACAAGCCGAATAATACAGTATACAACAATTATTTACAAATAACGATGAAACTCTGTAAAATATTAAATGAGTTTTGCAATAATTCTAACAATGTGAAATCGTACAAATAAAAATTGCTAAATGTTTTAATAAAAGAAGAAAAATGATGACTCCAAAGCCAAAGAGAACTTGTTTACAATACCACTCTTTACGAAAAAAAAAATCTTCGCTCAGCAGGTTTTAGTAAAATCGTATTTTTTCGGAGTAAATATTTACATACGATTCACATACTGATTGCATATGCATATTTTTCAATCATACCTACATATGAACTGGTCATTTAAATATAAATAAATCATGAAGGTACTTAGTTTAACATGTTATTCAAAACAATATGCTGTATTACATTTTACAATTTAACTGTTATTATTTATATTTTTGAACTTGTACACAGTTTTAGTATGGTGAAATCGGGTCCGAGATGGCGTTATGTAACATTGCCTGCATGAGAGCAAATGGAAAAAGGCTTTAAAAAATATTAAATATAAATACATAATTTTAAAAAAATAAAGCAACACTTTATTAATGTTCCACGTTACGTTTTTGATTCATTACGTTTACATTATTCTGAAAGTACGAACCGTCAGACATTCAACAGTTTTTTTTTTTTGGATTTGGTTCAAAATTTGATAGGTATTCACAATATAGATGTTAAATCAGTATGTTGAATTTCATCCATCTAGCTTTCTTCGTTTTGTAGCCATGTTAATTTATATTCGAACAACCGTATAGATAGATTTGCTTTGAAGAGAGTTTTCTGAACATTTGATAGGACTCGGCAAATCGGTGCGAAGATTAAATGTTAAATTTCACTTACCTCATTCAAAGAGTTTTTGAGTTTATCTTTGTGACAGACAAGCAGACATTTTCCAAAGATATGTTTTTCGAACTCGGAGAGGTCTAAAATGTGGAGATTCGTCAAAATCTCGAGTTAACGATTCAATATTATCTCTATACTTCGTATACAAGAAATTAAAAAAAAAGCCAAGCACAAATTTTGGTTTAAAAAGCTGACCACACATTTCTTATTCGGTGTTTACAAGTAAAGCATTAACGATTTTTTAACTGAAAATAAGGCATTAGAGGACTCGTTCTACGTTTCTTAGGAATTATTTTTTATTGGACTCGTTAATCCTAAAATGTACGTCGAATGAATCGATGAGAATTTAAGAGACGGTAGTCATTTGTGTGAACAAAATATTTACAAATAATTCTTTTGACAAGATGAAATTTAACGTGAATTTTATCTCATCAGGAAGAGACCGCGGTGGCCTGGAAGTAAGGACCCGGTTCGGAACCGGAGGGGAGACCCGATTCCACCGAAGGACCGTCGTGCAAGCGAGTCTGGTGCACGTTAAATCCATCGGGGCCAAACGTCCTCCCACAGGTGTGGTGTGGAAGTTTGGAGAGGAAACGCTAACTCGGGTGTCGTCCTTGCCATCTAACCTCGGTTCAAAATGACGAGGTCCGTCCCAAAATAGCTCTAGTCTTGCTTAAACACGGGACGTTAATATAACTAAACTCATCAGGCAGAAATGAATTATTCAATAGTATTTCTCCATAATTTGGTCAGAAATACTTTGAATCGTGAGGAAAGTTTTAGAGAAGATTTAATGACAGTTCATTAAATCATGTGTCCTTTGGTTAATTTTCGAAATAATAACTGCGTCAATATGCTTTGAATGGATCTTAACGTTTTGCAATAAACTTTCCTTTCATTTTCAGCCTGACATTTTTTATTTTAGATTGTTTTTAGCATGAAACGTGTTACTTATTGATTTTTTTTCGGATAGTTTTCTGAATATAAATATATCGTATATGAAAGTAACTTTCATAATAAAGACTATCCTTATCGAAGTATTTCGGTCACTAGCAACACCAGTTATATGAATATGCCGTACAACATTGATAATTTTTCATGTTCCCATACATTTCGAATTCAATAAAGACTTGATTCTTTAAGTTTTGAAATAAACGGACAGCACATTTTGGGCGAGAAAACATGATAAATATCGGCTTTTAAAGATGGAAAGGGGTTGCATTGTGATTTTTTATGTATTAACAAACATAAAGAATTAAGAATAGAAATGAAAGATTATCATCCATTGTTATAATATTTCCGTTGCCGTTCCTTCCTGGGGAACTTTAAATCCTTTGGGATCATTATTTATGAGTGAAAGTCCGTTACAAGGTGCCAAAATTTTCCATTCATTCGGAAAACACAGCCTCAAGATAAACTGCAGCTAATTAGCCGACTCAAATCCCCTGGATTTATTTATTCAATGGATGCCGATATTTAGAGTCTGCGTAATAAATACGACATATGAGAAAAAATGAAAATAACACTGCAAACTCATTTGAAAAGGCGGATTCATTTCCTTTCACTGCGCTAAATGAATGGATTTTAATCAACACTGGTTGGTCGATGCTTTTTATTTTACATCGAGATAAGAATGAATTTCCATATTTTAGAATTGCAACAGTCCGAAAAATATTCTATCTGAAATTATATTTGTCTATCTGGGAACACAATAAATCGAAAATAAAATGATCTGGGTGGATAAAATTTTTGAATGTGTTGATTTCACCAAAATTGTTGATTTCTGTTAAATTTCGGGTCAGATTCAATCAAGGAAATCTGCCCTTCTTTCATGTTGCACGTATACGTGGTAATTCGAAACTATAAAATAGGTTGAAGGAATGGAATGAAAGCGGGAATTCTAAATTTGTATCAAATTTTAAATAGAATCCATTGAAGTTCAAAAATGCAAAATGCTACAAAAAGGAAAATGTGATAATTGATAGTTTCAGAAAATGAAACTCTAATAATATCTTATAATTTCAAAAAAAGGGAGGTGACAGCAAAGAATATGCCGTTAACAGGACGCACAACAGGATAGGACATACTTTTAGCAGCTAAAGATCTTATCAACTCTGAAAATATTCCTATAAATAAGTTGGTGGCTTAGCAACTGATAAACTCCCTGCGATGATGAGCACACAGAAAGGATTCACAATCTTGTGCCGTAAAGATAATTTATGTCTTTTGTATAATTCATGTGTCATACACCAGGAGTCACTGTGTGGAAAGACTTTAAGCATGAACAATGTAACGAAAACTGCCATAAAAATATGAACTAAGAACACATACAATTCAAAGTCGTTTGTTCAGTGCACAAATTGATTAATTAAATTGCTAGTATACTTGTCTGTTACTTCATACAAAAGCTCTGTGCTCTGTGCAGAAGAGAACAGTTTTACAATGGTTTCAAGAATTACTTCCTGCCTTAGTAGAATTCTTAAAGATCGAGATGAACGAATAGAAGATTTGGTTTTATTGCAGGATTTTGCTTTTCTCTCGGACATCACCGTAAAGGTAAATATACTTAACTTGCAGCTTCAAAGTAAGGATAAAGATATCGGCGGAATAATTTCATATGTTGCTTCATTCTCACAAAAGCTGGAACACAAAAAAATATCATGGAGCTGGAACAAAAAAAAATATCATCCAAAGTGAATATAAAAACTTTGCCCGCTTGAAACAAACTCTTGACAAGCAAAGATTTTCAACGCCTCCTTACAACAGCAAGCAATACTTTAAAAATTATTTCAGATTTGAGAAGCGAACTTCAAAAAGTCTTCCAAGATTTCAAAAGAATTTCAATTGTTGCACAGAGCGTAAAATCGCCTTTTATAGAGATTGATGCTGAAAAGTTCTTTACACGTGTCATGGAGCATTATGATTGTCAAGAATACAGTGTTGCAGTAGACAGAGTGATTGATTTTCAAAATGATTTATCTTTAAAATCGCCTTCTTGAAGCTCTGAAAATATTTGGCCTATTGTTCCTAAAAAAAATATCTGATTTTGAACCAGTTTTGTCTCAAACTGAAGACAATTTTGAGTTCTACATATCAGTGGGAGATTTCTTTTACCAGTATGAAATTTATTTTAAAAAATAAGTACAGAAACAAATTTACTCGTGAGCATATGAACAAACTGTATTCGAAAGGCAGCCACTACCTACTCTCCAGACATTTAAAAAAAACTTGATGACAAAAAGGTGTTTCATCCTTCTCATTAAAATGAGTCAATCTAATTTATAAGGAACTGAAAATAATCTTAACTTTTAGAACTTAAAGAACTTCATTACATTTGTTATTTATTACTAACTGCTCTTCATTTTTTTTTCTTATGTACAATTCAATTTCAGTTTCTTTCCGTTATATACACATCAATGAAAATTGATTTCATTTGCGGGAAACGTTATTTCCGTTATGGACAATAAATGTAAGATTTAAAAAAACGCTGATAATTCTTTTGATTGATAGTTCACAGTAGGATTTAAAAACAGTGCTGTAGCTTAGAAGTTTCGTAAGTTTGGTGACACTGCCTTAGAATATACTAGCTAGTTTGAGATCTTATTACTTTTATGCCCATTTTAGTATCAGTAATGAATCGAAAGTACTAAAACTAAACTACTAAAATTGAATTAAAAATAAACAAATCTTCTCTATATAGCTCAAAATATCGCATCTTATCACAAAATGGTCAATCAGAATGGACAAGATCTTTTCAGTATTTTTAAGTAATGTATTGCTGTTATCTAGAATTCTATAGATTTAGATCATTTTAAAATATATTTATAAAATAAGGAATAATCTATCATAATTAGTTTTCGAAAAAAATTTCATTCGTATGCTAGAAAAATCAATTTGATGAATTACATTTAAAAAAATGTGCAAATATTTAGGCCAATTTTTTCTCCCATACAAAAATGAGAGGATAAGAAAATATTTTCAAAGATTAAAAATGAGCTCTATCTAGTACCGATAGTTGGTGAGAAATGAAGAGACGCCGAATTGACTTTCGTTTGAATATTATTCAAACGGTTTAAGTATACTAATTCTCTATTGTGAAACTTTCTGGATTTTTCCCTTACTGAAAAAAATTATACGTCCAGCAGATAGTTTTATTTTCATTTTTTTTATCAGCCATTGTATATTTATTGCCTGAAAAATGAACCGACTATTGTATAGGTTGCTGAAAAATCTCCTCATGAACAATTTAAAAAACATGACAGCTTCCTATTTCCTAATCTCCATTTTGAAAGGTTATCGGTTATTTTCACCAAAAATTAGGAATAAATGATACATATCCCTCTAGTAAATTAGAAATAATTGAGTATATATGCAAATATAGCCAAAGGTCGAAATGATACAATATGAAGGACAGCACGAATAGTTCCAAGGTTCTGATGGTTGCATCATGCTGCCGGGCATGCAGTGCTGATTTTTCGTTGATTGCCTGCTATTTCTGGAAGGTAGGATGTCATTCAAGGACCGTTTGAACATTCCTTTTCCATCTAGTTAATATTGCGATGTTTCATTTTTACTCCATCTGTGACTCATTTATCACGGCAATATTGCCATGTGAACATGCTTTCGAGTTCTAACACTTACCTCAGGCACCGTATGTCCAGATTTGAATCCTGTAGAGAGCGAATACGATTTCTTGAAAAGACAGTCTCCAATACCACAAAATGTATTAGCTTTTCTTTGAGAGGCTACTGATATCCTTTGGATGCCAGCCATAAACCATATTTATATTTTTTAAAAAATTTTTTTAGAAAATCATTATTTTTGAGAAAGGTCAGGGCGCACAAACGAATATTATCGATATATAACGAAATGTGATGGCATTGATAAACCAATACGCATTTCAGAACTTCACCCCAAACCACGAGAAGCTCCGGGATCAACTGCAATCCTAATTCTAAATTAAACTCGGGTCCTTTTGTATCGGGGCTCGATAGAAATGATTCCACGAGTCGGATCGGTAGAGACTCCTTGCTAATCAACGCGAGTCTCCCGTTTTAAATCTAGGTTACAATTACAGAACGTGAGATTAAGCTGCGGAGGAGCCTTATTGATCGTCTGCTGAGGAGGGAGGGAGGGAGGGGCTGAAAAGTTTAATTGAAGTTGAGGAAGCTTTGATTATGGGGCGGCCGAATAGTTTGGAACACTGTATTCATTAAGCGACAAACTGAACATGATACTGAAAATGTTGAATGACTGCTCAAAGCTCTTTAATGTTATCCCAATGGAGTCATCTGCTATATATAATATTATTTGAAAAAACAGTTTAAACAGTTGTCGTTTTCAAAGCAGAATAGAAATCGAATGTTCGCAAATAGTATATATATCTTGCGTAAAATAACTCGCGATGTCTGGATTCAAAAATGAGTGAGAAGCAAATAAGGAATTACAACTCTTCATTGTGTAGAAAACAGTTCTTTCCGATGGTGAGAGGGACGAGAACAGATTTTTCAATTTTTATACTAAAAACAGACAGAAAAAAGTTTAAAAAATTGGACTTCCAGATGTTGTTAATATTGCATCCTCATTAGCAATATCTTCAACAATTATATTATCATTATCTTCATTGTCAATATCGCTCTCACTCTCACTTTCTTCGAAGTCGGAATACGAAGTTTCTATATCATTTGGATTCTTCTGTTCTTTATTTTTTTTTGGTAAAATACATCTATTACTCGTAACTGAATTCCATGAGCATAGCACAATTGCTGATTTGCACCCATCAACTTTCCAACTTTTTTCATAAATGTTGCTCCATCAGTCTCGTTATGGATACAATATCTTCTTTCAGGGATAATCCATGTTTCGCTAATTTAGATTTAAACCCTTCCACACATTTTTTGGCTGGCATACTTCCCGAGACACATGCAAGTCCTATATTCCATTTTTTTTCTGAATGAATACTTATATTTAAATAGCGTCTATTTCTTACACTTGTCCGTTCATCAAACGTAAGAATAAATTTTTCACCATTTCTTTTAATTGTATTAGCTCGTGTTTCAAAGAATTGCGAACACCGTTACTGTAGTTTATAACGGTTCTTCTTATAGTTTTGGTAGATTTTTATAACATATTGTTGAGACAATTTTAAAAATTTCTAGTAAATACCAAAAAAACGGTATTTAAACTTGTGAATACCGGTATTACAAAATGGTACAAATGGCTCAAAATATCGGTATTCGGTATCCCGGTATTGCAATTCCTAGCTCCGGAGGACATTCTGGAATACAATATTAGTAAGGAGTTGGAGGAGACCTCTTCAGATGTTATTACACTCGCTCCCCCTTCTCCTAAAACAACGAAACGAAAGCTTAAATATATTATTCCAACGAAGTACAAAAATGTATAATTTGTACTTGTCTATGCCTACTACGTTTTTCCCTTCCATTCTAACAAATTACTTAGTAATATTCAAAGTATAAATTTCTTTATATTTCTCTTATTTGAAAATTTTAGTCTTTACATTTTAATTCTGAAAAAAAAAACTCTGGTTTTAAAAATTTCTTGGTATTTTTCATTGTGCAATTTTATTTGTTGGGATCCTGAATTTTACTTTTGTGCTAATTATTTTTTTAAACTTTTACATCCATGTTTTTATATGAATTGTCGAAACTTTAAAATCCAATGACATTTCAATTTCAGGTTTTATATAATACCATATGCTTGGCGCAGTATAGTCGGATTTGGTTTTTGCGCCATAAAACCTCAACTATCAACCAACTAACTAGTTTGAATCAAAAGGGCAATGATCGATAATGAAGCAATTCTTTTTAATTTTATCCGATTATTAAAATATAAGCACCTTCACTTTAATTCTCAAATTTTGCAAAAAAAAAAAAAAAGTCAGTCATTAAAATCCTTACGTTCATTAAAAATGAATATTCTTAAATGTTTACTTTTTTAAAAAAATTTTTAAGATGAAAATCAGTGTCTATGTTTTGTTTGTTTTTAGGAGTAGAAGAAACTTAATATCACTGAGAAAACTATATATCGTACTAAAAATGAAGAGTATTGTTTTAGAAAAAAGCATTTGTTAATTATTTAAGACAATATTTCAATTTGTAGACAAACAAAAACTTCAATATTGCTATCAGTAGTTTTATGCGATGCGAAAATGCGATTTATGCATCATTTGTTTCTGTTTTAATGAATGGAAGTTCATGTTTCATAATACATCAACGCTTCGACGTGCACTCATCTTAAGAGAGCAAGAGCCGAACCGGCTCTGTGGTAGCGATGAAGGGTACCCTATCACCCTTCCAGGCTTTCCGAGCAAGCCTGTCGGAGAAAGCGTAACGGGAAACAAACTTTACAGGAGAAAGGCCATCATGCGCGGGTAAACTTTTGACTTATCGCTCGCAGTTTGGGACGCAAATCAAAAGTTTCCTACGGATTTCAGTTGAATGAATGCAGGAGAGGAAAGGGGAAAACTTAAGAGCAGAGACTGAATGAAGTCCTTGGATTGCTGCCAAGAAAATACGATCGTTATATATTTTGAATGCAAATATTTAATTCTTGTTGTTTTGACATGTTTTCATTTTCGAAACATTAATTCGAATCTGAAGCTGTATTTTTTGTATAAAACTTTTTAAAAATAAATACACATTCGATTTTTAAAGCTAATTGTAGCGGAGAATTAAATGGAGCGGATAGTCAAAAATGGAATGAACAGTCGATAATGAATTCATCGCTTTATGTTACTTCTAAATTCTATATAAAGTCATTTGCGGTTTCATGCGTATGAATATCCTTCGAAGTCATTTTTGTCCCTAAATGACGTTTTTAATTATCCAAAATGATCATCTTCCTTTTTACCACTGTTTTTACCGTACCTGAACATCCAGTCTATGCATCTTGCTTTTTCTTGATATTTCTTACAATGGGATCAATATAAAAGTGTTTTGCTTAGCTTATATTGAGTTAAGTATGCTTTAAAAACTATTCAAGCTGTCGAATAAATTCGCTAGTTAAAGTAAGGAAATATTCTGAATTAGTTTGGGCAATATAAATTTTTGCATCCTTTTCCTGTTTTAATAAAATGTTTAAATTTCGGATTTTTAGCTTTTTCTGATAACTAGATAGTTGACATTTTAAAATATATATATATATTACTTTATCATATGAAGATTTTTTCGTCTAATCTTTTAACTAAATGTAGAATATTAACATTGGTCTTTATAAAATAATGACAATATACTTATACTTGAAACGTGCAGCAAAAAGGGTACACATACATTTGCACATGTGTTCAAAGCGTGTAAGAAATGTTCCTCTTTGCAAACTGTAAAACGGTAAAAAAAAACTGTAAAAAAAATTTTAAAAATAAACAGCGGAAGTTATCTTTCCAAAGGTTTCTTATATACTTTCTAAAAAAGACGAAGTAGTTGCTTAAACGTATATTTCCCAACCGATTGAAACCAAGATTCGACGCAGAACTGTAGCGGCAGTCACAAAATAACATACTGAATTTCGCACATTTAAGTCATTCCGTTTTTGAATTATAATGTTCCTATGGTTCTGAAAGCACAAATAAACAGACATTCAACCCGTCGTTTATTTGGCTGAAACTTTTGGCTTAATCTTAATTTGTCGCAAAAATGCATTTTTGTAATTGTCTGTCTATCTGTCCGATTGTTGTCTCTGAACAAAATAACTCAGATTTGATTTAATTAAAATTCCGAAGTACTTTAATTTTTGCTGGAAAGTATTTTCAAAAGATAGAATAATGCCAAAATATCTCATTTCAAATGAATTAAAATTAAATGAAATCTTTTCCAGGTACGTATTTCATTATCCAAAATATATTTGAGCTAAGTTAGACAATTCCATGTCCAATCTTCTGTGCCCTGTAGAACGTCAATAAACACACTGATCTCTTTTTTTTTTATTTGTAAAAATCTGCTTTTGTATATTTTAACTTCAAATTTCGGACTCTAGAAATGTTGTTCCTTTAAATCTTTTTAAACCTCGTTTCTAGTATTTCTAGACGTACTTTTCTGCTATCATTCTTAATTTGTGTTAAAAGTGGGGAAGGGGGATTCCTTTTCCTTTTCTTACTACGAATATGCAACAGAAGCTAATTGGAACTAGGGAAACTGCAGCTTTGCGAGAAGTTTCTTTCCTTCTATGAAAAGACTTTAGCACGTCCACTGTCGCGGTTCAAGTCTGATATTCGGACCACCTTCCTAATTAGATCTAATTAATCTTTGCTATCCCTTGATTATAGTAGAGAAGAAATCATCTAATTAGATAGATGGTTCGGTATAACTAAAACGCAGGTGTGACTCTTGGGTGATGTTCATGACAGTGAACGTGTTAAAGTAAATCGTTTTCTTTTGCATCTCCTCTGAAGACTGTAAATGTTAAAAGATCAGTTGTTTAGTTAGATCAATATATTATTTACAAAGTTAAATAATTTAGTGATTGTTTTATAATAAAAAAAGTTGAGGTTGCTTCTAGTCTACAAAGTCTGTACAAGAATTCAATTTGAAACCAAGAAATAATTTTTAGATTAGAATCTCCATTTGGCGCTTTTCTTCATAGATTCTTATTGTCAATGTGCCAATGACAGAAGAAAAGAATTCCTTTCTTTAAAGAGGAAATAGATGCGATGGATCCTTTGTGTCTCTTAATCGCTCCTTTAAACGACTGCGACGGTCTCCTCTGCTGTTTTCATTATGAGAAATCCGAGTCGTTAACGAGCGGGAAATCCGTCACCTTTTTAATGACGAGCGAAATCCCGTGGCCTCGGCCGGCCGCCTTTATGACCGGGTGATGAATGATGGACGGTATACGACTCGTTACCGTTAAACGACTCTCTGATGCAAACTAGGCCCGTTTTCACTGGAATGGATCGTTAGATGGAAAGTATTAATTGACTCTGAGTATTAAAAATCGCATTTCATTTAAGTGTGGGCAGAAAAATGCCGCTTCTCTTCTTTATTTTATCTATAAATGACTTCGGCATTCAGTTACATTTCCACATTTCAGACTTTCCCAAGACCGAAAAACACATTTTTGTAATTATATCTATCTTTGAATATCCCAAAAATGACTTGAGTTGGACAGTTGAAATTTAGTATTTTGTCATTATGTGAGAATTATAGATTAAAATTATAATTTGGATAACCGTTTGAAGAAAATCTATTTCAAGGCGAAATGGACTAGTTAAATGAAATTGTTCTCATACATTTATCGTTATATTTGCACATCTGGTTCAAATTTCGAACAGTCCATCAGATGTCTGTCCATCTCTTAAAATGAACGATCTTTTTTTTTCTCCTTTTCTAGTTTCAGACTATTTCCAGCTGTTTTTGTGGTTCAAGTTCGCCAGTGAGGCGGCCTCATCGGTTGTATTTCCAAGAAATTTTTATTTTTTCTAATTTCATTCACCATGTTCAATTTTTACAGCAGAAATAATTGCAATTGTGATTGCGTTGGAAAAGATTTTATGTCCTGGATGTTATGTCATATACACCGATTCTCTGAGTCTTGCAATCACTGCCATCGGTGCATTTTCATAATCATCCACCAGTTTTTACAATTTTAGAATTTTATGAGAAATTGCACACTCAGTGTTTTGCTATTTTATTCTGCTGGATATCAGTAAGTGCTAGAACAGATACCAATGAAGAGGCTATTTGCGCTGCTACAATGGCTTCCGTATTTTATAACGCAATTGTACCAACAAACGATCTTAAAAGAAAACAGAGAATAACATTCTTTACTCTAAATATCAGGCAGAAAGGTACTTTGAAACATATAAAAACATGCAGTTAAACCTACTATACGAAACTGGCATCCTTTTAAGAATGGGGAAAGTGATACTGTTTTAAACAATGTCTGCGTATAGGTTATACACACTTCACTCATCGGCACTTATTACTAGGTGAAAAACCTCCTATCTGTGTGCATTGGGGTCGTGTTAGTTCCGTTTTCCATATTCTAATACAATGCTCATTATTCAATTGTCTTTTTTTCTTTTTCAATCAGTCTTTTTTTCTTTCAAACAATTTCAAATGCACCATCCGCATTAATTGAAAATGCATCGCATGCTCACCCTTTTGCTTTTTTAAAAGCAATTGGATTTTATAATCTGATTTAGTTGATTTTTCATTTTATATCATGCCCTTTAGTTTAATATTGATTTTACCGTCATTCCAAGAGCATTTATTAGCTTTTTAATTATTGTTTTATTTTGGTGATAATGGTTTAGATATTTTGCATAGACAGAAATATGTCATTTAGTATGTCACAGTATAGTCAAGAAATGGCTCTTGTGCCAATAAACCCAAACAACCCATCAACCGCATGCTTGAAATGGAATTTTTTTGTTCATTTAAAAATGTAGAAAACTTTTTAATGTTTAATGACATTGCAATTATTACATATCCTTGCGTTACACCAAGTGAGATAGAAGCTCTGTGTTACGGATTGAAAAACATTTTTTTTTTAAAGTTAGGTTCGAATTAAAACTAATTTATGAATTCCACAGAAAAGGAAAGTTGTTTAACACAAATGCATCGACACCTATTATTTGCTGATGACTGGGCTACATATCCGGGTGAAAGTTATTCATTTTGCAATCGCTTGCTATAAAACTCAAACATGGATAATTGAAAAAAAAAACAAAAAAAAACATAAAAAGGCAACATTTCCAATGATGAACGTTAAGAACCGTCATTACATTCATCATCATTATGCTATCAATATGATGAGATTTAAAAAAAAAGTTTGACATCAATTCAGAAATATGCATTCCATAATTAGATTAAGTAAATAAGGTAAGTTTAATTTAGTTACATTTATGTCCCACTTTTATGAAACATGAGAATCTTAGAATGTCCTTTTAAACTCTAGTCGGATAGCAATCTGAAGCCGGCATACCATTCTAAAGATTTCTGCGCTGTACTTACTGGAAAACATTTGAACCCGACGAATTTAACCGGCATGAAGTTTGCTTATACGGTAGTTCAGTAAAATAAGGGTTCGAATTTTTCGATTCATAACACTCCTGTGCCTCAGACAAAAAAACTGTTCTTTATTATCGGCATTGGCAGATCCAAAAAAATAAGATCCATTTTGAAAATGCAAATTCATAAACATAATTGGTCTCTCAACAAAAAATATGAAAGTTTAGTTTCTATGTATTCCTATATCTATGTTGTAGTCCTAGTTTTGTTCCTAAAGATTACCATTTATTTCATTTTTTAATTTTTAACTTTTCAGTAATGCCGATGCAGCATAAGTTATGACATAAAGTTGGCATAAAATATATTGCTAAAATTTCTTTAATTCCTAGTTAAAATTTCTTTAGTTCCAAAAACATTCTCGTTTTCTTTAACCTTCCGTTAGCTGCAATCTTTATTTAATTTTTTTTTCATCTTTGATAGAATTGTATCTCAAGAAGAAAAGAAAGAAATTGTGCTTTGTGATAGATTCGTCCGATTTTCAGTAAATTTATATAACTATACAAATTAACTTTTTGTGAATGAAAATGTGTATTCTGTATTGTGACGCGTTAAAATGAGAATAAAATAACACAGCTTAAATTACCTTTCATTGATATACTTATCTCTTAAACAGAGCAAATATTGGTTGCCAAACCAATATTCATCATTATTATTCACATTAAAATAAAAGGGAGAGTGAGAGAACATAGCAGTGGTCACAAAGCCTGTAACGTATAAAAAAATTAAATCGCTCTTTATGTATCGATTTTAAATATTTCCACCCAAACAGGGACGGATGTGAGCCGGAATTTGAGAGGGAGAGAAAAGGATTCGTCATCCGTGAAGACTCCCGGAGCCATCGTTCTCGAACGTGAGAAAGAAAACGAAGCACTTCAAGGGAGGGGGAGGAAGGAGGGAGTGTTCCGACCAGCTGCACATCCCCGACAGTTTTCGACATACATCGGAATGAGGAGGGGGGAGGGGATTAGCCGGAAACAGGATCGGAGAATAAACAAGTGAAATATATTTTGAGGTTCCTAAAAACTATGATCGGAATGGCAGGAATCTCCGCTCTTCAAAATTCTTTGGCTTCAAAACTGGCAACACAGACGATGGACATCCGTTCTTGACGCAGGAAGGAAGATTTTTCATTTTGATACCATTTAGGATCAAATTCCTTGATTTTAAGTCTTTTAGAATAAATCTTAGAGTGCCAGAATAAATCTGATGTTACTCGACAACATATGTGAGCACTATAAGATGAAAGATTATTCAAATTTAGGAACATGTGTTTTTGAAATAAATGGAATTACTTAATGAATCTCCTCATGCTATTACTTTATATCAGCTATTTAATTAATATTATATATATTATCCAATTGCTAATTTAATTAATATTATATATATTATCCAATTGCTAATGTCACATTAAGATGATATTATGCATATTTTATTGATTTGGATTGAGTAGGTATCGGAAATTATGTAAAATGACACGATAAAAATTATTCGATGTTTTATTATACCTAGTATACCTGTTAATATAAATAGTTCTAATATATTAACATAAGTATCGAAAAATGATAATAGAAAATATTTAAATTCTTAATGTAGTGTTTGATTTTTAAAGTGACTGTATAATGAGTCTGATGTATTTATTATATACACTAAGTTTAATAATTCCGAATATTATCATATCATCATTCCGAATATAATATTTATTGATATAATAAAGAAAAAACAATAATCGTCTTTTGTTTTTAAAACGACTCTCCAATAATTTGGACGGTGTATTTTTTCTATTAAATAGCCCCGATTATTACTAGTGAATGCGTTCAAGAACAGTAATTATAATAATCTATACCTGAAATATAATTTTGTACTTGCTTTACTTCTGCCAACAATACTTATAATAAAGCTCAATGTGTGTGTTCTGGCGCTCTACAGGCCAGACCATTCGATCTACAGCTACCATATTTGACAGGTGTGAACTTGGGAGAATTTTTTAACTAGAATTAATTAATTAGAAAATAAGCGAAGTTTTGGCGTTTTTTCGCGATAACTTCTTAAACTATTATCACATAAGAATGATTTTTTCATCAAATTAAAATTCAAAAAGTTAGCTTTTTAATGATACCAATATTATAACTAATAAATTAAGTTTCTATTTTTAAAAAATATTTTAACCATGTTTTGATTTTAATTTATTTTACATAAAATAAAATTAAAATTTAACATCCATGAGTAAGTTACGCGTGCAATAAAAAAAAAATTAGCTTTTATCAACGTGTAGCCATAATATTGACAAAAGCTCAAACTAAAAAATAAGTTAACTATTAATGCAAATTAAACCTAGAAAAGTATAATCTTCAACAAGTGCCTGTATGAAATGGAATAAATATGAAATATAATATTTTCTAAAAAAATGAATGAAAGTTTTTTGTGACTTTTAAAATAACTATATTAATTCAATAAATCAATTTTATTTAAGGCATACATTAAGGTTTAATATATATAGAATATATGTTCTAATCAGGGCCCAACAACTAATTTCTATATCTTTATTTCTAATAAAAAATTGTCTTAATGAAATTAGTAATGATATTTTATGTTGTTTAGACCAGTAATTGATGTGAAGAATTGCGATTTTTAAATTATTATAGTGATCCTCTAATTTGTGAATTATATTTAAAAATATTTTTGAGACACTAATATTTTAAATAAAAATGTTCCACACTTTCACAATTAATGTTGATTGAGTAATAAAATTTAAATGCTTCTCATGTAGTTCTAAAAAAACACACGATTTTAAACCCCTCTATCTACCATCTTGAAGAAAATAGCCAAACAGCACTTAGACTTTCTCCGAGACTGATAGTCTAAAATGAAGAAATGGTTGATCGACCTAAAATAATGATATTCAAAGCTTTATAACTCGATTAGGGTTTGATCGCAGAAGAATGAAAAGTTAGATTGTCAAAATAATTCTACAGAATATGATTTACAGAATCGAAGGATTCTATAAAATTTAGATTTCATAATTGTTTTCAAAAGTGCATTTATTGATTAAAATAAAATATTTATTTCATTTAAATTTTTTTTACTGCGTTAAATACAGCCTGTTTTAAGAAAGAAAATGAATGCTTCCTATTCTCTTTAACATTTCTGAGTTTGGGAATCCTCATTTCGATTATTTTTGAATGTTTGTTCTTGACAACTAATTCTAACACTGTGTTGCGTGTAATTCCAGCTCAACAAGCAGCTCTTTCTTGTTTCCACAAAAAATATACTTATTTGCATTATTTAAATGCTTTATTGTGATTAAAAATGAAAAGGGTCTATTAATTCCTCTCTTAAAATTTATGATATTTCATAAAACCAACATAGACGGATAGAACAATAACGGGAGAATGTAGCTGGTGGTTTTATAATGTGTATGGCATATAAAACGCTGGTTTTTAACAGACATACTATTATGTATGGAATGAATCACCGAAACACTCAATGGACGATCACATGACAGATTTTAGTAAAAATGCCAAATTTACGCCAAATGTAATATTTCGTACTTATTGTGCGCCAATGGTTTGCAAGGCGTTCTCTGGGGTAACGCTTTTATTGGAGAGTGTGCGAGAATGTTCTGGGAAGACCACTCCCCATATTTTAATACAATCCGGAATAGAAAATCAGAATAGGATTTCAAACCAAACTACTAGGATCGATTATTCGAGCAAGTGATGATAATGCAGTAAGTTGTATTTGGATGGACTATATCTCAAGTTAGTTAGCAATACAATATCTCCTAAATCCTCACAAACTGCCTGAGATAGCTAGTCCCTTTTCGTCCAAATTCCAGCATCTTTTTAAGAAAGATTCAAGGATACTGGAGTAAGGAAGAAGTTGACAGTGCCGCGCTGCCAAAGAGCCCATCCACTTTGAAGAATCGAGCTCTTAAGCAAGTTTGGAAGCGAACTAAGGCAGCATCTTCAAGAAGAAAATTGCAAAATGATAGTGACTGGTCTATATATAAAATCGCCGAAACAATTCAACTAAAACCAGTTTTTTGGGCTCGAGTAAAATTTTTGTTTGCCATTGCACACGGTCCATGTCCTTTTATTCTCTTTTCGTTTTAACCTATTGGATAACGACTCTTGAGCATGCGCATACTCCATCCACTACGTGACCTCTTGCCCTTTT
This sequence comes from Argiope bruennichi, assembly GCF_947563725.1. NCBI lineage: Eukaryota > Metazoa > Arthropoda > Arachnida > Araneae > Araneidae > Argiope > Argiope bruennichi. The sequence continues at coordinate 6,729,901 of NC_079160.1, forward strand.
ACTTTTTTGAGAAAATTTTTATTCTCACTAGAAAATCTCTCGTATAAAAAAGATTTTTTGCAATCCACCATCAAAAAAAATGATTGAATTTATAGTAGATAATGAGAAAAATACATCGTTCATGATAATCATACCAACTTTCTTCGTGCTATAACTTCAATTTTTCTCTATAGTAATTTCTTATTTCTTCTTTAGTAGCTCATTTTCATATTATTTTCTCCCCTTCTTCGAATCTGTTTTGTATTTTAACGCTTCGCATTTTTACGTTTTAAAAGAAATCACGAAATGCTCCAAGTTTTCATTCACAGTGTGCGTTATCGTGCGCATTCATTCAGTATTCTTGCACTTAAGACATTCTCAAAAATTTATTTGTTTTTATTTCTGTTGCCAGAGTAAAATATTTTTTTTCTCCCTCTGATAATAAAGTTTACTTACATTCATACCAAACCAAATGACATCCACATGAGCTCAAGAAGCAGAAATAGGATTTAGTGTTAAAATGTAAATATAATCTGTTTTTGTAAAATAGGCCATATAAACACGAATCTGTTTTCTGTTATTGTATTACATAGTCAGTCACTGATTCAGTTTGCTTGTAGCTTTCAATGGATTTTTTTTTAAATCGAGGACCGCAGTGGCCTGGTGGTGAGGTCTGGGCTTCGGAACCGGAGGGTTTCGGGTTTGAGACCCGATTCCACCGAAGAACCGTCGTGTAAGTGGATCTGGTGCACGTTAAATCCGTTAGAACAAAACAGCCTCTCACTGATGTGGTGTGGAAGTTTGGAGAGGCGGCGCCAGCTCTGGTGTCGTTCTCGTAATCTGAAGGCAGCTCAAAATTTCGAAGTACGTCCCAAAATTGCTGTAGTATTGCTTTAAAACGGGACGTTAATATAATTCAACTAGTGGGGAAAAAGGTGAAGGACACTTTCATTCTTCCTGCTCGTTGTACTTTTGAGTACACATGCGTGCGGATAGACATATTTCTTGCTCAAATGTGGCAGGAGTCTGGTTTATTTTTTTATTTTTATTTTTTATTATTATTAAGTTCCAGAAGGAAATTTCATTCTTCCATCTGGCCGAGTTCTTATATCGTTGTGTTGATCGAAGGACAGACAAATTCCAAAAATTTGTTTTTCGTACTCTAGAAAGTCTGCAATACAAACGTTGGAATTTGGATTGGATTGGAGCTCAGAAATTCGTTGATCACAATATTATCTACTTGCATACAAGAGAGTAATTGGTTACGGCTTTCGAGTATACAAGATATTAAAAAACTAAATTAGCTGAAGTCATCAAGATTTTCAAAATAATCTCTCCACTACATATATAAAATAAAATCTATTGTTATACTCTGAAGCCTTGGCCGATAAAATCTTAATAATCTCTTGCAGTTAGTTCAAGTAAAAAAAAAATAACAAAGCATAAGATGACGGTAGAAGAAAAAAAAGAAAGCCCCGCGTGACGCAGTTTTTGCTGATATCAAAGAAAAACCTGCACCTAATGAAATTTTTTGCTCTCTTGAGCTTCGTCTCTTAAAGCGGACAAAAACTGGACATCGAAAGCTTGATCTTATCCGCACCCAGAAAATATTCCTAACGCGATTTGGGTGCTTGCATTTGGGATGTGCAGAGTTCTTCGAAGTGAACAACCACTTAACTATAAAGAACATTATTTTTCGAATTGCAATGACTTCTAATTTTTCGGCTATCAAATGGAGTTGATTCTAGAGCAATTATTGTTTGTTTTTATTAACAAAAGAGCTTCTTAAGTCAAAAATATCTTGACTTTTGCTTCTGCAGGAATTCGAAATTATATGTTTCCTTTTTTTCCAGTCCCACTACAGATATTTCCTATTTTAAAATTCAATATTTTTGCAAAATTAAGAATTAAAAATAAGTAGAGGAAAAAAATTCTGTTCATTTAAAAAAAAAAATAGGAAAAAGGTGAAATAGGATTTCTCACTCATGTAGTAAGAAGAAGACTGAAAGGTTTGAAAAATTAAAACCAATTCATTTTTGATAATTCCAATTTTCTTTTTTGTAGATTACATAACATCTCTAGGACATATAATGCCCAGTAACAAGAAAAATTCATTAAATTTTCTGTGTTATTAAAAGATAAGTTATTGAAACTTAAAGAAACGACAACAAAAAATTTCATAATGTTAATTTTCATATAGATTACTAATACAGATCCATCGATTATTTATCATAGTAAAATAATGAATATTTCTGAAATTTGTGATTGTTGAAATTATGTTAATTTTAAACCATTCAATTTTTCTCAATTTAAAATCTTGTTGAAAAAATTTTCTATCTTTACAAGCCGTGATTTTTGGAACTTTCATAGTAATGATGTCAGTGAAGAGCTGAGACTAGATCAGCTAACAGGAAGCATAGATGTCCTCGTCGCCAGTCTTAATGACCGACACAGAATCAAAACATCCCCAAATTTTCGAAACTAGGAAGAGGCGAAAAAATGCCATGCCACTGGTGCCATCGAGCCTTAACTGCTCTAAACTACTGATAAACTGAAAGCACATAGATTCTGTTATATTCTGAGTACCCATTACCCTCACTAAGCGACTGAAACCTACGAACGAATAACAGAAGTAGGGAAAAAAAGCGAAAGCTGTTGGGTCACTCAAAAAAGGATAACAAATAGGATAGACACCATAGAGTCTAATGAGAAACGGATCGTAGCTTCAAGGCAAGGAATAAAAAAAAAATTGCTTGTTATAAGAAACTTAACTCGATAAAAAAGAAAATGAGGGCATTAAATGAATTTCATAGATTTCACAAAACCATCTGTATCTAAATAACTCTGTTTTCATGAACCACTTTTATTTTAACTTATAGTACTGTATAAGTACTATAAATTAAAATAAAAGTGGCATGAAATTCATATTCTTTATTTTATACTAATCTTCCAAAAAGTTGTTTGCCTTACTAAACTTTTCAATTGCTTAAAATAGGCTCGTGTCATTTCGGGGCATTACTGCACTACCAAAACTTAAGTTTCGTTTGTTAAAATCATCGATAAACAACCTTCTATCTGAATGGTTTCCAGCGCAATCGGGTTTCGGGGACACTCGGCAGAAGTCGATCCATTTCGCATGACGTTGCACCGGCGTGCTCTGCAGGGAATTTCCTTTATCCAGCATCTGATTTGTGGGGGGAGGAGTGGAAGTAGGCTCTGCAAATTCAATTTTTGAACCGAAGCTCAGGCTAATGAGACAGCGATCCTTGAAAGAGAAGTGCAACGTCAGACGATTTTGTGTTAATGTTGCGAAATGCAGTGTCATACGCGATATTTATCCTAAACTATTTCTCTGAAACGCTCGGAAAGAGTTAGAGGCAAGGAATGTTTGATTGATTCTACAGCTGCAGAGTATGCTTATGAAATATACAGGCACATGAAAACTGTTTGCACATCATACTATTCTTTTTTGGCTCAATTCTTTCCGTTTCTCTTGATTTTTAGTTCAGTTATATTAACGTTCCGTTTTTAAAGCAACGCTAGGGGGGGGGGAGAGAAACGCTTATTTTGGGATGGATCTCATAATTTTGAGCCGCGGTGAGATGATGAGAACGATACCTGAGCTGGCACCCCCTCTCCAGATTTCCGCATCACACTTTCGGGAGGACGTTCGACCCCGACGGATTTAACGTGCACCAGACCGCTGAAACGAGGTTCTTCGGTGTAATCGGGTCTTGAACCTGAAACCCTCCGGTTCCGAAGCCGAGACTTACCACCAGGCCACTACGGTCTCTGTTTCGCTTGATACCCAATACAATAGCCGACTGGCCTCGAAATCGCGATTAAAAATAAGCACGCTGATTTACATTCAATAGAAAAGCTGAAATAACGATGCTTCGCCATGATATTCTTATGCATTCATCCTTTTTGTCTGCGAGAAAATCCATTTTGTGTTAACTGGTCCATTGCATACTCAGTTATCTTCCTGTCATATTACAGTGTTTAATACGGTTGGAAAAAAGAATTAAATGAGAATATCAAGTATTTAAAAAAGAATGAACAGAACTCTATGCATTGAATAGGATTCTCTGTTTATTTAGTATATCCAAAAGTATAAACTTAATTGTAAATCTATGGAATAAAACCGATTACATAAAGCCACCCAGCAATAAAACCCAATGAAATAAAACAATTATCCAATCATGTTATCGCATAATAAAAGCCTAGGATCTCAAAGCCTTGTGAATTCCCCGGGATAACGTAAGGCTGTAATTGGGGCTAAAGATAATGACACTATTATCTACAATAAATGATAATTTTTGTTTATATCACTATTCTTATGTTCGCTTTTGCTTTCTTATTACTGCTATTCCGATAAAAATTTCCATTATAAAAGTTTTTTAATAAATTCTAGACTTGATTAACTTGAAAATTATTTATATTTTTATGGTCTTTTAGTAATAAAGTTATTCTTATGAAGCAAAAAATTCTCGAAAATGTTACTTTTTGTAACGGTTTGGCCGCTATTGTCATTCATTATCAACACGAAAATTCAAAATATAGTTTTTATTTTGAAGGTAGAGAATTCAATTCACCTAAGGTCTTGATTGTATTGTTCTTAAATCCAATTTTTTTTTTTATTTCTGGTAAAATGATCCGTGTAATAATTCGGAACCTTTGTTTTCTTCTATCGTAAATCTAAACTAATGTATAAAGTAACTTGTCTATCTATTTTTCGGCGCGTCTCAGGATAAACAAATGGAAATTATTTTTTCATATCATATTGAACGCGAATTTTCTGTTTCAGGCGCAGAAAAAAAATCAACATAATTAAATAGGACTCTTAATTTAATTAGTTTAGTATAATTAGTTTTAATCATAATATATTTACCTTTTTAAGGAATTCTTAGTAATCTTCTTTCTCGCGATATTTTCTGGATTTGATTTTCAAATCTTTACATTTTGATTATATACATATAATAAAATAACCTGATATATATAATATACCAAGTTCTAGTAACAGACAATAAAACTCTGGAAATGCTGAAAAAAAAGAGCATTTTTACTTAATACACAAAATTCTATACAATTAATTATGCAAATGTGTAAAATGGATGAAGCTCTATATAAACTATAAAATCTCTAGCATTTCAGAAGGGAATAAAAAGTGATTAGAAAATTCCATCTCTTCGGGGGAGGGCGGGGAAACAAGGCAAGTAACATATAGATTTTTCGTAAAAATTTAAAAGGAAAATTAGAATTTCTAAAATTATAGAATAGAAAATTAAAAAAAACCATGGAAATAATATCCGATTCTTTAACCACTTCCAATAAAATGACGAGTTTAGCTCATTGCATTTTCACACCATGAGTACGATGACGAGTTAAGGTTAGATGATAGTAAATTTGGTTTAAAATTTCTAGTGTATTGAATCCGGCAGCACTTTCGTTACTTATATTAATATCACACATTGCTTACCGTTAGAATTTCTTGATATAAATCACGACTAAATTGTCGTTAGTCAGTGGGATTTCATCCTTATAAACATTTAGTGTAAACATCGGTCAGGCCAGTATATTTTTTTACTAATGGAAAAACAAAAATAAATACTGTAATGGTTAATTCAGACTATGAAGATGATCGGAGGGATTCTGAAGAATCGGAAGAAATAAAATTACATTTATCTGATACTGATAAGGAAACTGATGATAGTGAAATATTACAAAAAATGACGAAACCGTCCTAAGCGACTAAAAAGTTATTATAATGAATGTTCTGGAATCGTAGACACGTCATCAGAAGAGAAGAATAGGAAGAAATAGATAACGTGCCTGAAATAAATTTACTGGAATGCCTGGCGTAAACGCTCTGATGTTGAGAAAACTTAGTGTTAATCCGAAGTCATTAGAGGTTTTAGAAAAAGTGTTGAATATGAACTTTCGAATTACAATCATATCTATTATGTCCATATCAATAATATAATCTTAATTAACAATATGTAAGAATTATAAAATTATTCAAGATTTTCTTAAATAAAAAATAATTATTTCATGCACAGTTTTTCATTATAAATCTTACCGGAAAGGGTTAACGCTGTTTTTATTCAAGAAACAAAAATAAGTAAAGGGAAACAAGCGACAATGTCGATGAAAAGAAACTCTCCTACGAAATCCAGGACGAAAACATTTTAAATGAATGATTTCTCCTTATCGGGTCAAAAGAAATAATAGTAGATAAGAAATACTTTTCACGTAGTAAATGCAGAATCAACTCGCTTGAACTCGAATCCGCACAACCATTTTTCACAGCTGAAGATGATAGCCGATTTAAAGATTTTCTTATCAAGAACAATCATCAATTGTTTTTCTGAGCATGTTTTTTTTTTCAATCCACTAGATGGTTAGAAGATAAAATGTTTTTATTGTCATAATGGCGAGTGTTCTTTCGCTTTGTGTTAGCCTCTTTGGGTGCTAGCTGATTCGCCGTTCTAAAAGGAAGCAGTAATCTTACTGTTTGAGAAACGAAACTTTGCTGATAGAAAGGTATTATAAGCATTTTTAATTAAAGTAATTCAATGCAATAATTTCTACATCATATTAAACACGAATTTTCACTTCAGACATGGATATTCTGATATGTAATCATTATTCTGTAAATCATTATTTCACCCGCCTCTTGTTTCTTCCAGCTTCATTGAGAGTCCAATCTCTATACCCATTCTATTTGACCCAAAAGCTCCGTGGCGTGAAAATTTGCGATGGGAAATTTCTACCTCTTATTCTTAATCCCAGTAGGTCTGATAGCTCTCCAAAGAAACTGGAAAATTCCTATTTGCCTCGGTAATCTTTTCAGCGATACATTTATTGAATGAAAAAATACAAAATAAAATTCTTCATGAAAAGTATTTTTCCAGTAGGAAATACGCGCCTATCTCTATCGGTTTAGAAATTAATAACTGCTCCACAATTAAAGTGCACGTCCTATGTATAGGTTTAGTTAGGTAAAGCTTCAAAATTCAATATCGAGTTTTGGCAAGTGCTTTAACGTTACAATCAAGCTAATTAGATGCCTGATTACTAGGAAATTGCCGATTGGATCTCAAGAGAGACAGCCAGGATATTTATAAACACGACAACATCGAACCACTTATTGAATATTGAAATCCAACGAAACACACGAGTTCTCCAGGCAAAATGTATTGCTCAGAGAGATATTTCAATCTGCATTGTTCCGGAATAACAGTATCGGGAAATGATGTTCTCTTTTACTTAAGGGCCACTTCCGCCTGCCAGAATCCCCCTTGTTTCAATTGCTAAGCTAGGATCATTCGCAACATACGGTCGGTGGAAGTAAATAACGCTGAAGGGTATTTGTATATACAGGGTGGTTATAATTAGAGTTCTACTTTGAAATGGTCATAAAAATAAAACTACTGAACCAAATATTATCAAATTTGTTAATAGTTTAAAAGAAATAATAAAAATTTCCTTTCCGCCAAAAAAAAAAGTGCAAAGACTCACCACCAGGGGTGAAATGGCGCTGTATGCAATATTGTTAATCAAAATAGAACATGAAGACATCGGTTTAATCATTTCTGAACCATGCTACAAAGCATGTTCAATGTGTGTTATCTCAAAAGCATTGTTTTTGGTCATAATATAAACAATTTGACGGCATTGAAAGGTGCTATACATAGACATGTGTGTAACATTCCTCTTGATATGCTAAGAGCTACTGCTGAGAATGCAGCAATACGATTTAACTTGCTTTCAGAAAATGAACAGATGCCACATTGAACTTGCTTTGTAGCACGTTTCAAAAACGGTTAAACACATTTTAAACCGAAGTCTTCATGTCCTACTTTTATTAACAATATTGCATACAGCGTCATTTCACCCCTGGTGGTAAGTCTTTGAACTTTGGGGGGGGCGGAAGTGAAATTTTTGACTTCTTTTAAACTATTAACGCATTTGATAACATTTGGGGCAGTAGTTTTCCTTTTATGACCATTTCAAAGTGGAACTTAAATTATGATCTTCCTGTATATTGGTTCCATTGACTTCCACAAAGGAAGCATATGTTATATGTATTATGATTTTTTTTTCTTTTTATGCTACCGGAAACAGTTCGAATTCCTTCTCTCGATTTTTCTAGCTATATGAAGTACGGTTTATCAAGGTTTAGGTTAATTTTTAAATTTATCATTTACTTGAGTTTGTACAAATAAAATGTTTGAAGAATTTTTCCGTTCCGCATCATCTGGTACGCTCTTCTCCCTTGGGCGCTCTTGTGTACTTACAAATCATGCTGCTTTTAATTTTCTTAACATAAGGAAGAAGATCGAATAAGCAGTTTGTAGCTATTCTCAGTGAGCATGTGTGTTCAAAATTTGATACAGATTTATAATTCTGAAGACAAGACGACCTACTGAATTTCACTTATGTTTGAGAGTCATCCTGTTGACATATAGGTATTGAGCAGACTTGAAGCAAAATTTGTCACTGGTCTGCAATATTGCTGTCAAAATTATAAACCTTATTTCAATTATCTGATTTGTTGCACCTTTGAGTCACATGAACACGTACGGACAGGGACAGACAAATTTCTTGAAGGCGAATTTCGTACCTAATTTAACAAAAATTCACAATTGTGATAAAAAGAAAGCAACGAAGAAATCTTTCCAACAATCTGGAATTTTGAATGAGTGTATAGAGAGACAGAGACTTTGAAAGACTGACCAAAGAAGTGTGAAATGAGATAATCGTCAAACTTTGGAGAATGAAATTTTTGGCGGGATACATTATTATTTTAATCATTATTGTATAATTCTGAGATATTACTGTATGGTTATGTATATGTGTTTTACTGCATCTGGTAAAAGACAAGAAGCTGACTTGAAAGAAAATCCATGAACACAGGAAATTCTTCCGTTTATTTAACAACAATTTTCCAAATTTTCGATACAAAATTCATCCGTTTTCGAGGACAAAAATACATTTCGTTTTGCTACAATAGAAGATGCGAAGAACCTTTCAAGCCTGAATGAGGAAGCAAACATTTCTGAAGAAAATAGATAATATCGTCTTCTGCAATAAAGACCATTCTAAAAATAAAATATCGCAAAAATAAAGTATATATATATATATATATATATTTAATCTTGAAAATTGTACAGCGGTTCGAATTATTCTTTTTAGAAAACGGATATTTTCTAGCCTTTACAATAACATAAAAATGAGTTTCCTGATTAGAGAATATATGCATAAAATTTGTAATATCATGAAAAGCCTAAAATAAAAAAAAATTCAAATTTTAGAGTAATTTTCACGTTTTAGCTTCTACCTGCGATAATCTATCACTGTAGTAATTCTGTCTCCTATACATCAGATCCTGAATAGCGATGATAAAAACGGACGCATATACATAGGGACCCAATATTTTATATGTGATTTTTTTAATTACAGCTAATTACCTCTTTACTGCAAAACTAAGCCGTATAAACAGGTATTTATATACGAATTGTTGGGGGGAGGGGGATTTTATCCTGCCATGCTAAGCCATCTGCTGGAGAAATTTCATATTTCTGTCGTGTGGAAAATTTAAAGGCAAAGTTAGATACGCAATCCCTCTGAAAAGGCAGAAGAGAATTAGCTTCTTTCTTCTTTGGCATAATGACATCATTAAACCCAAAAATTTCATTTAAATAGACGGAAAAAGTATCGGGAGAAATGAAAGGAAAAAAAACCAAGAAATCTCTCATTCATTTTAATTTTAAATAACTTAGTATTTCGGACGTTAAAAAACTACAACAAGAAAACCGCAATTGGGATGGCTTCGAATATTAATTCATTCGTTCCCCAACAATTGGGGGGGGGAGAGAAATTGTCATCCCTCAACCAGAGGGAGATTCTTGGATTAGAACTTCCGACACTAGATGCAAATATGCCCTCCTGAGATTATTTGTATCAGGATGTCATGTTGAATGTTGTCCTTCACACTCAAGATGCTGGTGCTAATAAATCTAAATTTCTCAAAAACTAGTTGAATGTTTCATTTATATTATGGTGGTATGTTTGACTTTGCTTAGAAATTTTTTGAAAAAATTGACATTGATATGATTGTCAATGATTGAAATGAAGTTTGAGTAGGAAACTTATGATAAATAGTTATTAGAATTTTAAAAAATTTCCAAATTAATATTAATTTGTTTTTTTAATTTTACTTTCATTTTTATTGAACAGCCCTAAGCAATTGCCCTGCCTGTTCCATCCATTAAGCCACTGAGCACAGAATGTGAATGAAAAATTCTTCGTAAAATTGCGCCTTTACAAAAGTGAGTCATATAGAAAGCGTAAATAATTGCCAATATTTTCGATCTTTAATTTATTTCAGAACTTATGAGTCAAGCTCTATTTCCATTGGTAAAATAATGGAAAAAATTTAGCAAAATCTCTCCTCAGTCTCTTGTGCTACCATTGACAGTTGACTATTGACATTTTCAATTTTTAACAGAGTCCGCGAGGGTTTGTGTGCATCATTTCTTCTATATTTCGAGACTCGGATAAAACTTTTCTGCATTCGACAGCCGAAATCTTCCGATTCATTTTCATTTTTCATACTGACAGCATTTCTTTTTCCAAGATTTCGTCTCGGTTTTCTTTTATAAGAGTTTTTCCTTGACTTTTTTGTACACTAACGCAATATATTGCGTTCTGCGCTTTGAAACAGAATAAAAAAAACCTAAGTATCAAATTTTATGTCTTCCTGTTGATCCTTTGGTTCTGTAATTTTGATTAGTCTTCAATTTTGATTTCAAAATGACATGTCAAAATCCATCTTTCTATGTCTTTGCATTTTTTAGCAATCCTATTCGCATATGCACATACAGATAGTAAACCTTTCCATACATTTGAACAAAAATTTAGATTTTTCTTTTTAAGTTTTTAAAGCCATTATATCACAATTCCTTAAAAATAATGGCCCTCGTTTCTAGCACAACGATGCACTATACTGTGGAAAGTGTTGCGATGTTTAAGTTCGGAGTTCAGCGACGCTGAGATCTTGAAAAGAATCTTTCTCTAGAGTTGAAGACTGATTTTTCTCTATCATTTTGAAATTTCCAGAAATGAATAAATTGATTCTGTGATCTTAAATTGTAGAATTCAAACTATGCACTTTTAGGTTTTCAGCATAAGCACCAATTTTTTGAAACACTGAAACAGAAGCGGTTCATTTAATTACAAATTTGTAAATAATAATTTTTTGTTATATTCACTTTACAAACAAAATCAAATGGCATTATTACATTAATATTTTTTTTATACAAATACTATTTTGAACAAAATTAAAATAAAAAAAATTAAGATTCTGATATTTTTCAACTATGCATTTATTCAATTTTATACATTTCATTCGTAAAAGAAAACTTTTTATAGATGAAATAATATTTTTTGCGAAGTTACTTAAATGATAAAAGTCAATATTTTGCATATATTTAACAAAATCTCAAATATTAGCATACATAGAGTGCGAATATGATCCCCGATACACAGTAAAACAGATGATTCAATTTTGTCTTTTTCTTATATTTGCTGTTCTCTAACCTAATCCATGAAGATACAAGAGGTAACGGATATAGAATTTTCGAAATTTCTAAATAGAAGAATAAAAAATATCCATCCATCCAAGGAGTCCAAATATCCACCAGGGGCTTATCTACAGAGCAACTTTCAATAATTTTTTGTGCTCGCTAACCAATACGAATATACTCTTAGAAGCTCCAGGTTCATTACTTTATTCTCTTTTGAAAAACAAACTGTCCATTAAACCGTCTCCTCATGAAGTCTTTCAAAGCAAAAAACAAATCTGGTAAAAAAAACTATTACCGTAAATGACTAGTATCTTCTTTAAAGCCTGACACTTAAAACAAAAAGAATTTCCATTAAAATTTCCGACTGCTCAACACTCAGATCCCGCCTCCCCCCTCTCTTCCGTTGAATTAAACAGCGCCATCTCGATCAGAACCCGATCGATAACCCTCTTTCCACTCACTAGCAAAGAATTATTCCGATTAAATGGATGTTTGTTTTAAACAACTTTTTAGCTGGTTTTTTTTCTTTGAAGGTTGTCTTTATTGACGCGGACCTCGCAGAGATATTCGTAATGTGACTAAAAGTTCTGTTTGTCATATTGTTTCAGATTTCAGTGATGCAAAGTAAAGTATTGCCTCGAAGTTACACGATTCAGTGGGAATAACGCAAAGCGATTAGGTTTAATTTATTTGAGACAAGTTTAAATTTAGTTTACTTATTAGATACAAGATCAATGCAAAGGAAATAAAGCAAACGAATGCAAAAAAGTGCAAAGAAAAAGAAAATAAGCATAAGTAAAAGTAAAAGAACGTAAGCATTGATAAGTGCCTTCTATACGGCTGATAAAAATAAATAAAAAAGTCATGAAATTAAAACTCTTTGCTATATGATTATTGCTATGTTTACGAAACGTAGAAGACTTAACATATGATCGGCAAACAGTTGACGTCAAATCTTTAGAGCAGAAATGTAGAACACATTAATTGTCAATTAGTTCCTACCTTCATTTGATCAGTCTTGCACTTTAACACTTTATATTCCCATTTCGATCATTTGCTGGTTTGCTGTTATTATCTATGAGTACAAACTTGCGGTATTTCTGGAATTCTCTTTGAATACCCTATGTTTGCTCAATAGCATTTTAAGATTACTAAAGAAAGAGAACTTTAAAGTCAAAATACAGTGAGTCTCAAAATTGAGTATTTACCAATCACTTTCTTCTTTAAAGGTGTAAAAATTTAATAAAAACTTGCCATTTAAGCTTAATATTTACAAAAACATTAAAGTATACATTAATAAGTATATTGGGCTAATAAGTATATTGGGCTATTGTATTGAATCTTCAGAATATTTTAATTATATAATTTTCTTGTGGTAAACACAACATTTAAAGTCACAAATTTAATTATACACCTGAATAGTTTGTCAGCTAATCACCACTTTTTCTGATAAAGTGAATTCTAATTCAGAGAATGTGCTTTGTTCAGACATCAAATAGTCGAAAGATGACAAATCTTCAAGAGACTGCTTCATTGATTGGAAAAAATCTTGGCTGTGTCCAAAAAGTATCGTATGTGTGGCCTATATTCCATGAAGAGGATGTAAAGAAATTTCGAACATTACTGTAAAGAGGAAGATCATATGTTCAGTAACGAAATATCCAAAGTTAGCTCTCCCAAACTTGCCTCGGCTATCAGCTATTGAACTCGGCTTCTTTTTCTTGTGTTCAGCTGACCCTTCCGCCACCCCTGAAGAAGACAGTATCGACAGGATTTGTTGTGGCCTACTGCTCTTTCTGACATAATCCATCCATATTGCTGATAAATTCTCCGAACTGACATCCTCTTCGAGGCAGTTGGCACTAAGCCACAAGTGGTCAATCTCAGACCTTCCTCCTCATCTTCCTCTACATTTGACAACCTGTTTTACGAGCAGCAGGTCAACACTTTGAGAAAATCTTCTCAAATATTGCCCTCGGCTATTGGAAAAAAGCATTCGGCTTAACTATAAGATGAGTTCTTTAGAATGCGGGACTTCAGGTTCATACTCCGATATGGAAGCCACTCATTAATTGGATCAACATAAAAAAAAATCGACTCTCTTTTGCAAAAGAACATATTTGAAGGCCGGAATCAGTCTGTGACTGTATTGTTTTCTCTAAGTAAAGTTAATTTAATCTATATGGGAGTAATAGACCGAATAAACTATGGAGGGAAGTTGGAAAAGAATTGTATCCTAAGAATAGAATAAAGACGATAAAATATGGAAGTAGATCCGTCGTCGTTTTGAGCTGTATGGCAATAAAAGGAGTAACTTCCATTTACGGCATCATGACATTTTAAAGAATAATTTACAAAAAGCGTCGATAAATTAGGACTAAAGTCAAACTTCATCTTTCAGCAAGACAATGATCTCTAAAGCATATTGCAAGGATCGTCAAGTTATACTTATTATACCACTGCAAGTAACAGCTACACACGCCACCCCCACCCCTATTTCCATACTTAAATATTATAGAATATTTATGGTCTCAGTTGGAACATGGTCTCCATGAACATGGTGTGACAAGTAAAGATTGTCTAAAGAAAATATAAAAGAAAAATGGGCCAACATTTCGGATGAAAAACCGAAAAGCCAGTCATATCAATGCCATGGGGATTGCAATCGGTAGTCCAGATAAATTCTTTTGCAACTAAATATTAATTTTCTTACTGTAACAAAACTAATAAAATTGTTTACTCATTTATGTGAAATTCTTTTTCATCTACTATATTTATTTTGATATATAAATGAATTTTGTTACATAACTTTTTCTTCACATGTTGGTAGAGAATGAGCCCGAGTATCATTAGTAAAAATCACAGTTTCCTTAAAGCAAAATTTAGCCCGTTAATTAAAAACATAGTTTATATATTCAGGCGTATAGTCAATTTTGGGACCGACTGTACATTCCAATTTATTTCTAGGGCTGTTTGGTTGGTTTGTTGAAAATATGATTTATTGGTATAAGAAAATATGATTATCATGGTTGGTATATGAAAATATGATTATATTTAGTTTTTAACAATTAAAATAATGAAATTTGCAACTCTTTCTAAAAGATTTGAACCTTGAATCAATTGCGTAAAAATAAGTGTTACAAAGAGCGGAGCTATATCGCATTCTCTACTTCCATAAATTAATAAACAAAATAAAATGATATTTAATTACAATGAATTAGATTATATTATGTATAATTGTCTTGATTCACCATATTTAACAATTCATCTGAACATTCAACGACTCTTTTTCCTCATGAAAAGGGTTTTATAGCAAGCGATTTTTTTTCCTTTTATTTCCTATTTGTTTTCTAACTTGAATATTTTTTTTCAGTAGTTTATAACAAAAATAAAATAATTAGCACTAAAATAAAATAATTATTGTCACTGAATTTACCAAGTGATTTGAAATATTTCGTTACTTTTGCAACTATCATTTGCTATTTAACTGGATCTTGACCTGTGGTACCATCGTCAATAGTAGCGAGGTGATGTCAAAACAAACTAAGTGAAAGTAAATTTATTATAGTGAAAGTCAGTGAAAGAATTTGTAGTCTGTATTTTTCTCATCCATTATCCCATTCAGTCACTTGACCATTCCTGTCTCCTGTCATCGTGCCTGTGAGAATTCAACGAGTCACAACTTTTTCTGAGAGCACTGAATTCCTGACTGATTATCCGACAACAGTATTGATTCAAAGAGAGGAACATAAGTTTTTCTAGAGCCGCACAGGTGGTTCTCGGATATCCAATGCTGCCTTAATTGAATAGGAGTTTGTTCTTTCCTCCAGCAAATAGTTGCGAATCCAACCCCTCCCATCGCCATGGAGACGGAGAAAAGTAAGAGAAAATGCGTCACTCACACTTCGGAGGGGGGAGGGTGTCGGAAGTCACGATTTCTTGAAAACTGAAAATGCATTCTCGCAGATGAATAATGCAAAGGAACGAGTGTAAAAATTCCTTGTTTTATGGAAATCATGCAAACGCGGTTTGTTGGGTATCGTATTGTTAAGTGGCTCTCCATCCATCCATTCATTCATTTATTTTCCACCATTGCTATGCATAATAATGGATTTGAATGGTTGGAATAATGGATGGTGTAGATGAAACTTGTATGAAGTAAATGTCCTATAAATACATGCTTCTCAGGTATAATGGAAATGTTTATTTAAAAGTAGAAACATTTCTTAAATGAACTGTAGTATGGTAGCATTAACGCAGTGTCCATTATGCAATTTATTCAATACGAGGTATCATTTCGCATCCATATTTATTATTCCATTATTCTTTTTATTTTATTAGTTCTAGCTAAATATTTAATTTAAAATAAAAATGGGAAGTGGGTTGCGTTCGCTGTTAAGATAAACTGTTGGAATATTTAAATATAAATACATTTCCACTGGAAATATATTTCTATTACAGGAAAACTATTTCTATTTAAATAGAAATATTGTGAAAAATATTTCTATTTAAATAGAAATAGTTTTCCAATAACAATAACAATGAAATAGAATATTTGTAAAATGCGCTCACCGTAACTTATGATAATTTTGTGGTTTAGAAGGTCTAAGTTCACACTGAATGTGCTATCGTGACGTCATTAATATCATAGTCTTTAAACGAGAAGAAATTGTTAACCGAAAATATTCTAAATTTAACTCAAAATTGTTTTGACCTGTCTCTTTATTTTGGAGCCGATGGATTGTAGGATGGTAGTTACAATAATTTGTTTACAAATGTATGACATTTTATGCAAAATTAAATGAAAATCGTTTTTATATAGTCCGCAACAAGCATCCTTTTGAGTCCATCACGTGTGACTTTTCGTTGTGTATCTCAAGGATCATGAGCTCCATTATATTCACGGCTGAATTCATGCAACAAAACATTTCATTTTTTTATTAGAGAAACTTTCGAACTATCGCTGAAGATAAACAACGCTTCATCCATTTTTTGCATTAAGGAAAATAATTTTTCAGAATGTTTTATAGAGCTCTAAATATAAAATGAAATGATTATGGATCGAAAGTACTCAATGTATTTCTGTAGTAAAACACAATAAATGCTAAGTTATAAATTCAGTCATTTCCCGAGTGACGTAATAAATATCGGAAACACTGGAAAAAGAAGAATGCAGAACAAACAAGACCCTTCCTTCAACGAGAGTCGTAATCACGGGAGAATAATGATATGGAACTTCGATAATTCTTCCAGAACCAATTCGCGTCTATAAAATCAAATTACCTTCAGGAATACTTTTTTCATTTCGTATATTAATACAGTTAGTTTATATATTGATATGTTCTTTTTAAAAAATTAAAATAAATTTCAATATTTTGATGAAATGAATTTAGCATATCCTATTTATTCAATCATGGATTCTGATGACTGAGGTTATTTTTTTTAATATAGTCATTGGCCCTTATCCATACTTACTTCTATTAAAGCAACATACATATTCCGTAGATAAGCTACCTTATGAAACTCGCTGCAAATGGAGGAAATTTTAATCGAGGCGTTTTCTCGATTCGATTTAAAATCCCAGACAATGTACAAATCTTAAAATAGATATGAATTCTCAGAAAATCACCCTCCTTGCAAAAAAAATATTGGAGATTGTTGAAGACTTTTGAGACATCGTTTAATATAAATAAGGTTTCTATGAAAAAAAATTTTTGACTTAAAAACTATCCCGATGAAATAGCCAATTTTTTAAGCTGAAGTTATAAGACTCTAGCTAAAACTTGATAAAAAATAAAGAGGAGTGAATGTCCTTCATTGTTATCATCAGTTAGTCACATATTTATAATTTTAATTGATTTAATTAGGATGAAATTCATTTTTGATTCGACCTTTCTATCAAACAAATTTTTTGAAACATGGATATGAATTTAAACTTGAGGTTCTAAAATTCTTCAAAATATTCTAATTTTCCAAGTGACCCATTTTTTAAAAAGCGAGTAAGAAATTCTTTTTAAAACTATTATCAAAATTAAGTTGTCGGATATTTATTTCAATCATCAAAAGTTTTGCTTTCGCAGAGTGAGGGACAACAGCTTTATTAGAGAATACGCTAGAAAGCTTTGAAGAGACCACTCCCAATGGTTCCTCTTGGAAGCTAAAACTTCCTTTTCAGAAGAAATAAAACTTAGAATATTCATCCTAAACCCTAAAGCGATAAAAGCTATAAAAGTTAGCCATAAAAGTTTAGAAAGTTGTTAGTGGGTGAGCTTTTAGCCAGCTTCAAACATTCTATATTGATCGTCCTAAAAATATTTTAGAAATATTTTTAATGTGTTATTTTAATCATTATTACAATCTGCTGGAATTCTTAAAGGAGGCTTCTAGTTTATAAAGAACGGGGCAGAAGTTTTTAAACAATCATATTTGTTCTATTATATAAACGTACACAAAGGAACAGGGGGCTGTGAGAAAATCCGCCGTTATTCATTAGCGACGGTGAGTGAAATAAAACATCTGACGTCGCGCTGCGGATTCCTCCTGACAGAACAAGGCACAATAATTCAGTTTTTGACTTCAGAAACTAAGATGAATCTTATTCCTGTTTTAAACAGGTGACAAATATGTTGCATATTTTATTGTATAGTTTCTAATTATTTTTGTTCTGAATGATCTATAAAAATAAGTCATAATTTGTCATAAAATTGTTGTATTTTCTCTGTATAATATTACAATTTATTTTCATTTACTTTTGTCACATTATACAGGAATTAAATTAAATATTTTTTAATTTTATATTCGCAGTTTATAGAGCTTCCAACAATTTATTAATTTTCTTTGAAACTTTTATAGAATTACCAATTACAGAAGAAGCCTGTAAATGTGCAGTCCTTGTTAATAAATCTTTCTCTCCATGTAACCATAGTAAAATTGATTCTGGTATATAAAAATTTAATATTCGGAAGTAAAGTAGTCTGTAAAAATTCGAAAAAATGAATTTTGTTTAGTTGGAAAGCTTTAAAAATTGCCATTCCACACTTGCATATAAAGTTCAATTATTCTCAAAAAAGTAAAGGCTCTGCTTTACTTTTAAGATCCGTCCTATTTCCTGTGTTTTATTTTTCTTACTGTCAGTTTCATTGGCTCACTAAACATTTATCTGTTTGCTGTTGTATAGAACTTCAGACTAAAAATAAATTTTGTGACAGTAAAAAAAATTTAATATCCTGTTTCATATTGAACTTGGGATTAATTTCAGGAGAAGAAAATAACGGAAATGTATTGGACAATTGTCTAGACACAGGCACTTGAAATTTCAACGACCAACCAGACAACAGTAATTGGAAATTTTGGAGCAGAGCAAACGGGCAATGGAGTTTAAAGACTGTGATCTACATAAATTTAAAATTCTATAAAAATGCAACTCTTGAAATGAAATGATGACTGATGAAATTGGTTCTTCATACTTTTAATTTCCTGTTTTTTTAAAGTCTGTCATTACAACTTCTATCGCTGTTTTCCCATCATTTTACTTTCTTGTATATGAATACAGAACCAGCGGGAATGACCACCCAAACATTTTCTCGCATATACTCTAATAAAGATGAATTTGAGTTTTAAACGCGTGTTGAGTTCACAATTTGCCACAGAACTACAACTGCAGTCACACAATCGCATACTAAATTTAATATATTTAAGTCACTGCGTTTTGTAAATAAGTAGAATGCAGGCTGGAAATGGCAGCTTTACAGGATCCAATTGTCTTTGATGAAGATCTCATTGCAAAACTCTCAGTCGCTGCAGTAGCTATTTGCCTAACACCTAGAAATTTCGAAATAGTACACCAATCACTTATTTGCTAGACGCTACCAGACCTGCATTGATGTTAGTAATGGCATATTTATACACTTACTGTGGCTTAATAAGTGTACATTTGTGCACTTACTGTGACTTAATAAGTGTAAATTTAAGCACTTATGCTTTCTTTTCATTTCTTCGGTAATTTTGTTTTTTCTGCTAACACTTTTCATTTTCGACCCTATATTTCTATACAAAAAAAATTCTACATTCTGTATTTTACATACTCTTAAAGTTTGGCCCATGAATTCGGAAACACCCTATATATGCCAAATTTTAACCTTTCCTTTGGGCCTAATGTACTAAAGGAAAAAGGTTGAAATGCAAAATCGATTCTCTTCAATGTAATGCGAAGCTTAACAAGAAAGTCGTTTTGAAAAGAAAATCGAAGAGAAAGAACACTTTCGTTTGTTTGTTTTGTTTTTTAAGTGTTTGAAGGCTATTTGAGACACCAGCTATTGGGGATCGAAAAGAAACGGCCTCGATTTGCAAAAATGAGCGCTCACCATACAACTAATAATTCATCCACTCTTTTGTTTTCATTGCATAAATCTTAATGAATGAATTATCATAATTAGTAGAAGAAAAATTTAAATACAGATATGCATATAAATAATTCATCGCCCAAATCTCGTTAATTATGAATGTACTTAAATGCCGAATTAAAATTTCAAGAAAAGATTTTAGAACGATTGACTAAGAACGATTTTACAAATAAAATAGAATGAAATAAAGCCACTAATATTTTAAAAGAAATCTGCTGTGGCGAGCATCTTCGATCACGAAAGTCCTCTACTTTAAAGGAAGGGGCGCTCTTTATTATGCATGGAAGTGTCAGAGAGTTATAAATATTAATACCATCTAACTATGACGAACGATCTGGCCTTTGAAAAGAGCATAATTACTTGATCTCAGCAGAAAACGAAAGTTCTTTTCTGAAATACTTTTAAGCTAAAAATGGCGAGCATGGTCTCTTGCCTTTCATCAAAATGGAAATGCTTTCTCAGAAGTCATCTAACTTGTGCCAGAAGAATAACTGTTGAGAAATTTATTCTGATTAGTCTTAGATGCCGAGTTAAACCAATCCCCCCACAACTTCTTCTCTAACAATTGAGTTTAAATTCCACAGAAAAGGAAATGTAAAATCAAATGAAAAGGTCAAACTTTTCATGAACTTCGTCAAAAATTTCATATATGCATATACGTATTCTGATATTAAAATGATATACGAAATTTCTGTTATCTAAGTCATTACATTTTTGAACAACGGCGCTCTACGACGTGCTAACAAATTTCTCTTTAGATGCATGCTGGGGCCTTGGTGGTCTGGTGGTAAAGTGTCGGCTTTGGAACCGAAGGGTTTCAGGTTCGAGACCAGATTCCATCAAAGAACCGTTGTGTAAGCAGTTCTGGTGCACGTTAAATCCGTCGGGCCAAACGTCCTCCCGCCAGTGTGTTGTGGAAGTTTGGAGAGGGTGTGCCAACTCAGTTGTCGTCTTCGTCATCTGACCATAGTTCAAAATGACGAGGTCCGTCCCAAAGTAGCCATAGTGTTGCTTTAAAAACGGAACGTTAATATAACTAAACTAAAACTATCCAATTTCCAATTAGATTTAACTGGAAGACTCTGTGACAATCAAACAGAAAATGATTTAATCTAATGAAATATATAATTTTGGCATAATATAAATATAAGGAATGTATAAAGACGACCACATGCATAATTCTATATCTTGTGAAATAAAATCTGCTCCCAAGAGGCGGATTAAATCATTCAATCAAAAAATGCATCTAGATCAATCCTAGTGAATATAAACAGATTTTTTCTTAATCTCGGCTGTGCTTTTAAAATTAAGGAAGTTCCAGAGGATTGGGAAGGGTATCGGAAAGCGTGTTTTTCAGATTCGCCGGAGATTTCTTGCTGAAAAATCGAAGTATCGGATTCCGATATTCCAGTTTTCAGATCGACATTGTTCTCTGGAATTCCGAATTCGTGCGAAGAATACGAATACAGAAAAGGGGGTGGGAATAAAAAATATTCAGACATAGGATCGAATATTTTGCATTCTTTTTTCTTTTTAGTATAAGTTTTCTTACGAAAAATGGATCGAATTTATCCGATATCATGCAAGAGAAAATCAGTTTCAAAAATTGCAATGGAGTGATAAGATGCTTGATATTATATTTCGAATATTTATTTCTGAAACAATTTCATTATAGGTATATAAAAGGCAGAATGTAACAGGTATACAAAGAAAAGGGACTGCAATCGTCAAAAATGAAATCTTGCTTTTTGACGAATTTGTACAGAATGCAGATATATGGTTTTGCAGACCTTCTTCATGCCTGTGAACTCATATTTGCTACATCTATGAAAAACGAATGAGCTAAAAGGAGGAAATTTGTCGTGCAGTCTTTACATATGTACATTAAATTAAAAGATTTCCAACGGATGTTTGACAAAATCCGTACACTAGAAATTAATGTGTCTTTTTGTTCAAGTAATCGCAATAACTTTTTAACCAAAGAAATCATATAAAACATTCGCACATATCATGAGATCTGTATCAGATTTTAAGCTGTTTCGGGTTTGTTTCCTCGTGGCTCAAAAATGAAACAAGCTAAAAGAATGAATTATTATGCCATGCCTTATATCAATTTTTAAGTCCAATATACTAAAATAATGTAAAGTTGATTCTCTTTTCTGAACTAGAAACATTGTGTTAATCTTCTTCTACGGGACATACGAGACGGTGTCCCTTCTTTTAAGAATGATCTTCTCGTATGTTCCTTGCAAAAAGATTAACTTTCGATGATTGTCCTCTTGTTCTTAAATAAGAAAGCCCTGGAAAAATACCTCCGTTGGTGTGACCAATGTTTCAATAATTCTGAAAATATTTTGCTGCATTGATGGACCAAAAAATAAAATTTTGATAATTTTGACATCTATTTTTTAAAAAAACTCTGCAAAATTAGAAAGGCATATGCTGCAGAAAGGCATATTTCACTGCAACGAAGAATCGGAAACATTCGTGAAGTAATTATGTAGCTTGGGAAGTCTGCTTCCTACTTCTCGACATCCCCGTCTGCACTCTTAATGGGCGCGTAAATTCGAAAGAGCCGTTTTCACTCACCATTAGCACGTCCGGCTATAATCACCTCTTTGCGACGGCCCCTCGTCATTTCGCCGTCTGGCGGAAAATCCTCATCTATGTCCAAAGTAAGAGAAATGGCAAATGCTTTAGAATTATGTGGGTGCCGATATATTCTAGATTATTGATACTTACAGCTGACTTATTCTCGAATAAAACAACCAGAAGTTGCTTTCCTCCTATTCTAATCACGTATATCATAATGTGGCATTAATTTTCTTACACCTTGAAAAAGAAGTGTTTGTTTAAGTTTTTGTTTTCCTTCTGTTTATTGGGTCCATAATTGGATTCATATCTGCAATTATAATAACTAGAACACAAACCAAATTTCATTTAGAAAATCCATTGCGTTTTTTTTAAAAAAAATACAGTTGTTATATTAAACTTTAGTACTATTAAACCATTTAGGTTCTAATCTTTCGAATTAGAATGTTCCCATACCGTTGATGGACAAACAAATCTCCATTTACAAATGCCATTCAAAATTTGAAATTCTGCTGTTTTAGTTGAAAATTCTTATCGAATTTCATCCCGTCACTGTTGCTTTTTTCAGTTAACTTATCCGCATACAAATAATTTTTTTATTGCCACTAAAACCTGAAGATTTAGGATATTCATCTAAACCTTAAAATCATTTTTTTAATAATTAGAATACTTGTTTTTCATATTCGTATACGAGTAAAATTTCTAGGATTTAATATTAACGGTGGCGTAACTAGGGTGGAACAAGCAAAATATGTGCCTTAAGTGTCATTATCAGGAGCGGAAAACTGAAGAATAAGTTAAATACAATCAAAAGAAAAGTTCGTATTTCCGCTTTAACTCTCATTTCAACGACTCGAATTATTCACTTAATTTGGAAATTTCCAAATTTCAAATAACTAATTAAGTTTCCTAAGCAAGCTTCATCTCGGACACTGACAGTCATCTCAATGTCAATTTTTTGAGTACAAAGCAAAGTTGGATATATTACCGTAATAAAGAATCATAAAACAAATATTTAAGAAATTCATATTTTCTAGAATCCAGCATGGCATCCGATCTAAGTAATCTCAGAAGGGCATATTTTTGTTTCCTGAGCTCTCTCATTAGTCAGCAAAAAAGCTCATTGATATATAGAAGTTCTGCAGACTGACTGAATGGGAAGAAACAGAAATAAATTTCATTAGAAATAAAAGTAACAAGTGCAAATATTATTAACAGTAAAAGCTTGGCATGGATGAATTATGGTGTTTATTAAATTGCGAACGAACTATTTATTAAATTGATGTTTTTGCTACTTCTTGAGAGTAGATTGAAATTATTTCGTGTAAGTTAGAATCACAGAGTAATGAAAAAATAGACGTTGGTATTTTCTTTTTATCTTCCATAAAAAAAAATCATTAGATTTTCTCTTCCAAATTCTCCACATGGAATACACCTGCCATGTTAACTGGTTCAGTCGGAAAAGTTCTTAAATCCAAAAGGTAAAATTTATTTAATTCATCCTTTTATGACTGCTCATTATTTGACGATAAATAATTAATGTATCTTTCCAGATTTTTTCTTTCTTTATTTATTTTAGTAAAATTTTTGGAATTCCACATCAGTACGTTTTGCGTAGATGAAAATTTACTTATAAAAATTACAAATCAATACTTGCATTATTTTTTTAAAAGTCGAAGAAAGCCTTTCTTGTCAATCAGAATTCGTGCCTCAAAACAAAATGTTATTCTAAAATATTATTTTTGTATTTCAAATGGTATCATATGGTCAATTTTTGTCTTTTAAAAAAGCTGTAAAAATTAAATTTGGAATTAGTATTTTGTATTAATTGTTAAATCTGATTCATTTCCCGATGAATTCATTAATGAGTGGTTATTATTCAAACACCATTTTTTACTGTTTTCCATCAATCAGCTCAAAGTTAGATTTTTTAATTTTTTCATAATTTTCCAAAATTGCAATTCTGGATACATTGCACCTATTTGAATTTAAATAATAACTAAAACTGACAGTAAAAGGTAAGAAAGAATTGTAAAAACTTCTTTATGGAAAATTTGTTCCAGTAATAAAAAAAAATTCCATGGTCTTGCAAATTATCTTTGTAATCTTGGATATGATATTTTATTTATATTTCATTGCTGCCTTACAGCAATAACTAATAGGAGCTATTCCTGTGCCCCATACGTTAGCATATTATATACTGTCCATTTCAGAATTCCGAAAGCGCATTTTTAGATGTTGACACTTTGCTAAGGAATGGTACGCAGAAAGGATGAGCTATGTTATTATGCCTCCTACTTCCGCGAATAATTTGAG
Organism: Argiope bruennichi; assembly: GCF_947563725.1. Lineage (NCBI taxonomy): Eukaryota > Metazoa > Arthropoda > Arachnida > Araneae > Araneidae > Argiope > Argiope bruennichi. The sequence continues at coordinate 6,754,781 of NC_079160.1, forward strand.
TTCACCCTATAGGTTAATGTGAACTTCCCATTTCAATTTTCATTTTACCCCTTTTTTGATGAAATAAATTCTTCCTGGTGCCTGCGCAAGAGCGCTGAGAGTTTTACAATTCAAGGATGAACATTAGATGCATGGTTTATTGTTGATAAATTGAGACATTTTTTAACTATCAACCTTTGTCATATATTAAGAAAGAAGAAAAGTAAAATGACTGTGGAAGTGTTTCAATTCGCTTAACATCGGATATTACTTTCGTTCAATTCCCCAGATGCTGTTTTCGTCTTTGTCCATACCTTTTATCGCGCATCTACAGGAAAGGAATGATCGTCTCACCCTATCCGGCTTGCACTATTCAATGAAAAGACCGTAAAACTGAAAAAAAAAATCCGCACATAGATGTATGAGTCACGAATTCTCTCGTCATAACATCAATGTTCATTTCAGAACCGTTAACCGACGGAAGAAAAGGATGAAAGAGTAAAATAAAAAAGGGAGGTCCATCCAATTACCTTCTAACTAATGCATGATCACGAAGCCCGCTGTTGAGCTACAGCTTCAGCAAGGAAGGGAGGGGTGTCGAAATGAATCAACACATGGCGAACAGATGAGCTCGCTTTATTGGAATAGGAACACCTCGGGATGGTAAAAATAAAGGAGAAAGTTTTTTCTCGTTTCATTTTTTTTCTTCTTAGGAGGGCAGCTGATTTATGGGGATGGCCAGCCCTCCCAAGAAAGATTATCTCTAATGAAAATTCCTGCTCGGTTATTTGTTCACTCCGAGTTATGATCTTACACGCTCGTTATGCCATGTTTGCTCCTCTTTCACGCGCCTCGTTTATTCTCTTCTCTCTCACTTTTCCATGAATTTACTTAAAACAGGTGCATATCTTGTCACCTATTTCACATCCAGTATTTCTAAGTAGTCAGTTTGTGCGCACTTTTATTTAACTTGTTTCACGTTGAAAGAAGGACGGTAGTGTTGTTCTATTCAATTTGTCTCTTATTTTCTGATGTGCCAGAGTTCGGAAATTTTGTCTAATTATGTGTTCTGGATAAAAATACATGTTTTTTTTATATTTTTAGAATATGATTATTAATTAATTAATTGATTGAATTCAATTGCATGCGAGTGGTGACACCTATTAGAGAATTGTTTTGTTGATTTCATATTTGCGGTTTCATGTAAAACTTTTATGGATTCTGAGATGAGAGATAAGGAAATTTAGATAAGTAAGAAAATTCATTTTAAGACATTCATTCCATTTGTATTTGCATCTACACATCAATTCTATTCATCTACAATCTTTGCATCTACACTCGTAAGTTTTCAAATGTTTCTAATACTTTATTATTTTTGTTCAAAAATTATTTTTTTAAACACCGAAATTTAAGGTATTTTGATAAAACTTAGTAAGTTATATTTGTTAAAAGCATTCTAATAAAACTAAGAAAATCAGTTTGACTAAAATCATCTTGCAGAGATTCATTGAATAACCATTTGACATATAATTTTATTTTCTAACTAATTTGTTCTTCGGTTTTTTTAATTATTATTATTATTATTATTATTATTCAATCGGTCGAAATTCTGTAATAAGGAAATAACAATTTTGCAGATTTACTACTGGGAGTTACATTGTTTACCATACGGCATTGAACAAGAATCACTTGCTCAATATACAATTTTGTTTAATTAAATGGTATATTGTTGTAAATAGGATCGTTATAGTGTGTCAACAGAGTTTGCAAAAGCAACGAAAAAATCTCAAAATGCATATTTTGCAAAACATTTTTTTGCAACTGCGCCTATTTACAGAATCTTAAGAGAAATTTCTACATCAAAACGATTTTGAAAATGGATTGATTTTGGGAAATTCTAAATGGATCATGAATTCGGGGTCATCCTCTTTATTAATTTATAAACTAATTTATAAGTTTGTAGGAAATTTAGTGAACCATTTCATTCCCTACCAAACGAACAGAATTAATTATTCTCCGACTTTCTTCTTGCTTAATTATTCTTCGACTTTCTTGTGTGCAATGGTGCATTATGTGCTTGGTAGTAAAAATAATGTGTTTTGTGTATCTCTCTCCGTTAATCATATGTGTCCAAAATTTGAAACAAGTCTAGAACTTTGATGACAAGGTTCCGTGTCAACTTTCATTTATTTAAGATCAGTTTAAGATAAGTTTCAGTAATTTAAGTTTTTATAGACGCTAACGATCGAGAAAAATAGAGAGCTTCTTATGATATTTGAAAAAGGAATTTTAAGAAGAATATTTAATAGAGTTAAATATGATTATTATTCGAGAAAAACCAACTCGAAAATTTACAAATTATATAAAGAGCCGATATTATTCAATTTATTGCAATACAGAGGATGAAATGTGCAGGACACTCATTGATAGGATGGCATTCGAGCCCCTGAAAAGTGCTTTTTGGCTAAACCATTTGGTACATGAAAAATAGGGAGATCAAAACTTGAAATGACTTCCTAGAAAAAAAGCCTAAAAACCTATTGGGGCAACAAATTAGAAAACTTGCCAAGAATAAGATGACATGGTATGGAGTTTGGAAGAAGGCCAGATCCAACCTGGGTCAACCAGCGAAAAAGATCTAACTTTTTTTATATGTCATGTACAAGAAAGCAAAGCACCGCGAACTTTTGAAATGGAGAGTTCCATTTCTCTTTGAAGAATTTGTGATTTAACACTCATTGGATCAAAAAAAGAAAACTGCCGTTACCGCAGAATGTTCATCAAAATCAAATAAAAACAACATAAATGCTTTAACCAATCTGGCATAAGTCAATCCCACAATTCGCCATTTTCTGGTGTGGAATTCACGCCGACACGAAAACAATGCTTTGCTTTCTTTCCCCCCTTTCCCCTTTATCCAATTTGGAGGAGGTGAACTGAGAAAATAAAAATGATCGCTTCATAACAAGTCTTGTGCAATTAGCTTTTAAGAGTCTCTAAAATATTTTTCTTTTCTTTGGTTAAAAGCATTAGACGAAATGTCCCACTCATTCCTTCGGATTCGTCTTTATGCATATATTAGGGGTCATATTGTAGCGTACTTTATTGAAAAGTACGCTACAATATGACACTCATACTAGCACACTATTTCTCTACATAATCTCCCAGTCGTTGGAGATATTTGTAGGAATGTTGCACTAATCGTTCGATGCTCTGACTATAGAAAATCGCACCTTTTTGGTCCTGGAGCCAATTTAAAACAGCTGTCTGAACCTGGTCATCGTTGGACAATTGACTTCGACCCAAATGTTCTTTGGGCTTGCCGAATGCGTGAAAGTCACAAGGCGCCAGATCAGGACTGTACGGTGGATGCTGCCAGACCTCTCATCCAAAACTGCGAAACAAACTGTGTGTTGCGCTTGCCGTGCACGGTCTTGCATTATCGTGCAAGAAGACAATGACTTTTCTTAACTTTTCACGTCTCTTGTTTTTCACAGCTTTGCGCAAACAATACGACAGCATTAATCGTCGTGCCCTTCCGTATAAGCTCTGTGTAGACAACTCCTTCGTAATTAAAAGAAACAGTAGCCATGACTTTACCCGTTGATGGGAGAACTTTGGAGTTTGTTTTCACGGGCGATGATGTGCGTCTCCATTCCATTGACGCTTGCTTCGTTTCTTGGATGAAGTGATGCACCTGTAATAATACAACTTAAGAAATATTTACTTTCCTCAGAATAACGTTGGAGGAATTCCAGGGGGGACGCAAACCTTGCTCCTCTCTGTTCGAAACTCAAAGAATAAGGAGCCCATCGTGAACACAATTTGCGATAATCCATTTGGTGACAGACGATGGAAGGAGCACTGCCAACGGATATTCCCAAGTCCTATGTAATGTGTGCGATGCTCACTCTGCGATTGCTGAGCATAATGTATTCCACTCGCTGCATCATGTCTGAGGTTCTCACCGTTGTTGGCTTTCCTTGCCTTCCACCTTCCACATCGGTTATGTCTGTCGACCGTCTTCGAACTACTGGCACCATTTCACAATGGCTGACATTGGCCATTTCACAATGGCTGACACAACTTGACATTGTGAAAGTGAAAGTGGCCCATACACTCCCAATAATTCACGATGAATCTCCATACTCGTTAAACATTTTGCGCACAAAGAATGAAATATTCCGCGTACTTCAACGTTGAAGTAAATTTCCAGCTGACGCACCCTTTTTTTCTCGTACTACGGCATCAACGATTTTTCACTATCCGAATGAAATTGCTACCATTGTAAGTTGTGGAACTCAATTACCGTCTGTGCAAGCTTAGCTCTTGTTCCGCCCTGATGCCATCTGTGGGGGAACAAGTATAACTTACTTTTTGAACGCCCTTTGTATTTCATTTTCGAAACAGGAAAGAACGAAGATATGTGATTTCGTTTCTAATTGCAAATAATGTAGAGGAGGGAAAATGGACATTTCAAAGTCATCCATCTGATTTTATAGTAGTGGAGATATGGAATGGGCATATAATGATTACATTAATTGCTTAGTACCACTTTTGGGGGATATTTATTTCCTAATATAGGAAGTATTGTAATCATCAAAAAATTCGAACTCGATATTTTAACGAACCTCCACATTTCAGATCTCCCTGAGTTCGAGAAACATACTTTTGGCATTATATCTGTCTGCAAACATGAAAACTCAAAACTGCTTTAAACAAAGAATATGAAAATCAGTTTGTGGACTTCAGACCATATTTGTAGATCTTTGAAATTTTGAATGAAAGAAAGGAAGGAAGGAAGAAGAGAAAGTCTGTCTGTCTGGCTGTTCCACAAATGAATTCGATAACCAAAACACAAAGACTTAAATAATTAAAATTTGATGCACAGATTTAGCATCTAAGATGCAGATTTTTATCAAATTCTGAAGCAAATCTGTTGAAGGGTTGACGGTCTGTACAATCGTGTGCATGTATACGCAATAATTCATAAACGGAATGACTTAAATGAATGAAATTCAGTATGTTATCTTATGAATAGAATTGCAGTTTCGTGTTGAATTTCAATTCCAATAGGTTGGGGGGAAAAGCGTTCAATATTCATTCTCGTACCATGGATTCAAGAAAAGTGGTAGATGCACGCTAAAAATCTGTGTTCTTTTCTTAACTTTGTCATTGCCGTGTAAGATGCCCAATTTTATTCGGGGGGATTATACCTTTATTGCTGAATATGCGAGAAAGTTTCGGAGAGACCACTCAAACTGATTCAGATTAGAAGTACAGCAAAACCTGTTTTGTGTGGCCCTTTTTTATGTGATTTTATTTTTTTGTGATTTTTTTTATGCTTTATATGAATTTCAACGGCGTTGGCACCACTGTAATGTTTTCTGTCAGTGTACATGTACACTTCAAGACGCTCTGTTCATTTGTTTCAAACAGTCTCCCGACAATGCACATTCGATCATTTTCGCTCGATGCGTTGGCAGCATACTCTTCGTTTTCCGAGCTTTATCCACGAATCACGTGTTTAAGGATTCATTTCATAGTGAGATTAAAGTTAAATGAATAAATTGCTTTTGATTCTATTTGTATATAATTTTTGTGATTTTTATTTTATTTTTAGACACAAGTTCTCGATTAAAACGAATAATTGTAGCCAAAAAAAGTTAAAAGAAAGACAATTCCATTAGAAACAAAAATTCTAATATTAAATAGATTATCAGTCTATCTCCGTTTTGGATTACGACTCGTAGCAGTGAATTATGTAATGGGCATTCTGAAAACTTCTCCATGTATACAATAAGAAATTAAATGTTTTAAAATGTTTCCATGTGTGATTTAATTAGTTATTTTGCTTCGTAGAGGCACTTTCCCATGTGCCCATTTCGTAAATAATTGATATATATTCTTAGTGCAACTTTTTTATGCGGTACCTGTCGGCCGCATAAAAAAATTTCTGTAGTATGCCGTACACATTTTTTATTATATGTAAGTATTTATGAAATTTTCGAATATATTTTTGTGCAGCTTCTTTTATGCCGTCCCTATCTATCGCATAAAAATAGTTTTTACTGTGCTAAACAGCAATTGTAATCAGAGTACTTACTATATTGTCTTTGTTATTCGCAAAATTTATGTCATTTATGAGATTTACCAACGCATTTTTCATCTATTTGAATCTGCATTACACACTTGCATCATTCAGGCCTTGAAAATCTTGGTAACGATATTTTGACGTGGTAATGTTTCCCATATCCAACTCATTTTCTTTCCACTCTCCGTCTCATTATTTGCTTTTGAATTTAGTATCGTAGCAACATTGTATTGACGGTAATAGAATGAAATTTTGAAATGAAGGGAACTGGACCGAGAGGAATATGTTATATAAATCGTAATAAAACTCAATTATTCGAACTGAGTTCAAACATTCATTTTTAATGATGTAGTTTTCTAAATCTCCGAGAGAAAAGTTTCTGGCACGCATCACATTGCACGGAGGAAACGGATTGCATTCTGTTCTTGATTCTTCCTCAATCTCATTTTTTTTCTAAATAAACAAAAAATTTAAAAAAATGGGCAGATTTTTAAGACGAACTGGACCTTTCTTTATTTATCCGGCATGACGTTTCGATTTTTGTGACACCTGATCTACATACCCGAGTCACCAAATTCTCGTTCCCGTTACCCAATCGCACTGTTCGTTTGAAACGCACTTGTCCTGGTGTGCTAATGGGCGTGTCATCCTCAATCGATTCGCGGAAAGAGATGGATTAGTGGAGGCGAGGTTGGACAACCGTCTCTTTGGATGTCGATATCCAACTCCCACGGACTTTTATTCCTTCGTTCGCTGGAACATCCGCCAGCTGCTCTACTTAGTAGCCTTTCACACCACTTCAACCAGAAATTGAATACTCTAGTGCAATACTGCAAGTCGGAATTTCTAAAGTTATATCCAATATCGACAAAGAAAGGATGCAGTTTTTAAAACATCCTTTTGAATGTTAGGAAAATGAATGAAACTAACAAGACACCTTGGTTTTCGACTTCTTATTTCAACTCTGAAAAAATGACAGTTTTTGATAACTTTTGTTCTTTAATGAAAAGAATTTTTCAAATGGACTGCCTCACCTTCTAACTTATAATCGAGCCCTGTTCGAAATGAAAATATTCTGTTTTTGCCAGTATCTTTGTCAAATTCTGATTTTAAAGTTACAAAAACAATTCATAACTAACAACACTGAGTTTTAAATAAAATGGCAATAACAGGTGTACCAAATGGCTTTTAAATCTCCTTGTTACTGTAAAATTTGCATTCTATAACGAACAACATCAAAACATATCCCAGGCTAATTTTTCCATAAGTAATTAATAATTTATAAAGAATGCTTTTAAACTTCAATTGCAGAATAGGAGTGATTTCTTGAAGGTGAATCAATAAAATGATCTAAAATGAAAACTTTAATATCTTCTTCAGATGGATTGAGATAGTTTCAAAATAGTTAGAAGATTTTATATACAATGAAGCAACTTTCATAAAAATTTTCCTAATGCTTCATAATATTTAGGATTGGACATAATTTATAAAAAAAAATCAATTAGATATTTGAATTTCTATATTGTACAAACTATTTATAAATTTTATATATGCAATATATTGTTGAGGAGAGACAGACTATGGAATAGACATTATTAATAATTTCTTCATTCAACGTACATTATTGGTAATTTATTCTTCTTACGAACACAGAACCGATAAAATATCAAAAAAGATACAAATTCAATTTTTATTCAGAAAGGCGTATTACGCATAGGACATTCCAAAGAAAATTGAAAATTTTCAAATCTGTGATTCCGAGAAACGAATGAACTATAATGATATGAAAAATCAAAATACCAATTTGTGATAGTATCAGAAATTAATTTAACTGAGTACGCGGGGCCTCTGGGCTCACTTTGTATATTTTAAAATATAAAGTAAAAAAGTTTCCAAATTATGTATCGACCCCATTGGATATGTTCAGTCCTATGCAACGGTTAAATCACCAATCGCATTCGATCAGTTGAGACGGGAGGCTGTTTATAAAAGGAAGTATGTTGTGTATTATTTTTTGCATACAGCTTGAGATAATAAATGATTCAAACTAGTATGTTATATTATTTTATTTGTTCAATAATTATAACCAGATAACTTTTGTTTGTTTGTTTGTTTAGACTGATTTTTTTAGACTAAGCAAAAAATATTCAAAGATATACCCTATTTCAATAACCGATTTGGCTCGACTAGATTCTATGCATTGGGTAACCTAAATTTCTAAGGTAAAACAGCAGTTTCATCAATCTTCAAGCCATCACAACTGAACTACTAATATATATAATAGTGGCATGATAAGATTAGCAAAATGCCTGAAGTCCATGTTACTATAAGAGCTCCGGTCCATGATGTTATTACTATAATCTGGGATTAAAAATTGTAGTCCCACACTAAAAATATTTCAGAGATCTATACTACTTTTGCAATAATGCTCTAATAAAGATTTTTTACTATAAGAACAGCTCTGGATGTTTTCAAAGTTTAGTTTAGTTATATTAACGTCCCATTTTAAAGCAACACTAGGGCTATTTTTGGGACGGAATTCGTAATTTTGAACAGCAGTCAGATGGCGAGGACAAAGCCTGAGCTGGCACCTCTTTCCCAAGCTTCCGAATTACACCAGAGTACATTCAGCCCCGACGGATTTAACGTGCACAAGACTTGCTTACACGACGATTCTTCTGTGGAACCGGGTCTCGAGCATGAAGCCCTCTGGTTCCAAAACCGAGACCTAACCACCAGGCCATTGTGGCCCTGGAGGATTTCAAAAATAATCTTTTCGTGGCATAAAGGGCCGAGAAACTGTCTATCAGAAACAATATTTTTTTTTCTGGAACAAAGAGGCCATCATTGACTTGACAGATCCGGAAAGATTTTACAATAAAGATGGAAATGAGGGAACGAAATCGATAAAAGATGAAATGTAAAAACAATATGGTTGTTAAATGTAATGATCTCAACTGCAGAATAAAACAAAACTTACTGCTTATAAAACAGAATTCTAGAAATTACAAAGTTTTAAATTGAAATAAGCAAGAAAATAATTTTTATTGAGTAGGATGCAGTGTGAATGTCAATACGCATATAAATTAACATACATTTTGAAAACATTTTAATATTTTCTATCATTTTTAAATGCAATTCTATTTAATAAGCTCGAGCTTAAAATGGATTAAAAAAGATTTATGATATGCTAATTCGCCGAAATTAAAATTTTAATATTACTAATATATGAGACAAAATTAGATCGAACATTTAAAGAAACTGCAGCTTTTTGACCTAATTCTGTTTTCTATTTTTGTAATTTTAAAACTTTAATGCCCCCAATTAGTATAACAAGAAGTCTTTTATAAAAGACGTATTAAAAGGTACTACGTGACTACAAATTCAGCTCAAACTGAACTGAAAAGAATAAAGAGCTGCGCAAAGAGAAAAAGCGAAAGTAAAAATGTCTAAAGAAAGAAACTTCGACACTATCAAACCTGCGAGAGTGATAGATGGCATTGAGTTGATATTTCAACGAAACAAAAGGCGTTGATATCAATTGTTTTTCAATTAATTTTTATACGTGATTTAAGGCAAAGAAATAATCATACAGAAATGAAAAGCTTGTCAAAAAAATCTAACTTTATACATTTTAAGATGATATAAAAGTAATGATTGTGCAATATTTTGCTCTAATTTATGGCGGATAATGTATAGTCTTTCAACCCAAATTTCACCCATTTAGAGGATCGTAGAAACCATTTGATACCGAAGTAATTCCTTCTGGAGGTAATTTCAGTCGAATCCGGCAATGTGCGTGGAATTCTAATATATATATATATATATATATATATATATATATATATATATATATATATATATATATAATGTTTAAAAAATGTAAAATTTCTTCTTTTTTTTTATTTGCATGTTTAAACCTTATAGAATTCTACATTTACCTTGATGGTTTCGGACGAATCGATTTGAATATTGTTACAAATCTGCAATGCTGCTTCCCAGCACAGTTATTTCAATTATTGGGAAAAGTCTGTCTTACGTTCAGCTCTATTGAATGCTGATTGGATGACGAATCAGTGATCCTAGGGCTTGGTGACCATTTGGGCAACTTGGCAACAAATTTGACTGCTTTGGCTACAAAATAGATAATACTGGAATCTTCCAGAATTTTAGCGGTTGAATCAATAGGATCCGAGATATGTTTGATTGTTCGAGAACTTTCTCTGCCGTATCTCTGGAACTATAAAAGACCTAGACCTAGCTGGAGTCAGTCTTTGAGTTCAACTTTGGTTAATAGTTGAACGAGTTCTCTCCCTCAGCGCTTCGAGCTGCTTATCGTGCTGCTTGCATACTGTTGTTTGCTAGAAGCGCAGCTGTGTATTGCTTGTGTGCGTCTCGGCTGTGTATGTGTTATCTGTGCTGTCATGACTTCATGTTAATAAATTCCTAGTTCGTTACTTAGACCTGTTGACTGTGCGTCTCCAGTAGCTTTTAATAATTGACTTTATATACGTAACCTTTAACTTTATTTTTAAATAATATTTTTATATAAATATTTTTATGATTAATAAAAAGCTTTATATAATTTTATATAAATTTTATTATGAATACCTCTAATTTTTGCTCTTAAATAAGAGTATAAAAAAATTTTAATTGCACTTTGGGGATAATTATTTAAATATTTAATCTTACTTTTGTGAAAGGCATGGAAATAATTTTATGCCATGAATACTGGTTATACCAGCTAGTATTAAAACATAAAGAAATCCTAAAATGTAGTAAATGATTGGAAAAAAGTTGCTATTTTGCTGTACCCTTAAACTATTATACTCTAAAAACTGTTTTTATTAAATTTTATTTCTATCCCACTCTGGATCTCATTCCCAATGCCTTGTATTTCCAAGTTTTTGCTGACACTATAACAAACTGAAATTGAAATGTTCAACAGATTGTTAAGATTTTTTTTTCTTTTTGTTACTAAGCAGGCCCTCTCTATTCAGTCACTAAGTAAAGAGATCTTTTCTGGGAGATTGTGCCTAATTGGTCGTTCTGTTGCACACAGAGAAGGAAAAAAAAACATTTTTTTTTTTAACAGAAAAAGAACTTTCTGTCTCTCAAGTAGCATGAGTTTAAATAAAAACATATAAATCTCGGCAATGGGGACCGAAAATCAATCATTTAAAAAAATTCAAAGCCACGAGCAGTTGAAAGGAAACAGCTGCTCTCTCCCTCTCAAAAAAAAAAGAAGAAAAAGAAATTTCACTCCTAAATGGATTGTGAAATAATAGATAAAAATGTTCGAAACATTCTTTTTCTTTCGGACTGAAAAAGTTGGAAAATGAGTGATGAAGGCTCCTGCCAAAACTCGATACATTCCCCGGCGCTCCTCGGAAAAGGAAACTTTTCCTGGCATGGGCAATTTTTCTTCTGGAGGGAGAAGGGTTGTTGCATCCATCTCGATATATTTCTAGAGTTCGTCACAGAATGGTAAAATGTGAGAGAAAAATATCTTTGAAAAATGTAGTTATAAAAAATAGAGCATAATAAGGTGCGAGTATTTCCTTCTAAACTCAAAATACCAATCTTTTTACTTCTGGTTATTCATTTTGGCGATTGATTTGTGCTAAAGCACATTAAACAATCATAGAAAAGGAATATAATGAATACTGTAGTAAAATTTGTTTCATAAACGAAATATTAAAAACATGCACATTTCAATCCATAGTCATAATTTGTAAATTTTATGCGTTTATTACATTTTGAATGCTGATTAGCATTTTGGAAAATCATACCCCTCCCGAAATTCTCCGATTCACAAGTGACTAATGGAGGATTAGAGAATGTAAGCTTGCTTTGACTGGGGATTAAATTCAAACACATCACATAAGTCTACCTGTGCGGGTACAACAAAAGGAGATCCGATATCCAACGCAGGGATTATATAGTTCTGTGACGCTGGACTCAGGGTGGTTTATCGTCAAACATGGTTAGACCTTATAGGAATCGTTGGTGATTACCTAATAAAGGATCTCAGTGATGAACTAGTCATGGTGATTAAAAAAATATCTAGTAGAATGAATTTAGCAAACAAATAAAAAAGCGCAGTAAATGAAATTATGGTCCTAATTTCGAATGAAATGGTAAACAATGATAGGAAAACTTCGTGCTCATTGGGAATCTTTTGTTTGTGTACTTCAAAGCACAATGTATATCAGTCGGAGAGAAGAACAGTATTATTCTTAAATTCTCAATTTGAAATGGTCATATTTTAAGTCTATACCTGCATTATTCTTTTATACTCATTCAGATTTGAAGCATTTCTGTAAGTAATGAAAGAAACCAGGTATAATGGTACTCTTACACTCAAATATTAGATTTAAATTTTCGAGTCGTTTCATTAAAAAAATCTTTAATTAAAAAAGAATTTAGATTTATTTTTCTCAGTTATTCAATTGCTCTGCTTGACTGTTCTTGGTCACAGGGACAATATCCTAGTAGTGGTTCATTTTTCTATCGCGTAAAGTATTCGATGCTTATTGTTTAAATGATAGGTGAAATGGACGGTTTTTTTCCAGCTCGTTCACTTTTCAGATTAAGATTTCAGCATATTCCAATGTAAGGAACTCGGGAAAAGGGATGTCAGAAGAATTCAGATAGTCGAAAAAAATACTTAGACAATTTTTTATCTAAGAACATTTTATTTAATTTTTTGATTAAGTCTACATTGTATAAGTGCATCCAGAAGCCCGGGTATTAAATGATGATGGCTATTACCATATTTCACTGTATTTGGCGAAAAACGGATTTCCAATGGGATATTGTTTGTTTGGCCACGGATAATCACCCAGAATAATGACTTTAAATGCAAATGAGTCTTCCATCTGCATTAGGGTCAACATTTTCATCTTATCCGACCAGATTTTGCATCCACGTAAGTATTATATATATATCGGACTCCAAAAACCATGAATTCATCAGGATCGAAAATTTTGTTCATAACATGGAGTCCAATACAAAAATTAAAAATATTCTGCACTTGTCAAATGAAACAGCCGTAATAAACAAATGCCCAAAACTATCCATAATTAGGAATTGTACACTTTTTATTCAACAGCTAAAACAACGAATAATTATTCACTAGTTAAATTGAAATTTTAAATTATGTATTGAATAATAATTGACAATTCCCTTGATTCCTGAATCGAAAAAGTATTTCTTCAACTTTTGGGAGAGAATACTGCGCCATTTATATTTTGCTGACATAAGTATGGTTACGCACTTTCCAAACCATGTAAAGTATCATAAAAAGTAACGGTTTTGATAGAAATTTCATTATCGATTTCTACATCTACTTTTCATTCTACATCTGCTATTTTTTTCCGATTAATCAACAATTTCATTAAGTTAAGTTGCGCAGATAAACATGTGACAATCATTAAAGTTTATTCCAGGTGCGACTTCTTTCTGTATGACTTCTTCTGAAGGATCAAATAGAAAGACACATTCTTCATAATTTTTATCATCCATTTGTAGGTCTTTAACTTTTGCTTTCTGGAGGCATTTTTTCATTGACATTTTTAGAAACTGGTCCCAAGGCTGTCTCACAAAATATAGAGCATCCAAAACATTGGCTTTATATTTTCTTCCAATGACGTTATAAAATTTCTCATAAACAACTTTCAGTAATTAACTTTTACAAATCTAGTGGCTGAATCTAGTAGTGAATTACAATATCTAGTGTCTGAAACACATATCAAATGGATTACAACTTCGAGGTTTTTTTAAATTACAAATTGGAAGATGCGCGAGACATAGATCAATGTTATAGAAATTTTTGTTTTATGGATTTATCTAAAGACGTCAAAAAATCTGTAAATAAAGAAAAAGTCATACAGTATTTTTTTATTTTCTGTATATTTTATTAGTAAATCCTTTGCGTTTGTAAAAGAAAGTTACTTTTCTGCCTTTCCGAAAACATATGACTTCAACTTGTCAGTTCCATGAGCAATAATCGCAAACAAATCCGCAATCTTCATTTTACATTTTTTTTTCGCCAAATCATTTTTCTTTTCTGTAGCAAAGTGTTTGATCCTGTTGTAAGTCATAAAACCGTCCTCTTTCATCCGCATTAGAGATATTGAGTACCCTTCAGTCAGATTGAGCGACTTTTCTTTCCGATCTTTAAGAACATCTTCATTTGCATCCTCCTTTCCACTCCAAGATTTCTTCTGGGTTGTGTGGCATTTTTTCTTAAAACTATCGATCCAACCATTGGATGCACAGAAGTCTTTCACAATGTGCTTTTCTGCAAATCTAAGGACTTTTTTTCTTTAATCAGAGGCCCACTAATGGCTAATTTCTTGGCACAGTTTTACAGAACAGAAAGAGAACTTTTCAATGACTTCCTTCATTTCGATGATTTTTAATCCACATTCTGCTGATGCTCTTTAAATTTCTGTTCGTCTTTTGATAATTGTAATTAATGTCGACGTGGAGGTTTTAGGTCGTTTCACTAAAGCATTTTGTAGTTCTTCGTCTTTGTAGGATTCGCATAAAACGATTTCTCTCAACAAAAAATAACGTGTTTTCTGATAGTCTGCCAAGCTTCACATTGTTTCGAAAATCTAGTGTTTTACAAAACTTAGCATACATCACACCTCACATCTCTGCATTGTAGAGTGAGGTAAGAGAAGAAAGGCCTTCTCCGTTCTATTCATGTTAAACTCATTTTTCATGTGTTCCAAAGAAGATGGAACTGTAGTCATTTGAAAAGAAATCCAAAATTTTTCTATTAAATTTTTAGTTGTTGAAATAATTTATTAATTCGAGGTTTATATAGATAATAGTTTAATGTAATAGAAGTCCTCTATAATGTAAAAAACTTATATAACGTAATAGAAGTTTTTGGCTTCATTGGCTTTATTTGGCTTCATTTCATTTGCAGAAAATTTAAAATTGGTTAAATCGCGAAATTCGATAAGTAGAGATTCGTTAAATCGGGGCTTAACTATAAATAAATAGTGTAACAATTCGGTGACTTTTCCATTCTTTGTTTTTCTTCACATTGTTTTATCTCTGTTAACAATAGTGTAAGAATAGAAATAAACAGGAAACTTTGGTCCAAACAAACCTTTTTTTCATTCTCAAGTCATTCTTCTATAACTGTAGTGACTCGACTTCTTCGCTTTATCCGGAAAAGACAGCAAAATTTTCTTTACTGCAAAGAGGCACTTTTCCGCTTGGGCGCGCTTTCCTTGAACCAAGTATTGCCCCTCAGGGACTCTGGACTCAATTCCCCTGGGCATGCTCTGAGAGACTTTGGTCTGTAACTCAGGCCTTTAGATTCAAGAACTTTAGATCAATGGACCGAATTTGAGACTTACTCACAAAATAAGAAATACAACCTTTCTTACTTTCTCGATTAAAAACTATAAAAAAGTTACTATATGTTCACGAATTCACAAATATTAGACATCGCTAGATCTGAAAAAATTACTTCCGAAATTATGTCTGCTTGTGAGCATGATAATTCATAAACTTAAGGACAATGCAAGTTCGATTGCTATATCGCCATCAAAACTGCAGCTTTGAAGAAATGTGTGAGCGAGGAATCCGTCTGTGTCTCAAAAACACATCAAGTGAATTAAATGATATTCAGTAATGCAAGGCACTCTCTTCGTTATAATATAGTTATAATGTTATGTATATAAATGTTTAGGTTAAGTCCGAACAACAAAGAAGAAAGTCTGCAATCATAAAATATAGCAAAAAAATTTAGACATGCTTGTATTTAAATGATGTCAATCAAGAATTTTCTTGTTGATTGGAAAGAATCCCATAATCAATTAAAATAGAAGAAATTATAATTAATGACATTTTAGCACCTATATTTGCAGAGATTTTAAAAGTCGTTAATTGTTTCAGTTGCTCGCATAATCCTATTATAATGATTTATTTTTCCTATTATTTTTTTCTGCCCCCATGAATTAGAATCGTGTTTGGGAGGGAGGAAAGATGTTAGCGTCCAGCTTGTTATGTCTATTCAGGATGTTAGTAAAATCTTTTATTGATGTTTCTTTAACCCGTAACTGGAGACGCGAGTCAAAATGACTCCGTGTTGTTCATTAGATCTGACTATCACGTGGTATTTTGTCCTTGAATGCAATCATCTCCTCAGTACCTCCAAATTGTTCTCTCAGCAATATGTTGGCAAAGGTCTAAGTATGAACATGTGCGTATATCCAAGTTATCCTTTCTTCGAAGTTTTTCTTGTTATTGATGGTGTCATTGACTCCACTTCTCTGAAATTGCTTTTAATTTGAATAATGCAAAAAGGATAAAGAAATATTTTTAAAAAATTATTTTAAAATAAAGTATTCTTCATTTTGTTTGTTAAATTCTAACAGTCGTTAACGTAAGTGTCATTCCGTAATATCGAACCGAAGCAAATACTCATTAAAAGATTGTTTACTTTTTCTTATAACATCTTACTAACATTTGATATTATAACATTCGACATTTTTAATATTTTTGGTAACTACATGATTTCCAGAATGTATTGTGTTTCCAAAATAAATTTCAATGCTATTTTTTAAAGATAAAAAAGAAAACTAACAATGGAGTCATTTTGATTCCATGTTTCTGTCCGCGTGAGGAAATTTGTCTCCAATTACGGGTTAAATGGCATATAAACTTTCATTCAATCTAATTTTCAAAGTTTTTTTTTTCTTATAAAGTTAAAACCTGTTTAAACAAATTCCTTTGAATATGATTATAAGCTTTCTTATTTTATCTTATTTTTAGAATACAGATAAAAGTTTCCTTTTTTTTCATTCGTAATTATTTCTGATCATTCGCTGCCATAAAAAGCTTCTAATGCTTCTTTCGAAAAAAAATTTTTACAAAATATTCTGCTTGCAAAAATTTTACTGCACGTAAGTGAACATAAAACTAAAAGTCGTTTTCAATTTATTTTTTTTTAATGGAGAAAGATGATTCACTTAAATATAAACATAAAATAAATTTGCCTTATCATCAATATAAATCATTGCTCTCAAAATTAAACAGTAATTGCTCATAAAAAATTAAATTCTTTCGAAATTTTTTACTGACCGGAAAAAAAAATTTCCGAGGAATCCCATATAACTGAAGTGAAAAAAATTACCTCTTAGCTCCGTTACTTTGCTTCCTGTATTTTAATTTTAAATTTTTTTTTAGTTAAGTCCAAACAAGAAACTGAAAAGTATGTCATCTTCAAATCTTGAAGAGTGCGTTATTTAAATATGTCAAAGTCAATGACAGATTTTTTTTCTTTAAGTTCTCTTATAAGCTTTTTTTCTTGTGATTTTTTTTATATTTATAATCTTTTATTAGATATTTTTACCTGTATTTCAATGTTTGTTCATAGGAAGAAAATTTAAAATTAATAACTTTAGTTTGAAAGTGAGATATACTATCAGACCAAAAAAAAGGAGAAAATTTGTCAATGGGTGCATTCGTAGAAATTTAATTTGTATTTTTTTAAATTTATTTTAGTTTTTTGTAAATAAAAAGCAAAATTATTCTTTGTGATTACTTATAATCAATATGTGATTAATCTTAGCTACGATGGAAACAACTTGTCTATGCGTTTTTGAGTACCATTTCAATTATCGGAAAACAAAGATGAAGGCTTTGGAAATAATTAATGTTTATATTTCTGAAAAATGCTTAAAACGGGTGAGAGAATAGAGTCACTAAATGTACACAAATAATTTTAATTTCTTTACTACAGTTTTATTCTATTTTATCAGCTTAATTTATTATTCATGTCATTTTTACTATATTGTAAATCTAGTTAATCCGGATGACATTCCCCCTATTTATACCCTTGCTAGTTCAGTGATTTTTATTAGTTCGCAGAATAAAATGTATGATGGAGCATCTTTCGTGCCATATCATTTATTATTTTTCAATATTTTAAAATTACACATTAAATAAATAATATGTTTTTATATACATTAAATATATTATGCCAGAAAGTGGACAAATACCTTATATCCAGATAATTCATTTATCATATTAGATCTTTCCGTTATGAGAAAAACAGCGAGAATCGTCTCTCCAAAACTTTCTCGTATTATGTCAAATAAAGGTGCTATCCCATAGAATGTCTAACATATAATTGTATCATAGGCGTAAAATGGCTACGAATTATTAACCTTTGGCGTGAATTTAGGTTTCTTTTTACTGAATCTGTCATGTGATCTTTGATGAGTATTTTGGCTATTAATCCCCGATATGCGGTTAATGGTATCCGAAAATCGAATTTGTTTGGCGAGTTTTTCCAAACCGATAGAAGGGTAGCGGTAGCCTGGTGTTAAGGTCTCAACATCGGAACTGGAAAGTTTCAAGTTTGAGGCCCGATTCCACCGAAGAACCGTTGTGTAAGCGGCCCATTAAATCCGTCGGGGCCAAACGTCCTCCAGCTCGTGGGACGCGGAAGTTTGGAGAGAGAGATGACAGCTCAGGTGTCGTCCTCGTCATATGACCTTGGTTCAAAATCACGAGGGCCGTATCAAAATAGCCTTACTGTTGCTTTAAAATGGGATGTTAATATAACTAAACTAAACTAAAACCAAACCGATTGAAACTAAAATGTTTTTTTTTATTTATCTTTGACATAGACAAATATAATGACAAAAATCGTCCGGGAAGATCTGGGAAGTGGAAATTCATCCTATTCTCAGCTTCGAATTTTTTGAGAATTACAATACTTTCTCTGCGTTTCGTATACGAGAAAATAAAAAGGAACGGTAACAACTGAGATAGTAAATAAGCGTAGACAGACAAATATTTAAGTAAACAATTCAAAATTATTAATTGCCCGACATCTGCAGATGTGAAGAACTTCGATGAAATATACGAGAAATTCGAGAGAGGAGCATCCGAATAATTGTAGTCATGATCCCAAACAAATATTTTTCAAACTTTTGAGCCATTCACAAAATCAAGTTTTCAGATGTCGCAGCACCTACGAATTTCATCTTTTGTACTTTTATGGGCTCGAAATGTTTTGAATTGAAAGAGAGAAATGAAATTACTATCTGAAAATAAACGGAAAGTGTTTCTGGTCAATCATAATTCAATCTTTTCCCGAGAGCAATCCAAGATTTCCTCATTTTAAAAACGCAGATAAATTTCGCAAATCTAATTCTCGTATCTTCCCATCTTCACGCTGAAATAAGAATGGATGGGTTTTCTTTTTCGCCAAAAGCACAAATGCTCCACAATGCTTTCGCCAAAAGCACAAAAGCAATTTTCTGCAGTGGTGGAGAGTCATAAAAAGAACCGTTTGGAGTTGTTATTTAATTTCCTTTCAGAACAGAAAATATTTGTATAGGCAAAAACATTGAATGGCGGGGATAATTTATGATGTATATTTTATTTTAAAGTGGCGTCTTCTACTGAAAAAAAAGGTTTTTCTTTCTCTTTCACTTTTTGGTTGTGGATATGCACATTTATGAGTTTCTACCGTAAAGATATTTATTAAAGTTCATAAGAATATTTTTAATTAACAAATAACTTTATATTTTTTATGTTACAGCAATTAAACTTGCGATAGACAGCTCATTAGACATATTAAGTTATTTTACCATGCGTCATAATAAAACGTTAAAAAGATATGTACATTTGAGTTAAAAACAGTATATATATATATATATATATATATATATATATATATATATATATATATATATATATATATATATATATATATATATATATTTGAATAGTTGCAACTGAACAAACCTTCACTTCATTCGTTCCAAAAAATTTTCGGTTGTGGTTCCCTACAGATCTGATATCTTGCATTTTTTTTTTCAAATAATTATTAAAAATAAATATTAGTATTCAGGCAAATAAATAGAAATAGAAAAAAATAAAAATAAAAATAAAAAAATAAATAGAAAGTATTCAGGTAAAAATAATTATTAAAACTTCGATTTTAGAACAATAATAAATGGGCACTCCTTTGAATTCATCACATACTTGTTGACAGATTAGTGTGTGTGTGTGTGTGTGCGTGCGTGTCATGAATGTACTCCAGTGTAATTACGTGCTGCTCTTCTCTCAACAGGTGTCTCAGAGGGATGTAAGGAGTCGTGGAACGTGTCCGTTGTGTTGATCTCGTGGCGTCCCCCCGCTGTGCGTGTCCACTGGCACTTCATTCCCACCAACTACTCCGTCGCCAGATTCGAGCTCACTTACCGTCCACTCAATGCCAGGTAAGTATCCCCCCCCCCACCTATCTGTGCATAACTAGAGTCAAATCATTCCAAGAATGAATTTACTAAAGATATAGAGAGGCACAAAATGCTTATCCTGATTTTAATGCTTTAATAGAATGCAAATTACTTGCTATCTTTATTTAGAATATAGATGCTTCGACTTGCAATATTCTCAAGTTGTGAGTGCAGCCGTTATTGATTCTTATTATACGCTCCTCTTCTAGAGCGGTTTCATAATTTTGAACTACATAATTTGACCAAATGTGTGTAGATTTTGGTTAACTCTATGGTAAGCACTAGAAATGTTTTAAAGTCGATAGCTACCATACCTAATGGAGCCCCTTCTTTTCAGAGGGTGGAAATTTGTATCAAATCCTTCAAAGGCAACAGATTTTCCTGCTTTTTTGCATTAAAAGAATCTGCATTAAGAATAAAATTTCTCATTTTCTGACTTCCCTCGTAGTTATAAGAAGACTCCTAGATAGCGACGGTAAAGTAAAAGGCACTAAAAAACTTCTTTCTAACTACTTTCTGATCGGAATCCAGAATCTCGAAAACAATCTTGTGAAGAATTACTAATTGATCTTTTGTGATTTTTAAGAATTACAAAGTCAAGGAAGTGCAATATGTAGTTTATATAAATATCATAACTAGCTCCTAACACAAAGCACCTTTAATTGCCAAATTATTAAATTAAAGCAGGCTATATGCACTTTCCTATTCGATTGCATATCCACAACTTATTTCTTTGTTTTAAATGATGAGGCTTAAGGCATTCAAAAACTTATTGGTAAGGAGTACTGATCTGCACACAGTGGGCAGACGTTATGCACAACAAGGCACATTGTACATCTGACAAATGTGTGAACTGTAAAAAAGCTCATATACCATACTGAAGGAATTGTTTCAGCATGGATACTTGAAAAAGAGATAATCAGCACAAAGATTTAAAAAAAACATGTATCATATACTAAATTTTAAACACTTGTTAAATCCTTAACCCCTCCGGCACTAAATGTGCTTCCTTATAGCTGATCAAAGTGAAGCAGCCAAAATCGCCATACATGCTGAACACTTTTATATCTTTAAGAAAATCTTTTACAATTACTAAAATACATTTTGGTTCTGATCTACTTATTTCATTTGCTACACAAATCGAATAAGTGTCTATTCCAATATGTGATATCGTTCCAATTTGACAGCATTTATCTGATTGTCAACTAAGTAACACAGCAAAAAAGGAACCTTCTACAGTTGAAAAACCTATTTTCTTCCGGAATTTTATTCATCCCCCCACCCCTCTTAACCCTGGGAATATTTTCAATTCTGTTATTACCTTTTCCAATCTTTTAGCAAATGTAACTATTTTTTATTTAATATGGATATTTTTTAAGAAAATATTGTAGTATTCAATATCAACATGGAAATTTTTACTTCTATCATAATTATTTCTATCATGTGCTTGACCCAGCATAGCCAAATCTGGTTCTTTTGCCACTAAAGAAATTAATCAACTTTAAGATGTACATTAGTTGTATTTAGTAGTATGTATACGCCAGCATATACAACGTACAAACATATAAAATATAATTCGTCATTACATTTTTTTAAATCTTGAATTTACTGGAAACACAGCTAAATACAATAAAAATTTTAGGCTAGTAGGAATTAAAATAAGTTATATTCCAAGCAAATATCAATACTGTCAAGAAACCCCATCATTTTCAGGTCTTGCTTGTTCGGCGCAGCAATGTTTCGAATTTTTTGGCTCCTTTCCACAAGCTCTGGTCTTAGGATCAGCCAAAATATCTCTCATTACATAAGCGGTCAGTGCGTCCAGTCCTCTAAGGCGTAAACGTAGTCATGGCATCGAAACAAAATTATCAGAATGAAGACACAGCAGAACGGTCAACTACATTTCCTCTAGGAAGGACAGACGATCCACAATATATTAATAGAATGAACACTGATCTCATCCCAGGGATGTAAGAAGAATGACATTTCCGCAGATATACATTGTCATTACGTTTTATGCCTGATTAGGGAAGTCTTACGACAGCAAGGATGGAGATGCAGAATTAATCCAGTCTAAATGTTATGAAAAGAATAAAATTATGATAGATATTCATAAGAGAATTTTATTGCTGTAAGTTGCTATGCTGGTCATCTAAAGAAGCCATTATATTTGTTCCCAGATATCGAATTAGACAAGGAAAAAGAAGGTAAAAATTTTTAAACATTGATTTTTGGCGTTTGAAAAATTATTATTCTGAAAGCGAAAGTTAGAGGTATAATGAAGAACTACAAAATGAGATGTAGAATATAAAGATCCTAATTTTATTAAATCAGAAGCAAATTTTAAAACAGTATAAATTTGGAAATTATTATTATTATAATTTGAGAGAAATTTATGAAATTCCAGATAAGTTCTATTTATATTGCACAGAAGAGAATACCTGATATAAATTTCAGATCAATACTAGTATTATTTTTTGAAAAATTCTAGTATTCGTAGCCAAAGAACAGGATTGTCGAAAAATCTCTAAATATTTCTCTGTGTGTCCAAAATAGCAAATAGGGAAGCAGTGCTGCTCCAAAAGTGCTACGGTACCATTTCAGTGGAATTATAATGATCATTTTCAAAAATAAGTAAATAAATAAAAAGATTAAAATTAAAAAAATAAATTCTAAAAAAATACTGTGGTGATAAATACTGTTGGGCTTAATAATTGAGACAATGCTAACAAATTTAATTTTCATCACTTTTTTCTCAAAATCGACCGATATAAAACTATCTAACTTTTTTTCAGTCCTTGAATTGAGATGTATGGAAAAGTATTTACCCGCATCTTTTGAGGAACTCTCCCTTTTTTTTTTCTTTCCTTTTCAGTAAAGCTAAATTTTTTTTTAAATTCAACTTGCAGGTATCGATCAGAAATTTTTACCAAATATTTTGTTTTGATTAACACTACTTGAGTGATAATCTTAAAATTATGCTTAAAATTAATAATAATAAAATATTTTCTTAAATTTACACTTTTTTTATTGATAGCCCAATGTTCGACAGCTCGATCTTTTTAATATCTAGTACTTTTCTTATACTTTCCATTGTACAGCGAAAACACAATGTTTCAACCTTTTCACTCTCTTCTCTTTTTGTTTGGGCTCACACATAGTGCCTATTTCGGATATCCCATCAAGTTGAAGAATAAAATTGCTATCTTGTTCTATTTTCGTATCAAAGTACAATTCGAATAGAATAGAATTGTTTTAAAAATTTTTTTCGCTATAACGTCATGCAGAGTTAATCATTTGCATCACTGTAATCCTTCACACCTGTATGGAATAATTGCTAATAAACTGTTTCGTATTAATTTGTTAAAAAGAGTTCTATTCGCGCAATAGCTATCTTCAGAGATTTTCGAAAATTGAAGATGAGTTAAGTTTGGATTTCCATCATTTACTACCATAGGCTGGAAATCCGAATTGCTAGATCATCCCGCTTTAAAGTAACGTTTTTTTAACTTTATTTTGTTTATTTATATATTTTATATTATATGCCATTGCAATCGTTAAAGATAAAAATGAGTTTATAGTGAAAACTAAATTTCATTTATAAATTTCTAATTTTTTTTTTTTTTTTGAAAGTGGGCATTTATTTTGGTAAGTTATTCTAATCACACTTTCATTAAAATGGAATAGAAAAATCTATGATCAATTAAATGAAAAAAAAAACATAAGGCTAAAAGTTTTGCAGGATTGTAGAAATAAAACAATCTGTACAAAAAAAATTAGCTACGTTTTATTGAAAATTTAAGAATTAACATAATACTGATTTTAAAAAAAAAATACAGAACATATCCTCTGAAACATTCCAGATCCTAATTGCACCTGACGAAGAATTCAACATTAATCAATTATTCGTTCAAGAATGCAATGCGATGCAAAGAATTCAATGGAAATGACTAACAAGCCATGACTTTTCTACATTTGTTCCGCCCTCTCATTGCTCCAATCACGAGACAAGGCAAATCTAGCCTTGGGAGACTGAGACGGCCATCGCAATTGAGGTTCTGCCATCCGAGCAGAAAATGAATCGTCTCACCCGCCTATCCCCCCTCCCAAGATGTAATCACCCTCTCACAATCGGCTATCCTCCAACCAGAAGCTTTAAGTAATTGCTCCGAACGACTTCCAGGGCCTTACGCTGTAATTGACATTAAGCGAATTAATGCAATTGAAAATACCGATGCCGAGTGGTATTAAGCTAATAGCATCAGGCAGGCTCGTTCTCTTTCGAAAATAAGAAAATCTTTCGTTAGGAAATTTAAATCTGTCCAGAAATACTGACTTCGTAAGCATAGCTCTATTGTCATGGACAACGGTGAAGATCATTATTTTGTGTCATTATATCATTAAGAGTGTTTCAAGCTTTTGTTATTTGAAAGACCTAGGATATTCGAGACAAATCAATAAAAGCGTTATTTTTTTTTAATTTTCCAAGAAAATAATAAATCTTTAATATCATAACTGTTTAAAGCTTTTTGTGATCTGCTATAGAAAGAAAAGGTAACCTAACTTTAAAAAAAATTCCATCTGGAAATATTGATGGGTTTCCACATTTTAGACTTCCGTTTTCGTGCGCTTTCGTATTATTGCGATAACTTAAAAACAAAATAAAATGAGTGAACAGTATTTAACATCCATTTTAACATCAAAATTGCAATTTCCTATCCAATTTTATACGAAATCCTGGAAACGGAAGGATGTCTTCCGCCTTGTCGAATTTCAAGTAAATGCAATTTCTCAAAAGCACAATTAGACATTAAAATTCACTTTGTGTCTTGCCACTACACATATAAATTGGATTCAATCAATCAAAAAGATTGGATTCAATCAATCGAAAAGAGTCTAAAACACATATTTGGTTGTCTTCGCTATACTACAAAACACATACCCGACATATCGTATATGTTGAAGAGGAGCACTTGGCCTGACTGTTAACAGCGGTGTAAGCACAAAACTGATGTAATAACATCATATAATCTGTTGAAGTCAGTCTCAAAGCACAGACCAACATATTGTGTATGTTGAGGAGGGCTCTGTTTACATTAGTGATGTAAACTGGTGTAATAACACCAAATAATCTGTTGCGATTAGTTCCAAATTCCTACCTCGAGTAAATAGGTAAAATCTGTGAATATTATTCCGGTGCATTGCACCGAAACTTTCTTGAGTTGAATTTCCTAAAAATTATCCTATCTCAATAGTCCTAAACATTTTGAACTAAAAAGGACGGATTTATTTATTTGTCTGTTTGCACAGGTTAATCGACCTACCACAAGGTGCAAAATTGTTGCAGGAAAGATGTTGTTCCAAATAGTAATTTCTGTGGGATATCAAAAAAAGATTTTCAATATACTTGAAAAATCAAATAAAATTAATCTCATTTTTAAGACATAGAAGATCAAATCTATAGTCCCTAACGTATTTCTGCACAGGTATTGCAAATATTACGATCTTCTGATTTGATGCATCCCTGCGGAAATCCGGAGAACCCATTTTTGGAATTATCTTTAAAACCTCTGTTTCAAAGTTTTCAAAGATTGTAGTACTTTATATCTGTATATTTCGTACATGAGGCAGTAAAAATGGAAATGCTTAAACTTCAACTAATATAAAAAAAACTTTTTTGCTGAAATGAATATTTTTTATTTAGAACAGAAAATTAATTCTTTCGGCATTGGTATTTTATGTGTACTACAGAATATTTTTGATAATTTAGGTAATAAGTCAGAAGATTATGCAATAAAACATTAATAAAAAAGCAATTTTCAAGCATTCAAAACACTAAAATATTTTTATACATCCAATTATATTATATTAAAGTTTTAGAATGGAATTTTGTAGGCAAAGCATTTTTTGTGTTCATCGCTTGTTAATGTAATCATGGGAAAATAAAAGGCCCATGCAACTCAGAAATGAAGCCTGTATTCGTGTAATTAGGAAACAGTTGTTTCTAGAACAGAGTACATTAAAATTATTTCTTTGTTGCATATAACGACATTTTTTATTGATCCCAAATAATTTATTACATTTGTAATGTTAAAAAGTATTGGATTTAATTTTACCACTTACCATGGCTGTAAAGCTGAAATAATTCGCGCATTTAACGGTTTTTGAGCAAGAAGAATTCAATTTCACTAAGGCATCCGTAACTATGTTGAAAAAAAAACTTTCTTGCTAATAGGTGCAATCAACTCGGAAATCTTAGCGCCTCTGTGTTAAAAGTAAAAAGAGCACTGTTTATCTCCCCCTATCCCCTTAGTCGTGTGGGGGGAAAAAGCCGAATTCTCAGAATCCCAGCTAGCCCAAACCGTAGTGTTAAGTTGCCGTAATTGCATTCTAAAAATTTGGTATTCTTTTGAGTCTTTTCATAAGTTCTGGATGTTCAAATTATAGCATAAAAAATAAAGATATTTTTTATTTGGAAAAAAGTGGAGGTTCTCAAAAAAGCCAAAGTTTACAATGGCAGTAAAGCTGATTTTGTTACATTATTAGAAACTCTATATTCAGCTTTGAAAAAGATTTTAAAGAAGCAAATGCTGTGAATCGAAATTCGCAAAAGATGAGAAAATGGGTCAAACAGAATTTTTCAAAATGTTCATTGTTTGAAAAGTTAAAAAATTTCTTGTTTCAAGAAAATTAATGCAAAAAAATTTTCTAAAAAATACCCACGTATCGAAAAAGAAGGCAGTAAAAATGGCTTCTCAACTGATAATTCAGAGATTTCCATCTTCATGGATAGATTGTTTTAAGAAGAGGCAGAATTCATCATTGAAGTTTTTTGAGACAAGTCTGCTGCAGTCGATTCCGAGACTGTCCAAGAATGGTTGGAAAAAACTTTACAGTTCTTCATGCAACAATATTCGAATACAAAATGTGGTTTTCCGGAAATCAGAGGAGATGAATTTAAAAATGAAAGTTAAAAGTCAAAATTATTCCTCGTTTCGGATTACTTTGAGGATCATATATTTTCTATCGAAACGTCTTTGCAACAGAGGTTCCGATTCCTTTGAGAGACACAGAATTAGATCATTCGAGCGATGATCAAGATGCTAATGAAGTACGTAGAATCCCCCTGCAAAAGAAGTCTTTCAATATTTGAAAATAGTGAAATTGTTCCTTTCAGTTACTAAAAGTCAAAAGAATAGTTTGGGAAAATGCATATGTGTTGAGAATGGAATTCGGGATGTAGCTGATAGAAACGATGCACAGTGTACTAGGGGCTTGCATGTATTTTAATCATTTTTTCACTTTAAAAAAGGCATTTATTGAGAAAAATTGGTGCAATTTATATATTAATCAAAATAATTTCCATCATTTTCTACAACTTTTTCGCATTTTCGTCTGATATGTCTTGCAATGGATTATGTTCAAATCTTTTTGGTCCTCTAGTCCGTTCTTTGTCATTGACATCGAAATCACCACTCTTAAATCGTTGGAATTAAAACCGTCAATTGGGATATGACGTAACAGCATCACCATAAGTTTCTAAAAGTGTCTGATGGGTTTCGGCAGCAGATTTCTTCAAATCAAAGAAAAGAAAGCAATGAATGTCGAAAATACAATTTGGATCGTTCCATGATTAGTGTCTTTATACATTGAAGAACTCAATAATACTAAATGGGAATAACAATAAAGTAATAGCAAAATGGTAAAACCCAAAACCATTGTTGTTTACATAGATACTTCGCATATTTACCAATAGATGTCGCTGATTAAAATACATGAATGCACCTAATAGAATATTTTTTACCTACCATTATTTGGCCTTTTTCCCGCGTATAGCTTTGATTTCTTTTCGATCACTTGAATGTCGTTAAATCGAGGTTATACTGTATTTACAACAGTGAATCTTAACTAACAATAAAGAAGCAGGTTTATCTCTATCGGCAGTCTAAAGCTCAGTCCGTTTGACTCAATGCTAACAAATTCTAAAACTTAATTTACCTCGAAATGTATAAATATACATCTCGGAGAGATTTTTTTCTTTTTTTTAGATTTAGATTAGGCCAATTTTAATTAGAAATTAAACGTGTTGATGACGTTTCTCCCCTATAGCTTTCCGAAAACATTATTGCACTATGTTTCTTAGACCATTTATGGGTCGCGGTGACCTGGTGGTAAGGTCTCGGCTTCGGAACCGGAGGGTTTCAGGCTCGAAACCCGATTCCACCGAAAAAACGTCGTGTAAGCGGGTCTGGTGCACGCTAAATCCGCCAGGGCCAAACGTCCTCCCGCTGATGTGATGTACAAATTTAGAGAGGAGGTCCAGCTCAGATGTCTTCCTCGTGATCTGATCGCTGTTCCAAATTACAAGGGCCTCCCAAAATGGACCTAATATTGGTTTGAAACGGGTCGTGAATATATTTAAATTAAACTAAATCTTACACCATTTAAAGGCTTTTTGGTGTTGCCAATTGAAATAGACAACAGATTTTTCCCTTACATCATAATAATTTTTATTTATTTATTCATTTTTCACAATTTGTCCAGTTATACGAAATTGGGAAAAAGAAATATTTTATCCATAGACTGCCTCGAAGTTGGTGATGGTATACTCGGTCATTTCTATTAATGATAAAAGTGGATGTGTCGGTCTGTTTATGTGTCCTTTAACGTTCTACAGAGCACCTTTATATATCCAGAGCTGTGAAAATGTGCACAAATCGACTATGGTGAATGGGAATTTTTTATATAATTTCAAATGACTAAGAATAAAGCAGAAGTTTTCTACCATAATTTCCTAAAATATTGTTGAGCATTATTGATTTTCGTATTAGCTTGAAATTCTAAAATTATGATATTAAAAGTAACATCCTGATAATTTTTTTGCATCTCAGATTTCTATTTCATCTTAAATAACATAAACGTAATTCAATTATAATTTTTTTCACATTATTTATAAATATATTCTTATAAAAAATAATCAATGTTTTCCTGGAAGCTATTTCAACTGAAATTTTAGGCATCGAAACTTTTCCAAATAACGTCCCAACAGCCATTTTTGTTGTTGTTCACTTTATTCTCATTACATTTCTTTGCAAAGCTCTAGTAATCTTTCTGAAAGAACTACAACAAAGAAATTCTGGTTTGAATAATTTATAATGCAAGGCTTTTGAATGCAATGCTTTTCTTCATGGCCCTGCTTTTGTAATCAGAACCGATTATTCGATGATAGTGCCCCATCTTCAGCTTTTGGAATAAAGAAATAAATTTCACCGTCAATCATATTTAAAAAAAGCAAACAGTTCGATCGACGCTCGAATGTCTTGTCTAAATCCATTCATTCATTCTTCCTCGCTTCTAAAGCAGAAAAGGCAGCGAGCGGCATTTGCGTAGAGAAGAATACCAATTGTCATTAGGACATTTCCTTCAGAAAATGAGCGGAAGAGCTTCGGACTAAAATGAAGGGAAGATCTCACGGGCGATTCACGGATGAATTATTCCACTGAAAGAAATTCTATTCAAACTAAAAGATGAAGTATTAGAAACTTCGTCGCACATTTTTTCACTTCAAAATCCGGTAGAACTTTCAAGTTTTTTGCGATCGGATTGACTGTCTTCTTGCATCGCCAGTTATTGCCAACTAAATCAATTTATGGGTCTTTTTTTTAATCGGTTCAAAAAAAATAACAGCTTTATTTAAGCAATGGCTGTTTTAGAATTTCGAAACTTATGCTATTCTAAAATTCAAAAATAGAAGAAAAAACTTTTCGCTGGTGTTTTCTTTTCTCAAATCTTCATATTTCCAATGACATATTTTAAGTATTTATTGTAATAAAGATTATTTTCTTTTCAGGAAGTTGTTTTTTATTCATTGTAACTTTATTCCAAGGTTAAAATAAAATAGCCGATTTCTTTGTTGAAAATAAAATCACCTTTTTATTTCTGAATCGTTCAAAGAATCTATATTCAAGTATGAAAAATAAAACCGAGTATGAAAGGTTACGCATTTTGTAATTTCTTTAAATGTGCTTGGAATTTCTTCTATGAAAATAGTAAATTATTTCCAAATTTTATTTTCAGACATGAAATTAACTTATATTTAACTATATAATTGTATTGTATTCATTAAATGCTTCGATGGAAAGCTTGATAACACGTGTAAGTTTTTTGACATGCAGCGTGTCACAAAAATATGGAACAAACTTTTATTTCCTTAACTATTGCAATGAGACATATACAACCAGTTACAAAATTTCATGAAATGAAAGAGATCTATGAAAATAATTTAGCTTCCATAGAAATGGATAGTAAAAAATAGATAGTAAATAAATTTTTAATACGGTCTACATTGCGCAAAATTGTCGGTGAAAATTTTATTTATTACCCTCATCTATAAGGATAGAAAGTTTCATGCTTCTATCTGTAAAATGCACTGAGATATTAAAAGGCAAATTTATTGACAGTGACCCATCATTTACCCATACATTTGACCAGTGCTTTAACGAGGTATTCGTTGTTATTTTCAGGGATAGTATACATATCACAAAAGATTAATAAAAAACCGAATTAGAAAATAACTCATTTATTAACTTTCATTAAATTTGAAAAAATTGTCGGATAAGATATTAATTGAAATTCTTAAAAACTCATTCAAAATGAACGTCTTCGACACTTTTATGAAGAGGAATCCTTTAAAAATCATTTGTGTTTATGAGACTTGCGATATGAAGAGAGGCTTTTAAGATTCAGATTACTGAGCGCGAACTGCCAAACCAATTCATCTGTTCAAAGATAGCGTTCCAAAAGTGTTTGTCCATAGTTATGAAGCTCTTCTATTCTTTATGTAGAAGATTTTATTTTCATGAAAAATAAATTTGAAATAGAAGAATTTTGATTCTTGCAATATATATATATATATAAACAAGACATTGATCATTAAATAAAAATTAAATTAAATTCCGTACCTTTTACTCTTCTTTTACAATTTTACAGACATCAATTATTTAACTTTTTAAAAAGAAATTAATTAGCTTATTTTGCAATTTTTTTTATTAGTTACATCCCAAATCTCATTCTCAGTACATATGTATTTCTCCAAATTTTTCTTTTGCCTTCACTATTTGAAAAGGACGGTTTCACTATTTTCAAAGATTGAAAGATTTCTATTGCAGAGGGAATTCCATGTCCTTCATTATCATCTTGATTATTGCTCGAGCTGGTGTGGGGTCTTTCAATATAGGACATTTCCGTACGAGTCACAAAAGTCCAATAAATCATCCGTAGTTCTTTGAAAAGAGGTGATAGGGACTGATTAGTTTAGTTTTGCTTAACATATTAGCTGTTGGCAAGAATTTTTGGCGAGAACTGCATTGATAAATTTTGATGCTTAGATATAAGGAAAAAGGATTTTATCTTAAAACTAGCAAACCTTTCCTTTACTTTTAACATGTAGGGCTAAATATATCAAAAATATTTGGAAATCATAGCAGCTCTCTGAATCATTTATTCGCTGTCAAAGTATGTCAAATATAATTCTAAATTAGAAATCAATAAACTGAAAAATAAATCGAAAACGATGAAAATTCTTTTGACTTTTAATAAATATTTAAATATACTTTGAGAAATCAGAAAAAAAAATTTCCTTTTGCAAAAACCTGTAATTTTACTTATTCTACTAATTGCAGTTTATTTCATTAAAAAAAAACGGAATAGCAAATAAAAAAAATCTCAAAACATTTTTCTCCATTTCTACATTATGTTTCAGAATCCTAGGTGGTGTGTACACGATACACTTATAAGCTATTGTCAACAACACTAAACTCACTTAACTATACTTCAAGCTTAGGAAACAACTTTTATTTTTTAATGGCCATGAGAAAATACCATATATTTTTTATGTTACAACCTATTGAATTTAAAAAAATGAATTAAGAGAAAGTATGGCAAAAACTGATTACGCCTAATACTTTTCGATTAATGAAAGTTGTTATATTTCAATAGAGTAACGAATTGATAGTTCAAATGTTGATTATCTAAAATATAGAGGGTATAATTATTATTTTGACATAGGTTTTTTTGATTTTTATGATAAGATTTATGATAAGAATATGATATTTTATGATAAGAAATACCATTCCTTATTAATTTTATCAGATATTTTTTAATAAATTCTTTGAAAAACATATCTTTTCTCATAAAACACAATATGGAAATTATTCAGTTGTATTAAAAGTCATGTCATTCAATATTCAAAATGTATTAAAAGGCATTTCAAATTTCGCCATATCTCAGTCTTGTATTAGTAGCACAACTGGTTTCCAAAACACCATCGATGTATGACTTGTACGGAAAAGTCATACAGTCTACCAAACTCTCCGATTCTGCATCTCTCAAAGGAATTGGAATCTCTGAGTAAGTACATTTCGATAGCAAGCTACATAATCCTCAAAGTCATCTGAAGGGAGAAAAGACTCTTCTATTTCAATAAACCTTCCATTCACAAATTCATCACTTCCGAAAAATCTTCTTTTGTAAACTCTCTGAAGAAATCTTAAAAAGGGTTTCTAGAATGTTCAACTACTTACTGAAGATGTCCACTTTGAAGATTATTTTTCAGAAGTAAATTTCCATCGTTTATTTCTCAAATCACAAGGTGATCTATTATGTGCAATTGACAGGAAGAAAGTTCACTTTTATATTTTGTAAAATCGTAGTACACGTAAAATTTTGTATAGGATGTACAAATGAAAAGAGAGAGAGAGAAAAGAAAAAAGAAAGAAAGAAAATAGACCGCATTTCTCTATCCAGTTTCCGGAGGTAGATTTAAAAAAAAATTTCTTATCATCCAAGATTTTTTTTTGTTTGTTTGTTTGAGACATATACAGTAGAAAAATTCTTCCCATTCTTGAAACACTTTTTTTCTAGAGAGTGGGGAATTTCACAATTATTGGTGTTAAATTTACCCTTCCGTCTGAGTTGGTGCAGAGAGAAACAGTGAATCGCAGTTTCGATAGTTTGCCACCTTGACGGCTCTCACTTTTACTGAAAAAAAATCTATAATGAAGAAGATTGTAAAAAACAATCCTGTCTCGTGAGTATTGAAAATGTCTTCAGTAGAATATTCTTGTATGAAAGGTAATAATATTTTTTTTCAGTTATTCTTGCACTGCCTCAGAATCGACTGCAGAGAACTCTCTCGAACAAACTGCAATAAAAAAAAATTCTATATCTTCTTAAAACGGTCTTTCTAACCATTTGAAGCTGAAAATCCTTATATGGTCAGTTTAACAGTAATTTCATTTTTTCCCCTTTGGAAACGGGACTACTTATCGGAATTATTTTTGTACGAGCCTTCTGGAACTATTGAAACAAGAAATGTTCCAATTCTCCAAACGGTGACAATTTCAAAACTTTTTTTTAGTAGATGGGTGGCAATTTTTCCATCTTTTGCGAATCTTGCTTCAGAGCATCTGCTTCTTTAAAACCATTTGTAAAGCTAAATATGGAATTTCAATTAATGTACAAATCAGTAAATGTTGTAAACTTTTATGTAGGCTTTTTTGATGACTTACAAGTTTTCCAAAATAGAAAATCTCTTATTTTTCAGGCTATAATTTGAACATCCAGATTTTAAGAAAAGACTCGAAAAAGCGGCAATTTTTAAGAATGCAATTACAGCAACTTAACACTACGGTATGGGCTAGCTGGAATTATGAGAATTCGTCTTTTGTCTTCACGTGAATAAAAGGATGGGGAGGGGGGGAGATAAAGATAGTTGTTTCTGCTATTAACAGGAAGTCACTAAGATTTATTTTCGAGTAGATTGCTTCTATTGGCAAGAAAGGTTTTTTTATTTATTTATTTTTTTCTCCGCAACGCAACGCGGATAGTTTCAGTACAATTGCACTGAATTCTTCTCGTTGAAAAAACATTAAATGTGGGAAATATTTCAAAGTGATAATGCTAAATTGGGGTTTTGAAGCATAAAGAATCATGGTATATGTGAAAAAATATGCTAAACGCGTGAAGCGAAAAACTGAGGTTTCACTACAATTAAATTTTTTAGTTTAAAGGTGCTTTGTAATTCCATATGGTGTTAATATTAAACGTATTTTTGTTTACGTATTTACTTGCATGTCACGTCTCACCATGCAATTTTTTCAAATCACATATCGAAACAAGGTTTCGATAGGTGATTACTATAATCATTGCTATAAGAATTTGAAATTTGCCTCAGAGTATAATATAATAAAGGTGCTATTGAAATTTTTTTGTGATAATTAGCGAAATAAGAAATTTTTCTTTAGTTAAAAATAACTTTATCCCGAGCAACTTTGCGCACATCAGCTTGAAAAAAAAGCGGGCTTCTTCAAGCTTCTATTTAAATGACTTATTTCAAGTTTCTCGAGATAGAATTTTGCAATCATTTTTTCATGCTCTTTATACTTTCCAATGTTTCAAATAAATATTGTGATGCTTAAAGAAAACTAAAATTATTTCTTAAATAATTCATTTGACTAAATTTGAGATAAAAATTAATTTCTAGATTCCATAAAAAAGATAATAATAATTATTAATTAAAAATTAAAAAGCAAAAAATAATTAAAATAAAAAAATCAACGTTTTAGTACTCTGATTAAGGATAGTTTTTTTACTTTAGGCTCAAATGGGTTTTTTTTCCCTTACTCTTTTCATGTAAGAAAATTCTGCAAAAATCTCGACCTATAAAATATACAGACAAGAAATCTATTTAATAATTAATACATTGTCAGTATTTGAAAATATCCAATAACAGATTGAAAATTCATTCATCAGGCAATAATATTTTGCAATTTTAAGA
The DNA here is from genome assembly GCF_947563725.1 of Argiope bruennichi. Lineage (NCBI taxonomy): Eukaryota > Metazoa > Arthropoda > Arachnida > Araneae > Araneidae > Argiope > Argiope bruennichi. The sequence continues at coordinate 6,789,975 of NC_079160.1, forward strand.
GCGAGAGGAATTTATTTAAATAAATGTATAGTAAGGTGCCGACTGAAGGTCAAGGAAGGGGGAGGAGTAATTACCTGGAGTGCAGTCTTAGGTATCGTCAGAGTGCAAAACATTACTGCGATTATATCGCTTTTTAAAGTAAAATACGTTGAGGAAAATAGAAAATGAGGCACTGAAGAATCAGAAAAAACTGGTACATCTACTTAATATCTTGTTGACCCCACCCCCACCCCCACCCCCCACGAGCACGCAGAAGTGCTGCAAAACTGTATTTCATGGGCTCGACTAACGCCTGAAGAAATAATGGAGACAATTCATATCATGAATTCCGCAGGGCAGTCCATAAATCTATAGCAGTGCGATGTGATGGAGATCTTTTCCGAAGAAGATTTCCACTTATGATGCTCTATATAACGCTGTAATGCATTACATATATGTTTAACATTGTTCATGTCTGGAGATTTAGATACCAATGAAAGCGTATATAATCTAAAATCAAAAGTGTTCCTAGAGCCACTGAGAGTAATTCTTGACACGTGGCATGTCGTATTGCCCTGGTGGAATTGCCGAATGCACAAGGAACGCACAAGGGCATAAATGGGTGCAGTTGAGCAAATAGGATGATGTCACTAATCAGATCATCTCTAGTATATATCAGGGTTTTCATATCACGCTAACTGACTCTAGACATATATCGGATCATATCTAGGCATATCATTCCATAGGTTCCACTAGATTGAACAATTCTCTTTTGAACATTCTGGAGTCTATAAATTCCTTACCCATACATGTCTATCCATCTGATACAACTACAGACGAGATTTGTCAGACAAGGCAACGTGTCTCTAATCAACGATCCAATAGCACTGTTGGCGTCCCAGGCAAGGCTTAAAGCGTAGTGCTGTGCAATCAAAATGGTAGAGGAGTTGACCTTCGGCTCCAAAAGCCCATATCGATGATGGCCCGTTGAATAGTTCTCACGCTGACTCTCGTTATTACCTCTGCATTGAAATGCTTGGCAATTTGTGGGACTATTTCATGTCTATCTTGTCTATCATGCTCCCTTCTTTCAAGGTCTTTTTCCGGCCACACAGATGGCGGAGACGTTTTGTTGGATATTCAGTGCATTCGTTAAAATGTCGTACTCAAAAATTCAAATTTCATCTCTACTTCGAATGTCCTTTGTTCCATCTCTACTGTGTTGACTTTAACGGCTCGTAAGAAATCCCTTAAATTTTAACCGCGTAACTGTCATTGTAGCAGCAAGAACCGATCTAACAGTTTTGTTGGATACCAGTTGTCTTATAGAGGCGTTACCGATCACATCCTGTTATGTTTATTTTCTGAATTTACAAATACATGCTATTAACTTTTCTAGCTCTTCAATATATAATTATTATTAGTATTACTCAGTATTATCAGAGTAACATTTAAATTTGCTGCTTTCTGATAAGAACTGATTGCAAAAAATTCATATTTTCCGAGGCCTTATGTATTCTCCTTACGTCTCTATGCATAAAATTTCAGTAATTAGGCAAAATTTGGATTTCTTAAATTTCAAACAATTTTTTTCAGAAATTTAAACTCACAGTTGGACTCCATTCATAAGAAAAGATTATGATAGAAAAATAAATATTTGAAAATGTATCAGTGAGTAGCGCATTCTTTAGAAACCGTAGAAAAATACTATTTTTAACAAAAAAAATAGATGCATATTTTATCATTGAAATATAACTTTAAGAATATATATATATTAAACCACTATATACACTTATATTTGTGGTTTATTTTTTATGTAAAATTATCAATAATTTATGTGTTCTAAACTTAATTTTATAAATTAAAAATAGGTTATAGTTTGGATAATTGAATTCTATTATATTCGAAAAGTTTTACAATTAATATCTGAATTTTAGGAATGCTAATAGACTTATGGACAATATTTATCTCTGTGAAAGTAGGTAATATTTTGTAGAATCTAGAAATATATTACATCCAACTGGATATAGTTTTATAAGTAATGACAGCGTAGATTGTTTATCTAGAAATAGAGCACATAAGTTGGAACGTAATGTGATTTTTTCTGTTGTTATTTTTTCATTTATTTTTGGCACAGGTATGTATTTTCAAAAATCTGAAGTCTTGCTTATTTATTATTTTTAAGTTATAAATTTTATGCTTGGTTGTTTGGCAACAAGTTTGCTTTGAGTTTGAAATGTTTCATTGAAAAAAGATACGTTTCTTTCGATTATTAATCCACTTCAAGGGAACCGAATCGATATGAATTATGTACAGAAATACAAATGTAAATTACTAAAAGAAGAAAAATTAAAATAATAGAAACACGAAATAAAAACTCACAAATTAGCACAAAAGTTAGAAAAATAATCTAGAATAAATGAATGGACAAGAGTAAAAACATGTTTAGTATAATTTGATTCCTTGCCTTCTCTCTTTAAAAATCCTTATTTGGCTCATTAAGGATTTTTAATACTGAATCTGATGATATGAGAAATTCTTGCCGTAGGAAAATCAGAAATCATAGCGGTTTAGGTCTAAATTTGGCACTTAGTTAACTGACTTTCGTATGCGATTGACTTTTGAATAAACTGAAATGTCAAAGGAGCAAGGCAAAGGGAGGTGGGTCTTCATATAAAACTATAAATAACCTGTCGATTAAACAGCTATGGAATTTGGGGTGATCCTCGTAGGATCTCTTCCGTTTTTAAACAACTGCGAATACTTAGTCACCTGTATAGACCATTTCACACGATGGCCTAAAGCAGCTCCCACCTCCGACATTTCTGCCGAAACCGTTGAGCGTGCATTCATTGGTCAGTGGATTTCACCGGTTTACCTGCAGCCATCACGACGGATCAGGGACGAAAATTCAAAAGTAATTTGTTTTTATTGCTTAGCAAACTTTTGTGTGTCCAAAAGATCAGAACAACCCCTTATCACCCATCCAACAATGGAATAATCGATCAGTTTCCTCGTTCTTTTAAAACAAAGTGTCAGATGTCACACATCCACGAAATGGACTGAGTCAATTCCACTAGTTTTATTCGGACTCAGAACGCTATTAAAGGAGGATCTGCGGTGCTCATCAGCAGAATCGGTTTATGGCTTAACCCTGAAACTACCTGCGGAATTTTGTGAGACCCTTTCTCTTAACGTCGAACCTCACGAGTTATTAAAAAAATTACGAACTGTGATGGAACAACTCAAACCTATATCAGCTACGTCTCACGATAATAAAAAAGTGTTCATTCATCCAACTTTAGAGTCTTGTACTCATGTGTTCTTGAGCCACGATGCAATTAAGAAACCCCTGCAAACACCGTATGATGGCCCTTACTGTGTACTCAGACGTACTGATAAAACCTTCACAATTGAGAAGAACAGCAAAGAATCTACGATCAGCACTGATCGTGTAAAGCCAGCATTATTCGAAATTTCTTATTAGTCATCTGTATCAATCATATCTCCACCATCAGCAGCAGCTCCATCCTCAAAACAGTCTACCTGGACCTTCTCCGTAGATTCCTGAGTTACCTTTGAATTCTACTCCACTATTTTATGTGACCAGATCTAACCGTCGAGTACTCTTTGCCCCTTGTTACCTTTAATCCCAATGCCTACTGCAATACCAGAGGTGGGAGTACCGAGGTGGTCCTGCTTTCATCAAGATGATGTCGCGGTTTAAGCTGCGTGCTCGTGCAAGCGGATTAATCATACGATGCACGAGTAACTGTATTTTTTTCTTCTGAGATTTATATGTATTCCACTAACTAGCAAAAACTTCTTAATGTTTTCTTTAAATAAAAATGTTGTTTTTTTTACCCCGTCATTGTATTAAACATTTTGGACAACATCAGCAAATTCTAGGCATGGAGGTCAGTAACCTCCATGCTTAGTTCATACCTAAATGTTCGTCTATCTAAAGGAGAGAATGTTTTTTGGCAGAGCCTTAGGTGATAAGCAAAGCATATTTTGTTCTTTTGCAGGTACCGAGTGATCCACGACATCCCCGGTGAGCAGCGGTCCCTGGTTTTGGAGCGCCTCCAGCCGGCCACCGAGTATCAGCTGTATTTGGTGGCATTCGCCCTCTCCGGTCAGCCCACCAACATCAGCGGAAAAGTGCACTTCGTCTCGCCCGATGCCACGCGTCAGTTACAGTTACAATTACTTTTATTACGATATTATTTTATGTGTAAAAAATTTTTTAACAGTTTCTTCCTCGGCTTGGCAAATTCCAATTTTTCTCTTTAAATTGTAACTGAGATAGCTTGTTCTAGAGGAATTATTGACGTTATTCTTTGGAACGGAGTTTGTTTTATCGCCTCATCAGAATGTAATCTGAGCTTCTAAACTGCTTCCGCTAGCATTTATGGTTCAACCTCAATGCTATTAAACTTCTGTTTTGATGGAATTCATTTCGTCCCCATTGTATCCGACACAGTTCTGTGCTTCGAAATCAAGACTCTCTAAAATTAAAAAATTATTTAAATCTTTGAGGAAATTACATTATCTATTTATTTTTACCTTAAAAATAAATGCTTACACGCCCGACAATAAATTATTTTACAATAAAAAAATTTTCTTACCGTCAGTTTCTTTTTCTACTCAGTGTGGGAGGACGTCTATTACTTTACCTCTCAAAAGACTTGTTTAATCCCCAAATCGTTCTCTCAACTGTTTTTTGTTGTTGTTGTTGTTATTTTTCACGTACATTGGAAGCATAAAATAGACTATTTAGCCAATTTTTTTCAAATGCCACTGAAAAATGTGGGTCTTTGATAACTATGGAAAGATGTTCTTACAATTAGAGCTCCAAATGTGGCAGGCTCTTTTATTATATTTTTATTGATGTGACCCCCTTTGATAGTTTCAGAGCTAAGCTGGTTACTCACTTTCTATCAGTAAAATTTTACTTCTTTCCTTAGTTTATTAGAAGGAATACAACAAAAATGTTTTGCAAGTACATATGCTTGCAATTATTCCTATCAGACATAAGCATAAAGAATCACAACTGTACTCTTAAGTTTGGAGAAAAGTACTGCAAGAATTTCCTCTACCTGCCTTCCCACTCTTACCAGTAATAAATTATTACAAAGAAAGACGTCTATACCTGGGATATATTTAGTAATGAAGCTATGTATAATGTATATTCGCTTTTATACACAGTAGACCATGCCTTGAAATTTCAAAAGTTGCAAGAAATGATGGCAAACTGAAGGCTTGTTTTGGGGATATTTGGGCATTCCAAGAAAATGCTGTTCATTTTTTTTTCACAAAAAAAAAAATGAAAGGCTAACATGATTTTGCCAGTTCTGTGAAGACCTAGTTTCATCTAAAAAAGTTTTTTCTGAAATTTCACTCAAAAAAATCCAGGTATGGTATTTCTTTAAAACGCACGTCCATTTCTAATTTTTTTGCCAGATACTTCTATTCAGTGCTCTGAAATACACAAAAATATTTGGATATTCGTACTAATTAGAAAACATTCGTTTATAAAAATTTATATAAACTCTCATTAAAATTCCTCCTTTAGAAATGAAATATATTATGACAGAGAATAAATATTTACCGAATTCTAAACGCAATTGATTCAAGCATTTCCATGCTGCCTTTTACAGTTCGACATACCGTTAATGTACAGTGGGACACTTTTGTCAAATCTTCTTCACTGTAATAATTGATAAACAAATTGCGATTTTGTTTTGGATGCAATCATAGAATCTTAAAAGTTTATTTTAAAATTGTAATAAGATTCAATCCGAAAATGCAAATGAAACAGAATTCCACCTTCAGATAAAGTATGAATTTAAAATAGTTTCAAGAACATTATAATAGATATTCATTAAATGTACAATTTTTTTAAAAAATTATTTATGAGTTTAAGTTTATTTTTAAAAAATCTTAAGACAAGTGTAACAGAGTTTGTTCCATTGCCGATGAAAGGGTTAACCACAATAAGTCTATCACATCTTACTTTTTAATCACTTGTTTTCTCCCTCTGAACTGTTGATTGAAACAAAGAACAAAATTCCAGATAAGCAGACAAATAATGATGTCTGCCCGTTTCACTTCAGTTGTTGATTTGAGAAACCCGCTCATGATGATCATCATAATATTCGTTTATTAGTTTCTGACTTTCTTCCCTGATTTATATTACTGGCTAACAAAATATATTTTTCAGTTTGCAAGACCATCTATTTAAGCCGACCATTTCCAAAACAATTCCCTGACATTTCTTGTTTCTTACTTCTTTCTTAATTTCTACATTTATTTTGAGGCACTTATTTTATCAATCGTTCCATAATTTCACACAGTAGGACGTTTAGACATGTTTAATGGCTTGTTTTGTTTATGAAAACAATATGCCTGGGTTTTGTTTGCAAGTAAGCAATAAATTTCATGAGAGAGCATTAAATGTTTAAAAAAGATGCCAGTCTTCTTGTTTCTTAGAAAGTTTTGCCATTTTCAAATCAGTGTGAATTTGTAATTTTGAGCTGCGCGTGTTAATGTGTTCTGGTGTCCAAAAATGAAGCATAATTGGCAATTATGTGGATATTGAAGAAAATCTTATTCGGGAGACGTGAATGGCGGAAAACGCGATTCACGATAAATCAATTATAAATTTTAAAAAAATAATATAAAATATTTATAATAATCACTTTTATTATGCATTGGAACATTCTGAAAGAAAATTGGCTTAGAAAAGCTCAAGCTTATAGCGAAACACAGATGAAATAAGTAGGCGGTATTGCAGTTTAATGACGTATGTGCTCATCTCTCAAAAGTGAGGACATTGTCCAACACTTTTGGGCTGAAAGAATTCCAAACGTCACGAAGAACTTTTTCAGTACTGGATCGGAATTTTGTAGGTGCGAAAGAGTTGCAAGTTGTCTCAAAAGCATATCTCAAACTTTCTGGGAACTAAACAGATCCGGTGAATGAGCACATCCTATGTTGGATATTTCCCGTTTCGAGAAAGTCGTTATCAGGCATGCACTGTGAAAAGGACAGTTATTGTCCATAAATATGAAGTCAAGACTGACAACACCTTGAAACAGAAGAATATAAGGAACAAAAGCTTTGTAACTTTTAACAGCCACAGATCCCATTTTAATGAAACGGAATTCTGGGGGAAAGCGTTGTTTTCTGTCAAGAAAAGGCCTTTCCACAACATGACTCTAGTTGACAGAAAACGATGTCTTTTCGTGATGTTTTAACTGGAATAATAAGCACTACGTTCTCAATAGATCATTAGATAATGAAAAGCAATATCCAGACTAAAATGAGTTTTGTCACTGTGCATCACTATTGGTCAATTGACTCAATCTCCAGTTCTGATGTTCCAAACTACAGTTTGAACGAGGACCTTTATGCTTGGATATGAGGGGAATACAAACTGTTTGTCGTCTAGCATAAAGATCAACGTGATAAAGAATTTGTTTGAAAACTCGTATTTCTATGGAGGTTGTGAGCTCTGAACCAATATCTTTGACGCCACTGTCATTCTGGCATCGCGCGTTGATACCAGTCTAAGGCGAAAGATTATCACTGTTGACCGGTGTGATACTGTTTGCCAGTAAACATTTCACGAAGTTTGAAACCTTTACACACATTGAAATATATTCAGAATTCCGGGATTTCGGCTTGTAATATTTCTCGTATTTCAACAATTCTTCCTTTCGTAAACATGCCCATTTGTCACCATTCTTTTTATGTGTCACCATTCGTTTTGCTTAATCCTTAACAACATTCTTCTGCAGAAAAATATCTATCTTAACTGTTTATGTCGGTTAAGCTGGTTCGTATTCTGACGTCAACTGAAAAGTTTTACGTACAGAGAAATTTTCATTTTCATCAAACGATTCTCCACAAAATATTTCGAATAAATTCACCAATATTTATATTTTTCACATTTTCCAGATTATGCTTCACTTTTGGACACAAGTGTATACTTGTGTTCGCACGCTTCGTTGGCGCCCAGCGGATATTCGAACACGATAATGCTCCCATGCTTTAAGTAGAACTTAATCATCGAATGAACAGTTATTTTTTAAACTAACTATTGTCCTATATTGAATTCATTCAATGAAATTTTTGTATGAGATATTATTCTGAAATTTGGGAAAGAACCGAAGATGTCGAACAGTTTCCTAGATATACGAGTTGTGATTTAATTTATATTAATGATATTTAATTATATACACACAACTTATTTTTGTAACAAACTAAACGAGTAGGCTATCACAATCTAACTAATGGCTATATGGATGACTGAATGTCTTTGCCCCACAACTTGTCTGACACTTAAAAGGGTTTTAGGGCTTAGGTTATCCAAAGAGAATCGATGCATAAAGTAATGAAATTCTCCATGAAGCATATCGACAAAGCAGCCGCAGAATTCGATTAAAGTCTGAGTAAGTGAAATTTTAAAAAATGAGGTAAATGGTTCAAAAATTTATTTTGATGTAAAGTTCTAAATTCTAAATTAGCTATCGTTTCATTACAATTTCTTTAATAAAAATCAATTGTTATTTTCGATTGATAGCACCAAATCTGTGACTATCATAATTCATTTACTTCATTAATTGTTTTACATTTAAAAGAAGATGTGGGAGTAGGGTTTTCCCTTTTGTCATTGCTAGAACTTCATTTCAAGTTTGATTCTCCAAATTATAAAAATTAAAAGGCAGAAACCATACTATGAAATAAAATCTTAAAGTCAACCATATCAACACATACATAATTTTGGCAATAAAAAAACCTAGTAATGGAAAATTCTGAAAAATAATTGTCTTTATTACTTTCCAGAGAACGACAGTTGGAGTCAGAAGGGTGATCCGTCGCAGTTGGAAGAGGAGACGCCCACCCCCTTCACAGTGCGCGAGGAGGAGGTGGTGATAGTGGTGCTGGTGCTGGCTGTCTGGGTGTTTGTCATCGTGCTCTTCTTCAATAAGTGGGGCAAGATCCGGATGCTGGAGCCGTATCAGCCGCAGTACCACTCACACCCCGTCATCGCCAAGCCCAGCCGCCTACCCCTCAACGACGCCCTTGCACCCCTCGAGCGGTTCAATCTGGAGTTTGGAGCAGCCAACACGCCATATCACCTGCATAAGATGAGGCCTCGCCAGAACTCTGTGTTCGTGGGCAGCCCCTACAGAAGCAGGAGTGGATCCATGCTGTCGGAACCGCGCATGCCAAGAAAGGTGAAGAGCGCCGAAGACCTCAAGTCCCTCGTCATTCAAGTGGGGGATCGCACTTTGCAACAGTCCACCGCCCTGTGATGCAAACCACCTTGCAAAACTTTTTTGCTACACCGTCATTCGAAGGAATTGGAAATACAGTTTTTTAGATGAAACAAACCCAACGTCTCGCTTGCTTACTGACTTTTTATCTAGATGGCGAGTTTGAATTCTGATACTGAAGTTGTACAACATGGCGCAGACTTTTGCGTCTAGTTTCCAAAGAAGTATTCATATGTTTTGCTGAATATATACATATATATATTGAAATTGCCTTGATAGTGAATATATACATATTTTTCAGCTATCGGAAATCTTCACTACAGATTAGTTGCTTCTGATTTTTATGTATTCATGCTTAAATTCTCATTCCTGGTAGAGAGCATTTCACTTATTCATTTATATTTCAATTAGATGTGTAAAAAGTGGTTTTCCAGAGGACAGAATTTGTTATGAGAAGACAAACCTTTTGTAACGTAAAATTTGTTCGTGGATTTGTTCACTTTGTCGTTTTAAAAGATTGAATTCAGATTTTATAATAGCACTATTCGAGTAATAATACTTAAAAACACGAAGCCTACCATCATTACTCACAGGCGAAATCTAGTTTATATTGCTTTATATATTCAGTCTTTTAATTATCAATAAAAACATAAAATAGATAGTATATTTTCTTTAACTCCTTCGCATACAATGACATATCTGATTCGCCAAGAGGAGTCATAGAATTTTTTTATTTTAAATTTGCAATAAAGTGAAAGTATTAAGTAATTTAAAAGGCAAAAATCGATTAAAAAACTCTTTAATAGTTCAAATACCCCTTATATTAATATTAGAATTTAAATAACAATAAATGTCCCAAATAGGATATGGCATCTAATTTAGAAGTTAAGTGAATTCATAAATTAAGATGTTAAACATTAACGTTCTTGATATCAGTTAATTTACTTATTTTATATCCGCCGATTTAAGGTATTAAAAGTATGTAAGGCCTTATTGGAATAAAGCCATTGAATCTCGTTTCAATTTCCGAGTCTAGCGAGTTAAAGTAAAAATACTCTAATTTTTTAAAAGAAAATATTAAAAGACTAAAATTACAAAATATTTGTCAGTTTCAGTCCTTAACTTTGCAAAGAGTTTAGCATTTTATTATCTGAATATACTCTCATCCAGGATAAAACAATAATGGGGGAAAGTTTATTTTATTTTCAAGATGAAGTTACATTTTAATACATAATTTTTCAAAATTTATTGAATGAAAGACAGCCTTAATAAAAAATTTCGAAATTATTATTGGAGATCCAAGTAATTACAAATCAAAAATCGGCACAAAAAGGAATGAATGTAAATATTACATTCAGAATATTTATAATAAACAAATCCATGAGCAAAATGTTTCTAAAGAAAATTCCAGTGGGGATGCACTTAAGTCGCAATTAAATCTACTTTCTTCCATTTTCTGGGAAATGATTTACAGCAAAAAAATACCTTTTTGCCATTAAAGATATTTTTTAACTTATAAAATTTTAGCTTTTTCACTTGCAGATTTAATCTCAACAAAATTCAGAAAACAGAGTTGTTTCATTATTGTGCTTTTTTTAAAAATGACAACTGAAATGATGAACTTGCTACTAAAATAGACAGCTCTCGGTGGTCTAAAATAATTCGAAAATTGATTTAAAAAACAGGGATTCAAAGTTTAATGGATTATCTGGCAAATATGAATTATCTTTTCTCACACCTTTTTCTGCGACACATGCAGACATCTGATTAATGAAGAAGAAACTCGTGAGCTTTCATGCAAATTCTGCTGACAAACAAATTTTATGAACCGCCGAATTTGAATGAATGTATCAGGCTATAGAATAGATATTCACATCATGATCTTTATCATACAGAGAATGTATGGCTTCATCCCCTGTGCCTTTCAGTTTGACAGCCCATTCAGTTACTCTTTCAACAGACCTTCCGAATTTCAAAATACTCGATCGGTAGAATTAATGCATCTCCGAATGCAGCTGCATTCAGGTTGAAAAGCTTCCAACAAAATTTTACACAAATATTTCTAATCAATTGCATTTTATCTTTGTGCATACTTCTAACATGTAATTCAAAATCATGTTTTCCGCTTGAAACAGCACGATATTACACTGACAAGCAGAATATTGATGTAAATTTCAGGAGAATTGGGAAACGAGTAAGATTTATATTACGATTTTGAATTTCGTAGTCTATTTATAAATCTGCAAGTGATAAATTTAAATTTTTACCTTATTATTTTTTTATGTGATGAAAGAAAAAAAAGTATAAATTCTTAGAAATCACGAGCAAGAATTTAACATAATAACAAAACATAATTCTTTTCATTTTGGTGTTATTTTCTTGATTGATTGTGTAACATATAATTGATGGCTGCTTGAATTGACGGAGTGACGAAAGGTACGAAACGCTTCACCACAAAACGTATCAAATTTTCCAACGTGGCTTAGACTGATAGAAAGAGTTCCATAAAATCATAAACGTCTTTCATTTTAAATACAGTAGATTTACTAAACAGTATATTGACTATTGATGTTTAAAACTGTTTGAAGCTGTTTACGGTTAATCTTTAGAATTTGGTACTGTCCTTTAGACAAATTTACAAGACTTTCGCCAACCATTTGGATGGCCACAAGCCATTAAATATTAGCAGTATTATATTTAATACGTCATTTGATGAGTTATTGCACGAAAAAAAAATTCATCTTTGGTTGCAGTACCATCTTCTTTAGTCTAACCGCAATCCAATTTTTTTCCCTAAAAGTTTCCGGATATATTTTTGTAGACATTATAAAAATCACCAGAAGGGACTATAGTGTTCTTACCAATGGAAGAATGCAAACTATATATATATATATATATAAATCTATTTCATGCATTTATGTCTGTCAAAGTGAAGCTGAATTTTTCAGAAATTAGTGAGAATGTCTGCTGAACCCATATTCACGGGCAATTATTTGATTTCACAAATACAATTTATGATTACTACTTATTCAAATTTGAGCTATTTAGTATATTTACAGTGAAACTTGGCTAATTCAAAACTTCTAACCTTTTCTCTGGTCCCTAAAATTTCGCCTTAAGATAACGTTAAAATGGCAATTGTCATTCAGATATATTTTTGTTCATTTGAAATCAAAGGTAAAAATTAGAATTTTATTATATGTCTTTTTTATTCTTATTGTTTTCTTTAATTAACTAAGCTTATACCTTATTTCCTTGGTAGTCGTTGATGGATAATGTTTTAATGCCGTGTACTCTACAAAGGCAAAATTTATTTGAAAAATAAATTCTCACTTTGAAAACATTCAAACATTGACGTCATTCGAGTTGTAACTCGAAATACTTTATACTAAATGTTTATTAAAATTATTGTTTATTATCTTAAAATGTCATTTTTAATCATTGTTAAGTTTTGGTTAAAATCATTTTCAATTTATTCATAACAATTAGTCAATCTTCACTAATCTTTTTCTTACATACTGTTTATTAAATTTATTTAAAACTATTGCATATATTGCTATATTTAGTTTTAAAAATGTGATTTCCTCCTGCTATACTCATGCTTAGACCATTAGACTTAAATTACCAAATTACTAGGTAATTAAATTCTTTAAATGAATTAATTTTTTATTCCAAATTTTTGGATAATTCGATTTTTTAATACAATTTTAATTATATTCCCATCAGCTTCGAATTAGCCAAATAAAACTGTAGATATTTTTCTATATTTTATTTCTCTATCCAGTTTTTTTTTCAAGAATGCTGTGAAAATTTATCGTTATAACTTCATCTTTGCCTTACTGACAAAAGTCTGCAACCACCACTTACGCTATTGCAAAAAGAATAGAAACAATTATCTTGAAATGCTATTTGATGTATTTTCTAAAACTGCATTGCACAGTAAAAGCACGCGACTGTGAGTGCACCTGGTTTTGTTCATGTTTGTCACATTTTTGTTTGCACCCATGCACCTGTATATGTGCAATACGTTGCAGAAGTTTCAAAGCGGTGTAACAACCGTTTTGGTATCTATCAATGATTTTGACTGACTTATTATTCTTTTTATGAAAAAAGATTTATCGTGAAGTGCGAAGTGGATCAGATCTCATTCGTAAACCATTAAGGGGCGACAATAAAACATTTTCTGCACTGTCAGACGTCGAGACACATACAAAAGAAAAGGAACATCTGTTGTGTGATGATAGCGTCATGATCAGTGCTCTTTCAGTGATTGACCAGTCAAACATTCCGCTGATATTACCAGATTGCTTTAATTTTTAGCAGACATCGAGGGGTGTCTGAAAAAAAAAATACCGCAAAGATTGATTTGTCCATAACGCTTTTAGCAAAAATCTTTAATATCTGTTTCTTCCGTTCAAGGATCTCTTGTGTCCTTTTTTCCTACACGAAAATGTATAATGACCTCCTCCCTTAATGTTTTACTAATGTATAATGACCTCCTCCCTTAATGTTTTACTAATGTATAATGACCTCCTCCCTTAATGTTTTACTTGTGAGGTCCGATTCACGTAGCATAAGTATTAATCAAGTATATACATTCTATTCTTGTAAATTAAAATTTTAATCTGTAGAAGAAAAAAATGTAGTGCATAGTTTAAAACTCTTGTGGAAATTTCATCCCTATTCCAAATCAAGAATAAAAATACTCGGAAGATTTATAAATATGCAATTCTATCAGAATGCTGAATGCCGACACAATGGAATATCATTAGAGAAAACTTCGGATATAATGAGTTCTAAACACGATTTTCCGGAAATCTCGGATTTAACAAATTTTATTTCATTCATTTATCATAAAATTTTGATCAAAAGAATTTGTGTTACGTAAAAAAAAAATTGAAACATTCTATAAAATCGCCGAGTATTAAATCTATTCAAAAATTTGCTCATACTCAAAAAAATTCATCAAAAAATTCTTTGGGAGAAATTTCCTTAAGAATGAAGTTTATAATAAGTAACAGCATTAACTTAAAGTATATGGTGCAAATTCTTACATACCAATAAACGTCCAAACTATTGACCAAATTATTGAATTTTTTTGTAAAATATATGAAATAAAACGTCTAGAAGAAGTGTTATTAAAAGTTGAACAGAAGCTGATATCGCTTATTAGTAGAAGTATTTTAATCTTCATATTTTTACTACAAGAAAATTATAGTTGTAGCAAGTTGAATATGAAGTGTATATGAAATCTTTAATAAAGTCAATTTTCTTCTGCACTCGGATGTCTTTCCTTCCCCTAGTAAAAACTATTTTGCAAAACGCTTTGCTTCCAATAAAGTTTTTAAATAAAAATTAGTCTATTATTTTTAATTATTAATTTATAACTTTTTTTTGTATATTTTGGAAAATTTTTGAATTTTTTAAATTTGCTAATGGGTGGTTCTTCTCATATGGAATCAAGACTTTAATTAATAATTAAGTTCTAAAAATATTAAAATATTGCGAGATCATCCAGAACATCCTAATTGTTCAAAATTTCAAAAAATTAATGCATCAAGAAGGGATTAAAAATACGGATAAAAAAATTTATATTTTTTCATACACGGAACAAGTCAAATTAATTAAAAGTGTTTCAAGTCAATGGCCTATTTCTTCCACAATTGAATTTGAAGGCTCATGGTTTTTTAAACACAAAGCATTAACTTATTATTAAAAATTTTAATTAAATTCTAAAAATTTAACAAAAATTTTAAGAACATAAATTTAGAAAACATATTTGTGTTAGTACACTAGGAAGAAAAAATATTTCTTTACCAGTGCTATCAAGAACTGCATCAAATCGTAAAAATGTAGATAGAAATATTCTATCTGGGTTTCGGCCTCTATATGTGATAAAGCTATTTTCTTCTTTATACTATCTTAATAAGAAAATATTTTTAAAACTTTTTTTATAGTTTTATAATTTTTTTTACTCTTTTTAATTTTTTCCCTAATTTATTTCACAATTCATTAATAAAAACATTATCGAATGGTAAAAAATATTTTTTTTTAATTCTTATTAAAAGCCTCATTTATGTTTAACGGAAATTCAAATGAATTTTAATCGATTAATACACAATTAAATTCTAAAAATATTTCATTATTGTTATGTCAGTTTAAATACATAGCTATATAAAATTTTAGTGTATCGAGGCCATTGAAGTTGATTACGAATTTGAATTTAAATGTAATAGTTGAAAATTAACCGTGTAAGAATCCACGTTAGTTCACGCTTAGGAACAGCTTTCCATATCATTCATTGAGAAATATTTGATTCCTTAAAAGGTGACACAAAAAGGGTTCCATTAGAAGGGCATCGAAGAAAATTTTCTGACTTTAAGTTGTCATATTTCGTTTTCAATAGTAAAAATAGTGCACTAGTCTTTTTTCCATTAAGAGCTTCAAATTGGTTCCGGTTCTCGACTAATTCCTCATTTTTTGTGACTGATTTGCATTCATTGTACCACTGTATTATCTTTTGAAACCTCCGCAAAGCGTCTGGTACAAAATAGATATTCTGATAAATAAAATTTCATCAGTAAATCTTCCTAGTAAGTTCGAATTTGAGGACAAGATCTGAGAGTTGTGAGCGAATCTCTAATGAAGTATCCGACATGAGAAAAACAAAATAATTCAAATTTGGCGCAATATTTCACTTATTGTGTTCATTTGACTTTCCTTGTGTGAAAGCAAGGAAAGCATTCTCACAAGGAAAGGATTCTAACTGCGAGGTAAGAATGAAAATATGTGTGTGTGTGTGTGAGAGAGAGAGAGTCGAGATTTTACAGTGACATTGAAAAATTGATTTTTGTATCACCATCGTTTTGAGGAGCAGTAAAACAGACAAGCGAAGCTCACTGAATATAGTTGTTGGAGAAATACTTCAGCATCATGATGGGAAAGAAATTTAACATGCGAAATGTATCGATTTTTTTGTTGGAATTATTTTACATCGATATGCATAAGAAATATATTTTTATTGCATTCTTTTCTTTAATCCTTACCTCTAATTAATTAAAATTCGCATGTATTTACGTACGCAGTTATTAGGTACTTGCTTGTATTTTGATCCATTTTTCACTTTAAAGAGGCATTTATTGAGAAAAGTTGATACAATATATACCAATCAAAATATTTTCCTACAACCTTTTTCCATTTTCGTCCAATAAATCTTACAATTGATTGTCTTCGATTTTTTTTTTTTTTTTGGTCCTTTAGGTCGTTCTTTATCTTTCATATCGACATCACCACTCTTAAATCGTTGAAACCCTGGAATATAACGGATCAGCATCAACATAAGTTTATAAAAGTGTCTGATGAGTTTCGGCAGCAGAATTCTTGAAATCAAACTCAAAAAGCAATGAATGACGAAAATGCAATTTGGAGCGTTCCATGGTTGGGGTCCTTATTCACTTAATAATACATTAACTCAATACCAAATGGAAAACTAATAATACTAAATGGAAATCTTTCAACATGATAACAATAAAGTAATAGTAAATTGGTAAAACCCAAAGCCATTGTCGTTCATATAGATACTTCGCATGTCGTGTCGCTTATTAAAATACGTGCAAGCATCTAATAAATCCTGAATGACGCCTTTTTCGTTGGTCTTTACAAATGATGTCTGAAGGATTTTAAGTTACTTGCTTAAAAAACAGAAATCCTTCCGATTTCTATCACATTTAAAAAAAAAAAAATTTGAAGTATTTTGCATTTGTTTATTCTCCAATCCCTTCTCCGGTTTGAAAAGTGCCCTCAAAAAGTTCTCTCGGAGTGGCGGATTCCCTCGAAAAGCTGCTTTCTCCTTTGAAGTGCTTTGGTTCTTTTTCACGTTCGAGATGGGTGGCTCCTCGGATGACGAATCTTTTCCTCTCCTTTGTAAATTCCTCCTCGACATTGTTATGATGGATGGCAAAGAAGCCGAAATCCATACAGGAAGATGAATGACCGCGATTTCACATTTTTTATGTAGTGGAATTTTATTTTCCAAGCTTAGTAATTAAATACTGTTTCTTTTTTTAATTTCAGTGTAAATTCAGATGGCTAATAAATTTTTTTAAAAAATTGACGCGAAAATGACATTACGATACATTATAGCTTTAACGAAGTTGACACCTAAGTTTTGAAGGGAAATTTCCTGAGAAATATTTGTTTAATATCGATAAGCTAAAATTCCCGCTAATCAATGTTTAAATAAAAATGCAATTTTTATTTAAACATTAAATTTCGGGTAATTAAAACTTCGTTTCCTCTAAATGTTACGGATTATTAGAAATTAGAAATACTGATCTAAAAATAATATCCATAATGTAATGGAATATTTGACCCTCCGACCCGCAACAGGGACTGCTTACAAAATGTCACTGAAAATCCACTGAAGAGTCAGGAAAACTGGTATAACACGTAGTATACAAATAATGAAGATGTTCAACCAATCAGCGTAACGTGCTGCGATCTACAATGCATATATAAGACAACAGGTGTCTCAGGAGACTATTACATTGATTCTTTTTGTTACAATGACAGGTTATAAAGAATTAACTGATTTTCAGCGAGGACTAATCATCGGCTTACGAGCGATGGAGCCCAGCATTTCCAAAGTAGTGATGAAATTTGGATTTTCAAGCAGGACCATTTCAAGGGTGTACCACGAATATCAGGTATCTGGTAAAACTGGAAATCTCTGGCAGCGGTGCGACTGGAAAAAGATCTTGACAGAACGGGATCAACGACGTCTGAAAAGAATCGTTGCACGAGATAGACGTTCAACACTTCCTCACATTGCTGTGGATTTGAATGTAGGTCCATCAACAAGTGTCAGGGTACGCACTGTGCTACGTATTTTAATTGATATGGGCTTTCGCAGCCTCAGACCATTTCATGTACCATTGTTGACTCAGGGGCACAAAGCTCTACGCCTTGCCTGGGCTCTCCAACACCGTCATTGGACTCTTAATGATTGGAAAAATGTTTTGTTCTGACAAGTCATGTTTCCTATTGTATCGAGCGGATGGCCGTGTACAAGTGTCGTGAAAATTCCATGAATTCCATGGATCTCCCATGCCTACGAGGAACTGTTCAAGCTGGTGGCGGCTCTGTGATGGCATGGAGAATTTGCAAATGGCATGAAATGAGACCTTCGATACATCTAGACTCGACCATGACAGGTCAGCGGTACGTTATCATCCTTTCTGACCCCCTGCATCTATTCATGCCCTCTGTGCATTCCGACGGACGTTGACAATTCCAACAGGATAATGCGCCACCCCACATGTCTACAATAGCTACCGAGTAACTTGATGAGCACTCTTCTGAATTTCGTTCTCTCTCTTCGCCATCTAATTCCCCTGATATGAACATTATCGAGCATAACTGGGATGCTTTTCAACGTGCTGGCCTTAGGAGACCTCCAACACCAAGCACTCTCATGGCCCTGATACAAATGTGCGGACTGCCCTGCAGGAATCATGGTGTGAATTGTCCACCGAACATCTTCACAAATTAGTTGAATCCATGCCACACCGTATTGCGGCACTTTTGCGTGCTCGGAGGGGGGGGGGACTCTATACGATATTTGATAGGTGTACCAGTTTTTCTGGCACTTCAGTGTATATAAAGTGAGTTTAATTGTTTTTATAACAAAGCGAATGCTCCAACTTATCACTTTAATCTAAATTTATTTTGACAAAAATTCATTTTTAATGGCATAATTTTTTAAATGTGTAATTAAATATAATTTTTATTTCTTATTTAAAAATGGTGCCTAAGTAAGTTATATTCATTTAAATAAAATCAATATTATATAATTATATTACTATGGATTTGCACACTGTTTTGGCCGTGTCAATATTTCATCTTTCGGAACTTCATTCACAAAAATCAGATAACTCATTTGAAACGAACGAAGAAGAATGAGAAAAGCGATTAGATGGTTGGCGTTCAGTTGATCATTTTTTTTTTCATTTGAACTCTGTATTAGAAATATTTAAAAAAATAAATTTTTAAAAATATCTTTTTTTTAGAAGGAAATACTTTATTTTTAGAGATATATAGATATTTCAATTTCAAATATACTCTTTTACGATTACCCTTTTTTTATACTACAAGAATTAATTTTACCTATTTTACATACAAAATATTCATAAAGGAAGTATTGAAGCTGTCAAAACATTTTTTTTTTCGAGATATGGAAGGATCTTCAAGATTGTGATTTTCTTTAATCGATAAACATTTATTTGGAATTATGTTATCTTATGTTCTAGAATATGATAAGTCAAAACATGAAAGAGCTAGAAAAAATGAAAATTGGCATGTAGTCTCCAAACAAAAATGATGGATATCTATAATATTCTATAAAATTCGCATATAGAAGACAGGCCGCTTTATTTTCTATAATTATATGCACAAAAACTTAAAAATCTAAAGAAATAGATGTGTCATTTTTAATATATTGTCTGTTGTGTATTCATACGCCATATCAAATAAAAAAGAGCAAGGTCTCTTTCTCTGGTGTGATGTGGTTAATAACGTTTTAACACTCAATAATCTTAAGTTGCCTTCGTCAATATGGTAAAATATGGCTGATTCTATAGTTTAGTTTAGTTATATTTAAGTCCGTTTTAAAGCAACACTAGGGTTATTTGGAGACGTACCTCGTAATTTTGAACCGTGGTCAGATGAAGAGGACGATCATTGAGCTAGCATCCCCTTTTTCAAGCTTCCACAACACACCAGCTGGAGGATGTTTCACCCCGATGGATTTAATGTGAACCAGACTCAACATTTCTTTGATGAAATCGGATCTCGAACCTCAAACAGATGCTCAGATCTTACCATTAGGCCCTGGTGGTGGATTGTGCAGAGGAAGACTGAAACTTTTCATATTGACTTCTGCCCTAGAGAGCTTAGGGCAGCTGCCATTTTAAAATTAAATTTGAATATTGGAGGAATAGAAAATAATAATTCCAGCTTCACTCGACAGAAACAGCACTAAATATTAATCCTGAAACTCAGAAGGTTGCACTTTTACTTCATGTAACTGGAGGAGACATTTGCAAGATACCACTGGCTATGGTTACGGATGCTAAGATGAATTAAATTTTTGAGAAGTTTGTTACTTAATTTTTTCCTCAACGTAATGTGACTTATAAATTATAGAAAATGCTTCTACTTGTGCAACGGAAAAGAGTAAACTGTGAAGACTTCAATACGAAATTTCGAAAATAACTTCGAAATCGTGACTTCGTTTGAGCGCTGGAACATGCAACAGTCTTCATGAACACCTATTACGAGATATTAAAAAAAACTTAGATACTGGTGAAAATCCAAAGCTTCAAATTTATTTCTATTTTAATAAGGATCAAAGTATCGGCCCTGTAAAAAAATTCAAAGACGCTGCCAGATAGGAAAACTAGAATTTCTGCACAAGCGAAAAGATTTCAAGTACCTGCATCACATGACAAAAACAAAATGGGTGGGAAAAAATGTCAATACTGTGAAAGCCAGGAAGTTGGTTCCAGTAAGATGCCCAGCTTGTGCTTTGCTTTACCGGAAATGTTCGAAAACAAAGCATTGTGTTCGAATTTGTAGATTAAGACTCGTTAACAGAGCACGCCGAAATTGCTCTGGGGAATTTAAAAATTCCGAAAATGACTGTAAGTAACCAGTTGAACATTATTACTTTTTTTTTTTGATGCTATAAGTAGTGAAACCTTATTACCATCATGACCAAGCTATTATAGTATATATTGATGATAGATAAGTTCGATTTAAAATTAAATCAGGAGTTAAGGCAAATATAATCAGTAGAGCATTATTTGATGACTTTTGAATCTGTAATTACAATATTGTAAACTTTAGTTCAGTTGTTTACGCATATCATTCAATCACGTCGGGATGCTGTAGGTACTTGTTTAAAATGAATTCAACTTTCCTTGTTATTTATTTAGATCTTTTCTTTTTTTTTTAGGTGGGAAGGGGGCGCTAGTCATTCATATCATTCAGTTTTAGAATTAAATGCTTCTGAAAATAAGTTGGAGTTCATTAAAAATGTGACATTATAAGTTATTGTAAAATGTTTCTAAATTGTTACGTAACTGCAATCAAGTATTTGAAGACCTGCTAGGTAATTTATTAGATAAATACTGTATTATTTTGTCTGAAAGCCCTGATCCTATTGATCTCGTTTCTTTCGGTCTTTTCGGAGACCTTAGAAAGTGAATTTGATTCGATGTTTAAAACTGGAGTAATTGATTGAACCAACAGATTACAAGTAGCAGAAAAATCTTCAGTCTGCATTCTGAATTCTAGTTGAGAAGAAAACCTTGGCTTTGGGAATTTGTTCGATCCCTTAAATCTGAATAGAGTCCAATATGATCTTCTTATATTTGAGAAAATAGCTAGTAAATTGGTAATGGATAATTATTTAATGTTTTAGATTAAGTGTCAATATTTTGACGAATTTCATTAGAGAATTTGCGTTTGTGGAAATTTTCATCCCCATTCGAAAAATTTAAATATCTGTGATGTCTTATAGTATCAACCTTTAGCCCTCCGAAAAGTAATAAGATGCATTATTATACATATGCGGTACATGGGTTCCTTTAAATGCTCAGAAATAATTATAGGTTTCTTAAAATTTCTAAAAATTAATTTAATTTCTATTTTAGGGCTTTTATAAAAATCATTATTCAACAAAATATGATAACGATGATAGATATAGAAATTATAAGTTAGAAAGATTTCAGAGAGTAAAAAAAATTCATCAACATTAATTCTCCTATATTGAATGAATCAAAAAGAGTACAAAATGGCTTTGGAAAATTTCCTGCGATAAAATTTTTGATCGGGTAAATGAATAGATTTTTTACCCAAGATTTGAATCTGGAATCGAAGTGGATGCATCTGCTTTTTAATTATGAACATTTTTATAGCAGAAAGGTAAACCATTTGTTTTTACTTCGTTAACTTTACTCAAACTCGGTGCAACTACGTCCATATTAAGAAAAAGCTTCTAGTAGCTATATTCTAGTAGTAAAAAATAAAAATTCACTGTGGGGTGGAATTTAATATTTATTCTGAACATAAGCTCTTTATTTTAACATCTAAAAACACCTTTGTTTGCAATGGGTTCGAGAATGCAATGGTTTGTTTACAGTTATAGTATTATAATTATGTAATTATATATAAAGCCGGCGTTGTACATATTCTCAAAAGCATCTTTTAGTTGAAAATCACCTCCCAAACCCAAAGAAAAAGCAACAGAAAAATTAAACTTCGAAGATAGTAAAAATGACTCTATAGTGTAAGAATTAAGATCATTGATGGAATTTAGTTGGAATAGCAGTAAGTGTAAATTTCACTGACAAAAAATTTTTTGCATTATGAAGATGAGTTGTACTTCGTGGAAGGCTTGTTGTTAAAGTTAGATTAAATAAGCACACCGAAAATAAATTTTAAACGGTTCACATGAAAGACATTTTGGTATTGATAAACTTTGACTCTAACATGTGTGTTCTGGCCTGGCATATCTAAAAATATCAGGTAAATGTAAGATAAATGTCCAGTATACGCTACATTTCAAACTTGTAATACACCGGCTCTTGAAATGACATGTGTGTTTTGGCACAAGGCATTTTAGACAAGAGTTTCCTACTTCTCTTAGATCAAGGTGGCTAGACTTCCTCAACCTTCATTCAACCTCAAATTTCATTGAATTGCAATTTATTAGAAATTTATTTTTGTGTAATGATACCCGCAATTAAGTCCACTTTTATGAAATACGCTATATTCTTAGAATAAATAAATAATGGAAGACCATCATCGAAATGCTTTGCCGGTAATAAAAATGGATTCTTGAAAAATAAGAACTAAAATCCATCAGTGAGAACCTTTAAAAGCTTAACATTAAAACGAAATCCTCATCGTATCGGGTTCAAACACAAAATGACAGTATACGCACTTGAAGTCATATTCCTCTTAGATCAAACTAATGTTTTGACTTGGCGTTTGTTAAGAATTTTGTGGTTCTGAGACACTCTATCAGAATCTACAGTTAAAGTAACTTGTCCTCCTGTAATGAGCTTACAAGAGCAAGTTCCAGAAAGTCAGTCTATAGCTAAGGCGTATATACATAAAAAATAGCCCCAGGGCAAGTGCCAAAGCAGCTCCCTCTGCTCCCTTTCTTTAAACTGCAATCTTCAGATTCTCTTCTATCTTGCTTCTTCCCCAAAAAAAGTGTTATGATAAGAAGAGGGAAAGAAACTAAATTATATAAAAAAACATTCTTGAATAATATAGCCTAGCAATCAATCAAAATATCTAAATTATTTAACAGATTAATTAAGCTATTCTTAAGAATTAAATAATATAACAATAATAAAAGCAGTTATTACCAAAGCGTTTGAAATTATGTTTTAAAACGTAGCGATTGATAAATAGAAATGTACATTATATGGGATTCTTTCAGAGGGGATTCTTATAATATCAACGTAATTCGAAATTTTCCCAGAAATAAGCGTTCGAATTTCACATTCAAGCCCTTTTTGAATGGTTAAAGCATTGACAAATCAAATATTTCTTGAGCAAGTTTAAAAAATTTAAATCGTTTCAAAAAATTTTTAAAAACATTTTAATGATATTGTAGCGTAGATGAAGTTAGTGTAGATAAACCGTGTGTTAACTAAAGTCGAAGTTAACACTCACTCATCTCAACTCGAGACTTTATTCCAAGGAACTAAACCTTACATCTGCTTTTATTCACAAGATGAAACGACTCGAATCGTCCAGATTTAGACAAATACAGAAATTATAAAAACATTCTAGAACAAACGAGAAATAATAGAAAGCAAATAAAAAAACAATTTTTAGGCAAGTTGCCTGCAATCAGGTGCGAACTTGCGAACTTTTGCTTTACAATTCGTAGTATTCTACCACTGAGCCATTAGTTCGCGCCAAATTACAACAAGTTCTCTTACAATATATCATTTCGATGGCTTTCAGAGGAAAGAACCATCCGTAATATACATTATGCAGTTATCCTTACCAACGTTAAGAACAGAGATTTAGATTTCTGTGAGATTGTTGCATATTATAGGAAACATTGGCTATTTATATTAAATATTTGACTTAAGTTTATCAAACTTGACTCGTATATCTTTTGGATGGTGGACTTGCACTTCAAGGCGATTTTCTGAAACTTGAATTCGTTTTAATTGGTCAAAAATTAAGAGAAATTTCACTTGTATTAGTATTTCTAAAAGTATTATTACACAAAAATATTTGTTACATTATATTAAAATTCAAAAAATCGTCTTATATATATATATAAATATATATAATAATTGAACGATTTTTCTTCAATTTCAACGAATTTTCAAAAATAAATCTAAATGTGATTTTTAATCAGTTTTCATTGTTGAAATTTAAATCAATTCTATTTCTGTATTTCATTACAAAATTAATATAATTAGCTTGATTGGTCAGCTAGCTGTGATTTTAAATTAATACATACAATTCGGATTTTAAAAATTATGCAAATTCTATAATTTGTATTAATTTCTTTCACTTAAATGATGAAACAGCATAGTATACCCCTTTCTATTGCAATCTGTGTGTTTGCTTTGTCTGAATTTTTTAAGACCAAGATTAATTATTTGAAACGATAATTGCTAAATTTATTTAATTATTGATTTACGAAGCACAATTCATTGTCCATTCCTTAAGAAAAATTCTAATCTTATGATATATTTTTGATGAGATTTACAAGCAAATGTATATATACCAATATAATCTCAAGAACTGAAATTTAAATAAAGATATATTTATTGCAAACCAAATTTGAAAAAATATTTTTTATAAAACACAAAGGGTAAATCTAAATTTATCTTTTATAGAATGGCGTAAAATTTACAAAATGAAGAAATGCCATTCAAGAGCATATTTTTAAGAATTAACATTCTTTTTTATCGAATTACAGTCTGTAGTTGTAATGTAAATTTTAAACTGATTATTTTGAATTCTTTTTATTTTAATATTGAGTCGAGGATTTGATTAAGACGAGCTTTCACAAGAACTTTCGAGATACGCTGTTATGTAAATTACACTTCAAGAATTCGGAAATAATTTTTCATCGAATTGAAATTTAAGAAAATAACTCAACAATCGATTCGCTATTATTGAAAATATAAAGAGAGGAAGAGGATAGTTAAAAACTGAAATTAAATGAACTTCTCAAGTAATAAATATGTAAAATAGAGCTGCAATTCCGTCGAATAATTCGCTTTCAAACGCATCCATATGTTATGGAACATAAAACTATTTCTCGACAGTTCTTTTGTGAGGTTCAGCGAGGCGAATTGACTCATACAGACGTCAACAAAAAAAAACTAACACACTTTTGCTAACTTTTTTACTTATCCTCGCGTCTTCACAAAATTGGTTTCGATGGAAATGACATAAAGGGGCAGGTTTGTTGAGATAGACAAACTGATTAGACGAGTTAATTAACTTCTATTACGAAATTTTTTCATTACTGAAATCGATATTTCTTAATTCGATTCAGCTGGTCTTTTTAGATACGTGTAAAAAATTTCATTCCGAAATTCGCAGTATTTCTGCAGACATACTTTATTATGTTTGCTGAAAACGCTGCCCCCCCCCAAAAAAAAGCGAATCCACTGGAAACTGTATATTAAGTAAATCTCAGCTTGTTATTAACAAAATAAGATATTTCCCATTTTTATTCGCAGGAATTTCTAAATAAACAATGCCATCATTTATCCTTAATATGAGTATTTTTTAAATGTAAATATTTTTTGTTTTTACTTAAATATCGTGGCAATTCCATTACTTTTAAAAGCAATTCATCACTTGCCTTTTTCAGTTGATTCTGCCATAATAAATTAGCATACACCTTAGTTTTTATGGCGAATGAAATACGTTGTTTAATCTATTGTTTTAAATTGTCAGTGGTGAGATATGATTACTGCAAAGATATTTTAATCCAATGAAATCATCGGTGATTATTAAAAAAAGTGGGTTTTATTTTCAGATGGAAGAAACTGTTAAACGGACAGAAGATTTATTGCATTCATTTCAGTGTAGTATTTTATTATAAAAACCAAGATATAGAGCTTATGATTTTTACGGAGATTTAAACAATACTTTAATTATTTAATTGCTCTAAGCAAATTTTAGGGCCGCGTTGGCATGGTGGTAAAGTCTCGGTTTCGGAATCGGAGGGCTTCAGGTTTGATACCCGATTTCATCAAAGAAACGCCGTATAAGCAAGTCTGGTGCATGTTAAATCCGTAAGGTAAAATATAAGTTCATTACTTACTTACCAAAATTAATTTAATGAATGGTTAGAAACTGTACGGATTTTCTTGGATATCTGTTTCATTTACTTGTAAAACGATAACTGCCGGTAAATAGTAAAAATGAATTACACATTCCTACAGTTAGTCTCTCTTGCGATCATATTTTATTTGGTCTGAAAAGAAAGTAAAATTCATGCTAAATTAAAATCATCTGATCTGAAAATAAATTTTATATTTAATTAACTGCGGTATTATAATGGCCATTAAAGCTCGTGCTTCATGAAGAGTAGATCTATATCGAATATATATTAAATACGATAACTACAAAACAATGAGAGCTAGATGGATAAAATTTGATGCACAGATTTGACATCTAAAGTATATCAAATGTGGAAACAAATAATGACTAACAAATCGATTGTGATTTGTTGATTACTGAGTCATTTTATTTGTTTTACGAATAAAAGGATCTCTTACTCTATAAGCATCAGCAGCGGCCTTTCAAATCTCATTATTTCTCATTATTCACAGCTTATTTTCTCCTCTTAATGAAAGTTCGGAAAGAGGAAAGACAGTGGAGGCAGAAAAACCTCGTGCTTCACTTTTTACTTGGAAGATCGTATTAAATTTAATCCATGTCTATGCTATCATTCCAGACAAAAATTTATTTGAACAAAAAGATATTCATTATACAAATTTTAAGACGAAACGTTATGGTTTTTCTTGTAATTATATTTTTAAAAAATTTGAATATATAGTAATATCTTGATAAATAGACGGGTATCAGGGATGATTAGCAGGGTTCATTTAAAAGTATCTTTAATTTCAGAACTTATGTTTATTAGACAAAATAAATCAAATAATACAGAAAATAATCCTATATATAAAATAGATGTTCCAAACAATAATTTTAAATCTGAACAACAACTCATTGTTTACGTTGAGGCCAGATTGAAAAAAAAGGGTAGCATTATAGAGTGGTCACTGTAATAAATTCCACATGAATGAGTGAAAATAAGATTGAAAGTAACAACATTTATGAAAAAAAAAAGTTAAATTTTATTTATACTTGTTGAAAGTTCCATCTTTAAAACTAATGTGCGCTTCTTTATATGATCATAATTTGCTTTTTTTGAAAAAGTATTCAAATATTAAGGGCAATATTTTTTTTAGAAAAATCAAAGAAATAAGATCTAATATTCTGAAAAGTAGGACTCAAAAGTTGCCCCCACGTTGGTAATATTTTATTTTTCCAAAAATATACTGAGGGATCAAAATGAAAATCAAACACAGTAATTCCATTAACACTTCCTGAAAAAAATTCGAAGGTAAATTTGAACCACAGCGAGAGCATGTAAACCAGGATCCATATTCTGCAAATTTTCGAGCAACCCCAACGAGAACGAGAGAGACATCTAGATTATGGAACACAAATTAAAATATTTTTCTTAATCAAAATACAAAATCGAATCTCCAACCAGATTGATACAACAGAAATAGCACTATTTTTCCCTTCTCAATTTTTTGCTCCATTCATTCCAAAAGTACCCCTTTTATTTACAGAAGTTGTTTTCTCAATGGGTTCCCGAAAGAATAGGCCATGACAAAAGTCTATCCTTTTCCCTCAACGTCGTACCCATGAACGCCGAAGAGAATGTCATTAAGTCAGAGAATGCAGCCGATCTCGGGAGAGCTGGGAAAATTCAATTCTTAAAGTAAAATAGAACTTAATGAGGCAGCTTAAGAGGGCTGCAGTGGGATGAGTTGGTTGGATTTCTGGGAAATGCTTAAAGGCAATTGGATATGATCCTGTAAGAAGGTATTTAAAGATCTTCATTACAGTAAAATGGCTACTTCGATTCTTATCGGAGCATTATTTCTTCAATTAATTTAGGATTCTACTGAGGAAATATCAATTAAACATAAAGTGAATCAAGATGAAGAGGCATTATTTGACAATCCACTTTAATTTAATAGCTTTGTTCAAAACCAATGTAAGCATCAGCAGGGAATGGAGGTAGAGCTGGTTGCTTGGAAGTATCGGAATGCAGAAGTGGGTCAGTTTCCCCTGAAGATCCTTCGTGACCAACATAAGTAGCCCTCATAAATTTGCTTAGCTCCAGGATCAAGCATTTGTCGCAATTAATTTGAGATGTTATAATTTACTCAAATGTGTGCTTGAAAATGAGCTAAGTAAAGTGCCATTATTGTAGTTTGAATTGAATTCACACTTGACTATAATGAAAAATAAGCTCTATAAAATCTCATTTCAGAAAGTTACTCTGTCTTTAGTTTGTAAAATATAAGGGATAAATCAAATATTTTATTTGCTACAAAACTTTTGTCTATTATTACGTACTTTTTATCGATTCATCAAAATTTAATTCAAATTGAAAAACTTTTCTGCGCACTAGTTTTTATTCGTCATTTCCAAATTATTTTTTATTCTTTTGCTGTTAACGCTTTCAGTATATGAAAAATGAGGCAGGTGTAATGACGAATTTTAAGTTAATTTAGAACATGGAATAAATTCATTTAATCTGATATGTAAATTAGAAGACCACCAAAGATGGTTGGATCATGCTAGTGTAAAAATATCTTGCATGTTCAATCTTAGCATCCAAGTATAAGAATTGATATTTCCCTGGGAGCTAATTTATATAGAGATTCTCTTTCTATGGAGTTCAAAATGTGACATATCTGTGACGTTGAAACTGCGTATCAAATGGTGTGCATAGAGTAGAACATGCAATTGTATTATCATTTCAGTATATTCACAGAACAGTTAAATCATCCCAAAATGTGACCCTATGCAGTCGGAAAGATAATTCGATGCATAATTATTCACTTAATACATGGACCTGTTTAGTACACCAAAAAATAAATACCAGCAACTGCTTTAAGTTGAGTTTCCCTGAAAAATGAATCTACATCATTTTAACATTCTGCAGGTATTTTTAACAATCAAAAAATAAATAAAATATCAAAATGATGCACCGTCTTGAAGGGTGGCTGAGAATAGACATTCGACTGCAAAGGGTTAATACATATTTGCTGGTGATAAAAGCTATATACAAAATGTCTTTATTTCTTGCTTATTGCATTGTCGCATTAATATCCAAGGGGACGGATAACAATTTACCGAAGATATTGTCTAAAGCTTCACAGAGATTTTCAATTTCACAGACAAGCAGAGGCGATAAAATTGAAAGAAAATTTTGTTTCCCGGATTTTTTGAAAAGTAGAAATCTTTCGCTGCAGCATTTTCGACGATTACATTATTTTTTTTTCTATACTTCGTAACAAAAAGTATCGAAAGTAAAAGTTTTATAGAAGTATACGAATACTTTGATGAAGAAAGTCTGTGAATTCTTCATAGCACTTGAAGCGAAACAACTGAATGTGTTTCGGCAAAAACTTTAGGTGCTAAAAGACTGGGAATTGTTTAAAGTGAGATTTCTCTTGATTGGGTTTTCTTCGTCTGTGAGTGGAAAGAGAGCGAGTCCAGTCGAGACGGCGGCGACTTTCAAACTTGTGTCTGCGGGTGGGGAGGGAGTTTGAATATTAGCAGTCGGAAATTATTGATAATCTTTTTTTTTAATGACTGTCATAACCAAGGGAATACAAAACAAATGTCATTTGTTCATGATAGTTTTTGATCTCAGATTTGCTTTTCATTATGGAAGATTCTGTTAAAAAGTTAAGGGAAGGCTCTTTAAAAGAAAGTATAGGAGTGGATATGTAGCTTCTAAAAGGGGTCGCGATGGCCTGGTGATAAGGTCTCAGCTTCGAGACCCGATTTCGCTGAAGAACCGTCGTGTAAGCGGGTCTGCTGAACGCTAAATCCGTCATGTGGTGTGGAAGCTTTGAGAGGGGAATGTTAGCTCAGGTGTCGTCCTCTTTATCTGACCGTGGTTCAAAATGACAAGGTTCGTCCCAAAATAGCCCTAGCATTGCTTTAAAACGGGACGTTAATATAAGTAAACTTAACTAAAACAGTAGCTTCTAAAAGAAACTTGTGTGTCAGCTTACCTACCAAAATTGCAAGTGAATTAAACCTGCAAGCAGAGGGTAGACACTCTATTTTTTTTTATTAAAATATTCTAGAAATATTTCAAAATCTGTAGTTTTCATTTCTATTCCATTTATGAATGATCTAGAACGAGAGGATTTTCAAGTGGCAAATGTAGGGGAAACTATCATTTTTTATTGATTAGAAATGATTATAGGTTGATTTTGTCCTTATGAAAAGGAAATTATTCAGAATGTATTAGATGGATTCCAGTATTATTCATCATCATTTATAATTTTTTTTATTATTATTATTCATTTAAAATATTTCTTCGGCGGAATCGCGCCTCGAACTTAAAACCCCACGTTTGCGGAGTCTTACCACCATGCCACCGCGGCCTAGTTATCCGAAGGCTTCTGATTGATGCATTTTCATACACCCCTTGGAGAAATTCGAAGGAAAAACACTTCTTCTGGATTCAAGAATAGCAAATAGAAATCTAAAAGAAATCAATGAAAAAGAAACGATATGAGTGTGAGAACTGAGAAAGAACTGGATGATTTTACTTTGGACTCTTAGAGAACGCATTCAAGATGAGAAATGGTCAGGAAAACAGAAGAATGATGCGTCCAGTGTGTTCGTATGCGGAGCCCATTCAGTAGGTGTAAATGTATGTAACAAACTTCAACCAAAAGCGAAAGGCATAAAGTAATATAAATGATCCCAGCTTTCGTAGGAGAAATTTTGTACCGATTTCACTTACGGCATTACTGCTACATCAACATCTTTTTTTTTTTTTTTTCTTCTCTTGTATGAAGTGTACAAAAAGAAAATATTGTGATTGTGAAAAAAAAATCCAATTCTGCATTTTTGTGTATGAAGTCCCGAATCTGATAAATACGTTTTTAAAATTATTTCTGTTTATCTGTCTCTAAAGAGTGACTCAAAACGAAAAAAAAAAAACTGAAAGAATTAAATATGATATAGTTTATATACAACATATGTAGATTTCTGCCAAATTTTTGACAAAATCTATGCTTAATCCACCAACCGGAAGAGCGCTTTTGATCAACGAGCAAAACGCATCATTTATGGGGAAAATAAAAAGAGAGTACTCCCGTAGTTTTTATCAACCGAAACAGAAGTCTTTAAAATTCAAAATGGAGTTTTGAAGATCGATTCATTTAGTCACACTTCATTTCCTTCTTATTTTTACAACTTAGCTGCGTTATAATAAAAGGAAATGGTTGAGAAAGAAATTTACTTATGAAATTTCGATATTATAAATTTGTGAGCTATTATTTTTACTTAAAAAGTGAGATTGTTTTAAACGATTTGCCACAAAAACTCTAGATTAATTAGGAGGTGAAACATCTTTTATTTGTGTATTTCGTCTCACGATCATTTGCATCAAATTTTATTTCTGAGTTGATTATTTATTTCAGGTCCCATGTTGATCCACAGTTATTTTAGAAAGACATCTCCACTCTTTTTTCTTTATTGCTTGCATAAATCTATATTTTTCAGGAGAGGGTGGGGGGGGGGCTTCCATCTGTGAAGCCTGCGAAAACTGTCTTGAGATGATGATCAAAGAAGTGCCGGCGTTTTAATAATTGTACTTTCGTAGTTCTCTTCCAGAAATGTCTTTTTGAGGTAATTAATTAACTCATGGAGCGTCCCTAATTGCGTTTATTCCCTTAATGAAGTTAAGATGATCAACCCTACGTGCGATAATGGAGGGAACCGCACCTCGATTCATTACGGAAAACGAGACACTAAAAGAAGATTCCATCCTCTGAGAGTTTTCTGGGTTGTTTTTTAAATTTTCGTTTGTGTCGTTAGAAGAATTTTTTTTTCTCTTTAATGGATTCGCTAGGCATAAAAATGCAATGAGGAAATATGAAGACGCAATGTATTTTTTAATCAGTTAATGAACTCTCAACAATGCATTTTCACAATGAACTAAAATGAATAAGAATAAGGATTCAGATAAGAAGTGGCAGGCGGTAGCTATTGGAATCATTAATATAAAATAAATTTTAGATACGAATTTGACATTTTAATATTACAGAGTACCTTTCTCTTAACACCGTAGTAAGTATAACGAACTGAGATCGGATCACACAGGACAGCAAATGAACTAAAAATTTATTTTTGGGTGTGTAGAGGAGAGATCTGCTTGTTTCTCGGTTCCTTTACACTGCTTCGTTTCTAGAATTTTTCAGGTCTTGTCATCTCCATGTAGTCTCGTCTTCATGACGTACTCCAGCGTACTATGAGATTGTCAAGAAAAGGTATCGCCAATAACAAGGAATTTTTCTAATTTCATGGCGGGTCCTACACAACCTTTACAAAGAAAATAATTAGCTAGAAATTTGGAAGATTCTTTGGCATTATTATGGAACTATTAATAACATATATGATAAAAATATATTTTATGTTCTTAATTATAAAAATTTAAATTAAAGACTCTGTAGGGTTTTTCTAAAAAAAGAGGATCCAATGTGAAAAATTGTCACGCCCTGACGTAGTCATGCTTATCGGAGATCTAAACTAGATCGAGTGCCTCAAATAATCGATTTTCCTCACTAAATCAAAGTATTTTGAATAAATAAATTCAAATAAACTATAAAAATGCCTTCTACAGAGTCCTGGGCTTCGCAGCCCAATTCGACTGCTTTCTGTTTGCAAAAGGAAATACAATTTCATGCTCCGAAGAGGAGAGAAACCCGCTTAGTGCTGAGAATCGTTCTTGCTTTCAATCCGCCACACCCTCCCAAGCAGAATGAAATCTGTTTTTGTTGCCATATCAGCTTTCAGAATTGTTCCGAAATATATGGAGTTGGATAGTTTTGTTGTTTAGATTGCTGCTGCCCTTTCTCTGCAGCCATAGACAGTCGTGTGTTCCTGATAGATAGTGTCATTCGCGTTTCACTCTTTTCTAGCAATTTCTTCTTTCTTTAAAATATGCGACGAGGATTTCACCTCCAGGTATTAATAAATCTCCACGCTTCAAACCTTCTTCCTTCCGGAAAAAGAATTTTAAAATCTGTCTGTGAATACCATAATCCAAAAATCAATGAGTTAGAGCCATTTTGAAATTTCTTATATAAACTTCACTCAAAAATTTAATTTTTCATTAAAAGTTTGAATGAAACCCGTCCACGTTAAATTCGTCAATAAACACGAATGTCCAGGAATAAAACAAGATAAATCCGGTAAATGATTTCGCAGCTCAAATTATAGATCAGAGCAAAATTGTCATAAACTCTTTCACTAATGAACCAGCCCAACCGGCCGTGCAAATTCTATATTGGTGGGACGGTTTCTGTTTCAAACGATAGGTGCAGGATGTAAAGCGAAATCATCCTTGGTGTTAACTCATTTCACATCATGTATTCCTAATTGGAACAAAAACTAGAAAGGTAATACAGATTTCGCACGTCCGGTTGGGCTCGTTTGTCGTGAAAGCGTAACCTCAGCTAAGGATTGACTTGTATGCCTTTTTGTACATACGAACAATGTATGTGAATTGAATGCAAATATAAATTTAGAACTGGGAACGATCAATAATATTTTGTTCAATAAAGGAAGGTATGTGACATTCCTTTTATAGTATAATATTATATTCATTAAAAGTAATATAATACCTTCATTTAAAGTAAATATTATAAAGTAAGAATAACAATTCTTATTTTATAATATTTTAATTCCGTTGGTGTGGGTATGAACGCTGATCATTGTTACGTTGTTACGCGAAACCGAGTAACGCATGAATGCGGTCATTCAGCAACGTAACAAGATACGTGTATGTATAAAATGTAGTCTATCCTTTTAAAAATACTGATCTCTATCAAACATCACATGTTGGATTACTAAAGGGAAAGCCATTTCCTTTAGAAAAACCTCAAGACACAAAAACTGCCATTGTAATTGAAAAAGAAAATATTATAAAACCTCAAAAATTCAATTTTTCTTCGCAATCTAGCACTTTGTGAGCTGAATAACAGTTCTTTTAATGAATAAAAATAATAATTTAATTAAAGGAGAAATTATTTTGTTTTCGAAAACTAATTAATTTAAAAGCTACTAAAGCGAAC
This sequence comes from Argiope bruennichi, assembly GCF_947563725.1. Classification (NCBI taxonomy): domain Eukaryota; kingdom Metazoa; phylum Arthropoda; class Arachnida; order Araneae; family Araneidae; genus Argiope; species Argiope bruennichi. The sequence goes on from NC_079160.1 coordinate 6,824,713, forward strand.
AAAACAAACTGAATTCCCTGCAAAAAAGTATTTGGATAATTAATTAAAGAGTATTTTTCCTGCACTAGTTTTACTTCATTTCGTTGAAAATTGTTAATTCAGATTTTTTTTTTTTTTTTTTTTTTTTTTTTTTTACAATTATTTCCTAATAATTGTTAACTGATGCGCAAAACTTATGGAATTTTTTTAAAAATTTAAAAATTCTGTAGGGAATTTGTTTAATATTTCAGAAGAAAAATAACTTTAATATTAAGTGACACTTCGAATTTTAGCTTTTTTTTTTTTTAAATTTTATTTTAGCTTTTTATGGACTGTTGTAACAAAAATAGAAATACGAAAGAATAAAAGTAGTAATCGAAAAAATTTTTAGAAATATATTTTTACCAATGCGTTAAAAGCTAAAATCTTGAAATTAATTTCTTTTTAATTTATAATTATTACTATAAATACAATAAGATTGTATAGTGAGTGATTTTTTTTATCTTCAAAATATCTGGAAGAAGACATGACTCTCATGGGATTAAAATTTTCTGAAATGAATCGATTCATTAGTAGTTAAATTGAAAATAGTTAATAAATTATATTAAATATTAAAATATAAATATTAAATATTATTAATAATATTAAAATTGTCAGAAAGAACTCACGAAATGACGATATTTCCTAATTTCACATCATCAAGGAGATAATGACGATAGATAGCGAGATTTCTTCTTCGCAAACCTGAAATAATGCAAAAAGGAATAGAAAAAGACGAGTTCGAATTTGTTTCGTTAAAAGGTAGACTGCAATGACATTTTGTGTTTCAGTTTTTTGTTCATTTTAACTTGAAGCGCAAAATACTCCTGATGCACGAGGAAGTCCAAAAGAGAAAACTCCTGATGGATTTTCTTCAGCACTCTTGCTATGAAATTTCTTAAGCCGAAACGGGGGAAATAAATATCCTGTGGCATCGAGTCAACACGAAGATTAGAATGGCGTTTTAGGACTGGCTTTAGGAAGTAACTTCGACAAGTGGAAAAATAAATCAATAGCGAAGTGGATAAATAATGGGCATAAAAACGTTGTTTGGTAATACTTCTGTAAGGTTTTTCTTCGTAAAAATGTTTTAAAAGTATATTTTTATGCATTTTCGCTTTGTTCGTTGCTGTCCTTAAATGAATGAGTGCCATTTTGTGTTTCTTAGACAAGGAAGGCACTACATATCCTTACCTGGCGTCCTTCATTTAAGATGAGCCATGGGTTGTTGTTTTTTTATTATTATTCAGCGAGTTTACCATATATTAAAAAAATATAGCTTGTTAATTTTTCATGCAGATTTTTCGAAATATACATTTTGTTCTTCTATTTGATCAATTACTTTTAAAATTTTGTACTCGTCTCCAATTCCGAAAACTGTACTTCACACCGCTTCATACCAATCTAGCATGTGACGTTTTCAGATTATCTCTTTCATACACAGACTCTTAAAATATAGTCTGATGACATAATCTCGGGATTCCGCATTTTTAAGCGATAAAAATGTTTTCTTACTGTTTGAGAATAACTTTAAAAAATCGTGCATATAGAAGAATATAACGAAGAGCAAACAGAGCTAGATAGCTGAAATTTGTAACTTAGAATTTACTCTCTAAATATAGATTTCTCAGATTTTCAAGAAGCTGGACTCTAAATGTGTAGAGTGCGTAAATGGGCAAGATATCGGATTATAATGGCTAAGTTATCGGAGGGCGAAATAAGAGTGTAATGCATAAACTGCACATGTCCAATAATGGTTTCGATGAAAGGCGCACAATGGAAACAAAATATTGTACGTTTATGCCACTGTTATAAATTTTTAATACAGCTTCATAGCGATAAGTTTTCTAGTAAGAAAGACAGTGTTATAGATAGTTCTAACGGATCCTGAATAAAAGCCGGAGCAATGACCCTCTGCCTTGGCAACCATTTGGTTATTTGGTTGGGAATTTGGCTATAAAACCGAAAATTCATGAAACCGGTAGATAAGATACAAAAATTTTCTAGAAAATTCGTTATCCTAACACAGAAATTATAAAATATCGAGTGAAAAAGCTGGAAATCAGTCAGTATTGAGTCAGCAGTTGAGTTCAGTTCAAGCGAGTAGTCATTTGAGAGTAGCAGACGGTTTTAAAGGTGTTGGTAGTTGTGCGAAGTCTCTCCCGCGAGCTCAGTCAGGGCATTTTTTACTGTTATGATTTTTCATTATCGATTTGTTGCTTGTGTTCTGCCATTTATTACAAACGATGTTCTTGTGTATGCTACGGATTTATTCTGGTTTTTCTGTTTATTGCAGAATAAAGCACCGTTATTTGTTACAAAGTCTTTTGGACTGTTTCACTGTACCCCCACTGCACCAGATCATGATTTTCGAATAAAATCTCCAAATCACTATTCGGAGTAAAATGTCATGAGGTCCCGAGCGCCATTTGTAATTGTTGAAATGGTGATGACAAATGGGGTTGGAAAAATTTTATATTTTTAGGCTGTTCATTAAGTGTGTATTCTACTGATAAATACAATTTGGAGCATAATTTTGTCTCCAGAATGATAGTCAAAATTTAAGTCATGGCCCATCAGAAACTGACTATCTGTTTGCCTGCCTTTGCAAATTATATGAACAATATTCAACTCAATAACGAATGAAACTAGATAAATCAAATTTTGTATATTATCTTCATATCACGACTTCAAATGTCGAGGAATTTCATAGCCAATCTGGCGAAAATGCACAAGTTCCCCTCAAAATACGAAGTTCACATGTTCGCTTGAACATGTGAGAACGCGACAGCTGTTACGGCGATTTTAAGTAGTAAAATCCAAAACTTTGGCGCACATAGAGAAAAATTCCAAAAAATAAAATGTTTCTCTTATACTTTTCAAGTATCATTTTCCAGTCGGCAAAATCTATTGGGATATTTTAAGATATATTTAATAGACATTTTTCATTGCTTAGATAACATTTCAAACAAGACTTTCGTTGCTGGTTTCAGGTATAATACACCTATTACAATAAGTTATTTACAGGTCAGAATCATAATGTATTTCAATAAGTCTATCTTAGCATCACACCGGATCGAGGGTACATATATTCTTAAACGAATGCAACTTTGCATGGATGTCGAAGGATGCCTTTTTTTTTTTAATTTATTGAAAGTTGATAAATGTATTATGATGCAAATGCATTATGATTTCGCCTTTTAATAGGTCTATTGTCCTAGAAACGAATGAAAAACTTGCTTAAGGGAACTGGGACGTTCTCGACAGCGAAAACTGGCAATATTTCAGTATTAAACAAAGGAGATTTTTTCCAAATAAAAATTTAAACTAAATTAATATATTGTACAAGTTGAAAGAGTATAATGATGTAATTATAAAATAACTCAAAAATAATTATTTCTTAAAGTATTTTTATTTTCATAACATGTCGAAAATGAGTTGTGATACGGAAATGTTTACATACATATATACACATTGGTACGCTCGTATAACACATTTCTGTCTAAAATCATTCCAAAATTATTATAATATGTAAACAAAAGTTCTATGATTGCAGTGAACTCATTTTCATTTTAATATATTCAAAAAATTATTTTTAAAAAAATATTTACTATCACATATTAGGAAAATCTCAAAAATACGTGATAATTTTTTATAGAAATATCACCTAAAATTAATATTACTGCTCAAAAATTTATAAAACAAGGTTTAACATATGCCTAATGGTTATATAAATCATATTAGAAAATTTGATGTATGTGTAATGCAAGAAATTTTTTCTAAGCGTACCTCAATTTGAAAAAAAGATGTTTTGAGAAATCAGCAAAAAACCTTATATTTACATGTAAATTAAAATATTTTCATTTTTAAAACTTTCCTGGCCCATACTCATCTTGCTGTAGCATTTCTTGAGCTTCAGATACCCTTTTTTTATGTCTTTTAAGTGTTCTAGCTTCTTTACTAACTTTTTGGTGCATAATTTCAGCTTCTTTAATGCGTAAAATGTCGATTTTTTTCAAGGCCCCACATGTATTTCTTCCAGGTGCAATACCCAAGTGTTTAAGGACTTCAATTCGACTAGAAACACCATCATTAAAACACAGCACAGCATCCATAACTCCTATCTTCAAAGTATTAATCCCTACAAATGTGTTTTTGGGAATTCTTTCCCATATACAATTGTTGAAACTCTCATTGGGATTTTGAGTTTGCCATGGAGACATTTAGACAGAAGATTTTTGACAGTTAACTCCCTGAAAACCTTCTTAATAGCCAGCAAAACAGATTCTGGAAGAGAATGCTTATGAACATACTTATCACCAGTTATTAAACTTCTGTTATATCCGCACCAACTGTCAGAGCCCAAAGGACACAAACCGTGTTGGGGCTTGGCATTGGTTGAAAGCTTGTGGAAATATATTGCCCAAATTGATTTGGACATTTCAGTCACTGACTTGGAAGCATTCCTTCTTATTGCTAGTCCATAATATTTCTGAATTAGCAGAATTTCTGCATCTGTAAGCCGACCACGTCCTGCAATTTTCTTTCCATCTGCTAACTTAGTTGATTTGAGCTTATTTTTTAAGGTTTTTAACCTTGCTCCCATTCTTTTCTGGACATGACCAATGCACTCCAATTTCTCGACCATTATTTCCTCCCCATACACTTTAGAATCACTAATTTTTTGGTATCCTTTAGAATCACCATCCCCTAAATATTTCACATAGCGAACATTTCTCGTAGAAACAGAACGCTGTTTCACTGCTATTCAATTTTCTTTTCGACGCACTTGCATTCAACAACTCGCAATCAGTAGGCATCACATTCTGTTTATTTTCAGAAAACTGATTAGGGTGTAATTTCCGCTTTCCAAACTGCTTACGTCTAGGCATCCTTATTACTTATGTTATTTGAAAAACCACTAGAAATATGAATGTAATTTGATGAAAACAATAAAGGCGAAGCAACGTAAGAATATCAGAAACAAACGAAAGCCAAAACAAAAGAACAAGCACGATGTAAACAAAATAGAAGTTCACTCAGCTTGTAAACTTCGAAGTTACTTTGTTGAGTAATTCGTATCCTTTATGGAAATGTTAAAATTAAAAAAAAATGTTTAAAAAAAAACCCAAAATAATGGCATTTTTTTCGTTGTTATCAAATGCAGTCCCTTTAAAAAGGGGCGTGGCACCTTTGTTTACATTTTTTAAAATTTAATTTATGAGCTTTCTGTATTTCAAAACTTCACATGTTATACATTGCCGGAATCAGCACAATTTACTCTATTTTTTAGGGCTAAAATTGAAAAATCGATTTTTTGAAGGTAAAAACGTCCCAGTTCCCTTAAAGCACCAGTCTGAAGTACGGGAAAATAATCTAAGTCAATCATTTTTTTTTAGATAGGAACTTAAAACTTATTGAAGAGTATAAAGGAAAAGTTTTATTTATTAACTATTTTTTCTATACGGGAACAATTTAAAAATTTAATTTTCACTTATTATCAACCTCTGCAGGAACCGAAATTTATTCATAGAATTGCTTATCGCATTACCCAAGTGCAATATTTAAACTAATAAATTCTTGTTTTAGGAGCACCCTGCATGCATTACAAATGGGCATAAAGTCGATAGTTTGACAGATGTTATTAAAATTTTAACAAAAATTTGCAAACCGGGTGATGAAACTTATACTAAATTTCCTCTGTCAACCTGCTGCTTTTTGGACTAAGCCTGTCGCAGTTGCATGGTTGAACCAAGAAACAAATTTTATCGAAGTGAAATGAATCATTGAAGTATAAAAATTTGACACTCCATCTGATTGAGCTTTTAGGATGCACACAGACATAATGTGTTTTTTTGGAGATCAGAGGTACGATGATTCCTGTAAATGTCTTTTTGTTGTTGTTGTTATTTGTACACATAAAAAAAATTAAAAAACATCATGTTCTGTAATCCACAGAGGCTAAAGAAAGAAACTTTTCTGGTATCTAATCGGAATAATGAAAAAGAAAATCTTTCTTCGCCATTTTTATAATAATTTTAACTAATAGTAATAAAAATACTAGGAATAATGCCTTTCAAAGTGCTGAATTTGGGTTCGTTTATTTGCTGATGAAAATGTAATTGAAGAAAAATAAGAATTTATTTTCGGAACCAAATACTTAAAATTTTAATATGGTGAACAGAATAAATTGATTCGGCTGCGTAGAATATTTATATACAAAGAATTTCTGAGATTAAATTTATTTACAATATTTAATGAATCGGTGTAAAAAAGACCGAAATTCACATTTCTGTGTAATCACATATTAAGCTTCGATAAATTCGCTCAAATTTAAAATAGACTTGAAACCAATGAAGATACTGTTTTTTTAATTTAGCACTATTCTTGCATTCAATATTTAAATCTACGTTTATCGAATCTATTTGGAAAAAAGAATTTGGACTCGTATTTTTCTTCTTGCTGATTCAATAAAAAAAATATTTCTCATTGAATTTTTCTTTGCTAATTAATTTTTCTAATTAAAAAATTAATTACTAATTTAGATTTTTCTTTATTTCTTTTTACCTGGCAACGAGTTGTTTTCCGTTCTAGTTGTTTATAAATTCTTTAGAATTCTTTTTTAGTGTTTTAAGGTTGCAATAAATTATGGCAGGCAAAATGGGGTTACAATTGTATAACTTGAACGAGCGAAAAGTGAATTTTTCTCCCTATAGATATTTGATAAATAGCTATAAAATATTCTTTTATAAAAATAATTTAGTTGACGTAAAATTGCGTTGCTATTTTTTTTAAATATGAAAACCAATCCACATAGCCTAAGCGTTTCGTTTAAAACCCAGCAAATAAAAAAATGAAATCTGCATTATCTCGGAACAATTAACAAAATCGATATAAAAGAATGCGAAGTTTTACTTGGTTTTTCTGTCTTGGAATCAGTAAAAGATGTTTTCACAACACGCCATTTTCTTTCCCGTAATTCCAGAAAAAAGAAAACTGTTTTCGGCCAGCCTCTCGAACTCTTCCATGCCTCTTCAATTCGAAGGAGAGGATTCAAGGAGAAGAAGGAAATAAAAAATTTTCATTGGTAGAAATTAATTCTAGCGCAAACAGATCTCGTGCAATTAGCTTCAAGAGCTCTTAAAATCTTTGCTTCTTTTGAACTATCTTGGCGAAGATTCTATCTGCCAAAGATTTCGCGGGATCGGCTTTTAGCTTTTGATTATAACTTGATTCGTGAGGAAGAAACGGAATTGCGTGTTGCGTTTCAAATTGTTAAGGAGCGGAAAAGAAATGAATGTGAACTCGAAAGTTCAAAGTTGAGGTGAAATTTATTTGGAAATTCTGTTAAAGTGGAATACAAGGAGATCTCTTCACTTTCTTCGGATATAAAACGGAAACTTATTATAAACGCGAACCTTCTGGCTATGGTTGAAATGACATGTTTCAGAACTTCTTGAGGTGTTGACATTACATCTGTATCTGAATACGAAAAATCAAAAACTCACAAATCGAAATGGAAGGAAAAATTCGAAATAACATGATATTTTTACGAAGATTACAGATTTCTGTTTCTATTCGAACATTACAGATTTCTATTCTTTTATTACAGAGTCAAAAATTTCTGAAAATTGTCAAATGGACATGTATGCAATTACTCAAATATTTTAAGGATATAAGTTTTAAAAAAACTATCAAATAGTTCACAATGATTTGCCCCTTTCTTCAATGGTTTTGCTTTCTAGGCGCAATTCTGGTTTGAATTTCTGTAAATGTCATTTATGTATGTCACCACTAAAACGCAGAAATCATTTAATCTGCAGATTCACGAGATGAACTGCACATTAGTTAGGGTGATCCGTTAAACTTGCTTCGTTTCTCAAATTATCTAAGTAATCTGCGAATTACTTAGCTAATCTACACATTACATACTAGGCATTCGTTAATCTGCACGTTACCTTCTATGCACTCGTTAAAGTGAAAATAAGATTTTTATCGGAGCAACAGTAACGTTTCTGTATGTCTAAATTAAATGTCGTTTATTTATTTAATAATATCTAAATAATCAAGTTCATATAATCGAACAATCAACACATTAGTTTATAGAATCTATCGTCAATCAAATGAAAAACTTCAATACAAAGAATCAAACGGTTTAAAATATTATTGCAATTAAGGCAATTGACATAATGTTATTTATTTTTCAGTATCTAAAGAATCATGTTAACACAATGAAGTAAACAACAAATTAGTTGATACACTCAATCGAAAAACCTAAAGCTGAGCACAACTGTAAAATTCTAGAAACAAATTGTGTAATTTTCCATACTCCATATTGTTTCCTGATTCAGGGTTGAAAAATGTAAATTCGTCGAAATCTCGAGTTCAAATTTTGTGATGATTGCAATACTTTCTCTATGTATACTTCAAGCGAAAAAATGTTTTATACATTATTTAATTTAATTTTCAATTTTAACTTCCTTAGCATAAAGCTTCACGGAATCGGAAGCTTAAGAGAGAAAAAAAAAAGAGTGGGTGCAATTTTAGTATTTGCCCATGGCATCATTTTAAGCAGATACGCTTTAGAATGGTCGCATTCGAAATTTGATAGAATTTTGGCATTAGATTTTGAGACCACCACCCGAATTTCATTAATTAAATTTGATTACACTAGTTGATTTCCAGTCATTTTGTTCACAAATCCATTGACAAAAAATCGATAGTCGGCTCTGTGGAGCATTTCATTTAAATTGTGGTATGTATCATATTTTCAAATGATAAAAAATTTGCTAAATTTCATTAACTTTTCGGCCTGGATTTTAAAGTTATCGTTTTATCGAAATCATATTGCTGAAAATAACTTTAAAGATAAAAATTTCATACAAGACAAAATAGCTGCCCAAACGCTCCCTTGGCAGTAATCGCAGTGTGAAATAGATTGATTGATGGAAACAGACAATTAACACGAGCTGCCATTGTATCAGTAAACTCTCTTTACAGTGTTTAATATGTTGAAAAAAGATTATCTGAAAGAACTTTATTTAGCAACGGTCAGCAGTGATAATTATAATTTCGGAAATAAAAATAAAGGTGAAGCACATATTTGGAGTTCTTGCAGTTTTCTTCAAAAATAGAAAACAGAAAGTAAATAACACTATATTTCTTTAGACTTTAATATTAGTAATAATTTTTCAAATCGTTTTCCCTATAACGGAGAAAAAAATTCTGAATTTCCGATTCGTGAGCACTCAAGACACTATTGTCACTATCAACTACATAATTTTTTTAAATACCGTGGGAACAATGCTATTATTAAAATAAAATTTTCAGAGTTTTTATTTAGCATTTGGAAGAGGAGCTTTTAAATATGTAACGAATGCAGCGGGAAGCCGAATAACAAGAAAGCAGCAGGCTATCACCGGCACCGGTGCAAACCCACCCGCAGTAGATAGATAACCCCGCTATCGATAGGGTATAATTACCTCACACTATTTCTGTACTCAGTAGAGCTGCAACAATCAACCACCATTCCGGAAACTTCTCATCCCCATATATGAGGTGCCTCTCGAGGGGATAGATCATCCGAATATCCTTTGCGTTACATCTTCTTAATGACGGTTTCGTCAACTTCCTTGACGTTCAAGAATAGGATGCTTCAAAATTTCTTGTTCACAAAATAAGCAATGATCTACAGTAAAAGACCGGAATTTGATCTGTCAACTCATTGCGTCAAAAGTCATAAATATTATCTTCCTTTTTTTGTTTACGGACTTCAAGTTGTTTGCTTTTGAGTTTACTAGTTAATAACACTAAAAAAAAAAAATTGTTAATTACAAAATTAGATGCAGTGAGTCAATTCCCTTCAAAACTATAAATGACTGATAAGAATCGGCTTTATCTTTCTGCGATCCTATCCTCTGAAGAGTATAATCTTTGGGATGGACGAGAAATCTGGAAGTGCGTAGCGTAATGAAAGTAAAATAATGTGTGCAGAAACAAGTACAATTTATTTCATTATAAAAACACTAACATTAAGACAATAAAGAACATATCAACTGAGAAATCGCCTTGCCTAATATTTGACATTTAATAAATACCTCGCATATTGGAAGCTATCTCCCATCAATCTTATCTAAATAAACAGCTTGAATTTTCCGATTCTCGAAGTATCGAGTCGCTATTTGCTGAGTGCCACCAACGCATTCAATTGCCGGGAGTGTTATTTTTCTATTCTCCACTCATTCTAAGTTCAGTACGTCAGCAGTTTCTTGTCGTGTCATATCTAGATTTAGAGTCAAATATTCGGCGTTAAGAGCAATAAGAAAATGAAATTTTGCACATTACAAAATTTAAGACGAACTTGTTCAGAAGAGGAAACAAGGTGGGCATTATAATTTCAAAAATCGCTATTCAAATTTTCATCATTCTATTATTAAAGGGATAACTAATCCCTTTTGGAGACCAGCTAGTTCACCAGGAATAATGCTCTCTCAAATTTTCAATTAAATATTTGTACTCCTTGGTCTCTTAAAAGTTTCTTCAGCAAAATATCTTTAAGTTTCATATTTCAATAGTCACGTAACACGTATTATTATAGAAGCTTTACGATATTGTACTATATACATGTATATCTCATTTGCTATCAGCTGCCGTTTGAATTTGAAACGGAAGAGATAAAACTTCAATAAATATAAAAATCTTTTTACTGAAACCAAATATATTTCTTTAATTGACTACAGAAATCAGGACCTTAGCGCTTAGGTAAGCACCGAGGCTGGGAATGGCCAGAGCCGGTGGCTGCCTTTCCTTGTTGGGCTCCGTGGTGGGTGGTGCCGTCGGGCCTGAAAATTTAACAATGTCATATGGGTAAATCCAAACGTTCAAACAATGTATCGACTATTCAAAATAATTTTCCACGGTTCTTTTCTTGTTGAAAAGGGTATTACTGGAAACCTAGGTGAAGTGAAATCTATTAAGAAACTTAGATCTGGCGATCTTTTGGTTGAAGTTGGATATGCCAAACAAGCCAAACAGATTTTAAACCTTAAGTCATTGTCAACTATTTCCGTAGAAGTTAATCCTCACCCATCATTAAACTCATGCAAAGGAGTTATATCATGCGATGAATTGTATAATGTTTCGATTGAAAAGATTACTCAAATACTAAAAGATCAGGGAGTGACCAATGTAAGACGTATTACTTACTGTAAGGAGGGATGGCAAACTCTTAAACACAAAGCATCTTGTGTTAACATTCAACTCTTCTAAATTACCAGATTATATTAAAGCGGGATATATGCGCCTTTCTGTAAGAACTTATATTCTTCATTTCGGACAATCGGGAAAAGTCCAAGCGCTGATTGAAGTGTTATTCAAGATGCTCAATGGAAAGGTCTAAAATCCAAATATTCATAACTCTATTCACTTTAATTGCAAAATAATAGAAATCTTTTTATTTAAAGTATTAGTGTCTCAAGAATATTTTATTAAAGACGATTCAAGAAGAAGGAATCTGTATAAAAATTTAAAAATTCTAATTCAGAAGGACAATTATTGATTCAAACAGCATAAAATATGATTTATTTCCTTTAGACCATTTTTTATTAGATACATACGCCAATTGATAGAGTTTTAAAAATTAAGTATAATGCAATCAATTTTACTTGTTGAAAAAGTATATGAATTTAATTTTCAACAGTAATATTTATTTGCATTTTGATGAATAATAGCACACCGGTTACCGCAATATCGCCGGGAACCATTTCTAAAAAAATACGTTAAAATATGTAAGAGCGAATGTAATAGAATATGAAATGAATAAAATGATAAAAATGTGAGTTGAAAGGAAACATGTGGAAAAGGAGCAGCATCGGCAATATCCTGGCCTTTTTGGTGACTCCGGTCATCTTATTTTTGATTCACGATTTCTGTTATGAAGCACTTTTGACAGTATGCATTCCTCAAATTTTTAAAGTATTTTTTTTTAATTTTCTGCACATTTATATATATGTTACAGTAAATATAATAAACTGATGATTATATATAATTAGCAATAAGTTTACTGGTTATTATAAATAATTACCGTAATTGATTCTCTACCGTATGGGGTAATGTGACAGAAAGGTGTATTGCAAAAAGGGAAATCTGGGAATAAAATTATTGTACTCTTTTTAAGATAAATTTTGTAATGTCTAGCTTAACTACAGGAAACATTAAATTATGTTCAATATTCATACATACATTTCAATGATAAATAAAATTCATCTAAGATATGTAGGTCAATTCTTATAAATATTATTCGAACTGATTTTGCTGTTTAATATAGAAATTATGAGCAGTTCAAATAGTGGTTAAATTTATTTTACTGAATAATTACTCTAAAATGTAAAGGTTGGCATCAGATGAAACACTCAATTGTGACAGAATTTTGCTGATTGTTTGCTCGCGACAAATGGATTACATAAAATCTTTCCAACTTTAAGAATAAGAATTACGTTTCAGTCTGACCTAATAATCGCTCCCAATGGGCGGGGGCACCTCATAATTGAAGATGAGAAGCGTCCGGCATGGTGGTTGGTTCTCGCCCTCCTGGTGGTTACAGAAAAGAGTGGGGTCGGTTCCTCCCATCGATGACAGAATATACTTCCCAAGGGAAGAGTTGTATCGTGGCTGGTGATGGCCCTTAGGACTCAACCATAGTTCCAGCCAGTGTTGCTGTCAGATTCCGTGCGTCTTCGGACGGATGGAAGTAGCCGGTTTAAGGTAAAAGTGATCTGATAGTCGAGATTTTATTGCGTCTCATGATGATAAAACAGTGTTTAGTTATCATATCCTGAAAATGTTTCTTGCAGTGCCTGAAGCATTTTGCAAATCCTTCTTAATAAAATTAAAATGAATCCAATCTACTTATATCTTTATAACAGATTTTTGCATCTTAAATCTGATGTAAATTCCATTTACTCCTATTCACTGTGCCGAAAATCAAAACATTTTTAATTCTTTTTTTTTTCAGTCTGCTTCTTTTTTTCGAACAGCAGGTGCCATAAAGAGCTTCTCGCGCATTCTTTGAGAAATAAATCATAACAAAATAATGCAAGTGGAAAATTTACTGGATGATGGCTAGAAAAAACAAAACTGAGTATTCCTTTCTAATTTAATTATCTCAACGAAACTCTCATTTTTTAAATAAATATAAACAGGAACTAAATTCGCAGTTTCAATATTATGCTTCGCTGGTCTTAAAAATAAGCCGCATATGTTCATACAAAATTTAATTCTATCGAGCTATTACATCCGAAATCTTACCTCTGAAAAAACAAAATGAGAAATTATAATTTAAAATATGCAAGTTATGTAAAAAAACTGAGTACATTTTCTTTATTTCGCTCTTTTTTCCTAATTTAGATATTTTTAGATAAGGAAGGGAAAATTTCTCACATTAAAATATTGTCGAGACATGACGAGATGAGCGGATTTAAAGCATGCTAAAGTATCTTAGAAGCTTCCCGCCTCTAACTAGATATAATTTCCTGCGTTATGTGGAAATAAACGTAAAAAGAGCAGACTTTCTTCCCGAGTGATAGATATTATCAAGAGCAAAGAAAAAAAAACCCACACAGTTAAGAAAATGTAACGAGAATAAACCGACTCCGCTCAACGTCCCCCTTTTCTTTAAGAAACGTAATTACAGATTTTTTAAAAATGAAAAAAAAAAAAATTTAAATATCTTGCAAATGTCTAGAGTATATTTTCTCGGGTGTTATTTTAATGAGTTAACATAAAAATGAGCTACTTTTTTTTTTTGCGTCCTTTAAATAAATGCTAGAATAAATTCAATTTATTTGTACTTGTTACTTATTACTTTCTTCTTTTTGAGTTAATACAATAATAATATTTTTATTATCGATAACATCGTAAATAAGTTTGTGTGTGTTTTTTTTTATTCCCACAAATTATCGGAGATACGAAATTACCACTGCAGCTAATGTTTTGTAAAAGTAAAAGAGCTGCCTTATCTCAAAGTTCAGTTTAGTTATATTAACGTCCCATTTTTAAACAACATTCGGGCTATTTTGGGACGGAACTCACCATTTTGAACCCCGGTTAGATGACGAGGATGATGCCGAATCTGGTATCCCTTCTCCAAACTTCCACACCACACCACACCACACCAGCCGGGGAACGTTTGGTCCCAACGGAAGCTGTCTTATCTCACAACAATGCAGAGTGCAACGACTCGGTACCGTTCGAAAACATGGATAAGCGGGGCATTTTTTTTTCCTGGTGAACTCTCTAAGAAAGATGAATTCGGTATTAGATGCGTTTTTTCGCAACCCATTGAGACTTAAATGTAATACAGAAGTAGAATTGCAGTCAGAGAGTCACGTACCAAATTCGATTTATTTAAGTCACTGCGTTAGCGTTTACATGCTTCTGAAAATACAGATCGACAGACATTCAATCTTTAATTTAATTTCGCTCACATTTTGACAGGTGTCTACAGCATGCATGTTAAATTAGTATACCGAATTTTATTTATCTAGGATTTTTCGTCTTTTAGTTATGTTAAATATATTAGAATAGCCGGTGTGACAGACTTCCTCGGAATAGATTGCGTGCAAAATTTGATGTAAAGACCACATTCTCAATTTCATCCATCTAGTTCAAAGCTTTTTTAAGTTATCTTCGTCACAAACAGACATAATGCCAAAAATTTGTTTTTTGAACTCAGAGATCTAAAACGAGAAGATTCGTCGAAATCTCTAGTTCGATGACGATTTTTGACGATCGCAATATTTTCTTTGTATTTCGTGAGCGAGAAAATAAATATAATAAGTGGCAGAAGGTGAGGACATATTGAAATCTGACGTGTTTTTATCGAGCTTGTTTTACCGACTCATTAGATCGAATAGCTAGGAACCTACTATAGATATATATTAATCTTGTATTTTTAAGAAGTACATTTTTTTAATTTTACTATTTATCAGAGTTATATTGAATATATTATAAGCTCTTTGGAATCCCACCATTTTGTTTGACGATAAAAGAATGATAATTTTATCAATAAAGATGGTAAAAGCCACATATTCTTATTTGTGCAATATTAAGGTATAATTACATTATTAATTATTGTAATATTGATAATAAATAAGGTTGGTTGGAACAAAGATATTTTGTTATAGTATTTTTATGCACGGCAAAATTCATTGTAGCAAAAAAATTAGGCTAAATTTTCAAAAATGTTACGTTTTATAATTCAGAATCTCCGTATGTTATTATTAGAAAATATAATCTAAAAATGGTTCTTAAGGAAAATGGTTTGTCAATGATTGCACTAACTAACAGTGAATTTGAGAAAAAAAAATATTTCCAAATTAAATAATAATTATAATAATGAAGTATGAAATATATAAGAAAACTAAAAAAAATAGAAAAGGAAAAAAGTCTGGAAAAAAATAAAACGTTTTTATTAGTGCATTAAAAAATGGAAAATATCTCCAAAGGAATTTTCAAAGGAGAATTTCAAATTTTTGATTCACTTTCATTATGCAGATAAAAAGCCAAATCAAAACCAAAAGAAAGAAAAGCGTTCATTAAAAATTCAATTATTATATGAAAACGATTAAAATTCCAATTTGCCAAGAATCTCAGGCTTTTACAATTTTAATATCTAGATTTTTGATAAGGTATTATATTCTTCTTTATAATCTATGTATAAAATTGTGTTTTTAAAAACATTTTCCTTTATTTTTACTATTTATAAAAAAATTGTAACCTTATTAATCGTAATACTGCTAGAATACAAAGTTCACACTTTCCAAACTTTTGAGGCATTAAAACCGTTTCGAAGCCTTATTTTCAAATGCATTAGGTGGCCACATATCTCATCTCAGCCACTTCGAATTTTTCAAACACAAACTTAAAAATGAGATTATTATCCAAGAATATACGGACAATTCTTCCAAATCAATCCTAAGGTCGCGGTGGCCCGGTGGTAAGGTCACGGCTTCGGAACAAGAGGGTGTCAGGTTCGATACCCGATTCCACCGAAGAGCGACCGTGTAAGCGGGTCTTGTGCACGTTAAATCCCTCGGGGCTAAATGTCCTCCCGGTGATGTGATGCGGAAGTTTGGAGTGGGGGATGCCAACTCAAGTGTCCTCCTCGTCATCTGACAGCGGTTTAAAATGACCAGGTCCGACCCAAAACAGCCCTAGTGTTGCCTTAAAATGGGGCCTTAATATAACTGAACTGAACTAAACTAAACTAATCTAAACCAATCCTTCACAATGCCGTAACCAGAGAGCAATCCAGGTTTCCCCGGTTTTACAAACTTAGATCAATTTCTCCAATCTAATTCTTGGATCTTCTCACCGCCGTGCAGAGATATGAATTGAATTAAAGGGAAGTTTTCTTGCCGTGAAAGGAAATTAACCGCCTGCTGCGATCCATTCTTGAAAGAAGCAATTTTCTTTGGTTGGTGGGGCTCATAAAAAACTCGTCTGCGCTATTTATTTAATTTTCTTCTGCTACAGGAAAAAAAAAAAAGCTTCTATTCGTAAAAAAAAAATGGAATTACTTTGATGTGTTTTTGCGAAGAATTAAAGGCGATACATTTTTGCATAATATGCAATTTTTTTTATGTTTCTTTTTGCAATTAAATATTCTTTACATATTCAAATGAGGCTTCACCATAAAATACTCAAAGAAAGTCATAAAAATAATTTTTATTGATAGGGAACATTTTAATTTCTCTTTAAATATAAATACATGAGTTATTTAATTTTGAAAATTTAAATAACCATTCCAAGAGAAATTCAAAATTTTTATATTTTATACTTTATGTAAAATTAGGATGATATAAATTTGATAAAATTAATGAAATAAAATTTCAAAGCTACAATTTTGTTGATGTAAAATAGGTCTTTTATTCATAATTCGGTATCATTTGCATTGAATCCAATATTTCTGAAATTTACCAGTAGATTGTCGTATGGAATTAATATTTCATTAAATTTATCGTTCTGCTCTCCTAATTATATTTTGAAAATATTAGAATATCGTATTGATGTTTAGAACATACAAACTAATATCTGAACAAACATGAAATTTGTCAAATTATAAGAAGGAATATAAAGATTGTGCTTCCTTAGTTTCAATCGCAAGATCATAATCTTATTTTTGTTTAAAAATTGTTAATCTTATTTTTGTTAAAAAATAATAGTTTCCGTAGCCACCTTTTGCCACCTTCATAAATTTAGTAGATTAGCTTTAAGAATTCTGGCTGGCCAACTCTTCCCTTCATTTAAAGGGCCATTTTTTTTCTAGTCATATTATGTTAAAATATTTTTAGGCTTGAAATTAGAATAAGAAAAGGGTTTCATTTAGCTTATTAGATAAATTTAATTTGATTGATTAATTAATTTGGTTAATAAATAATTAAGTATCAAATCAAGACACATCATTTTGTGTAAAATAAAGAACTAAAGCATTTAAGTTTCTGTCTTTCTAAAAAAAATTTGTCAGAACTTATGCCAACCTACACAATTTCATACAAAGATTGATAAATTTGGTGGGAAGCATACTTCCCACGGCCTTAGAAAGGGTTAAATTATAGAATCAATGCAAATAGTTCAAAAAAATTTAAGGATGCAAAATAGTAGACTAATCATTGTTCACCACAATGTTGTAACGAAATTAGCATTTCTGTAACAGATGATTTAAAATTTCCAATAAAATGCTGTCATATTTTTGAAAGTTTCACTCCGCCCACGCTTCATTAACCTTCCTTATCGATCGTAAGAGACTGGTGGGAAGCTCCGAATTGCTCGAAAAAGAAGAAAAAGAAAAAGGCACACTGAGGCGCTCTCTCGTCTCCCAAGATTCTGAGCGGAATGCAGCGATTTTCCCACTTCTTCACTTTAGTTTAGCTACATTAACGTCCCGTTTTAAAGCAACACTAGGGCTATTTTGAAACGCACCTCGTAATTTTGAACCACAGTCAGATGATGAGGACGACGCTTCAGCTTTCACACCTTCTCCAAACTTCCACACCACAACAACGGGAGAACGTTTGGCTCTGATGGATTTAACGTGCACCAGGCCCGCTTACATTACAGTTCTTCGGTGGAATCGGGTCTCGAACTTCAAATCCTCCTGTTCCGAAGCCGAGACCTTACCACCAGGCACCGCGGCCCATAGTCATATCTTGCCGTAAAAGAACACCGTAAACATAAATAAATGATTAAATCATGGAATGATGAATTTTAATGAACTCAGACGAAGATGTGATGTGAAAGGCGATAAATAATTCACACGTTGCCTTTTTTTTATTTCATACACATTGCTTTTGATTTTTCTACTTAATTCAATAACAACTATATGTATCAAATTTAACTCACGCTGTAACAGCAACGCAGTGATACAATAATGGCAAAGGGTTCTAAAATATATATTTTTTTTTTCCTGTTACTGTCAGTGACTTTCTTAATAAAATGAGTTGGGAAGTGGTTAGTATTTTCAAACTTTTATTGGATTTCATCCTACAATTAAATCTTAAACCGTTAAAAAAAGCAAAAAAATTATAAATAGAGCTTTCAAAAGCGCATTTTTATTAGTAGTTGTTAGTATTAATTTTCATCATTTATTCTTATCTTAATTATAGTTAAAAATTTTAAATTTATTTTGAACATGTAAAGAACACTTCAATATATATTAAATTCGTTACCTTGTGGCACGTTCGGAATGAAATCAAATTTTAATTTAGTAAATCGATTCACTGACAAATTCTGAAATCGTAAAACTAGTGCATAGGCATCGCCAACAGAACAATAACACAAAATACGGAAACTCCATGCCTTCATTCACAGAATGTAAAATGAATAAAAAAAATTCACTAAAGACAACATGGAATGAGTCGCACATATGTAAAGACATTTCTATTTTTTTTAAAAATAATTTTACAATTCCAAATGATGAGATGTTAAGCTGTAAATTCATTTGAACATTGCTTTTCGAACAATCAAGAGAAATTAATGACTGCGGACTTCAGTGAGTAATTATTTTTCCGAAGGTAATTAATCTTGCCCGATGCAGAGCACTTTTTCAGAACTTACATTTTTTTTGTCTTGCAGCAGACGTTTATTTGTGCTAATTTAATTAAAGTACGAAAGACACTATACAGAACGCTTAGCATTTAATTTTCCTCCTTTAAGAAAATATTTGGAGTAATTAGCATTTGAGCATATTTATAATTATTCAGCGATTAATCATCGAATTGCTAAAAATCAGGTGATTAAATTTATTGATCGAACTATAAGTAAGATCTATGGAGTCATTTTGTCAGATGCTTTCAAAGATTGGTTGCAGTATATCGTTCGATCAGAAAGTAAGGAGTATCAATCCAATCATCAAAAATAATTTTAGGAATATACTTAATTTACATCAGTAAATTTACACCTCAACTTAACTTAAATCTGCAATTCTAAAGATAAATTATATTATATCAATAGGTATCATTCTTATTCGTCTAAAATTTTATCAAAATCTATACAGTTAAGATACCATACCAGATTTGATCCTAGATCATTGTTTTTATGATATCTTGAGCAGAGCCAGACCATTAACCGTTACCCCCAAAAGGTTTTTGCATTTTGGGTGTTTTGAAACGTGGATGTTCATTAAAATTTCATATCGATT
The DNA here is from genome assembly GCF_947563725.1 of Argiope bruennichi. Taxonomy (NCBI): domain Eukaryota; kingdom Metazoa; phylum Arthropoda; class Arachnida; order Araneae; family Araneidae; genus Argiope; species Argiope bruennichi. The sequence goes on from NC_079160.1 coordinate 6,844,427, forward strand.
TCGTTTTTTTTTTTTTTTTTTTTTCTTTCTTTCTTTCTTTTTTTGAAATTGCAATAATTTTCTGTTATACTTCTTTTGAGAGAAAATAAAAATGGTAATCTTTTTGGCTGCGAGGGGCACCCGCCATATCTTGAGCTCTCTGTGTGAAATGATTTTGTGAATTTATATAAAGATTTTAACTTTATGTTAAAGTTAAAAGTTAGTTATTTGTCAATATTTCATTTCCAAACAATTGTAACCTCTATTGTATATCTGTACTAGATCATTTGTTTTATACCAACAAATTTTTGTAAATCGATAGAAGTCAGAGTAAAATGTTTAAAAGGAAAATAATTTTAAAAATTAACTTTAATCTACATTTTTTTAAATTATATCAAATAAAAGCTGTAATTATTTTATAGTTGTTTAGCTGAAAATATCTGTCTCAGGTCAAAAATATAGTGAATAAATTAATAATTACTATATTTTTGAAAAACCATAAAATGCAAAGATTTATCTGCTCTTTTTTCTGATCAAAATCATGTGGAGAAAGGTAAAAGATCATTTTTATGAAAATGATACTCAAAAACTTACTTTTTTTGGAGTTGTGAAAAGAAGAAATCTATTATTTTAATTATTTTTCTGCTCTGAAGTCTTTAATTTGTACTTCAATATTATAAGTATTAATACTCATTAAATAATTTTTTTTATTAAATTCAGTATCGATATGAATCATAGGCAAGGAAAAATTTAATAAAAGAATCAGTTAATTATCAGTGGAATTTCAAAAACTTTTTTTTTATATTTGAGTGTACAAAGTTTCAAAACAATAGTAATCAGAAACCGAGTGAAAAATATTTTATTTAATTCCATTTCTGCAAATATAAGAATGGTCAAGTTAAAGGAATGTGATTAGCAACATAGTATTTTATTAATTTTAAAACAAATTAGTATTTTTATTAGTTTTATTATTCAAATTAGTATTAGTATTTTATTAGTATTATTTTAATTAGTATTTTTATTAATTTTATAAACAAAGAAAAATATAATAATTTGATTTGGTTTGATCAGGCGTATTGTGTTTCAAACTTTCTTATAAATTTTTCTACAACACTTCTTGTGTGGCTGGAAATACGTTAGGTATCCACAAGTTTCTGCGATGTTCGAACCCTATTACGCTAATTTGATGAAGATTTAATTTCATCATATTTTTAACTTTAGAGTAGTATTGAGGTGCAGCGACCTGGCTGGAAAATTCTCACCAGAAATTCGTCGATCGTATTAATCTATCTCTACAGAAATGAAATCAGATCCAACTACACTCCTGAAACAATGAAAAGAGATCTCACCCATACATCCGATGATAGTCACAAAGTCTCTGTCAAAGGCGTGAAGACCTATGCGATCAAATCAACAAATATACACTGCCAAACCAGACTGGAAGGTACGAACAAATAAATGTACACTTCTTTACCAAACAACTGACGTTTCTTCTTATGATCTTGTCGGGATTAGTTCCCCTTCCTAACCCCAGATGATAGCACATTCCCGTTGTCGTGAAAGTTATTCAAAAAAAGATTTCTTGTTTGCTTGGCAGTCAAGAAAAGTAGACTTTCAAGTGGCGGGTGAGCGATCAGTAGCCCGCGTGGAAAAGCAGAACAAATTTATTTTAACGATCACGCGGAAACCCAGCGAGTTTCTTGTGAAATTAGTTTATGAAGAAAATAATTTTTGTTGTCTTGAAGAAATATTTGTAACCGTGATATGGAATTCCTTATCGGAAATTGTATAAAATAAGGAGTGGCTCTATGTGAATAAATGGGTGACTAGTCAAGAAAACTGTTTCCTGATTTTTCTTACATACAATTCTATTTTTTGCAAACAGGAGCACAGGGTATGTGCTCACGAACAGTGCAGAAATACTTCGTTAGGGATATGTCCCCTATAGAACTTAAATTGAGAATCGGGTGTTCGAATGAATCTGATCGTATCAGTAAATGGAACGGCCACCCATTGATACATGTTCCAATGTTGATGCTGTCTGCATTAAATCGATTCTCCATGAAGCAGAAGTAATTACGGCACTCTTCGACTTTTATCTGATAGGGAAATAAGTCCTCTATTTGATTTTTTAAGGGCATGCTTGACCCAGTTTTCCTTCTAAGGATCGCAACGATGGTCTTCAGAGAGCTCTCTGATATTTTTTGGAATATGAAGATATGCAACGTATAGGTTGGTCAATCAACTCCCAAAGAGAAAGTCGGGAAATCTTTTGAGAGAGCAATTAGATTACACCTTTCCATTTTCAGATAAAGTGCAATACCTGAAAACAGCATTTCTAATGCTGTTTCCAATTCATAGGATGAACTTTAAAATGATGTATCGTATCCAATAAAAAACGTATTTTTATAAGAATATCCAAGGGGAATAAGAATATTCATCACTTCAGGGATGGAGATTAAGAAAAATTGGATCTCTAATAATAAAAGGCCGAGACCATGAGAAGAGCATTGAGAAGTTCATTTCCATTCCTTGCTCATTCCATCATACCAAATGGACATCTGCATCTCTTTCCTCTTGCAAAATTTTCAACTCTCTTCGCAAGCACTGTTCTGCATAGATATTCCTCATTATTTAAAAGATTGCTGTCCTTTGCGGCGAAACCAAAAGTATAGGGGACGATCGACGCAGTCCTGCGTTTCCCCAGGGAGAACAGGCCGTAGCAGGATATTTATTAGAGCAGGAGAGATGATCCCACCCTGGAGGGAATAGAGAAGATGACATTCTAGAAGGACATTCATTCCCATTACACTTCTCGCGGATAAAGGAAGGCCGAAAACGAGCAAGAAAGTCCTCGTCTGGCAAGAATGGGAAAAAATAGAACCATGTTATGTTTATTGGTTATAGTGATGAGATGCATGTTTTATTGCGGCTATCTTTGTACCCGTTTGAGTCTTTTGTAGTTGCTTCCACATTGGTTATTTGCAAATACAATGTATTTTTACTTTCTCGCGTTCGAAATACAGAATGAGAAAGTACCGTCATCAACAACAACAAAAAAAATGATATCGATATCCTGATGAATATTTGCTTTTCAGATCTCTCTGAGTAGGAGAAAAATTATTTTTGTAATCATATCATATCTATTTGTTAGTGAATATAATGTCAAAAATCTGATGAGATAGAAATCCGCTGACAGGAAATATGTCTGCTTGTCCTCTCTCGCTCATATGTTTGCTATTAATCGAATTCGTTTAAGGGTCGGCATTCTGTCGATCTAGATGCTCGAGGATATAAAAACGTTTTATCTCAAAACGTAAACAAGGTAGGTAAAAGAAATATAGCATACAGTTTTCTTTTCTTCCTACATATATGAGAAAGCAGAAATAGGCAATATTAAAGATTTTACGACAATGCAGCGTCAGAGGGGGAAAATAGTCTTTTGTAATGTAAAAGCAATCCAATTCACATTATTTCAATTTTATTTTGTTATTCATCCTTAGTCGGATGAAATATTCATTGAAATCTTTCTCCTGACTATATACGTGTATGATTTCTCTATTTATTTCCCTTGGGGTGCGTGCAATAGCGCCATGCTTACTAACATCTTTTGCTTGAAGCAACTCTTAAAGTCATCCTGATGTCAGAAGTTCCATTCATCCAAGACGTTAGAATAGTGATACCTAGATGAAAAACTTTTTGGAAATTATGCCTTTTTTTTTTTTTTTTTTTTTTAATACAGAAAAATTGAACCTGGTCAGCATGGGCCTCGCATCCACCCAAAAAAATGTTTTTAACTGTGCAACTTCAAAAACGAGACTAATATAAAATAAAGATTATAAAACGCAGATTAATGGAAATATAAAACATAAAGATGACAATACATTTCAAGAAAATCTACCTCACTTCCTCTTATGTTTATTTGTAAAGTGAACATCAAAGCATAAAAAGTTGAGCAAGTTTTACCGCCACTCAAATAGACACATGTCAATAATTTCCTAATCTATGTATTTTTTTATGTGAATTTAATAGGCTCAGGTTTCTTTACAGTCAAATATAGTTTTTGGAAACATGATAATTTTTTAATATTCACATTGTTAAGAAAAATTCATTAATATTAGAAATCTTACTTAATTCATCTGGAATAATTTTTGTTATAATCCAGGTCGGTTCTTAGTTACAAAGCAGATTGACTGCACAATAAAGGAACATCTCATCAATCGGGGCCAGGGTCGGATCTAGACTAACATTTTAAGAAGGGAAGAGTATTCAAAAATATAGTCTTGGGGGCTAAAACGTTTTAGGAAGAATCAGCTAAAGGCAACAAAGCGATCAGGAATAAGACCTTTTGGGACTAAACTGCACATATTATACGCTATATGACTTTATTTAAAATACCAAATGAGAGTTGATCTTTTAAAACTTTAGCCCGTTTATTTCGAAAAAAATAAAAGCAAATTCTAGTGCATGTCACTACGTAAAGAAGTTGTCTAGAAAATGTTTGAAAAGTGTTTAGGAAATGATTACAGCTTCTTAAATTAAATTATTTATTAAGTATTTGAACATAATGTATTTTTGATCCCAAGCTTCGATCATATAATACTCTATGCTTAAGATATAGAATTTACTATTATCCTTTAATAATTTATAACATAATAAATACTCTTTTATAGAGACGACGTCTTGGCTCGACTCTACAAAATGTATTATGCATAGTGCTTATAACAATGATTTTATAAGAGAATCCCCAACAACGATGAAGTTTTTTTAAAGAAAATTGGATATGCAATGCCGTAAAAAAGATTAATTATAAAAATAAATCAACTTGTTTCATTTTTTTAACTAACTGGTTTTGATCAAAGATTTTTTTTATCAATCATATATAGCCCAGTCAACTGCTCAAATGCGATCAATCTTAAGGCCGCATTTCTTCCAGACTACAAAATGCTGTCTACGTTTGAGGGGGGAGTCATCACCCCCTCAAACTACAGATATTTTGTATCCGCTTCTGTTATGGGACTTTAACTAGTTACAGAATTTAGTCAGACTAATCGACTTTAACCAGTCTATACTATAAAACTTTTCCCATCGTGATAGTATCTTAATTTCTGAATCAAACAAAATATCTCCAGAAATTTTACGTGAACAAGGCCTTTTAAATACTTCTATTTTGTACTTAGCTAACCTTGTACTAAGCTTTTTCCCTGATTAAAATTTTGATGGAATGAAATATGATAATCCATTACAATTAAGAGGCTATTCAAAGCAATATAAGCTGTGGTTGAAAAATTGAAATTCTCAACTTTAACATGAAGCTAATAACCTGATTTGTCAGATATTTTGAACTGTCCATGGCTCTTTACTGTCTACTTTATTTTCACTTCCGTTCTTTATTTAATGCATCCAGATTTAAGGGGTCGTGATGTCCTGGTGGTAAAGTCTCGGATTCGGAACCGGCGGGTGTCAGGTTCGAGACCGGTCCGATTCCACTGAAGAACCTTCGTGTAAGCGGGTCTGGTGCAAGTTAAATCCGTTGGTTCCAAACGTCCTCCCGCTGGTGTGGAAGCTTGGAGAAGCGGGTGCCAGCTCAGGTATCGTCCTCGTCATCTGACCGCGGTTCAAAATGACGAGGCCCAACCGAAAATAGCCCTAGTGTTGCTTTAAAACGTGACGTTAATATAACTAATACTAAGCATCCAGATTTAAATTAGTAATAATTTCAAACATTTTTTTTTTTCATTTTTTATTGTTTTATGACATGAAATGGCTGCTCTGGTGCGAGTTCTTTTGCAATATCAGTCCCAGGAAGAATCTTAAGTTGAATGAGATTCTTCCTCACCTAGGGGCTGGCTGACCAGGTTGCTATCCTTTTAGGCGACAAGTAGGCCCCAAACACCTGATGCAATCTGAACTTCAGAATGTGTATGTTGGCTGAAAAATTCACCGAATCTTATTCACCGTATTAAACATTAATACTACGGTAGAGTAACAGTTTTTATTCTGTGTGAATATTCAAAAGAGCTTCAAATGAATTCAAATACATGCAGATATCATATTTAAAGTATTAAATCGTGTTTTGTTAAGTCTCAATGGCGTCGATGCATGGTAGGGAATGAGCTGACTGATCATTTTGATGAGACTACTCCATGCCCAAGTCATCAAAATTCAAACTCTTATCATAATATCTAAGATTCCTTAACATTTCATAAGATTTAACAGTATCACAAATTGCAATTTTGGACTTAGTAACTTTTACCGCAACAACGGCGAAACTTATAAGTTAAAAGGAAATTTTAAAAAAAAATTCTGGACGTTGTGCCATCAGTAATGCGCAACTCCATTACACATTTTATACTATTTTGCAAAGCTTCCTTATAAGAAATATCTGCATTAACATCACTTGAGTCAACTGAATCCAAGCATTTCATTTCAGACGAGGGAGAGACCGAAGAGGGGAAGTTTTTGCCGATAAAGAAGAGTAAAAAATAAAAACTACTTTTCTACATAGAGTGATTTTATCTTTTCTATTTTAAGCATTTCCCACAAACTCAAGGAAAAAATGATTCTCGAAACATTCATTTTTGTATCCAGATAATCGGAATACTTTTTAAGAAAAACGGTTTTTAATGATGAAATTGTTCTTTGCTGTTTCTGAAAAGGCATTGCTGGGATTATTTTATCTTTTGTAGAATAAAAAAAGAGGATACACTTAAGTGATCAGTAACAAATTTCTTTGATTGCACAGATCCGCAGGTTTTTCCCTCCTTTCCTTTTTTTTTAGGGGGGGGGGAGACTTTTAATATCTTCCACTTCCAAAAAAAGCTATTAACTTTATTCTCCATAACAGAAACGGACACTGAAACGCAGGAAAATATTACTCAGAACAAAAAAAAAGGGGTGGGGAAGAAAAACCTGGAAGTGTGCTTCCACATGTTGAAAGCGAATACATGTCTGGATATATATATATAATATACGAGATTTTAAAATATTTTCCTTTTTGTATTTGAATCAAAACGGAAATGAAAGAAAGGGAGATGGGACATAGAAAATTCTTTTTTTGGGGTCAGTTGTAAGGATTAAATAGGAATTCTAAACTTTTTTTTTTTTTTTTTTCCTTTTTTCCCTTAGTACCAATAAAAGAATTTCGAATGGAATAGCTTGAAAAATATGAATGTCCATGAACATATTTTGTTTCTTTCAGGAACAACTTTGTATAATGGTGACGCGGTGAATCAAATGTCTGTTTATATGAATGCAAATAATATTTCTTAGCAGAAAGAATTAAACTGCAAGCAACAATGCAGCTTATTTTTGTTTAGCTTACAGCCATTTGAATTTTACCATGCACAGTATAATGTAAAAATTCATTTGTTCGAAAAATTTATAAAATTCTTCACTTCCACCACTATTAGAGATATCTTGAATCGGAGAAGTTTTAAAATAACCGCTTTCGAAAATGATAAAAATGCGCCACTTATGAAAATACATTGATCCGATTTAAGTATGATTCATTCTGATTATATTTCACGTAAAAAAAGAATTTCTAAATTTAGTTGTTCAAATGCTTCTTAAAGTGATTACAGTGTCATTATATAAAAAAAAAGAAAAGAAGGTAGGTGTTTTTTCTAGTATTTCGAGCAAGCAAAAAAAAAAAAACATTTCAAACTCTTCTTCCACGTCAATAGGGGCCGAGGTGGCCTGTTTGTAAGGTCTTGGCTTTGTAACCGGGGGGCTTCAACTTCGAGACCCGATTCCATAGAAAATCCGACGTGTAAGCGTGTCTGGCACACGTTGAATACGTCAGAGCCAAACGTCCTCCCGCTCGTGTGGTGTGGTCATTTGGAGAGGGGGGTACCAACACAAGTATTGTCCTCGTCATCTGACCGCGGTTCAAAATGACGAAGTCCGTCCCAAAAAAAGCCTTAGTGTTGCTTTAGAACGGGACGTTAATGTAACTAAACTAAACTAAACTGAATCCTCTACATCCATCAAAGGAGAGAAAAAAATTCAAGTTATTGCCAGGCGAAAATTTCATGTAGAAAGAATGAATTGTTAGAAAATCATATGGAAACAATCTAAATAAATGATCGTGATTGGTTGGTATTTGAGATTGAATGGCGCAAGAGCCAAATATAACTATACTGCGCCAAACAGACGGTACTTATAAAAATATTTCACATACAATTTAAAAATTCTCATAAAATAAAAGAGATCAAATAATGAATAGTATTCAAGTCTTTAAAAATTCCTCAGGCTTAACTATCGTCGGTCATCTAAGGCATAGTTCTAAATCGCTGTGAATTTCGTCTCAACGCATCCAAAGTGCGAGGATAAAAGACGGATTCTTCGAGGAGCACCCCCTTGGGAGGTGGTGCATCCTTTTTTATCTCCTGTATGCTGCTCGCGTAGATGCGGAATGGTGTCTCGTCTCGTGGAAGAAAATTTTGTTGTCTCTCCGGAGCGGAATAAAGATGGCCGGGTCAGAACGGGCGTCGAAAAATGGCCGACGTGGGAGCTAAAAAAAAAAAAAATAAATAAAAAAAAAGACGCGTTGGACTAAAGTTAATTTTCTGTGCTTAAGGATGGTAAAATTCGAGCCATTGTGATTGCATTTCAAATGTCAACTTTTAAACCAGGGGAAATATAATATTTGAAAAGATACATAAAATCATATTTAAGAAAGATTATCAATAATAAAATGGTTACATAAAGTAATTATATCTATAAATACGTGTTATATATATATATATATATATATATATATATATATATATATATATATATATATATATATATATATATAAATATTATATATATAATAAAATTATATACATATTAATTAAATATATAAAAAAATTAAAAGAAGTTGAGGTGTTTTTTTCTAGTATTTCGAGCAGACAGAAAAAACAAATACATGACAAACTCTCCCCCCATATCAATAGGGGCCGCGGTGGCCTGATAGTAACTGGAGGGCCTCAGGTTCGAGACCCGATTCCATCGAAAATCCGACGTGTAAGCATATTTGGTGCACGTTAAATCCGTCTGGGTCAAACATTCACCCGCTAATGTGGTGTGGTAGCTTGGACAGGGAGGGTGCCAGCTCAGGCGTCGTCCTCGTCATCTGACCGGGGTTCAAAATGACGAGGTCCATCCCAAAATAGCCCTAGTGTTGCTTTAAAACTGGACGATAATAAAATTAAGCTAAACTATATATATATATATATATACGAGGCACAGAAATCGCTCTCATTACATACTGTTTGAATGAGAAGAATTAATAAATTATTGCAAGAACAGTTTTGACCACTCCACTGGACGTTTTTACAGCAGCATTTAATTCAAAGCTTCGCTAATTAATAAAACTACGAAACATCATTGAATCGCTCTGTGTAAGGCTCACCAAACACTCTATTCATTCAGAGGAAAGCTTAACAACTGCTAGAGGGATAATCGCTATGATTTACAAATCCAAAAATCCTCCAAATTATTTTCTCATGAAAATTGTTTTTGAATCACCTTAGAACTAAAAAAACTTACCTTTTTAACGAAATCATTTTCACTTCTGTACAATGTTTGCTTAATTTTTAATAAACGTTTTAATATAATACATAATTTGCCATTGATAATTTTTAATGTTACGAAATTCAAACTCATGCATTAAACCATTCAAACGCATGCATTTACTAAAATTAAGACTTTTAAAAAAAATGCTTTCTTTGGACATTAATTCCAAAATGTGAATTTTAATTTTGCTTTTATTTCGTAATATATGCAATTTTAATATGTGTTATAATTTATCTTGCCTTATTCAATTCAATTCGGGTTTTTAGGTCTTAATAATAAAGTGAATTGAATATATATATACACATTCACAATATTTAATACTATAAAAGGTCATTAATTTAGGGGAACAAGTGGGTCGCCAAATGTGGCTAGTTCTTTGAATGCGGGTCATCCATCCCTTAACAGTTACGAGGAGAAAGATTCATTCGGTTCGATACAAACAGAATTATTTTTCCTTGAACAAGAAATTTATGTTTCCAAGGAAATTATAAAGACGCTGAACATTTCTTTTTCTTTCTAACAGATTTTTTCATTCGAAATTTTTCTAAATAATGAAAGGCAGCATTTATAAAATAAATAAATAAAAATAAGAAAAAAGATTCCTTAAAAGCGGTTTGCTACAAGCATTGGTACATGATAACAATCGCCTATGTTATTGAGAAATAAAGCAGCATTGAGTTGTCTTTACATTTAATTCAATAAATATAATAAACTCCACATCAGTGATGGTTCGTCATCTCAGAAATGAGTCGTGCTGCCAAAAGTATTTATAAAAAATACATTTTTTTGCATGATGCATCGCCACTCCAGACGATGCGTCATTTTGATGTTTTATTTATTTTTAATTTTGTTTTTTTTAAAAATACAAAAGAATGTTAAAACGATGTAGATTAATTTTTTGGTGACATTCAATTTAAAACTATAATAAATATATTTTTTTCTATAGCAATATGCAAGTCCTTGTGTTAGCTGAATAATTTCGCATCGAATTACTTTTCCGACTGCAAGGGGTTAAAAAAGCTGCCTTATCTATAAGTAGCCTAAATTTTTATTTTTCAAAACCAGGCACGAAATGTGCTGTTATCAATATATGTATATGTATAAAATTACTTAATATATATGTATAAAATGTTAAGATATATGTATGTTAAGAATGTTAAGTTATATGTATAAAATTACTTAATTTGTTTCTCAGAATTTTCATGCTTTTTTTTTTAGAAAAGTAGCAAAAAAAAAAAAAAATCCTTCACACCATTAACAATCCACGCATCATCTCCGTCATGAAGCAGACAAAAGCATCCTATTAACATTACAGCCATAAAACCAATCATGTTTAGAATAAATTGCATTGAGAAATTTTTTCTCTTGTTAGGTTTTCTAGCTTAGAGGCTTTTGAACAATTATTTTGAAATTATTTCAACACCAGTTTGATTCGGCTGACATCCCCAAACAGTGGAATCGCGTTCTAATTATTCCGATACCAATAAACAGCCCCGCCTGTTTTGCTGTTCCGACGACCCGTAATCTAAAGAAAACATCTTAGCTTTCCCACATCATTGCCAGACGCTCTCCGCCGGATTTTGGTTATTTCTTTTGGAAATGAGTTTCCATAAAAATGAAATGAAATGCTGGATTCGGAGAGTGGTGAAGAAAACGCCTGTGCTGCAGCAGTTTATATGCTATTAAGTGGCGAGTGCTTGAAAAAGAAGCGCAAAAGACGTTGGTGGTTGACTTCGTTGAATAAAAGTCGAAAAAGTTATTCATAATTTTGAATAAAATATAAGGCATACTCGGAAAGTAAGAAAGTAATTTTAAAAAAATTGCAAGCCAATTATATTTTTACACGAAAGAGCATTCCTTACACTATTTTTCTATATAGTTTCCGCCAATGTTCAAACACGTGTCGTAGCGGGTTATTAGTTTTTCTATACTTCTTCATAAAAACTTTTCGTCGCATTTTTAGAACCTACCGGAAACACACCTTGTTATAACTTAAACGGTCTGTAACAATTTCGTACAAATCAGTTCGTGCAATTTGAGGAAATTCGTATGAAAGCGTTGTCATTGTCAAACATCTACTCTCATGGATTTTTTCATCAACTTTATTTACTGGATCATCGTTGACAAACGAAGGCCGATCATTCCGAGTCTCTTCATGGACATTTGTTCGACCTTCCTAATAATAAAATAAACATTCTAACTCACCATTTCATCACTCATCGTGTGCCGTAAACATCTTTAACGTGATGATAGATTTCAGCCGGTTTCACATTCCTTGCGTTCAAAAATCGAATGACAGCACGAATCTCACAGTCGGCGGGATCAGTCATTGTCTTAAATATTTTTAATGTGTACAGAAAACTGAAAACACAACTTAGAGCGACCACAATGGCGTCAATTGTGAGCCAATGAACAGGAAAATCTAGCGCGTATAAGTGGAACGCCGACCGCAGCGTTTGAATTTTCTAAACAGACTATATCCAGATGCATAGATGACGCGTGTAAGGCTATCATACAAGAGCTCACAGAAGAAATAAAGGTAAGCGGCATAAAAAAATTTTGTTTGCGAAAAGGGAAAAGTTAAATGGTAATTTAAAAAAATAAATTAAGAAATTATTATTATAAATATTATGAAATGTGTACAGTTGAAATGGTATAAATACTTTTTTAATACAAATCATTAAAATAATCATAAGCATTGATGAAATTTAAATCAATTTGATTCACTGTTCACATATAGTGATAAATAGTGTACTCACACAAAACCCACAATTATGTATACATATATTTCTTTTTACTTCATTGGCATTTTTATTCACCTTTTAGAATTCAAACGCTTTTGATCGAACGTTAACTAAAAGCAGAGATAGTGTATGTCACGTCAGAATTATGAAATAGATATTTAGCTGGTAAGTGCGCTGAAATAGACAGAATCTTTTAAAAAATATTTTAAACTACAATTTTTTTCAATGAAGTATACATTAAGAAAATATTTCAAATTAAAATATGTAATTAAAGTATGTTGCAATATTTAATAAATTCACATGATTTTGGCAATGCTATTGTTACTGTATCACCAATTTGGATTTTAATATTTTTACTTACAAATATTATACTTTTAAAAATTAATCTAAAAATACACTTTTCTCAAATAATTTTATGCATAATTTTCTCATATCTAGTATTAACTCAACATATTACCTAAAGATTAGTTTAAAATGTTATGAATACTATCTTTAATGTACTAAAATATTTATACTATATATTTTAAATTGAATATAAATCCTATTTAAGAATTATTGAATTATACTACATTTTTTCTTATCTAAAATGTATATTTTGTATCAGCATACATCCGATTTGAATTAGTATATAAGTTTGACCTCTAAAATATTTGAAACTTCAGAAAATTTTCACGAAAAACGGCATATATTAAGAAATTTTAGAGATTAATGATAATATATACACATAAAAAAATAAAGATATTGTTGAGACTCTACCTGAATTTCATTTCATTCAGTCGTTTCTCCGCTAATAAGATTCAAAGATGTGGGATCGTAATGTGAAATAATCCACTCGTTATTAATCCGACTCCATTTTATTATCTATCTAAATTACAATTCTATTTACATGCTATATTTATATTTAGTTGCCATATACAAAAACATACATTGGTTTCGCGCGCAGTTAATTCTGATTTTAGAGTTGTAAAAGCAAGTTATAGCTCTAGTATGATTAAAGTTAAAATTAGTTTTTAGCCAAAGGCGCTCGTAACATCCTCCCACCTTTTGATTTTTAAATTAGGAGGTTACAAAATCAAAATTAACAAAATATTGCATTCAAAATATTTAGAAATCAAAATATGAAATGCACATATTTGAAAAGTATATAATAAAGTTCAAAAGTTAGTTAAAACTTGAAGGTTTAACCACTCTTCTTCCACTTCTAGTTTTTGTTTCATAGTTGTTATTTTCCGAGCTTGGGATTTCGATTTCTTCATACGAAGCAACCGGTTCGTTTTTTCTCGCACCCACAGGATCGTCATTGTCTAATTCCAAGGGGTATAAACGTTGCACTGGACGCACAAGTTCCCCACTCGCTGTTTTCAGCTTCACTACTCGGATGCAGCCATCTTTCCCAGGAAACACTTCGATTACCAATCCCAAAGGCCAGTCTAGTCGCTTTTTGATATCACTTTCAATTATAACAATATCTCCCACTTGCACTTGTCTAGATTCCTTTCCTTTTGGCTTCTTCTGGATTAACAAGCTTAGATATTCTTTTCGAAATCTTTTCCTCAAGTCCTCTCGTAATTTTTGTTGATACTGATATCGTTTGGAGATATTTACTTTATCCAAAGTATCCAAATCGGGAACTCCTACCTTTGTAGTCTCTTGAATGAACATTGAGGGAGTCAGTGGAATTAAATCATTCGGATCTTCCGATAGATAATTCAAAGGTCTAGAATTGATGTTGGCTTCTACGTCACAAAGAATAGTGAACATTTCTTCGTAATGAAGCGATGCCTTTCCTAAAACTCTTCTTAAAAGCTTCTTCACCATCTTAATCAAGCTCTCAAAAAATCCGCCCCACCAAGCAGCTGTTGGGGGGTTAAATTTCCACTGAATTCTTAAGACGGAGGCGTCATTGACAATCTTGTCCCAATCAAGAGAACCCATCAAATTATTTGTTCCAGTAAAATTTGTTCCGTTATCGCTGTATATAGTCCTAGGTCGCCCTCGTCTTGCGACGAATCTTCTAAAACCTAGAAGGAATCCATTAGTTGAAAGACTCTGTATTAATTCCAAATGAATGGCCCTATATACAGCGCAAGTAAAAAGCAAGATCCAGGCCTTTTTCCCATCCTTTAAATGAAGCGGCCCTGCTAAATCCACTCCAGTGACTTCGAATATCAAGGCTTCCCGTACACGATCTTCCGGTAGTGGCGCAGGAATTGATTCAATTTTCTTGCTCGTATATCTTTTGCATCTTATACACCTTGAGAGCACTTTCTGGACAGTTTTTCGGCCCTGCAGAATCCAAAATTTTTGACGGATATCTGTTAGGACAACTTGAACTCCAGCATGGGAAGAGATCAAATGATGTTCGAAAATCAATCTCTCCACTAATGGGTGCTTACAAGGCAATACTAGAGGGTATCTAAAATTTGCTTCATCATCTCGTCTAGTAATTTTAGTTTTCAATCTAATTAGTCCATCAGAATCATTAAACACACAGAGTGATTTAAGTTTTGATCTTGCATCTTCGTTATTAAAGGTTTCTTGTTGCACGATTTGTATCACCTTTCTTTCGGCGGCATCTAGTTCTGCAACAGTTAAAAGATCTTTCATCTTGTTAATAGGATTTCGGCAATTTTGTACAAATCGTAGCATCCATGCTATCATTCGCACAATTTTTGAATATCTTGAGAACTTGTACAAATACCAGGATTTATTCAGATCTGTAGAGTTGACCAAAGTTACGACCCTCTTTTTCCTTTCCCGGAAAACCTCTTCAAAATTGTATTCAGAGTCTGTCGCTGGCCATTCTTCTTCTGGAAGTTTCAACCACTGTGGGCCCTCCCACCATCTCGATTTCAAAAATCCTTGGATTGAACAACCACGGGAAGGGAGATCAGCAGGATTGCAAGTGCCTGGGAGATGCTTCCAAGCATCCTTTGAAGAAAGACTTCTTATTTCTTCTACTCTGTTATTCACGAACGTACCCCAATGATCTTCTTTTTGAATCCAATGAAGAGCAACAGAAGAATCTGTCCAATAAAAAGTAGGTACGTCTCTCAAAGACATAGAATTTTTAATATCTGAAGTTAACCTAGCTCCAATGCAGCATGCTAGTAATTCTAGACGAGGTATTGTAATAACCTTTAAAGGTGCTACTCTACTTTTTGCCTCTATAAAATATATTTTGACTTCCTCTCCCAAGGTATTTCTCAAAAATACGACAGTACTGTATGCAACTTTGCTGGCATCACAAAAGGTATGAAGACTTAGTCCTTCTGTGCAGCCATTGATCTTTACACACCTAGGGATCTTAACTTCAGACAGCAATTTCAAATCAACAATCAAAGTTTTGAATTTTTTCTGAATGTCATCTGGTAGAATTTCATCCCACCCTAAGTTTCTTTTCCAAATATTTTGCACTAAGAGTTTTAAACATATTGTCACAGGACATAAAAATCCAAGTGGATCAAATATCTTTTGAGACGTTGACAGAATATTTCTTTTACTGCAAACATCAAAATTAAATTCTGTATTTTGTAAATCACAGAAAAGGAAATCTTCATTTGTATTCCATAACAGTCCAAGTACTGAGGTTGGAACAGTTGGCTCGTCCCGACTTAGGTCCCTTGTATATTCCCAACCTCGAAGATCAAAACAAGCCTTGGAAAGCAACAGCTTTGCTTCTTGAATGAATCGGGTAAGATCATCTTCATTGCGCACGGATGTCACACAGTTATCTACATAAAAGGAATTCTTCAATATTTCGGAGGTTTCAGGAAAGCACTCTTTACTTTCCTCTAGATGATTCATCAAAACCGCTGCCAAGAGGAAAGGACTACAAGTGAGGCCAAAAACAAGACGGCGGTGACGAAGTATCTCAAATTTTCTTGTTTCGTAATCTTTCCACCAAAGAAATCGCAAAACATCTTGATCCTCTTTTGCAATTGAGATTTGAAGAAAGGCTTTTTTAATATCAGAAATTACCCCAATGTTATTTTGTCTGAATTTTCTTAAAATGGGTGGAATTTGCTCTATTAAATTTGGTCCCTTTTCCAGACAGTCATTTAAGGACGGAACTTTCTTAACTCGACAAGAAGCGTCAAACACTGGACGTACTTTGGTTGATGAGTTTTCCTTAAAAACACCTCGGTGCGGCAAATAATAACTTGGATTTCCTTCCTCCATTTTGGGCACTTTCTCTATTATATTTTCCTCAAGCCATTCTTCAAAAACAGCTTCATATTCTGCATATTTCTTTTCACCTTTTAACTTTTGTGAAGTACGGATACAACGTTGTTCAGCTGCGGATCTATTGTCTTGTAGAATTTCTTTTGCTTCTATCCAAGGTAGCTTAACTATGTATCTGCCATTTTCATCTCTATCCACTGTTTTCATAAAATGATCCATTGCGTTTCTTTTCATTTCTTCTTTAGATTTAGTTTCAACTGGATCCATAATACCTAAAGTTTCTAATTTCCAAAGATCAGCGATAGAGCTATTTTGTATTAGCATTGAAGTCACCAGTTGAGCGGAAGTATTTTCCTCTTTTCCTCCAAAAACTTTACCCATGATCAGCCAGCCTAATTTTGTTTCATA
Source organism: Argiope bruennichi (assembly GCF_947563725.1). NCBI lineage: Eukaryota > Metazoa > Arthropoda > Arachnida > Araneae > Araneidae > Argiope > Argiope bruennichi. The sequence continues at coordinate 6,861,307 of NC_079160.1, forward strand.
TGCTACTAATCCACATTTCAGAGCATATATATTTCCTGAGAATAACTGTCCGCAAAAGTCAGCTCCTATCAGCAATTCAATGTCCGGACAATCTTTGCCTTGATCAGAGAGTATTATATTCTTTTTCTTCAACTCCTTTTGCCAATTTCCTTTGTGGATCCGAGGTATTTTTCCGCATATAATTGGTTGATCGAGGACTTGCATATCGTAAGTGAATCCCGTATTCAAATTATGAAGGGTTATTTCATATAGTCCATGATCTTGTTTTTCTAACGTAGATCCACCAAATACCGAATGTATGATATTTTTAACTTCAATGGGCCTCAGATTCATTTCTTTAATTGTTTTCTCTAATAAGTATGATCGCTGCGAACCACTGTCAATAAGAGCTCGTACTCTGCGTGTTTTTCCTTCTGCTTTAATATTAACTTGCAATGTTTGAAGGAGAACTTCTTCAGCAGCACACTGATTGGATAAATTGACATTTAGATTCTCTTCCACCTCAGGTGTTTTGACTTTTGGTTTGTTTGTTGGCAGATCTGGACACATCAAAGTCCAATGCCTCTTATTACAAAGCAGGCACTGTACATTTGACTTGCAAATTCTTGACCTATGGCCAGGCTTTAAACAAGTGAAGCAGCATTTTTTATTTTTCAAAATCTTTTGTTTCTTTTCAAAATCAAATTTTTTGGCATAGTAACATTCTTTGCTTTCGTGAGGTTTTTCACAAAAAACGCAGATGGTATTATGTTTTCTTTTTTCTGTACCTCCTGAAAACAAATCTGTAGCAGTAGCCACAGAATCAGAATTCCTCTCCTTACACACCTTAGGCGCAAATCCTGATCTCGCTAAGCGAATTCTTTCCTCACCTTCTATTTCTGTTTTCAGAAAGAGTAATAAGTTTTTCAGTTTTTCTGAATAAGCATTGCTTTCCGGGTCATGATTTGCTATTATAATTGGATTACGCAGCCATACCCTGAATATATCTTCAGGTATGCAGGATTCCACCAGGGGGAAAAGCATTGCTGAATACTTGTCTGATGTTAAACCAATTGATTCTAGAGCTCTTAAGTAAGTTTCTAATTTATCATAAATTTGCGACGTGCTTAATTTCCTTTTAGCTTCTGAAGCATTTATTATAACTAATTTTAGTAGCTCACGAACGTAGTATTCAATAAGCAACTCATCCTTTCCGAAACGCGATTTTAAACTTTCTATTGCCTTGCAATAATTCGCATTTGTTGGAGGATAACTGTCTATAATTTCCCGAGCTCTAGTTCCTTCACTTACACATTGGATCAAATATTGAAATTTGTCTTCATTTTCTAATTTATCATCATCATGAATACGCTTAAATTGACTCCAGAAAGCCAGCCAATTCTTAATTTCACCGTTAAATTTAACGAGTTCTATTTTAGGTAACTTAAGTTTTCGTTTAATTCTAGGAGAAACAGAACCAACGCTTTCCTTTTCAGCGTAAGAAAGTTTAGTCAAATATATGTCCACATTTACTTTCGCTTCAATCATTTTTGTGCTGTATTCTTCGATTTTCATATACTCATCTTCATACTTTTCGGTATCAGAATTTTCCAGAAGAAAACTACATATTTCATTATCTAATTTGGCCAAATCCGAATAAATTCGTTCCAAATTGCCGAAAAGTGATTTAATCTCTTTTTCCTGAGGTTCATCGACCTTTAATCTTTCAATTAAAACATTATACGTTTTCGTAAAGTTAGATCTAATAGGTCTTCGCTTCTTAACGGACATCTCCATTTTTATTTCACTACTTAATTCTTATTGCAAATAAAAACAGACGTACCGTATTTTTAGCAATCACGTCCGGGTTCACCACAATGTTGAGACTCTACCTGAATTTCATTTCATTCAGTCGTTTCTCCGCTAATAAGATTCAAAGATGTGGGATCGTAATGTGAAATAATCCACTCGTTATTAATCCGACTCCATTTTATTATCTATCTAAATTACAATTCTATTTACATGCTATATTTATATTTAGTTGCCATATACAAAAACATACATTGGTTTCGCGCGCAGTTAATTCTGATTTTAGAGTTGTAAAAGCAAGTTATAGCTCTAGTATGATTAAAGTTAAAATTAGTTTTTAGCCAAAGGCGCTCGTAACAGATATTTTCTGTATGAAGTAATAAAAAAAATGGGCGAAGCAAATTTGTCTAAATAACCTATTTTATTTTGACCATGAAAATTGAAATTTTGATTTTCATCTTGTGATGATGCACTGGTCTGGGTGGGTAAAAAAAACGGTTATTAAAAATATTTGAGACTGCTGTTGTTTATGCTGTTTCCTTTTCTTTAAATTTCTTATCTCGTGAATTGCAATTTTTCTTGTATCTGAGTCTAAAGCTCTGAGCTGACAGCATAGCAACTCAAAAAATAAAAAGGCTTTCGTCTTTTATGGTTTTTGGTTTTGAAACAGCTTTCTTTGAAAAGAGAAAAGCCTCGTCCATGTGTTTTTCAATATTATCCGATTTCTCAGCTTTCCTCTTTTTGTCTCTTGGCAGCCCACCTTGAATAGCCTCATTCCCTTCATCCCCGCATTTGCTATTTGATGAGCGAGCTAAATGGTGTTTCCTCACCAATATCATCTTCATAAATACTTTCAGTATTTTCTAGTCTCTGAAAATAAAGCATAATTTTTAGCTTTAATGAAATCATTCTATTTGTGTTGTATTATATGTAACATTTTAAATTTTTCCAGTTGCCAAAAAATGAAGATGAATTAGCATAGCACAGCAATATGAAAATAAGTGGAACTTTAGAATTGATTGGGTGCGATTGACAGGAAAAGCGTGGTAATACATTGCCCAATAAATACATCTACAGATGGTTTTTTTTAACTATAAAGGCTTTAGTAGATGCACGTTATTGTTTCACATTAGTGGACATTGGATGTCAATGGCGGATGATGCAGAAGTTTTCAAGAATTCAGTTTTATTTCCGAAATTGCAAATGGGACAACTGAAACTTCCACATGATAGACAGCTGCAGTCACCAGGCAAAAAATTGCCATATGTCTTCCCTGACGATTCAGCAGCTGCTTTAAGTCGTCGCATGATGAAGCCATATCCTGGTAACTTAGAAAAAGGGAACACACAGAGAATTTCAATTACGGATTATCTCATGCAAGCCGTGTTGAAAATGTTTTCGGCAAAATGGCATAATTTTTAGAGTTTTTAGAAAACCAATGGCCTTACAACCGGATAAAGTGAGCAATGTCACTCTAGCGTGTGTCCTTTTGCATAGCTTCATGAGAAAAAGTCCATCAGCCTCATACTCCCCGCCAGGTACATTTGATACCGAATCAGATGATGACATCGTTCTCAGATCGTGGAGAAATGATCAAAATGGAATGACTTCCTTCATGCCCTTAAAGAAACGGCTAGAAAATCAGGACTCCCTCTTAGCTGGAAGTTTCGTAAAAATTGGCAAATTACCTTGGCCAGAAAAATATTGTTAATGCAAATAATCAACAAAATCAATTATTAAATATTTGTCGCCTTTGCGAAAATTACTGTTAATTTTAAACTTTAATTGTACTTCACAATGAAAACTTTTAAAATAAACCTTGTAAAGTAATTATTATAAACCAGTAGAAGAATTTCAATCAATCGTGTTCTTTAATATTCAAAACTCCATGGGGGGGGGGGATAGCACAAATTTATTCTTAGAAAAAAAGCTTTCTATATTTATTCCATAAAATATTTTTTTTTTTAATGACAGTAATTTCTTTTTCACATAACGCAATTCAAGCTCCAGATTCACTAGATTATCACACAGGAAGAACACCACTGATAGTAATAGAAATGCTTTTAATAATTCGAAAACATACAAACATTTACAACTTTAAAAATTAATATCCTTCGTGCTAGATCCACTTCTGGAAAGGCTGAGATCAACATTAGGCAAATATAGAATAGCAGAGAAGTTCTTCCCATTCAGCAGCAAACAGTCCTCCCTCGAGCACCATTCGGCACTGAAGATGGGACATTCATCTAAAAAAAATTACAGAATAAAATGCAAAAAATACCAGAGTGCCCATTAGAATAAACTGAAAAAGTACTCATTGCTGTTCTTTTAATTTAGAAGCCCTAGTCAAAAATATGGAAATAATGTCATGCCCCATAGTAAATAATAGAAATAAAGAAAATTTAATTTTTAATACAAGAAAGGAACGAACACAATATCATTGTGCCGTGTACTGCTTTTACTTGGGAAGAAGCCTCAAATGATGAGATGATAAAACTAATTCTATTTACAGACAATTTTTATAGTCAAAAATTGCGAATTCAAATGTGTGATGTAGTATGCTAATATAACTCAATTGCAATACACCACGAACTTTAGAATAGCAAGATTACTGATGTCACAGAATTTGCTATGTTTGACCATTTTCAATAGATTGGCCAACTCCAGGGCATTATTAGAAGTAGTAATTATGCTTCAGAACATTGTCAGCATTTTATAATTTAGTAAGGTAGGAGATGAAACTTTCTGGAAATCTTCGCATATTTCATTAACCAAGTTTTATTGAACTTCCCAAACATGAGTTTAGTACCAAATCAGCCAGTCAAAAATCGCTGCAACAATATGCATTCTTATCTCTTTATATATAGATTTTAGTGTGTTAAGTATTTCTAAACTAAATATATACGAATTTTAGACTGTTTCATTCAATAAACATTTTTACAGCTGTACTGAATCAAATGCTTCATTTAGCTAATGAATGGAATTGCAAAATATTATTAAAAGTGTTCTGAAGATAGTTTGCCATGTCGCCAAAGAGGACACTCAGTCAGAGAAAAGAGGATATAAAAGAAATCAAGAAATAGGCTTCATACACAAAGTTCAATCAAGCATAAAAATAAGCTTAACCATTGCTAAAGTTTATACATAGAAGTAATCGTGGTAAAAACTTAAGAATAATGTATGATTTCTCATCAAGCAGGTCAAAATCATGCCAATCGTCTAAAAACTCTCAAAAAGTCTGCTAGCCTGTTTGTATAACGGATATGTTAACAAATCTCTTTTAATGATGCAAGAAATGACTCCAAAATTGTTCAATTTTAGCGCTCATATATTAAGTTTTGCCTTAATCGTTATGACTTGCACACGGAGATTGATACTCAAATCTTTGAAAACAACTGTCTTATAAAAAATGCTTTTTGTATTATATTAAGATTTTTAAAAAATACCTTCTTAATGGTATAAATTTCATTTCTTTAACTTTAATAATATTTTAATTCAATTTCATACACTATTTTTACATGTAATGATGGAATTCAAATTCTCCATTCAAAAATTCAAGCATGTGCTTTTGCCAATCATTGAATTCATAGTAGGATCCATTTTCACTTCGTAATATGTACATTTTGTACATTGCAGTAAACTGATTTAACCCTTATGTTCATTTCGTATAGTATACCATACATACAACTTTATAAAAATATACTACCACTACAAAATAATTTTTAACTTAGTTTTATTAAACAATTTTTATTACACGATTTTTTTTATTTATTTTTTGATGTTTTTTTATAGCGTAAAGAAGCTACCTATATACATTTTTTTTTTTTTTTTTTTTTTTTTTGCTTTTCTTCAAAAAAGCAATCTTGCCACAATAAGGGTTAATTGAATTCATGTATTTTATTCATATTAAATTACTATGTGAAATGTTATTTTTAAAGAAATGCATCCCATATTAATAATTTAAAAGCCTAAAAAAGTTGACAATCTAAGTGGAAAAAACTGGTTTGCAAAGACGACTAGTTCATATAAAAGGGAGGGGAAATGAGTGTAACTACCTTTCTTGCTTTATTTTGGCAATTTTCTTCTTTTAGGAGACATAGTTATTTTAAGGGTCTTTATTATTTTAAACTTTAGAAACCTACATTGGAACTTAGCAGTAGCGACTAGAAATGTTTATTAATTTCTTACTTTGAGAAAAGTATTTCCTATTTTACAGCATTCAAATGGAGACTGTCCCATGTGCCTTCATAGAGAATATTATTAGTTTATATGGGTTTTTTTTTTTTTTTTTTTTTTTAGAAAATATGTCTTTATTGTTGTCATCATATTTTATTGTTGAAGTAAATACAATCTTTGCAATAAATGAACAGATTTTAAATCAATTTAGGCATATTTCAAAATTATACAGCAGTTTTTTACCTATAATAAGGAACCCCAGGATCCTTGGCATATGCTATGCTGATGGACCACAGGAAATAACTTACCTCTGAAGGGAGACCAGAGGGAGACACAACAGGTAGGCATCCATAAGTTCACATTCCGAGAACTACAACAAATTGCCAGAAGAGATTTTCTAGGATGCCATGATACATCTGTTCAAAAACAATTTGTAATTTTACTTTCAAAAAAATTATATAATAATGTAGGAAGATGATTACTTCCTGTAAACATACAATTTGGATTTCTAAAAATTTCTTATATGCATCAAAATCTGATGAAGGATTGTTCATCATATCTGAATTCTGTTCAACATATCAGAATATATGCCTATTTAGTTATAAAAGTACCAACTAAAAAAATTCTATAGTCAAGGTAATTGAAATTTGGATTGGAGCCTTGTCATAAAAATCCGATATCTGTGCCAAATTTTATACTAAATGAACAAATTCAATGTTATCAAGTCTCATCACTGTATTAAGAAAGTGCAACTGTGCCATATTGTGAAAGTATAGTATAGCGAAGTATACCATACTTTCAAAAAAGTGAGCTAGAAAAAGTCATCTGCACAACAGACCCATTGCTCTTACGAAATGTCTTTATAAGACCTTATAGCACATGGTCAATGCTTGCATAATCTACGAATTGGGGAAACAAAGATGCATCTCCCCATTGCAGAGTGGTTTCCGCAGTGGTAGATCATCTTTTGATAACCAAATTCTACTGGAAGCCCAAATACGCAATGATGTTAGGAGGAATCATCTTTTCTCCATATTCTTAGATATCGATACAGCATATGACCATGCATGGTGCTATGATAGATTTTCTACATTTTTCAAACTTTGGATTTAGAGGAAACTTGCTTATATTTTTATAAAACTTTTTATCGCGTCGTACCTTTAATGTTCGTTTTCGTAATTTTTATTCTAAATCATTTTATTCAAACCAAGGAAGTTCCCTCAGGAAGTGTTCTTAGTGTCACATCTTTTATAGTTTATCTGTTTTACTATTATATGATCAAGGTATTATCTATGTTGATGATCTACAAATTGCAAAATGCAATTAATAAAATGGTAAATTGGCGCAATAACAATGGCTCTCGTGAGGAGAATCGATATATTCACTTCTGCAGGAAAAAAAATATGCATTTAGATCCTGTTATCCACATACAAAATAGCCAATTTCCGTTGCGACTGAGATGCGCTTTTTGGGAATCTTCCATCGTAAACTCGTTTCCTTCCGCATATTTTGCGAAAGAGTCAAGAGAAAAATTTGAATATCTTGAAAGTACTCTCTAAAATACCTTAGGGGTGCCGGTCGAATCTCCCTTCTCAGTATCTGACAAGCGGTCATTCTTTCAAGCGCAGATTACGGATGCATGGTGTATGCTTATTCGTTATTCATCACTAGTTGTCACTTTATTTGTGGTGCACGAAATTGCCAACCTTACTTTATTTTCGTACCAAATCATGCCATATGGTTCTACCTGTTAGTCTTCGAATAATTTATAATTCCTGATCTTCGCATACTTTTTCTTTTTGAAAATAAATCAAAAAGTTTCCTGCATGACTCGAACCTTTATAATGTTGCAATTAAATCTCTAGATTTTTATTTCTTTGCCCTTTTGGATATCCCGCATTTTTCTTTTCTGAACTCTTTCCATGGAATTGATAAATCTTCCAACTAATCCCGTTATTTTCTAACAGCATTTTCATTATCACCGATGTCAATATTCTTCTACTACACCGATTTTTACACATGGCTCAAAATCGTATGGACTGTGTTTTCTCTGTTGCTCTGTGTTTACGGGCTGAGTTAGTGGCAATTTTCTGTGCACGAGAAATCTCGCCTTCTACCTAATTTCATCCATTTGAGTGCCGTCAGTATCAGCGATTTGGAGACACTCTCTCATTATCACAATCGGATGAACCCAACTGCCATTCAAAGTTTGTTTACATTACGACAACAAATAAATTACGACTCGTGCAAAATATTAGTTTCAATGTCATTTTTTGTTGGGTTCTAGGACATGTAGGTATTTCTGGCAATGAAAGGGCAGATTATGCGAAATCTGCAATACCCTTTCTAACACATTCACTTACATATTCCGACATTAGAAGGTTCTTTACTTGATCACTCTTTGCTATTTGGCAGGAATCAGGATCTGCAAATTCACAACAAATTACATTCAATCAAATCCACAATTGGTTAGTGACCTATTCATTCTGCACTTTTTACCATTGTTTTCTGTTTGTTACTGTGCTTTTAACATATCACTGTTTAATTTTTCTCTCTTTTCTTTATCCTCTTTTAGAGTAATTATTTTGCTCACTATAAATCAATGAATACATAAAGTCAAATATAACAGTGTTAATTTTTTTAATATATTTTATAGTCTGATATAAGATTAAGCCATATGCGTGGCACAATATGGCCAAAAATTTCTCTTTTTTTTTATTTTGTTTGTTTTTTGGCACAACTACATGGAACCTCGAATTATATTAATTCATGATTTTATGTTAATTCAAACTTAACGTATTTATTCAGTTCAGTAAGTTGCTGAAAGGATTAAAGAAAAAAAATCATACATCACCTTTTATTTTATGATGGTGTAAAATAACAGATGACAACATTAGAGTATTAATGTCAAATACAAACAAAACTTTTGGAAAAGAACCTGTAATAACAAAAATTTATTGATATGAAATTAAATCCATGAAAACCACTGACAAAAAATATAATATATTATAGACCATAAATTTTTGCATACCATTCAATGAAAGGAGATAATTTCCACAATGACTAAAACCCAAAGTTTTTATTCCACATTTTGCAGGTTTACACTTATTTTTTTCAGAAAGATTTCCCAAGGTAGCCAAAACAAATGGTTTCCCTTTCCGAACTTCAACTGAAATATAAATGATTATATTTAGAAGAAACAAACCAAACTATAAGCAGTAGTTTTTAATTCCTTAATTCAAATTTTAAGAAATCTTTTAACTTCATAGATGATAAATGACTTCAGTAGAATCCAAATGCAAACAAGATTCTTAACACCTTCTTCTTACACAAAGTGAATGTATTGTAATCAATGAAAACATTTATCTTGAAATTTTGTTGAAACTCTACATTTTAAAACTTCAGGAGACCAAAAAATCATTTGTGGAATGATACCTACCTGCAAATACAATAACTGACAGATGCAGATAACATTGAGTAAGAAGGGAATTTGTTAAATAATTACACCAAAATTGTTGACTTCAGTCAAATTTTAGAAAGTCTACTGACAGGAAGTTACTTTGTTGTGCAAATTATGAACAAAAAAGAAGAATATAAGGAATTAGATGGATAGATTTCAACATCCAGTTCTAATACTAGAACCGTAGATTTCTATTAAATTTCGAATCAACCTTGTTCAAATCATATTGTTGATCTGTCTGTTTGCATGTATATGAATACAGTTACTTAAAAATGCCACTTCAATATACAACAAAACTTTACACGAAACATGCTCTTGCGTATATGCATACAAACAATTTGTGAGGAAACACTCCAACCAAATGAAAAAAAAAAAAAAAAAGCTCCAATTAGGTCTAACAACAAATAAAAATAAATGAATGGACATATTTATAGATAATAAGGGACATTTCAACTATCATTTAAATAGAATTTATCCAAAAACCTATCACCTTTCAACATATGCATCAAGCTGCAGATATAATGATAAAATAGAATCATGCATACACAATTCCAAGGTAGAAGAAACATCCCCAGAAGCTTCATGCTCGACTGACTTCGGATTGATTTTATAAACAGTCTGAAATCGAAATAAATTTATCAGTATTTAGCAGATCATGGTACTACTTATTCAAATAATAAAGCTAAAACATTTTGAAAAATATATATAAAGAATTTATGAATAAGTTACTCTTGTTTTGCAAAAATAAGATGCTTTGATAATTAGATTTTTTTTTTTAAATATACATAAACAGGAAAAAATACTTCAAAATAAAGGAAATTTTTACTGACTTCCGAATTTAATACAAAAAATGATGCTACATTACAAACATATAAATAAAATAATGTCAATATTTTTCAAAATCATATTAGTTACAATGAATGAAAAAAGTACATTTTTATATAAATATATACTTACGTAATTTTAAAGACGATTAAAATTAAATTTATTTTCATACATGGTTGAAATATTATATAAAACACATGAATGTAGTATGTTGTATCCTCCCTACCATGCCATTCTCTCTCCTCTTGTTTGAAATTAGAATAACAGACCAGAGTTTTGATTCATCTATCACTGTTCTATAGAAGTTATCAAAAGATAAATTTCAGAACTAGCTGACATACTGGACCAAACATATACAGTCTGAAAGGGACTACTTCAAAAGCCATCAAATTGAATAGAATTCTATTTCATAAAACCTAACATTTACATTTTACTTGATTACTTTTTGACTTCATCTTATTTGATCTTACGTTTTTGTACCAATTTCACTTTAATGCTGGTCATCATTCTATACTTGTTTTAACATATATTGAAATCAGTCAGAATATCAAATACTTTTGGCAGCTTAAATTTAGACTAAGTAAATGAACTTTCAATTCAAAATGAGGCACAAAAAATTATCCGTACCATAAATAACTTATTCTATGGAGTTTATTCAATTTAGTTGATTGGTCAGTTAATAATTAATAATCTAATTCTAAGCTATATAGGAGTTATTGAGATCAAATTCCATGATTTCAAATCAGGATTGGTGAAATTGTAATACCTTATTTGGGAGCTTATTTCTCATCTTATTACATGAGATTTAAGATATTTAATGCTCATATACATGAATAAGATAAATAGGTTTTGATCTTTCTATTCTGATGCTACAAAAAAAATTCCTAACTGAAATTATTAACAATACTTAAATATTTTAACAATATCTCAATAGAAATTTTAAAACCAAGAGAGGAAAAAAAAAACCAAATTATCAAGAAATTGAAAATAAAATTGTTCGCATTATATAATTTTCTCTGTATAATGGATTAAAACTGCAGCATTAAATTTTCAAATTTAAGGGTAGGTAAAATAAATATAAAGGAGCTTTTCTATATTTCATAATACGGAGTTGGAAATGAAAATTGTAAGTATAACAAGTGAGTGTAAGTAAGTACAAACAAGGCAGAAAATGCAGTGTCTACGAGATTCCAAATGACTCTGATGAGAACCTCATCATAAAATTGTTAGCTGCTACTGCAACTGTTTGTGAAACATCTGGCATATTTGAAAGTGTATACAATCACTTGCTATTCATTACCAGGTCTGTATTGATATTGGTATTGACAAATTTGTGCACTTTCTGTAATATTATGTAAGTAAAGAGATTTCTTTCCATTTCCAGCATGTTTTTCTTCCAAAAATTTTCAGTTCTGCTTTCACACTGCTCTACAAAAAAATGCTTAAAGTCTGACTCATGAACTGAGGGATATCCTGTTTAGACATGACACAGATTTTGAAAAAAAAAAAGTTCTTCATAAAATAATGAATTATTCCAAATATAACCACCAGGAAGTAAAGCATAATTGATTGAACAATAAATGAATAAAATTATACAAAAAATTCTTGAGATTTTAAAAATATTGTAGAGTTATTATATAAAAGAAAATTAATTTATCTGAAAAATTATACAATTTAATCCAGAAACACTGAAATCCTTGTTTCTAGGTGTCACATCTGAAGGTGCTTTAGATTCCACCAACTGAGGTACTCCATTCATTACCATCATTTCATACTAAATTAGTAATTTTGAAATATATCCAGATTTACAAGAACTATTCTTAAAAAACTTTAAATCAACAATTAGTCAACTAGAAAATGAAATGCAAAAAGAAAGAGTGTCAGATATTAAGTCTAAAAGAAAAATTACAGTATAAAAATTCTAAATTTCAATTAAAAATATTATGAAAATAAAATTAATACCGATTATAAAAATTATATGCACAGATTTTTTTTTTCTTTGCTGAAACAAATAAACTGAACATTTGAGGCTATCTAATCATTGTTATTTTCCTTCATTTACAAGAAAAGAATCATTCCATAACAAAATTCAAAAATAATTCAAATATATCAATTATTAGTAAAGATTTGTATTCATATTAAACATAATTTAGAACAATTTCAGAAGTTCAAAAAGATATCTCAATCACAAAAATTTTATTACTGTGATTTTTGAAAGCAGAATGCTAATTATCTTCACAATTAGTTTGTATACTGTACATACGCACATTTTTGTCATATTTTGTGTTAAGTTTCAAAATTTCTTACAAATTTAGAATTTTTGTGAAATGACAAATTTCCTCGTCTTGCTTGCTAAATTTCTGAGTTAAGTGCACAGCTCACAAATAAACAACATAATTCTAAAAAGGATTTTTTTTAAGCATCTTTTAAATTTCTTTAAACACTTAGCATGCAAGAAACTAAATACCATAAACAAGAGGTTAAAAAAAGTAAAATTTTATATGCTTACTGTTTTTTCACAATCAATGCTTTCATTTTCTTGATAAGAGAATATTTCTTCATAATTAGAACTGTTAAGAATTGTTATCTAAAATGAAACATTATTTTGGAATTATATATTATCATTAAAAAATGAAATGAAACAATTCATTTAATAGAATGTCAAATGCTAATAAAATATATGCATTAATATAAAAAGAATTGAATAAGTAGAAATTCTGCAAATGTCTAACACAAAGTTTAAAAAGCTTAAATAATAAAATGATAAGACTAGAATATATACAGACAGAGAGACCACTGACAGCCTAAAAGTGAAGAAATAAATTATTAGTATGACTATTTAATTGTGTTTGGTTACATTGGGTTGGGTAATTCATTTAAGTTTTTTAAGTTTATTTTAATATTCAAATTTACTTTTTTAAAAACTCTTCCAAAAAGTTTGATAAAAAAAATCAGTTCAACATCTTTTTCTTTTTTTCTTTTTTTTTTTTTTCTTTTTTAATCTGAACATTATAGGAGATAATACTTCTCCACTCGCAACAAAGATCTCACAAATAATTTCAGCAATCTTAAAACCTTGATTAATTGCAAAAAAGAAAATGGTATAAAAAATACCCAGTTTTATCCATTTGAATTCAATTTATATGCACTGAAAATATACAAAAATGCATTATCATACCAGCATTAAATTCCATTTTCTACAAAATATTTTGTCCATACATTTAACTTCAACAAATATTTTTAAATTTGAAAAAAAAGAAAAAATGAATTATTACTCAATGCAATATGATATAAGAACATACTACCAAATAGATAGTGGAAGGACTATGTAATAAATAATTTAATACAAAAAAATCCAAAAATCACGAAAAAAATAGGTAATTTGAAAAAAAAGAAAAAAATGAATTATTACTCAATGCAATATGATATAAGAACATACTACCAAATAGATAGTGGAAGGACTATGTAATAAATAATTTAATACGAAAAAATCCAAAAATCACGAAAAAAATAGGTAAGTAAGTATACAGTTAACAATGTACATAGTTTTTTTTAAAGGAATAATCATTTCATCAGCACTTTCTAAGCACTTTTCGGGGAAAAAAAAAAAAAAAAAACCAACATTAATACTGATTTTTTTTTATTGTAGATTTATGTGTTATAATGAAATAAACTAAGTTGGGTTATTCATAATATAGCCATCAATTTCATAAAATATAAACATAAAATATCACCAATAATTTCTGGATATTTTTAATCAGTATTGGAAATAAGCTATTTAAAATGCTTTTTATGTAAGCTTCGTTTGAAAAATCTTACTAATGCACCTTTCTTACATATCTGAAATTATATTACAGTACAAATAGTAATATTAAGAAAAAACACCATACCACTACTTTACTAACATTTCAAATCCTTGAAAGAAAAACATCCAAATAAAGTTTTAAAAAAGTTTATATATAAAATTCATGCTAATTTTATTAAATATGTAAATAAAATTTTCTTTCCTTTTCTATATTTTTTCCCCAAAATCTATTCAATTTTCTCAGCAAAAAATTTTTCCCAATTCATTAGATTATGTTAATATTTAACATCACTGGATTGATGAATAAGTTCATTAGCTTTATATTTAACTTTAGCAATTTCCTTTTCTAAAAGAAAAGGAATGGAATACTTCCCGATATATATATTATCAACTTTGCATAAAATTCGCACAAAGCCACAGAAGACATGAGCTCTCTGGTTTTTATTTTCAGACTCCTGCACATGAGTGTTCAATGTTTAGCAGCATAGTAAAAACACGCATTTATAAAGGCTTTTTGATCGACTAATTTATGTCAAAATCTGATACATGGCTACAATTTTAATAAAAATATTAGTTACCAAATTTCATTCAGCAAAATTGTTGTATTTTTCAGTTTCACATTTATATGTATACACACATACAAACAGGATGGATTTCCTTTAAAAGTTCAAACTAATCTATACTTTAAATGCTAAAACTGTAAGCCAATATAGTCCTTTGTATTTTGAAATTGTTTTCACTTGCACTTGGATAGGCAGAATAAAAAAAATCCTGTTAATGGATTCCATTCCAAATTAGACAGAAATTGCAAATTTGATATTAATAAACCATTTCATCCATTTAACTTTCAGCATTTTTTAGTTATGGTATTCACAGACAGATGCACACAAATTCAAAATTTCATTTATGGAGATCTAAATCATAGAAATACGGCAAAGTTTTATGCCCGAATTTTTTGATGAATAAAATTTATTTTTGAGCACTTTATATACAAGAAAGTGAAAAAGGAATTTTATTGGTATTAATTTATTTTCGATATCTTTGACAAGAATAAGAAATGACATACAAATAACTTAGAAACAGCATGAACATTTTGCTGCATTTCTTATTATTAGAAGTCTTGAAATATTGAATGTATGCACTTTTAAAAATCGACAGTAACTTACATATACATTTTATTGATATATTTTCAAAAAGTTCTAAAAAAATCTTTTGCATAAAAATTTTTTGCGGTATAAAAATTTAAAAATATTATTATTGGTGATTAACTAAATGATGCAGAAATATAACTAACAAGTGCTCAAAAATTTACATAAAAAGCAGGGTAGAAAAGCATACTACAATGAGCTCAAATCACTTTTAAAAACTAATGCATGTTTTACATGAAATTATTCCTAAAAAGATATGTTTGTTTGTTAGTTTCCTATCTAAACAAGCAATAGGAGGTGAAATAGAAAAATATATTTTTTCCACACTATCAGTAAATTTCTAAACTGAGATCAAACCTTTTCCACAGACTTCTTAATTCATTAAGATTTATTGAAAAATAAAAGATCAGACACCACAAAGAAAATGCAATCATATAATCAGGAAAATCTAGGTTGGTTCTGCTTCTGCGAAGGTTGAAATTGGAGTGTTTTTGTTTCCCCCACCCTTAGAAAAATGGAAAACACATGGACAAATAAAAAAAAAAAAAGATACCACATTTATGGCCCTTATAAAAGGATAATTAAAAATAGGCAGTTTTTAAGGACTTCAAATAATGCTACACACCTTGGTTAAAATTTGAGATATAAAGTCCTAGAAAAGAAATTTTAAGTAAAAATGTAGAAAGAGAAAAACGTCAGTAAAAAAGTACTTTATTAAAAGAAAAATTTATATCTTTAATCTAAATTTTACTTTAAAAAGTAATATTTCATCTAAATATATATAATAAAGCACGAAAAAAATAAAATTCGGTATTTCTAAGAAATATAATATGCCAAAAATAATGAATAATTCTAGCAGCAGCAAAAATTTGTATAAGACACAGCATGCATAATATAATAACTCCCCTTTCACTGTTTATTGAATGCCAAGCATAATATTAAGTTTTATAAAAATGAATGAGAACAACACACCATTCCAAAATAATCTCCAATAGCAATAAGCTTTCCATCTGGATTCCAAGAAAAAGTAGTGAAGCCAAACATTGAAGACCTAACATATTTTCCTAGAATTCTTCCATCAATTGAATAAAATGCAACTTTTGGCTGAAAAAAAAAAATCCACATTATTTTAATAAAATAAAATTTAATCTTTGACATATTGATAATTAAACATAATGAGAAAGATTTAATCTAATTATTATCAAAAAGGTAAAAATTACAATGTGTTTCAAGACACTTTACTTTTAACTATTAAAAGGGGAAAGAAAGGAATATTTTCAACTCTTATAAAGCGCAATGCATCATCATTAATTAAAAATGAATTTGCATCGCGCAATATATAACAATGTTTCTGTGTTCCTTATACAAATCTACAATTTGCCAAATCTTGGTGTAATTCCCACATGTGTTTACCAAAACCAAAAGGGAATACTCTCAACTTTTTCAAAATGCAAAATTTAATTTAAAATTTCTCGTAAGCAAAAACTATATACCGTGGCAAAAAAAAAATTTCTTCCATAACTTTTATTGATAATAGTTTCTATTCTGTACAGTACTCAACAAAATTTCACAATTTTTGAAAAAATTAAGCATTGCTCACAATAATGTAAAAATTCATTATTCATTTTGTTTACAAGATCAGAAAATAATATTCCTTTCCGTGATGTTGTACTGCATGATCTCAGTCATAATAATATAGGAAGAAGCGAAAGATAAGTTATCTAGGACATAATATGAATTTCTTTCCCCCTGATTTATTTCAAATTCATATAAAATTCATAGAAATAATGCTTAACAAACTTTTTTGAAGTTTATTAGTGCATTTGTAATAATTTAAAATTTCGTTTTGTTTTACTTCTTTAACATTCTACTTGATTTATTAACATCATTCTTTTAAATCTCAAATATAATTATTTTTTCTTCAAAAATAATGATCAACTTGTTCTAATATTTTCAGTTTGGGAATCACTTCTTTGCATGGCTTTAATTAAACTAATATTTAATGTTTCAAACAATATACAAAGTTTTTAGCTCATCAGTGTAACTGAATGATCACTATGTTTTATGGAATAAGAATTAGTTAACCCTTTAAAGGGCCATTTTTTTCTAGTCATATTATATTAAAATATTTTTAGGCTTGAAATTAGAATAAGAAAAAGGATTCATTTAGCTAATTAGATAAAATTTAATTTGACTAATTAATTTGGTTAATAAATAATTAAGTATCAAATCAAGACACATCGTTTTGTGTAAAATAAAGAACTAAAGCATCTAAGTTTCTGTCTTTCTAAAAAAATTTGTCAGAACTTATGCCAAGCTACATAAATTCATACAAAGATTGATAAATTTGGTGGGAAGCATACTTCCCACGGCCCTAGAAGGGATTAATCAATGAACAAATCTAGCGACTTGGTTTTCAAAATCTTGGTTATGCCTCAAAATTTCAAAACCTTGGTTTTAACTTAGAACAAAAAGTGAAAATAATAGTCTTTCCATCCTGTCCAACAATTATAACATGGATACAGCCACATCAATGTCAGTGTATCAGCAATGAGGAACAAGAGATCGGTCCAGCTCCCCACCTGTTTAAAGGGCTAATCCAACATACAACAGGAAACTGAATTCATAAGAAATAAAGATCCATCATTCATATCTGTATTACATGCATAACTCTCATTACATGAACCAATTGCTGGCTTAGATGTAATGTTAATTTATTCTCATGTTGGGCATAAAATTTCATGCATAAAATAGTCAGATTAATAGCACTTATTTAAGGGGAAAAGTTATTTATCATGAATAGGCAAAAATAGAAAATACTGTTTCACCACAATATATTCAGAAATTCAAATTCAAATTCAAACCATCCAAAATTTATAAAAGTTATTTACATACTTCTTCAGTATAAGCTTCAAGAACTCCTAAGATAAGATCAGAAGGTGAAAAGTAAATTCCAGATAAATCTTTGGTCTCCACAGGGAAAAACTACAAATGAAATAATTAGAAAGGTAAATATTTATTATATCCTGTCAATAAAATTAATGTGTGTGTGTATATATTTGTGCATGTGAATAATGCTTTATTAAATACTGGAAACTGAAATATTTTTAGGCTGCAGATAAAAATAAATAAATAAAACTAAATCAATTTTTAAAAATAAGTTCTGTATGGTTTTTTCACAATACAAATGGCAAAATTTGTATGAAACATATACAAAAATATTTCAAGATAATTTAAAATTATCACATGACTTATCATGGAGAAAAAAATGAACTTCCCCAACAAATAATAGTTTTTAATCTTGTCATTTTTTATACTGAAAATTTAAAAATATTTTAAGGGAATGACTGTGACTCCATTTCAAAAATTTATGAACTTATAATAAAAGTAAACACAATTTCAAACCATTCAGGCTATATATGCCACCCATACATACTTGCAAACACCCCCATATTCAATAAATGCAATTACTCACGTCGATAGTTGGCATTAACATATCAAACTGAGGTGGTTTATGCAAATCAGAAAAACAGAGCACAATAACTTAGCACAGCACATTTTATTTTAAAGCAAACTATGTTCAACATGACCACCATCAAAAGGTATTAATCAAATGAGGCACCTAATCATGCCTATTACAGCTGAATGCAACATGTTGGCATCGATATTACCAATGGCCCATTAAATGGCATCTTTCGATTCCCCCGAAGTATCTGGGGAGACACGAGACTTTAAGTATCCTCACAATCAAAAGTACACTGGAGTAAGGTTTGGCGATTGTGAGGGTCACTTAATCTTACATCTTCAACTTATCACTCGATCCTCAGTGAATGTGTCTAGAAGGAATGTCATGATAGAACGAGTAACATGAAACAGGGCACCATTCTGCTTGAAGATGACGGCAAGTAACACTTTTCTGCACAAGGTCTTTGCTGCACAGCAGACACAACGTGGTTTTGTAAAAGCGTAAGATATCACTCAACAGTAACGGAAAATACTATCAAAAAAGAAAGGGCCCAGAATGAAGGACGTGGTGGAACCACACCAAACAGCACACGTGGTAAATGTAGTGATTAGGTCGTGTACTCAGGAGAATTTGATGTCGTTCAGATTTGACTGTTTTCCGTATTGAAGCCACCGATGCAATGAAAAGTAAGCTTTATCTGTTCATGATGTTCAGCATCCATTGTGTGTCATATTGGTTTCACAGGTGCAAGTGACACATTTGTGTAAGAAGAAATGTTACAAAGGTTTGTCTTTCATCAAAATCTACAAGCAATAATTGCTGAACTGCCTGTATCTTGTATGAATACTGTTTCAAGATTCCTTTCAGATGCATCAGATCGACGTTTCCAGAATCCCTGTTACTCTCTCAGCTTCAAGTGTGATGCTACTCCGCATTGATGCCTCGGCTATCAAATTCCCCATGACACTTTGTACTGACGGATCTACCAGTTCATGCACGATCCTCCAAACACCTCATTTCCTCAAAACAGAGTGCTAAATTTAGTATCTCATTTAATGAAATATAATACCCTCAAATCATCATTGTAATACCATAAATAATGCAAAAAATGGCGTAAAGGAATAAATTTTTTTAACTAAATATAGAGAATGTAAAAGTAATCAGAATCTATTATATGCTATAAAAGCATGAAAGTTTTTCTTCAGAATTGATGGAACTTCTCAAATATAGCACTGACGATTCTACATACTCAAAATTTCAATCCCTCAGAAACTTAAATATAAATCTTCTGCAATCTGGTGCATCGGCAGAAATGCAGATGACCTCTGATTTTGACTATCAGTAAATGTTTGATTTAATTAGTTGCCAGCGATGTTACATTCTACTAACAAAAAAATAATTACAAATTATCATGCTTGATGAGAATTACCAATTCCAGTTTTATAATAAATTTTCCTGATTTTTTCCGATCTCCTGGAATTTCCCAATGATTCCAGGCTGGCTGATATAGAATAAATTCTTAGAAATAGCCACCCTCTGATGATCAGCTTTTTCACCCAAATTATTGACTTTTTAGGTAATAAAATTATACATATGGAATGCATCTTTAAAATATTACTGCTTGGAAAGGCTGAAAACTTTAAATTTATTAGTCTACTTAAATTACCGCCCATACAAAATGAAAAGTATATGAAATAATAGTAAAAACTTTACTTCAGAGTTATTATCTAAATAAAGCTTTTTTTTTTAAAAATATTGACAAAAGTATGCAACTGAGTATGAATTTGACTTTCCTCATAACTTTAAAACATTGTTACAATTTATGCCAAATTAAAGTTTTCAATAAAACTAAAACAAAGAAATTACACAAAAATGAAATGGATATCATTAAAAATGCAATTTTTTTTAGCTTTAAAATTATGCAAAAACAATATATATAAGATAATAGTTTTGGAAGATATGATCGTCAATTTTCACAAATAGGTAAGTCCTAGGTATTACCTACTTGGTGATAATTAAGCTTATTTTTCCACTAAATTAATCTTTTAATTTGATACTTTATTCTTGATTCTATTATATTTCCTTTAATTGAACAGAGTTTATGGAGACATGACAAATCCTTTTCAGAACATTTCTGTTGTTGTTTCTAATCAAAGGTGTTATAGCTGCGCTATACCACTTCCATGAAACCAAAGATCTCTAAAAAGTCCAAAAGCAATAGCGGGTCCCTTAAAATCTCAAAAATCGTAAAATTTAAACATTTAAGAATGTGATTGGGGGAGGCTTGCTGCCCCAAGGACATTCAGCAAAGATCCTCCGTCCGTGTTCGAAGGTGAGGGATTTGGTGTGTCCACTGAAAAAACGAGAGAGAGCCGTTTGCTATTTTCTAGATATTCAGGCGATGACACCAACCAGGACTCTTACCAAAGTACCAAGGGTGAACAGGTGGGAATCTCCAAAGTGTACTCGACTCCATCTTTTTGATAGAGGAGATTTCAGAATAAGTTAGTGTTGCATCACCAAAAAATATGTCAGCTGAGGCAGTCTTAGCTAAGTTATCCGCTATGTCATTACCATTTAAACCAACATGTGAGGGGATCCATTGAAAGTGTATAGAGTGTTCAGCGGAGAGCCTGGCAATAAGATCTAAGATATTCATGCTAATCTTGTCTCCCACTTTCATCCAATGAGAAAGGTGCTGTATAGAGACAACTATCCGTTAAAATACAAATGCCTCCGAAGAAAACTTCAGAGGACATGTTGATATATTGAAGTTCCTTAGAGATTGCAATAAGTTTGGACCTGAATACAGAACAGTTGACAGGATTACTAAACAAAGTATCAGTAGTTCCTTCAGGAGTCTCAATATGCACGCCACTACCAGAAACACCACCATCTCCTTTACTGCCATCAGAGCTGAAGATGAAATGCTATGAATTGTTTCCAGAGACATTTGTCTAGTAAATTCAGGTAAGTCTGACTTTTTGCTAATCTTGGCCAAGAGATCAGTATGGAAATGAATTCGATCAGGGTTAAACTTAAAATTCCAATAAGGCTTTAAGGAATGTGGTTCCACATTTCCAGAAGGTAGACCCATCTCTTTTGGGAAAGAAAAAGGGCTGTGTTTCTTAAAACGCTTATTGTTATACCATAAATGAAGATAAGCAAACGTACTGTGATGATCATTATAGCTAAAGAGCTTGTTGTAATATTTTGAAAGACAATAACTTCTTCTCTGAGAAAGAGGTGGTAGATCACTCTCGTACAGTACAATATCATTAGGGCAGCTATTTACGAAAGCCAGTAATTATTCTTGAAGCACTTAATTGCACTCGAAAGAAAGTTTGTCTAAGTCAGCTTTTGAGGTACAAAAGTAAATTGGTAAAGCATACTCTAGAATTGGTCTGATCAGAGAGATGTAGATGGTTCTCAGTATATTAGCATCTGCACCCCAGTCTCGTCCAGAAATATATTTAAGTATGTTGAGTCTTTTCCTACATTTATTTACAAGAACCTCTATATGTTGGTTCCTCATTATCTCTTGATTGAGAACATAGCCCAAGCATTTGGCATTTTTTGCATAATTTAATTGACAGCCATTCATAAAGACACTTGGTTGATAATTATAAAGTCGTAGATCTTTTCTAAAAATATTTTGAAGCTCAGTTAATTGGCAAAATATGGAATTCTAGATGTAAAAAAATATTCATTGAAGTAGTATAAAGATTGTTTACATTTGACTACTGCCATTTGATAATAAGTAATAACAGCGATTTCTGTGCCACATATATTATCATTTTAATACATATATAGATTACACACCTTTTCAAGTCTTCAATATTCCTCAAAATTTTAGAAATATAAAATTGTGAATATTTCAAATTCAGTTTTTTTTTTTTTTTTTTTTTTTTTTTTAATGAAAGAACATTCAAACTCTAGTAATTGCTGCATTTAAATGTTTTTTAATAACACTTGAAAGTTCAGTGTGATCAAGATTTTGATGTAGATAATGGGCTTTAACTTTGCTCCTCAAGTATTAGATGTGAAACTGAAGTCTGCATATTAACAAGTCTTGTTAATAATTTGGTTAATCACCTCAACTATTCAATAAATTACCTCTAAAATATTTGTCATAGATGAAATGCTAATGAGAGGATTCAAATGTGATCTACAAACTTCACTACTTTTTGTGAAATGAAAAATAATGTTTGACATAACATGAATGGTGGTAAACTTTTGGCCTCAGAAATATTTGTTAAGAGGGAGAAAAGTAGAAACAAGAAAACAAGTAACAGAGAAATTATATGTTGTAATAAATACAATTGTATTGAACTCAGCTCGCATTTTTCCTACTTCTTACCACTGATGTGTCTTCAGATGGACATTATGAAGGAATGAAACACAACCAGATCTGACAAACCATAATCCACATCCACTTCTTAATTTATCAAAATACAAATCTGATGCAATTCTTATGTAACATCATACAAGATAAAATATTTACAGAAAACTTACATTATTAATATTAGAGGGCGTTTCTCTTGGTTATAATATCATCCATAATGTTT
Organism: Argiope bruennichi; assembly: GCF_947563725.1. Classification (NCBI taxonomy): domain Eukaryota; kingdom Metazoa; phylum Arthropoda; class Arachnida; order Araneae; family Araneidae; genus Argiope; species Argiope bruennichi. The sequence continues at coordinate 6,884,543 of NC_079160.1, forward strand.
TGATTACAATAAAATAATCCATAACATTTCTTTAATAAGAAAACTTGAGAAAAGTATAAGCATGCATTAATAAATTCAGAATATAGTAAAACAAAAAAATTTGGCGTGAAGCACTATCAATCCTGAATCTTCAGATTTTACAATGCATTAACATTTCTTGCCAATAATGAATGAATTACAAATTACTTTATGATTACCTGGACATCTGTAAATAAGACCAGAAACATCATATTGTTTTCCATCACTGTATAACCTTACATTGATAATTCATAGCTATAATTACATTTATCAAAGTATAATACTTTTATAATAAATGCAGACTTACCTTCAAAATTTCATATGTATCACAAGTGTAAATACTTATACAATCTTCACATTTTTTTCTTTCAGTCACAGCAAGATATCTTTCACAATAAGAGAAACAGATACAGTTTTTGATTGGCTTCGGGTTTTCTATTATAGCAGTGGTAGTGGAAACAAAAGACCACACAGTTATTTTAAGCTGAAAGTTAGTACAACAGAAATTGAGATTATATATATATATAATACCTCAAAAAAAATTTTTTTAAATGAATAAATAGGTTGTTTTTTTTAAATATATTTTTTTGTTACTGGATTAAAAATTAGATTTTTTTATTTTAATTAGTTTCTATTTATTAAACTTTAATGTGTAATTCATTATTACAAATATAATGTGGCCTAAAGATTTTTTTTTTTTTTTCAAATTTAATGCTAGATGGTCCTACTCATAAGAAATCCAAATTAAATTAAATTAATTGATTGATTAACTGGTAATTAAGAATATGCTTAAATAAAGTAATTTCAACAACAGCCCATAAATATCCAGTTAAATAAAAGCATGTAAAAAGAAAAAAGATAAAACTACCAAAATACACTATCAAAAAATTTTGCAAAAAGTGGTAAAACATTTTTATATTGATGGCAAATTATTGAATTTATACGGTAAACATAATATAACTTACATATTAAACAACATAAACTTATTTCATAGACCTAAAAATATAACAGGTGTAATTTAACATAAAAATGCTCGAGATAGAGTAAATAATAAATTACCATATAAATTTGTTGAGCAGTTTTTTAATGGAATGAATGCATTGTCCTATTTTACAAAGATTCTGTGGGAAAAAATCGTTTCACTTAAGAGTAAGATTCAGTAACAAATTATGCTCATTAAACAATTTCCCACTGTATTTAAAATTAAATTCAGTTACATAAATATATAAGACAGTAATATATCTATACTTATAATAAAGCTCAATGTGTGTGCGTGTGTGTGTGTGTGTTGGCGCTCTACAGGCCAGGTCATTTGACATACAGCTATCAAATTTGGTACATGTATACCTTAGAGATCGGGAATGTGCACCTGGGGTCCTTTTTTTTGAATTTTTAATTAGAATTTTAATTATTAATTAAAAACTAACTTTCCCGCCAAAAAAATATTCCATTTTCCCCACCGCCAACTTTTCTGCCAAAAAAAATCTTCCATTTTCTCCATCGCCAAAGGAGTAAGCCTTCAGTTTTTTTTTCTCCCAACAGTAATGAGGCTAGGGTTAATATTTTTCGGCGGATTATTTCAAACGATTCTGTTTATTTTCTTAATGTTGGATGCATTTAAAATTAAACATTGTTAATTAATCCATGTTTCAGATTCATTTTGAAGTACTTTTGAATTAAAATAACACAGAATAAAGGAAATTAAAAATGTATAATCTGCATAGCGTTACCCCAACTGGCGTAGAAAAATTCACGCATTTGCGTTACCCAACTGGCGAAGAAAATTCACGCATGCGCATTGTTCTAATTGTTGTCATGACAACCATATCAACGGATGATTTAAATTATTTTTAGGTTAGTTGCATGCTTTTGTAAGTAAATCGTATTTATGTTAGTTATATATTTTTTGTATATGCTTATAGTTTTAAGTACATCGTTTTTTAAGTAGTTTTTTTTAACCTGTTTTCAGTGATTTAAATTATTTTTAGGTTAGTTGCATGCTTTTGTAATTAAATTGTATTTATGTTAGTTATATATCTTTTTGTATATGCTTATAGTTTTAACTACATCGTTTTTTAAGAAGTTTTTTTAAACCTGTTTTCGACCGATTATTTTAAACGATTCCTTTTATTTTCTTAGTGTTTGATGCATTTAAAATGAAACATTGTTCATTAATCTATGTGTTCATGATGAATCTGAGAAAATTATGTTGACAAATTCTTGAGATATTACATAAATTAAGAAAGATATTCTTTAGTGCCCATAAAGTTTAAACGCTCAGTGACTCTGTTATCAGTAATCATATTATTAAAAAAAATGCTTTGTTTCAGTAAAAAATATTATTATATTAATTGCAGATTAATCATTTACACTTTAATTTAAAACATAAATTCTACGAGAGGTAACAGAAAATTAGAGAGATACATATTACGTTATGACTGAAGGCCTTTATAATATTATGAGTGAATTATATGACTATCAAAATTTGAAGTTTTAAAATATTTTGATGAAGAATCTATTAAAGTTGGAATTGTGTAAAATATTTAATGGTATGACCGGAGTTTAACCCCTGCGTGACACAATTTTTAAAAATCGCTAACAATGGTCTTGCGAAATGTTCAAAAGCAAAGGAGCAGATATTCAATTATAGTGCATAATAAAGATTGTCAGCTTTGGCGCGTTATCGCAACTGGGCGAAGAAGGGGGTTAAACTCCGGTTCAAACTATTTAATTATTAAAATTTAAATGGACATTAAGATTGGCGAACCGGCTGGTCGCGAAAGGCGGCTAGTATCTATATATAACTATTCAATTATAGTGGACTAATGAGTGGCCCAACATTATAACAATGGAAAATTACATTGCACTTTACTTAGTTTACAAATAAACTAACTTACATGAAATTCATTGATTACAAGGAGATGTCGGCTATCAGGGGCCCAATAAACTTCAGCTATAGCAAGTGGATTTTCCATAATTTTGCATCTCCATGCTGGATTGATAAGGCTCCACACCTGTTTTCAATAGAAACTAATTAGCAAGTAAAATAGAAACTAAGATTAAGAAATATAATATGCACTACTGAAAAATTCAAGTATTAAAAATTGATTCATTAGAGCAGTTCCCTTCCCTTCCTGATTCAATAAATTCTTTAAACTGTTAACTTAATATCTATCATTTAAAAAAGTTTTTAAAAGCATACTTTTATTGATGTATTAAAAGTAAATATATTCTACTTTTTAGTTTTTAATTTAAAATTCATCATTATAAATATGAATCATGAGGTAACAGTTCTTCAAATTCACTACTAAATGGCAAGAAAAATATTTTCTAAAAAATAAAAACTACATTTATCAACATCTAATTATTAAGTTCTTGAAAAATTTAAATGTTGCATTCCATTTAGAACATAATGAACACAATAAATGCATAAAATTGTAAACAACTCAAAAACAAGAAGCAAGTAAAAAATTGATAAAAAAAAACAATATCTTTATAAACATAAAACAAAAAAAGCTTGCAAATTGATAGCAAATTAAAAGCTTGCAAATTGATAGCAAATTAAAAGCTTGCAATTGATAGCAAATAATTGCATGGATATGATGCATTCCAAAAAAAAAAAATGCTAGAAATTCCCAATATTTTCGCTGTTGTGACTATTATTTACTAACATAACAAGACAAATTCATAAGCCAAGGACTCATGATGAAATGGAAATGTATCAGCTGTTATTGGTCAAAGCAATCCAGAAGCATGTTTGTAGAACCTACCAGAAAGATTAGCTTTCGATGGACTTTCAGAAATTAGGGGCCCACATTTGCCTTTTTCCACAAATTATTTGCTCAAAAGTTTTGTAAATTATCTCAAGTAAAAAAGAATAGTACAGTTTAAATCAAAATAGTACAGTTTAAATCTTATACTTTTAACAAATGAATATTAAAATTTGAATCGATATATATATTTTTTAAAATAAAAAATGAATTAAATTTAATCCATGCACTCAGCATTAAAATCAGTAATAGAATTTGCTAATAAGTTTTAATTTTATTCTATAATAAATATAATTATATGCATAAAATTTTTAATTAAATCTTGCAATCAACAATAAATATTATAAACAGAAAATATTTTTATTGACAAAAATGATCTTACAAATTTAAAACCGTACATGAAATCCCTATAATGACAATTTTAAATGCTTAATATAAATTGGGCAGAATTTTACACTAAAGAACCAACCAGCAACTTATTGAATTATGGTTTCATTATTGAGAAATGTGAGTCAGTGGATGTGTGGATGGAAATATGAGTCAGTTTGCAATATAAAATTATTTTGTTGCACAATTAACTTTATATTCAATGCAATGCAATAGTTAGGTGTGATTTTTGGCCATATTATATTATTTCATGTTTTTATTTTAAAATGTATAATTTTCAATTGGATCTTTATAGGTAATTAAATTAAAATGAATTTAGGAAATGTAATGCAGCAAAGCATAATTATTACAACTATTAACAACAACATATTAACAATGGATATGCATCAATGATAAAACATCGAGTAAATACCTATTAAGCATTGAAAATGAATTGGCTCATGCTTAATTGAGGAGCATGAATCATCACCATATTATCGATAAATCTTTTTTCTACTTCAAAAATGAATATCGAAAAATCAATATTTCCAAAGTATCAACTTTTTCAATATATCAAAAGTCCATATACCCTACTTGTTTTTGTTTTGTTTTTTTAACTAATGGTATATTTTCTTTTTTTTAATAGTTAGAACTGAAATATTCAAAAGTCCAACAGATAGAATCTTCAATTCCAATATTAATTAAGGAAAGCAGATGATTTTTTTTTCTTCTGATATAAATGAAAAATCGAAAAATAAATTTGTACTTACTATCATAAAACATTATTCTCTGTATTTAAATTGCAAGAATAATATTTGCAAACAAAAGTTGATTTCTTCAAATAAATTTAAAATGCAGGTATAAACTTTCCGTTTTTGCCCGACTAATACAAACTTTGCTTTAAAAAACTTTAAAGTTTCATAATAAGACATATTTGTATATTATTTTTATAAAAATTGTTATTTTACTGTCATTTATTTTACAATAAATATTGAACTGTGTGATAGTAATAAAATCATTATCTATGGCTTATTCAATATATAATATTTCATTGTTTTTATCTGAGAAAATTGAAAGGAATTGTCGAAAGGAATTTTAAAACAATATCTTAGATGATAAGGAATCTACTTTGCCTTCTAGCTTGTCCCAAAAAAATTTTTATTTGATTTTTTATTTTTATTTATTTATTTATCTATTGATATTTTACAATATTCTAAGTTTTTTAATATAAAGCTATTAACAAAATTTCTTAAATGACTTTTTTATAAATTTCTTTCCAAAAAAATTAGAAAATAATGAGTTATTTTATTATTGGTACTTCTAACATGATTTAAAAGAACTTTATTTAATTTTATGATTTATATGAAATTAGGTATTAGCGAATAAGCATTTTTAAATTTGGTTCTAATGTGTTTTAAAATAATGGTTTTATATGAACCTAATTTGCTTTTCAAATTTAACATTCTTATTCAACAAAATAAAATCCATTATTAAAAATATATGTTTCTTATGAAATTCTTAAGAGCCATGCAATATATGAAAATGAATGGCTAATAACTTCTAATTAATGAGCAAAACTGAGAGTACTCAAAATCTAACAAATACACTAACACTAAAATAAAAGTTAATCATATATCATATCGGCTATATAATAGATAACTATTAAATAAACTATCATAAAAACTTCCTAATATTTTTTCTCTATGAATTTTTGAGCGAAACTTTCATTCATAAAGTTTAAATAAATTTAATGTAAAATCATTAAATAGTTGATCTATTAAAAAAATAGATATTACTTACTTATAAATACAGGTGCATTTAATTTATTTAAAACATATGAACAAAAGTTAATCAGTGCATTACTTGAATACTGCCTTGTTTTTTCATACAGCAATAAACTAATTCTGAATCTGGTGACCACTAAAAAAGAAACAAAATATTTGATTTGCTTGATTATCATGAAAAGTATACAACAAATAAAAACTAATAATAAAATAGTAATTTTATAAAATATAAAAATATAACTGCATACTAAAAAATAAGAAGTTTTAAATAGACAAAAGTATTAGAAAAATATTTTCCTGTACCTTTAAATCTAGATGTAAATTAATGAAATTACTTACTTCAAAGCAATCAACAGGGTAATCGCATATAAATTTCTGCACAATTTTTTGAGATTTTACATCTAGTAGTATAAGTTGACACTGAATAGTATATCCCTGAAAAAAATTATGGTGAAATAAAGTTTAAAAAATCTATCAAAAGTGAAATCATTTTGAAAAAAAAAGCCATATTTAAGTAGTATAACAATTTATACTTATATTATTATGAAGGGTACAATAAAACAGAATTGGGACTGTGGCACTTGCAGCAGTATTCTGCAGGGCAGATAATTAATTTCCCTCATACATAGCTCTGAATGACAGGGAACATTTGACATAAAATAGTAGTGGTGTGTCAGTGAGGGAAACAGATGCAAAAAGACACCACATCATGCCAAGAATTTTTCTAAAAAGCTCAATGAGCAGTAATTCAATTTCTCCAACTTTTTATTTTAGGGGTTCCTCTCGCAATTAACGCTGACGTTCAACTGCATAAATATTAAAAAATTAAACATCCCCTTAATAAAAATTCCACGGTCGTCGCAAGGATTGCTTTTAAAATTTGATGCTAAATATTTTATTTCAAAATGTTTCACAATCTAGTCACTTACGAAATTCAAACCGTTCGGACTGAAATATGACTTAACATCAGCATTTTGCTCAATGAGATCCGAAAAAATTGTACTCTGTAATTCTGGAAACATAATAAGGTATAAATTATTTTTCTTGTGCAATCATAATCAATGATAGATTCCCAGTTCTTGAGATTCAAAACCCTCAATGCTGAATTTCGCGCTCTCACTTTTTTACGAGATAAATAATCAGCTTATTTACTAGGATCAGTGTTACTGATAGAAAATAGTTTCAATTCCAAAGTCCGCATATGTTGGCGGTAGAATTCAAGTTCTGATTGGTGGCAGAAAGGGTGAGTGTGAAAATAGCAAAGATTGAGCAATGTTTCACAAAAATTCTAGTCGAAAATATTATTTTATGTCTATTTTTTCAGAAAAATTGGCATCTATGCTATTAATTATAATTTTTCATATAATTTCAAACGATTCCAATACCTCCATCAAAATCTCCGAAAGAAGAATCTTTTATTAAAAATATCAGTCTCATTCATAATATATTGATTCCTGCTCGAAAAAAATAATTAAAATAAGTTTTGAAAGTTTATCAAGAAAAATTTATAAATCTATGAAATAATTTCAAAGAATATTTCTTTGAGCGGGGAGGTTGAATAAAAAAAAATATTTATTATTTTTTTAACTAAAAAAAAGAAGTTTATTCTCAAAAATCATCAAATTCTTTAGATATCGTTAAATGTAAATCAATAATCATATTTGATATTTCTCAGCCAAATTTCGGATCGCAGATGCTTACAACTTTTCTGTCGATAACGGCACTCCATTGTTTGTGGTTTGGATAATTTTTTTGTTTATCTCTGTAGAAATGTGTATTTTGAAGAATTGCACGTGCTTGTCATCCGTAAATAAGTCATCGTTTATTTTAAAATATTAAATTATAAATCATTTTCATTCTTTTCATCAAGATCGAATTTGATAATTCTTGTAACATAAATATTTGATATTTCTCGCTGTGCCGAATGTTATCTTACTCCATATGTATTATAGAAAAGAAGACTGAAATATAAAAATGGAGATAAATCCTTCACGTGCTAACATACTTACTAAACATTTTGTAAGTTATCTTCACAATAAAGACTGTAATATAAATATTGTGAAACAAATTATTTTACTTGGTGCAGATGTGAATTATAGAGACAGTAGTTTAAACACACTGTTGCATATCGTTCTACAGCATTGTAATGATAAATTCAATTTGGTTCATGAATTACTAGTCGCTGGTACTCATGCGAATGCATGCAATAATCATGAAAGAACTGCTTTACATTATGCAGTTATATATAGTGACGATGTTGAAGTACTTCGTGAGCTGATAACACATGGAGCTGTTGTTAATCTCAGAGACAGTGATAATAATTCAGCGTTGCATCTTGCTGTACAACATAATAAAAGATTTTTTACCGAAGTTCTTATTCATTTTGATGCGGATGTTAATCTGAGAAATTCAGTGGGAGAAACACCTCTGATAATTGCTGTAAAAAATGGCAATCTAGAACTTGTGAAAGTTTTGTTGTCTTCAGGGGCATCTGTATCTTTGGCTGATCGAAATAAATCGAGTCCATTGCATGTGGCTGTGAAAACTCCTGTGCCAAACCAGAGTATCTTGATTGAACTAATGAAATATGGTGCAAATATGTATTATATGGATTCACATATGCACTTTCCATTAGAGTATGCTGTACAGAAATATTGCACAGACTCCTCAGAAAGCCTTCTTACAGCAAAAACCTTATTAAAATGTGGTGTTCTACAGTACAGTCCAGGAATGGAAATGTGGTCCCTGTTTGTTTATTTAAAAAAATATGGTATTTATCCTCAACTGAATACTTTTAACGAAGAGTGTATGCTTGAGATGAAGCGCATGAAATCTGAATTTATTCATAAAAACTTTTGCTTGTTTGATTTTGTACAAGAAGGTTTTGAATGTAAACCTATGTTTCAGAAGAAAACATCATACAGGGAACTGATTTTTAATCAGATACTTCATGTTTCTAGGAATTATCCTATCTATGCTGATATCATAGCATATCGTTTGGGGAAGTTAGATTTGTGTATAAAATCGATGGAATTGTGTGTTTTCACTCAGAAAGAATGTCATGAAGGAAAGCAACAAATCTTTTTGACCTCTGATTGTGTCTTCCTAATTGCAGAATTTTTGTCTAATGAAGATGTATTAAATCTCATCACAGCATTTTCAGATTCTCAATATTTTGCTACTCATGATTTTGGATTTCAAAATTTAGCATTAGGAAAATCTACAAAAAGAAAATTAAATCAAAATTGCTGAGTGTTTTGTTGGGGGGGTGGGGGAGGTTGCATTATTTAATTACATATGAAATGCAACTATAAAACTTGGAAGCATGCTGTCATTTTGGACACTTACCAATCATGTGAAATCTGATTACAAATATGATGACTTATCATTTGAAAAAATTGTGAAGTTGGTAGCAGTAATGAATTTTCTACTCTGTTTTAAGAAAAAAAAATTTTAAGATTTATTTGTTGTCCTGCATAACTTTAACATTAAAAAGCAGATTTTTTTCCCCTTCAAATTGTTTTTGTAAAAGAATGTAAAGTAAGTCTTCAGTAATGTTATAACATTTTTTTTAACTGAAACAAAGTATAATTTTTGTATATGTCACTGTTCTGCAGAAGTTTTAATGAAGATCATGTATTCAGATATTCTTAAACTCCAATCCTTACTGTTGAAAGAAAGTAGCAGTGCATCAGCAACTCTGTAATTTGAATGATTCCAGATAGGTATCTATCAGGTGAAAATGTTATTGGACTTGTAAAAATTAGTTATTATCTTTCTCGGCACAGTTTTGATATGCAGTCATTTTCATAAAAAAAAAAAAAATAGTTTGTCACAATAGTTTAGCGAAATGGCCGAGTGTGGCATGAATGGCAGCAGTAGTGTAACAGTAGCATAAGTACCACCGAAAAATTGTCAACCTTGCAAAGCGCCAAATGACTGCATATCAAAGCTTAGCCATCTTTCTCAAATGTGTGTAAAATTTTTGGATAAAAAATTATTATTATTATCATTTTGCTAATTAAATTACTTTAAAATATATGCTTACAAACCTCTAACTATATTTAAACTAATATTTGATTTTTACTTAAGAGCTTGCCAAATTTTTTTAAGTATAGTTGACTGTCTTTAATCCAACACATATAGAAGCAGACATCTGTTAGATTATATAGAATATCTTGACCATAGAGAATGATATAAATATTTCTTAATTAATTATACAATGATTCTGATAACAATACGTCAAGGGGGGGAAAAATGTTTACTTGCTAAGTAGAAGTATGTCGGATAGATAAAACATATATTGAAAAGAGAAAGTTTTAAGTGAAGGAATGTCTCATCACCAACAAATGCATTGAACAAATGATAGTGTTGGATTAAAGAAATTCAAATTTAGTATCCTAATTCCCTCAGTTTATATTAATTGAAGGAGCAATTATTTTGAATTTAGATGACTGAAATATTATCTTTAAAAAAAACGAAAATATAAAAAATAGTTCCTAATAATTATAGAATTAATTTTTCATATTTTTTTTCTTTATATACAAGGCTAATTTCTCTCTGTTAAATTATTATTGTCAGTTCAGTGGGAGAGAGCAGAAACTAAATGATTCTCAAATAAATGAAATATTGTCATTAAAAATAAGAAGATTTTTTCTTTTTTTTTTTTTTTTTTTTTTTTTTTGCAACAGTTGCATATTTATGAGATCAGTTTATGTTACCGTGGCATGAGTGAATAGGAAGTAAATGCCAAAGAAATTTGTACTCAAAATGAATAGCTTAGTAAGCAGTGTTCAAAGTCTTTAATATTTTATGTATTTTAAAAACTAATAACTTCAAAATTTCTTTTAAATTAGAAAAACACTGGATGTCATGATCTAAGAAATGGATTTAATAAAACTTTTTTTATTAATTCTTCGCTTTCCATAAATGATGAATATTTTTTTAATCATAGTTAAACATTGCAATTGATTATGTATGAAAAAATAGTTACCATGTCTCCAGTAAATGATGTAATATGTGTTAGTATATAGCTTAAATGTTGTTATTGTGAATAAAGTTTTTACTGTCAGAATAATGATTATTACCGTCTACTATTCCATTGAAAATAATACCCGATTCTTAATTTTATCTTGCTGTGGCCAATTAAACTGGTATTAATTAAACAGTATGATCTCAAGTAAATTTATGACATTCCTTAAAAGATTACATTTATTACATATCTAATTACAAAGGTGCTTTAATTTTTTGAGATACTTTATCACTCATTATATTGTTATTTGATTTTAATAAATCTTATAATTTTCAAGAAAGAAGATATTTATTTACTTTTGATACAGCTTTTTGTTAATTAAAATTAAATTAAATTCATATCAAATTAATGTTAAATTTAGTTAATGTCATACTCAAAAGCATCAAAAAAAGCATCTATTATAATTTCAAAATCCATTGTTGAGACCAAAAGGATGTTTAGTTGGCAGCATGGCTAGATGATTCAAACTCTTTATTCCTGTGTTATTACTCAAGGAAGATTCATAATTTTGAAGTTGAATGATTGATTGGCTGAAAGTGATTGAAAACTGCAGAATGTAATTTGTGTAATCTTAAAGTTTTTATTATTATTATTATTAACAAATATGCAAGTTTCCTTATGAGTGAAAATTTTTCTATCTAAAATATATTTAAAATTAAGATCCACTTCTTTACTTCTAAAGGTTTGGATAGAAGCAATCAATGTAGAACTTGGATTAGGGGTTTCCTAAGGTTGTGAATCTCAAGCATTTTGCAAGTTAGAGTGATGCCACTGTGTCTATTTTTCAAATAGGTTGATATATCTATTACACGTGGAGGAGGCTAATTTCCTTAAACAATAACAAAGGATATTTCCGAATATATGCCATTGTCTTGTATACAGAGAGAAAGTTGTGTAGTCATCAAAATATTTGGTTTTGAGATCTTAATGAGCTATGCATTTTAGAATCCCAGAATTCAAAACCCATATTTTTAAAATTAGGTCTGTCTACCTGTGATCAAGGTAACTCAAAAACATTTTTAGCTAGATGGATAAAATTTGTTATATTTACATCAAATTGTGAACAAATACCATCTACTGGAAGTTTGCCTTCCTGTGTGGATGTGAACACAATGACTAACAGAAAGAACTAAACGGATAAAATTTAGTTATTTTTTTTATCAATAGAATTATAGATATGAATTAAATTTTGTATCAAATTCATCAACTGTTTGAAGTAAATACACCCATATTGTTTTTCTCTCTTTTTGAAGTCACTTTCGAAAATTTGTTCTTAAGAATTTATTTTTTCAAAAATTTAGAAGCAAGATGAAATATCACAACACTGACAAAAATCATTGTGGTTGATATTTAGGCTTTTCTTTAAATGGTACACCTTATTCCAAAATCATGCTCACTAGCCAAAAAATCCCATTCACAAGAAAGGCTAAGATAATGAACGTAATTTATAATATTACGTTACTAGGAAAGGATTATGGCAAGGAAATGGGATTAATAAATTAGAAATTTTTTTAAGAAATATTTAATTCATTTCTATAAATCGAAAAATAGGATAGTAACAGATTTTGAAAATTTTATGGATGTAATTTAAAGCTTAACAATATATTTATAAATTCCTGTACTTAATGTTTACATTATTCTTTTTATCGCCTGAAGTACATCCAACATGTTTGCTCAATCAACATTTCAAGTCCCACAACTAAAACTCACACTAAATACTACAAGGCTTTGATATTCTGGTGTAACAATACTTTTGCTGAGTTAGATATGTGAATGGATCTTTCATCTTGTTAAAAAAATACAATCATGTCATTCTTAACTGAATGTTCCATGTCATTCATGACATTAAATCCAGTAATTGAGTTAAGTGGCATTCTGATATTAGCGGATATAGTAAGAGTTTGGCTAGTAAATTTCGGGAAATGCTCAACATCAAAGAATATTTTCTAAGGAAACACTATGCTTCAATCATTTAACACAGTATCCAGGGTGGCTAGCCGACCAGGAATCGTCAGGGAAGTCTGGAAAAGTCAGAAAAATTTATAATAAAACTTGAGTTTTTTTATATAAAAATCGGTAATTTTTATCGAACATGGTAATTCGCTGATATTTTTTTCATAAGAAGAATGAAACATTGGTTGAAGGTGGCAACTAATGAAAATCAAACTTTTACTGATAGCCAAAAACAGACTGTAGAAGAGGAAGATTAACCATCATATCTAATTTATTGCATATATGTATAAATATATAAAATTTCCGAGAAAGGTTTTTTTTTTTCAGAATGTCAAGTTCTCGACAAAATTAGCGAAAAAGGTTTTGTGTATTGTGGGAAAAGGCAGCCTAACTAAAGCCCAACTCCTATTACTGTTTTGATTTTAAGCTTTAATGGCTCTTTTTTTATTTAAAAAGATATATATAGAGCTATTCCCCCCTCCCCACACACACACACTTTATCCATCAAACGTCAAATCGATCATCCATTCATATATAGAATTACTAAATTCTATATATGAATAGATGCTATGGTCGATATTATTGCTAATATTTTCTTTCAACATTTTTCTTTTATTTTGTGTTTGTTTACAATTCCCCATATATTCAACAAAATGCTCTATAATTTAAAAATAATATTAAACACGATAAATTAATTTGTTTGATACATTATAGGTACATATGTCTCTTGTAATTTTTTCAATTTTTTTTAAGCGAGCAACAGTTTTATATATATATGGTTTGATGTATATGAAACTAATGGCCACAAAAATTTACAAAATTCACTCATACTATCTTTTTTTGAAATTTATACCTCTAGAACAATTTTCTTTTTATGTAATGAAGAAAAAATGGTAAGGACCAATTTTCCGGGGGGGGGGAGCTCTCAATTTTATGGGTTAAGCATTGAGCCAGCGTGGAAGCGATTTTTTTTTCATTATAGTTGGCCAAAAGTTAATGCAATTTTGATGTCATTGAAGGATTTTTCTTATTTTGTTGAAAAGATTTCTCTTTGTAAATGATTTTTTTTCTGTTAGTAAAATTATTGTTCAGTTCTGATTGGCGTTTTGGTAAACAGTATGGATAAGAGAGACCCCCACTGGAAGGAAACAAAACATTTCATTTTTAAGCACTCCACCAATGTGCATATATTTTTGTACTATATTTTTTTATGAGCAACTTTTACAAACAATTCTGAGATTGACTAAAAATGGATCTTGAAAGGGCTTTACATAATTAAAGTTTATTTGAAATTCAATAAGCAAAAATCATATGTGTGTTTTTTGAGATAGTTAAATTTTTGATAGTTAATGTTTGATTTTAGTTAAAAAAGTAGAACAATTTTGCAAATACAGTTAACACTTTACCGACCGGTAGCGGTTCGAACATACTATGCCATTTCACCGCGCTGGGGAGCAAACGTCGAATAATCGACGACCGGTTGGTAAGCGCTGAGAACAAAACGTCGATTAATCGACGGCCGGTTGGTAAGCGCTGAGAACAAAACGTCGATTAATCGACGGCCGGTTGGTAAGCGCTGAGAACAAAACGTCGATTAATCGACGGCCGGTTGGTAAGCGCTGAGAACAAAACGTCGATTAATCGACGGCCGGTTGGTAAGCGCTGAGAACAAAACGTCGATTAATCGACGGCCGGTCGGTAAAGTGTTAAGAACATATTGGGCAATAATTAAACAGAATAAAATAAAGTGACATCATTCTGAAAATATTAGAAACATCCGAAAAATGGCAGGGAAATTCAAACAGCAGAAATGCTGGCCACCCTAGTATCTGAATATCGATGATATTTACACTAACTTCCATTTCCAGGCGATGAATTCAAATTATATCACTGCCATGTTAGTACTTGTTAGATTGTACAAAGATGTGGTTGGGAAAAGTCATCAGCTAAGTACGTTTGACCTCTCAACTTATCAAAACGGTCATATTTCACCTCATTCTTCATTTTGTTGTGCAATGAAAGGTCTCTTTTTTTTTCTCGCTCGATTTCATTGTAGTAATATATATATATATTGTTACAAAATTTTCTTTTACTACAAATATCGTCAATAAATCGTAATGACGCAGCACATTTAATTGCTAGTTCAGCAGCTTTCTTGCTGCTTAATCCTCCAGTTTCATTACGTGTCGGCGACTTCGACTACTCTCCCACACAACAACTTTTGACGATCCACACAACTTCTCCCCAGCTTGATGATTAGGTTGACGGGGCGCCTAGCCCCGGCAGGGGCTTATCCCCGGTAAGGAGAGACTTCACAGTGCTTTGCTGTCTATGCCGTGGCCGTCTTCGACGAAATTTGGAGATGACGAGTGTCAGGACTCATTGTGATTGTCTGATATTAGGGTGAGGGGGGGGGTACGCTGCCGTTGGGCTTAGTAAGTTTTTACTGCTTGTGAGCTAGAATTGGCTATTGAGATACTGTTTAATTTGAGTTTGAAAAAATAAAAGTTAGGAAGAAAAATTAAAGTAGTATATTACGGGGTCTTCTAGAGTTTGTAGATGGTTTATATTTAGGGATTTTAGCTATTGCTTCATTTTCATTCTTATCCATGTTTTTAAAGAAGTTAGTGGCTAGATTTTTAATGAATTTTTTAAGAGGGGGATAGTCTAGGCATAAGTACATATTTGTATTGGGCATGTAGTATTTCATATTGCAGAAATTTCTAATTAAGTTATTTTGCTGGCGTTCAATAAGTCTAAGATTAGTCTTGGCAGCATATCCCCACACAGGGCAGGCATAAGTTAATACTGGACGCAAGTAGGCAGAGTAAATAAGCATTTTATTTTGTCTACTCATTTTGGAGTTTCGAGAAATTAAGGGATAAAATTTACGAGTTAGACTTCTCCCCAGCTTCAGAGTGCTCGTCTTTTATAGTTCCGGGAGGCGGGGCTAGAATCTTCAGACCAATCAGGGCGTACCTCGGTGTATCTCGGTTATTACTGGATGGATCGTGAAACTTCTCAAACTTTCCGGTATTATCCATTTAGTCGCCAAATGGTCGCCAAGCTCAGCACGCACAGTACAGATCTTACAAAGGTTTTAACGGTTTTTCCAGGATGACACTATTCACTAATTCGTGCCGGATAGCAAAATTACAGATTTGTAACAATAAATATATTGTTACAAAATTTTTTCTACTGCAAATACCGCCAATAAATCGTAACGACGCAGCACATTTAATTACTATAGTTCAGCAGCTTGCTTGCTGTCTAATCCTCTCAGTTTCTTTACTTGTCGGCGACTCCGACTCCTCTCACACACAACTTCTAACGATCCACACAACTTCACTGCAGCTTCAGAGTGCTCTTCTTTTATAGTTCCGGGAGGCGGGGCTAGAATCTTCAGACCAATCAGACCATACCTGGGTGTATCTCGGTTATTACTGGATGGATCATGAAACTTCTCGAACTTTCCGGTATTATCCATTTAGTCGCCAAATGATCGCCAAGCTCAGCACGCACAGAACAGATCTTACAACGGTTTAAACGGTTTTTCCACGATGACGCTATTCGTGCCGGGTAGCAAAATTACAGACTTGTAACAATATATATAGTATTATTATCTTTATTGTTTCAACACTTATTTATGTAACGACGTTTTGTCATCACTATGTATTGTGTTGCGATCGGTTGCTAATGTTGCATTCTAGTTGATAAAAACCTAGTTATGATTCTTATAATGCTAATTTTCTATTACAGTCATTATAAATAGAGTTAGGGCTACTAAAAATCACAATATTATCTTGCAGATATTCTGATTAAACAAATTACTATCTATAAATTTCCCTTCTCGAAGAACCTTCAAATTGTGTCACAAAAATTAATCGCATGAAGGAACGGAAAAGAAATTTTGACAATCGTGCGGAACATTAGAATTATGTCTACTTTCAGAGTCGTGAAAACTAATCGTGACAGAAATTTTATCTTTTGTGCCTGAGAGTATCCATGTTATCCAGAGTAACAGCAAAAAGTAACCTGCTTCTCATTTTGCTCAAATTTGCAACGCTTACAATATGATCTGTTCTATTACTGCATACATGTAATAACTAGGTAGTTAGCGAGGTGCTAAATAAAATGCTCCTTATTGGTAAATTTACTTGTAAATTTCCTGAGAATCGAAGATAATGAGAAAACATTAAAAGTTTTTTTTTTTTCTTTTGGAAGTATGTTTTATCCGACTGCATTCAGTTTTTCACCTTAGTCATTGCACAATTCATTCGTTTAAAACAACGATTACTTGATTGCCTTAATGATTCTTGATATAAGATGTATACAAGTTTTGGCAAAACGAATGGTGATCCTTTGCTTTGGATAAAACTTCGTTAAGAACAAAATACAGGTTGCCAACTCTACTAATAGTTCTGAAACTGTGATCAAAATATAAAACTCTTTGTCTTTCTCATTACGCCATTATTCTTAAATAAAGCTTGTTTATTATTCGAGCTATTGCAAGCTCGAATAAGTCCACACTCCAGAATTCTTATAAATTGTCAATTGAATAAGCAGTACATAATATTTTGTAGAAAAGCTGCATAGCGCTGAATATTAAGATATTAATTGAGAAAAACATTGTCATCTCTTTTTAGATCGAGAAGCTCAAATTTTATAGTATCAGTTATAATTATTTGCAAAAGCTTCTATATGTGCAGTTTATATACAATTAAGCCAAATGCTAGTGATCATATCTTAAATATTAATAAAAGTGTGCAATGGCTCAATTTTACTTTGAATTTTTTGCAGTAGTACATGTCACTAAGTTGTCAATTCTTAATTCAACATGTGTATTGCTTCTAATTGAAAGCATGCAGTTGAATGTTTTGATTTGCCTCACAAACATATTAAGTATAGGCCACAAAATAATGTATTAAGAGAACTATCATAGAAATACTTCCCTTGTATAACGCCCTCGTCTCTTTTTAAATTTTTCATCACCACGAACTACACCGTTCTTGTTTAAACAGCCAATTGTGGAAAAACTGTCCCACGAATTATTCATTTTTTTAAGTACACCCACAATTTGGAAGAATGATGGGCAAGACTTGGTGTATAGGAAAGGCCCTATTGCAAAAAGAATTTGAAGCGCTTTTTTAATGCTTAAAAAGTAATGCTAAAGTTACTGATTTAAAGTGCTTTATTGAAACTTGTTTTCCCGTCTTTGTAACGATTTCATTTTTTATATGCAATCAATAATGGTGAATTGAAGTCAAAACTGCAGAGGAGAGTAGTTATCTGCGTTTAAAATGTTCATTTTGTCTAATATTTTTTTTATGAAATGGTTTTGTAAAATAATAAATAGTCTTTTATAAGCATGGCCTGAAAGCACAAAGAGAATTATTTTTTCAACATATGTTGTTACTTATGACACTTGTCATACACAAGACGAAGTCAGCGATTTAAGCCGAGTTTTGTGCAGTAACTTCTGCTGGCAAAAGTCCCTGAGTACCCGAAAGCAAAAGTCTGATTTCTAGTTCATATGAAGATGACTCTCATACACTCGCTTGCCCACTCCTTTTTTACAGAGGGTCTCTTTCACACACCTCCCATTGAACATAGGGTAAAGAATAATCATGCCCAAATCAGGAATCGAACTCAGGACTCCCAGATCACGGGGGAAATGCGCTTCCCATAGACCAGGACGCCGGCTCAATAGATGCAATTTCATATAATTCAGAAAGTCCACTATTCTGTATTAAATTGCTGATCGATCCATGACACATGGCAAGAGATCCGACAGCCGAAAATTTCTCAATCGATTGATGCATTCAAAAACATTTCATTTTTCATTGCAGCATAATCTGCGTTCTGCTACTGAATGCAAGAGTTGCCAAAATTATCCTATCTAATACCGTTACAATAAGCATCATCAAAGAAGATAACAATGTTATACAGTAAAGTCAGAACAATTACATCATTCAACATAATCTGGACTGAAACCCGTTTTTAACGACTGCGATATCTTTAAGTAATAAGATTATAGAATGTAGTGCAAACATTTTTTTCACGCTGAAGTTATAAATACTTCATTTAAAAGAATATGTTCCAAATTTTACATCTGCAGAAGATTATGTTTCTCTTAGTGTTTAGAAAATTTTTCTCTTCCAAAATGAAATGCATAGAGCTAAAAAAGCCTATGATCGCATAGCTTTTTAAGAATATCACTGATAAAACCAGCGTAAAACAGTACAGTATATCAAATATTTAACTAAATAATAGTTATATTTTTACATTTCAAGTTTCACAATTGAATTAAATCTTATATGACTCGAATAATAATGATCAAAAAAAGAATTTTATATTTTACTGAAATTTTTATGTAAAATAAATTACAGGAAATTTATCCATTTTAATCTACTGTAATAATATATAGAATAATTAATTAACGATATTTATAAAAAATCATAGTTATAACTTGTTTTATAGGCAAGATGTAATTGTTTTACGGCTTGACTTTTTCGCATTTTTAGTAGGAAGTAAGAGGACCCCGCACACAGAGAGGAACTTTCCACTTTTTGAAGGTCGCAAAGGCGTATTTATCGAAGTTTAAAGAACATATATGATTTTTATCCTATTTTATCTAACTGCAAATTCGAATGCACTCTTTGCAAGCGCAAGAGACTCTTTTATAAAGTGAAGATTAAATTTTATGTTCGAAGTTCCATTCAATTATTTAAATATTTTGTTAGGTTTCTTAATGGCAATATTAAGTGTGATAATATGAAGTGAAGTTAATTAAAGTGAGCCATTATAAGTAAGCGGATTTCATTTGAAAATTCTGTATTTTTTTCATGGATGATGTGCAGGAAAATCAAGGGATTTGTTTGTATGCATGCTAAATGGAGACACTAAAAATACTGCATATTCGAGATAAATGTGATGAACCGGAGTTGAATACAACAATAATTACAATTAATGTAGTCCAAAACATAAAAATAAAAAAGCATATTTAATTTTAATTAAGTGTAATAATTGCTATCAACTTTCAATTGTGTTCGCTTAATATATAAGCATACTCAAATCTAGCTACAGCAAAGCATTGCAGAGTTCAGCAAGTTCAGGATCTTTTCGAAGCTGCGGAAGTCATTCTCATTTCAAACAATCCTCGCAAGCTTACACGAGACCGCTGGTTTTGTGTTTCATGACTTAATGAAGAAAATCGCATTTTCAGCGCCCTTCTTTCAACTAATTTGACACAGATCAGCAGTTAAAGTGGGTTACACTCGGCCAATTAGAAGACGGCCGGTAAGCAGCGCATGCGTATGAAAGGACTGATTTATATTTGCCACAATTTCATAAGATAGATTCAGGCATTCTATGCTTGGTTATAAATTGCCGATTTGGCATCTCTGATTTTTTTTTTTTTTTCACTGCATATCGTATTAAAATGATGGATATTTACAAAAAGAAAATTGTAAAATGAAAAAAATGTCAAATTTAGATAAATTTGAAAAACTATAGAAAAGAAATGGCAAATAAAAAGGGGGGGGGGAACCTCGTACCAAAAAGAGCAAACAGCGTAAAATTTCGGAATTAATCTATGATAAGTGATCAATTATTTCACGCCAAAAAATTCTGCCAAATTCCACTAACGCATGCGCAATAGGACGAAAAATACGATACAGCGGCATATTGTTGTCCTGTTGGGACAAGTACTTGCCATGGACCGAACAACATTTTTCAGCCTTTCTACGCATGCGCCCATCTTCGTAGATTAAAGGCTAATTTCAAATAATAGACGGGTGCACCTACTTTTCTGTCCAGGAGGGTAGGACAACAACCAGTGTCTATATACCTATGCCTATTTGACAGACATTCCCAATTTTAGTTTAAAGACAGAGCCCTGTCTACTATTTGTGTTTTATATTTACTGTGATCGCAAACCGAATAATTTCAAAATCCTTTTTTTTCAGACATGAGGAGGATGTCAACGTGGAAATCGAGGCGGAATTTCTCGACAATTACTGTACAAAGTAGAAACCAAAATTTTACGTCTTATAATAAATCTTGCGAAATATAAGAATAACTTCGAATTAAATTTTTAAAAATATTCCCACTGATTGAAAACTTTCGTTTTCTACAGAGACAAGTGGATGTCAGCGGTGTTTACTGTCCTTTTCATTTTTTTAGAAGGGCATTTACTACCGAAACAATAAAAACATTAAAAATTATTTATAAAATGTAGTTGTAGTCGAAAATTTCGACCTCGAAATTTGGAAGGATCTACACGGTCCCCCCTACGCTCATACCAGAGGTTCGATTTTTAGAATTATATTGCCTGTCTATCTGAGAACATGATAATATAAAAATGTAATGAGCTAGATGGATGAAATTTGGCACATTGCCAGTATATCAATATTCTAGGTTTTTGCAGGAAGAAATCCATGTATAGGAAGTTCATCTGTCCGTATGCAAGGATGTGGTCACGGTAACTCAAAAATAATTAACTGAAGCTAGCTAGATGGTTGAAATTTGGTATTTTATCAACAGAATTGTAAACATGTTTCAAATTTTGAGCCAACTATTAAAAGATTAACTATTATTTGTGAATGCAAAAACTGAAAAACGAAAGTGGCATGATATGAAATTCGGCCTGACATCATAATTGTAGATAAGTTTCACTTTTTGGGCCCAGCTGTCTAAAAGCAAGAAATCCAAATGCATACTACGGAAGTCAAGCAGAAAAAATGACATTTTATTCAAAAAAAGAAAATCAAATCAGTTTTCTCAACATAAGAATTTGTAATATAAATTGGAGTTAAAAGCTTACATTCATAACGTTTAGTTGCGATTCAAATGTGTGTAAAGACTGGAATGATTTTTTTTTCAAGAATCTAACCATGTGTATAACAAGATAATGTATTATGTGTAATGTAAGAACCAGATATTAATGAAGAAATGCTGATAGCAAAACATATTGCAAAAATTCACAAAACTTGACAGAAAACACCAGGAAACAAACAAAATTTCAATTCAAGTTTGTTTATTTTTTAAAATAAGAACAAAAAAAAAAGAATTACATTGTAGAATCATATTCAGCATTCATAATACATTCGCTTTTATCAAGTAAAAAAAAAAGTATACAGTTCCCCCTTTTTTTACATTACAAAACAGAATACCAATCAATAAACTTCTCAACTCTGTAGATTTATCACCCTGAGAGACATTAGTACATTACACTCTAAAAAATAACGAATCAGTTGAATTTTTTTTTTTTTCACTTAATAAATGGCACGAACCACTATAAGAAACTGTTCGTGCTCGCTAGAAGGAAGACTTCGTTCACACATTCGAGTGATGAAAGACAAAATCTCACGAACAGAGATTCCGGTGTTTTGGCCACGAAAAACGATAATTCTGGAGGGAAAAGAACTTCTTTCCACATTCGGCAGAGTTCAGACATTTTGAGAATATTCACAAGAGTTTATTCAGTTCTCAGTTTAATACTAATTGCTTGCAGATGATAAAGAAAATGTTTCAGGTAAGAAAGAACTATGCTTCGTAATAAAGGTAAAAATGACGTACCCATACATAAAATAATGAATACATTAGATATTTTCAAAACAGAACAAATGTCACTTTTTTTTACACCAAACACAAATAGTTCTCACGAATCATGGTAACATTAGTATTAAAATTTTCCAATTTTACTGTGAAGTGTACTTAAACTAAATACAATATCAATAAATTGTAAGAAAATATAACGTAAAAAATTCACAAAGGAGCTTTATGCATATTTTTTTAATGTTTTTCATAGGAAATATAAGTAATTTTCTTTAAAACAATGATAATTCTTCCGTAATTACTTTATCAAGCACAATGAAATTTAATGGATTACTTTAAAGTTCATTGCATGTTTCATTTTGAAAATTAGCATTTTAAAATTAATTTCAAAACTAAATATTAGACATGCAGTTTAATTATAAATATTTAAAAAGGAAAAAAAAATATTTGAAAAAAATTATTTTTTTGAGAACACATTTTTTGAGAACACGTTATTTACAGAGAAATCAATAAACGATTATCTATTTTTCTTAATCTAATAAATCTCCCAATCTGAATCGATTGAAATCTGTTCATTTTAATATAATTAAGAAATTCAATTGACAGATCATCAATAATTTAGTGCTGAATAATTTAGTAAACATAATTTCAACTGATTTTTAAATCAATTTTGTGATATAAAACTGATTATATATTATTGAAATGTGCGTATAATTTAACGGATTCGACCCTTACTGGAGTTTGGTTTTAAACTGAAACAAAACATATTTCATTTTTCAAATGTTTCGATAGCGGTGAAAGTTATGATTGAAAAGAACTATAATGAATCAATAGGTTATAAAGATATTATTTATTTAAATAAAACAGTAATATTTTTTTTAACTTTAAAGCTAAAGGAATTTTAGAAAGTTAAAGTGATATCTATACTCGGTGTCATTTCATTATTTCTTACATTTTGGGTTCTTGCTCATATCTAATGAACAGAGAAATAAGGATGTAAAAAGATTGTTGGTTAGTGGCAAGATGTTGAAAAATTGCTGCGTAAAAAAAAAAAAAATTCAAATGTGAAAGAAGCGAATTTTTTTTGTGAGTGTTTATATGAATGCAAGAGAAATATTTGACTAAGTGATACGAAACTTTTATACTTTGAGCATTAAAAATAAATTTTTTAAACATTTTCTTATTAGTCTCTACAATAGCCAGTTTTTTTTTTATATATATAATTGTCCATTTTATTTAATAAAACTTTGTCATTGAAAATATATGTCTGGGTACAATATTTAGGAAAATGACACTTTTTCCAATTTTTGAGACATCCTGTATGGCTTCTATGGTTCTTTTTATTAAATATGTGGTCGAATGTAGAGTTTGAAGTAGACTTCTGCATATGAAAAATTTACCTGCTGTAAAGCGAATTCACATTGCAGCATTCAACGAAACTAGAACATATCTAATCCATTGCTGTGTGTATATATTAAAAAAAAAGATAAAATATATTTAATACCATAGAAAAGAAGGAAAAATTTGAAAAATGATTTCAAAGAATCGAAACAAATCTTTAGAAAATCATTTTTAGTTGTAGCTATTTTTTATATATAAAGTGAAAAATTGAAACTAAAGTGAGATTTTTTTTTAAAAAAAGTAAAAACTAACTTCATATCCACAAAATAATGTTCAACTGCTAATATTTCAAAAAGAACACCATCTCTTTACCTACCCTCTCCTCGCGACATCATTGGATTTTTCAGGAGGGGAAACTGATGTCATCCAAAATATTTAATCCTGCTTATACATGAACTTAAGCGCATCTGGATTACCGGAAAAAATCGCAGGCGATGAAACCTCTAAGTAGGTAATATTGATTTCATTTCATTTTTGTCATAAAAAATGAAACAGAACGAGGGAGAGTATTTAAAGAAATCTCTATAAAAACTTCATTCATAATATGAACAACCTCTGTATTTTTATTCCGACATAAAGTAGACGACATTCATAGAAGGAAATAATAATCAATATCATATAAAATTTCAATTCATTTAAACCATATAAATAATTAAAATCAAAACTAATTATAAAACGAATAGTTAAAGGACGTAAAATACAGTAAAGCACCGCTTGTACGAATTATTCATCACCCATGCAATGATAAAGCAGCACTTCCTTTATATGACGCGTAGCTGCAGTTGTTACATCGCTTTCTCCTCTCATCTTCAAGAAGCACGCGACACCACAGCTTCAAAATTATTCATTAAGGAATTAGTATGAAATGAATCGCCTGGTCCTGACTTAAGTGATGATGAAGAACAATTGGAAGAAATGACTCCATTAAATGAACAAAGTGAGCTCCGCCGTAAAACTTCGCGCTTAAAACACGGGTGAAAAAGCTTTCATTGAGCTGAATTCGATTTACAACACCGTACATAATACTCACAGGCAATCAGATAACAATTGAAATATTATCTGCATGCATATAAAAAGAGTTTAAAATAAAAACTGTATAACTCAAGATATATAGTAAGGTCTATGACGTTTCAAAAACAAATGCTTATCATTGTTTCCAACACTACGTAGTTCTTAACTTCTAATATTAAAAATGAAAAGAACACTTTAAATTACTTTTAAAGTGAAGTGGCGTCAAATTTATAATTAAAATAATTTATTAAAATTTAAATTATATATCTTTTTATCCATATGCAGAGGCATAGCGACTAAGGAAATCGATGTCCCAGACGCCAGGAAAACAAAACATGAATTCGTAAATACCATGTTTAAATGTGAGATATTATGAAGGGGAAAAAAATTTATTATGTCGAGGACGCCATTTACACTTTCAAAATTTCAAATGAGGATTGAAGGCGAAATGATCATATTATGTACCAAGCATGGATTACATCTGTTAAGCCATTGTTCATGCATTATTTTATATCAGTCCTTTAGAAGTCGTATAAATGGTACTTTACTGTAGCTAAAATTAAAATATAAAACAAGTTAAAGGAACAAAACAAATAGTTAAAAATAATATATATATATATATATATATATATATATATATATAATAAATTTGGCCCATAAAGCATATTCACAAGATGTTTCACAAATTTATTTAAAGCACGAAAAACTTTCAAATAAAACTGCATAAACAAACGGTAAATTATAAATATTTTTTTAAAAAAAATCTTAAACAAGTCAATAGATCACAGCTTTCAAAACAAATTTCAGTATTAAAAAATACTTAAATTTAAAAAAATACTTAAAAATAAAATTTAAAACATTTCCACACAAAAAAATATCACAAAGAATATTAAAAATAAAAATTTAAAAAATCATAGATTTGAAAATTTGGTTTCCGTTGCCGTTCCTTTAATAAAAAACTGCGAATCATCGATTCGATCATTTTCAGTGGCAAAACACGAATTCGCTGACTACTGATAAACTAAAACACAGACTGCCCTTAAGAGAAATTTTGTAATGAGGAACGTTAATATACGAACTTTCTCCTTTAAAAATGAAAAGGGGACTCTTGCTATAGCGGCGTGCCAGAGAAATAGTACTCTGGCATGAAGGGAGAAAAGACCAGATCCCCCCCCCCCTCGACGAAGACTCTTGGACTTTCCTGAATAGAGATAAAGAATAAACCATCGACGTCACTGCAACACATTTGTAACGCTTACACAGGTCATTGAAAACAAGCATATAGGGAGGGAATAAAGTTGCTGGTGTGACCAAGATTCCGCAAAGTTCACCATGACTCCAAGATCAACAGTTCATCTGAGAGAAGGAAGGCCAAGGTAATGTGACTGAATCCAATCACTCTCTTCCTAAGTGTCTGGGATCAGAATATCATTCTCTTAGCCTTCATTTGATTCGAGTACTCTTAGTATTAACAAGGAACAAAGGGTAAAAACGCATCTGCCAAGTGAAATTTGAAATAAATATTTAAATCACAATGAGTGGAAACATGCAAAAAGAGTGCATTTTATTGATTATTTAATAACGATATTTTGAAACTCTTAAGATAGTATAGTAACGTTTCATTAACATGCACTTGTTTTAAGGACAGTCTATCTAGTGACACACAAAACCAAGGCATTCTGAGTCTGTAGCCTTTTATAAAAAAATTCCAATTTTGTCTGGTGTATGAATTGCACCTACATAGCGATTATCAAAAAGTATTGTTTAGCATTAAATAATATATAGAACAATTCTTATTTTGTAATGCGCATATTTCCTTTGAAAACATTGTCATTACTTAACTTAAAATTCTCAACATATTTGATACTAACAATTCAACATTTTTATTATATTTTTTCTGTAATATTAATTTAAGTTGTAAATAATCACAAATGACAAGTGATAATACTTTTGATATATGCAAAACAAAAAACAAAATTTAATCCTAAGGACATGCAGAATTTTTATTATTTATTTAATGCATGAAATAATTATAGTGAAATGAATTTCGAATCAACAGCTTAATAGGGATTTTCTTAAATCAAACTTTTTTTTTTTTTAATGAAACACGTTTAGCACCGAAACAGTATTCTCAGTATGGCAACTTTTTTTCGTAGATGAATGAAAATGTAGAAAGAAAGTTGCTACAGACTCATTACTCTCTAAAAATAAATAGCTTATAAGAGTTTGTCATTGTTTATAAACATTAGAATAGCACTAATCCTACAGAACAGAATTTTCGCAAGGAATTAGAAATGTTTTCTCAAAGACTATAGCCAGTACAACTAAAAATTCGGAAATGATAAAAATTGCAAAATCATAAAACAGAAGTAAAATATTATTGTACAATATTAAGTTTAAAATAACTTGCAATATTATAGTAGTAATAGTTAGGAAATGGCTTAACTTTTAAGTGAAAGAACATTTTAAAGTTTTCATTTCAAAACACAAAATTCTCGAAACGATCTCTTAAATGAAACTGACTTGTATTTGAGAAAACCGTTAACACTCATTCCTCAACTTTAAATATCTGATACACAGCATACATCCAAAACTCTAAAAAAAAAGAAAATGAAAATTTCTCACCACATAAAAAGTGTTTCGTGGCTAGCAATATAGCTATGAAAATCTGAAAGAGAAACACACAGCTGACGACAGTAACAAAGCTATATCACACAGATGCACTTATGTACAATAAATGCAATTGAGTTTCAGCTTTGAAAGTTAGTGGATTTCACACACAAAGTGAAACTTCGGAAAGCTTTGAGCACAAAAGTGCCACAGCTTTAGCTCGAAATGACGACGTTGCAAAGACAGAAATACAAACATTAATCATTCGATAAGTAAAGATACAATCATTCCTTTTATCGATGCTTTAGGGGAGCATTCTCTACCTCATCAGCAATCTCACTTCAATGAACAATTCCATTTAATTTAGAGATAACTTTATGAATTTAATATCTCTAATAGAACACATATATTTTTACAAAATTTCATGATGTAGAAACTATATACCATGGTATTTCAAGGTATTCAGTTTATTGTTACGGAACATACGGAAAGCATAGTGTTATACAATATTGTATAATCCAGAGCAATATTGTACAATTAGCTGCTTAATTCATTAATTGATATTTAATCAGTTAAAAAAAGAATTAAAAAATCTAACTATATTTGATAATTCATTTTAGTTCTCATCTTAAAAATTTTGTGCTTAAAATTTCTGAATAAAATTCCTATAGAAATAAAGAAAATCACTTTTCTTCCAAATTCATCCAATATATTTTGCTCAGCTAACAGTAACAACTTTAAAAAAGTAATAAATAAAATAAAATTCAGAAATGTACAGTTGTATAAAAGTCGGTTTGGGAGCAGAGGAGTTGGATAATATAAAACGAATAACATTAATTACTATTACATTAAGTAACGTGCAGTGCAATAAAGAAACAATACAAAAATGGAAATTAAAAAAGGAACATTAAAATAAAATATTTTAATTAAATTTAAATAAAAAAAACTGCTTTATTTAGATAATAATTCCGAAATAGGATTTTCACTTCTGCTTTTATTTTATATTTGCATGTGCAGCAATTTAAGTAGACTGATAAATTTAAATTTTTTATAAATATCAAATAGCATGACAATTTTTTCAAAAAATATTTTCCATATTTATATTTTAAATGCCCTAAAAAAGTCAATAATCTGAGCAAAAAAGCGTGTTGTCAAAGTTGACTAATTTCCTATATTATATAAAGTAGTTAATAATTTCCTTCCGCTTCGGTAACGCAACAAGCTGAACGATATTACATTATCCTTTCTATGTTGTACAATTTATGTGAGCTATTGAATTAAATATGTATTCTGACGTAATCTACACATCACAAAAAAGGAATCTATAGACACAAATAAAATTTCAAATCTTGAAAGGCCTGCTAAAAAGCCAATTATGACACCGTTTCTTTACTTTTACTTTTTAAATGGAAGCGATAAGATGTTAATCAAGACAATAATATAAAGTTTTGAGCCTGAATCATCCTTTTTTTTAAAAAAAAATAGCTTTATCTTTCTATAGAATGAATGCTATTGGCAAATTTTTGAAAGCCTTATAATCAAGATGGAGAAAAGAAAAGGTATTTATTGTTATTTTTGCAATTGAAGTCTGATTTTATTTTATTTATTCATTTTTTTCGCAAATTAAAAATGTTTTATCATTAATTTTAAATTGTGTATTTTGAAGCTTCATTTCGGAAAAAGAATCTTCTCTTCTTTAGAATCGAACGTTCGGAGGTAAGGCTGATCAGAAGCCTCCTTAGAATGCTGGCTCCTGGCATCGTGCGACGTCAACAGTTGCAACACATATCCTAATTATGCAAAAAATGGATAACAGAAAATCATATATGTAATAAATTAATTAAAACAACACCAAAAATCTTTAAAATGACTAGATCACAAGACAAAAGTCACTCAAATGTCAATATTTCTGCGATGATTGCAACGTACTCATTACTCGAAGAAGAAGTAGCAGTTGATCAGCCTCTTGTGCAGGCACATGAACATTGGAAGAAGTGTTGCTGGCAGTGACGCAGGCTGAGAAATGGCATAGCTCCTAACTCTGACTACAGTGCAGCCACAACAATGCAAAGTCAAAAAATACAATGTACATTTTTCACACACATGGACATGGCACTCTTTGTTTTTGTTTTTATTGTTCTTAATCCAATTTTTATAATGTACACTCTAATGACATTGTTTCTAGAGGGATTTTTTTCTCCTCAAGGGACAGAAAATTGGAATAATAATTATAGAGAAGTGAAACTTTAAGCTAAAGGCTTGAAAGTAATATTTGTATCAGCATTTTCGCAATAATCAAATAAACCTCTGTAATATGGGGAATGGGTTAAGCTCAGCTTACTTGCATAATAGCATCTTTTAAAAATGCACGAAGACTTCAATTTAATTCCCTTTCAAATCCAAGAAATATTTCAGTCCCAATATATTATCACTATATGCTTATGTTTTAATCAATAAACTATAGAATCACAACAATCCAATTTTATCCAACAAATCTGTTTGGAAATAGGGATCTATTTAACAATAACCAATTAAAACTCTTATTCAGATCTGTTTCTTTCTATGCAACACAAAGAAAATCCCACAAAAAGGGAAAATTGTAATTTTAAATAGAGAAGCATTTTAAAAGTAATTCAAAATTAAAAACAGTAAAAAGAGAAATTCCAACTATTTGAATACTTTCAATATCAATATTAAAAATTTTTTAAATATTTCTTGGCAATTCAAATAGTTGTAAATGATCCCAGGTTATATATATATATATACTTTTAATTAAAATTTGATTCACAAATGCAGTTTGAAAATTTTCCAATATATTTCAAGCCTTCATTTAAAGTTATTACTTGATGGTAAAATACCTTTTTTAAGGAACATAAATATTTTTTCATTAAAATCAGGCACTGAAGTAGCAACATTTACATAGATTTGTACCTATCTGAAAATCGTTTAATAAAATGGAATTTCTGATGAAGTTATAAGAATGAGAGAAATGATCAGATTAATAAATACACTAGGGAGTAAAATAACTATGCAATCAGTGTATTTAATATTAAAACAAAATCAAATATATAGATACCTAAGCTCTAGAAGAGGAACCATTCTTTATTCAAGCTACAAAATTGCAATAACAATTTCTTCATCAATCTATGAATATAGTTCTAAACTATATTTTCTCGCGTGTATTTTTTTTTTTTTTTTGTGCGTGTGAATTTTCTTACTCATATCTAACACGCATGAAATCACGCAAAAAATCTTATTTAACAAAAACTACTACTTCATTTCAAGAGTATATGCTATTTTTAAAGGTATTCTTTTTTATTTGTGGGCAATACAATTTTAATTTTCTCAATTCTACAGTTCTTAGTATCCATAAAATTATTAATACGCAGAAATGTTTGAATTCATAAAAGTTTAGGCAATATAAAAGACATATTAAGGTAAAAAAATGAAGCAAATCTAATGTATCAGATTTCTCAAAGGCCAAACAGTTTTGATCACAGCCATGACAATTATTTTAGTACATATTTACACAGGCTTTGTAAGCAAATATTCACACAAGATCATGAGATATTTATAGTGGAAGTACTGGACTACAAGACAATTTTTTCATCCAAACTTGAACGTGAAGGAAATAAAAAGGTTTACAGTAGAGAAATCGATGTATGGAAAAATATTATGTGTATGATTTCCTTCTAATTTTGGTTGAAAAATGCATATGGTAAAAGGAAAGCTACAAATGAATTTTTGATAATACTCAGAAATGTAACATTATGATCTTCAGATCTAAATTTACAATATCTGTAAAACAATAAGTAAGATTATTATTAAGAATAAAATAATTTTCTTTGTTATTTATAAATTTATTTTTAAGAAAATGAGCTATATTATTTTCTAAAAATGAAAAAAAAAAAATCACATTTCTGGGGAAGATGAGGATGATTATAAGTTCTTTAATTAGTCCTTTACAGTCATTAACTTAATTAAGGAAAATAAATGAATCAAAAACCACATATTAAATTTACCCACCCTGTGTCATATTTAGATTTTTGTTTCCATATTTTTGATTTTAAATAGCCAATATAAATGATTGAATTAATTTAGAGTAACATATTTTAAGCTTATGTGTAAACACAGTCAAGAGTTAGTTATTATTTAAATTATAAGGTGCATGTCCTGTTTTATTACCATTACGAACATAGTGATGGCAAATTCAGAACAATCAAAAATTTAACTTAAGATAAAACCTTTTATAATATTACATTAATATTTAAAAATCATGATGGCATTTTGACAAATATTAAATTAATTTGGAGTAAAAATATACATTTTTATAAAAAAATTAAATTAACAGATACAATAAACATTTTAAATGCATATAACATATAAATATCATCAAAACTACCATTATAACAATATATTTGAAGCTAAATTTAATCTAAAATTAACTTGTATTAAACATTTATTCAATTTCTGAACATATAAAAGCAATTTTTGGTGAGATGGGCTACAGTACAGAGAACTTTATACAGAATTATTTATATAATATCGAGGATATGAAGATTGCCAGATACCCAAATGTTATATGATGGATTTTTTCTATCTTTTTTTTTCCCAAAATTTCTATCATCTATTTTTATTCAGAGTTATATTGTTACACACAAGGCAGTAAGTTTATTTTCCTTTAGTAAACGAAATTTTAGAAAAATAAAAAAATCCATCTGCACAAAGATATTGAGTGGTATTGAACAATATTCACAATATAATGTAATACCATAATATATTATGCAAGATATTTCAAATTAAGTTTGTGAAACAGCCTGCTGTAGATCCGAGTAAATCTCACTTCTGCTCCATATTAAGAAATCTAAAATGAATTTATTTTTCTAAAAATAAGATCAAAATTAAAAACTGCATAAAATAACAAGCCCATATTTAATTCTATCCAAACTTTTTTTTCACCCATTTGTGAAATTTTTCCAAAATTTGATCATTTGATCGTGATTACAATATCTAACTTAATTTCATTCAATCTATGTAATTTAACGTATAAATTAATTTAATACTACAAGCACAGTAATAAAAAAATTTACTTGTTAAACATTCTTTTCATGAATATTTCAGAAAATCATATTCATTCATGAGAAAGCAAACAGCTTTCTCAAAGCAAATTTCCTATAAATGCTGACAAATACAAATAAATTAACTCCTGAAGATTTTTAAGTCCTTCTTATTTGAATATCGAAACAAAATTTTGGTAATGTCCTAGCAAATGTCATTTCAAAGCAATTACGTTTATCATTTACATGAGACATTTCGATAAGCTCTGAAATGAAAATCATCCTCATCCTAGGAGCTTAAAGATATTATATAGTATTGATTTGTAAAATAACTTTAATAATATTATCAACATTTTTCGTAACATTGCAGAATATCCTTCAATTGCAAAGAGGGCACCTGGCAACCTTGAAAGAAAACATAAAGGACACACATCATGGTACGGAGTGCCAAAGTAGGGTACAGGGGGCCAACTGTAGCCAGAGCGAAGTCAAACTAACCACTCTTTTTTGGGGGGCTGCCTGCGCCCGGCCGCAGACTTCACTTTGCATGATAGTAGACGCCTTCTCTGTGGACGCCGTCCTGGTGCAGGAAGGTGTAGGGGGGAGGCTTCTCCTCCAGCTGGCTGCTGAACGTAGGTTCGGCTATTCAGGCATGCGGGGAGAGAAAACATTTAATTTTGCAAATGAGAGCTCTGGTGAAAAGCACTGGTTCACCCAGCATTAAATACAATAATTTTGCAGTAGTGAACACTTCACTTTCATCCTTAATTTTAAACGAGCTAATAGTACTACTGAAAAGAAGGTAACGCTACAAGATTAGCATTACTGAATCGACATTTTTGCTACTATGTTATCTTTTAAGTGAATCCGGTAAATAAAATATGACACAATCTCGGCTGATACATTTTCAATGCCACTACTGTAGACTGAGAGAAGATTTCTTAAATTGTAGATTCCACAGAAAAATACTGGATCGGTCACAAAGGGTATTTGTGCTTCAAATTTTTAAACATGTGCAGGCAGAAATAAAAAATAAATAAAATTAGATTAAAATTGTTTTTAACAAAAACAGCTGATTTCCTTGTAATTACCGTAAACTGGTATTTTACTTTTTTTCATAACATACTTGAATTTAATTTGATTTATACAAATAGAATTTACTCAAAAAAATTTTACTCATTTCCTGCAACAGACTTCATATTTTGTGAACTTGCATGTTTGCGACAACAAAATACTACTTTAATATTTTCAAAAGTTAATTGATTAAGCTAAGTAAATTTTAATTCAATGCACATGATCCCACCGGTAATTAATTTGATAAAAAGAATTATTACGAGACTCCATATTAAATTATAAACTAAAAATAAATAAACAGCAGAAAATAATAAGAATTCTTATAATCTGCTTTTTAATATGCACATATAATTATAATCTTACAAAATGATTTTAAAAAAATTTATTAAGTTCTAATTCACAATGTAATTTATTTCGATCTTACACTTATAAATGGTTCGGTAGTAGCTACGATTTAAGAAGCCCTAAGTGATGGAATGGAAACACATGTGTTGCCACTCCAAATAAATTTTATATTTCCTGTTTATTTTCATTTTAGAGTTTGCGTTGCATCTTATTCCAACTTGGAATCTGGAAATCCGGTTTTGATTTAAGTAGAATATGCTGCGTTTGTTTTAAAAAAAGAATTTTGTACGTTACATTATTCATCTTTTTGATTGTATGGATCATTTGATTCATTTCAATCTACTTCATCTGTAAATACTCTGATCAGTTTCTATCATCATTATGTAAATAGCCTCATGAAATTCTCTGTCTTGTGTTGTGCAAAAATAAACTGATTTCAAAACGAAAGTAGAGTTCCAAGTCATAAGAACATGATTCATAACAACAGAAATCAGTTAATAGTTATAATAGAATATATGTCAATTGAAAGAAGTAACAATTGAAAAAGTAATTGGGATTCTAAACAATTATGATAAAAATTCAAGGCTTCGTGAGAAATATTTCCATACTTTTTTGACTTCGGAAACTAAAAAAAAAAATGATTTTAAATGTGAGTAAGTAAATAAATGACATTCAAGAAACTCAAAAGCCTTAAATATCTTACAAAATTCACAAAAATAATCCATTACACAAAATTATTGCACAGTAGCACTTAAGCAATTTGGCCACTAGTTGTATCTTCAGCATGTTTCTATAAAAATTTTAAAACCTTTAATCTTTAAATCAAAATTATCCATATAAATATTCCCAAATTAATGCTTAACCTGAATATGTTCCAGAAATCTAAACATGTGTGAACCTATATGAAAAATGGTCTTTGGCTACAGCAGTATTTAAACATATTGTCGATAGAGAAGGGAGTAGCTGGTCATCCAGCCTGCCACATCTATATAAAAAGCTCATTTTTCCATGAAAGTCAAGGAGTTTCTTTTTCTATGATGATGGACACCTCTACTCATCGATCGTCCATGAGGACCTTCACCACGTTCATAAAGCGAAATTAAAATAAATACAATGTAGTTAGTAGTAATAAAAGCTACTAATAAGTAAAATATCAATTTTGTGAATTTATTTGGAGAATTATATTTATTTATTTGGATCAATTATAAAATTCTCTTCTATGGATTTCATCCAAAATATCATACAGATCTGCCATTTTTATGCAAAGACTTTGTACCAAAGCTCATTTTTCTAGCTGGTTCTTTTTTTAAATATCATATTAAAACACATATGAACAAACAGGCACAATCCAATTTATTCCATTTTTTTGCGGGGGGGGGGAGGAGGAGGAAGATTTTAGGAGTTTTGAAACGCACATATACTTTAAAATCTCGGAGTCAAACATTTTCGTGATTATAATACTTTCAAAGAGAAATTTCAAACTCAAGAAAGAAAAAGGATTAATTTATGATAATGCATCTGTTTATAGATATGAAAAGAAACGTCTTCCCAGAAGTTCTTTAAGAAATTTTACTCCTTTAAATTTAACGATTTTATTCTAATTGTTTCATTTGTTATTTTTAATGAAAACGTGTGCCTTGTAGCTAGCTACCCGCACTTTACTCTAAATCATAATTTTTTCTTTGTGACCTTAAATAGGATCATACAGAATTATAATGGGTTTACAGACATTTTGAAGACATCCTCGTCAAATTTTACAAAATGTGTAAGCAGGAACTCAAATTTGAATAGGAAAAAAATTATTCAAATTTATTTAACAATCTTTTTAATAATTTTTATTTATCATCAATTTTTTTAACAGTTTTGATGCCGCCAACAGCCGAAGTTACTTTTAATTAAAAGCTGTATTTATGAAAATGAGCATTCTATAAGTGAGTGCGCCAACAAAAGGAAATCCACAGTTTTTGAATGGGGGAATTCCAAAAGAATCCGGTTTTCTCCCTGCGGTGCTTTTAAAACATTGAAAGAAAATAGTGCTATGCATTAAAGAATTATTACATGAAAAACAAAATAAATGAGTGATTCAATTTATACATTTATAAAAGTTGGTGTTGTTGCACTCTTATCAATCGTCCAATTGTATTATCTAATATCCAGATATCTCCATATTAGCCTCTCGTCTGCATCAGCCGCTGCTGGTCCGGCTACTTGCTTGGCGCAATAAAACTTTTATATTGGTTCTTGTGCCATAAAACCTCAAACAAACCAAACCTTAATTGAATTGCCAAGAGAGTTCTATAGACTTACCGGAACAATCAAACTCTTATAATACATAATATTGCTTTCCATTGGACTAGTGAGAGACATAGAAACAGCAATAATCTAACAAATCTTGTCAGTTATTTAATTCTTGTGAAAGTATGAACCAGTTTTACACTAACTGCTACAGATTTCCGCATAATGCGGTAATATAGTACCTAAATCCAAAATGAATTCAAATCAACTTCTAAGCATTTAAAGTTAAAATGCAAAAACATTTACGATGAATTATGTAAGGATGATTGAATAATAGATCCAAAATCTTACTTTAGCGTAACTGCGCTTTCCCAGTAATGAATTTAGCTTCACTCTCCTTTGAGAATAACGGAGCCCTAAAAAGTTAACCTTGATGTGATAATAATTTTAAGTCCTTTATAATTGGAAAGCAGAGATTTTTGCACTCCAACTGTTTAAAAAAAATGAATGTTCCTAATTATATTATG
This sequence comes from Argiope bruennichi, assembly GCF_947563725.1. NCBI lineage: Eukaryota > Metazoa > Arthropoda > Arachnida > Araneae > Araneidae > Argiope > Argiope bruennichi. Next base: position 6,921,284 of record NC_079160.1, read on the forward strand.
CATGTTTTATATTATGTTCAGTATGAGCTTCGGATATATAGCTTCGATATATACAATCAAATCTTTTTCAAATACCTTCGGATATATAGAGAGTGCCCTGAATTCATTGGCCAAACTTTAAGGATAGGTAAAATACATATTAAGAATCTTTATTTTTACAGCAATATAGGGTTAGAAATGAAAAAGAAAGCTCTTTATTTATATAATATTCTCAGAGCAGACAATATACAAGTGACCTAGCTTCATTAAAAATGAATTTTCGAGAAGAGAAATATTGAATAGTAATGTAAGTTTGAATCATCAAATCCCCTACAATACAATATTATTAGGTTTGTACGACATTACGCGAGATTCAAATGATTCTTTCCTATTAGATAATGTTTTTGCGTATTGAAGCGATTTACGCTGAGAAAGCAGACGCGAATCTCATGAACGGCAGAGAGGCCTTGACGAGCTCTCCCCCAAAAGGATCACTAAATTTTACACCGCCAGCTTTGCGAGAGCGTATATCATTTCATGTCAATGAAGTCACCAGCATTCCGTATAATAGGCACAAATGATTCACATGAATCGAATTTGAAGAAAACGACCCACCATTCGGGAGAAAAGCATTTAAGTTTAGGAGAAACAAAGAAGAGAGCGACTACGTCTCTCCTAATGACTTGGATAAACTGCTTGCATTAAAAATGTAAAGTATATATTGTTCGAATAAATAAAATTATTAATAGTTGCACAGTAATATATTGAAGTGAAGGCATTCATTTCAGTTCATTCGGTGTAATGAACATCTAGCCATGGAAGACTGCAAATTGATACTATGCATAAAAATATAAAACTTCGTGAGTATGCATTTAAAAAATAGCTATTAAAAAATGAGCAATAATTATTTGTTCACCTGCTCTTATCATTAAACAAAGTATGTCTTACTAGGGTACGGCGACTGTCCTACGACCATGGAGTGTGGAGTGCCCAGATGTGCTTCAGTTTCGAGCTGCCGCTGCTGCGCCTCTTTACGAAAAACACATATAATCACTCCCACAACACACACACAGCATATCAGGAAGATCCCAAGCACAAGAGACACAAACGTTCCGAAATTCAGGCCCAAGATTTGCTTGGTGGCACTTTCATCTGCAAAACAAGAATACAAATAACTCCAATGGGATAACAATAAGCATTTGATAAATCTAAATTTCGATTTTGAGAAAACCAGGCCTAAAAATGACTCAGGGAAAATTATTATTTCAAAACTAAAGTGGTCAATAAATATCCTTATTATTTCGGTTTAATCAAACAATACATCACTACAAATAGCATATGTGTTATGTGTGTGCATATGCGCGGGTGTGCTGCTACCCTATTTAGCATAAAGTTAATATATTTGATACAAATATAGTGTTTGTAATATTGTTTACCAACACAGTAAGTCTTCCAGTAAGGAAGACAGCTTTACAGACAGCTCTAATGGATGCTGATTGGATGTCGAATCAACGAACCCGCGGCAAAGGCGGCATTAGTAAGGGGCAATCACCCCCGCCCCCGTCAGCAACCGCTTGCTCCCCTCTCCCCGTCAGCGAGAGAGTGAGAGTTTCGTCGACAAATGCTTTCAGCACTTTAAGACGGCTACAAAGAGCTGGACAATAACGAATATGATAATTTCAAAATTATTTTAAATACAGCATACAGTTTATACTGTATATTATTTATTTGATATACAGTATAAGCAATCGAAATTACAATTGAAATGGTTTGACTTACATAATCGATAAGGTGACAAGTCAATAAGATGTCGCATTTTGCAAATAATTTTTGGTCGAATGCCGGCGATGTTAAGTCAGCAGTTTTTCAGACATTTGGTTCAAATGTCATTCATTCAGTTTATAAATTGCATTTCTTTTGGCAAGGCACTTTCTTTTGAATAACCGACAAGGTGGATGCTGAATAAGATATCGCATTTCGCCAACAATTATGGGTCGGCCGACTACGAACTCAATACGATTTGATTCCGATGCCGTTCATTCAGCTTATAATTTCCACAATATTAGCAGAATAATTAACAAATTAGTAAGTGATAATGACGTTGCATTTTTTAAACTGTTCTTTCTCTTGAGGGGAAAAAATTTGCATTCGCTATTTGGGAAAAGAATCGTCATTTTATTTCCAGTAGTTACTTCCTCGGTAATGAATTTGTAAGTTCACTTCGCTTTGCGAATTATCTGATAAAAATCTTGTTAATAGTTAAACTAAATTTAATAAAGCACTCTTTTCTCACCTTACTCTATTGAAATATGCACGCAAATAAGAGTTACTTTGATGTAACCAAATTATATGAATTCACTATAAATAAGCAGAGTAAATAAATTGTGTAACTGTAAATTAAGTTTATTTAAAAGTAAAACATCTGTTTTTTGGAATCCAATTCTTATTAGGTTACAATTATTTTACTATACACCATTTTGTTAGCAAATAATTTTGAAACGAACAAAACTAACCTAATGAAACTTGGTTTTAAAGAATAACTTTTGATGCAGTTTTAAATTTTTATGAGAAAAATGAGTGTTGCCATTTGAAAGTTTGAAGTTAACTCTTATTTCAATATATAGACGGTTCACTAAGGAATTTTTTAATTTTTAATTCAAAAAACTTTAAGGGCATTTTAAGGCCTTTCAAATGACAAATCTTTTATGATTATACAATGAATGCTACCAGAAAAAAAGCTGGGGGAGGGGCTCTCTTTTTTTTTTTTTTTCTGCGACTTTACATACTAAAATTTTATCTCCATGGAGACCACTAAAATGAGAGACCAAAATATACCCTGCTTGTCCCTGCCTTTTCCAGGAAATAAGTAGCTAATGAATAATCAGAAATCTGATGCCCAAGTTCTAGTTGTAGTCCATTTCATCACATTTTTATTGTAAACAACCTACAGAATTCTAGCCTAAAACTGCAGGTCTCATCGTCAAGGACGCAAATTATGGACGTATTTTATATATTTTGGACAGATATCAAATATTTATAGTTATGCATCATTTATTCAGAATTTTATCATAATTTTCAAAATTAGTTATGGAAGCAATTTTGCAGATATTTTATTAATCCCGCAATCAAATATAAAGTGATAAAAAGAATATTTTTTTAAGCAAATGTCTGTCACCATCTTTTAATTAGTTTCATATCTGTAAGTTCCTTTAACAATGAAATTATGCAGTTTCCACAGGGGCTAACAATTAAAGAGCTTTCAAAACAGTATAAGATTTATAAACAACTATTGTCAAAATCCTTTTCAGAGTTCGTACCAAAAATGTACAGAATTCTGGTAGTTCTGTAGAATAAAAGAAAAAAAGCAAATCAGAAATTTAGACATTCTGTAACTAAAATCAGGGTACATTGTGAAGCACCTCTTTTAATAAACAGACCAATTTAGTTTGAAATTTCAACACATTTCATACTTCATCCACATAATAATAATTTTTATCACGTTAATGTCTTATTTTTCCAAATTTGTAAAAATGTAAATGTTTTCTTTTATTTATTATGACTCATAACTTCATTGCATCCATATTTGTATACATATTGAAGGCACACGATGTTTATAATACTGCAATAATTAAGTAAATGCAATAAAATAGGTAGAAATCTTTCAATTATATTTCACAAAGTATATCCCAATATTTTATAATTGACAGAATTCAGAATTATAAAATATTGGGTATTTTTGTATATTTTTACAAATTTATTTGACAACTAGGTTGGATAATAACATTTTTCAACAGAAGTACTGTGAACTCTAGACAGCTGCTAGAGAGAAATACATCAATTATGAAAAAAATTCTCATCTGATGATGGATTAAGTCGTAAAAGTAGATAAATAATTCTATCAAAAACAAAACAATGTCATTAGTTTTTGGATTAAGAATAAATTAATGCTTAATAACATTTTTCATCAGAATCCCTGAAATTGTTACGATAATGTTTTCTTTAATATAGAGCCTGTTGATAATATCATAAGACACTCTTTGATAAAAGAAACTTTGTCAAATTTTCTCTATTCATTGCAGATTTAAAAAATAAAATACAAAATTTTCTTCAACAGAGTAGCAAGAGAAAAATTAGCAAAGTAGAACAGTATACTTTTATTCATTCACTAACAAAATGACAGTCGCAAAATAAAGTTTGTTACATAAAATTTAGAAAGACAATTATTTTTAAGCAGCATACTGAATGTATTTCTTAAAAACTGAATATAAAGAACGTCATATTCGTAACTGAGAGAGAATTCAATTCATAAAGCATAAAATGCCACAAATACTAAATGAATTTCAATTTAAGTAAAAAGGTTCTCAATTAATTTGAAATTTACCAGCACAGTTTGCTTGACTTGTTTCATCACTGTTATCTCCACAATGATTTACCCCATCACAGGTTAAATTCTTGGAGATACACAGATCATTCAAGCATCGGAAAGTTGGGCATCCTGTATCTGTAAAAAATAAAAATAAAACACATAATTACTTCCTAAAATAAAGTAATTTTATTGTAAACAATGTGGTATAATTTTCCATAACCTTTTCTATCACCTTATCTTTTTAAGCTTCTCTAAACACAAAATAGATTCAACAAAATAATTACAGAATATCAGTAAGATCATTTCCACTATATATCTCTATAAAGCTGTTTATTTGCAAAAATAAACATTTTGCTGATAATATTTATTTATTTACTTAAAATAACCACTATAGAGATGATTCCATTTATAGAGTGTATGAAACAAAAATTAAAACACTTAAAAGAGTAACAGTAGAGTAGCTCAAACCGATGTATAAATACAATGCAAATGCTTAGCAAGAGTCAAAAAGTGAAACACAAGCACAATAACAACAAAAACTATGAGCACACATAAACATCTTAATATGTTTGTAATATAAATATAGATATTCAGAGGCAGCTATTGGGGAGGAAAACATTGTTACAAATAAAGTATTTTATTGCCAATAAAAATAATTTCATTTGGAAACATTTTTAAAAATAAGGAGATTAATTTTTATTCAATAGTTGGAAGTTTTGAGTCTGATCAAAGTTGGGTCCAAAAGGGAGGCTGTAGGCTAGTGACCCTCTCCCTTCTGAATCTTTAATCTTAGACTATCCAGAATGATATTGATTGATTCATTTTTTTTATATTTATTTAGACTTTCTTTAAAAAATATATATATTAACAGAACAGATTCATGTTCTTATTTATGGGAATGGAAAAGAAAAAAAAATCATTTTTTATCTGCTTTTTCTTAATGAGCAAAATGTTTATAAAAACAATTTATTGAGTTCAACAAAATGGAGAAAAAAACTGAATTGAAAGCAATGTGCCCAACAAAACGAGTTGGAAGATGTGATACTTTTCTTAGATTTAAAGGTATATTCATTCTGTCATCATTTTGTTTGATAAAATCATTATCAATAAGATTCTAAAGCATCGATTAAAACGCATATGATAATGACAATAAGAGATCATGATACTCTTCAAGCAAATCATTTATTGAAAAGCAACAGAATCTTAATCTGTACTCTTCCTCAATATTGAAATACATAATAGTGATTGAAGTTTGAAAAAAGTGTCAAAAAAATAAACTATAAATTAGAAATATTTTCAAAAATTCTGCACATGTGTCTGATGATACTGACAGTAAAATCAAAAACATATAGCAACTGTTGAAAATTATTTCTGTAAATAGCATGATATAAAAACTGCTATGCACAGAAATCATCACCTGATGCAATCAGGTGAGATGAATAAGGCCAGAAACAGCATAATCTTATAACATTTCAGAGAAGTAGATTTAATTTCCCTAAATATTTTCTACAACAAAGCAACATCAGATTTATTTATGCAGTTTAATAAAACAGAGCATACTAACATTTAAAAAGATAGAAAAGCTAATGTTGCAGATATAATTAACATATTTAAAAAGATGTAAAACTTTGATGTTGATTAATTGCCAATCTTGTAGAGATGATAAAATGTAATGACTAAAAAGGATCAAACAAAATCATTTTAGTGCAACCATATAACATTTTTTTCAAGTTAAATTTCTTCATATTATCCTTCGTGAGCTTCTAGATTTCTTTTGTGAATTAAAATTAATTAATTTAGATAAAACTCTTATTTTTTAAAATTTGAAAACATGGAAAATAATTTCACACTGTATGGATTCCCTAGATTTGCCTTTGGATCTTACCATTTATATTGGGTGGTTTCATTCTTTATTATCAAAGAGAAATTTAATATTAGGGAGCAATGCATGTCAGCTTCATTACAGGGTCCTGCAGACATAAAAGGGGCCCTGAAATGAACCTTTTTTTACATAATCTTTTTAATATTGTGATAAGTTATTTCCATTAAACAAATGTAAAAACCGTTTCAGGTAATATTTGATACAATCAGATATTCTTTCTCCTAGGCTTGAGAAAAAATCCAATCATTATAAAGTAGTTATGTTCTTTGATTGTATAATCAAGAATGAACAATAGTTTTTCTTTTAAATAAATATGAGTCTGAAAGAATGATTAGAAAGTAGAAATGAAATAAGATAGATTTTTAAAGCAAATAAAGCACATAATTGATTTTATGATGCATCATATTTTAAAATTTTATCAGGAAATTGAAGATGCTTAACAATATAATTATAGCATGAAAATTTGCAAGATTTAATGATTTGTCATAGTTATAATACATAAAATTAGTAATGTTTTGGTCACAGGTAAAAAGAATGAATTTATAAAAAAAAAAACTTAGAAAATTGAAATACTTTCCTAAATTTTTCTTGAAAATAATCATTTGCTCTGTAAAAATCAAACTTATTTTACAAATAAATTGTTTTAAAAAAATGGTTGAAATTTAATAATATAATATTGATATTGATGCCTGTAATATTGATGCCTGTTTGATTCATTTTTTTTTTTCACCATTTCACTTTCTGAAACTTAAATAATTGCCATAAAAATTATTAAAATTTAATCAATTAATTGAAGAATTTTTATGCTTTTTTTTAGATGTAACTCTCGAAAAAGGAAATAATAACAATCAACAGGCAGGAGAAGTGAAACTTAGAGAAGAGTGGTAATCAAAAGAATACTACACATAAATGTTTGATGACTGATACTATTGTAAATAGTAAAAATCTGGAAATACTCTTTAATGAAGAAACAGAAAATAATAAAAGTAATCAAGAGGCGATCTCATAACCTCAGGTGATAAATCAAACTAAATTATACAATCTTTTGTAAATATTGATTAAACTTATCAATTAAACCTAAACATTAGAGCAACCATAAAAACCAATTATTGTTAATAAAAATGTAACTACTGTGATTAAAAAGATAAAAGGTAAAAATTATTTTATTTTGAAATATCAAAATATGCAAACCAATATTAATGAATGTGCTTTCAAAGTGCCCCTTAAAATTTCATCACTAGTTGTTCCGACAAGCTTATTATGCCCCTGTTCATCTAATATTCTTCATTTAATAAAAAAAACTAATGATTTTATAGATTTATAAAAGATTCATTTCATAAATCTGACATTAGCTATTGGATGAAATGGGTGTCAATGAGAATTATAGTAGCAAAGACTGTCATCCAATAATTCTATGCTAGCATAGTTAGTAAATACTGAAGTACTTCAATGCTTGAAAAAAACATTGGCTACAATCTTAGAAATATTTTGTGATGAATCTTTCATAAGAAGGAAATAATTGGTTATCAAGAAAATTGTTAAGAATTGTATTTCGAATTTTCATTTCAGTTTTGGCTATTTTCAGGCATAGTTGTTGTGCACAATTGCTGAGTTAAACATTAGAGTTTGATTTGAATCAATTCCTTAACTTCCTGGCCATGCTTATTTTGTTGCAAAAAATTTTCACCCAAACTGAAGATAAAAAAAGAAATAAAAATTCAAATTTGTAGAACTTTATTTAAAAGATGAGATTTTTTTTTTTTTATTTTTTTTTTGTACACGTCATAATTCTTAATTGAAAATTATCTCTATTATCAAAAAAATGCATACACATATTGTTGCAATATTATGTGGCATTCTGCATATTGAATATCATTATAGAGATACCTTAAAATATTTTGTGCTATTAGAGATAAATCAGGACCATGTATTCAATTTTGTTATATTTTTCTTTTTTTGCATAATTTTTACATTAAAAAATTTTTGTAATATGACTTTTTAAAAAATCAACCAACAAAGCTCTTTTGATTTACCAGCACTATATAATATAAATGATGAAAATTGATGGAAATAATTATTACAGCTTTCCCCATATGGCATAAAACAGTTCGGAAAAACAGTCAGCTTCTTTCAGCATTATTTTGCAATATGGTGTCAAAAACACAATAAACCAACAGTATATTTAATTGTTAGGGTTAACGTGAAATATAAGAGTAGTAATTTAGTTTCTTTATATTTTATAACTTTTAAAAATTTATACTAATCAAAAGATGAATGTGTGTGTGCACGTATGTTGCCGCTCTACAAGCAAAACTATCTGAACTACTGCTATCAAAATTGACCCATTCATACTTTGGAGATTGAAAATGTGCATCTTGTAGCTTTTTTAAAAATTTTAATTAATTAAAAATTAAGCTGAAAATGGGTGTTTTTCCACAATAACTTTCAACACAAAAATGAATTTTACACCGTTTAAAACTTTAGAAAATTGCCTATTGAATGATGTCACTTTAGTAATCATGGGATTTTTTTTAATTTATTTATTTATTTTTATTTTACTTTTTTATTTTTGCCTGATTTCCATTATTCTCTGAAGTTTAAACCATTTTAATTATTTCATCAACTATCTAATAGCATGATTCTTTTCTACTGTAAAATACAGAACAAGGTTTCTGTTTAATACCTGTGTAATTTACAAGGTGTATAAAAATGGAGTTTACAATATAAAGAACTTCAGAAATTAGATGAATTGGATATTTAAGATTTTAATTGTACTATGATTCATAAAACTGGTCTTAAATAAAAAAAAAATTTAATTTGCAAAAATATATATATATATTAAATTAAAGTTAAGCAAAATTATTTAAGTTTGATATAATTTTTTATTATTTAATTAAAAGTTTCAGGAAATAATTAAAATAATATCACAATTACCTACAGATCCACCCGAAAATAGCATATGCAAATTTCATGTCATAAATGTTTAGAAATATAAATATATTTTATTGAGGAAAGCATTACAATATTTTTCAATAGATATTTAAATTTTAACAACCATTAATCCCTGCAGACCAGTTGGTTTCAAATAAATAAATAAAGAATACTTTGATTTTTTTTAAATCACACTTTTAATTTGCGATAAAAAAATAAATAACAAATGGAACAATTTAAGTTGGATTGAATAAGTTTTTGCATGAAAGTATCAGGCAATGATAATTCAGATATATATTTTAAAGGGAAAAATTGATTTAATATCATGAAACTCACTTGGCTTCTTGACAGCAGTAATAATCAACTTAAAACCATTTCCAGCATGAGTTCGGTTATCTGTTTCATATTTGAGAGTAACATAGTTGCCTTGGGTGAAAATGGTCCCAACATCTGAGCGAGTACTTCGGCAGGAAAGATCATGCTGAAAAATATATATTCATAATAAGATATTCATGGAGCAAAAGAATAATTATTCCAGCTTTTAGAAATTAATTAACTAAAATAAATGAATTTATTTCAGTTAATTAAAAAATATGCTTTTATTAATGAACTGAAAAGGAGAATAGTTCCCATTTTATTTTCTCATCTCTAAATACATAAATATTATATTCTTGAAATAAAGCTTTTTTTCAAATTCATTATCAGGAAATTCCACAAAAAATTAGTAAAGTGTAAAATACTCTCACCAATCATATTAGAAATGCAATCAGACAAAGCACAACTCATGATCCTCACTTCAAATAGATTTTTAAATAATCTTTTTTTAATATTATGGCAACAATTAATAAATATTTTTAAATTCTTTAATCTTTATGTAAGATTTTTTTTTAATAAAAGCCAGTTTATTAATTCTTTTTTATTATTTTGCCTGAGTAGTGATTGCCATTTGATAGAATGCCTTTTAGAATAAATAGATAGAATGGGAAAATTTTTTGATAGAATGCATTGTTTTTTTACTAAAGCCTTTTTCACAATTACAAATTAATACTTTGCAAAAATAGAATTTATCATTTTATAAAATGACTAGATATTACATACAATGCCTAGGGAAATTAAAAATAATACTGGCAGCATCTGATAAGTATGCAATTTAAACAAAGACTACAATGATAGATTTCCTATATTGTGAATAATATATTGTACACAGCATTATAGAGAAGTGTCCGAATGCTAATTTTTGATATTAAAAAAAATTTATCATTAACATTTTTTTAAACATTTTAGTGTAAAACTATAAAACTATCATACAATAATGAAAGTAAACAATATATTTAGCAAGCAAATTTCTGTAAAAATATTCCTTTATTATGCAAGGTATACATGTACATAGATTTGTGCAATATTATCTTTGCATGTTTTTTTTATATTTTTTTATTTTGACTGTTTTTGTCCTTGTATAGATAAAATTTTGAAATAGATTTTTCACTCACTTCCTGATGCACTTGAATACAGAAATTTTGAGCAACAGTGCATTCTTAATAATGTACTACTTTACTATTTCAAAACTTAATTATCAGTCAATTGATTTAATTACTTTTTGATTCCATGAAACTGTAATCATCTTATTGTGAATTTAATAAAAAGTGACTCCATAAGGCATAATATTTATAAATAATGAATAAAAAATTAAAAAATATTTTAAAAAATCTTTTTAAAAGATTTGATAAAGGTATTATAAAAGAATATTGCTATCACCTTTATTTTATCTAGGAAGAATTCATTCTCCATTATTATATTCAAGGATTATTTTACATACAGACTTACATCTTTTATAAAAATAATAAATTATTTAATAAAATAAAATATTAGTAGGAAAAAAATACACTTTTTTTTACAATCTGGCTACTTTTTTTTTTTCACAATAAATATTCAGATATATACAAAATAGTACAAATACCACTAGTTTAAAGAAAATTCCTCTAAAATTTGCAATGCAAATGAAAGATGAATATGATAACAACAGAATAGTAAACAAAAATATCACATTCTGCATTCATCACTAGTCAAAACAACTGCATACAGTGTTATAATTGTGTATCACATGATGTAACTTTACAAGATTAAAATATTATATAAGCAACATATATTTTTGTTATCACATGAAACATGAACTAATAACCAAAAAATCCAAAACATTTTTTATAAAATTATTTAGATATACTGTAAATTACCACTTTAACCAAATTCATATTTTTGGATTTGTGATTCTACAAGTTCTACATGTCTTATAAACAAAAAACAAAAAAAATTGACTATAATCAATAGAAAGAAACAAACACTTTTATAAATATATTAAAAAGAAAAAATTTGTATTCATAATTTCTGTTTTTGTTTTCTCCTTAATTTATAACAAATATTATAAAATCTTAAAATTATTTTTTTTCTTGGATTCATTACCAAATAATGCAATTTAAACTGAATGAAAATTCAATTAAATTTGCTGACTACTAAAAGAAATTTTAAATAATGCATTGTCAAAGTTAAAAAGTTTTTACTTCTAAATTCATTATAACAAATTTTATAGAATCTTAAAATTAATTCTTTTTCCTTGAATTCATTACCAAATAGTGCAACTAGAATGGGATGAAAATACAATAAGATTTACTGATTAATAAAATTAAAATAATGTGCTATAAAAGTTTAAAATACTATCCCATCAAAAAACAAGTACAAAATCAATTACAGCATTCCATTTTCATAAACATAAAATAAGCTTTGAAAAAAGGAAGAGTACTAGCATATTAATCACATGCTATTGACAAGCTTTAGATTTAACTGCATGTCACTGGTAAACATAGTCAATAGAATAATGTGGCATATAAGGCAATTAATCACTGATTAGAATAAGCATAACATTTTTTTTGTGTGTGTGATCAAATGCTGGTATAAAATTAGTAATACACTAGCAACAAAAGTAGATCTTCCCATTTTCAGAATTAAAAAAAATTATTATAAAGAGAAATTACTTTTTTTTTTATCATACCTCATATTTCCCAAATTTTTGATCACCATCAAAGATGTATAAATGGTCTTTACAATCAAGGGCCAAGTGTTCAAACCGGAGCATGAACCTCTGCAATACGGTGTCTGTCTGAAATGTAATCACACATTTCAAATTAAGTTCATTTTCAGAGGTAACAACAGCTCCATCCACCTTTTTGTACAAAGCTTGGTCATTCTGGTGCAAGCATAATGAAGTAGTGCGATCTAAAATTTAAAAAAATAACATCTAAATATTTTTTTAATTACTTGCATTTAGATAATCAAAGCCATAACACAAACTTCACAGTAATTAGTTTACACTAGAATTACTACAGAAACTGTTCACTCATGCATATTAACTTATTACATATAGAATATTCTAAAATGAATGAAATTTTGAAATCATTTCAAAACTAAGTTTCAGTTACATAAAATTGCTGAAATTCAGGAATTAGCTCAAAACGGTATAAAACTCAGCAAATATTACTTAAAAAATACATCTTAGAAATTGTCTCATCAACCTCCAAAAGAATTTAAAGAACAAATCTTATATATATATATATATATATATATTTTAATCTTCAGTATCTTTCAGAAAATGCAACATCTTCCAACATTAAAAAAAAATAATAGAATCTTTTCCAAAAATAGTAGTAGCTTAATTATAGTAAATATAATTATTATAAGTTCATTGCTGGAATTGGAGTGTTTATTTGGAGATCTATGCTTGGGACCTGGCTGCTTTATTTCAAATTTTCTTGCATTTTATAGCTGTTACTTGCTGATTGCTAAAACAGATTTAAAAGCCATTTTTACTTATGTAATATTACAAAAATTAATTTGTATTTCATTTAATTTTACTAGCAATTTGTTTTTAAAAAATTTTCCTTCATGGTTAAATTATCCTAGTTTGCTTTAACATATTCATTGCTTAATAACATATTCAACCTCTTAATAATAACCAGGAAAATAACTACATATAAGATTGCTTCAGCCACATATTTTACTAACCAATATCTTAAATTATTCTAATTTTAAAGAAAATGGCCTTTACAGATAATATATATTATATATAACACATACCCAATGCATAATATAAATGAATAATCAGAAGGCACACATAGAAGATAAATATTTTAAAAATGAATAAAAGTGTAAAAGATAAAATGTTTTATATCATAGTTATATTCATATTTAATGTAATATTTGCATAGATAAAAGAAAATAACTGTTCTCAAATTAGGGAAAACACAAGATAAAGAAAATAAAGGAATAATAAACGAAAATGAAATATTTTCTAATGGTTAATACAAACAATATATTTTTTCTCACATGAATTTATCATTTATATACCCATTAAAACAGTTATCAATTTCCATTGCAAAAATTAATAAATAAAAATATTTTGAATAAGAATTTATTTATTCTAATAAGCATTAATTTAAGGACAGTTTTATTAAACATTTAATACAATGAAGGATTACATGAAACTAAACAAAATCATTAAATAGTTGAAAACCTATTAGTAATTAATACAGAATTTATAATCTCTCCCTTTGATTAATTTTTTTTATTCTCATTGAAGAATGTATCTTATTAACACTCTCTAGCATAGGAATTCTCAAAACATCAATATTATTGAACTTTTCAATATGTTTCTGTAACATTTGGTGACATTTCTTTTTATCCATCTAATCAAATTTTAGCTCCAAAACTGGAATTTTATGAAAATATACATGGTTAAACAAGTAATAGTAAAAATTATTTTGAAAGGAATTTATTAAAAAAAAATGTGTCAACTAATGCCCAATAATGAAAGATAAGTGTATAATAAACATATTCTATATGAAAGCAAAGTGTTGCTTTACTTGAGTAATTCAATTAATAGATATTTTTCTCATCTATAGTTAAGTGGTAAGTCGCCTTTTGCTACAATTTCCGAGATGATTTTATGTACTATTAATTTTATGAAATCGTGTACAATTGTGTTAGACGATATCTTAACATCTGACACAATCCAATTTATAATAATTTGCCAGTTGATGCGATTAAATTAGGTCGTTCTCACCAGTATCAAGATTACATTCAAGAAATGTAAAGATTTTCTTATGTTACTTCGATTCCATTTCATATAGCAGATATCATTAATAACTGTAAGTTTGAAAACTTACAGTATTTGTTACTGTCTGGCAATACCACATTTCTGCAGAGCAGCAGACTGAGCAACAAACACTGCAACCATACATAAGACCAGTGATCTCTTTGCATGCTCGCCATTTTATGCTGCTCCGAGACTGCATTGCTTTCTTTGGTGGAGAAATAACCGAATAATTCTAAGCGGAGTTCTCATGTTCACTGACATAACATTCTGCCAAAACTATAGCATCATAAAGTAGACAAGCATCTCTTTAGAATATCAGCTTTCACAATCACCAGTGTAAAGTAATTTTTCCATCATGACATTTAGTTTAGCAGACACGCCCACAAAATAACGAAACTGTTGAAAATAATGGTTACAGTTAAGAAAGTCGTTTCTTTAATTTGGAAAAAAAAAAAAAAAAAGATGTGTCTTTTTTTTTTATCTCCAATTTTTTTAAATTCCAATTTAATAGACTGATGAAACTAAAATATTAGTTAAATAAATTTTGGGATGTGTGATTACCTTATTATTATCCATCGATCGGATTTCTTAATCCCTTCTAAGGGAAAAAAAAGTTTTCATTACATTAGAATAATGGAACAATCATACAACAATTATTTAGGCTATATAATATTTTATTAAAAGTTATTATCATGTGAGAGCAAAATATTGTTTTGGTTTGGTTTTTAGGAGCCTCAAAACGCATTGGCTTCAAATAAAAGGCATAGGTCAAAAGGCAAGTCAAGAAGTTATCGAGGAAGTTGTGTGTGTGTGTGTGTGTGTGTGTGTGTGTGTGTGTGTGTGTGTGTGTGTGTGTGTGTGTGTGTGTGTGTGTGTGTGTGTGTGTGTGTGTGTGTGTGTAAGCATAATTTTTGAAGTAGAGTCGTAGCCGAAGACAGAGAAGAAGACTTTGAATTATAAGTTCGCTTTATTGCATCCCGCACAAAATGAAGGGATCTTTTAGAAGAATTTGTTTAAATCAGCAAAATTTTATCACTTCACTCGGAGTGTGGGAACTTGTCGGCCTTTAGCCGATTCTGCAATTTCAGAACTCGGGTTGAATTAATGAAATAAAAAAGTGGAATGGGATCTGGAAATAAGAGAATATTTTAAAATGAAATTGATATGAACTAAATGAACAAAAAATTAGGAAATTAATTAAGTTTAAATTAGATTTAAATTAAATTTCAAAACATCATTACATATATATATATAATGATATTTTTAAATTTAATTTAATTCTAATTAATTTCTAAAGTTTTAGCTTAATTCAGCCCATATTAAGTTCATTCTAAAATATTCTCTTATTTCTTGATCCAATTCGACCTTCTTTATTTAATTAATTCAACAGAAGCTCTGTAAAATTGCTGAAATCAGCAGTTCATACGCTCCGAGTGAAGGGATAAAAAATCGTGAAGCCAAGCACATTCCTTTAAAAAATCCCTATAATTCTCTTACCTAACTCGACACATGCAAAGAAATCCCTTTCAAAATCTCACAGTACATATTCACAAGGATAGATATTTCATTAGCTTTTCCTCATTTCGCTCTTGTGTCGTTCTGTGTTGATGTGCTCGTCGCTTCTGCTTGCATATAAATCATGCATCCCAGGATGGCATAAAACGAAGTTAAAAATTCGAAAGTATCTTCTCTGTCTTCGACCACGATTCTGCTTAAAAAATTATGTTTACACACACACACACACACACACACACACACACACACACACACACACACACATATATATATATATATATATATATATATATATATATATATATATATATATATATATATGTATGTATGTATATATATATATATACAAAAGTAATGAAGTCAAGTTAATAGGAAAATCAAATAAAACCAAATAAAAAAGAATCCTGCCTGAAGACTTTTTCAAGGGTCACCCTCAGGCAGGGATTCAAAAAAAGGGATTTTTGTTATTTTTGTTTTTGTATTTTTACTTATTAGTGGATATATTCTTCTAATTTGTTGTTTTGTTTTTTCCTTTCTGTTAAAATGGTATATCTCTTGGGCCTAATTTCAGGAGATTTTCGGGTCACGAGGAATCATTATTAGACTATTTAATCTGCATTCCTTCATAGAAAAAATCCCTTTTTTTGAATCCCTGCCTGAGGGTGACCCTTGAAGAAGTCTTCAGGCCGGATTCTTTTTTATTTGGTTTAATTTGATTTTCCTATTAACTTGATTTTATTCCTTTTGTCTCAGTTCATCTGTGTTTTAGAAGTAGCTGCATTTGCGTTCTCTAAATACTATGAAGTTTTTCCTGTTCCTTCTTTTGGCTTTAATTTGAATAAGAAATAATTTTTAGTTGTGATTCCGAAGCTATTTCGTTTCGTTTTCAAAATATTTCTTACTTTAGATTGGTTACTTATATATATATATATACTAGCCGCCTTTGGCGACCAGCCGGTTCGCCAATCTTAATGTTCGTTTAAATTTTAATAATTAAATATTTTATGCAATTCCTACTTTAATAGCTTCTTCATCAAAGTATTTTAAAACTTCAAATTTTGATATATAATTCACTCATAATATTATAAACGCCTTCAGTCATAACGTAATATGTATCTCTCTAATTTTCTGTTAGTTCCCGTAGAATTTATACTTCAAATTAAAGTGGAAAGGATTAATCTGCAATTAATATAATAATATTTTTTACTGAAACAAAGTATTTTTTTGGAATATGATTACTGAAAACAGTCACTGAGCGTTTAAACTTTATGGGCGTTTAAAACTTTTACTTAAACTATCCTATCTTTCCTAATTTATGTAATATTTCAAGAATTTGTCAACAAAATATTCTCAGATTCATCATGACCAGAACGATTAATTAACAATATTTAATTTTAAATGCATCAAACACTAAGGAAATAAAACGAATCGTTTAAAATAATCGGTTGAAAACAGGTTAAAAAAACTACTTAAAAAACGATGTACTTAAAACTATAAGCGTATACAAAAAATATATAACTAACATAAATACAATTTAATTACAAAAACATGCAACTAACCTAAAAATAATTTAAATCATCCGTTGATAATGGTTGTCATGTCAACAATCAGAACACATTGCGCATGCGTGAATTTTCAACGCCAGTTACGAACGCAAATGCGTGAGTTTTTCTACGCCAGTTGAGGTAACGCTATGCAGATTAGACATTTTTAATTTCCTTTATTCTGTTTTATTTTAATTCAAAAGTACTTAAGAATGAATCCGAAAGATCGATTAATTAACAATGTTTAATTTTAAATGCATCAAACATTAAGAAAATAAATAGAATCGTTTCAAATAATCAGCCGAAAAATCTTAAGCCTAGCCTCATGACTGTTGGGAAAAAAAACTGGGAAAAAACCGCCAAATGAGTTAGTTGGAAACTAACTCATTTGGCGGTGGGGAAAATGAAAAGATCTTTTTGGCGGGAAAGTTAGTTTTTAATTAATAATTAAAATTCTAATTAAAAATTCAAAAAAAGGACTATCCTATCTTTTAAGTTAGATCAAACTGCACACGGTGTGCAAATTTGATTAAAATCGGTTAAGTAGTTTAGGAGTCCATCGCGGACAAACAACGTGACACGTAATTTATATATATTAAGATATATATATATATATATATATATATATATATATATATATAATTTTTTCACACTGCACTTTGATGTTGCATCCTTTCCAATTTACAGGGAAAATTATGAAGAACATTTTTGAAATGGTAAAGCTCCATATTGTTCATTTCTGGGGCTTAAGATGTTTTATGATATTGATGTATATTGTATCTAACAAGTAGCAATTTTCAGACAATCATTAAAAGATACCAATGATTTCAGATTTGTAAATTTTCGAAAGATAAAAAATAATTGGAAACTTCGATAAAAACCAGTAAATGAATATGTTTCTCCTTCCGATTGGAATTGAAATTTGAAATAAAATTGTAATTGATCACATACCAAATTTCATTTATTTAAATCATTGCAATTACATTCACACGAAACTACAAACCGACAAATTATAAAATTTTTGACAGATTTGGTTCAAAATTTGAACCAAATTTCATTCACCTAAGTTGTTCAATTTTTGAATCATTGCATTTACGTGCATGCAAAAATACAGAATCAACAGCTTGACGGAGTTGACTTTAATTAAAAAAAAAAAAAAAATATATCAACCTAACAGTTTGTGTTCTGTTAGGAAAATTTTCTTTCTCATGGAGAGACTTTCTCAGAATGGATTTCCTTCAAATTCGATAGAAATCTAGAAATTTGGTGTAAAGTCGCATATATAAAGTTCAGTTTTAATTTGGTGTGTTCACAGACAGACTTAATTTCAAAAATCTGTTTTTCAGACCTGGAGATTTGAATTTAAATTTCTTGACGATTAAAATATTTTCTCATAATAAAAAACTATAACTGAGACACATATTTCAATGAATCTACTTCTTTAATTAATAATAAATTTAAATAAAAATTAAAGTAATTGCAAATAACGTGAACTCATTTGGAATTTTGAAACCCAAATAAAGTTTCTGATTTGAGAACAGGACTGCGTTCAACACTCGATGCTATATATATTCTAAAAGCACGATGTGATGGGAAGAAGCAAGTTCTGCGAATATGCGAGATCCTGATCATGAAAAATTATAATTATTCTACAAATGTTTTGTAGAAGGTTTCAGATATTTAAAGTGAAAATAATTTATCGTTCATTGAAATTTGGGAAATTGTATATACAACAATATAAAAGATCTCTGAAATCATTAAAAGAAATCTAGATACTGATGAGATTCGAGCTCAAAGCCAGCAAAATGGTTGAAATATTAGTTTGATCCTATTACCACGCTACATATCTTTTAGCGCCTATGCATATATAACCTCAATTTTAACAGATCTTTTTTTAATATTTAATTTTATTACTATTCTAAAAGCAAAATGTATTGGACAGAAGCAAGTTTTAAGCATGAGCAAGATCTAAAAATCCTGATATCTAAAAATGATTTATTTTGTTGTTGTTATTTATGACACTTGCCATAGACAAGGCAGCTGACGAAGTCAACAATTTTAAACCGAGTTTGTGCAGTAGCTTCTGAGGGTAAAGGCCCCTAAGCATCCGAGGGCAGAAGTCTGACTTCCAGCTCATATGAGGATGACACTTACACACTCGCTTGCACAACCCCTTTTTACATGGTAGCTCTTTCACACATCTCACAGATAGAACAAAAGGTAAAGAACAGCCATGCACGAACCAGGACTCGAACATGGAACGCCCAGATCATGGGGGATCCTACCCCTAGGCCAGGACGCCGGCATTGTTTCTTTTCTACATATATTTTGAAGCATATTTCAATCATTTGAAGTGAAAAATAAGAGATCGTTTCGTTGAAAAATTGGGAATAGTATGCACAATAATATAAAAAATCTCAGAAATCATTTAAAAAAACTTGAATGCTAGGATTCAGATTCGAATTCAAAAAGCACAAAATAGTTGAAATTCCCGAGCGATCATAACATCGGACGCACATTTTTTCAGCTCCGATGCAGTTAAAACTTTTATTTTCAGAATAGGACTACATTTATTATTTAATGGTATATATATTTTCTAAAAGCAATATGTATTGAAAAGAAGCAAGATCTGCGCATGTGCGAGATCTTGAGCCCCGAAAAATTATAAATACTGTATGAATGTTTTGTAGTGCATTTAAGTTATTTAAAGTGCAAATAACAGAATACTTTGTTTAAATTATATTAATTACATGTTTAATAATTTAAAAATCTCTAAAATGAAACAAAAAATAAAAAATATGGATATAGAGATTCAAATTCGAGCTGAAGACTTATAAAAAAGAAACGAAATACTACCTCGAGGACCGGGAGAGCAGATAATTCATTTTCTTACGATGTAAGAGTCCAAAATGCTGAAAGTTGTATTACATGGATAATTTTATCTCCTATTTCATTCTCTAAAAGGATTTTAATGTACCTTCAAAATAAAACAATATTTAACGAAGTCAGTCCTGGACGTTTGATCACAACACGTCCAGGACAGACGTAAAATGATCATGATATTCTCGAATGATCTGTATATACCCGAATGTTGAGAGTTAAAGTGGAACAGCAGGAAATAAACTGTTGCTCAACTTCTTTTGGGATACCTTACATATGTATATAAGAGAAATAATATATATAATCAAAAGAACGAACTCAAGAAAAAAATATCACATAAAACAAGAAACAAAGTGAAAGCCAAAAGCAAACATCAATGACGAAGAAAAATGTGTAAAACTTGTAATGTGAAAAGTGGGATGGGTATAAAACTTTAAAGAAACAATTGCTCAGAAAGCTGAAATTCAAAGAGAGCTGTAGAAATATATGAATATTTTCAAAGGAATAAAGCAATAGGTTGACTAGTAGAATAGAGTGACTAGTTCTTTGCAGGATAACATTATTTGTTAGAAGATATTTTCTCAGCTGAAACTACATTTACTTTGAATGCATCAATTGATGAGAATTTTCCAGCAAGTTAATAAAATGCTAAATAAGCATCTCATTAATTGCTTATTCTGCTTTACAATTCAACCTATTTTTTCACTTTATTGAAAGGACTTATATGTTTTAAATATCAATTTCACCTTCAGATACATTGATGATCTGATTATATTTAACCTCGAGGATTTCAACCCTCCAAGCAAAAATATTGTTCTGATGAATTAAAGCTAATTAAAAACAGAATTGCCAGTATTCTACAATTACTTGAAATCCAGAGGAACTTATAAGATTTTAAAAATGCTATTATTAAGGATTAATAAAATATGTTCAGAAACAAACTGTATCAAAAGTCAAGTCAAGCGACTAACAGATGAACTTATTATCAATAATATCCCTGCCTTTATCTTCCAAACTTTAATGAATTTGTTTTAAGATGCAAATACTGGGTTGCTGATAGAACAGTATTAGCGGAATAAAAAGTTGCCGATTAAAACTTCAAGATCTATCACTGATTTTCGTAAACTATGTTTTGGCCAGAAATTCAGACTCTTAATAATAATACATTTACTTCATAGATTTTTCTAGCTATCATTTATATAATACGTTTTTTTATTGTTTATTTTAAATGGTTTCCATTTTATTTCAAATAAGTTTTATTTCATAAGTTTTATTTCAAATATGATTTTTTAAATAGTCCCACGCATCCAGAAATTCTTAATCCCTTCACTCACAAACAGGCACCGAAATCTAGTGTTTCATATACCGTAAACATCCAGTATTCCGTAGGTCTGAAAGAGAATTTTATTATTCACGGTATTCTTTTTTAGGGATATCTATACTTAATTATTACTGTTATTGTAATAAATCAATTTTGTATCTCTTTTCTACCTTACTACATTGATAAACAATAACAGTTTGGGTGAAGACAGTATCTTTTCACTTAACTTTTTGATTGTGTTTGCAGAAACTAGTTTTCTTCCTTCATGAGCAACCAGACGCTTTAATTCAGATGACATTTTCATAAACTGACATTTACCAGAATGAAATAAAATTTGTCGGTGGAGAATCCAGTGCAGTTTAGCTTCATCTGACGGAATGGCAGCATCACTAGTTATTTCTTTTATATTTCTGAATGTATGAATGTTTGAATTACTAATATTAATACACTCCTCAGACATATAGCAAGTCTTTTCAAAAAATTCATAAGTAAATTCTGCAAGGATTGTTGAGTTAAAGTTAAGTTAAGCAAAAACATTTCCATATATAGTGCTATATATCGAATAAAGAATGGATATTCACTCATTCAAATAAATTACAGTTGAGCAGAGTTCAGCACATATTTAAATTATCTTTTAATAACGATTTTTAAAAAAATTTAAATTCGATGAATATTTCAATTTCTTAACTGCAATTAATTCATAACACTTATCGAATCTTGCGAACTAAAGATATTCTCAAATAATGACATTTTTATAGGTACAATTTGGTTGTAACCCCGGCCAAAAGAGCGAAGAAAAATTTCCGCACATTATAAAAATATGCTAAAATGTATTGTTATTTATTATGAAAAACTCTGAAAGTGAGAAACACATGTTTTACAGTTTGACGATTGAAATCACCAAATTGGCGACATTTTTTCATGTCGCTTTTTAACTGTCGTTACAGTTAAGAATGCGTTACTAATCGCCTATTTTAATATTATTTTATGACGAAAACTATTTTAATGATTTATTTAATTAATAACTATGAAAAATGCCAAATAATTCAAATGGAAATTCTTTCACAAACGTCAATAATCATGGGAAAAAAAATTCTTCATATTCAATAGAAATGTAATATTTCTTATTCGACTAAATCAATTGAATCAATTTACTGAAATAAAATACTTTTAAAATAAGAATCATGATTTTTAAAGAGAATTCCATCAATGAATAAGTCTCCATATTCCTTTCGTTGCTTTTCCAATCGTTGGTTTTATGTAGACACTTGGTAAATGGACACCCATATTTAGGACGGGTTTCGCTCTTTATGGAATGACAACAAAATGATAACCTTTCTGGCGCCAAGAAGTGTTATTCCTCTCGCCAAAATAATAATTAGATGATGATGAAGAAACCAAATCAACTGTTAGATACTCGGTTCGCAGGGTGACTAATTGTGATTTCGCTAATGTGACAAGCCACTTTTCTAATGCATCTCATTAGCTGTGACTGTGATATTCGGAATACAGCGCATTATTGTAATGAATAAAATTAAATGCTGGAGGGAAATGTTTCCAGTGCTTTTATGAGGAAAAATTATAGTGAATTTAGTAAATGAAAGAATTGTTTTGCATAAAGGTAGGACTTCGAAAGTCTTTACTTCGGAAGAATTAGATATCCCAAGTGCAAAAAATTCGGAACGAAAGCATTTTGTATAAGGAAGTTAAAAATCACTCTGAAATATTTACTATATGTATTTATTTTTAAAAAAGAACAAAGAATTTTTTTTTTAATTTTTTAAAAGCAATATTTTTTTTTATAAATTACTTGCATGAAAAACACCTATATCATAATATTATTACAATCACAATAATTCTTACGATCTTAATAGATGAATCTTAATTGTTACTTTGAGCAATAATGTGTGAATACTGTTTGTTATGCATTTCATTAAAGCATAACAATAGCCAAATAATAATGAACTGTTGTAACAATATTTCAAAGGTATAACAGCGCGAATAATGATGTGTTGTTTCATTATTTGCTTGTTTCTCTTGAGATACGGTGAGCTTTACTTCGACTGAAAATCGGCGTTTGATTTTTCAAAGTGCTTTTGATTTTAAAAACTGCCATTCAAAATGACGAAGGTGATAAAAGCTACTGTTTACCTTGTGCTCTTCTGGTTGTGGAGTTGGTTTCAAATACTCTGCAATTTTAACTTTTGGCACTGTTTCAATCTTTTTCCATATGTGGTTTTCTTCATGATTTGGGACCATTTGGACTCTAAACGCAAAAGGCGTCATGATGTAGCTGTGCAAGCGGATATTGAAATTGTGAAGGATGTTTCCACTCAAACGAATGATTTGTTTGATGAAATGAAAGTTCATGAACGTATGCTGCTTCTTGTCAAACGTTTTGTAATCAAATTGCTCACTGAGTTTGAACATTGATAATGAAACAGTTACGATGATTTTCCGGCAAATACCTGCGCCATACTTGCGATTTATATTCCAAATGAACTGAAACAAAACAGCTTTTTGGACAAATAGTTAGGAATCCTCCGCATTTTCTTCCACTATTCAGCTGAAAGGTACACACAAGATAAACTTTTTGTGAAATATTATGTTTGAAACTCCATTACAAAGAGACAGTTACAATTAAAACCACCGAAAAATATAAACTGCAATCATTTCTGCTCACTTCGTGGAATAGTTTTATCAAGAATTCTCCGAATATTGAAATTTTCTCAGCACTGAAAAAAAGAAGCAATGAAAAATCCTCAAGTTAATCTACTCTGGTATCTCCTCGTCATTTTTGAGTATTTTGTAAATACTCGTGTAAATATTGTACATAAAGTTTATTTTTATTATTTTGTTTGTATATATATTATCACTGCGGACTCTATTTTTATTATTTTGTTTGTATATATATTATCACTGCGGACTCTATTTTTATTATTTTTTAGAATATATGCTTTTTATCACTGTGGACTTTATTTTTATATGAAGATAAATAATTTCTTCTGATATTGTGAAAATACTTATCCAAATGTGACTATATGAAGCCTCATGAAGGCACAACGGACTATGACATTTCGGCCTACTCTTTAAGGCCTACCCGATTGTGACTGCTGCCTCAGTGAGGTATCCCGGACTTTGACTGTGGACATGTAATTGGAAGATTGAATGAACATACGAAACCAGCATCTGACATTGATACTTTTTGAATGAACTGATATCGCAAATGGTAGCGGCACGGCTCTGGCACTGGCTTCTGGTTGAACATCTAGTGGGTTTGCAAGAACGTACAAGACTGAATCACACTTCTCAGCATCTTCTGACTTGGCGACGGCATCTCTGGAACTTGTTTCTTTGAACATTAAAAAAATGGATCCTGAACCATTTCTCCTTGTTTTGATATATACATTTTTTCTTACAATAGTCAAAAGTTGCAATAGCTGGTTCACTCAAAAAATAAAATTTTGGCTTCAACCACATATATGTATTTGTTTCCTTTATTTTATTGATTTCTCATAATACCCCTACTAATCGTCAGCAACCACATGATTCATCCATAACCTTAATAGCATTAACTTCTTTGTTCTAACCACCGTTAAAACCTACAATTTATTCCGCTTTTGGTAAGCTGAAAGCATTCGTTATTATGATAAATAAATAAAGAATAAAATAAATAAATTCAAAAAATTTTTTAAAAAATTAGAAATCAAGAAAGTATATTAGAAATGAGTTTTTATATTTTATTTGAATTTTGATATATTAATCAAATGAAAAGGTGTCATAAGTTCTGTGTTTATTGATATATATATAATTTGCATACCATTTTTTTATATTAAAGCTGCTAAAATATTTTGCAGAACGAATCTATTCAATATGTAATATTTAATAAGCTACTTATTGAAAATGCTTTATTAATTTAATTAATTCAACATGAATTAATTAAACTTTAATTTAATTAATTCAACATGAATTAATTAATTTGACGTAAACTCTTAAGACAGCAACGTTTTGCTAAGTTTCTAATTATTCGAAATTCTAATGTAAATTTCCCCAAAAGAATATCTTGAGTTACATATTCCCAAATTGCTAAGTAAATAAGTATCAGTTTGGTAGCATTAGGTTAAAAAATTCGCACTGTTGAGAGCCTGTGCAGTTAAACACATAGTTATATACACACATTCACCTTTATTATTATTATTAGAGATTTGAATTAAATTTTGATGCATTAATGGAATAAAAATGGGCCGAGTATAATTTATCCAAAGAGGTTAATTCTTTTTATTGGTACGTTAATCGATTATTAAAGATTGAATTTGCTGAGGATATGAGATTAAATTATTTTTTTTATTGTAGTTATGCATATTTTTAAGTGAGTTTAAAATGTTTATACATTCATCACTTAATTGGATAGTTTCATTATTAGAAAACATTAACTTAAACAAATGATAAGTTAAAGTAAGAATTGGAAACGAAAATCTACCAAAAGTAATGAAAAAATAGTTTTTTAAAACGGCCTTTTTATATAAAAAAATAATTACTGAAAGTTACAATCTTTAATTTCAGATACTGAAAAAAAATATTTGAACCTAGAAAAAAAAATAATAAATAAAGAAAATGAGCTATAATTTTTTAAAAGAAAATAAAATAAACTAAGATTTATATTTAAGAAATAATAATTAAAAAAATTGTAATATATAGAAAAAACATACTACGAACATATTTATCGGAATGCATCAGTTTTTAAATGAATATAAGTACCAGGTAAGCTGTAATTTATCATAAAATATAATTTCATTTTTTTTCTTTGGACAACAAATGTAAAATTCTATTTTATCAAAGCAAAGAATTCAAAGATTCACAGATGCACGTATAATTTTGATGAGATATTGTTAGGATTTTTTAAAGAGTTATTTATATTGAAAATCTTAGTTTGTTATCGTATGTTATTTGTGAATTAATAAAGTTAATTTAAAATAAATTGAATAATTATACTCCATGGACTAATTCTCAAAAGATGACTATTAATATATAAAATAAAAACTCAATGTTAAAAGATACAGTTTTTCCTACTTTAAAGATAGCCACAATAGACTTCGATATTTTATTATAGTGTCATGGAGCTGGAATAGATAAGAATGATTCATAAACAGAATAGGTATAAAGCTCATAAAACAAAACAGTTTTGATATCCCTCCCAATTTGATTCTTAAAACTATTTTCTTGGGAGAATCATTTTTTTATTATAGTGTCGTGGAGCTGGAATAGATTAGAACGATTCATAAACAAAATAGGTATAAAGCTCATAAAACAAAACAGTTTTGATATCCCTCCCAATTTGATTCTTAAAACTATTTTCTTGGGAGAATCATTTTTTTATTATAGTGTCGTGGAGCTGGAATAGATTAGAATGATTCATAAACAAAATAGGTATAAAGCTCATAAAACAAAACAGTTTTGATATCCCTCCCAATTTGATTCTTAAAACTATTTTCTTGGGAGAATCATTTTTTTATTATAGTGTCGTGGAGCTGGAATAGATTAGAATGATTCATAAACAAAATAGGTATAAAGCTCATAAAACAAAACAGTTTTGATATCCCTCCCAATTTGATTCTTAAAACTATTTTCTTGGGAGAATCATTTTTTTATTATAGTGTCATGGAGCTGCAATAGATTAGAATGATTCATAAACAGAATAGGTATAAAGCTCATAAAACAAAACAGTTTTGATATCCCTCCCAATTTGATTCTTAAAACTATTTTCTTGGGAGAATCATTTTTTTATTATAGTGTCGTGGAGCTGGAATAGATTAGAATGATTCATAAACAAAATAGGTATAAAGCTCATAAAACAAAACAGTTTTGATATCCCTCCCAATTTGATTCTTAAAGCTATTTTCTTGGGAGAATCATTTTTTTATTATAGTGTCGTGGAGCTGCAATAGATTAGAATGATTCATAAACAAAATAGGTATAAAGCTCATAAAACAAAACAGCTTTGATATCCCTCCCAATTTGATTCTTAAAGCTATTTTCTTGGGAGAATCGTAGAACAAGAACAACAAATATTTCTGAGTGAGACATATGGTGAGAATATCGTAAAAAAGTGAATAATCTGATCGCCAAAGGCGGCTAGGAACACTTAAAATAAAAATAAACAGAAGAAGACACCATGTTCTATAAAAATCAATCATCAGTAGTTCTGGATCACGTTTGACGCGGTTTACAGATAGAATGCCAACCTATAAATATTTTCATGTTTATGCTGAGTCTGGAGACATAGAGTGCCCCTGAAATTAGTGTCCTTTTCCATCTGTCACCAGAGGGAAGAAAGTTTCCGTTCCTATTCGATTTCTGCTCCAGTTCCATTTGATTGGGAAATCGAAATTGCTTTTTTGTGTACGTTCTTTTCATGTCGTGTTTGCTTCGCCGTGCGTTGTTTTTGCCAGGTTTATTGTTTTCTATTCCTCTTTCCTCAAAGACTCTGACCTTATTTTTTATGTATATCTTAACTGGAAGACACTCGGATTGATATTGAATCGAAATCGGGTATCGAAACCTGTTTGCCTTTTGTTTGACATTTCCCTACGTTTTTTTTTTTTTTTTTTCTTCTTTTGTTTCACTTTTTTTTTTTTTTTTTTTTTTTTTTTTTGTCTCCTCCACATTCTTTGTAGTTACCACATTTCCATTTATTTTCCGAAAATCCTCGTAAGGAAATTTTTTTTTATTTCAATAATATTTTTATTTTATTATTGTTATTTTGCCTCCTTCGTGTTTTTTTATTATTTATTTATTTTTTTTTTTTTTGTCGCGCGTTTTGTCATTGATAGGTTCGATTGAAATTTATAAAGGATGGTAAAGAATTACACTAAGAGGAGAGTAAATACATATATCTTATGCTTATCGGAATTTAGCTTATAGTGCATTTTAAAAAATGTGGCTTATGTGTATTTATATGCATATTTGTAAATAATAAATAAAATTTAAGACTATTTCCTTATCTTTTCATTGTTTTTTGTAATTTATTAATTTTCTTCCATTTAAATTTTGGGACATTAGATATTGTTATGTGATGAGTTTTTGTGAGAAACTTTTGGTGATATCACAGATTATTTATTTAATAATTTATGAATTTCTTGAAAATAGAATAAAATATTTTTTGTAAAATATCAAAATTTTTTAATTAAATATTTTTAATTTCTGTGCATTTATTTTCGTTAAATTCTTTGAATTTTGTTTCTATATTTTTTTCATTTGGAAGTTTCTTCCATTTTTATATTTGTATAATTCATATTTTAATGTTTTTTTTTTGTTTTTTTTTCAAAAATTCAATATTTTCTTACGAAAACTCTGAAATTATCCAATATTGATTTTTTGAAATTTTAAAATGCTATAACAATTTTCTAATGTGTTTTGTTCTTCTCAAACAATAAAATAAGCAATATGTTCATTTGAAAAGATTTTACAGTTGTTTGAATGTTTGATAATGCAAAAACCGTTGAAATTATTTTTCAGTCGGACACCCAACATTCGAAGATATAAATAGATTTATTATCTAAAGTTATCTGCAGGCTTTTGAGCAAATCAACAGCCAAACTTCTAGATAGATTTTTTTTATGCTATTCCTTCTTTTTTCCAAAAGAAAAATATAGTTTTTCCATTTATCAGAAAGGATGTAACTTTTGACTAATATATTTTTAAATCAAAATCGGGTTTCTATATTTTTTTTTATTTCAAAATTATAAGACATTAGAAATTTAAAACATTTTTTAACAATTTAAGACAAATGAAATTATAAAATAAATAGAAATAAAATGAAATGAATAAAATTAACGGATAAAACAAATTAAAATTGCGATATTTTATAACATCAAATATTATAGTATAATATACGTATTGAAATAGCAATGTTGCACATAGTCTTAACAAGTAATTCCATTTTGAAGATTCATATAATACAAAATCAATTTATACTTGATTTCACAATGTTCTATATGTATTTTAAGATTTTCTTGAATTTGCATCTAGATGCAATGGGAGGAAAATAGCCCACAGAAGTTCTCCTGAGGAATCTTGAATCATCACGGAAATCAAATAAAATTAAATTAAACACAAAACTTGCTATTTCCGATATTGACTTTGTACGAACCGACTTTGAATTTCAAGCAAATGTATGAACCACCAAGAAAATAGCAATAGTTTCTGCAAGTTTTTCTTTTGGTGTTAAAATATAATCACATCATGAAACTAAACTTTTAAAATTTAGTGTTTTTAATTTGAAATATCTGCATCTTTTTTATCTGAATTAATTAACTGATAATATTTGAATTCCCAGACATAATAGAGAAAGCGCTTTTAAATACTTTACAATATTAATTTACACTAAAATTACAATACCATTGAATTGAAATCAAGGATGGACGCAAGCCTAAAAGCCAGATTACGATACCAGGTAACAATGATCGATCGGATTAGAAGAAATTGGTTAAGCAATGCAATACTCATTATGCTACCCTTTATATTTAGCCAATTTATTTAATAAACGGCTTGCAATTGCAGTATAATATAGAATGCATTAATAAAATATCACAGTAATAATATAAAATTTTACAGTACATATTACCATACATTTAAATATCACGCTAAAAACACAATAATTTTGATATTAAAGTAAATTTGATGTTAAAGGAAGTGAAAGCGTTTTTTTTTTTTCAACACCCAGTCTTTAAAACTAGAATAGATTCTAACACCAAATTCATTGTAATCCAGTCTTCTAATTGCAAGAAATATACAAAATAATGAAATACATTTCAATTACCGTGAAGTCCTCTTCTTACCTTACAATGAATAATTTTGGAATGCATAATTATAACTGAGAAAGGCTTAATAAGATTCTTTTTAATTCTATTCTAAACAGGTTAAATAATAACAAATCAATAAACGGCTGAAAGCGCAATGTATCATTGACCTTAAATGAATGATGTTTGGTTTAGTTTAGTTATATTAATGTCCGCTAAAGCAACACTAGGGATAGTTTGGGACAGATCTCGAAATTTTGAATCGCTGTCAGGTGACAAGGATGACACCCGAGTTTTTAAATGAATGAAGGAGAACGTCTTTCGTCGGTTTTGAACTTAAAAGCTGGATGGTGAGATTTTGACCTTAGGGCAATTTGGTAATTGATTAAAATATTTTTTGATAATAGTTGAAGAGTAACATTGACAAATGAAAGAAATCTAAACAATTTTTTTAAAAAAATACCCGATTTTCCTATCCATTCCTACTTTTCCTGAAACCAGTATTAATTATTATGGTATTGTGATCTGGAAAATGAATCTTTTCATATCTTTCGAATAAACTAATTTGACACATTTGGAAAACCCAAGTATAACAGATAGAGTGTTAATATAATTCTTTACAATCAATGTTCCATCACCAGAGGAGAGGTCATTCAGACTCACACCATTGCTATACCCCCTTTCCCCCAGGGTAACAAGAACCAATCGGAGGTTATTCATACCTCTACCTGGAATATAATCGTAGATGTGTATTCATAAAAATAGTAATTAAGTTAAGTTTGACTTTAAAATTAAAATTAACTTTGAAGTTTCAAAATGTTTGGCTTTAAAAAGCATTCGCTTGCTATTTTAAAAAATAGAAAGTTATTTTCATTTAAATATGGTATTAAAATGAAAATAACTTTGTACTTAATATAATGGATGGACGTTGGCCTTGTAGCTTAAGAACCTGACGATGAGGTTTTGACATTAAACTATTATCTTCAAGTAAGGTGTGAAGAAGAAAGTTGATTTAAGAACTCTCTCTCCTATTGTCCTAAATATGTTACTATTGGGAAGTTTTGGAAGTGAATTGTCGTATATCGTAGTCACATAAAGACTGTCTGTTAATGTCCGTCATTTCATCTTCCATTTCATCAACTAAAAAGATTTTAAAGTACCTTTAAAATAAAAAAGTATTTACCAAAACAAGCTAAACAGTGCATTTCGAGAATAAACGAAAAGTGAAGGTTCCATTTTCTGAGGATCTATGTTGAGAGCTGTTTTGTAAACGCTATTCCATCTTCTATGTTATTCCCAAAAAAAAGGATTTTAATGTACCTATAACATAAGTTTATATTTACAAAATATTGGCAAAATGGTTTCATTTTCTAATTATCTATGTATCTCACACATTTGAGAGTAGCTTTATAAACGTCATTTCATCTCCTATTTCAATCACTAATAGGATTTTAAAGTTTATTTAAAATAAAAAATAGTCACCAAATGTTGCTCTTCTGATCGCTACACATCGTGAATTCACGAAAAATGGAGATTTCATTTAGTAAAAGTTTATGTGCCCCAGAATATTCAGAGTCATTCTATATGCATCATTTCATCTCCTATTTCAATCCTTAAAAGTATTTTTGAGTACCAATGAAATATTTACCACATTTTGCTGCTTTGATCGCTACACTTCGCGAAGTAAAGAGAATCGCACTTCCTTTCAAGCATCCGAGAACGTTGAAATGTTTTATACTATTGTGCACGCAGTTTATATTTCAGTCTTTCGGTTCGAATTTGAATCTTGGCATCCAAATATTTCCTTTTTCTTGTTTTTAAGATTTTTTTTTATATTATTGAAAATGCATTTCTCAAAATATAAATGAAACTTTGTGTAATTTTCCCTTCAAACAACTGAAATTTACCACCCTATGCAAGGTGTTTGCATATATTTTGATCATTTTTTCACTTTAAAAAGGCATTTATTGAGAAAAATTGGTACAATATATATCACTCAAAATATTTTCCATCATTTTATACAACTTTTTCCCATTTTCGTACAATAAGTCTTGCAATGGATGGTGTTCGAATTTTTTTGGTCCTCCAGGCAGTCCTTTGTCATTGACATCGAAATCGCCACTCTTAAATCGTTGAAACCAAAACCGACGATTGGGATATGACGGAACAGCATCACCATAAGTTTTTATAGACGTCTGATGGGCTTCAGCTGCAGATTCCTTCAAATCAAACAAAAAAAACCAATGGATGTCGAAAATGTCATTTGGAACGTTCCATGATTGGGATCTTTATACCTTGAATCAATCAATAATTCTAAATGCAGAGCTTTCAAAATGATAATAATAAAGTAATAGTAAATTGGTAAAACCTAAAACCATTGTCGTTTATACAGATACTTAGCATGTTTACAAACAGATGTTGCTGATTAAAATATATGCAAGCATCTAATATTTACACAATATTCATAATTTTTAGATTTCGGGATCTAGAACATGCACAAAACTTGCTTTCATTCAATACATTGTGATTCTCGAATAGATATACTATGAAATATTAAACGAAGATCTGAAATTAAAAGTTATATCCGCACCGGTGCCTGAAGAATGTGTATCGTTTGATCGCAGCGGGAATTTCACCTACTTTGTAGACCTTCAATACAAATTTGGATCTTGGCATAGAGATGTTTCTTTAGTTTACAGATTTTTTATATTAATGTACATACAAATTTCAATTTTTTTTAATCAATATCCAATTTCCAAATAACATTCTATTAAGTTCAAAGAACTGAAATGACTACAAAATACTCATGAATTATTTATAATTTTTAGATACCAGCATCTCGCATATGCATAAAAGTTGATTCCATCCAATATATTGTGATTTAAAAAAAGATGTAACATCAAACATTAAATGAAGTCCCGTTCTGAATTTAGAACTTCTATCTACACTGGCCCTCAAAAGAATGTGTAGGCGTGTTGGCACGATCGTATTGGTATTTCATACTTTTAGGAGGCCCTCTGTTCCAATCTGAAGCTCGACATCTAGATTCCCAGTATATATATGCATATATATTATTGTTCATACAATTCCCAAAATTACAACGTATTTTTTTATGAATTTCACTTCAAAAAGCTGAAATGTGCCATAAAATATCTAAACTTATTTTTTTAATATTTAAGTATCAGGATCTCGCGTATGCGTGAAACTTGCTTCCATCAAATACATTGTGCTTATAGAATAGATATGCCATCATGTATTAATGACTCAAATAAGAAATGATGTCGGCACTGTAGTTCAAACAACATATGCAGTAGTGGTACGATCGCGCTGAGCTGCACCCCAAACATTTAGTCTTTCGGTTCATATCTGAATCCTGGCATCTAGTTTTATGTTTTGGAAATTTTTAATATTATTGTACACAACATTTCCAGAATGTCAACGAATTGTTTGTTCAACTATTATTTGCACTTCAAATAAATGAAATGTACTACAAAAAATATATACAATATTTTGGTGTCAGAATCTCGCACTCGTGCTTGAAACTTGCTTCTATCCAATACATTTGTTGCTATTAGCGATAGGCGAGGACCGAACTCGCAACCTCTGGGTTCGTAGCCGAGTAACATGACCACAAGACAAAAGAAATTTCTCATGTCTCGTAGCTGTTATCTGGCTTATAAAACGTCACCACATTACGCTTTATAAGCGTAAGAGATATTTCATGTTAAAATACTAACAATTTCCAAAATTTCATTTATTTTGCATTCGAAATAAATACAATCTATTACAAAATAGCTATACAATATTTATAATTTTTAAATGTCTGGGTCTCGCACATGTGCAAAACTTGCTTTTTTCCAATACATTGTGCTTTTAGAATATATATACCATCAAATATTAAACAAAGACCTGTTCTGAAATTAGAATTTATATCTGCACTAAAGTTCCTTGCATGTGTGGCGCAGAGGTATGATTGAATGTGTCTTTAAACTCTCTTCAAGCTTTTCAGAACTGAAACAAAACATTAAGTTTTCTTCCTTTTATTCTTTCTTTTTTATATATTATTGTAAATATAATTCCCAAATTTTCAACGAAACGTTTCGTTATTTTCACTTCTAATGACTGAAATATCTTGCTCCGTAGTCCTCTTCTCAAATTAGAAGTTATATCGTGACATGCACTCAAAAAATGTATGGCATGATGTTATGATCTTGCTTTTCTGGCCTTTTGTTGAAATCTGAATTCCAGCTTCCAACATGATTTTTTTTTTTTTTTTTTTTTTTTTTTACAGATTTTATTTTATAGCAAGGTTTTTATAACTCTCGAAATTTCTTCGAAACATTCCATAATTTTCATTTCAAATAAGTGAAATGTATTACAAATATCTAGAAAATATTTATAATTTTTAGAGTTCAGGATCTCGTACATGCGCAAGCATGCTTCTATCCAATTTATTTTATATTTAGAATAAATATATCAATAATTATATAACCACGTCTTGTTTTAAAATTAGAAAATATATTTACAGCTGTGTCTAAAGAATGTGTGGCTTGGTTGTATTATCGCATGTATATTTTGCTATTAGTTTAAATGTGAATCCCGGCATCCATATTTTTTTGTTTGTTTCAGAGATTTTTTTATACTATTATATATACAATTCCCAAAATTTTAACGAATCATTCCATTTTTTTTTTTCATTTGAAATATATAAAATATACTACAAAACATCCATACAAAATCTAGAATTTTGAAGTTCTGTTCTAAATTTAGAATTTATATCTAGATTGATGTTCAAAGATTGTGAGGGATGGAGGTATTATCGCAGGGGTTTTTCAGGTATTTTGCAAGTTTTCAGATCGAGTCTGAATCTTTGCATAAAGATTTTTCTTTTCTTAATTTTAGAGATTTTTTTAAAGAAATTATTTACCAGATAATTTCCAAAACGCCAAAGAAGCATTGAATTATTTCTATCTTCAAATAATTGTAATGCAATACAAAATACGTCAACAATATTTATAGTTTTTAGATATGAGCACATACGCAAAACTTTCTTCTGTCCAATTCATTGTGATTTTAAAATAGATATATCATCAAATATTAAGCGATGTCCTATTCAAGGCATTAAAAAAAAAATGTGTGTTTGGGGATATAATCGCATCTGTTTTTCAACTATTTCGAGCCTTTGAGGCCGATTGATTTTATATTTTTGTATAAATAATTGCCATCATTTTGACGAAACTTTCCTTTATTTTCACTTCGAATAACTTAAATATGCTACAAAATATCTATTAATAATACATAATTTTTTGATGTCAGAATGCCAAACATGCGCAAAAATTGCTTCTATCTATTCTTCTATTGCAATGCGTTTATAGAATATGTTTGATATTTCTTGGGTAATTTCAAATTTTAAAGCAAAAAGAAAGAAAGAAAAGAAAAAGGAATTAGACTCGAAGCAGGATATGAATCAAGTGTCAATTCTCTTCGCAATGCTCCTGGCCACTAGTTTAAGACCTGCTCTGAATCCATTATTTCCACATCAAGTAACTGAAATGTATTTCTAATATTTATATAAAATTTATAATTTTTAGATGTCAGGATCTCGTACATGTGCAAAACTTGCTTCTGTCTAATAGTACCATCATATGAAACTATCCTGTTTCAATTTTCGACTCTTGTTATTGATTATCCATGAATGCATCGTGTCTATTCATAGTCATTCATTTTGTTATTTCATGTCATTTTGCATTACAGTTGGTCTTGAATCATCATTCGATAATCTCTATGTTACAAAATTTCTTAGTCATTACACGTTATCCCCTGAGATGATGAACTAATTAAAAAAATAGACATGTATTAAATAACGATTTTAGTTTTTTTAACAGTAAACTGTAACTACAGTCTGTGTATTTTCTATGGGAGGTTCAAGATCACATTTTCTACCGCGTTACTGGTACCAGACAACCAATCACGAGGTAGAAAATGTGACCTTGAACCGCCTACAGAAAATACATAGACTATAGTAAGACAATGGAAATCTATAAACATAAGCTTATTTATTCTCTAAAGATATTATTTTCATGTAATGAAGACGAATATAAATTTGTCTTTTTTGTATTCTCTTTGCTTTAATTTATTCTTTATTTTTGTTCAATATTTATACATGTTATTAAATTTTTAATGAAAAAGAGATTTACACTCAGATAGAGAAAATCAGTACTGGAAAGGAAGATCCACTGAAAAAATTTTTAACGAGTTGTTTTATTTTCTGAATTCTTCTATCAATTATCAAAGGGTTTCCGGCGACAAGAGTATAACATTACACATTTTGTCTCAAATAATATTGCTATTTGGCTCTAAAATAAGCTTTCATATTGTAAACATTGTTTATATATATTATTATAAAAGACCTACATCTGGCAAATACCGACATTCTCTAATTTTGGTCTTTTCTGGTAATATATACGTAACTTTGCGTTGAACTGCGTTGCGTAAATTTGAATTTATGATTAGGTTTTTTTATTATAAATACAAAATAGTTTCAGAATAATAACTTGTTTCATAGTGTAATTATTCACCTATATTCAACAACAGCATTGCTGTTGCTGAAACTGGCAGAATTCGAATTTAACTGTTCGTACGTTTTTAAGATTATCATCCCTTGCTACTACCCATATTTCATTGTAATGTTAGATTTAGCATTTATATCTAGAGGATTTTTCTTTTCACTATATTTTGGACACAGCCATTCAACGACTCAAAATTTTATTCAGTTAGCTTATTAGAAAGGAATTTTGTTCGTATTAATCACTATATTTATTCTTTATCAATATGAGTCTTCTATTCAGAATGAAATGAACATACTACGTAAAATATATATATATATATATATGAAATGGTTGAAAAGAAAAAATGAGTGAAAAGAAATCGCAACATCCAGCTTAACAGACATGAATGAGAATTTACTGAATTGTCTAAAAATTATAAAGCTAAACAGAATTCAAACATTAATTTAAAAAAAAAACTTTTTCAATAAACCACTGTGTTTAAATGGGAATTGATTAGTATCATAGCATCCATTTGTTAATATCATAGCCGTCGAGAAATACTAGAATGCGGGCCCTTCGCTCACGTAACACTTCCCCTTACCCGCCTCACCTTCGTCCTAATCTCCACTGTCACTTTGTTCTTTCTAGAAAATAAGTTCAAAAATAAAATCCAGCTCATGCCAGGCTCCATTTCTCTCTCATAAAAATAAGGTGATCTTGAAAAGATCATATTTCTCCTAATCCTGGGATTGGGGACCCAGTAAATTTAATTACCAGACCTCCTTTCCCCTTACTATCGGCCAAAAAATGCTAGGTTCTTGTTTCCTGAACAAATTTTTTTCATTGTTGTCAGAAATATTTTAAACTCTTAAATAACGATTTCACGTTCTGGATGGATCGAAAACATAATTATAAGTAATTACAGTACTAATTAACAAAATTTCGGAAATTTTCATTTTATTTTATGACTGAGATATATGATTAACCCTCTGGCTGCGTAATTCTTTAAAATCACTATTTAGATGCGATGTTTGCAAATAAATTCAAATATTTTTCAAAGAAAGTGAACTGATACTATATGTTACTTGATAATAATATGATAAAATAAAAATCTGTAATTGTAAAAATAAACGCTCTAAACTGGGAAAAAAAAACATGGGATGCAACAGAAAATGGACTGATTGCCAACTCGTGGAAATCGTGGGATACGCAACTGGAGGGTTAAGCGCTTATTAAGCAAATCTATATAAACGCTTTTCTTAATTGAACTTTCTAGTTTCCTGGAGAAAATGAGTTTTCGCCGCTGATAACTTTCTACGTGAAGATATCTGAGAATACTGTTGCGAAATTTCCGGGGGTTCTTTTGGATAGTGGGAGTTATAGGGTGTGAAGAACGCTCAATCACCAGGCGGCAGTAGAAAATGAAACAACGACGTTTATTTACACGAAGACACACAGGACAGCACATAATCGAGACGTGCAGCAACAACAGCAGCATATAACAAGACTCTCTACTACAGACAGTAGCGTACAGCTTAGTTCAGCACTAGCTTGACTCCGTCGTTGCTCCGCTTATCCCTGGAAGACCAGTTCTTCACCGTCGCTTTCGACTACTCTTCGACTCCACTGGTCCACGACCACCCGGCAGCTGCGGCTGCTTCCTTTTATAGGTCTCAGGAGGCGTGGCTAGAAGCCTCTCAACCAATCAGGAACGTTCGAGGCATAACTCGGTTCCTACTGGACGGTTCAGGAAAATTCTCGATGTCTCGGGTATAATCTATTTTGGCGCCAAAGTCGCCAAGCTCTGGCATCTCCTATGGAACCAACTATGCTGGGAAGCCGAATCACAGGTTCGTAACAATATAATACCTCCGCATACATTCGATTCTGCTGGTCGTGGTTTCACTTCCCAATGATCCGAAGCACCGATTCAAGCGTGTTAAGAAATGGTTCTCCCCTATCATATGACCCTTCTTAACTGGCCAATCCTATCCTATACCTTAATATTAATGAGGAGAAGGAGTTGAAACGTCGTCTTGTAGGAAGAAATGCAGATGAAACATTTTCCCAACTTGATAAAGAGTCCTCCCTCTTTCCAAACTTTTATGGATTCTATGCCTCGTAGTAACTAAGATGGTATTGATGACAGAGGATTTTCCCATCAAGTATTAATATGTAATTGTTCATATCGTTACGAATATGCAATGTTGCTTCCCAGCACGGTCAGTTCCATCGTTTTACATTTAGCTCTAGTGGATGCTGATCGGATGCCGAATCAGTGACCCCCGAGCTTGGCGAGAATACTAGAATTTTCAAGAATTTTGGCTATAGAGCCAATAGGAGCTGAGATATGCTTTGTTCGAGAACATTATCTTCCCTGCTCCGGAAGCTATAAAAGGCCGGCAGTCCAAGCCGAAGATAGTAATAAGTAGTATAGAGTCACATAGCGAGTTAAAGGCGGAATAGTTGGACCAGTCCAACGAAGCGCAGCCGCTGAGTGGAGCTCAAGCGATTGGCGAATTGAGCTGTGTGCCGAATCTTGGAGTTTATTTTAGAAGCAGAATCGAGTTGTGTGTGGAGTAGTCAGTTGTATAGTAGTGAGTAAGCAGTTGGATACAGCTAAACTGAGGAGACATTGGTGAATAGCAGATGTTGGGAGACCGTACGTACATTCCCTCCTCGTGCTGAGTGCTGTCTGGCTATTTTGTGTGCTGTCGGTTTTGTTTACGATCGATTATTACTTGTGAATTGCTACTTGTTCTAAGTGTGCTGTTGTGTTTTGCTTGTGTACATCTCGGCTGTGTATTTGTGTCTACGTGTTAATAAACGTTATTATTTGCTATTGAGGTCTGTTGATTGTGTTACACCATACACCCACTATAAGCAAACAACAATTACAACAATTTGTTGTTAAACTTTGCATATTTTGAACGAAATAACAAAATGTTAATTTCAATTAATTTCTTGCTTTTTGCCTTATCAATGGTTTATGCACCAAACCAGTACCTATAAGTGGCTCCCGAAGCCAAATATGTTGTTGCTTAACAAGCGTAAATTGCACCAAAGTTTGCGCCCCCTTCATCATACTGTAGTATATTAGTACTATACTAATATTTTGTCACCATGGCACTCTTTTAGAGTTAAATGCAGAACATCTATATACCTTAGTAGACACGCCTCTAATAGGATGGCCATCTCAGTTTTAGAGATTGAATTCCATTCAATCACTCAACAAAAACGTCGTTCTTCCGGCTGTTCTTTTCAGTTTCTTGACACTCTTAGAATAGCTTTACAAGATTGGCGAGTTTCACTTTCCGCAGTCCTCATATTCGACAGCATCACTTATTCCTGAATGATTTGACAAAATTTTATATTAAAGATATTTTTCAAATCCAATCTTTTAATTGAATTCATCTAATATAACTTAAAGTAAAATTAATTGTTTTTATGTTACTTCATTCATTACGATGTGTTGTCACAGTTTCAATAAAATCAAAGTTATCATACATTTTGAAAGAGATATGAAATACACGAATTTTAAAAAAGAATTGTTAGAAGTTTGCAGCGCTGTTACTTTCAACTCCCTACAAATATTGAAATGAAAACGGTGACATTATTTTCTAGCGAATATTTCCTGTCTTTCCTTCCTAAGCTTATAAACAAATGAAAAAGAGAATATTTGTCATCGTGGCGTTATTCTTCGAAACGAACAACTTAGCTTTTGAAGTTATAGCTACAGGGGGTCTTCTTTAATTTATGGAAACCAGTGTAATCTAAATTATTAACAGATGGAGAATCGCTGGGTTTCTTTAAATGATTTGTTTTGAAAAACGCACTTTATTAATTATTTAAAATAGCTTTACAAGATTGGCGAGTTTCACTTTCCGCAGTCCTCATATTCGACAGCATCACTTATTGCTGAATGATTTGACAAAATTTTATATTAAAGATATTTTTCAAATCCAATCTTTTAATTGAATTCATCTAATATAACTTAAAGTAAAATTAATTGTTTTTATGTTACTTCATTCATTACGATGTGTTGTCACAGTTTCAATAAAATCAAAGTTATCATACATTTTGAAAGAGATATGAAATACACGAATTTTAAAAAAGAATTGTTAGAAGTTTGCAGCGCTGTTACTTTCAACTCCCTACAAATATTGAAATGAAAACGGTGACATTATTTTCTAGCGAATATTTCCTGTCTTTCCTTCCTAAGCTTATAAACAAATGAAAAAGAGAATATTTGTCATCGTGGCATTATTCTTCGAAACGAACAACTTAGCTTTTGAAGTTATAGCTACAGGGGGTCTTCTTTAATTTATGGAAACCAGTGTAATCTAAATTATTAACAGATGGAGAATCGCTGGGTTTCTTTAAATGATTTGTTTTGAAAAACGCACTTTATTAATTATTTAAAATTTAATGTTTAAAACAAAAAATAAAATAAAAGGCTAACAGAAACGTTAAGTAAATTGTTCACATTTCTCATTTATCGTTATTAATTAATTTCCTTATTGTTACTGCATGTAAGTATCTTTAGCGTTTCACTCCTTCCAGATTTTTGTTAAAAATATTATTTTCTACTTCAATTAACGCATAAGGAAATGAGTGAAAAACATATTAAAAACTCCTAGCTTTAAAAGTATAATAGAAGTTAAAATAAATTGCACGTCTCACGAAAAGTGAAAAAAAGAAAACCAAAGCACAAAATAATTGAACAACTCCTATTTATTGAATTAATACCTAAAGCATAGTTCAATGCTCATCATGATCGATAATCAAATGTGCGCACTCTTCGCAAGCGGATTTTATGTCAGGATAGACATATTCATAGCCGCTCTCCAAAGTCCTCTTGGGGACCACCTTCTGCCCCTCCAACATCATGCTTGCCCTCTCTTTGCCGAAAGCCAGTTCGACAGCGAACGCAGGCAGGGGAATGAGAGCCGGCCTCCACATGGCACGGGCCAGGGCCTGCGTGAATTCCTTGTTCGTGATTATCTGAGGGGATACACCATTCAGGATTCCATGCACTTTCTCGGACTGGATGCCATGGACGAAGATTCCGGCGATGTCTTCAATGTGGATCCAAGGGAAGAATTGGTTACCCGAACCGATGGGACCTCCAAACCCTAAATAGAATGGGGGGTAAACCTGCTTGACCATTCCACCGGATCTCCCAAGAACAACGCCTGCAATAATAATAAATAATATAAGCGCAATCAATCAAAAATTTTCAGAGCCGCTTTAGCTGTAAATGTATATGTTATTCTAGAATTCATAGTAGAAATATCAAGGGCCGTCAGTGACGTAACTAGTGTGGGGTAGGCAGACAAGAGCCTCAGTAGAAGGCAGAAACATGAGGAAACAATAAACTCTAGGGTTTTTTTGTTTTTTTTTTCGCTTAAGTGCAACCGAGTTAATATTCGAGTTCTTATAGTCAGCAGGAGTGGTCTCCGCAAAACTTTTAAGCATACTCTCAAATAAAGGTGGGAAAATAGTGAACCTTGGTTAAGACAGAGCATGCCTTACACGGCATTGACGTACAATAGTTACGAAATACAAACCTTTGGTCTGCATTTAATATTTTTATTGAATCTATTGTATGAATTCCTCATAATTTAGCGCCTTTTGCTAGCTATTGTCAAAACCCGTCAATGGAGAGATTTGCAGTACCTGATCTAACTATGAACCGCCTAACGTTACAGTCCGGCGACAGAGTGCTCGCTGCTTCCCAGTCGGCAGCTAATCTTGAGAAATAATCATG
Organism: Argiope bruennichi; assembly: GCF_947563725.1. Classification (NCBI taxonomy): domain Eukaryota; kingdom Metazoa; phylum Arthropoda; class Arachnida; order Araneae; family Araneidae; genus Argiope; species Argiope bruennichi. Next base: position 6,963,961 of record NC_079160.1, read on the forward strand.
GTTTCCTCCAGCACTGTCTTCAGTGTATGTCGCCGTTTCGCTTGCCTTGTAGTAGCCTGCAATGAAACACTTCCGATTATCATGTGAGCATTTAGAACACTAGTTCTGTCGTCAGAGAGAGATGCTTGCTTTAGATTTCACTTTTTTCGCATACCAACACCAGATATGACGCCGAAAACTCTAGGAGGTGCCTTCATCTTCTGGATTTGCTCTGCCAACAGTTTGGTGGTATGGATGCGGCTGGCATAAACATTCTGCTGGAAGCCGGGAGTCCATCTACAAAAGGAATAAATGTTCTAAATTCCATTCTTTCTTTAGATGCTTTTATTTCAATTTGTTTCAATGCTCAGAAAGATGAAATTTTTTAAAATCAATTTTTCATTTACTGTTGTATGAGCTAGAATTCGAAAATCTGGAAAGTTTATAAGTTTCCAAAAGATATCTTAATATTTCCACAATTGAATTATCAATTAGTCGATTAATTTTATTTAATGGCATCTGCTAGTAAATTTTAAAAAATCAATTACAATATCTTCTAATAATTACAATGATTAATAATAGTTTACGTAAATACGTGTAGTTTAAAAGTTGTAAAATTTTCAGTATACAAAAATATGGAAAATAGAGTTTTTAAATAAAATTTTAGAGATGAAATAGAGAACAGTAAATGCATGGAATTTTGAAAACTGCATGGAAAAAAATTATGCTACAATAAATTTATAAAAAGAAGGCGAAAAGAAAAAAAAAATTAATTTTAATTTCAAATTAAAACATTTTATAAAGGTGATCAAAATATTAGGCTATTTCTATCAGCACTTAATGCATTTTGATTTTTATGATTTTTTTTCATTAAAAAAATTTTTTATCCTACTAATACACAAATAAATTCATTTTTTTTTAAATTTTTATTTAATGTTATGTTAACAGTTATCAGTTTTAACTTTAAAACAATCGAAAGATCATGTTTTGATAATTTGTTTAAAATGATATTTAACCCAGCTTCAAAAGCATGATTTTTATTTTGAAAGATTAATTTTTAAGGTACATTTGTTGATTCTCAATACAGTAATTATTTCTTTATTAATCATATTCACTTTTTTCATTACAATCACAACAAATAATATTTAGAAAAAAGAAATCATGCACTGTAATAAGGTTTTTTTTATGTCATCTTGCCAATATGAAAAAAAATATAGCATTAAGTGAAATTTGGGACAGATTCAGACTAATTACATTGTTTTATTTCTTATATTCTAATATCAAATAAAGAATATTCAGAAAAAAGAATTGGATGAAGTTCAATAAATTTTTATATGATAGTTTACCGGTACTATAACTTATTCTAAAATTGGCCACATTAATTTAAATTCATTTTATATCTTTGGTTTAATTACTGCTAAATATTATACATAAAACATCATTCTCAGCCAAACAGTCAATATTAAAAAGAAAACAAATTTTGAAATTATATTTTTAACCTATTTTATTCATCTGCATAAAAATTTCAATGAATTTCATTTGTTTATTTAATAGTAACTTCATTTCATTCAAAGACACTTTTTAAATGGATAAAAAAACGTTTAATGTTTCGAATTTTTATAAAACTTTAATGATTGCTGTGTAATAAAACAAAAATGTCAAAAACAAATTAATTCCTAACGAATTTCTAATTTTCTGATATAAAAATTTAGATTCCTTTCTCTTTCTTTGGAAGAATTTTAGTACAATATACCATCCATACAAAAAGTTTGTAAATTTCAAATGTGAAAAATCAAGTTTTCAATTCTGTTCTCTACAGATTTATATTATATATATATATATATATATATATATATAAATGAAACAGAAGATAGTTTGTTTTTGAAGATAGTTCAATTTTAGTACAATAGTTTGAATTCCTTTTACAAACTAATGAAACAATAACTGCAGTGCATTGAAAAGGTACAGTTTGCAATGAGTGTTCTATTGCTTTCAAATAAATTTTATGCATTCAATAATTTAAAGATTTTTTTTTTCTTATAATCATATACTTGTTATAGTGTATTATTTGTATCACAAAATAAGGAAAAAGAGAAGAAATAATTTAATATCAAAAAATTACTTAAATAAAGCTTAAATCTAAATTTACAATAAAAATAAAAATTTCACTAAACAAGCTTTTATTAGGTATTATAGAGCAAACAAAAATTTTAATACATTCATCATCTAACATCTTAATTCATTCATTAATCATCATTAATGTATTTCAGAATTTATATTATAATTAATAGATAATCTAATCAGAATTTTCTTAAATTCACTACCAGATGGAAATATTTATATGGATACCAAATTTAATTAAATGATTGGCCAAATATAGAGTTCTTATTTTGTCCCTGGATACACTCAAATATGCAAAATTTCAAAACTACAGTTCATCAAGAAGCAAGTAAATATGGATAATAAAATTCCATCCTAACAAAGCAAGAAAATTTTAGAAGTTTATCAGATGATTCCAGCTGTTGCAAAATAAGAAATTTATCTCAAATCAGAATTACTTTTATCTGCTTTTAAATAATTAATTTGAAAAAAATTTAAATATACTTTTATTTGTGAACTTAAAAAATTCATTTTTTTAAATTGTATTGATGTATATTTAAAACTAATTATTTTAAATATAAAGGAATCTTGAAATGATTTTTCTGAAATTCACTCTCAAATGGAACCTCTCTTATGAAATCAAAATTTTACTCAGATTATTATTCATTTAACAGACAATTAAGTTTTGGGAGTATTAAAATAGTGTTACATCATCAAGAAAGAAAATTTCAGGACTCCAGCATATCAGGAAGAATTACAAAATTCTGTCATTATAAGTGTGAATCTAACTAAGTTAAACAAACGTGTGAAAATAATAAAAATAATTAAATATTAATACCTTCTTTTTGGATCTAACACATTTTGACCAGCAACATTAATAACTGCCACACAAGAGTTTGGTAATCCATCCTGGCTTAAATCATTCTGTAAGAAAAAAAATATATATATAATATTTAATACAATAATAATATAATATTTGATATGTAAAATTTCATATAATGATTTCATAGGTTTTTCTCACCTATACAAATATTTTGATCTTATATAACATTTTGTAGCATACCTTAATTCTACACCAATATTAATCCAAGTTATTCTTTTCGATACACATACAGCATCAAAGCAAATGACCATTTTACTGTCATGCAAAGCAATTTGTATTCTTACTTTCAATTTATTCACTACAGCAGGCAAAAGAGACATAAAGAGAGTCTTCTGCATACATCCATGAAAGAAAGCAAACTGTGTACTGCCAGAAGATTCAGAAAGTTGTAAGGAAAATTATACTATTTGCATATTTTATCATTGTGATTAATCTTCCTATTATCTTTTTCTACACATAATCCCAAAGATAAAAAAAACATTATGCTGCACATTTAGTAAGAAGGACAAACAAAATTTACTGGCATCAATGGGATAAACATGCTTTACAATTTGAAGTATATAACAAACCATTTGGATATTATCTACGATAAAAAATAATAATAATCACATTACTAAATTATAAGAATAAAACTGAAAATATTTTCTGTCTGTACTGTCAAAATTCTTCGGATTATCATTGTTTACATGGATATTATAACTATTTGTAATCAGCTCCATAATTTTAGATTGCCTTGTTTTTACAAATGAATTAATGAAATTCTATTAGCGAAGAGTGATTTACATACAGAAATATTACAAATGGTATGTTACACTATAACTTTTAATTAATAGAATGAAAGCAAAAAAATATTTACCCAAGACATTGAATACAAATCTGGTTGCCTAGATATGGTAAGCACTTCATAGCCTATATTCTTAAGTTTTCTGCCAATAGCTCTGCCTATAAATCCACTACCTCCACCTAAAGCAATTAATAAAACCAATTTAATAAAAATAAATTATTATAAATAAAAGAACATAAATATGGGGAAAAAAATACCTTACCAATAACCACTGTTCCTAATGTCATTTTAAATATTATGTAAGTAAATGATACGGAATTGGAAACAATAATTTAAAACATTTTAACTTCAAGGTCTGAAACAATCGGAATGCAAAATATGTAATTCTTCATTAGGCACCATCGATGATTTAAAAGTCCTTGAGGGAGCAAATCATAAACTTCATTGACTTCAAAACTTATGCTAGTCCATTTATAAACACAACTAACAGTGAAAGGTATATTTCGTGCTGCCATCTATGAAAGGCGGCGGCAGAAATTGTTCGAAATATAGGCAAAGTATGGACAGATGTAGGCGAAATTTCTCACATTCAGCTTTGAAATGATAAACATGGATTAATTTTTTAATAAACTGAGGATAAATAAAAATTTATTAATTAAATTAATGCTAAAAAATAATTCTTTACAATAATTAACACTTTCTATGCCATCGGAGAATAAGAATTATTTGAAAGAATGACCATCAATAATGGAAAATGATCAACTTGGACTATAATTTCAAATGAAGTGTACTGCAATGATATTGAAAGTAACTTTTAACTTTATTATCGAAATAACAACCAAAACAAGTGAAAAAATATTAACTAATAATTAAATTCGATTAAGACACATAAGTTTCATTAGAGTAAATTTAAAATTTTACTCTAATGAAACTTATGCCCTTAAATGGAAGCTATGTGAAAGGAATCAAAATGCTAAAATATTTTTAAACATAAAATTTATTATTCTTGAAAGCCCTAAATTCAGTTGCAATGATTGCTATTATTTTTGGTGAAGTAAATAAATTTTTATTTAAAATGTAGTTACTGCTATTCAACATAAACTAAATTATCAATACCATTTTTTTTAATTCAAGAATAATATTTGGAGTATATATATATATATATATATATATATATATATATATATATATATATATATATATATATATATATATATATATATATATATATATATATATATATATATATATATATATATATATATATATATATATATATATATATATATATATATATATATATATATATATATATATATATATTAGTAAAAATGATTAAAAAAAATTTTTAACAAAACAGCAATTTATATTTTAAAATTTTTTAAATAAAAGCACCTATTTTTTTTAAAAATAAGAATTATAGAGAATAATACTAAAATATATTCCTATATTTTAAAATTCATGTAAATTTCTTTAACATTCCATCGTTTAAGAAAGTCTTTTTATAAGTTTGAAGTATGTTAAAAGGCAGCATTAAAATTGTTTTTAGTTCGAAGGCAAAATTAAAGTGCTAAATTAAATTACAAAATACAAAAATGGTTTCAATCATAATTTCAAAACATATAAGCTGAAATTTAAAATTAGCTTTAACTACAATAGCCTTCTCCTTCAATATTTCATACATACCTTATTCAAATATTTTGTGAATTTTGTATTTGAATGAATCGAATAAATGAATTGCTAAATGATGAAATTCATTCCTTCTTTATATATAAAAACAAGATGAATGATACAGTGGTAAGTGATGATAGAAACATATGATACAATTTACAAAAAAAGATAATTTCTTCATTACACATTTCTATAAAATTATTTACATCTGACAGAAAGCTCCCGTTATGAAGGTTTCGGATTTGGAATCGAGGATTTATCGATTCCGTCCAAAACCTCTATATGAGCGGAACTAGTGCACCGTTTATAAAGGCCAAATGAGCTTCCGTCGATGTAATGCGGAAGCTTAGACAGATTTTACCAGCCAAGATGTCACCTTTGTCATCTGACCACAGTTTAAAATTACGAGGTCCGTCTAAACCCTCGTGTTCTGCAAAGGTGTATATGCACGTGCAACTAAACTTACTGACAATATATTGAATCAATCTTAAAAATACTTCACACATTTTGTAATTTACCCAGCGGTGGATTTTCATCTTGTCAAAGTGAACAATTTTATAGGGTCTCTTAGCTCAGAAGGGACAGCAAGTAGCTCGATATAAAAATTTTGTTTCCCTAGTTACCAAATAAATAAGTTTATAAGGAACAGAAATTTTATAAATGCTAAAATACTAGAATAATATTAACACTTTATCAAATATAATTGATCAGATTCTTATATGTTTTATTACATTCACTTAGCAATTAAAATATTTATAAAACTGTTTCATTTATATTGCGTACAAAAGTGGATGCCCGGTAGTCTGGTATCGTCATAGATGTAAAAAAACAGGTGCATTTTCGCAAAATTTAATGAAATAAAAATGTATATATTAATTTAAAATATTTTATTAGCATGTTAAAAATTTGCTGTAATATTGACCATCTTGTTAAAAGACAGACTTCATAAGGGTCATTGCAGGACCCGCAAAAAAAAAAATCTATTGTTTTAAGACGAATATTACAGAATACGGAAAAGACATGATGACGTCGTGTTTAATTAAGAAGGCTGGAAAAAAATATTTTGGAAAACATATACGCAAACTTATTCTTTTATACTTAGTAAGATATGAAAAGCTTAGTAAGATAGTCAAATGCTTAATAAGATATGAAAAATGCAAATGTGAAAAACAACCTATTTAAATGCAAGATCTATGTATTTATTTATACGTGTACATTTACATTAGGAAACCAAAGCATTTCCTTCAAAAATAATTTGAACTTGATTCCCCCAGATTTTTTGTAAGCTAATATTACCGAAAAGAAAATGAGATATTTTTTAATTGCAGGCATTAGTTTGCATGTGTTATATATGAATATTCTATGAATAAGTATTTTGATCACCGTTTTATTAAGACAATATCAAAATCTATTAAAAAAATTAGAAAAATTTGGAATTATATATATATATATATATATTTCTAAAGATTTATTTAAAGAAAAATTAGAAGAAAAAATTACATTCCCCGATTGTATAGTTATAATACTGAAAGTAAAATCTGAAAAGTTTAAGTACTCATTTAGTTAACAAGTTTAAAACGCACTTGGATAAGTTCTTTTAGTGTAGCTAAAAACTTTACCGTAAATATATTTATTTAAAACATATTATATTTATTGAATTCACATATATTTATTTTCTACCGTCAGTTGCTGTTAGTAATATTTGATTAATAAAATTATTGTAACCTAATAAATTAGATTGGAAAAAAACAGAAATGGTGCTGTTAAACAAACTTAATTTACAATTACGCAATTTATCCATTCCTGTGGTTTTATAGTGAATTCATTTAATTTGGCTCCAGCAATGAAATTCTTGTTAGCATGCATATTGCCAAAGACTGTCGACAATACTTGCTTAAGTTTTCCTAAATTTACTTCAACTTCAACCAGATTTTAGTCGGAGAATTATCATAATGAAATAAGAATAACAGATTTGATATACTTGCAAATTAATTGAAGAAGAAGTAAAGACTGGATAAATAAAATAACGATTTTTTCCGAACTATTCAGTGAATTCTGAATCAGGGAAAACAACCCTGTCATCCTATTCATTTAAAATATAAATGCTTCATTTTCCCTAATTATTCCATTCACAGCTGATCAAAATAATGGAGGAAAATGAAAACTTAATTTTTAATAAATCACGAGGATATATTAACTAAAAGATAAAGAACAATTGGCTACAATGCGGCATCTTATTCATTTACTACCTTATAGGTTACTTTGCTAAAGTAATGCAAATTTTAAGCTGAATGAACAATATTTTAACCAAATATCCGAAAATCTGCTAACATAATGTTGTCGATATCCATCGCTTTGAGTTTTGGTCGGCAAAAATGATCGGTAAAATACGACATTCTATTGATTTGTCGCCCTGTCGACTACTTTGCCAAATATCGGTCATTCTACTAATTTAAGCCGTTACCTGGATATTTCGACTGTACAGTATTTTTTTAAATTTCAGATAATTTTTAAATTATCATATTCGTTAAGATCCAGCTTTTCTCACCCGTTCAGAAGCAGTGAAAATTGGCCGAGAAAACTCTAAGTTTCTCGCTGGCGGCATCACCCCCCCCCCTTCTCTAAACACATATTTTAAACGGTTCCTACATACGGTTGTGTAATATAGAATACGAAAGTGTGATATAGAATGAAACTATCGAACGAAAAACTTTTTTATACGTATCATGCTATATCACATTTTCAAGCTACTCTTTTTCTTTAAATTAACGAAAAGACCGATTTCGATCAGAGCACGACGAGAATTGTCGAGAAACAAACAAACTTCACATTTTTAGGAGTGAATATGCTCAAACTCTAATACTTGTGTTTTCATCTTCTGTATCAGATTGAACATCTTCTTCAAAACGGAAGGATTTTGATGGAAAGGGTAAACTTGATAAGAATTCTACGAGATGTATTGACAAAATCTACCGTTCGTTATCTTGCACTCCATAGGTCTGATGGCAATTAGGCTTGTTAAATCTTAACCTTCCATATCATGAAATGGGAAGCATTTAGTACAAAATCAAATTCTATTTAGTTCATAGCGAGATCTGCCAAAAAAATATAACGTTTGTATTTTTTGGAGCGAATAGACTCGGCCTTCATTTATACTTGTATTTTCGTCTGCTATATCATCTAATGAAGCAATAAGAACGTTTTCTCCAAAATAGAAATATTTTAGCTGAAAAGTCCAATTTCGGTTAGGGCATGCATCAAAAAGTAAAACTTTCATCATCTTGCAATCTTTAAACCCGAGCGAGCTTGGATCTGTATAGAGGTCAGAAGACAGAAGGTTCATCGGAATACTCAAATTTCCCTTGAATCACGAATATATTTACTATTTCTTACCTTTAAATATAAAATTCTTCGAGGTTTTACTAAATTTAGTCATCTGTTTCTGTACGAATGAAACTACGGTGAAAGTGTCGGGAACCTTACTCTGATATAGAACTTGATGATTTAATAGTGCCGTGTTCAATCTCCGCTCTTGAATCCGGATGAGGGATTAAATTGTAGATTTGAATTTGTATAGTGGATTTAGCATCAGGTGTGAGGTATATTTTCTTTGGCGTGGTTTCGAATCCAGACGTCGACATAGAATCCAAGGCAAGGGAGGGGGGAAGGTAATTGCTCACCCCCCGTAGTAAGCCACTTGTCCTTCTTCAGCAATAATGTAAAAGTTGCATTGATAAAAAACTTCAGCATTTTGGAGGAAAAGGTGCAAATGCTGACTCTCTTTCATACATAGAATCTAATAATTTAAAATTGTAAAGTATACAGTAGAAATAAACAAATTTTTGTTCGATTTTTAAAATAGCGTTAACAATTATTGAGAATGTTGAAAGTTGGATATCTGATTTCATCCTCTCAATCTGCGCTACATTTTTCAAGATAATCGACAAATGAATCAAATTTCGCTTTTTTACCGACTGTCTTCGGTCGGTCATTTAAGAAATCAACAAGACAGATGAATATTCACATGAATTGTTACTTTCAGCCACCGTTTCAGTCACTTGTTTAGTTTAGTTACATTAACGGTCCGTTATTAAGCAACACTATGTTTATTGCGGGACGGACCTCGTAATTTTCAACCGCCGTCAGATGACGAGGATGACACCTGAGCTAGCAGCCCCCTCTCAAAATTTTTACACCACACCAGCGTTAGGACGTCTGGTCCCGACCAAATTAGCATGCAAGTCGCTTACCGCTTACCCGTCGAACCCGCTTACAAGTCGGGTGTTCGGTGGAGTTGTCTCGAACTTGAAACCCTCAGATTCCGAAGCCGAGACCTTACCAACAAACCACTGAGTCCCGCTTAGTCGCGTGTCAATGGAATTACTAAGGAACAGTTAGGAAGTGTTAACAAAAGGAAGTGTTAAGGAAGTGTTATACAAAAATAGCGTGTTAATCTAAAGTGGCAAATACGTTGGCGCCTTTCGACTGGTTCTCATTCGAATTTTACTGAACATTCAAAAGGGGGAGGGCGGTATTTTATTTATCCAGTTATTTCATTTGGCTGCAATAAATTTTAAAGATGTAATAATTTCTTTATTTTATTTTTCTGTAGGATAATTCCTTGACTTATGAAAAATTAATCAATTAACTGACAAAACTATAGTTAACAGTAAAAAGTACAAGCAACTCTTTTGCAATACAAGCTTGCTACAAAAAAAGTGACTTGTTCTAATCAAATTGTAGGAATTCAACATAAATAAATGGAGAAAGTAAAAGATGTAAACAGAAATTAGATTTACTAAATTGTAAAACATTGGTTTTTTGTTATTTAATTAATTAAGATACAATTATTTCAATATGAAAATATTATAGAATTCAGGGTGACGATAAAAATGTAAAAATATATGATATAGTAGTTTATTATCCAGAGTTAAATAATTTTTCCTAAAATAAATTAAACTTGTTGAATGAGTTCGTATCAAAATCATTCAGATATACCATATTTGATATCATAAGTATGAGACCGGAAAAAATGATTTTTTTTCCCCTTCTGTCAAATACTTAAAAGAAAAAAAATTGTTTTATTCCAGATACTTCTTTTAACGGAATATAGATAAAAGTGTCTTGTCCAGATATGTTTCATCTCTTTTTTTTATATATTTGCTCATTGAACATTTCCACTGATACTGTTAAAGTTATCTAAGGAAAATTGCCGTACCTTTTGTGTTTTCCAAAAAAAAAAAAAAAAAGAACTTTTCATCAGAAATATATTTTACCTAATTTATTTCATTTTAGAATTCAACAGCAAGTTGCTACTAACACAACAAGGCCACTAAAAATATTTCTTAATTAACGTTGCCACTCTTAAAACAAATAAATAAAAATAATAATACATTTCCAACATTCTCCCATCTTTTGTTTATAAATAATAATCAAAACATAAAACAACTTATTAAACACAATTAAGAGTTTCTATTGATGGCAAAGTTGTGCAAATTTTCAGTTAAACCTAAATATAAAAATGAGAATAAAAATGGATGTAAAAATGTTCAATTAATCCATATAAATTAAAAAATTCTGGCACTTTAATTCTTTTTCTGCATCTACTAAATTTCCTCTCGTTGCCAGGAGTACAATACCAAGTTTTGCAGATGTCATTTGACTTTTTCAAATCATTAGAGCGGTCAATTTATGAGAGGTTATTATCTTTAATGGATATATTCTTTGAATTGGACGCAGGAAATTCTGCTGTGAAGTTTGCACTCTAACAAGTCGTACTTGTCCGTCTCTGGTATGATTTCAATGATACGACCTGAATTATATATATTAATATTATATATAATTATTTGTTTATTGGCTGCTCCCACCATAACGATTTCACCAACATTAACAGTACAATTCCTTGATTTTTTTTTATTTCTATTCATTAATAAGCGCACCTAGATACTCGAATCTGAAACGATTTTTTTTAAACTTTAAGTACTGCTTATCTGTACTTGAGTCTCTTGCAAGAAGAATTTTTCTCGACAGCATCTAAATAAGGAAGACTGCATTCATGAACATCGATGGAGAAACTGGTTTTAAAGCTTCCTCTTTACAAATGTTAATTCGAAGTCTTGAATCGATTACCTGCTCATAATGCGCCAAAACTTCTGTCATTTCCTCACAATTAAGACGTGCCTGTCCTAACACTCTTTTCAAAATAGCTTTTAAAATTCTAATTAATCTAATATATATTATATATCGATGCAACCATCACAAGCTCGAAATGAACTGTTCTGTACACTGCACAAATAAAACTTAAAACCCGGCTTTTCTTGTTTTTGTTTTTTTAATAAATAAAGAACCAGCTATATCAACACCAATTATCTGAAACACCGCGGTATATTTTGCTTTATTTTCTGAAAGGAGAGGACTTATAACTTCTAAGTTTGAACTATATCTTTTACATATAGTACAGATATGTTTCACTGCTTTTCTTTCGTTTAGAATCCATTACTTTTCCCTAAGGACATTCATAGTAACTGGACTTCTGCATGACAGTTCTTAACGTGAGCATTATAGATCAACCATTTTATCACTTCATACTTCTTTGGTAGAACAATATATCTAAGAAACTGTTCACACTGTATTTGCTGCAATTTCTTCTTTTAACGAATAATGCCAAGATCATCTTTAAACATTTGTAGGGTTTTCAATCTCTTTTTTTTCTTCTGGAAGAAAAGATTTATTCTGAATCAAAAATAAAACCTTCATTTCTGCTTCCTGAAATTCTGTGGCTGTTAATTCACCATTCATCTCATCAGTTATTTTTTTGAAATTGTGCTTGAAACAAAAGATTCATGCAACAAGACGAATAATTCTATCACAGTTTGAAAAAATATTTATCGTACGAATTTGCAGCACCGCTGGTTTCATTATTTGTTAATATATAAATAGTCTTGGAGTTTTCTTTTTCAATCTATTCTTCATTTCAATCATGGTTTGAGGAAACCATAATGTTTTGAAATTCAAAAACTGTTTTCATCCACTGTTGACCCTCTTACCATCTTAAGGATTCTAGATGTTTTGCTTTGCAGTCTCTGGAAGACAAATCTGCCGAATTCTTATCACCAAATGTATGTCTCCATGATGCAGGATTACTAAACTTCTTTATGTCCTGAACTCTATTCCTAACGAAGACCAATTTTCTTTCCAAAATATCCATGCAAGCACTATTGTAGAATCCCTCCAGTAACACTTCATAACATTTCTCCAACTTGGAACTTCACCAACAGAATTCACTAACCTCTCTCCAGTCACAAACACTGGAATTTCCATACTTGGGATAGTCGTAATAACTTGAAACTTTTCTGCATGTAGAAATAGCTCAATCCGATCATTCATTTCTAAGGAATGTAACATTAGTATATGCATCTTTACTTCCATCAAAAAATGTACGAATAGTGCAACTACTTAAATTTTCTGAAGATGCTTAAACAGACCTGGAAATCTGTATATCAGATAAATACTTCAGTTCTTGAAATGACTGCAGAAATTTTTTTAGGAGAATTCGAATTCATGATTTCGACGAATCTATATGTTTTTGTCCTCCCTGAATTCGTTAAACACATTTTTGGAACTATGTCTATCTATCTATGTTCATAATGACTGAAAACGCTTTGAGTTAGGCCAGAGGTGGGCAGACTTTTCTTCGTACTTCTAATTTTTTCAAGGTGTGGTGAGATAAAAAAAATAGCTACAATATTTATTATAACTTAGTAATAAATGCGGAATATGTACTTACTTACGTAACTACAAACATAATAATAATAACAAGATATAAACATAATAATAATAGCCACCAATATAATAATATCAGCTGAACCATTTAATATCAAACAACTGAAAATTCATTAGAAGATAAATCATTTTCATCTAAAGTTAATTCTCGAAATAGTTAGTAGAAGACTTATTCTGCGTACTGTCCGCCAATATCTTGGCTTATAGTTACTAATTGCTGATCTTGCACTAGATTCTAAATGGTCTTCTGTGAGACGGGAACGATATGTCGTCTAATTATATTCATCGTTGAAAATGCAGATTCACAGAGGTAGAAAGAGCCAAAGAATGATGTTAAATGATATGCAACTTTTTTAAAATTAGGTTATTTTACTTCGTCCATTAGTCCATTGTTATTCTTAGGTTCTGAACCAAGTGCTTTTAAAATGGTCATTTTGAAGGAGCTTCGTTTGCCTCAAGAGATAAAGATAATATATAATTTATATTTTTAGTTATTTCTTCCACATCAACATTGCTAAATGGGTAACACATGAATGTAACAATTGGACTAAATCTAATAAATTCTTGAAAACGTCCCTCGAATTCGAAGTAAAGTTTCATTATTTCATCATAATATTTCTCTTTGTTTAATGTACCTGTGTTTTTAAACAATTCATCAGAAATATTTTTGAAATTTTTCGCCAGTGTTTCATAAATATATTTATTTTAGTATGCGCGTCTTATGTCTTAGTAAAAATGATCACCCAAACCCATGTTGGCGGTCCACCAGTCGCGATCGCGATAGACTTAATGCCCACCTCTGAGATAGACGGATGGAATTTGATGCATGGATTGTAGAGCAAATCTGTATATTTCAGACAAATTTTAAACGAAATCCGCTCAGAAGAAGTCTATTTGGTTGTTCAAGAACACGATAGCTTCAAAGTGCAAAGAGCTAAATAAAATTTTTAAAAAATTGGTACACAGATGTAACATATAAAATAAAGATTCATATCAAATGTTGAGCGAAATCTGATAAAGGATTGAGCGTCTGTCTGTCTATACTTTTACATGCATGTAAACACAATGACTTAAATCAATGAAATTTGGTATGTGATCTTGTGACAACTACTGTAGTTTGTCAAATTTTTGTTACAATCGATTGGGAAAAAATACATATTCGCGTCTCAGATTTTATGAAAATGCTAGATTCATGACAAATATCTATATTTTGTAATTAATATAATTGCGGTGGAAGAAGAATATAATTTTTATTGGAGAATATGAGAGAAAGTTTTTGGGAAATCGTCATTTTTTCGTCAGTATTAAAATCTGCAAATTTCTCGTTTATAAATATGAAAAAGTTTATTGATGTATCTGAATCAAAGAAGATTCCGTTGTTCATACGACATGAAACGATGAAAGCATGCGTTGCCATCGTAACTATTCAGAAGTACTGAAGGGCGGGGTTATTATAGTTAAATATAATTTTGTAAAGATAATAATATCGAATTTGTACAGTTAAAGGAAATTTTGAGTTTCCTCTGCTTCCGTCCTTTGAAATTTTAATCGAAACTGTTTTTGCGCTATTTAATTTAATTTTAGTATTGCCATTTATATTTTCAAACCAAAACGTTTCGTACTGTTACCTTTTAACGCTCATCCGAGTTACAGAAAAATCCTTTAAAAGCGATTGTTAAAAAATTTGCATTAATTTTCAATCTATAAATACTCCTTTATATTCAGGATAAAGGAAATAATAATTGCTTTAATTTGATGAATGGAAAAATAGAAACTTTTAATTTAAAAAAACGTTTATATTTAAAAAAAATTATCAAAAGAAATAATTTTCCAAAAATGTTTTTTAATTAAAAAAAAATAGTACTTCATTTTAACTTCTACAGAGAAATACTGAATCCGTTTAAAAAAGTATTTATTTCAGCAAAAGTAACATCAATAACTTAAATTGATAATTTGATAAACAATCCTAATACGATTTTGAAAAGTTCATTAATATTTAGCTTGATTAATCTCATTTTAAATAGCGTATATTTAATTAACATATATTTAAATCAAATAGCGTAATATATAATTAATTACTTAATAATTAATATATCGTAACAATTATTAGATCGTTCACTAGTTAGAAATTATTAACTAATTATTAATTAATTAACCATTATCTTCATTTTATTTTATTTTGCTATAAAAATTAAATAAAAATGTTAAAATTTGCTTCCAATGTTATTGCGATGTATACCGTTTGAGATTATATTATTATTTTTCTTTAACCTCGTTACTCAATTATGCAATTCACATTTCTCGGCACTCCCTCCCCCCAAAATATTAATATTGCAAATAATATTTTATTATATTTACTTAGCTGTTAAATATTTAATTACTTTTATTTGAATATGAAATGAACTATTATATGTTATTTTGAAGCTGAATCGCAAAATATTTGTTTATCCATTGTCGGAAAAATTACTGACTCTACCTCTGTTCGAATATAGATATGATTTTTTTTTTTTAATTATTGACTGACCTTTCTTTAGCTTGTCGATCCTGAACTCGCATATCTTAATATCAAGCTGTTTAAACTTCATCTTTAAATTATAATGCTATTAAGGTATCCTACTAGGTTAAAATGATGGTTTTTCCAGAAATTTTTGAAATTTTTTGTACGATTTGAAAATAAAGTCCAAACTACGTAGATTCTAAAATAGATTTTGTTTTTAATATTTGTTAGATAGAACTGTGGATACAGTAGTTTCAATAATACGCAACAAATAAAAATGAAATTGGAAACATTTGTATTTTTAACCGAAAATGAGTGATTTATTTAATTTTTACTGTAAAGTTTTCCGAAATAATATTTGACATGTTTATATTATATCTCAACCTATTCAACTGTAGTTTGTTTATTTTTTGGCAATTCAGTTAAAAAAGCTTAAAAACTACATTTGTTTCCAGCGCATTTGGTTGAACTAATTTACAAGTACAATATCTAAACGCATTTTTTGAGAAATGAATATTTCACAGTGATTGACTCAAAGAAAGTATGATATCTCAAAATGAATTCAACAAAATTTCATGAAATTTGATATACATGTATCCAATACCTTTGAGGATTTTAAGGTAGCTTCATTTAGACATATTTTACAGACACTTTAAGTTCAAAGCATAGACAAATTTTGACAAAACAAATCATTAACGGCAACTTCAAATGCTCATAATTTTTTTAAAATAATTTTTATCTTGTGCTCTGTTGCATTTAATGTAGTTTGAGCTATATATAGGTGAAATAAAAATTAAATATTTCCATTAATTTTAAACTTGCTCTGTTTTTCCTAATATTGAAAATTTTGCTAATTTTTCATTAAGTGAATATTTTTTCAAAAATTACAGGCGATGAGTGTATTTTTTTCCTTCTAATAGTGGACTTTGAAGTCTGTTTTTAGTTATTTGGTACAACAAAAAAATGTTTATGTATCATTTTTTTAAGAAGTCGTTTTCAAACCTAGTCAGATACCTCAATAAAAGATCATTTTCAGCCAGAGTTGGTGGAGAACAGTAGTAAATCCAAAGCTTTTACTTTCTAAGACTAAATAAATTTAGAATTTATGAATATATGTATTTTCATTTTTTTTCACTTCATCATATTAAGCACTTTCAATGTTTTCTTCAAAATGAAAGAATTTTAACGAAAAGATAAATTTGCTAATATCGTCGCAAGATGTAGCGAAATAGTTATTTGCCAGAATTCAACAGCCTTTATGCAGAGAACATCCAATGCTTCAGCAATAGCTGAACTATATGATGTAAATTATAGACTGACTATTCCGACCCACCAGAAGGCACACGGAAAAATTTGAATGACCTTGACAGCAACACTGGCGGAATTGTGGTTGAGTTTTAAGGGCCACTACCGGCCACGGTACATCCCTTCTCTAGAGAAGTATTGCCCGTCATCAATGGAAGATAGCCAACCCCACTCTTTAGTATACTTTTAAGGATGGCGAGAACCAACCACCATACCGAAAGCTTCTCATCCTTAATGACAAGGTGCCCCTCCCGAGGGATACTATATGAGGTAAAAATGGAATTGACTGCCAGGATTCTAAAAGCAAATTTTTGAATAGAAGAGAATCCTGCTATAGAGGAGTTGTTAAAACCCATCAGTAGGCTATAATGGAGTGATTCGGGGACAAAAAAAATTCTGAATTCACTTTTATCGATTTTTTTTTTAAATCTTGACATTAGAAATTCATAAGAAATATTTGGAAGCTGTTGAAATAAGAAAGCGAAAATTTAGTTGCAGATTTTGAAAACAAATGGTATAGATTTTTTTTTTTTTTTTTTTTTTTGCTTTTCATACTTTATTGAATTACCTTATTATTGTGAGAGTCCTCTGTAAGAAGTGGAGAATCTAAATCATTAGCTATTTGAGTATAAAGGACTGGGATACCAATCACTTGATCTTTTCGGAGAGAATTTCCTAAAAAGTAATTTTTAGAAGAAAAACATTCGGTGTCCATTTAGGAAAGCCTAAAGCAATTTTCAGAGCCTTATTTTGTTTAATTTTTCTGGCTAAAACTGAGAATTCGAAAATTTATTGATTATGATACAATTTTAATAAAAATATGTCCCAAATGCTGTTACTTGTAATTTTGAAAAGATCTTTAAATATTTTGATGGTTTGGTTTTTCTGATCCAAGTATCTTGAGACCATTTATCTTTTTGGAAATTCTATTTCTTAGGTTTTTGAGCATTATTACGTTTTCTTTCTTCTTAGAAAAATGCATGCCGAGTGATTTAATCGATTCCCTCTTTTGTGAGGAGTATACCGCATAAGAAACACGTAGAAATGGTTTAATTTTTTTTTTCCTTAAATAATTCAAAATTTTCCCTTTTTTCTGAAATTTTTTCAATAGTTGGAATATTTATATACCCCTTCCAAAGTGTTTCAAATTTTTGAAAATAAATTTTAAAGAATAATGGGCACAAAAAAAGATAGCATTTGTAAAAATAATATAACAAACACCTTCTCCCATGCTTTCGTAGAAATCATGTATAAAAATATAATAAACAGAACAGGCGAAAGAGCGCTATAGTGGGATTTTGATTCTAGAGAGAAAGTGTTTCCAGAGAACTTGAAACGATGGGAGCTGGATTTCTACTTTGGCATATCGCTTGCTATATTTTTGATTTGGAAGTAAGGCATCAATACAGATGGAATTATAAGAACTCTTCACATCAAGATTTATGCTGACAGAATTTTTCTTTTCTTCATCAGCTTCTCCGATTTGTGTCTATTATATTTCGTTCTCAACATCAACAACACGACCCATTTTCTTTGCCAATAAATTCTTTTACTGTGAGTTCATAGCCAAGCAATAAAGATACTCCATCATTACTTTGAAAATATAATTTAAAACAGCATTTTCTTTTGTTTGGATAACATGAATTTCATCAAAATTGGTTATCTTATGAATATTAATGAAGTCGTTTAAAGGAGCTGATATTAATTTTAAATGTCAAAAATTTTAGAAATCATTTTTTTCTGGTACATCATATTCATTGACCATAATAGCCAGAGAATACAAACATTCTTGATTTTTTTAAATAATCCATAACAGTTTTTCAGCATCCCTCCTTACTACAGTCTCCGAATTTTTATTTATTTATTTTTACTTTCAGTCAGTTATTTCATTAACAATTTTCTCATAATTGTCAAGCATATTTAATAATCTAAATTCAGTGGCCTTGGTTTTTACCACTTTTCATTATATCTCGGATCTTCCCATCAGAAACAACAAAAGAAACATATTCTGTCTCTAAATATTTAACACTTTCAAAGACTGATAAAGACTAAATCATGAAACAAAATAATAATTTAAAAAAAAATGCACAACATCATAAAGATTTGTGAGTGAAACAATATAGAAATATTGAGACTATTATTTTAAAATTTGATTAATCTGCTTAAGCGATCATGCGAAGTACCACAGCTGTCAATTCAAAATGATTAAACACAAAATACACTTTTTAAATTGATTACTCTAATAATTACTGGAGGAAAACTAATGAATAGCATCAATGTGTTATTTTGATTATAGCATTAACTCCGAAAAATTTGGAAGATATATTCGTAAATATAGCAAATGGCAAACACCTGCCTGTGGACGTCCATCGGAAGCTTCCTGCAAACTGTCGGTAAATGGAACAAACATCAAAGAACCTCGGAAAATCACAAGTGAAGGGAAAGAGGGGAAAATGCGCCGTACTCGAGGCTCGAAAGGGCCGTCAAAACAGGCTTTACAGATATTTGACCAATAAGAGTTAAAGAGATAGAACGATATAAAGACAGTTGCAATTCCCTCGGGAAAAAATTTACGAGGGTCAACTTATTTTAACCTCTCTTTTTTTCACGGATGTGGAGGCATCATCAAATTGCAAGATCCTTCCAGTTGGCTCCAATGTAGAAAGAAGCTGTCTCGTAGCCTCTGTGGTTGACTGTCAGTGTTTTTGAATATGATTATCAAGATTTTATTCTCGAAATGTGCACATTTTACTTAAGAGGAAGAACGTCCAGAAAACTATATATATATATATATTTCTAAAGTTATTTATACCAAAAAAAGCAAAAAAAAAAAAAAATGACACGAATGATTAAAATAATATACGCAGTTCTTCAAAAATATTTAACCTTCCATTCTAAAGATGCGATTTTTATAAAGCATTTTTTGTGAGTTCAAAATATTTGATGCTGACGAAACTACAAAAAACGCGTATTTTCGACAGCATAAAAAAGGAACAGATGTTGGAAGCATTTTTTTTCTTCTTCACGGGGTTTAAGTTATGTGACAGTTCTTAAATTTGCCAAAACAATTTATGATTTGAATAGTGTCATTATTAATATGTTGTATATAACATGTAATGATTAATAGTGCTATCTATATTTAAAGAGACTAATACTTCAAAATGTTTAGAATTAAGATGTTTCATTGTTTAAATATAATTCATTGAACTTAAATGTTTCATTTCTTTTCTAAATCTGAATATTATTTGCAAAAAAATTTTTTTTAAAGAATTAAAGCATTTCAACACACACACACACGCACGCAAGCACACATACACACGAGAGAGAGAGAGAAGAGATAAAATAAGCGACATTTAAGTCTCAATAATTTGGCTTTAATAAATCTTAGCATTCACTTTAGTAAAAACTCCACCATTTAGCTAACAGTCCTTTTTCTGCTGAATAATAAGTACCATCTATATGATTTTTTATCCCAAATAAAAAAACATTATCATAATTTTTTTCATTACATATATTTTGATGAAAAGCTATTACGCTAAATATATTTTTAATGTTATTATTTTTTTATGTTGGAAATAATCTTAAGAATCCATGAAATTAAGACTTCTAAGAATATGTCTTAAAAGTGCGTTTTTTTAGAAAACTCATACAGAGAAAATTAAAATAATTATATATTCATTAGTAATTACAGAATTATAAAAACAGCTCATATTTTTTTAAATATTAAATTAATGCGCGTTTAAATAGATGGCAAATATCAAAATTAAAATTATCGTTTCACCTTTCACCTATTATTCGTCATATTTTGTTATAAATTGTGTAAAATTTTCTTAAAACCATTTTTTTAGCATATACAGAAAATTATCGAATGAATTCGCTTTAAACCCTTCAAAAATGGAAATTAATAAATATTTATAAAAACTGGGGAAACATTTCATTTTTAGTTTTTAGAAACTATTTATTTGTCTACACACTTCAAAAGATGCCCAGAAACTTGCTATCTTCAAAAACTCAGCAAATAAATAAATAAAAGTGTCAATATCTTGTGAGAATAAAAAGCTGTAACGGAAATGTAGTCTGGCAGGAAAGCAATATGCAGAAATTTCTGCAAAACAATGTTAACCCCTCGGCGTAAGATCAGGGGGGAGGGAAAATGTCACACCCTTTTCTCCGTGAAAGGAAAAAAAGAAGGTTTTTCTTTTCCCCCTTTATTTATTTTTTCCCCTTCTTTTTTTCCTTTATATTTTATAATAGCTAAAAAAATTTTGACTTGTGACTCATATAGCGAATGATAGCAAATTGGAAACATCTAATTTGCAACCAAATTTGAAATAAATAAATCCTGAGAAAATATCATAATTTGAACGAAAGTTGATTTGAATTAGAATGTGTTAGAATATAACATTATCGTAAATCAAAATAAATAAATAAAATATAGTTGCATATTTGTTCCAGAAAAAAAGCATTTGGATCATTATCTTGGTACACCACATCTTTCTGGGTTAATAATAGTATTCAAATCATATGATATTGCTAATCATATTACAACTTGTTAATAATAAGTGGTTTAATATATAGATTTTCTACAATATTTTATAATTTTTTTGTATCTTAAAATTTTTTTGAATATCTCTGCTTTCGAAATTATTTATTAATCTAGTGGGTTTTTTCCCCCCTCGTTTTCAATCATGTTTAGAGAAAAGTTAGAAGTTTCATTTGACTCATTCCATTTCTTTCTTTTTTTTTTTTTTTTTTTTTTTTTTCAAACAGCGGGGAAAAATTGTGTAAACTAATCTGCAATGCAATAAGTAAATAAATAAATAAATCACCAACTCAGTACTGCAATATAGATTATGACCCCCCCCCCCTCTTTCCATCAGGTTTCGAATCACAAGGCGACTGCAATCATAAAAATTAATTAAAAAATCTTAATTGTCAGTAAATAGAATGATAAACACATTCCACACAATTATCATCCAATAAGGCAACACATTTTTTCTCCAATTTTGTATCTTAAGAAATGTTCAACACACTTAAAGATGAAAAATAATTTGTTGTTTTAGAAATGCGCTATTTAAAAAATATATATTTAAAACAACAGAAGTTTGGCTATTTAAATCGCCAAAACATTTTTAATGATATAGAATTATAATATGTAATGAAATAATGTAATAATAACTTTAGTAATGAAGTAGCAGAAAATTTTTTTTAATAATTTATGTATCTTTCAAAATTCAATAAATGTTCTGAGAAATACACTTTTAAGCAGAATGAAACATAGTTTATTAAAATTATGTGATCGGTTCTATCAAGGAAAATGGCCCCTCAAATGACATCACCAATTTCTTTAAGCTCAATAAAACAAAATATTCTTTGATTTTCAAGTTCATATAAAGTTTGAATTCATGTTTGCCATTTTAAGAATGGTATTATTATTTTTAAATTTATTCGTTTGTTCCTCATGTATGATACAAAAATATACGATCGGAGTTTTTGTTCTATTTGAAGAATGTCATTAATATCTCTTCATTGCTTCTTTTTATGCTAACTTGTTCAATTCTAATTTATAAGAACTGGTGGTTCTTATAGCTACTTTTTCAGCAAAATAATAGTCCCTTTTATTTTGTTATTAAATTCATGCAATGATTTGATATCTTATTTAAGTAAGTTTTCAATAAAATCGAAATTATTCATCTAACCTTATTTTTAAAGTATTTGAATAAAATTATTATACCCATCTGACGAAAAAAAAAAAAAAAATTACTACTCTCAGGATAAAGCATGCTTGCTACTAGCTTTTGATAGGAAGATAAATACTTGAAATAATAGCTTCAGAACTATTTTTCTACTTAGAATAAAATGAAATAACGTATTTCAGATTTGATTGAACTTGAGTGATTTTTAATATTTTCTCAGTATATCATGAGCATAAAAAACGATAAGTTGCATAATATTTGCTTTAATTACATAATCAGAAATTTTGTTTTTGGTTAATAAAAAAAAAATTGAAATTGAAATTTTCTTGCTTGATTTTTGTTTCTTAGAAATATTTAATTGATTATTTATTCTAAGGAATCAAAAGACCAGCATATTTTTCAAAATAATTAAAAGGCATGTATGTTTTCAAAATATCTGGAACTATTCACAACTGTTTAAACGTAGAAATTTGAAAAGATTTGAAGCGAACCTGCGCAAGAGTTCTTAACTTATCAGTTATGATCGCACAAAATTTAAATCGGATCTTGAATGATGCTGACTATTATTTTACAAAAATTGCATTGATTTTATTAATTTTCAACAGCTATAATTTGTCGAATGTTTTATTTAATTGTTTGCGATTTTTTTAAATATATATAATTATGAAATTGTTAGTTTTGTAGAAATAGCAGCTATGGACGTTACATAAATTCATCATCATTGATAATTATTAATGTAGTTTCTATGCTCCCATTGCAGTTGTTGAAAATCATAGATAGATTTTGCGAGATCTATGCAATGAAAATGAGTGATTTTTGGCAAATCTTATCCGTTACTGCACTTGGATCACTTGCAACTTCAATTGACAATTGTGTTAATAGTTGGCATAAACCTCACCAAGTGAAATAAAATTTGCTGATCTTGAAAAAAATTGGTAATGATGAATCCCCACAATATTTTTGAAATACCTCAGCAATTAATAACAACTGAATATAATATTATTAGTGAGGTAATTGGAAATATTTCCGAAATCATTCTCTTAGTTAATGAAGTCAGTCATTTTAGCACCTAATAATGATGATTTTACTGTTGATGATGAGGATGTCGTGTCCGCGTTACCAAGGAAAGGGGTTGAAGTAGCTCCTGAGAGTAAAGACCCCTGAGCACCCGAGGGCAGAAGTCTGACTTCTAGCTCATATGAGGATGAAACTTACATACCCCTTCGTTTGCACAACCCCTTTTTACAGAGGGGCACATTCACACACTTCACAGATAAAACACAGATGAAGAACAACCATGCCCGAACCGGAATTCGAACCCGTTACGCCCAGATCACGGGGTAGAGCGCTACCCCTAAGCAAGGACGCCGGCGATTTTACTTTTATTAATATTAATATACTTTATCGAATACCTGTCGAACAGAGTTTCTTATCTACGTTATACCATAATTACGATAAGATAATTTGTGATGATGACAAGGAAATCAATAACTATTTAGTAAAATTTATGAATTTTTTGACATTTAATGATTTGGCACCATATAAGTGAGTATTGAAAGTTAATTGCATCGTTTTACTGATCAGAAACTTAAATACAAAGGAAACATTAGTCAATGGAACAATATACTGCACATCAAGTTTTTGTATATATGAGTATAATGCTATTGATTGCTGGAATCACACGCAACAAAAGAATTTTGATTCCACGTAAAAGTTTTTTTAAAAATTCCGATACTATTTCACCATTTAATTTTGAAAGAATTAAATTTTTAATTATACTTGAATTTTTTATGACAATAAATAAGTCTCAAGAACAAACATTCGAAAAAATTGGAATTTTATTGAGGCAGCCAGTTTTTATGCATGGTCAATTACACTTCGCAGAAAGTAGAATTCGATCATTCGATAGTTTGAGATTTCTTATTTCCGAATATAACGGTCAAGGGCACATAACAAACGATGAAAGAATGTTTATAAAAAATACCGTCTGCATAGAAGTTTTGGATAATTATATTCATTTTTAATCTATTTTAAGTTCAACGGACTGCAATTATTTTTTTACGCTCCCCCCCTGTTTTTTTTTTTTTGTTTGTTTGCTTTAGTAAAAAATATATAAAGATTTTTATTTTATTTTTCAATGAAATATAAAATTTTCATTTTTCAATATATCTTAGTTATTATTTCATTTTTCATTTTTTTCTATTAATTTTTTATTTAAATTTATATAATTGAAAAGTGAAGAAAATTAACTGTGTAACCTCCGCGAAACCTAGCCATTACCATGATAAAAAAATAGTCAAGGAAATGCCAAAAAAAAGCGTTATATTTTAAAATAAGTCTTAGCCATTTTCCCTGTTATTCTCATTTTTTAAATAACTTGGGAAAATTAATGTATAATGACTTATTTGTACGCGCTCGCAGCTGACATAATAGAACAAAATTCGAAAAAAGTATGTGCAATGATTATAGACGTATAATCTTAGACAAAAAAAAAAAAAAAAAAAAAAAACTCAATAATGTTCACATTTAAGGAATTACGGTGAAATGTCGACCATTGGTGACCACAACTTTAATTTTAAACTCTTACTCCTGATATTACTAAAAATGTAAATGATTTTTTTCTCGCTCTCTTTTGAACACTTCGATATATTCAGTTCGGAATATATCGAGCTCAAACTCGAATCACAGTTTGGAATATATCAAACCAGAACTCAAATCACTATTTTAATGCCCTACGTAAATATTGACAATGAAGCTACGCTCCTCTGAAGATTTTTTTTAATTAATAAGCAGAGATACCTGTAATAAAAGTGAATTGTATTTGAGGTAACTAGATTTTCTAGGCACCATAAATAAAATGTAAGGAAAGTAACCAGCACGACGTCCGACTTGATATAAGTAATCTGATAGAGGCATATTTTTATTTACCGAGTCAACAAAAAAGTGATAAGCATTTTGAAAAAGATAACAGATTGCTTGGAAATTCCATAAACTAATCTGAATCGGAAAAACCGGAAATAAATTCAGCTAAAATAAAAGTATTAGGCTCAGAAATATCTTCTCTATTTACAATAAAAACTAGCCCCTTTGGGGTCCAGACGGTTCACTAGAATTAATGGTCAATAAAATTTTCAATAAGTATTTTATATCACTTGGCTTGATGGCTTCCTCGGCAATATATATTTTTAAGCAAGAAATTTTGATAGACACGTAACTCATGCTATTATAGAAGCCTTACATAGTTCTGTTCAATGTGTCATGCATTTTCCTAATTTTCGGTCATCTTCCATAAAATTTGAATTTTAATGTCAAACAGAAGTAATTAAATTTTAATTAATACAAATACTTTTTTTTTTTGCTGAAACCAAATATACTTTTAAAAATATGAGTAAGGAAATCAGAATCACACAGCCATTAAGTTATAAGTGTAATGGCCCTAAATTCCGTTGGTGCAAAAAAAAAAAAAAAAAAAAAGCTGCTGAAGTTGGTGTTGAAATGATCTGGATCACAGCTCATCAGGGATATATTGAAAATGAAAAAGCAGATCACTAGCCAAGGGGAAGCTTTAAACTTAGAAACGCAAGAAATATCTTTTCGTGAGTCCAAAATCCAACTCAGAAATGCGACTAAAAATCTAATAATTAAAGATTGTCAGGAGAAATGGGATAATTCCATCAAGGGCAGAACAACTTATCAAAATTATAAAAATGTTTCGGTTAACCGAATGGAGGGTGATTGTTATCTTAACCAAGTTTACACTGGCCATAGTGTATTTTTTTGTGCAACGAAGTCGGTTCTTTGACCAAAGTTCGACTTGTCAGTGTGGCACCGAAGAAGGATCAATAAATCACGTGATCAAAGACTGTGCATTATGGCGGGAACACAGACATAGATGGCCATAAAATTGGATGTCTCATGGAGTCGAAGAATTCATAAAAATTTCCAGTCATTAAATTTTCAATTAGGAACATTTTGTCAAAACTCTTGTCTTTAGTTCTCCCCTAATGTAAAAAGTTAACACTCATTTAATGTATATTATGCATTTTTAATGTTTCACAACTTATTATGTAATGTAAAATGCAATGCTTTTTTTTTCCTATTCTTTTTCAGTACTAATACGCGTTTTCTCTAGAGTGTTCTTTATTGTTTGCAAGGGTCCAATATCATCACTTGTAGTTTGTTCCTTCGTGCTAGGTGGGATTGCTCTTCGGCGGCCCCATCAAGTTTCCAGCATGGCCTCGGGCTAGGTCGGGTATCGCACAGTATTTTTATTACTTTATATAATATCTAAAAGGATTATTGTATTAAAATATCTCTAATTAGTCATAAAATCTAGTTTTCAGTTTTAATTCCAAAATGATTTTATTGTTTTAAATACTGATATTCTATTTCGCTTTCGTCAATAAATGCACGTCTGAAACAATGCGGTGGCATCACGGATGATTAATAAAAAATCCCGCGGCTAAAGACTGCGAATGAAGCCGTTTTGGTTTTCCCACTTTCTTCCATGTACTTTATTGTGCTTCGCAGGAAGTGTGTTTTTAAGGTAAAAATTTCTCTAGTGATTGATTTGTGTATTTTAAACACCTACTCATAAATAGTTGAACAATACGGGATAACTCTAATTCGAAATAGAATTTTTCACAATGAAAATAAATAAATAAAATCTTTATCCTATTTTCTAAAATCATTCTTAGATCTCGCATCGTCATTCAGGCAAACACTTTTTTATTTTCTTGAATCCGAATCTGAATTCGAAATGTTAACGATCCTCCAAGTTTCAGATCTCTCTGAGTCCGCAAAATAATTTTTAGGAATTCTGTCTGTCTGTCTGTAAACATTTTGAGGCTATGCGAATAATATTTACACCGATAATATTTCTTTAAAGAGAAATTATTTCAGTAGAAGTCTGTTTGTCCGGCTGTCCAAATATAAGTGAGCACGATAACTACAAATGAAGAGAATTAGATGAATAAAATTTGGTCTGTAGATGTAGCAATCTAAATTACTAATCCGTATCATATTTGAACCAAATTTATCAAGGGGTTGACCGTCTGTCAGTCTGCTCTTTTGCATGCTTGTGAACGCAATTATTCAAAGACACAAAAATGTAAATCAATAAAATTCGGTTTGTGATCTTGTGACGGAAGTTGTAGTTCCATATGAAATGTTGTTTCCAATCGGTCGGGAAAAAAAGAGATCCAAAATACACATCCGGTGTTCTTATGCTTGTATATTAACCGCATGCAAACGATTAATCCTCAAAGATCGCACTCAAATATATGCTTTTTCACAACTATTGTTCTCCAGTGGGGTGCGATTAATAATACACAAGTACTTTTATTAGATACATGCGTGAAAAGTTGCGGAGAAACAATTAAAAACAACTCATTTATTTCACGAGATTCAGTGCAAATATTCCTCGGCGTCGAAATTTTGTCATCCATTTTCAGTTTATTTTTTTGTTTCTTTTCGGCCGTTAATGCTCATCAAAATTAAACAAGTTGTGTAACGAATTAAATTTGATTGAACGCAGACAATGTAAGCGATGGCCAACAAACGCAAATAACGACATCTTCGTTCTACTGGAAAACAATTTGAACTAGCTGGAGTAGTCTCTCCAAAACTTTCTTGCATACTTTCTAATATAATTGTCTGCATATAGACTTATTATAGAATATCTATATTCTATAATAAGAATTTATATTTTAGGCGCGACTCTTCTCAAACGATTGAAAGCAAAATTTTACAGATCTGCAATTGCAGCTGCAAAATCCCATACCAAATTTAATATATTTTAGTCTTTGCATTTTTGCGTTATCGAATTTACGTGTTTCGGAAAATACAGACCGATAGACGTTCTAACCCTCGTTGGATTTGGCTAAAAATTTGGCAGATGTCTACAATGTAGATGTTAAATCTGTATACTAAATTTTATTTATCTATCTCCCTTCGTTTCATAATTATCCTTCGTTACATCTGAACAGCCGGACAAAGAGATTTCTTATGAGTGGATTTTGCTCAAAATTTGATAGAATTCTACAAATTTGATGAGAAGACCTTATGGTAAATCTCATCTGTGTAACTCACAGCGTTTCTTGGTTAGCTTTGTCATAGACAGACAGATGGCATTTTCCAAAAATGTATTTTTTGAACTCAGGGTGGTCTAAAACGTGAAGATTCGTCAAAATCTCGAGTTCGATGATTACAAAACTTTATACTTCGTACACGAGAAAGTAAAAAGTAATAGGTTTCCCCATCTTCGGTCTTTTTTCTTTTTCTTTTTACAATAATCTACTTTTTAAATTCTAATCTCAGAAAACTTTTAAATAATTAAGTAAATGGCCAATGTCAGAATGTGATTTTAACAAAGGAAAGTATTATTCTAAAAAAATGTACCAATTATAATGATACGGACATTTAATATACTTTTCCATGAGATCCATGTGATGTGGACTGCATTTAAAGTAAAGTATTTCTGTAACGTTAAAAGCTTTTTTATTGCTAATGTGGGTGCTGTTCTATACAAATTCTTGAAGATGATGCCTCAAGGTACACATATTGGAAATGGCATAACACACAGTAATTACCATATTCTTAATATTTATTCATTCGTACATTATAATTAAATTCGCATTTAATATGAGAAGAAATTTTTTTTCTTTTCATTCACTGAATGTCATGCATAAAATAATAATTAATTGTTCATTGGTAAAATCTAAAATGATTTTGATAAGAAAAAGTCATTGAGGCTTCCTGTCATGCATCCTGAAATTCTTCCGCACAATTCGTCAAAAAAATATCCGTACACTGCTAGTTATTACAAAACTAATTATCACTTACTAAAATTGTAAATGCTGGTCGTTGTCGTCTTCGATTAATATGATCCGAAATAGGTAAATATGAAGGCAAGCAAAAAAGGCTGATAGCTGTACATTATTTCGTTTAAATTCGAAACGAAGTTTTGTTGGAACTACTTACATTTGTAGACCTTATTTGTGAGGTCTTGAATTTATGAAAAAAATGACAGAAGCGAAATTCTGTGCAAAGTATGATTTATACAGTGTTAAACGTTTGAATGAGCAAACCATTATTGTATAAGACACATTATCCTTGTGCGTGGATAATGAAAACGCTGACAAAATACTTTTTTTTTAAATGAAACAAAAGCTTAAAAAAGCTTTTTTTTTTATCCAGTTATAAGAGATTCTTTAAAAAATTAAACATTTTCTTTTATTCTTCAACTGCATTAAAATTATTTTTAATTGACGTTTGCTTTATTAATATTAAACTTATCCAGAGTGTTTTCATTATTATGGCCGTCAAAATACTACTTATCTACTATTTATTTATTTATTTGTAATTAAAGAAACAAGCGTTTAAAATTTTTATTTGATCTTGTTTTATCGTTCCTAATGGAGAGATTTGTCTGAGGATTTCTAATTTTACCGAATCATTTAAAAGAAGTAAAAACTGAATATTGCAACTGGAAATTTGGGAGATAATGCAAATCTAAACATATAGATGATCCCTTATGTGAATGCAGTTTAAATATTTTTAAAAAGGATGTCATTCAAAGTTGAATGACACATTTATCTTATAAATTTAGCTTTTATAAATTATGAGCAAGAAGAAATGTCCAGATATTTCTTTTTGGTGGAGTGTTCATACTTGTACACGTTTATTTAGGATATAAAATTGAAATAAATAAATTCGAGTCATCATGTTTATTAACTAGATTCATTAAACTAATTATAATAATAGATATTATCGAGTAAAATAAAATGCAGCTATTATTCATAATAAAAATAGTTTTTAAAGGCATGCTTTCATCCGCACGACTAAAAAAAAAGAAAAAAAAAAAAAGAAAGAAAGATGGATTTTTTTTTTTTTTATTTTGTATTATTATTACTTTCTACGTTTTGCTGTTTAATGTTTTTCATAATCTTAAGATAAATTCATATTCAATACTAAATAGCTTCAATCATGTGGAATAAAATTTAATTAAACCTAATCAATATATTGAAAACTAATTTCTGTAAATAACGAAGAAACTAATGAGAAAGAAAACACACAAGTGAACTCTGGCAATTAAGATAACAGCACTTGTACCAGTTAAATCGATCACAAAATTACGTTTTCACTAAGACTAACAAGTCAAAATCGAATTAAAATAAAGCTTGCTCGGGAATTATTTATTTACCCAGAAAATATTCATGCTAAACAGATATCTCTTTTTCGAAATAAATTTTATAGAAACAAATTAAATGATTTCTCAATACCGTTGGTATGTATTATAACTGCCTTGCCCTGTTTTTATTATTCAATTGATCCGTTTTCGAACCTAGATCTAGGTGAATTCTGTGTAGTCGCAATGATTATCATTGCGCCCTTGGCGGAGCGGGAACGAATTGTGTTTTCCACTCCAAAGGGTAAAGAGATTTGGCCGCGTTCCACGTCGAACGACATTCGGCGGCGCTCTCCACGGGAGAGACATGTTTTGTCTGCTCAGACGGATTAATCACGAGACGCACTCGGAAGTGCGCAGGAGTGTGCGTTGTTGCCTCATTTGCCCTTTCTCAGAAAACAAGAGGCGTGTGATGAAACCGAAACCGAACGGTTTGAGCAAAATTTTCGAAATTTAATTTAAATAATGAAAATATTTACGGGTCTTTTATAAATAAGAAATAGATTGTTACGAAATCTTCTACGCAACTTTTCTTCATACTTGAGTAATGGAGAAAGAACATTTCAGATATTTATAACATGAATAAGAATACTGTTATCACAAGTCAAATCAGCTGTCTTATGCAAGGAAAAAAATATTTAACATTAGCTCTGCGTGATTTTAATATTGTCAACGTGCAATAAATACTTTTTAATAAACTACTTGAATATAAACTTCTCTAATGTGGAAAAATTCTTTGGCAATTTTTTTTCTTGAATTCTTTCATTATTTTTAAATACAATGAGAATAGAATTTATAACAAAAAAAGATTTTGAGAAGCCGAACGAAGTTAATTTTTTTTCCCTCAATAAGTTACCAATAATATTTAAAGAAACATTTTTAAAAAATGAAATAAACATTGCAAATAGCAATTCAAAGGACAGTAAATAATATAATCTAAAATATATATATATATATATATATATATATATATATATATATATATATATATTTATTTGTTCAACAGGAATGGTAGCACTAAACTGAAATTAATATTTTTTATGTATGT
Organism: Argiope bruennichi; assembly: GCF_947563725.1. Taxonomy (NCBI): domain Eukaryota; kingdom Metazoa; phylum Arthropoda; class Arachnida; order Araneae; family Araneidae; genus Argiope; species Argiope bruennichi. The sequence continues at coordinate 6,995,894 of NC_079160.1, forward strand.
AAATCTAGTTTGGAATTGACAAAAAATAGCCATTGAATGCCTCGTGGCGAAATTTTCTCTCAAACCTACTTTGTCTTTTGCAGTATTAGCAAAATGTAAAGAAAATCTCTTGAGTAGTCTGAATTCCTACTGTGCTCAAACTATTTTTGAATTTCTCTTTTATTTATATAGACAAACCGGTACATTAAATGCGACTCAGGATGAACATTTTTTCTAGTTTAATTAATTAATAAGTTTATAACAACGAAACAGGTTACAGCTCTCTTAGTGGCGAAATAGGGAAGTTAAAAAAATGGCTCAAAAAATAAAGAAAATCGGCAAAAAAAGCCAGTTGGGAAAATGTACTATAATAAAAACAAACGAAAAAAAAAACTACCTTGGAGCTATTTATAAAGTTGGCTGGAATATTTGCGATTAAAATTATGTACTTTCCTTGATTCGGAAAAGAGTTAGCCTGAAATTGAAAAATTCATGCTGCGGTATTATCATATAGCTTATCCGAATTAAACAACGGAGAAATGAAATTTGCGTAATGAAGAGAATAAACACAACAAAAATAATAATTATAATAATATACAGTGGTGGCCAAAATTGAGGACACTTTTGAAAATCGTTATGTTTTTTAAGTTTGTATGCTTATAAAATTCTGTTATTCTTATTTTAATCTGAATAGCAAACACAGTGATGAAGTGGATTGTAATTTCTAACTTTTCTGACAAGTCACTGTTCTTGTTCTGGGAACCAATCAAATGATAATAACTGCTAACCTAAGCTGACATCATGTTTACAGTTGGAACAAGTCATTATTGAGCTTTTTTTTATAAAAGAAAAATTGGTTTTTTATGTAATAAAATTGCAAGTCAGAAATTTTGTTAAACTTTTTAATATATAGTAGGAATTTTTGTAAATATTTCTAATATTTAGTCAAGAAGCAATGAAATCAAATAAAAGAATAAATTGGAGACCTAGAAAGAGAACCCAAGATTATTTTGTTACATGAATGTGGTCCTTCCTATGCTGAAATTGCAAGACAGGTGGGTGGTTCAGTGACTACATCTGGAGTCCGAAAATTTTGTTTACGATATCAGAAGACAATTTCAATAAAAAAATAAAGCAGGAAATGGCTGAAAAAGGTGCACCATATCTGTTAATGATAGAAGAATAAAGGGACTATGTCTCCAAGATAGAAGAATGGCATCATCAGCGCCATCAGAAGTCAATTGAATGATGCTGGTATCTATGTCAGTTGAAGAACAATCACGAGAAGATTATTAGATGTTGGACTAAGAGGTAGAATTCAACAAAAAAATCCTTATCTCAATTTACAGCAGCGTATAAAAAGACTACAGTGGGCAAGGGAAGGCATTAATTGGACATATGATCAGTAAGCACAAGTTATTCGGAGTGATGAAACACAGTTATTGTTATTCGGGAGTGATGGCGAAAATATATAAGGCATAGAATAGGCGAAGAGCTACTTTCTGACTGTATTCAGGCAACTAGGAAGAACTCAGTTAGTGTTATGATTTGGTCATGCATGTCAGCAGACGGTGTTGGTCTCCTTGATGTTATCGATGAGACATTAAATGCTTGAAAATACGTTGACACTATTCTGGAGCCAAAATGTACATCTTCCATCAGTGATCCTTTTCCCAACAACACATCATTTATTTCCCAGTAGGATTCAGCTTCTTGCCACACAGCAAAAATATCAAAAGAGTGGTTTAGTACAAAGAACAATGAATTGGAAGGAAAAGCCAGGAAAAAGCCCTGGCCACAAAATTATTGAGAACTTATGGCACCACTTGAAAACTCTTGCACATATGAAGCTTTCATCAAATAAAAGAGAAATAATTTTTCCTGGAAACATGCAATAACGGAAGAAGAGTTTAAAACTCTCGTCAGCTCAATGAAACATCAGTTTGAATCTGTAATAAAAAGTAAAGGCTGCCCTACTAAGCTACTACCTGACAACTCACTGCTGTCATCAACATCTAATGTATCTCAATAAATATTGCCACTTAACTTTTTTTGTATTGCAAGTATTTAAATTTTTTGTATTGCAAATAAATAATATTTCAAATTAAAAAATATTGAATTTATTATTAAATTCTCTTTAAAATGATATATAAGAGTTTGCTTTTTGTGAAACGTTGCATTTTCTATAGGGATACAAAGTTAGAAAACATAACGATTTTCAAAAGTGTCCACAATTTTGGCCATCACTGCAAATCTGAGGATCCGAATACAAACTTTCCGTGAAATGATCAAAATACCAGATTAAAACCTAACAGCCGTGAAAAATGTCTCAAAGTTTGAACATTTTATCGTAATATTATGATCACGGGGAGACATTAAAAGCAAAAGAGCAAATGCGTTATTCAGTGCAGTACATAGGGGGAAAAAATGATTAGAAAAAAAAAAGTATTGGTAAACAAAAAAACAAGGCAAATGTGTTCAAAACGGCAACCATCGGTTATCGATGTACATTTTGTTTACGTTTTTCGTTCATAATTTTCATAAGTTCGTTTCGTTCATAATTTTCGTTCATAAAGTTCATAATTTTAATCGCAAACATCTCTGCCAATTTTAGACATAATTCCATGGAACTCTCTTCTGTGTTTTTATTATGGTATAGCGTACATTATTTAAATTGGACATTTAAGTCGATCTGTTATTTATTTTTTAGTTATCTTTTGCATCTCTTAATCTGTCTCAATTCATTCAATTCAGCATAGTCACTTTACTGTAGGAACACGTTTCTTTTCGAATTCCCGGCATCCTTCTTGGAAGGGAATTTAAAACGATTATAAACTACGGAATCCTTACTTTTTCAGAGAATGGGGAGGACGAGGCATAATGCATGTGAAGTAGAAACTGACATTGTTAGCTTATTTTTCCCAAATTATCTTCATGCTAGTGTGCGAACAATCAGTCCATTCCAAACCGAAAGTGTAAAGATTATTTCAAATTTTATGTATGCACGTACATAAAATATTCGTTTAGTCTATGGATTGATGCATCAGCGACATGAACAACTACATGCTTAACATCCAGAATTTCACAGTATTGCCACATCTTAGATAAACTCAAATTCTTCTTTTCTGAGAAGTGGGATTTGATCAGACGAGTGTTCCTTTAATCTAGATAGAAGCATCCATTTTCAAAACAGTCACTTTTGGAAAGGAAAAAAAAGAAGCTATTCTTTGTATAAAGGAGCTCATCATCAGTGGCAATTTTCTATTAATGTGTGGCATAGAATTTTTATAAACTCTTCTCTTCGCTCCATTTTGTACAACGGTACGGTAAATGGTGGCTGATATATTTAATTAGTTTTGACTGGCATTATGTCTGAACTAAAAGATGAATTGCTTTTAACAGTATTTGTTCACGAATTTGAAAAGCATGTCTTTAAGTCACAAGGGTTGAATTCGACCACATATGAATAAGTATTGTCAAAAGAATAAATTCTTATATAGACATCGAAGGCGTTCATTTTTAACAAGTTTTTAAAGACTTCAATTAATCCAAAGATTTTTACAAGAATTATCCAAGGATTTTTTAAAATTTAATAAAGGATAATAAAAGCATTGACATTTTCTAATTCTGTCATTTTAATAATCTTTCAAAATATGCAAATTATTTTTGAAAATTATAACATAATTATCGTTCAGACACTGGTCAGAAACATGGAAAAATGGTCTAAGGCAATCAATTTGGCACTTAATATCTCAGCAAGATATAAAGAAAGAAGCACAAACTTTTGCGTCCTTATAAACGAGTGCAAGAAAAGTATATTATTCATTGATGCGTTTTCGCAATGGGGGCTGTATAAAAATTTAATTTTTTCTTTCCAATTTTTAACCCTTAAATTTTTACCCTCTTCAGGAACCAAAGTATTTTTATACAATAAAGAAAACTTAGAAATCAAAGTATTTCCATACAATAAAGAAAACTAAAGAATCTGTCTCCTAGCACCAAGCACTGAAACTATTTTCTCTCTTTTTTCATATAAAAACTTACATCCTAAAACGTGATTTCTTCTCTTTTCACTCATTGAGAGAATTCTCAAAAACAGACTTTCACTCGACATTGTCAATGAAAAAAAAAAAAAAAAAAAACCTACTACAAATTCTCTCCCTACCCAAACGTATTGATTTAGAAATTTTTATTGTATTGATTTCGGAAATTTGTACTTCATTTTAAAACTCATAGAATTAAGATTTGTCATTAATGGTCGCCTATCCGTAGTTTTCGAGGGATGTCGAAAGATAAAACAACGATCATAATAACGATCATTTCAGATAAGATCCATTTTAAACAACCCCCAGCTTCAACAAATGAACCGATTTCGTCATTTTTTGTACATAACAATCGATCAAAAGCCTCTATGTTTATTGCATTAGATTTTTTTTTTTCATTTTTTATGTGATTAGATGTCGTTCTTTAAATAGGATGGCCGGTCTTCTAAGGTAGCTAGAATGAGATTATTTTCATGCTTGGAAGTAATTAAAAAAAAAATCTCTTGTCAGATCCCAAATGACTGAAATTTCCTATGTATCCGTTTTATAATAGCTAGGCATTCTTGAATTAGGTAATCAAATAAGTTACATTAATCACAGTTATTGTTACAGTTGGAAGAAATTTTTGTATATTGACTTGCAAAATGCTGTTCAACAAATATTCTGTTTTTAAATTTATTTGTGGTGTTGTAAACTTTCATTGATTTGCTATTTCCGTCTCTTTAAATCATTTGAAAATTTAATCCACAAGAAAATGTAATCCTTTAATTTTGACCTTGTCATATAATTTTTGAAAGCACAGCTGCTAATCCCTATTGAGAGAGGATTCTTAAACATTTCTAATTATTTGCATTGCATGTCATTTCTCTTAATTTTCGGTAAAGTCAACATCTCATCGCTTTCAAAAATAAAATGAAACAACATACTCATATATTGGAAGGCAAAGCATTAAGACCTTCTCTTATGTCGCCTGATTTATGGCCTAATGAAGATTCGTTGGCGAATTTTGTGCTTTGTGGTATAATGAGTGCGTTTGGGATGCTTTGTTTTCGTTCCGATTCAAACCAAATTTTTATTTAGATTTGCTTACTCATATATTTAACTTATCATGCTCATCATGCTTACTCATATATTTGCTTACTCATTTAATTCATATATTAACACTTTTGCTTTCTCATTTAATTCATATATTAACACTTTTGCTTACTCATTTAACTCGTATATTAACACTTTTGCTTACTCATATATTTAACTTTATAACTACCCAGTTGCAACCAAGTCAAGGTATGGTTAAAGCCAGAATTTGATGTGATATCTTTCAGGCATCGCTTATTGATTTAAAAAAAAAAAATACTATAAAACTTTCGTGAAGCAGTCTTTGTCTTATTCTTGAAAGTATGATTCACATTTCAAATTAATAAAAAAAAATCTAGTAAACCAAGCTTGGCTCGGCAATTTCTTTTCTTTTTTCTTTTACAAAATTGTTTTTTTTTTTAAATCCATTTTACAGAATTGTTATTTATTGTTTCGCAGAAAATATTTAGATAGGAATTACATACTGATTACAAATGAATATTTTTCAATCTTACTTACATATGGACTGGTCATTTAAATAAATAAAAAAAAAATCATGAATGCACCTAGTTTAACATGCTTTTCGAAACAATTTGCTATATTATAGTATTCATTTTACAGTTCGTCTAACATTATTTATATTTTTAAACTTACACTCAGTTTTGCCGTGATTAAATCGGGTCTGAGGTGATGCTATATGACATCGTCAGCATGAAGGCAGATAGAAAAAGGCTCTAATAATTAGTTATTAATTTTTTTTTTATCTAAGATCGCGTTTTTTCTAGAAAGAAACTAGATAGATAAACTTAAAAAGAAAAAATACTAAATATAAATACATAAGTAAAAAAATAAAGAAAAAGACTGAAGACCAGCAACACATGCTTCATGCAACACATGAAGTTGAATAAACGTATTCTATAGTTAGTTGTAGAATAATATAAACAAATTTTGTGTGTAAAATCATGTTTTTTCCGGAAAGACACTTGTATAGATTAACTTCAAAGAGGAAACCTTATTGAAATATCAAATTTCATCCAAATTGTTTGAGCCGCTTCCGAGATACACGGAGTAAATAAATTTATATATATGCAAGAATTGCTCATTTAAAATTATAAGATAAGGAGAAAGTAAAAAAGATTAAAGTTACGAGCATTTAATTGCATCAGATTAAAATTAAGAAAATGTATACTTTGATTCCGAAAACCTAAAATAGCTTCTGTATTATAACCTGATTCTGACAAGTCAGTGAGTGCAGTGTCATGTAAGAACTGCGTATATCAGACGAATCTATTAAATTATGCTGAGGTCGCGGTGGCCTGGTGGTAATATCTTGGCTTCGGAACCGGAGGACTTCAAGCTCGAAACAATATTTTACCGAAGAACCGCCGTATAAGCGGGTCTGGTGCACCTTAAACCCGTCGGGGCCAAACGTCTTCCCGCCGTTGTGGTGTGGAAGTACGGAGAGGCAGTGCTAGCTCAAGCATAGCTCTCGTCATCTTACCGCGGTTCAAAATTACGTGGTTCGTCCCAAAATAGCCCTAGTGTAAAAGGGACGTTAGTAAAATGAGTTAGAATATGACGTGAATTAAAGTTTGCCATGTGTGGCAGAAATTCGATCTCCTAACATTAAATTCCGTACCAATGATCTCGAGATAAAAAAAAAATGTCCCGCAATTGTATTTATTACATTCTTATTAATTTCCCCCTACCCGCTCTCCGTTTCATATCTTTATCCCTAAATGCAAATGCCCTCACCCCTCTGAGGTATAATTTTGACTCCGCCAATTCGCTAGAGCCAAAAAGTTTTCGAATATGTTGATTCGAATATGTCCAAAAAGTTTTCGAATATGTTGATTCGAATATGTCCAAAAAGTTTTCGAATATGTTGATTCGAATATGTCCAAAAAGTTTTCAATATTTTGATTTCATTCGTAAGCGAGAAACTTATCGGATGATTTGCTATTCTTTTTCACTGACGGCCACAAAAAAAAAAAAAAAAAAAAAAAAAAAAACTCCAGATATTTCAGTTTAATATCCTTTTCAGAGAGAAAGGTTAACTTCACGCGCATGTTTCAACCAGTCAATGTGTTTGTGTCCCGTCCTTTTTGGGCAGTGTTTGAAGAACGAAAAACGAAGCGAGAACCTTGACGATAACATTACAGAATAACTTTCTGCCCAAAAATTAATTGCTAAAAAAAGCTATTAAATGAACATTTATATGTTGATGATTGAGTTCTATATTTGTATACCCATAGAATTAAGAAGCGATCGATTTCAGCATACGGCTTAAACAATGACATATTTATTCGCTGACGTTAAAATTCCATTTTTCACCAAAAATCACATTTTTTAATTGCTGTATTTATTTTATTTGACAGCCACTCCGTTTACATTCTCAACACCATTTTCATCGCATGACGACTAGAAATGAAATTAAAATATTAAAATAGAAACTAAGCAACAAAAGGGGAGCTGCAAACAATATCATTATTTTAGATTGTTTAAAAAAATAATGAATTTTTCTATTTTATTTCCTTTATCATATACTAATCTCAACTATTAATAAAAGATTAATGTACACGTATCGGTATGTGTGCTGGCTTCTATAGGCCAAACCATTTCAGCTACAGAACCGAATTAGGCACAAAGGGTAAAAATGTACATATCGATCCATTTTTAAAATTTTAATTCATTAAAAATTAAGCTAAATTTGTGGGTGGATGGGGTGGGGGGTCCGCGATAACTTTCTAAATTATTATTGAACAAGAATGAATTTTATACTATTTCAACATTTTAAAGAATGGGAATTTTTTTAATGATCCCAAATTTAATAGTCATATGAATTTTTCTTGAAGTTAGGAAATTTTATAAAAGATTTTTTTTTTCTATTTTCCAATAATATATTATATTGTTTCCCAGAATTTCAAATCATTTTCAACGCTTCATCAAATACTTAATCACGTAAATTTGTCCCATTGTTGAAAACTTTAAAAAAAAAAATCTGTTTAGTATCTTTGTAGTTCATAAGGCAAATAAAATGGTGAAGTTCGAATATCGTAAAATTTAGCAGATAAATGAATTAGATATTTACATTTTTTTTAGTGCTGCGAGGTCGTGGGACTAAAAAAGATCCTTGCGCACAATAAACAGGACTCCAGTAAGATAATTAAAATGCCGTGGCTTTAAAGCCTGACAACTTGACGGAGTCATTGATGTGATTTACCTGAAATCAAAAACTACCAATAATTCCGGCGAACCATCTGGTCGCCTGAGCAGACTAGTTTAAAAAAAAATTCAGATTAAATTCGTTATTTTTGATGACATTGTTGCAAATTTGAATGGTTCTGAACTGCTAAAGAATCTTAATTTTAGGACGATAATTGAAATTGTAATTTCTGATAATAAAAGCATGAAAAGATTTAAATGGTACTTCTGATTTCTCAAGTGACCAGGTGGATGGTTGAGATTATTGGTTATATTTAATTTCAGTTAAATCTTTTAGATATAACGTCACGACTAGGATTCTTTCGAATTGTCAGGTATTAAAGCCTTGCTATTTTAACTGTCTTTCAGATATTCTGTTTATTGTGTATATGAACCTTTCTAAGGGAGGCCATGGCATCATAACGATATTAAAAAGGTTAATGTCAGATTCATTTATTTTCTATCACTGTACTGTAGCCTCACCTTTTTTTATTCGTCTTATTAGCTACACATATATCAAACCGTATCCTACTTCTTTAACTTTCAGCAATGGAGGAAATCTTTGCAATTGTTGAAAAAAAAAAAAAAAAAAAAAAAACACTATTTTTTCAAAAATTACCAAAATTTAGAAAAAGTATGCATGATTATTAAATTGTCATCATGAAAAAAAAATATTTTTATAATTTTGAAGTGGAGTAAAATTTACTTTTATGCAATAATATTTTGGAAGTTGTAGCTAAATTCAGCTTAATTTTTAATTAATTAAAATTCTAATGGAAACTTCAAAAAAAATATCTCCGAGGCATATATTTTCACCCTCCGAGGTATATATGTATCAAATCTGATTGCCATAGGTCAGACTGTCTGACTTGCAGAGAACCAACACACAGACATATTCACCTTTATTATTAATTGTGCTTAAAGATTTCATAAAACACAACTATGAATCAAAACTATGACAAATTTCCAACTAGGCAGCAAGTTAGGCTTAGCGTCTGGGAGAGTAGTGCAAGTAGGTAAATTAAAAAGTGTTATTGGCCTGACTGACAAATAAATGGGCAAAAAAATTCAACTTGTATAATTTATAAAATATTAGCACCTTGTTAAGTATGATTGGTTAGGTATAATCTCTTTCATTATCATCACTTCATTATTAAAATATTTACAGACAGCGAGAATCTGCTTAAATAAAATTGTGTAGAGACGTGGATGCACTTAAAGTCATAAGTAATAACCATGAACTGACTACTCCGACCTACCCGTAGGCACACGGATAAAACTGAATGACCGGATCACCACGAAGCAACACTGGCGGGAACTGTGGTTGAGTCCTAAGGCCATCACCGCCCATGGCACAACCTTTCCCTAGAGAAGTACGTCCCGTCATCAATGGCAGGTTGCCAACCCCCACCTATTACCACCCACCCACCAGGACGGCGAGAACCATCCACCATACCGGAAGCTACTCATCCTCATTCTCGAGGTGCCCTCCACCCCAGTGGGATAGTCATAATTAATAAAAACATAAGCAATTTTATGAAGTTACTAAAAGAAAAAAATAGATCTATAATAAATTGTAATATGCTGATTAAATTAAAAATTTTGTACAATGTATAATTAATTTTTTTAAAAAGAGATAACACATATGTGCATTATTGAAGACTCAAATCCACCATTGATTTAAAAATACAAGGATGATGTCAATAAACAAAATAAGATTGTTATTTCGATTTGTCTATAAAAATTCATTAAAATTTCCTTTCAAATTTCAAAGAAGAGTCAAACAGTGTTTTACCATAAAACATGCTCGCTTGCCTTGCTTTGAGTCTCGAAATTTGAACACGTAAGCTATAGAAAATTAACATTTCTTAACACTACTTTTCTAATAAAATCTAGGGATCAACAGATCATTACAAATTTCTTAGAAGCCTGGCGCTGAGGATTTTTACTTTCTGGTACGCGAAAGGAAAGTATTGCGGTCTTCAAAAAATTCTTCGAGATTTGCATCACATTTTGATCCACTCTGTATTTGAAAAGCACAAGGCTGTGGGCATGGCGAGATGGAATGCATGAAACTGAGGTTGAAGTGTTTATATAAAAACTGTAAATTTCTATCAAATTTTTAACAAAATCCATCAACTTGAATTCTATTCCCTCCTCACCCGTGAGTATGTAAAAATGAAAATTCCTAAAAGCATCTAGCTAATAAATATCTGAAATTTGTTATTCATTATTTTATCACCAGATTCTTTCATTTGAATAAAACGCTTGTAATTTCCATAAGGTACATGTTATACAAAAGGGTTTTTCTAGTAAAAATTCCAGATTGTGATATCCACGTTATTTTACGAAAAATAAAATTTATACAGAGGCAGATCTTTCTGTTAGAATTCGCAAGGCGAGAAAATTACTATTCTAATAGTGCTGTTTAAAGATTTTATATAATTTTTGCAATGGCATTATTCAGAAGTGACGAAAGCGTATTCTTCCGATATCCCAAATTATACACTTATACGCTCTCAAATGTTGCTTTAAAAAATTTATTTTTTTCCCCAAGAAGCGGTTATTATAATAACTTTACTTCCCCAAAAACTTAACATATAAAAAAATTTTTAAATTGTAAAACACTTTAGGATAGGTTATTTTTCGGGAAGATAGTGGAAAAAAACTTAGTCATATTCCGATTAATCAGTTCTTAGGAATAATGTAGGATGAAATTTTTGCAAAATATTGACTCCTATATGACACATACTTAAATGGAATTGCAAAAATTTTGCTCTAATTAAAAAAAAAAAAAGTCCCTTCCCCCATATGTATGAAACGTAAAGTAGTTTCAGTAGTGTAAAGTCATTAAAAAAAAATGTCATAAAATATATAGATTTTGTCAATGATAAAAGAATGTACAAACGGAGAAAATAGACGTTATGCAGTAATAATATAGGAATTGCGTTCAAATTAAATAACTAATATAAGAAAATAAAAATTAAGGTGAAGTTAAACCATAAAGGAGTTCGATCGTAGTTCATCCTTTTTCTTGTCATTATTAAAGTTTACATAAGTACAGCTCAAAATAATTCAAAGCCTGTGGCTCTACAGTGACAGAATCCGCCGCTTATGACTAAAATTGAGTAAGTTATGAAAGTTTGAATATTGCTATGTTACAAAAACACAAGATTTTAGACCTTTTCATTACCTGTCTCAAAACACATACGCCAACCAAAACCTGGCGTTTTTCCAAGACTGATTATTTATTACGAAATTGTTGATAGTCCAAAAATAATGATATTCAGAAATCAAACAAGTATAGTTGGGAAAAAAAAGAAGACGTTTTTATTATTTAAAAGTTGAAACGTCAAGAATATTTCACGGAATATAATTCCTCGGAACCAAAGTTTGTAAAAATTTAGATTTCTGATTTTTTTATAGGTACATTTATCGACTGAAACAAAATATTATTTACATCTATTGTAAAAATTTAGATTTATAAGTTTTTTAGAGGTACATTTATCAACTGAAACAAAATATTATTCACATCTTTTGAAATTATTATTAAATCTTTTTGAAAGTAAAGCTAAAAACTGGATTTTATAATTAATTAAGGAATTTTTATTGAAATAATTCTTTGAGACGATGAATAAATTAATTATAAAAAATAGTCTTTAATACGTCTAAGACTTCATAGCTGCATGATCCTCTTTTCTGTACTCATATATATATTTTTTTAAATAGTTTGGTTCAGCAAAAAAGTTTTTCTATGAATTGCAGTTTAATATCTTCCATCTCAGTTTAAAACTCAAATTTTAGGAGAGCAGACAGAAAATTAGAGATATACGTAATATTATGAACAGAATATCGTAGGAGAAGATTCCAATAATATTATGAGCTATATGATATCAAAATTTGAAGCTTAAAAACATTTTACTGGAGTAGGTATTCAGAGACTAAATTGCATAAAATATTGAATGGAAATTTTAGTAAGCATTAATCTCAGTGAAACAGCTGGTCGTCAAAAGCGGCCAGTTATAAAAATAAATCTTTGAAAAGTTAGGACGTGAGCATGCGCATTTATGCAATCGGTACTGCTAACCGAAACCAATTTCTGCATTATAACATCAAAAAAATTTTCAAAAATAAAAATCAAAGGAAATATACAATTTAACTTTCTAGATATGAATTTTATAATAGATTTTAACTAGCACTTGTGCCAATCAGTATTCACCTCTTATTAATGTTATCTTTTTACCAACTTAATTGCAACTAGTTCTTAGAATGATGTCATAAACATTAATACTTTAAATAATATTTGTAAATTGTTCAAAACAATCCCTGGGGATACTATAAATCATATTTCGAAAAATATTAATTAATATTCAAATTTCAAAACAGGAAGTTTCTGTTTAATTTTGGTTCTAAAATTTCCAAACTTCTGATTTTATGAGTGGCCTCGTTCATTAATGTTGTTGTTTAGAATATGGCTGGTGAGTTCTTATCAGTTATCTACGATAAAGTTTATTGAAACGATGAAAATTAAGAAAAAAATTTAGATTTTTATTTATTTAGATGAATTCTAAATTTTCATATTTGCTTCCAGATATTTTCCAAGTTGAAATAGACTCCATTAAAAATGAAGAAACAGAAAATGGTAAGCATTGGTGAATGAACTTCACCTTTTGTTATCTACTTTGTTCATGGAACTCATGCTGTTCTTGGAGCGTAATTTCCTTTTCAGGGGGTGGATTACTTTACTTCAACTGTAGATTACGAAAATGTTGCAAAAGTAAATTTGTTAAAGTATCAGAGAATGTTCATCTTTAAATGTGAATAATTTTTGTATTAATGTCATCAATTAAATTTGTAATATTTCCTAACTTCGCAAAATATTAATTTTTTTTTTCATTTTTCAAAACACCATTTTGTGGATTAGTTTATCAATAATGAAAAATTAATTATATTTTATTTCTGCCAAATACTTGTTATAATTGGTAACATTTTCGAAAAATAGTAGTCAATGTTTTTTCTATGTTTTTTTTTTATTAAATAAGGAATGACATTTTTTTTATATTACTCCATTAATTTTTTATTGCTGTATTTTTTAAAGCTCCCTTTCCTCAGTAGAAATATGTATGATTAAAATATATTAGTCTGTAAAATAGTCTCTACTAAAATCTGTACTTTCACACATAAACATTTTCTTCTAATATGGAAGAATGTCAGTAAATTTTTAAATCGTCATTCTATGATTCTTTTTTAAGTTTGTGGAAAATATTTAACTTAAAATTAGTTTAATTATTTATTTCATATTTTAATAATGAATTATCTCTTTATTTAATTATTAACCATTTTATTTCTTTCTTTAATTATTTTCTCTATAATTTAGAGAAAATTCAGTATTTTTTTTAAATATATTTAGGCCGTTAGATGTTATTCTATAATGATTATTAGATGTAAATCAATAACAAAAATGTTTCAATTTTTCATTTAACAGATAATGCAGAAGAAAATATTTGGCACAAAACATTTTTTCTTTGGTATCTAAATTGGAGATATTGTTTATTTTAATCATTGTGAATTCATTAAAATTCTATGTTGTGAAATACATTTTTGATTTATATATAGTAAAATATCTGTAGAAAGCATTATTTTACCTCGAGAAATTATTTAAAACTTTTGAATAAGCCATTGAGATATTGATAAAATGTTTTGTAGTTTGAAATGTTTTTTATTGTAATTACTGAAATAATATATTCTATTAATTTATCAAATCATGAAAATAACTTTATTATTTCTTGTATATTCAGTATCTATTCAGGCAGAAGATTTAAGAATTTTTATTCTAAACAGAATATTAAATCTTTTGCCTGTGATTGATATTTAGAAAGAAAATTTTTTACTTTGATTTATATTGAAAATATTGCAAATTATTGGAAAATCTAATATTTTGTAGTTTTATTTTAGAATGTTTCTTTTTCGAATAAATGAAAAGAAAAAATATGATACAACCACTAATCTGTAAATATGTGAAATTGTTAAATATGAGCTGTATACTTTATTTCATATTTACCGATTTTTCTTTTGTTTAGAAAAATCTGGCAGAGATTGGTAAAAAAATCTGTGTCATGTTTTACCATTTTTTGTATTTTGTAAGGATTCTATACAATTATTTTCTTTTCCATCTGTAGACAAATTCCTGCAGATGAATAAAAGGTCCATTGGTAGATATATACCTAGAGATGAAACTACAGAATCAGAATGTGCAAGTGGTGATGCAGATGAAGAAAAAAGGAATTCAATGAGTAATGAGATTGAGATTGACTTTGAAAACTTTTTCTTAGATGAATTGGAAGAGTTAGCTAATAGTGACTATATACACAATAGGTAAAATATCTGTTCAATTTTAAATTTTTATCTTCATACATTTTTGTATGACTGTTTGAGGGTTCTGTATGACTGTTTGAGTGATGAATTATCTTTAAAATCTTATTCACCTGTGTTTATTTATTGCCTTAATTTAATGTTCTTCATTTAGCCGGAAAGATTTCATGAAGTATAATTAACAATTTAGTTTCTCTTTATCCATATTTAATGTTTAATTTTCATTCATTTTTTAATTAAAATTCAATTTATTAGAGAATTTAATCCAAATTTTTCGTATTAATATTGGCCCAGAACAGAAGCTTTTTTATTTTTATAATAAAACTCTGTATTTATATATATATATAGTTTATTTTTTTGTGGTAGAATTAAATGATTGAAAAGAAATAATAGTAACTTTTAAGAAGGTAGCATCATTTTCTTAAACTGTTTTCAGTTAACGTAATTTAAATTGTATTGTAGTGAGTGAAATAAGTATTATTAATCTTTTATTTATTAAAGTTGTTTTATTAGTTTGACTATATTTCCAGAAATGGAAATTTATACATAATTTTATGAAATAAAATTTTGATATTCAGTTCGATAAATCAAGAAGAATATACATATACATGATGCGTTTTAGGAATTGGGAAATTAATTACCTGTGTTTTAAATTTCATGCTTGAATAAATATAATGTTAAGTTCTTTTCAGTAAAGTTCTTACTCATGGTAGGTATTATTTTTCTTTGTGATGAAATAATTTTTATTTTGATAAAAAGTTTTAATAACTCTTTGACTGCTGACAAAACTTAAGCAATTGGTTTTTCTCAGTGCTATACTTAAAAATGCAGATTTTTATCATTTTTAAAGTAATATTCTTTCTGCCTGTTTAAAGAGATTGGTATTTCGCAGACAGTCGCCTGTATAAAATCAGATAAATGCATTCTTAAATAGTGGATGTTCATTTGTCAAAAGAAGGTAGATTATTAATAATTAGTTGATATAAAAATAGTTTTATTTATTTAAAATATATTAATATTTTGCACCTTATTCTGTTTTCTATAATTCTCTTTTCTACTAGTGAATTTTTTTTATGAGATTAAAAATCAGCTGTTTATTTCTTCTGTTTGTGTTATAAGTTTACGATTGTCAACAGATTTCAGAACAATTGCACTTCACAATTATGCTACATTTTTAAGTATTAAAAACTTGACATAAATAATTAAATCTTAACGATAAGATCTCTTAAAAATTTTATAGTAAATAAAACAGTTCAAACTGTTTAGTATTCTTTTCTGTTTTATTATGATTTTGTATTCCTTCACTGTTTTTATTTAAACTAAAAAACTGATTTAATTCATTTGTAATGTTACAGTTAGATTTCGTCAGAAGAGTTATCCACTAAAATAAATTAATAATTTTTTTTATGATTAAGAGTCGTATGATTTTGTTCATATATTTTTATATGAATTAATAATGTTGATTATTACCATGATATTCCAGTAATGATGATTATTTCCAGTAATATATTTTGCATTCATCTTCAAGCAAATGCATTTCTTTTTAATGTAGCATTTCTTTAAAAAAAATTTGGGGGGGGGAATTTTTCTAAGGCTTACACTTTTAACTTCTCGCACTGCCATGAGTGATCTAGAAGAAAAGAATTAGATTAAAATGATCTAAAAGGATTTCACTAAAAATTTGATGTTTTTTTTTAAATAAAAAAGGATAATTTATTTTGTACATGCGTTAGTATTTCAAGTTAGTTTTATGTTATGGCAGAATGAGTGACATGGATTAAAAAATATAGAGAAACTTATGCGATTATTCTTAATAAAAATTGCATAGCACGAAAAAATATTCAGGTGATTTCAAGAGCATCTTTCTTTCTTTTATCATATTAGAAAAGGGAATAAAATAATTATTATCTATTTACAGTTAAAGTAACTTCACATGTATGTGAATCTTTCAAATATCAGTAAATATATTGAATAATTTTGATGTAGAACAAGAACAGTGACTCTACTGGTGATTGAGGTAAACTGCTGATATTATCTTCGAATTGCTTCTAAAGAAAGGACTAAAATTTTATTCTTCTTAATATCCCTACAATGAGATTGTTAAGCATTTCTCTATTTCTAAGTTTTTGAAATTGAGCTTTCTTTTGTCTGAAAGGTAATTTCTAATTTAGTTCTGAAATAAATTTGTTCAACAATAATATATGTTTGTAATGTGATTTTGCTATTTCCTGCTAAATTCTGTGTAGCTGAAACAAAGTTGAAACAAAATTAATATTAGTATGTAGCTGAAACAAAATTAGTATTTCAAAAGTTTGCTTATATCTTTTACTCATATATGATTTGAGAAATCCCATAATCTCTTCGTAAAATGAATTTTTTCATTGTTCACTTCTGTAACTCCATAACTTCTTCAAACGTGCATGCATATATGCATGCATTCACACATAGGATGATTAAAAAAAAAAAGAAAAAAAAAAAAAAAGAACAAGCTTTTATTTCCTTAATTGTTACAATTAGACATTATTTTTGGTTATAGAGTTTCATCAAATAAAGTACCCTAATGTTCAAAAATACATTTGCTTCTGTAGAAATTAATTATTAAAATGAAATCTCTTTGCGGTTCAAACAGTAAAAAAATATCATTTTTTTTTTATTTTTTTACACTCATCTATAAGGACACAAAGTTTCATGCCTCTGTAAAATTTGCTTGAATGAAGTATGCATATCACTAAAGATTATGAAAAAAGTAGAATTAGAAAATAGATATTTATTACCCATTCTTAAATTTTTCAAAGAATGGTCAGATAATACATTAATAGAAGTACTTAAAAATATGCTCAAATGAATTCTTTTTGTGCAAAGTTCCATTCTTTTAACAGTACATTTGTATATGCCATCAAGTTCTCTTTAATTTCATGACATAAAGACAGGCTCTTTAAATTCGTCGCCAAAAACCTATAGAACAAGTATTGCTAAAAGCAGTTCATCTTTTAGTTCAGACAATGTCAGACAAAACTAAATAAATATTTGTCGCTATTCAGCATGCAGTTATACAAAATGGAACCAGCCAAAGAATTTCTAAAAATGCTTCATTTATTATAATGTACCACTCACAAATTTATAAATAAATTATTATTAATAATAAACCTTTAATATACTGAATGGATTTTTACTATTCCCAAAGTGATAGATTAATATTTCTATCTTGATTTAAAGAACATTCGCCTATCCAAATTACATTTATAAAAAAAAAAACGATTTTATCTAAAGTAGGATTAAACTGTACAATTTTGGACAGCAATCATAGATCCCAAGAATACTGTATGAATCCAGGTTATTACATCGAATATTTATACAACTATCATGAGGATAACTAGAAAATGTCAAAATATTTTCCACACCACATGTATAAAATGCTTCATTTTCCTTGTTCTTCTCTGAAAAGTTTAGACTCCTGTATATCGTAATCGCCAAACCATTCTGTGAAAACACTTCGTAGAAAAATGTTAGGAATTCAAAAAATTATATTAGTATTTTTCTGTAACAAGGCTGACATTACAGTCTGAATTAACAGAGTTTCAAATATTTCTTGTTACTGAAATATGCTATTCTTTCAGAAAGCACATAATTATGAAAAAAATTTATTTTCTTGTTAGGCGTCCCAGTGCTTTGCTGAAATATCTTAATATTCAGTTTCTTTTCCCATCTTTATAAAGTTAAAGTTAGAAGTCAACTAATTAAAATGTGCATGATTAGAAGATTTGCTTCAAATCATTATGATTATATGATGTAATACTAAAGAAATACATATGATACACAGATACATAAGAATTATTTATGATTGATGTATGGCAGCTTTTCCAAAATTAAGTAAATTTGCATTTCTGAAATAAATGTTGTCATCTGAACTTGTGGTAAGTCACATTAAATTTAAAAATGGGTACAAATTTGCAAATTTTATTGATAGAAATGTGAAGCTTTGTCTGTGCATAAATAAATGAAAGATAAATATTTTACTAACCCATACTTTTACATAATGGGGTATGCATAAGAATTTAATTTTTTTATTATCATCCCCCTCAGAAGCCAAAAGAGTTTCACACAATTGCCAACCTTATTTAATGAAACTTTGTAATAGGAGGTATATATCTAGGTTCAATATTTAGGAAAATAAAAGCTTGTTCTTCATTTTTGAGACATCCTGTATGTAATAATAATTTGCACTTTGTGGTGGCAATGCATGAATTCCCATGGGCTTTTGTATACATCTTTGTAAAATTTTCTTTTTAGTAACTGCTTCACTTATTGTTTGGGATTCACTAAATTAACTTGAATGGGAGGGGGCATCTTCCTACTTAACATGCAAAATTCGATTGGTTCTCTGATTCCATCAAAGTTCTTATGTATCTTGGTGTGAGGTGCTTGTTAGCAGCTTCCCATTGGTCTCCTGCGTTTACTGCATATCATCCAATGGACATTTTTACTGATCAAATCCATTGTGTAATTCTGTATTTTTACCCCCCCCCCCCCCCTCTTTCCTTCTAAGACAGACCTTTTCTAGATGATGATACTGCCCTACCTTGCACAAAATATATTCAGTTTTGGTTCCTTGAGTATGACTTATGAGTTCTAACATCTATCCTGAAAGGTAAGAAATAAGTAAGAAAAGAATTAATTGGTTCAGTTTTATCCCAGGTTTCTGCAATTCGTATCTTAAAATTTAGTCGTAACAGATGTCTGTGCATGCTATAGTGTAGTTTTGTTAGATTTGTCTTCTCAAGACGTATCTAGTAAGTTTCATTCTTGATTGTGTAACATATTTTTTAAACTGTTGAAATTCCACCCCCTCCGCCCCCCCCAAAAAAAATAAAAAAAAGAGATAAAGGTTATGTTAATCATATAGAAGAAACCAAACAGATTTGTATTTGCAATACTTGTTTGAAATTTAAAAAAGAAAAGAAGAAAAAAAAAATGAAGTCCTTTTCTGCCCAATTAAATTATCTCAAAAATGTTAAAAGTTTGTCAGATTCATAAGTGTGAAAATGGTTGCATCTGTTTCTTTCTTTTCTTTTTTAAATCTTCATGCTAACTGGAAAAGTTTTCCTCTCTACTTCGCCGCATCCTTAAATAATGCGATTTGCATTGTAAAGTTTCGTATTTGGGCCCTTTTACTTATGACACGTTGGGCTCGAAATGAACACAAATTTGCATTTGTTATCAAGACTACATACGGAATTTAATTTATCCATTTGCCACGTTTTAGTTATCTCTTTTCAAAACTTGCAAATAACTAAACACTTTGCTTGGCGAGATCCGAAATATGATATACCTCCAGAATTCTCTTCATAAAAATGATGCCAAATTTCACCAGTGTAACTTATAACTGCACATGCATGCGAATATGTTAACGGATGCTATTCAAAAGCTGCAATAAATTTACAATCCTAATGTTACTAAATTTCGCCTTAGGCTGTTGTATTTTCGAGTTGGTGTTACCGCAAAATAAAGTAATTAAAGAAAATCGTGTCGGCAAACGGATAGACGAAAGTAGATTTCTGTTGTCCGTAGATGTAAGGAAAATTAATCGTCTCTTCCTTTCCTTCTCTGATATCAGAAGAGTGGGTGAGAATGTAACTGATGGGAACTTTCCAGCGAAGTTAATTAACTGTTGGCAAGTGGAAAATTATTTTTCACTCCATAGTTTTTAAATAGCTGCAGCTGCCGAAAAAAATCTTTATAATGAGGTGTTAATTCGCTTAATTATATTTTCAGTTGTAAAATAAGTAGGTGTAAATGAACGTTTCAACTCCACCACCATCATTTGCATTCGTTTCCATTGAAGAGCCCATCACTGTTCGTGCGACACATCATTCACTAGTTAAAATCAATTAGAAACCTCTCTAGTGATCGTGTCTCTTGTACTAGATAAAATGGAACTAAACGATAAATAATTAAACGTTGAAAACAGATTCTTGATATACAGGTTATTACAGATGAAACCGGGAACGAACCTGAACTGGTTTTTCGAATCCAAGGAGACACACATTCATCAAAATCTCAAGATCGCGTTTTTTGACTTTTGCTTTTCGTTTAGAGAATGCAAATTAAAAATAGAATTCGCCTATTTCTCAATAATAATTTTTTGCGAGATTTAAATGAGTATGATACGGTTGCCTTTACGGTCTTTATGATAGAACCGTTTTACTGCCTTTAACTTTTAAGATTTATAAAAATAAATTTGATGCATAGAAATTTCGATACACTGAAATACAAATTGTAAAATGTTCATCATTTCCGTATTCAAAGTAATTATATATAGTTCATTTTTGTGAGTTAAATAAATTTAAACGTTTAAAAAATTTTAATTTTTTAAAACATACAGTTATATGTCATTTCCAAATTTGCATACAGTGTTTTAAAAAAGAATAAAATCTGATTGCCTATAAAAAACGGTGCTAGAAATTATTTTTCACTTTTATGTAGTTGCACTTTTCGGACACTTATTTCTTTTTTAAGGTCCTATTCATTATACGAAATCCGAAGTTGAAGTTAATGTAAAAATAAAAACCCTCTCCTGGTTTAGAAAGAAATCGCCGAGCGATGCTCTGAATAAATATATAATACATTGGCATTTTTTGTTTTTACTTTCACATATGCGAAGTATTCAAAGAGTAAACTATTGTAATCATTAAGAAGAAATTCTAACTCGACAATTTGATGCATTTTAATGTTTCAGGCTACCCCGAATTCGGAAAATACATTTTTGGAATTATGTCTGTCTGCCCATCTGTCTGTAAACACAATAATTCAAAATGTCTTTGATGCAGGCGAATGAAATTTGGTATATGGATTTTATATAAAATTTTTAGATTTCTTTCAAATTTTTAAGAAATTCCATTCAAAGGAAGCCTACCTGTCCAGATACAAACGAAATATAAGACTTTAAGAGCAGGATAAAAAAAATTTGGCACATGGATTTATCTTCTAAAATGTAGGTCCTTATTAAATTTGGAACCAATTCCTCTAAGAATTGACTATCTGATTTGCTATCGCTTGTACACGATAACTCAAAAATGCAATTACTTTAACAGATGGAATTTAATGTCTGCTCTTGTGTCTCTACAATTGCAGTTCTCTAAAAAATGTTGATTTTAATTTTTTTTAAAAATGTGGTCCAAAATATATATTCGGTTTTCTGGCACTTGTGTATTTACTCATGACAGCGAATCATACAGTGGTGGCCAAAAGTGTGGACATTTTTTGATAGTTTCATGTTTTTCAACTTTGCATGCTTGTACGATATATTAATTTTTACTTAAATACAAATGTTTATATATCAAATTGAAGGTAATTTAATGTAGAATTTAATAACAAACACAGTATTACAATATCTGTATTACAAAAAAAGTTACGCTCATTTTAGTAGAACAAACAAACACAAATCGTTTTGAATAATGATGTATTTTGTAATAAAAGCGTACTAGCCAATCACAAACACTGTTCTGAGGACCCATCAAATATCTGTAACTATAGTTTAGGTTATTTGGATGGTAAAAGAGTTATTGTGGAAATATTTTGCGGAATGATGCATACTAGTACAATTAAACAGAGTATTGCTGTTTTTGAATATTTTAAGTCCTTTATTTTAATTAAACTAATTTTAAATAATATCACCAACAAGAAGAACTGATTGGACATTTACAAAAAGAAGCCGAATTGCCATATTGAGAGAAAATGGCCTCTCTTATGCTGAAATTGCAAGTTAAGTTGGTGGTTAAGTGACTTGTTCTGGTGTACGAAAGTTCTGTTTACGTTATGAAAAAACGAAATCAGTGGAAAATAAGGCCAAATCAGGCTGAAAAAAAATGCACAAGTGCTACTGCCGATAGAAAAATTAAACGGCTATGCCTTCAAGATAGAAAAAAATTCATCAGATGCCATTAGATGTGAAATGAATGCAGCGGGTATTGTAGTAAGTTCAAGAACAATAAGAAGAAGGTTATCAGGATTTGGACAACAGGCTAGAATTCCAAGGAAAAACCATATTTAAATCAAAAGCAACGCGGAAAACGAGTTAAGTGGGCAAAAGAAGACATTAAATGGTCAGAAAATGAATGGAAGCAAGTAATCTGGAGCGATGAGACTAAAATATCGCTCTTTGGTAGTGATGGTAGAAAATACGTGAGACATAGAGTAGGTGAAACGCTTCATCCTGATTGCATTGAAGCAACTATAAAAACAACAATAAATGCCATGATTTGGGCATGTATGTCTGCAGATGGTGTGCGCCGAATTTGATGGCATCCTGAATGCCAAAAAATACATCGAAACTGTCCTGAAACCAAAATTGATACCTTCCATCAGGGATTTCTTCCCCAACAAAGCACCATTTGTTTTTCAGCAGGATTCAGCTCCATGCCACACAGCAAAAGTATGCCAAGCATGGTTTCAAAATAAAGTCATATATGTATTACCATGGCCAGGAAACAGCCCTGATCTCAATCCAATTGAAAATTTGTGGCGACGTTTGAAAATTCTTGTACGAAAAAATCGTCCATCCAATAAAAGACAATTTATTGAATCTGTAATTGATTCTTGGCACCATGTGATTACGAAAGATGAACTCCAAACACTCGTTCACTCGATGAAAAGACGTTATTTAGCTGTCTTAAAAAATAAGGGTTATCCTACTAAGTATTGATTGTGCAAGTATCACTTTAAAAAAATGCAAATCTAAAATAGACCTTGCTAAAATGAGCGTAATTTTTTTTTGTAATACAGATATTGTAATACTGTTTTTGTTATTAAATTTTACATTAAATTACCTTCAATTTGATATATAAACATTTGTATTTAAGTGAAAATTAATATATTCTACAAGCACGCAAAGTTGAAAAACATGAAACTTTCAAAAAATGTCCACACTTTTGGCCACCACTTATGTCCAAAAAAAAATTCGTCCGATAATTTTTTTGTAACCATCGTTTGCCAGAGGCATGGCGTTAATGCTCAAGTATCAGTTTTCTTTACTATATTACGAAGCCAGAACTTATATATGAATGACTGTGAAACTAAAATTATGAGCAATCTTGATGTTCACGACTTTTATTAATGCTCTAAATTTTATATTTTTGTTTTTTTTGGGGGGGAGGGGGACGTTTACACTTTTATTACTAGAGAGTCGGTGAGAAAGCTGAAAAGTGGTGAAAAAAAGTGATCATTCTGTCTGTTTTCATAAACAATCTTCAATAAATCTGTTGTAAGAAACGGTGATATTAAATTTCATTTGTTATACAGTCACCTTTTTTTTTTTGTTGAGAAATATATTCTTAATAAAGTCCTTTAATTTAGTATTTGAGACTTCGATTTTATATGCTTTATAACTCACTTTTGGTGGTTGGAGATTTGTGCTGAATGAAGAAACTCCTGTTTTAAATGAACGTTGTAGGACATGGAAGCTGACAAATCCTTTGATTGTCAGCCCATCACAGTGCGTGTATTTGAACAAATACGCAATAAGTGAAAATAAAACATCACATTACTGTCATCAAAATCTTAAATGTCATATTTTGAATACAGTCAGTGGAAGAAAAGACAGTTATTACAGACTCAAACCTCGGGTGTTAAGTAAGACTATTTATTAAGATTAATTTTTTAAGACTATTATTATCAGACTACTATTTTATTACATATGCATTCTTGCGGAGCTTTGTGCGTACTATTGTGGGGAGATTCGCACGAAACTGTTTTATCAGCTTCAATGAAAAATTGTATTCCATTGATGCTTTGATGAGATATGTAGTGTTTTGAAAACGAATAGAAAAAACTGAATTTTAAATTTCTTTTTGCCCATTCCACATTATTTTGAGGCGGGATATTTTTTTTTTCTCCAAATTTGAATTGAAGGAGTCTAAAATTTGATTTTTAGTATCGGAATTTTATTTCTAAGGAAGGTGTCAGTGAAGACGTGCAGTTCGCTCGAAATATCTCCACTAATGAAGCGGAAAACATTTTCAAGATAAGCCGGAGTGTATTGGCAACATCGTGTTATTCGAAAATGCAGTGGTTCCTGCCCTGTTCATGTGATATGAATAAATATCTTTTTTCGGAGTGAGGGCGATGCCATCTGTTCTCATATCAGACTGCAGAAGGGCGGTTGTGGGGGGCCCTTTTAGGTTAGCCCCATCATTCTCGCAGTCCCCTCAGCTCGCTTGACAGCTGAATGGCCGTGGGCTGCCTGCCTTTGATCCTGCCGGGGTGGGCCGCATTTAGGGGGTTTATTGCCACACGAGCTCCGAAATTAAGAAAAAAGGAACGTTTTTCGGGGTGTTCCAGTCCCATTCTCCCACCCACATGGCCAGGAGAGTTTGCTTCTTCAGTCTGCCTTCTTTTGCGGACTGGATATCGATCGGGCATCGGCTTGGGGGAAAAATAAAAATGAATGAGAGAAAGAATGAGTATTTTTGCATTTTCCTGTGTGCCGTGTTTCCTCAGTGTGCACTATTGCCAATAGATGGACTTACACACCAAGGCGGATTTTGGCTATTATTGTAGTACAAAACAAGTCCAAGGGGTAAGTTACCGTACGATATCCTTTTCTTAGCTGTTCTCGCAGCTGTGGTGAATTCATATTCAACGGCATTACTTTATTTATTAAACTTTATTTATTAAATCGACCTTTTTTCCAACAAATTAAAAAGTGCAAAATCAAATTGAGTTTACATCTTACAGCGTTTCCAAATTGAAAAAGTCCGTCGCTATATTCGATTTTTTTTTTCTTCCTTTTCTAATAAGCAGTGCTAAATTTTAGAAAAAAAAAAAATGAAACAATATAAATGGCTGGAAATCTCCATATAGCAAAAGTAGAGGGGTGTGGAAAGGCCGTCAGTAATGTTTGGATGATGCCAATGCTGCAACGTATCATCGGTATTTTTGATTATTCGCTTCATGTACGAATCTAGTTTCAACGATTCTAGTTTTGTGTATTTCTACGTAATTCAAAATTTGTAATATACTTCTCCAATTTATGAAAAAAGGAACTCTTAAAAACTGGCAAATCTGAATACTAAAGTTGGGGAAGAAAAAAAAAAGGGAGTTTTAAATATCTTTTGTTTATTTTTTACGACTTGACTGGTGTATCGAAACATTTTCATTTGGGAAAAGGGAGGTGCTTATTTTAGAGCAGAAATTTTTGTCCATCAAAAATGAGGACAGGATTAGCGATTCATTGTAAAAGGGAAGTTATTGGAGTTTAATTCATATGTTTTTGGTTTCTAAAATTGTAAATAAGTATTTTCAGTTCGAATATCGTTATAACCTGCCTTTTTGCAGGTTATTGTGATACTAAAGTTTATATATATGTCATTTTTTAGTTGTCACTTAAAAAGAAATTTGTGTTACACGAGCGCCGTGGGAAACTATTTCCTTTGTTCATTATATAATTTATATTTTTCAGTGATTCGTCAAAAAAAGAAAATTTGGGGCTTAGATTTATATGTTTCAGGTTTCGCAAAGATGTTTTCTCTTATAGATTTTCTAAAAAAATAAATTATCTTCTTTAGAAATAATATATATATTTAAATACTGTCGGACACCAATTATCCAAAACCAAATTATCCGTATTTACTTTTAAAAGGAAGGAAAACCGCTAAAATCGATATATATATATATATATATATATATATATATATATATAATGGGAGTGTAATCATACCTACATAGATCATTTAATTAACAGTTTGTTTTCTATGCAAACAAATATCAAGTTTTCAATTTTCTGTATCGTACGTTGTTAAACCTAATTCCGCTCAAGTTGATTTTTTTCTTCTGTATTTTATAGTTACTTCTCAGTTTTATCCAATCATTCGAAATTTTGTAAAATCGAATCGTCCCTATCCCCGCTTAGTTTGGATAATTAGAGCTCTTCTTTGCCAATTTTAAGTGTTTTTTTCAATCATGGAAATAGTGAAATTTAAAAGATCTGGATGTTATTTAACTACAACAAGTTGCTTAGTTGAAAATGGCACATAAGAAAATGCAATCAACCGGCTTTTCAATGCTGTGGCGTATTGAATCTTTTGACATTCCTATACGTTTCAGGTGGAATAACGGTACGCATTTAATACCAATCTATAGTTTTTGTTACTTTTTGGGCAAATTATAGTTCTTGATTTTTCAAGTTGAATAACATTTCCTTTATAAAACACTTATTTTAACTTTTTCTGTGTTATTGTTTAGTACTAAAAAGCTTTGTTGAATTTTTCGATGAATTATTTTTATTTTTGACGTTTAAGTTAATTTACTGATATTTATAATTGATAATCTAATAATTGTCTAGATTGCATCATTTGTCCGTAAATTTAAAAAAAAAAAAACAGCCCGCACTTAGCTTTATTTTGATTGATTATAGATCATATTCAGCTAATTGATATACCCATCGTAACTGAGAATGAAAGTATTTTGCTATTTAACTTGGATAATATTTTAAAATATAACGAATAATAAACAAAAATGAACTCATTTTTATAGAAATATATACAATTTTTTTGTAGCGTAAATGATACTTTTATTTAAAATATTATAATGTACAAAATCGAGTATCGTCCGCAGATTAATTTTCCGTGAAATGAGAACCTATTGCATCGAGTACTTTTTAAATCTCGTAGATTCACAAAAAATTGCTGACTACTTTTAACGATTTTCAAGAATTTTTGAATAACCATTGTTTTTAGTAAATAATTCATAATTTTTAAAGAATGATGTAAGATTAAAGGTGTGGCAAATAAACAATTTAAATTATCTTTGATATTTTCACTGAGCAGGAATGGCAATACTAAAGATACAATGTTCTCTTCTATGTCTGGAAATATAATGTTTAATTAGCATAGCATCGACCATTTAATGAATTGTCCCTAAAATTTTCCTTATGTTTCAAAGCGTTTCATCTGAAGAAAATTTATGAAATAGTTTTGGATTTTTACAGAAGATTAACCATCTAAGATTTTGGATTTTTATTTATATAGATATTTCTAGAATAAAGTAGCCGAAAGTATTTCAGGCTTAGGGGTGCTTCATATTTTTGTTCCCTATCGACGGCGGCTGTGACACACCAGAGTATCATGTGCCGTGACTCATGCGCATCGATCGTTTCGCGTGATTAGAAGCGAGTTTACAAATCGGAAAAACCGCATATATTATGTTCACTGGAAGAAGATAAATCATTCTGGTTTTCCATAGTTTTAAAATAGTTTTATTTTCTTTGTTTTTTGTAAATTTGAAAAGTCTGGCAACCCTGCACTGCCGTGTAATAATTTCAGATTATAAATGCTTAAAGTGATTGCTTGAAAACAGATATTTTTCTTATTTTTATATCTATCGCTCACTAATCGGAAAAATCATGTTTCTATCATTATTTGCCTCTGTGTTTCGATCAATAGCCTGACGAGATGGTTCATTTAAATGAAGTGTACTTATGCGAGTAAATGAGTTTATACAAGCCTTTGGAGCTTTGTTTTGAGAAAGTTGATTGGTTTACACTTTGTACTAACAGATCTCTGACTGGTTTGCAAATTCACCGAAATATCTTATTTTTGCGTTAATAAGTCAAAAGGCAGATATTCATAGGTATTATCATTCAAAGCAAAAAAGAATACGCAAAATTCTTATACATCTGAAATATGCTACGCACTCTTATCAAATTGCCAATGTAGAATTACTTCCTGTAGATGATAGAAAAGAACCAGATATAAATTATCACTGGTAAAATATGTATATTAAAAAAACGAATAAAAGGCAGGTAGGGGACCTGTTGGCCTGGTGTTTTTTTAATTTGCGTTGAGCTATATATGAAGTTTCACTTCTTGCTTAATTTTCTATTTCCTTTCATGGTTGACGCACTGTTATCAAGTAATTCGAATTTTGATAAAACCAGATTTCATTTATAATAAACGGTTATTTAAAATCAATATAAATTACTTTTTTAAAAAAATTTCATTTGAATGGAAATTTTATGAATAAAATTGGAAGACAGAAGACTAGCATACAATAATGTTTCTCTATTGTCAAATATTTTTTTTTAACTCCGAAATGAATTTTTTATTTCTTGAAGAACGAAAAACTGTCATGTATATTGAAACGTATCTCTTTCGCTTAGAAATATTGAAAGTATAAGTCTTGAATAATTTATATAATTTTAAAAAAAAGTGTTGGAAGTTCCAACGCAAAGCGAGTTTAGGAATAACATATTTTCGCAGTTTCTTAACGAAATGGATTATTTTATTTGAAAAACTTCATTATACTTGGAATTTTGACTATTATTCTTGAATTCTACCAAATTTATCTAGTGCCAATATTTCGTGGCCCAGAGTCAATGAAAAATATAATCATAATTTTTTAACTATTATAGAAGACCGGGATTATTGCAAGTGCATCGAATCGATCAACAGCAAATAAATCGCTTGATTTTAATTAGTGTTAGACGATATTAACTATTTTTAATAATTATTTTTAATGCGAAACGCTTTTGTGATGTTGCGAAAGCCGTATAGAATATATGAAATCCTACTTCTATGCTGTTATTGACAGATGGAGTTAAAAAAAAGTATAAATGCAGTTGTGCTAAATCAACGAGAACACGCTGAGTATAAAAACATTTTGAGCGCTATTTTAACTTACAAGAAAGTGCCTTTTTGAAGTACAATCTTTTGAAGTACAAGTCGAGGCAAGCGATTTTCTAAACTTTAAGATGATTAGCTTCTTACAGTATTTTTCGAGAGAATTCTGACACTTAATTGTTCTCTCTGATTATTTTGAAATGCCAAGTTTCTGTTTAGAGAATTAAATAAACCGTTTACAAAATTGTGGTGCAAGAGGAAGTTGGGATTAGGAGAGGGGCTTGAATAAATTAACATATATGGGACGTAGCAGGAAATATAGAAATTTTCAGTCCACTCTTCCAAACTTAAAATTGCGAAATGAGTTCTATGAATCATAGAAGCTGTGAAGAATAAATGGAAAATGAATGTCTACGTATCAAATATCATTAATCCTTTTTTGATAGGGATTTATTCATTAGTAAAATGTTACATTAATATACGCTAAAACTTTGTAGCATTTTAATTTATTTTTAATTTTAATTTGTTTGATTTACAGTGGATATTTCTTGAACTACAAAATTAATCTATAACGAGTAAACTTTATCTTTGTCCTAAATTTTTGGGGAATGAACTAAATGCAAATGCATGCTGCAGTGTTTCCGTTGATGTCTTTGAAGTAGTTTGGTGACTTGACCAAGCATTAAACTACATTAAAAGGTTGCTTGAAAGCTTTACCTATATTTACACGATTTGGCGAAATGTAAACGTAAGTCATATGGGTATGAATGCTATCTATATATTAAAAATAATTAGATGACCCAATTACTGATCATATTTCTTCAATTTTTAGTTCATATAAAACTATCCCTGCTCTCGATAGAAATCCGAAAAAAGGAAGGAAAACCGCGACCGAGTTTTCCAGAGCTCTCTGTTTTTGTACCGATTTCATCAGTTCTTATTTCACCAGGAAGCACCTTCTGAATCCTAAATATTTCCCCACTACTTTCACTTTTGAGATATATAACTTTGTCAAAGCTCCGGACCTTAACAACTGAAGCGGTTTTGTCAGTTTTATTCGTTAATTATTTTTGCCACTTTGCAAGCATAGCTAAACTAATTATAAAGTTCTGTTTTTTTGTTTTGTGCAAATATGACTTACGATGGATGGATGACATTACTAAATTGTTGCATTTTTATCATGGTGGGCGAATAACTGATCATCGAAGGCAGCTGAGTCTATAATAAATCGATATAAATAACGATTTATGATAACAAAATTTTTTCATGTAGAAAAATATCGTGATTATCCCATGAAAACTAACTACTGATCCTCTCATTTCGGAATAACATACGCGTTCTCTATTGCCTTTCATAATGAATCTCCAGGATTATCTGCCAGTAGTAATTAAGTTCCAGCCTTTAATGAGGATGAAATTAAATTTGATTGCAACAAATAATATGCTTCCATTGAGGGTCAACAGTTATACCGTCGAGATTGTAAAGCAATTTAAGTAGCTGATCTCAATCCGTAATGATATAGAAATCGAAATAAAAAATAGAGTATCCATAGTTAATGGATGCTTCTATGGTCTTAGAAATCAACTTAAATCGAAAGTGATTGTCATAAAAATAAAAATAGGATTTTGATAAGACTTGTTCTTCTCTACTGGAGTGAATTTTGGGCACTTAGCATAGCCGAAAAGGACATGCTGTTGATTTTTGAAAGAAAAATCTGATGGATGATCTTGGGGTCAATAAAACAAAATGGTGTGTGTAGAATTGTATCTTACCATGAAATCTATTAAAAATAAGACCAATCGACATTATAAAAATAGTAAAAACATCTCGTAATAGATGGTTGGGTCATATATCTAGGTGTGCTGATGCATTCCTACTTAAAAAATGAACTTAGAGGGAAATCGAGGAAGTCCACCCACCAAATGACTAAATAGTGTTGAAAAGAATCAGATGGAGAAAACATGGAGAGAGCTTCGGTCTCTAATTAAGTTCCAGTAAAAAATGCTTTCGGTACTTCCGTAAATTAATAATAAACACAAAAATCTTGTGCAATCGATTCTTCACTAACAAGTTGAGTTGTTTACTTAACCCCTTCGCATATAATAATGAATCTGGTTCGCGCATTGAATTAAATCAGCAATTAAGTAAAAGTATTAAATGCAAAAAAAAAAAAAATGCTTCAATATCTCAAATGCCGTTATATTATTATAGGAATTAAAATAGTAAGAAATGTCCCAGTTAGGATGTGTTATCTCATTAGGGAGTTAAGTAAATTCGTAGTTCGAGGGGGGTGATATTTGCGCGATTTCTTTACTAACGACGGCTTGCCTTTGAGAGATTATTATTAGATGGCATTTGGAAGAAATGCTCTTTTACAGTGAAAAAAATGTTCTGCTCAACTTCCAAAATGAGAGAGTTATCTCGAGATCAATGATTGGTTGATCTGATCGGGATGCATAAAAGCGCGAGCGATATCTCTTTCCCATTCTGCAGAAGCGAATCTCTTGAAAACAGGATTAAGATCCCGAATCTTGCTGTACTCTTCTTTGCGGACAGGATTAAAGGGGGGAGGGGGTGTATTGATTTTGTGTCGCTTCTCCCTCCTGAATTATCAAGAAAGGTGTTCGCCTGCCAAGGGAAACCGATGTGTTTTATTGCTGCTCTATAATTCTGAGTGCCCTCTTAAGAATACCATTAACGTGAATTTTTTACAAAGGAGAACAACCTCTAAATTTCCGCCAGATCTCCTTCAGGTACGTGATTTGAAATACTATTTATTTTACAGGACGCGGCCTTTTTAAAGTCGTTCTCATAGGGCAGAATTTTGGTTGGTTCAGTAAGCTTTGGCTTTACCATTTGCGAAGTGAGACTATTGTAATTTGAAAAAAATATGAGAGTTCTTAATTTCATATCTTCCTGGTCTCTAATAAAAAAAAATATTTTTAATTAAGCTTGTCTATCTGCAGTTGAATTATGAACTCAAAAAACTAAATTGTTAGTGCTATTGCTTTATTGTTGCCAGAATTTTAGTTGCGTATCAGATTACTTGTTTGTAATTTTGTTTGTATGCGGATGCAATAACTTCAAAATGCTGCCAGTTAGATATTTGAATTCCATTCTGTGATCTTTGACCTAGAGAATGTAAATCGGTATCATATTTTGGAGTCTGGGCTGTGGTTTTTTTTAACAAATGCATATTCATTGTCATTTGTCTTGACTCAACAAAGTGGCTAAGTACCAAATTGTGAAAGCACGCAAAGAGACCATTGGTTGTTTTAAGAGAAAGTATTAAGTACTGAACATGAGGAAGTAAGTGATACGTATATTAGATTGAAAATTTAGTTCCAAATTTATTTCGAACGAAAAATTCGGTAACTGAAATTTAAAAACAAGTATAAGCTTATATTTGAGATACTTTACCGTTTGTTTAATCAATTTGTTTAATTGAATTGAAATTGATTTTGAAATTTAATTATTTCTGGGCTTGACCGTTTACAGGCCATTGCTCCCATTTGAGAACATCGAATAGAAAATTCCTTTAAAAAGGAAATTTCCTTCATAAATGGAAGAAAAATGGTCATTTACAATCGAAAGATAATTTCGTTTTCATTTTCAATTTGGTGTATAAGATGAAAACTAAACACGATTTTCATTCACATAAAATGGGCGATATACAAAACGTAATAAAAATTATCTTTTTATTTTTAAGTTTTGAATTGTACCAAATATAAAAATTCTTGTTTAGAGAATAGAATGTTAAGAAAATAATATTTGGAGAAAAAACGCATCAAAATTTCCACAAAGAAAAAAAAAATCCGCGTTATTAATAACATTTTTGGCGTACGAAACTGTGAATGAATGTATATAACTTATTGTGAATTTTATTAAACATAAAAAGCAATCCGTCTTTCAGGTTGAGGAAATACCCATTTTGTTGTAGAAATCTCTTAATTTTTGTGGGGGAAGGGATATTTTATTTATCAATAATCTGAGGAATTTGATTTGAAAATATTCCCGCACAAAAAGGATTTTTACACCGTTTTAAAGTCTAAAAAAAGTATCTTTTCTATAATGTCAATTTAATTGCTATAAAATTCTTTATATATATAATTGAATTTTAAACGCATTTTTAATTCTATTTCACAACATTATTTTCATATTTGTGAATGAAACTGAATTCACTTTCATTGTTTCATCAAATATTTGTTCCCTCGTTGAAAGTTAGAGGGATTCTGTGTAATGTCTGCGTAGTTTTATAGGGCGAGTAAAAAAGGTTACAATACCGCGCTAAATTTAGAAAGTAGATGAACTGGACATAACAGCACTATGATGTCATGGAACTGATCTCCATTAAAAAGTTCATAATAAAAGTGAAATATTGAATTGAAGTTTTATATAACCAATATATATTAACTAGCTGGTTGCCGAAGGTGACTGGTCATTGAATAAAATGTATTGCTATAATATCTGATCGTGATCCATCCGTGTGAAAACTATTCACTGATTCTTGTAAGAGAGTCAATCTAGTAAAAGCTGTTTTATTGCATAATAATAGTATTTTTGCTCCGTTTTCTGTAATTCATTAAAAGAGTAATCCAAAAGCTTAGATATTATTCTAATTGAAATAAAATATCAAGAATTTAAATGGCAAATTTGTGCGTGTTTCAAAAATTAATATATTATGAGGCTGTGTTATATGCCCTGTTTCTCAAACGTGTAGAATCAATAAATGTGACACTGAGTTTAAAAAAAAAATGACTTCTAGGGACAGTTTATATCCTCAATGAATGAATGTGATTCCATATAATATTGCGAATGTTTTATTACCTCCTTTTCATTTAAAATTAGGTTTGATAAAAGAATTTTTTTACAACTTTGTATAGAAATCGTGATTACTTTCAATAATTTGAACGATCGCCCCCCCCCCCAATTTATGGAAAGGCAAAACCAAAGAAAGTATGTACATCGGCCCAAGAATCAGCACGCACGCACACACACACACACAAAGGCACGGGTTGATTTCACTCAAAATTTTTTAGAAAAGAACAATTATTCTTTGTATAAAATCACGTTGGAAAAGGAACTACGAAACTTTAAAGAATTGAATTGTAACATGTTATATATTTTTCACCAATGCTACATTCCTATTATTATTATTTTGAATTCTTGGTGCTTTAAGAGGAAAAATTGGACTTCTAATGAGCAGTGTGATAAAGATGGTGAGTGTTAAAATGTGGAATTTTTAGTTTCTTAATTATAATAAATGCATGTAATGCAAAAAAATGGATATTTTTGAATTGGCATAAGAAATATTGTTTGTTTGTTTTACATAAAATTATGTAACCCGAATTTTTTCCCGTAGATCTATTGTGTACAATATATGATAGATTAACACTATTGTAACCATTGAGATGATTATTTTGCTCTGATTGGTTTATCAAATTATTATACACACTTTTTCGAATGCTATGAATTAAAAGCTGTTCTTCAGTACAAAAATAATTTGCTTGTTGTGTAATCAATTTTGATTCCTAGATTTAATACCAATATCAGTCTTATAAAATGTTGGGAGTTCTACCGCCTCAGCCGTGCAGCAAAAAATAGTGATGAAATTTATTTTTAAATACGACTGTTGCCGCCGAATGTCTATTACTTACAAGAATACGCAGAAAGGATAACCAACTCACTCGTATGGAATGTTTGAATTTCATGTACTTTTTTTTTTTTTTTTTTTTTTTTTTTTTTTTCGTATTTGAATTGAGAAATATTTTTTATTATTGTGAAAAATTTTCCGTCATCAACGCCTTTACCTCTTCGTCTTATCCTATGTAATGCACGCTAAACCAATTGCTGAACCATCTTGTGATATAAATTAGAAACTGCTCCAAAAATTAGAAACTCAATTTTTCTGCCAATTGTTTTCATTTACATCCTTTTTATACTAACTGCATCTTCCTGCCTTTATTCATTTGCGATATATATATATTTATATATAATATAAAAGTTAGGTGTATACTTCAAGATGTACAACTTTGTTTCCGTCGTTTTTCGATAGATAGTTGTAGCTGTAAGTGCTGTTTTTGAAATGGGCGATCAAAAATGCCACGTAGTAAATTTGGACATCTGTCAACATAACGACAGCACCACATTAGGGAATTTGTGTTTGCATCATAAATTAATTTCGATCGAAGATGTCAGTTTTCGAGCCTACTTCTCGTCATTTGCTGGAAGTTTTGATTTTCTGCTTCCATTTGAAGAAAACTGAGAAGCATCGAATGCTCTCAAGTACTCCTTGCTCTTAGAGTACGTGTCATGTAAGTAGTGATGTTGACGTCGAGGACCGACTTAGCGATGGAAGGGAGAAAATTTTCGAAGATTCGTAACTGGAGGCATTACTGAATGAAGACTCGTGCCAAACGCAAGAAAAATTGTAAAATTATGAGGAGTGACTCAGCAAACCATATTGAAACGCCTCGAAGCCATGGGAATGGTTCAGAAGCTAAAAAGATTTTATACGAGTTGAAGCCGAGAAGTGTTGAACAGCGTTTCTTTGTTTGTGAACAGCAGCTTCAAAGACAGAATCGGAGGAGTTTCTATCTCGCATTGTGTGACCGGTGTCAAAAAATGAGCTTATTACGATGATTCCAAATGCAGAAAGTGATGTGAAATGTCCGGACATGTCTGCACATTGACGCAGACCGAAAGTTCACATTGACAAGATTATGTTTTGCATTTGTCGGAATTAGCTTGGTGATATTATGTTGTGAGCTGTTGAAATCGAGTGAAATCCTCACAGAGGATTGGTGTTGAATAAAATTGATTGAACAATGAAGGAGAAACACCAGCATGACAAATGCTTGGTCACATTTCTCAGGACATACGTGGAAATGCTAAAGGGGCGATCTTATCCCTCCTGCCGTACTCGCCAGACGTTCCTCCGTTTGACTACCATTTGTTCGGATCATTGACACACGGCCTGGCAACATGGACTACTTCATAAGAGCTACAAAGAGTGGGCCTCCTTAAAAGACGCATCGTTTTTCCGAGATGATATCCGACAATTGCTAGAAAGACGGGAAAAGGTAGCGAAGAACAGTACTTGAAATGTTGAATAAGTAATCGCTTTTTAAGAATAAGGTCTCAAATTTTGGGGCACAAAATGGCGAAAGCAAAATCGTACACCTACCCCCCCCCCTGTTTGAAGCAGTCACTGATCTTTTGCGGTGTTCACTTTTTTCTTTCCACTTATATTTATTTAGTAGTTTTTCGAATTGTTTACTTAATCTTTAAATGTCTCCGACACCGCATTACATTGAAGAAATTCTGCTCTCGCAAATGTTAAAGGAGATGTTCGAAGGAAATGCTAATTCGTGTTTTAAGAAAAGATATCCAAGATAAATTTTATGATTGCTGTAATCTTTAAATTTTGACTATAATGAATGAGTAACAGTAAAATATATATATATATATATTAATATAAATGGAATAGATTTCGAACTCGCATTAAAAATAATTTTTTTTTTTTAAAAAAAAAAAGAGGAAAGTTTCATAAATACGCTATTCGATGTTATTCAGCTAATATCCAAATTCTGTGCATCCCATCGTTCTAAACATTTTTGAAAGCTTTTGACCGTTCTTTAGATTTGACATTAAAACATTTCAAATCCCACTGATAAGGAAAGTTCATTGCCAAAAGTACAGACATTTTTTTTTTTTTTTTTTGAGTAAGCTCTTTAAAATCGTGTAGATTTATTTCCGTCTTCAAAATTAGAGTGGGGGCTGTGTGTTACGTATTCGTGCGATCAGGCTTTTCGTTGATGAATTCGGTCAGCAAAAAAAAGGCTAATAATGGAGAAAGTGCCTTCTTTATACATTTTTCCTAATAGTATATGATGTGCAGAAATTTTTTTGGCAATTGAATAAACTTAAAAAAAATAATGGCAATCTTTTTCTTTGGAGGCAATGCTTCATTTGACAGAGGGGGGGGGGCTTTTGAAAAATTTAATACAATTATTGGAAAACAGTAGAATTAGAAAAAAAAAAATACTATAAATTCTTGATTTCTCCGCTCAATGTGCAAAGTGATAGAGAAAGAGCCCAAATCAACAAGAAAATATTCATTCGTGTTGTAAACTATTTTTATTTGCAGTAGGATGGATATATATAAATTTATGACTTTACAGATAGTGAATGATGCTTACGAGTTGGTTGGTTTACTATTTTTCGAAATAAAAGTTGGTTTCTTTTTTAATTTGTGATTGAAATTTTGAAAGATATTTTGCTATAACGTGGCTCATCGTTTTGTTCTTATAGATATTGAACGAAAAAAAAAAATCTTATATAAGCTAGAGTTCTCTGAAGTTAAAGAATTTGTGAATGAAAATAAAGCCGAAAATTACAAGCCTAAGGAAAGGACCAGTTTGGCTATCCTTTTTTGAATTTTCCTGATTCGGTGTGTATTTTTGCTCGCGTAAAAACCCTTCATGAACTCTACTCCCCTCCTCTGGCAGACTTGCCTACTTCCCCTCTCGGAGCGGCATCCAGGGGATCTGAGGGAGCGGACGTTTTCCATGAATTCGGAAGAGAGTGGGGATGTTATTGATTTGACCTTGAGAAGGCCGGACAAAGGACGCGCGCTCTGTATTGCTTATTCGGGGGGGGTCGCCTTTTTTTTTTTTTTTTTTTTCAGTTTGGGTCGTTTCTATACAAAAACAAGTTCTTTGTTTTGATTGGGAGGCAGCTGGCTTCTCGCAGCCTTGCCGAATACCCCATGCATTTTCCTTTTCTGTCCCTCCCGGGCATCATTATGTTATTCTGTGTTGTCCAATCCGCTGCATCCCGCGGCATTTTTAATTTACTACAAGTGCAAAATAGCGAAGTCGACCTTGTGTCGGTAAATTCGACTTCTGATCATCCATCTGTGGTTTTAGACCCAATTACCACTCTTATTTAATATTTTTTCAACATGACTGATGCACCCTAAGACACAACATGCACATTTTTGTCTTTCGATGCGAGGGGAAAAAAACCCGACTTTCTTCCGTCGATTATCAATGTTGAACTTGATATGCCCAGTCCTTGACTATTCGGAAAATGTTTGCCGATGTGAGTGATTGTATAATATTGTATTTTCGAAACAATTTTATACAAGATCGACAGAAACAAGCTGCATTCTGCGGTCGAAAATGTTATTTTCAGAACGAACGTGGGCTAACGTTCAAGGAAAGAAAGTATTAGCATATTTTTAAAACTAAATTGTTAAAAAAAAGATGAAGAAAATGGTAATAGATTCACTTTTTTGTACTCTACTTTTAATGAAATGCATATTCCATCAATTAATGAGTAAGAATATGCCCAACTTAAGCTTTCTTTGTTCACCAAATGGAGGATGAAGTCACATTTAGCAAAACGAGATTTCGATACCAGACGTGCACGTGCCATTTATGTACTTGCCCTACCGTATTTCTGAATTGGAAATGGCAAATTGGTATAATATTCGATTTTACTTCCCACTTTCATGAGCAACTTCATTGACAAGTGCGAAAAGTTTTTTTAGTATTACTTGTGTGCGAGAATATTCACTCTGGTTTAATTTTGCGATAATGGAAGAACACGTCTTTCAAGATTTGATCGTCTACTTTTTAGAACGCGGCTATGAGCTATCTAGTTTCCAGACGATGTCTCTTCCTTTAAACTGCGATTTTCTTAAGCGAACGCTGGAGATTAGCTGGATAGGAATGCCATCTTCTTGTGTCTAGGTCTTGTCTCATCTTTTTGTACCGAGTGTGTGTGTGGGGGGATGTATTGGCACTAGTGCTAAAAACATTCCGGAAGGCATCTCTCCTTTTGGGTGGGCGCCTGAAAGATGTCGTCGACCTTAAAGATAGTGCTCCCCCCCCCCAAACACACATCTTCGGAGTTAAAAGACAACGGTGGATACAAAGCAGACATTTAGTTATACAATGGAACTTCGCTAATTCGTAGCTGACGGAGAAGTCTGAAAATTCGAATTAGAAAAGAACATACAAAAACATTTTATTAATTTGAGAATGCGCTCTATAGAAGAAACTAGTTAAAATGCAGCGTGACAAAATAAATATAATTTGGTACATTAAAAATTAAATTTTCCAAATATATGAGAATAAATTTCACTGAATAAATGAGAATTGAATGACATGCAAAAACACATGATGTAATGACATGACAGAATTATAATATATTATAAACTATTAAATAATTAATAATCAAGTAATAGAATAATAATATAATTATCTAATAAAAGAATGCATCAATCGTTTGAGTTTGCGCTGTGAAGATATTTAACTTCGAAACCAATGTGAGACACTAAGATGATCAGAATATTAATTAATATGCTTATAATATTTTTTAAACGTAAATATATCGGTGAAGATTGTTTTTTATGTAACAGCTTTAATAACTCTATACTAATAATAAAGATGAACTTGTGTATGTGTGTATACATGCATATTGGCGCTGTACAGGCAAGATCGTTTGACTTACAGAAACCAAATTTGGCCATATATATCTGGAAGGTGGGCACGAACCGATTTTTTTTTTTTTGAATTTTTACTGATAATTTTGATAAAAAGGTAAGCTATATTTTGGTGATAACTCCCACAAATATTATTTCAAAAATGCCGCTGTTGTATCTTAAAAATAAATTTCTATTTTTATGACAAAATTTTTATCTTGATAATCTTAATCGATCCAAGTTTTATTAAGATGCACGAAAGCAGAACATTAAAAATTTTGAATGTAAGAACAAAAGCAAAAGCATAGTTCAGAGTAGAAAATGTTTTTCAAGTCTAATTGTTTATATTAACTAATAAACATGAAGTCCGTTATCATTTATCGGGATTACTGTTTATTAGTTATTGTTTTTCATAATCATTGTTATAAGAATGCTTCCCAAATTCATTCAACTTCTGATAAATATGATCTTTGGAAATGTTTTACATATAAGATAAGTAGTATGGATTTTTAATACTTAACCACATTCAGCGGTAGTTCCCATCAAAATGATGTCAGCGCATGTCCTAAGTTAACAAAATATACTCTAGCGCAATTAAGACTTAAAAGATTTGCTTGAAAACTTAACACATGATGTCTACATCTAAAACAAATTTGAATTTGATTGCAGAACTTTTAAATATGTGTGTTACTGACAAAACTCGGAGGCTTCCATTTTGTTTTACTCTGCCGCAATATTAATTTCTAACAGTTAGATAAAGGGTATTTTTGAACCAATAAGTACATTTTTGGAACTCATATTGTCTAAAATGTAAGGAGCCCATTTGCCTTCTGCTATTTCAATGGATTGCGTCATTCAGTTGGTATGTATTGTGTGCACTCAGTGATTATGCGAGATGCTTCAGATGTAATCGAACATTAAAACATCCTAAGTCACACGACAAAACTACTGATTGACATTTTCGCATCACAACTAGTGTCTTCTATCGGTTTCTGGGATATAGTAGTTTTGTGAAGCTAAACTTGGGGAAGCTGTGTTAGTAAAATTTGACATCGAAAAAACTTCACAATTCTTAGTTGTTATAATTATGTAATTTTGAAATGTGTTCTGGATTTCTTTCTTTCTTTCTTTTTTCTCCTGTATTTGCTTGCTTTATGTATAAATTGTGTGAGATTGCGATCAACTCTGTTTAGAAAATTACCATGATACGCATGAATAGCAGTGTCTCTGAGAGGCTTTTAGAAGTATGTTTAGCAAAATAATAAGTATGCTGTTCATTTTGCAACGTCCCAAGTTGAGTAGCGATTAAAAAAAGCTGAAACCAGGCGGATCATAACCTGCGAAATATGAAAAAGTCCGTTTTGTCGGAAGTGCTCATGTTTACTCAAGCGTCCGGTTATTAAGACCGTTGCTTCAATTGTCTTGTAACGATTCTAACGTTCGTGATTCATGATGACTTTTGAAATAAGAGTCCCCCCCCCCCTCCTTCCCTTTTTTACTGTTATGCTATAGGAAAGCACGAATAGCGGATGCTGTTTATACCATCTTGTATACGAAAGTGAAAGCGTTGTAATTGTCAAAAAATTCAACCTTTAGATTTAGCTGAATCTCTTCGTTTTACATCATCCTGAATCCAGAATTCTGACAGTTACTTCATCATTAGAAATCGTAGAACAGCACTTTTTGAATATGATTTTTTTTTGTCTGCAAATACTAATAGTCGTTTTTCGACAAGTCTTTTTCGTCAATGGTGAACTTTTCGAAAAGTAAAGCAGATATCGATCTAAAATTTTCATAAAGCGTTTCCTTTTGTTCATTACATCTTTAAATGGAATTAAAATAATTCCCCTAAAAAATCTTAATATTTTCCCAAATTTATTTCTAATTCAATTAAGCTATCACTACATCCGTCAGCTTATTATGTACGGCTTTCTAATATCTCTAAGAATTTGATCAAAAAATTTTTTCTCATATTAATAGCCTTTTATTTAACGATGAAAAACAATGTTTCGACTTTCTCACCCCATTTCCTTCACATGAAATCCAGTAACTTATTCGGGTGCAAATTTAAAAGCCTGCTTTTTGAATCCAACATAACAATTTCAACCAGTAAAATGGATTTTATGTATTTTTTACACACTTAGACTCATTTCATAAAAATTCGACTGGATTCTTGATTTAGTCTTAGGAATTCCACCAACAGAAAGAGTGCTGATATGGGAGTTGCCCATTTCCAATTTTTTCTTTCCGTGCCGGAAGGAAAAAATGGGGTTTGAGTAAAATTATCAAGGAACATTCAGCAAGCCCAGCAGCTGGAGTTACTGTCGCGCCTTAGATGCAAAACTGAAATGTTCTTTGAAGTATGGTGAGAGTTATTATTCGTAAGGGTGCATTTATATTTGGCATTGCTCCACATATTCAGACTGTTTTATTAAAGAGTCTGGCTGATTTTAATGAAATGAGCGTAATGCTTTATGAACATGCTGAAACAAGAGAAATGAATTTTTCATTTCTTGTTTTGGGGTGTTAAAAAAAAGATTGATGATATGTGGCATCAATCTTAAGTGCATTCACAATCAATGATGTTTTACGAGACTTTCGTGTTCTACTGAAAAGTTGGGTGTGAGAAAGATCTTACGCATTTTAATAGATGTTCCATCAATAAATTGGAAAATTGTGACTTATTGAACGATGAAATTGAAAAAGAATTTTTAACTTTTTAAATAAATGTGGGTAGTTGTAGTCTGCATGGAACGTGTTTTATCTTATTACTTATTTAGAAGTTCACCAGCCGGAAGGGACAATTATATGAGAATGGGAAATTTCCTAAGAATTTTTGGAGAACCAGGTGTCTGGAGAATGCCACTACTTTCGAGCAATCGAAATAAGGAACGATGTGGCATTGAATTTCAAAAAATGCAATTTTTACACTACCAAACTTTAAATCCTAAAAAAGTGTTATATATTAGACAGGAGTTTTTCCCGTCTTAGATCAAAATTATCCAATCATTTTCTTATATTCTTCTATACAGACTGCCCACTTTTACCTTTTTTTTAAATACATGATATGGAAAAGATGATCACTGTCTGTTTGAAAACTTTCAGTGTCATGGAAATCGATGTTTTTGAAGGTCTAAAACTGTATAAGTAACATTTCTTAGATTTTTCAAAGAAAGATTCAAATGCCGTTATCAAAAAGCTTAATATTGAATTCTTTGTAAACAAAATTATATGAAGTCTTTATTTATCAGATTCTTTTTTTTTCTTTTGAAAATCAGCTAAAAGATTTGCTAGAACAGAAAACGAATGGCAGGATTTAGTATGCACCTTCATTTGTATCGTTTTGTACCTTCTCAACTGTATATTTGCTAAAAGTATGCGGATTCAGATCCGAGGAGAATACCTAAACAAGCCCTGCTATAAAGTCATCTTTTTAATTTTATGATTTGTAAGTCCAATGTAGTTCTATTTTGATAAAATTGAGCAACTTTTTGAATGATGCGGCTTGCAATTCAGTGGATTTTATGGAGTTTAAAGTATCGAAAAATCAAAGTTTCTATCAAAATATTGAAAAATTCAAAAGCTCTTATAAGAAATTATGCGAAATAATTAAGATTCTTTGATAGAATTCTATGACTAGACAATAATTGAAAGAGGATTTTTCTTAAATAAAAATATTTAAACGGAAATACTTAAAGAAGAACTATATGCTGTAAACTACTTGGTCTCAGCTGAATTATAATAATAAAAGAATGGTGATGTAGCAAACTTTTAAATCACACACACACACACACACAAAAAAAAAAAAAAAAAAAAAAAAACCTTAAATACCTAGAAAAATGCCCCTCTAAATATGTCTGGAAAAAAATCCTAAGATTACAATTTTAGGATGTTAAAAGCTTAGGAAAACGCAATGCAGATAACTGAACGATTTAAAATCAAAAAGCAGGAAAATCGTTGAGAGGATTTTTAGACTAAAAATCTGCGAACAAGCTAGCTGGAAAGGAGAAATTAGTTTAGACATAGCAGAGTTGTTTGTTGAATTTGTTCACCTCATTGTTTTGTCCAAATGTAAATAAGGATTTCTTGATTTCCTTCCTACATTTTGACCTTCTTTCTGCCACTGATCTAAAGTAAAGTTAAGAGATTCTTACGGAATTCGCATCTTTTAAGGAATTTTTTTCCCGCTAAAGTATGAATGTGTTTGTGAAGTCAGTAACTTGTATGAAATTAGCACCTAGTAGTTTTTGTGTGTAGGCGCTTGCATTGTGATCTCGAAACTCACTTTGAAGTGCAATTTTTTTTGTTTATTAAAATGAAGATGAATATAATGCTCAAGATTTCTTAATGCTCTTCTATGAAGCATTTAGAAATAATAAGCGAGAAAGTAATCATATCTTTAAAAATTAACAATGAAAATATTTTATGCAACTTTTTTATTTACATTTCTGAATCAAAAATATGTAATTTTATTATCCTTTAATTTTTTTTCCTTCAATAAGAGTGGGAGTCTTGATAAGTTATTAATTTGTGTACTGCAGATTTTGTTTGAAGTAAAACCTTTTTGAACAATTTTTTTATTAATTAAAAAAATTAGAAAAATAAACGAAATCGATGTTTTTTTTTTGCAAATTACTTATTTGCTTTTTTCAAGTTTTCCTTCAAAATTTTACCAATGTGTTTTGATGCGAAAACTTGAATTTCCTAATCTTTGTTTCATTTGAACGGTGGGTTGATGTCTTTTTTTAATCATTATTGAATGCTTATTTTAAAACAATGTAAACATTTTTAAACGATATGCGTTGAAATGAGAGAAATAAAATAATAATGGTAG
Organism: Argiope bruennichi; assembly: GCF_947563725.1. Taxonomy (NCBI): domain Eukaryota; kingdom Metazoa; phylum Arthropoda; class Arachnida; order Araneae; family Araneidae; genus Argiope; species Argiope bruennichi. The sequence goes on from NC_079160.1 coordinate 7,040,504, forward strand.
AATAACGCAAAAATTTAATAATTATATACTATATGATATGAAATATCATATTGATTGCAATTATTGTTTTGTCTCAAACGCGTTTAAAATACAAATTTGAATTCCGGATCGTTTTTGCCAAATGCGAGGGATTAATCGCAAAAAAAAAAAAAAAAAAAAAAAAAAAAACCACCAAGGATATTATGATAGATTTAGTAAAAATGCTAAATTCGCGCCAATGATCTATATTTCGTGACTGTTGTTCGCAAATGTCATGCAAGGCAGTAGCGGCCTTACCCAAGGTTCACGTTGTAGTACAAGAGAGGAGGGGAGATTACACCTTTATTAGAAAGTATGCGAGAAAGTTTAGACTAATTCTGCTAGTTTTGCAGAAATATTTTCATAAATTATGGTTTAACAAAAACCGTTGAAATTTTAAACAAAAATTCCACGTAAATACTTTTATTTCTATTTATTTGTGTCAAATTTGGTAGCTCAAGGTCTAATGGCTTGTATTGAAAATTGCCAACACACACACACACACACACACACACACACACACACACACACACACACACACACACACACACACACACACACACACTATTTTATTTTTAAATTGTTCAGTGTTAAGGAAAAAAATTTCAATATTGATGTCCCCCCGTTATATTACTATTTAAAACAGAACAACAGAAATTAATTAAATTTCTGTTGTGACCCTATCCGCTTGGAATTAGCCAGGTTCCGTTGTCGCTGCAGTCATCTGTGGGGAAGCTCAAAAATTTTTCATCTTTATTTTTACAACCAATCGCAATTCATGCGTAAGAATGATAATAGAAACTTGGAAGATGTTATCAGTCCATTTTTGAATCCGAATCTGACTGGATGGAAAGGGGAAAGAATAAAAATTCTCTTTTGAAATGATGGGGAGGAAGAAGTATGTATTAACAATATGCGTGACCTTATTATATATAAATTAACCCCCGCATACTCCCCCGCATACGATGGATATCAAATGAAAGTATTGTAATAGTTGAAAAATGTGTCCTCGAAATCGAAAAGTCTTTTTCTGTCTCGTTTTTTTTGAGCAACGAATTCCGGGGCACGTAATTATGTTCGTAGCCTTCTGTAGATTACTGTCAAATTTTGAAGAAATTAGCCCGTAGGAAGTTTATCTTTACTAGTTAATATGATCATGATGATTCTAAAAAGTAAATGGTATGAAATTAATCATATATCGAAAACATTTTTTGAAGGCGTTGAGTGCTTTAACATTTTTTATTTTTCATTGTCTAACGAAATAGCCCAGTTTTTTTTTTTTTTTCTATTGTCAAGATTTATATTTAAGACCCATGATGCAAATGTTGCAGCATGGAAAATTGAATTGGGATGTTGAAAGCAGCAGAGAGAGACATTGAGGAAGCCCTTTTACCTGTATAATTTCAGAAAGGAAATTGATGACTCAGTGTTTTGGTTATATAGGAACCTTGCAGCTCAGAAGTGCAAGTTATAGTGGTGCCGGAGTTGGAGTGCTTAGGAAATTATTTTTAGAATGTAAATTAATTAGAAATTATTACACATATATATTTAAAATTTTAAATCTGCCTTGTATAATATGTCAACTCTGTAGCTCGTTGATTTAAGCAAAAGAAATTCGGTCTTGTCATCAGCAGTGTAGATCAGTGTCAAATTTGGGCACAAATCGATAAGAAAGAAAACATCCAAACCTGCATGAAAAAAATTTTTCTGTTTATAATATGTAATGTATCGCCGAAAATTTTGTAGAAAGCCCATGTGGTCCAAATCTTGGAGAATCTGAATCGGCACGCACCCATCTATTAGGAACTTGCTCTCTATTTATAACTTATACTTCCATTCATAGAAGCGACGTGGCGTGAATGCGATTCCCGCTCTGTCCCCAGAAGAGGGCCCCTCTTAAAACTGGAGGCCCCGTGTGGGGCTGGGCGTCCCTCGCACGTCCTTTCACGTGTGCGGAGGGGTGCGTTTCCCATTGAGAGTCTCAAAAGCTTCCTGGTGTGTGCAAGGTTGATCAGCAAAGGAGCGACTCTATTCTCAATCGCGGGGCGTTTCCGTTTCTGGTGCCACTAGGCTTGGTGCCGTGAGATTGACACCAATTCCTCGAGAAATTGCGTTTGTTTCATTAAAATAAGTTATTGTTGCAGTGGCTATTAAAATTTTATTAATTATTTTATAAAATGATTTTCCGCCGTTGCCACTTTATCAATTCGCGGATTATCAGCTAATGGCGGAATAAGGCCGCAAATCACCAGGAGAATGTTTTTTGGATGCAATTTCATGTCCATGATTACATCGATTTGTTGGACCTTGCTATTTTTAATGTCTTATATATGTTCATTGTTTTACATAAATGTTTCTAATGGAGATCAGTCCCGTGTCGTTATAGCGGTTAAAAATATAGACGTTTATTCATCTATCTATAAAATTCAATAGTATTGTAACTACAATTTTTTTTTTTATTCGTTTTGTAAACTACAAAGATATTAAGCGGAATCTTTCTGTAGCTTTCAACAATGGAAGCAATATGAATTTCAAGGTTGTAATGTAATTTATTAATAAAAATTAGGCAAAGAGGGGGAATTGTCAAGATTTTAAAATAGTATCATTTAAAAGATTTGTTCAAATTTTGAAATGGTGCGAAATTCATTTTTGTACAATAGTATTATCGGAAGGTATCGTAGAAAAATACAAACATTCAGCTTTATTTCTAATTAGTTAAAATACTAATTAAAAATTTTTAAAAATGCACCGAGATGCACGTTTAAAGCTATGTATGCGCCAAATGTGCAAACGGTCTAGGCTGTACAGCGCCAACACATTGATCTTTAGTAGTAGTAAAGATTGAAGTTTTTTAACGACATTTTGAAACTGACAGCCGTGGATAATAGAGACCTTATTGTATAAAAAAAAGCGAAAACTTTATAAACAGCTGTTACTTATTGATTTTTAATTTTGTATACAAATACTTTGAAACTCTGCAAAACATAAGGAAGGCTTTAATGATGGTTTCGTGAGTTAATTTTTTTAATGAGAGACATGATATTATATTCATCCCAATCAACGCAGGATATATCAGCCTGTAAGAAAAACGGCAATGACAAGCATTTTTATTGCTCCTTGCGTTCAACTTCAATTGCTTTTATCTAAAGTCAGTTGCTGTTTTGCCATTTTTATCGAAATTAAGCAGAGAACACAATTATTTTTAGTAACATTCCAATTTGACAGTGTTCCAAGTATATTATAACTTTAGTATGTGTGCATTAACATGTGATTTCAGAAGTGACATTAGGCATGTTCCTTATTTCTTAACTGAAAATGGCAAATTAATTCATTTTATTGGATTTTGTTGTCCCGTTTTTCTATTATGTCTTTTTTTACATGTATGGAATGTTGTTTTTGCAAGCAGTTAGAAATGTAGAAAGAAACGAAATAATGAAAGCTGATGAAAATAATCATAATCATTTGCCCGTGGAGCACAAGAATTTTTTCCCAGGGGTTGGGGTGCTTCCGATCATTTTTGTTTCGAATGCCATATGAAGTTTAAATAAATAATGGATTTCTCAATTTTTGGAGTCGGACAATTAATTTTGAACAAGAAAAGCATGGCGAATAGAAGCACTAAAGTCGGAGAGAAAGAGAATAAAGCTTGAAAGTATATACGCAGTAATGGATCGAAAAATTTTCAAAAATAGGTATTGCATTCTGACAAACTTCACGAAGTATTTAACAATTTGTTCTTCAAGTTTCACTTTTTCCACGTATATCAAAGAAGGAATTGTTACATTATCATGTTTCAGTCTTTGTTCAATGATGATCATGGTGCTCTAAAATAAAATTTGAGGTTCATCCTTTATCAAATATTCGCTAGGCGCCTTTTTAGCTGTCTTCCACTTTGTGGTTTCAATCATTCTTCTCGAAGGTCCACTAACGACTATTCTGAGTTCTTGGATCATTTCTCTCAAAGTCGCAAGTACTGATTTATCCTTTAGAAATTATATATGATTATTAAAAATCAAGGCAACGTTTTGTAATACTTTTGTCATACGAATCTTTGTGGTACGAAGATTTACAGTGATTCCGGGGGATGGTTTTGCTGGATCTCGGAAATAAGAATATTTATATATTGGTTATTTTGTTAAAAGTTTAGAGCTTTGAAGATTTTTTTAAGCACTTGATTTGATAGATCACCTTTCCTAGTAGGACGTTCATAAAAACGTTCGTATAATGCATATGTTTAAGTCCTATTCTTCAGAAAAGATGAGTTGAATAAGTAAATGTTATTCATTTTAGGATGAATAGCACTTACATATAAATATATTTCTTTTTCTACACTAAAACTTACCTTTCCACTCGTGTATATCCGATAAAAGATGCTTGAATGTCTTTTAAAGCATTTAATCGTTAAATTGGAAGTTTTCTATTATCGATGAAAGAAACTTCACAATTCTTAAAGATTATTGTGAAGAGGTTGCCCGCTAAGTGACTTTTAACCTGGAGAATTCCACTAGTGCAGAAGAGGAAGTTGAAAACGCGGTTGCTTCCAAAACTTAAAAATCTCAGAGTAGTTGCAAATTCCGGCATTTTGTGGTTCTTGGTGGTAGCCAGGACCAAGTTTTACCTGAGATAATGAAAAGTTATTGATATTAGATTGTGCGGAAAAGACGAAAAATTCATGTAGTAGTGACATAATTATCTCATGTATATGTGTAAGAAATAATAGTTTCACTTACTACGCTTCCATTTTATTAACTCGTTACAGGAAGGTTTCAGGATTAAATTTTAAAATTAGCAGACTTACTGTTTGACCGCATAATATTATTACTGAGATGACTGTCTGGCAATTTATTGTGCATCTTCAAATAACCCCTAATATTTAAGAATCGTATGGTACTTGATCATTGTTGTTGTTGTTGATTTAAATACCTATAAATGACGCGAATAAATTCATTTTTTCTGGCGATGAGATGAAAATTATTTCAAGGAAAAAGTGATGTTTCAATCCGCAAACAGTTTTCAAACTTGGTCGATATCGATGATTCCCCATGGATAGATGAAAATCTTTTTTTGCATCAATGGAAAGCGCGCTCCAGTTATAACGCGAAAAGTTGTTTGAAAGATATTGAGGACGAATTATTTGAAAATTGGATAACCACACTTATCAATAAATTTTTAAAGGAAAATAATGAAATATAGATATAAATCGCTGTTGTTTTCTGCCCTCGACACTTTTGTACTTCCTAGTACAATGATAAAAATTCAGTATACATTTGGACCTATTCTCCTTGAATCTACAATTATAATTCAAGTCTATGATTTTAATTTGAAGATTATAAAACAAATTTTGTTTTTCTCGTTTTTACATTTTATAATGATTTTATATGCCTTCGAATAAGCAGACCGACAGATAGTCAACTTTTTGATAAATATGCTTTACAGTTTTGTCAGTGGCTGCTAATTCCATGAAAATCGCAAGTCGTACAAAGAAGGCATCTCTATCATTTCGAAATTGGGAATGCCCTCATTTTCCAGTGCACTAAATGAGAAATCGCTGGGTCTACATTTATGAAGATATTCTACGACCCATCTGAGACTCAAAGGTTATTTTCTTTTAATGTGATGGTTACGAAGATTTTTTTAAAATTAATTATCACACGTATAATGATTGAAAAACGTGCTTGATATTTTAAGTAAATGCATCGATTATTCTTTAATCACGAAAATCTTACGTCCGTACTCCTAGCATTCAGTATTTATCAATATAATTAATTTTGGAATAGAAAAGTTAGATATTGGAGTGAATAGCAAATGCAAATATATGATTTATTGAAATAATCAAACGAACTGAATGCATGTATTTGAAGTATAAATTTGAAGTACAGTTTTGATTAAATAAATTTCATTGCATAAAAGTATCATTAGAATGACACAAAAAGTTGATGTTTTTCTGTATTTTTTATCTTTTAATTCGTGTTTTCCTGATAAAAATCGATAATTTTGCATAAATATAACGCAAAATTTCATTTTTTAAAATTCCAACGTAATAAGATCTTAATTAAAAACTAAAACCTCCAACCAATCGGTGCGACCACAGCTCCACCCACCGATCACATGAATGGAAAGCAGGGAAACCATCTCCTACCCTCCATTGGCCCAAGTCATAGTGGGAGGCGTGTCCGTTGATTGCTGTCATCCACTCAGGGAAGAGTTACGACCTGCCCTTTCGAACGCAGTTGGACGATGCCAATGTCGGCGGGATGTCTTTTCCATGCCTGAGCATTTATTTAGCTTAAATTATTTGTCTGTTTACGCGTTTATTACCCATCATCCACTGTGTGTTGTTTTAAGGTTATTTCCCATCTGATTTTTTTCTTTGGAAATTCGATTCCAAACGCTTTCGTGTTATCGCGTCATAGTGTCCGAGAACGTCGTGGATTTGTTTTGTTGCTTCATCCGGGTTGCGCCCGTTTTTCTCAAATTCTTTCGCGTGAACTCTTCCACGTGTGTATTTGCTCTCTGGCACATACAGGATGCAGAGCGAAAGTACCTTAATTAAACCGTTTTCGGTGAATATTTACAGACTTTCGAGTTCAATTATATTTGATTTATGAATACGATATCACAAAAACGGAACGAGCCGGAGGGATGAAATTAATTCACTGTCTGAACCCCAAGATTGTAGATTTTTATCAAATTTTGGTAGGAATACTTCGGGAAATTAAGCCATATGAATTTGTTGTAATAACTCAAAAAACGCTAAGAATTAGGTGGTTTAATCACCAAAATTGTAGATCTTTATCATATTTTAGACACACAGTATCAAAGATTCCTGGCCTGCCTGTGTATGTTCGCTCGCAAGCAAATGCTAGAACTTTTTTTTTTTTTAAAGGATTATTTTGGTTAAGTACAAAAAATAAGTTAGACGTTTATCAGGCACTTTACCATAATTATATTGCTTTTTTTTCGTCCTTGGCTTGTATCCTCAGTAATAGCAAATGGACTCATTTTTTTTTTGTTATAGAATTATTTCAGTAATAATCTTTAATAAAATTTCTCACTTCAAAAAAAAAAAAAAAAAAACCTTGAACGTACAAGGTGCGAATTGTACTCCTTGCTCAGTTTCATTCTATTAATTGCTTTATTCGAAGTGGTAAAATCGATCAGTTAATGAATCTAAAATGAGAAAATACTATTTTTCTCACAGATGATTCTTCCTTTGATTCATTTCACATAGACGATTGTTTATTATATATATGTGTTTAGTTCGCGGCGGCTTGTTTGTGCGTGTTGGCTACATATCAGTTGCGCAATCTCACAGCAACCATGGGTAACTCTCACTACAGGAATCCGCTTGTTAGTTTCTTTTTCCCATTAAAGAAAAAACGCGCGGGTGAGTGAAATCACCAACCCACGCTTACATATCACTTGAATGAATATTCAATCCCTCAAAAAAATTATTGCAAAAACACTTGGCATGAATAACTAACTACAAAGCTATTTATAAAACTGCTTATCAGGTTAAAATAAAAACAAAATGAATCAAGTCATATTTTAACATTTGGTGTATAGTTTGTAAGAAAAAATTTATTTGTATTTTAGAATTATTATTTGATCTAACTTTTCAAATATAATGCGAAGATAAACAGGAGTCAAAAAAGCATTCGGACACTTTTAAAATGGGAAATTCAACAAATATATAACACACCAATTGAATTGAATTTTCTACCATATAGACTATAATTTTAAGCATAAAAGTTTCAACTGCAAAAAAAAATAAAAAAAAAAATGGCGTGGAACATTTTGATGTGCAAAATTTTGTAATAAGTTTTCGGGGAAAAAGGAAAATATGTTCGCTGTGTAGGACATATTTTGAAATTGAGTAAGTTCTACTTTTTTTAACATTTTTTACAGACTCATGAAAACAAATAGCGTGAAATTGCATGAAAATAAGCAATCAGGGCTTCCAAGGATATTTAATAAACGTAAAGAGAAGTGGATTGTGAAACAAATTCACTTTAATCCAGAAACTAATTGCAATAAATTTGACCCTACAATGTAAATGTAAGTTCGGAAAAACTGTAAATCCTGAATCTGTCAGAAATGTTTTAAGAAAACATAAATATCGTGACAGAGTTCCTCAAAGAAAGCCCTACATCAGCAATGCAAATTGAGAAGCTAGGCTGGCATTTAGTAAAATGTATGTAAAGCAAGCAAAAGAATTTTAGAAAAATATGATTTTTGTCGATGAAAGCAAATATAACATTTTCGAATCAGATTTCAAGAAAAAAGTTTCGTGGAAACCAAATACAGCAATGCATCTCAAAAACTTACAGCCTCCTGTCAAATATGGAGGTGGTAATCAATTAATTTGGGTTATATGGTAAACACTGGTGTCGGGAACTTACATTTTATTGATAATACAATGAATGAATGTCTATCTTGACATTCTCAAGTGAAATTTAAAGCAAATGCGAGCAAGCTGGGAATCTAGACATTTTAAATTGTACCAAGATAATGACCGATTCATACTGCTGATATTTGCATGTTATGGGTCCTCTGTCACTGTAATAGTGTTATTAAGACTCCCTCACAAAGTTGAAATCTTAATCCTACTAAGCATGTTTGAGATTATTTGCTGCAAAGACTATATAAACATCAAATTTCTAACAAGCAGGATTTAAGAAAATATTTGATCGAAGAGTTAGGCCAAAATCGATGGATCTTTTTGCCAAAAATGGGTCGAATCCATGCCTAATAGACTACAAGAGGTAATAAAAAGGAACGGCGGTCCAACAAGATATTAACTTTTAAGTTTGTATTGTTTCTCTTAATTTATTGGGAAGTGTCTTAGTACTTTTTTGAGCTCGTTTTACTTTTATTTTGAATTATTATGCTTTATATATATCAAAATAATGTTTACATCTTTGTTTTGGTTTCATTTGTATATTTAAGTAAAATATTATGATAAAAAATCTGTGAACTTGTAGTGTGTCCCAATTTTTTTGACAGATTGTACATTTTGAGAGGATCTAGCATGATGCTACCTAATTTGACCGTTTCTAACCCCCTGAAACGGCACAAAATAAGTGATAATTAAAGCTTTGATGCATATTATATATATTTGGCTACTAATTTTGATTTTAAAAGCAAAATTATCAAAAGTCTGTCTGTGGAAGTCTCATGTATTTGTGCTCATGGGAACAAAAAAGACTTAGGAAGGAACAGCAGTGGTATCTTCGTAATTTTTGTCCTGTTTCTAACCCATTTCGAATCGATGATCTGTCCTTCAGTCTTTACGCGATGACGCAAGCACATAAATAAACATAATAAGCAGGTTCAACACATAAGCAACATAATAAGCATAACAAGCAAGACCGTTTAACCTACAGCTATCAAATTCGATACATGCAAAACTTGGAATGTGGGAATGTACCTCGGAACAATTTTTTTTATCAACTAATTGAAAAGTAGGCTGAATTTTGATATTTTTTTTTTTTTCTTTTTTACATTAACATCCGAAATTATTACACAAAAGTAAATTTTACTTCATTTCAAAATTTATCTTTTTAATGATACCTGTGTAATAGGCGGATAGTTTTCCAGAATTTTTGGCATGATTTTAAAAATAAATTTTTACTTAATTTCCAACAATACATTATATTTTGACCAGAAATTCAAACTTTTCATTGTTCCATCCTGTACTGAATTTAATTTTGATTCTTCCAATGTTGAAAGCTAATTCAAAAGAATTCTCTTAAATATTTGTGTAGTTTACGAGAGGAATAAAAATAAAGTGCTGTGAGAATTTTGCATTTGGAATTTAGAAATTAGATAAATGGGGTCAGTTGATCATTATCGAGGAGTTTCTTCCCTGGATTCTTTCATTTATTTTAACAAGTAGCACCTTTTCTGTTAAGTTTGAGAGCAACATGAAGAAAATCGTGAATGGATTTTACCTTCGGTAGAATGCTGCCAAAATTTGATATAAGTGTCTTAATATCTGGTAATAAAACCATAGGCTAAATTTCGTCTTTACAGCACTTTACGCATCCAGTTAGCGAGTTAACTCACCATCAGCCTGAATTCCAGGAGTTATTTTAACGTGAAAAAGTTTGATGTTGTTTCCAAGTGGTACAGCTGCTTTGTACCACCTCCATGAAACCAAAGATCTCTAAAAAGTTCAAAAGCAATAGTGGATCCCTTAAAATCTCAAAAATAGTAAAATTTAAACATTTAAGAATATGATTGGGGAAGCCTTTATCTGCCTTGCACCTAGGATATTCTGCAAAGATGCTTCGGCCATGTTGGAAGTCTGAAATCCAGAAATGAAGAATATAATCTTAAATATAAATAAATGTAAAAAATCATTGGAAGTAATAGTTTTACATTGGAGTTTATTATTTTTAAAGGAAATTAAATTAACGTCCTATTATTTTTTAACATCGTTAAATTAATACCAAACAATATCACCTATTAATTTAATTTTGATTAATCCCGAAATCATATCAGTGTGGGAATTCACGCATTCCTTTAAAGTAATTGCCGGAAATGCCTTTCTTTTTCATTCATGATCACTGTTTCTTCGTACAAATCTTTTTCTTCCTTGATATTCCATTCATCATAAAGATTTGTTCCTGGGAACCCTCCTTGAATGAAGCAAATCCTTCTTTTAGATTTAAAATCTTGGAGCATATTTAACGCCTAGGATAAATCTGTCTTGAAGCGCGTGTTGGAGTAAATGCTTTCTGTTTTTTCTTTTGCGAATGATATACTATAAATTAGTAGGTCTTAAGCGTTGTTTCTTCGAATTGAGCGTAAAGAAAACCATTTTTGCAATTTGCCAGAAATCTCTTGATATGAGTGGCTGAGCATTTATTCATAAAGAGCAAATTTATTTATTTTCCATATTATTCTTTATCAGTTTAAATTAGATATTAGCAATTGACGTCAGCGTTTATTGGCTTAAAAATTTTCTACAATATTTGATTTTTTTTAAAAATAGCTACCGTGATTTCCTCTATCATTTTGCACAACCTAAAAGATTCTTTTCACCTAATAATTGTAAATCTAGATTTTACCTAGTTTTAAATGTAAAAAAAATTATTATTGGCAGGAGATGATAAAAGATGCCTATTTTAACATCAACTACACTTTTTAGCAATATTTCACCAATTTTATCTGGAAAATGTTTGAATTCAATAACTTTTTAGGCTGCCTTATCTTTCTATTTTCAACTTATAATTTAACTTGAAATTTCATATCGAGTTTTTGAATTTAAGAAAAGCATCTAGTTGAAAGAAGGGGGAAAAAATGAGAATATCTGATTTTCGACATTACAATCTTCATTAATTTTATTTCATTTTTCGGAACTGTTGCCTTCTCTCTCGTGTTTCAGAATTGAAGCTGGAAGATCGGATTTTTTCTTCCCAGTTCCACATTTGCTAATCTTATATTCTTCAGTGTCTTTTCTTTGCAATGAAAGTGTTTTTGAGATATTTTTAAAAGTAGAAAAGCATTCGAGAGTGATGTTCGTATCAGATAGACTTGTTTGTTAAAGTGACCCTCTGTTCCCCACTTCTCCAGTAGTAGAATGTTTTATCCTTCCTGCGCCCTTTATTTGGAAATGGCTGAATGTTGTCACTTCTAAGAAGGATTTCCCTCGCAATTGGAACATAGAGATAATGAACGAGGTAGAAAATTTATGAATGTTTGAAAAAAGGGAAAAACGATATGTAACTGAGATTTTGCGTCTTATAATTGAAGTACTTTCTTTATCTTTGCAGTGGTTATGGGTAAATCACGATTATGACGAAATCACGCATAAATTAGAATTGCTTTATTGTTACTAATTGAACATATAATTTCTGTTGGGTATCAAATAAACGTTATACGCTTTTTTTATTACATTTGAAACATTAAAATACGCGTAGAACGATCTTGGCCCGAAATCAGTATGCAATATGTTTCTAATTTTATTAACTTTTTTAACAACTACAAAAGAGGTGAATATATGATTACTTTTTTGTGCAAATAAATTTGCGTTTCAGGTACAGTTGCGATTTTGAGTTTTTATTAATAGCTATTAGCTTCTGTTTTGTTCCTTGAATTTTCAATTAACACAATAACTCCTATAATTCTAATTTATTTTGAGAAATTAAAATTCAAAATGAAGCAAATCCCCACCCCCATTATCTAAATTCTTTTTAAATGCTTGTACATTGATAGCGTTGTGATTTTGCATTTCTTAGCTTAAACATGAAATCATGTTTTTGTGGGTCTTCATTCACTTGAGGATTTTACTGTTGGACTAAGTATTAAATAAATAAATAAAAAAAAAACATTTCTTAAAAAAAGAAACAAACTTAGAAAGCTGAAGAAGTGAATTGTTCTGAGCAGTTGCCCATCTTAAGAGTTCTGCCGAAAAATTCGGTTTTTTCGCGTACATTTCCGGCAGTAATTCGATTCTGAGATTTTTAATATGAAGTCTCGCTCCCTAATTAATCTTGTCCGCGTCTTCCTCCTCCGTGCGCGTGACGTCAGCTGCTGATTTCCGGTCGTCTGAGATTAGGGTAACTTTATCGCTGGCATCCTGTGGAGGGGAGAAGCTCGCTTTGACCTTGCGGTTCCCGAACTTTGTTTACCCCATATTTACCCGCTTTCTTAGAATTCCCTCCAAGAATCATTGCCCCGAACCCCTTGACCTCTTCCCTCCCCCGAGGGTGGTCTCCTGCACAGAAACCTGTTAGCCGACATACCTAAAAAGTTTTACCCGACTGTGGTTTCTCCGTCCAAACCAGTTTCGGAACAGTTGAATCGGGTTTACTTGAGGCCTGATATGATGGCCAGTTCCAAACCCATACTAGGGTGGAGACTTTTTTAAATTTTTTCTTCTTCTTTACATCCTTAACATACCAGGCATTCTGCATTAATTCGTATTCGGTGGGTTTATATCTAATGTTGTGTTTTTATTACTTTTGATTTTTGAACTATCATCATTTGTACTGATATCGATGCGCAAGTGTTGTTACTTATCATGGCTTGCCTCATATTTGTATGCATGGAATTTTATAATAAGTTTTCCACTAATTTTCTGATGATGTGTTGGAACTTTGAAGTTTTGCACACTGGTATGTTCTTCACGGGATTAGAATATTTGTAGAGTTTCATTATCAGTTAATCAATTAACATAATTAAATTTTGATTCCACAATGTTTGTAATCATGCAATCTGCAAGATTAATATATATATATATATTCTACACTAATGAAAGTGGTTTTTAAAACTTCTCTTAACTATCTAAGTTTATTTCCTGTTAAAGAAATCAAAATTTATCGAGAATTTTTCTTTCTTGCTTTGAGTACATGTTCAAAAAAAAAAAAGAAATAAATGAGAAACAGAGCAGATTTACTTGGAAATGATTCATATTTCCTGCTTTCAAGTCAATGTTCAAAAATAAGCAGAGGAAAAAAAAAAAATTTCTCCGAATTTTTGACTATTTCAGCTGGCAAGTTTAGCAATTTGAAAGATGAATGTATCAGTTATTGCTCTTCAAACCTTATTTGGAATTTGTAGTATGTAATTTATGAAACCAGTGCATATTAATTAAACATCACTGTGGATAAAAGGCACGGGCATACTTTACGAATCAAAATCAGAAATGCTTTAATATAGTTTTTTTTTAATTATTTTGATTCCGAATTAAAACCCCTATTTTAATGCATCTTTTTACTTGTTCAAAATATACAATATGTATTTTAATTATCAAAAAATTCGGTGTTATGATGCTGACCCTTTATTCACTTGTGACTGATGATGCACATTTTTAGGAATGATGGTTTGTGATCACGATGGATTAAGGACGAAGAGTCTTGAATAATTTTGCTCCTTGTCGTGTCAGTTTATATAAATCCAGTGGTCTGAAAAGAGAACGTTCGAAATGCGGTTTATTTCCCCCCTCATCATATTACGAAGTTCAACTGCACCACATTGTTTAAGAATATGTTAGGAGAACATTTCAGCTGGTTGACGAATCATTTCATTAACACCATCATCAGCAGTATACTCCACATTATTATGTGCCAAAGTTCGTGTGCTTTTGATTTTCTTATTGCGTGTGTGTTATGTTAATATTGGGTCTCACTCTAAACACCCAATTGTTGGATTGACATTTTTTAAAAAACTTTTTCTAAATTTTTTTTCAAAATATCTACTGAGCGATTTATTTTATAGAAAATATTTTATTTATAGGCTCAAACTGGATGGAATTTACTACAGTTTGAGCCCAAAATTAGCTTTAAAAAAATCTCTGATATCAGTTTCAAAGGTGAATAAATCTGCAATAAGTAAAACACAAGAGACATTTTTTATGACCTAAATTTCAAGAAAAATATTGATGTTCCAAGGAAAGGAATTAAAAAATCATATGCAGAAACACAATCGTCGTACATTTTTTTTTTTCTAGTTCACAGTCGTTGTCGTTAGATTCATAAATTCTTACACCGTAATGATATAAATGGCATTAAAAATATGTTCCCAACTTTTATTACAGAAGTTAAAAATTTAGGGACTGGTAATTTATTACTTATCATAATACATACTGTTCACGATTTTTTGGTATTCAGGAGAGACCCTTGTTTATGTTCAGTGTAGTGCTCCTCGTCCTCTTCACTCAGTTCAAGAGTCTTCGCATTACTTCTAAAGAGACGTCAATATAACTAAATTAATCCAGTTCGATGTAAATATTAAATTTATCCCTAAATGAAGTACTTAACTGCATTTAGGGAGGGCGGTGTCATTTTGTCATGTCCTCCTTTAGTCCTCATTTTCAGCGCCTGAGGCGTTTTTACAAGCTTCTAACAGTGCGCAGGGAAGTAACTTGCTGCACTTGCTTTCCTACAGTCCATAAACATTCTTCCACCCTTTCTGGTAGTTGCAAGATTATCATTTTAAGGATTGATTCAGGAGTTATGTTTTTTTCCTTTTCTAGGTGGAGGGGATGTAAAACAAGAACTGGTATGCAGTCCTACTCCAGAAGATTTTTGTCATCCTTTTGTGCTTAATAGCATTTTAAGATATTGATATCATATGGGTTAGTTTACCTTCATACAAATGAAACGAAAGTATCCGCCCTCTTCAACCATTTGGTTAGTAGAAGCTTCAAGCTTGAAGTACAGCCCCCCCCCCCCTGCTAAAAGACTAAAAGAAAACAATAATTTGAAGGCCCATTGTCGAATATTGCTCTTGTGCCAGATTCATAATAAAAATGTGAATGAGCAAAATCATTCCATTACAGATATATTTAAAAGACGGTGTTTAATTTTTTCACACCAGTCGTTGCTACCTTTACTGTGTTTTCGAAAATACAAGTTCTTTTTTACAGTAGTTAAAAATTGGAAATTAATTTAGGAAAATAAAAAATCATCACCATCTACGGAAAAGATATACTGAAATTCAATGAAAGTAAAGGTTTCAATGATTAGTTTATCTGCATCCACTTCTGCCTACTATACTGTTACATTTGCTTTTTGTAAAAGTTTCTGAACGTGTGATTTGATATATATGATGAGTGTAAATTTTTTCCACGCTTCTTTTCTGCACCTTTGGTGGCTTTTCTTTTCGCGCCGTAGGTATTATCCATCATACATCACAGCTAAGTTTGAATTATAATGCATTAGTAAGAATGTCAGACTACCACTGCAGGTATAGTGTGGAACAAGATTCCGCTGCGAAACATCTTTGTGTCGTAAGAGGGCTTCATCCACTGCTATAAAATATTATTTTAAAAATCTTTGGACAGTATCAACTTTGATTGATGTGATCAAGATCGTTTAGTCTCCTTTCGCACATTTCTTCAGTTAACAGTGAACATTTTGGGTGATCTCATGACTCAAGTGAATCCATCCCATCACCTTCATGGGAGTTTGCTCTGTAGTCTGGGCAGACCAAATTCCAGAGTTTACTGTACTGGTAACTGATTAAAGTAATTGGGTTGGCCGGAGCTATTGATTATATTTTAGTCAAACCTTTAGATATAACTTAATGTCTGTCATTCCGTCAAATTCCCAAATATTAAAATGGTGTTATTTCATTTGTTTTACATTTGTTCATTGTGTATTTGAACTTTTTAAATAGAGAGGCCCATGGCATCATAGCGCTACTAAAACGCACAGTTAATTTTATTCGTCTTTTAAACTACTACACGGTATGAACAGGGTCCTTTTTTAGCTATCAACAGTGGAAGGCAATGACGTTATTCAATATTTGATGAAATAATAAAAATAGTTTGAATTTTAGGGCAACATCTATTGTTGGAAACTAAGCAGAAAATAAAGATAAAAATTATTAAAATTCGGGAAAAATTTAAACGAATATTAAAGTAGTTTTTGAAAAGACAATGTTTTTAATTTTAAGATGATGTAAAAATCATTTTTTTTTTTTTTGCTGCAATAATTTCGGTGATTTTTGTGGAAAAATATCATAATTTCAGTATGTTTTATTATTTAAAATACCAATTAAAATTTTTAAAAAAATTGTCTCGATATGCACATTTCCACTTTTCAATATATATATGTGTCAAGTTTAGTAGCTCTATTGTCAAACAGTCTGACCTATACAGCGCCAACATGCACACGCATATTTATTATTAGTAAAGGTAGAGCGTGAATGCTAGGCAGTCTGAAATTATATTAAATTAATAAAGATAATTGCATACTCACAAAGTTACGCTTAACCTAAGGTAAGTTATTGGCATGTTAAAAACGTATTGAAATGTGAAAGAAAATTGACCATCTTATTAAACTGCTTGGGGTCGCAAAGTACTGAAGTCCGCTGCTGGATACATGAAGATAGTTGGGTGTGAAATCGAAACTACTGCATTTCGATGATGGATCGGTACCTTTTAGTAAGGGATGTACCACGCTGCAATGGGGAACGTTCACCACAATGCTCTTTTTAAATGTCGAGGTCTCTTGGTCATCCCCTTATATTAAGGCAGGTCGAGGGTAGCTGTTTTGTGGACACCTTTGTGTTCTACAAGTATTGTAATTGAGAAAAGGATAGAACTTTTAAGTAGCAGGAAATAAGGAGTAGACATTTAACATGCTTAAACGAATTCGAAACCATGAAGAACCATGCAAAATTATCGCAAGAGGGCGAATCGACAAATTTTTAAATTAATTTATTTCATTAAATTTCAAAACGTTTATTAAAATGTATGTAAATCTCACTTTTAAAACCAGCCTTTTAGGAAATACGGAGGAAAAAAACATAGGGAAAGTAAAAATATTTTGATGTTTTTTTCCGACACTAGAAGGCGTGTCGTTGAGACCAAGGTAGGAAACTTGGATTGGAACCAACTGCAGCATGTCAAAAATTCAAAACTACTCGATCTTTTGAACTGCAGATCCATTTTTTTCCCTAATGTTTTTATCGGATTAATATATGCATGGCGAATAATATTATTTATCACTTGATTTATTATTTCTTACTTGAGTGAAATGAAACCACGTTCGCTTTACAATTGTCTGCTTTTCGTCTGATATGAACTTATCTCTTTGTTAATTTTTTTCTAATTTAATATTCATTATTCTTGCGTATGACGTGTTAATAGGCTGTGGAAAAAAGCATGTAAGGAACAAGAAATTTGAAGTTTACCTCATCGCCTGCGTTATCAAATCGTTGCTTTGGTCGTTTCATGTGAATTTCAAATATTTTTGTTGCCAGACATTTCGAAGACTTTTGGATTTTTTTAACCAGTACAGATTCTGCCTATTCACAGACAGTATAAAGCATATGCGTTTTTATTTTATTCCATTTTTAAAAAAATTCTTAGCTTTAATTTGTTCCATTTATATTAGTTGATCTACAGAAGTCTTAGGACCCATATTAAAATATTTGATTGATGCCATCTATTCTTTAATAAGAAGGAATGGCGGAAGATAAGAAATTCTTAATAGAAGGCGGGAAATTTATTATTTTTTAAAAAATTAAGGCATTAAATTTTTTACTGAGTTTAAATTAAAACTACGTAGCGAAAATAACAATATATTAAAATGTATTCTACATTGAAAGCATGCGTTTTTTTAATACTACATAATGGTGTTGCTCACAATAAACTTTTGAAAATAATAGATCAGGAAATTATTGGATGATCATTGACTCTATATGATGCCTTACAGTTATGACGTGAACTGCCAATGCAATTAGTTCTCCAGTCGTGACGAAAAATTATATGTAAATAAGAAACGCTGTTTGAGGAGGGGGGGAGAGTATTACAATTAAATGATGATACAAGAAGATCTAGAAAATTTGAAGGGAAATTACACCATTTGTGTGCTTAAAGGGAAAAAATTAAATTTTATTAGTTCTAAAATCAAGAAGCTATTTCACTGTGCCACTTTGATGTAATCAAAGATTATCTCATAGTGCAGTTACATACACACGCAAACCTTGACGCTTTCTTCGATTTTGTGTGCAAATTTTGTTTTTTCATCGTCGTTTAAACGCAGGAACCCTCCAGTATAAGCTTGAATACCTCCTTATTATTTTCTCCTTAGACTATTTTCTAAGGAGAAAATAGTCTAAGGAGAAATTTCTATTATAATTACAAATTTTAATTGCGTTTTTCCCAAAATTATCTTTTTGAAGTAACTTCTAAACCATTTACATAATATCTCCAATTTTTTGAAAATTTTTTTAATGAAATTTTCAAGAAAGGTTTTGTATAATATTGTCAATAAATTAAACTAAAAGGTTTGGTATACATTAAATATTTATAGCCCTTTTCATTAGAAAATAATTGGAAAGTCTGGAAAAATGTTTTAGATTTTAGTACATTTTGAAGATAAATATATTTCTATATATTTATCTTTATATCTATTTATATATATAAATACGCTTATATATATTTATATATATATAAGCTTGGTGTATGTAGGAAACTATGGTTATTCCATTAGAATTTTGTATAGAATTTTAGTTGCTTTCGGTAAATCTTGTCAAAATTTACTTCAGATGTGACAAAAAAAAAAAAAAAAAAAAAAAAAAGAACATGTGCAGAAATTTGTTTTTTTATAAATTTATCCTTTAATTAGAAAATACCAAATGAAACTTCAAAAAAAAAAAGCTTAACTCTTCCCCCCCCCCCCCCTCCTTAAAAAAAGAAGGTATCGAACATAAGCAATCACTTAAAATTTTTATTTATTAAAAACTTGTGTTTTTGTTTATATATAAAAAAAAACTTTAGTGCCACTATTCCTGAGGATGAAATTAGCTTAGATATTTAAAGTCATTTTCTTTATTTGGCTCTGAAACGCCATTCGCATCTCTTAAATTTTTTTATGCTACTATTTACGTTTCCTTTGCATATGCTGTCTAATTGCACCTTATCTGTAGATGGATTAATTCTTGTTAAGTTTATCTGAATTGGAATTTTAAAAAAATGCGCTCTGCTGTATTACTTCGTATTCTATGCCGCATTTGCTTCCATTTTCTTGCGGCTCTTTCTCGATAATGTTTTTTCACCTCTTATTCTTTAATTTTTGTCACAGTTGTTGCAGGCCAAGTGCCAGAAATATTTGCATGCAAATTTGCAAGATATGAAATTGTGGAAAACTAATTGCAATGATGAATCTCAAAGCAGCTTTAGCACTATGTGTTGAAATATTCACTTAAAAGAAGCCATATTTGGTTTAATATCAGAAGTATGAGAATATTTAAATTATATGCTGTAAAAGACATTTCTTGAAATTTTAATTGATTCGCCTGGTCTTCCTGCAAAATCTAAAGTGAATAAGATGGACCAATAACTCTTAAATGAAAGTTTTTTTCCCTGCCCATTTTTTATTCCTTTCACCACCACCCCCCGCTTCTTCATTCATTCTCCCCCCTTCTCCTGTATTGATCTTGTTTCCGGCCTACAGGTGAATGTTCAAAAGTGAAATTAGGATGAAGTGGGAAAAGAAAAAAAAAATCACTTCTTCCTTTCGAAGGGAGTAGAAATCCCGGTCTCTGAACCTTCTGATATTTTTTCTTTCTTTTCATCCTCCATCCCTGAGGAAGGAAGTAATACAGACGGAAGGACAAGGATAGGGTGTGGATCACCCCCTCTAAGGAGTTCGTTTTTGCATAAAGGAGGGGTTGGAATGACGTTCCCTCAACATCGCCCCATGAAAGGAATGCGGAGGACCCCTCCTTCATGTTTTTCCACTTCTGTTTTGTGTCTTTCGTCGGTGGCAAGGTCAATGGTGGATTGCGACCCCTGGCGATAGGCAGAGACGATTCTTCGAAAAAGGCCCAGCATTCCTCTCGCAGGGGCCCTTCTGGCCTCCTCCCGTTTTCGAAAATATGCGCCTTCTTCGAAAGACCGTGTGAATTTTTCATGATGTTTATCACTGACTGTGTTGTCAGCCGTCGTCGTATATCTCTGGTTTCGTCGGTGGCTTTCCTTGTATATATCAGTCCAGCCCTCCTCGGGTCCCTTCATTTCGGTGTTTATCGGCCACTGGACGAATTTCTATGAAATTGCCTCGAAATTTGAGATGGGACTTTACCAAACTAAAGATAACTTTCTGTTGTGCCGCCGTAAAATCTCAGGCAGAGAAGTATCCCTAGTGAATTAAAAAGTGAATGAATAAATAAAATTTTGAATGTAAAAAGAAGACATATCCGTCGTTCATCCTGCCGTACGTTCAGTTTTAATGGATTAATTTAATTTTTTCTTATAAATTTAAAAAAAAATCCGACTTAAATAATTTACCATGCATACTTGTATGTACAAACCGTTAAAAAGTATCCAGACACTGCTCTTTTATTTCGCTATTATTATCGAACAGTAAAACGTGAAATGTCTGTTGCTGCATAAATATGCTGTCTATAAGTGAATATATATTTCTTTATAAAGGGTTCCATGCTATTTTTACTCCAATTCAATTTTTTCAAATAGCAACAATCAATTTGAATATCTATTTGAATTCTCTTAGTTAAAATAACCCAAATACATATAATATTTTGTGTATATGGGATGATAAATTATAAGCAATTGAAAATCAGAATTCCTAATGTTAAACGAAGTTTCCCAGTTTTTCGACTTATTTAAAGGTAAGAGAAATCCTAATAATAATTTTTGAATAAAAATTCGGTGCCACTTAAAGGGACAAGTTCTAAAACATCACTTTTCCAAGTTTTATCCATTTCTGTCAATTACTTTTTCAAATATGCAATCACCAACAATTTTCAGAATAATGAGTTTCGAATTTTTTGTTGGGCTTCACATAATCGCAAAAAAGATTCTCTAGCAAGAATTAGAAACGCATTCAAGCGCTTCGAAATACATCGTTACCTTTCATCGTTGCTTTAGATAACGTTATTTTTTTCGTTTAGGAAAAATGGGAGTGGATTATTAATTAATAACAAAAGCACAGAAGTAAATTTCTGTATTAAGTACAAAATTTTTATAACGAAATATATGTATCAATAACACATTGAGTATTATATAAAAACAATTTCTCGCACGTGGACAATGCAGTATTATTGTACTTTCACAAATTACAATTTTTTTAAAATGAAACAAAAACTTATTAATGCTTCGGTAGTCTTTTTTTTTTTTTTTTTTTTCATTTAAATACATTTTCTAGTTTAAAAAACGTAAGCATAAAACATTTCTTAAAAATGATTAAAAGTTTTGTTTGAAGAAAATGGAGCAAACAAATTTAAAGCATAATATTTTTTAAAAAAATAAATTAATGTTTCAGAAAATAAGCATCTGGCTTTTGTTTTGAGCTGCTCCAAAAACTTTTAATTTAACTAATTTTATTAATATTAATTCCTAAACTTATCTAAAATTTTTTATTATTTTAAATAATATGCCTCGAAGATTTTATTTACCTGTTATTTACTTGCAATTAAGTATGTAAATAGAGAATGGATTTCGAATTCATATTTAGCCATGTTTCATTGCTAATAAGATTAATTAATAATATGAATATAAAAAAACTTTAATTTTTTTTTTAGTAAAGGTGCACTGTATTAAAAGCTGAAATTAAAACTTAACTAAAGGAAAGTATTAATAAGACCTATTAATTACTTTACACATAGTGAAACAATCCCTAATTTTTTTTTCACTGAATATCTTCAGCTACTTCGATTTGATTTTGTCTAAGGTTTTATACCTGTGGATTTCTTATTATACAAAATCAGTTGAACGAAAGAAAGTTAGGGGTTGCAACTAAAACATTAGAAAATCATGCAAAAATAAATATTGTATATAAGTAAAGGCAAATGTAATTTACATATTTTTAAAGAGGGCATTTTTCTAAATCGAATGTCATTTTTACCTTAAATTTAATTTTTATAGAATGTGAGTAATGAAATATATCAGATTCTTTTTAAATAGCATCTATGTATAACTGCCATATTTTCTGATTTCAAATTACTATTCAGATCGTCGCATTCCATTTATATTCTCATTCTCCGAACAGGATTTTCAACAGGAACTGAAAGTTTTTGTGCTTTTCCTTGGAAACACATGAAAATTTCATTGTTTATGTGAACAATTACTATGAAAAATCTAAGAAGGAACAGAAATAACCATAAGCTTTTGCCCTAAAATGGCAAAGAACAGAGTTTGGGAAGAAGAAGTCCACTTCTTCCAGAATCAAACTGACAGGCTCGACCTATCTCAAATAAACTTGATTATCAAATTTAAAATGCTCTTAATAGAACTAAGTGAATTTAGATCTGTAGTGTTTTCCCACTTGTTTCGTATAAGTAATGTTTCCTATTTTCAATAAGTATTGATTCCTACTTTCTTAAAAATCTGATTTTTAATTTTGGATAAGGGGGATGGCCAAAACTAATTCTGGAATATTTAGCACCACTGACGGAAGAAATAATACTTAACACATTAGATATAAAAGAAACTTACTGATGATGTCGATTATCCGTACTGCCAAAAAAAAAAAAAAAAAAAAATGTATGTAAACAAAAGGAGTGTTTTTAAAAAGTGAATGGATTCAACACTAATCGTATTCTGAATGTTCCAAAAGATGCATGCTTTTCTGTGTTGAAATCTATTGCTAATTATAAATTATCATTATTTTTTTTCTCTGTTTAAGAATTTTGTTTCTAAAGAATATAGAAAATAACGGTAACTAGATTTTATAATTCATTTACGGTTTCTGATCTGACGGTCTTCATTGGCGCCTGAACGGTTGGTAACCCTTGACTCTTGAATGAAAATAGAAATTTCTTTTGATTCATTTGCTATCTTTCCTTTTTATTATCGTTGTCTTTTGTATTGTTAAAAAACAAAGCAGTTTCGTTATTTGGATGAATCTACACGGATAATTGACAGTATTCTAAGTTATTTCAATAAAATATGTAGCTTTTGTAATTCTTTATTTGATTTTATCTTCTCTGAATTAATATAAAAGCATGGCAAATTAGAATAGAATACTTTATGGTGAATAATTTTAAACAAATCGCTCAAATTATGTGAATAAATTTCTATCATAGTTTTCCGTAAATTGTTCACTGCTAATGCTGTTTAATTTTATTTATATGATGTTGATTAAATGCTCGTTTAATTTTATTAAATGCCTTTTAATTTAACATAGCGCATTTGTGCAGCAGTTAAAATTATATTTTTATGTTAAAAAATTGTAAAGCCCGAATATTCAAAAGTTTATAAATAACCTTGCATTTTAAGTGAAATCAAACTTCTTAATTTAGCGTGTTTGTTTATTTCCTGATGGTCATTTGTTGCATTTGTGAGAATTTAAAAATTTTCTCGTCTTTTTCTTCTTCTTTTTATCAAATTGCGATTAACATTTACTTAAGATAAACAAAGTAAGCATATGGAAATATGTAGTAAGAACAGATATTTGTAAATTAATTTAATAAAAGTTAATTAAAATTGAGTAAATTAATTTAGTAAATTTTTGTCCCTGATAGTTTTGGAAAATGTATTTCCATCTAAAGGATTTAAACAGTATCTTGAAAAAAAATGGATCTTTTTAGTAATTTTTTTAATTATTATTTTATTAATTTCATGAAAATGCAATAGTTTTATTTGACTGTTCGGCATCCAAGAAGCATAAGAGACTTGACCTGTTATACTTGAAATGTCAATATGATGCTGTTACTTCACAGAATTTGAATTTTTGGGGAATTAGGAAAATAAAGTTTAGGTAGCTGCCTAGTTCCAAATCCGCCACTAATAAAGATCGTAGGAATGCGCCATTAAATGTTGAGTGCTTGATAACATGTGTCATCTTTTTCGATAACTTTGCTTTGAAATCTTTTATTGAACTTGCAGTGCTTTTTCGGTATTGCATTCATTCTCCCACTACTTCCTTTATCCACAGTAAAAACCGTTCCATAGCGTGCAGTTTATAACAAACATAAACAAAACTTTTTATAAATAACTGAGCATTTTTGGCATTTCAACTGACCTCCTTCCAACTAAAGAGTAGAACGAGTTCTTTTGGAAAGCTTCGAAGTCCTTTATCTTCTACTATTTGCTGAAATTGAATGGCATAGCAATATAACAATAATGGCTTTTATTGAAATTTTTATTTACATTTTATAGCTTTTATACTGAAATTTTTGTTTGTTTTCATTGCGATGCTGTATTTTAGAAAAATTGGCTTTGATTATTGGTTCTTGTTGGTTCATTCGCCTTCTCTCTGATCATTGCATTTAGATACGAAGAGTCTAAAATGGGATGTTTAATCATACTTATCGATCATGCACACTTGCTTAAATTGCTATGCTATTCCTATTGCCATTAGTGTCACTTTGATACAATTATTGTGGCTATTTACCATTTAATTGAGGAATCATTTAAAAAAAAAACTTATCTTGAGGGGAAAAATTCCTTGGGTGTTCCGTAGACCAAATTCTTACTCTTAATATATCCGAGTTATTTTCGAAATTTGTGTTGCAGTGGGGTCGTGCGGATTCATAAGTTATCCGTGGGAGTATTTCAGATTATAATGTGTTTCCATTTGTAGGCTAGAAAAGTATCTCACTCCCATCGAAGTAAGTCGTGCCATTTCTTGCCATTTGAAGCTAGTAATTTTTGTGAGTTGAATGAAAACCTCTGCATTCCACATCGAACGCCAAGAAGCATTTACTAACTTGTTGACGCAGCTGGCTTGCCTGACATTTAACATCACCGTGCTCTAAAACGGATCTGCTTTAGGAAGAAGAATCGCGGCGATTCCCGATTTGTTAATTGGAGTGCTTCTTTTTCGCATCACTTCTGTATTTAATGGGGTAGTGGACCGCCAACATTTCTCGACCTGTTGCTCAGAAATTTTCATATCGATTTCACAATATTCTTTTTAAGCCGGAAAATCCAGTGATTAACTTTTGTTTTGATAAGAAATGAAATAGAATATTTGCAAAATGGATATCGTATCGAGCAAATTGAGATATGAATTTATTTTTTCATATTTTTTTTCTACATTATATTGAGCAATTAAATAAGATATTTTCAAATTTCTTTACTTTAGCGATGTGTTCACATTTTCAACATCGATTTTGTCCTCAATGTAATATTGAAAAATTTGTGTCATGCGTTCTCTTTGGTCTCTTTGCGAATGCCAGCTAGCGTTTCGCGATGACAAATAAAGTTGATTAAGTATAATTTAGTATATTTAGTATAATTCCATCCATTTGAACAGTTCTTAAAGCGAACAAACATTTCCCGGTATGAAAATATTTTCATTAATGCATGGTCGCCTTATTCAGGTAAAAAGAGTGAAATGGGGCCATCTAATGCTCATCTCTGTACTTTTTCTGGGGATTATCGAAAAAATTAAGTATCTAATGAATTGTTGCGAAATTTTCTCTCACTCCTTACGCAAATATTTGTAAACAAATGGAAAATCGATTGAGCAATATTGGATTTGCATAGGTTAGGTTATATAAGTCGACCCTGAACTCTGTTGCTTGTATTAAGAAGTCTAAAAAAATTCTCATGTTAATGACAGGAAGGTGCAGTTTTAAATTCGTACTATTTTTATATTTTTCTTTCATTTATAGAATAATTAACCATGTCTCAATTTCTTTTGTTCTCCGCAATCATTTTTTAAAATTGAAAAACTATTCAACATTTCCTTAGCTGGCAAATCAAAATCATCGCTAGTCTATGGATCTTAAATTCCTTTATATAGTTTTGAAATGGAACTTCTCAATAAAGAAATAAAATCTTTTTAATTTCTAATTCAAGAAAAGGTATATACGCGTATTATTATTATTATTTATTTGTCTAAATAGTGATATTTAACTTGTGATACTTCATAATGAAAGACGGTAAACTTCCTTGCTCTAACCTTAGCAGATTCATTTGTTTTCTCCCATCAAGTGAAATATTTCGCATAGTTATTTATTATTGAAAGCAATGTTGGGTTGGAGAGTCTTTCGTGTGCCATTGTGAATCGTATAGTATTGAAATACTCTGATGTAGGACTGAAGGAACTTGACCTTATTAGTTGAATATCATTTGGGAAATTACTGGATCTTTTGTCTGATGAGTTAATTCACAACGAAAAAAAAATTAGGATGTATATGCGTACAAGAAATTAATTTGAAAGAAATTAATTTATGTACAAGAAATTTAATGCACGCATTATTAATCGTATTGAACAAATAAAACGCTTTGTAAAATGATAAAAATGAATGGGTTCAGCGTTATACGAATTGTTTACGTTTCCCCACAAAGACATTGCAAAACGGTATAGAACAGTTTCAAGCAAAGCAATCTAGATATTAGCCGTCTGTCCTCAAATTTGGTACCATTTTAAAAGAATGAAGAAAACTTTATCTTTTCATTAGAAGTACGATTGAAGGTAAAGGACAGAGAAATAGGCTGCAATGTTTACAAGTTTCTGAAAATATTAACTTCCCACCTTGGGAAATATCGCTATCTCTTCTGCAGTAAATTATATTATTTAAGATAAAACCAAAACGGTCCTCACTGACGATGGAGAATTACTTAGTAAGGATAGATGCACTAAATTTAGAACAATCCAAGGAAAACCAAGAAATACTCTGAGAAATACAAGATGACGCCAGTATTTCTTCGGGAGTAGAATTAGCTATTTAGAAGCATTTGAGAAAATAGAAGATTATTTTTATGAAATTCACCTTTATACCTACTCTTGCTCAGTACTCACACTTGAATCAACAACAACAAAAACAATTATTCAGTTGTTAAGTTTAAAAAAAAATGCTAAAATATAAACCAAATATGAAACTTCATTGGGTAAAGGGCCATTTTGATATAATTAGTAACAAATGTGCAAATTCTCTTGGCAAAAAAAAAAAAAACTTATGCGTATTTAAAAAATAAATCCTTCGCTAAAAGTGCAATCTAGATGGGATTTATCGAATAATTCAAGGTTTTTGTTTTGATGCCTTCAGTGAATTCGAAAAAACGCGAAGACTTATATATAAATCACATTTTAGTCACTCGTGCTGTTTCCCATCATATCAGAGTTGTTTCTTAGGAAAATCGCCCGATTGTGACTGCGGGTCTGATAAGGAATCGTCGGATGGATGTCCAAAGTACAGTTTAATATGGGGAAACTTCTTTCTAACCAGCTATAGTAGAACTGTAGAAATTTTAGAATTAGATTCACCATAAAGCTGAAAAAATTGGTATCAAGAACATTGTATAAAATATTTTAGAGATTCATTTGCTGAATAATACTGAGAGAGTGCAGTGCGTGCATATTGAGCATTTTAAATAGTGTTAGGCTTTCTGTCATATTAATATGTTATTTCTACTAATTATTAACAGTATTTGAAATTATTTTTTATTTATACTATTATTTTGTTCTTTTATTTTATGATCCATTTTATACTTTTCTTTTTTTATTTATTTTATACTTTTTTGTTATTGTTTTATAATTTTGTATTTGTTATTTTACATTTTACTTCATTATTTCCATTTTTACCATTTAAAACCTGCTGTTACTTTTAAGTAATAGCATGGTTAATAATAATAATTTTTTCAAAATTCTGTTATAATTGTAGATTTCATAGTTTTACGTTCTCATTTATTATATGTAAGTTTTGTATTATATTTTATTGTTACTGTTGGAAGTTATCAGATATGGTGAGTATGGAACTATCTGATGTATCTGCCTGTGCAGCTTTTGTCCAACTGTATGTTAACTACTAACTTTGGGGTAACTTGGGATTAACTACCGGGTTTCGCAATCTTGGATACCACATGATTAATTCATAATATTCCATGCTGAAATTTGTTGCTGGGCAGGAGAAAATAATTTATTATGGTTATTTTTTTGTGTGGACTTGAAACTGTAGGGAAAAGTTTCCTGATATACGCACAAGGTTGCTCATTGAGAAACGCAAACCACTTAATACGAATTATTTTAAGAGAAAGTATCGTAATAGTTTTTTAAAAAAATGAACTTCGGGATTTTAATGAATTTTCACGTTTTAGATTTCCATGAGTAATTTTGTTTTTGGAATTATAATCTAGAATTGTTAGCTTTTATCCAGATTTTAACGAAATTATTTTTCCGAAACTTTGTTAGTGTGCCATCGTGTTGAGATTTTCCGTATAGTTTATCACTAAAATTATGGATGCATGTCAAATCCGTTTAATGGTAGGTTGATGTTATGCATAGTAACATGTATGCATCATAACGTAACAGACGATGTAAGTTATGTATCGTTTTCCGTCGACCTGCATCATCGTTTAAAGCGAAGATGAATATCCGTTTTTCTAAATTATACATTTGGCACAAAAACTTATTACCTTATAGGGAGCATGCAAAAAATCAAGCCCACTGGTTGTGCTTTTTTTTTTTTTTTTTTTCGCACGCAGGGACTATGAAGCAGTTTTCTTAGAATAAGGGGAGAAGGTTCATTGTGAAGCTTTGCCCATTGTAATGAAGTCTTGATGAACTGCCCGAAAACCGTCACGCGTGGTTGAGAGGCACCACAGGGGTTGGAGACCTTCAGGCGCTTTCGCCTTCTTGGGGTGTAAATCCCCCCCCCCCTCCTCCAACCTTTTTCAGGCGCAGGGTGATTTGCTGCGGTTTACTCCATCTTGCCCTTACGGAATGCCGCCCATTCATTCCTAAATACTCGTGTTTCGACAAGCATTTTTTCTTTCTCTCAAACGATGTTTGTATTGGAATTAATTATGCTTACTTTCGTTGGTGGAGTTGCAAATGAAATTATAAGCGATGAAGATGCTACATGGTAAAAGTTCCAAAATGCGTTTGTTTAAAAGTGTTGGTTTTCAAAAATTGGACAACGGATAAGCGACGGAACTTTTCAAAATTGTTTGTAAGCCACGGAAATAGAAATTACATGGAAGATACTCTTCTAATTTTCCCTCTTAAACACCGTAGCACAATACAAAGTATATGTAATGAAAATTTCATAGAAATTTGACTTAGCGGCTTTTTTTGTTGTTGATATTCATGAACATAATTTGAAATATAAAATAATTTTTGTTAGAATTTGCCCTTGCTAAAGGGTTTAAAGGGTTAGAATTTGCTTAAGGGTTTTTTGAATGCTAAATACGTTTGCTGATAACTGTCCTTAAAAGACAGTTTTTTAAGTATAAAGAATTACCTTTTTTTTATTTGCAATATATCAATGAGAATCATCCATTTCGTAGATATAATTTTGTTTTATTCGAAGTCATTTTTTTCGTATTGAGTCCCTTTTTTACTTAATCACATATTTATTTATTACCGGATGTTGTTTAATAACTACTGTCTGATGCTAATATAGCTTAATAATAATTTTTTTTAACATTTAAATTTTAATACTTTTAAATATCTTTATATTTTGAAACAATGGGCATTTTATATTTTGTGGCTCCTGATCCCAAGCTCTATGGAGACTTTGAATCAATTCAAGAAATTGAGTTAACAATTTTTTTGTTTTTTATTTTCCTTTTTGCAAGATATGCGCAAGAACTAGAAAATATTTCAAAACTTAATTTGACAAAAAAGAAGTTTTAAAACTAATAATGAAACAGTACAATTTCTATTGTTTTAACTCCTTACAAAATGAGATTGCATTCTGGTATAATTAGGTGCTAAGGTTAGAAAAATATCTGTTTATTTTTTTATTGAGAACTTTTCAATAACTTTTGGTATGTAAGTTAACTCGCATGGCATTTCCTTTATTTTTAGTGGAATGTAATTATTTGAATTTGATAATGATATGTATTTTTTCAAAGTAGATAGTAATTAAACGAGTTGCGGTACCCCCCCCCGTATCTCTTTCTTAACCCTTCTGCACATGCACTTTTTTTTTTTTTATAATATTATCACATGCACGGAATTATTTTGTTCCCAAATTGTCAAGTACTTACTTTATATCTTATTGTTTATTTGTATAAAAATATGGTTTGAATATATGAGTATTTTTTAAGCAAATATGTTCTATTTAAGACAGATGCAATTTTATTAAGAAAAGGCAAAATTAGTTTTAACAGTTTTTCCCCCCCTACCATTTCTGTATTCATTTCTTCTCACCATTTCGTACATATTAATTTTTAAAGTAAGTAGTTAAATATTGGAAGAATGAGAAGAATGTATATTTTACGTATAGTTTACATTTGAGATTTGGGGGGGGACACTTATCATTTGTCGTGTAGAATAAAATAAATTTTTAATGTGAATTTTAAGACATTTATTCATATTATAAGAAATTGCATTTTATATAAGAGTTTGATATTTTTTTTACGAACAAGAGAAGACTTTAATGAGATTTTTTAGACTATTCAAAATCAGCGTTCCGATTCTCCATCATGATCATTTCCCAAAGTTTGTCAATAGCTGAAGAATCTGGGCTGTCATCATTTTTTGTGTAAATAGGGCGAGATATCTGAATCTCTGCTGAGCACGTTCGGACGTTGTCATAGCCATAACGTTAAACGAATCTGAAACGGTAGCACACGCAGACACCAACTGTCCGCTAAAAATGAAGATACATTGTTTCATTAATTTCTAATGATCTTATGTTCTTGCTCCCCTGTGAACTTTTAATTTCTGAACAAAAAAAGAGAAAGGATGGGACAGAAAGATCCTGTGCTTTTTTTAAAAAAAGGGATCGGCTAGTCAATTACAAAAAGAAATGCAACAACCATATTGAAATTCAAGATTCTAATAGAGGTAACATAAAGAGAGTAAGTAATAAGAGCCGGAAAAAGTCGGTCAGTCCGGCTTATGTCCGGGTGCTAGTGAAGTTCCGCGATGAATTAGCTTTTGCTGAAAATAAAAAAAAAGTGGCAGTAGATTATGAAATAAAATTTATTTCTTTTATTTTCAATAAAAAAAATGGCGAAAAAAAGTTATTATAGTTGAATGCTATGTTATTAGCATTCAACTATAATAACATTTCAACATCAGGAGTATATCTTTCCTTTATGTGTCTAAAATCATTTATTTTCCAGATGTTTCTGAAATCATTTATTTTTACAAGTTTTAGTTAGCTTAGTGCAATAAATAATTTTCTTTGAGAGGGATGATGATTAATATTTTATTTTTTTCATTAAGGAATAAAAACGCATGCTGCTTAAATTAGGGAAAGAAAATGAATGTTAAATTTTATTTTTCTTTTGGTTAGTTAAACATTAGTATTTAAATAAGAATAAATATCGAGTATATTCTCTCGAAATCCAAAGACCAGCAAGACAGGAATGATTGAATTTGAGGTAGTTTATGAATGGGCTATGTTTTGAATATTCAGTGTAATGATAGGTTTTATTTAACTGTATGAATGATTTCATTACAGTTGATGATCTTTGCAAACATTGATAAAACTGATAATGGAATTAATTCATACATCTGCTGAATAAACAGTTTTGATTATTGAATTTTTTAAATCAGTTGATTAAAAAATTTTGTTCATCTCATTTGATTGCGATTATTTTGCCTTTAAATCGTCGACTAATTTAAATTCTATAAATATGCAATAAATGTATCTGAAGAATTAATTGAATTATTGAAGAGATTTTCCTCGCAAATTAATGAAGGTTTTTGTGATGATTCAATTATTTATTTTTTTAAGTTCATTAATTGGAAATTCAGTCCATTAATTTGTACATATAATTTCCATATGTAGAAAAGATTACTTTTTCTTTTATTATTGCCATCTCTATTGAATGAAAATGGTGTTGATATTTTCTTAATTTGTCTTCTGCTTGCTGTTTAATTAAATTTTATACCAATCTTTAAAAATCATTATTCTTAAGAATATATATATATATATATATATATATATCCGCAGTTTTCAAAAGTGATTCAATTTAATAATCAATTTCCCCGAAATAACGATTGTTTATTGCAATTACTATAATTTTATTTAATAATAAAGTTACAGACGGAAAGAGGCTTTTGTATATCATATGTAAAATGGAAGTATTTTTTGAATAAAAATTATTGTATTTATTTATTTACGCGTTGTCATTCCGACGTGTTAGCATCCGATACTCTAAAATTAAGCTTGAAAATAACATCCCGAGCTACGTAAGAAATTATCAGCCAATAAATAATATAAGTGAGTATTTCCAATCGAGCTTACTGAAACGAATCCTACATACTAATCTTCTGTCACAAATTTGTTACATATAGTAAGCGCCAATAGCACTGAGATAAAAGACAGGAAATGAATAATAGTATCATGACCATAATTTAATTTTAATAACTTACCGTGTTAGCGAAACAAAACAATTTAGTTCTGAAACTAATCAGATTCCTCTTCCAGAGAACCAATTTTTTCAGAAGGATGTTGTTTTTAAGTTAGTATTTTGATTAAAATTCTAACTTAAGATTAAATACTGAAATTTTTTATGTATATATATATATATATATATATATATATATATATATATAAGTTTTTTTTGATAATTCGTACATTTTATTATTTCGAAGATCGTGAATTTAGAAATCGTCCTAATTAATTTGGCTAATAGTTTTAAAATTTCGTATAGACGATTATTAATTTCTTCTACTTCTCGCTATCGGGATTGGAATGATTCCCACTCATTTATAAATAAAATTGTTTACTTTACTTTACTTTTAATGTGTTATATTTTAAATTTCATTTTAGATATTTAAAGAAATATTTCGAAATCTGATCATTTGCAAAATGGGGCTAAACATTTTAAAGTAACGATTGATTCTTGAAAATATGTTTCACATGATTTCTTCTTTTAGGAGAATTGATGTGCATTTAATATACTTTATAAATTTTGAACAAAATTACATCAGCGGTAAAATATGTCAACGTTCAAAATCACTTTCATGAAATGAACGGCAAACTGATTTTACTTTAATTATAAAAAATTATGCTAATATTTTGCGCGGTTTTAATAACGAATTCTGCTCAATTCGAAAAGAAATTTTTAATTGAGCCTGCAACATGTCAAAATCCCACCATCCATACAACGCAAATAGTTTGTTTGTTTCTGTAAGTCTTGGGTGAAGAAATGGCGGGCTTTTACTTTTGGCGGGAAATGCTTCATTTTTTAGTAAGGTCGTGGGGCGGAGCTTTCTGTCATCAGCAGGGTTCTTGCTGACGTCACTCGACAGTTTTTCTCGTTCGTCTTAACTTTTACGAGTACATTGCACAGAGTTCGCTCACTTTTTGCTGGGATTGGCCGCATCTCTCTTTCGAAAAGTTTTCTCGAGGACCTGAACCAACTTGTGCTTTACAACGGTACTTCGGCGCACATTGCCGATTTCCATCCGAAGAATACATTATGTTTTTAGAGGGCGGTAACTGTAGGGATCCCATTGATTACAGCGTATCCCATCCGTAGTTGCATAATTTACCGCAGAATGGCGCTGTGGAAGATAAAATTTTGGAACGCTGCCAATTCAACTGCAAGCATCAGTGTATGAGGATCGTATATCAAGACTTTAAGCATTTGCCCTGAGCATTTAGTTTTTCTTGAGAAAGTTTTTGTGTGAATTTTTGTCGCTATCTTGTACTATGATCGGACCATATCAAGTGATGACAGCTCGATTTCGGATGACTTCCGAGTGCGGATTATTGGATACGCCGTTCCTTCCCACTCCGGATTAAACCGTAGAGAGCAAGACCCTGGGATGTATTTACTACTCGTGAGTAGTTATAATTTCATCATGGTGCGCAGAAATGGTGGCCATGACTCGCGTGGTGTATCTGTAAAAGGCATTCTTGGAAAAAATGTTCTTACTGCGCCGACGCCGTGGATGTTAGTGCCGCCTTCAAGCACTCTATCATTGGCCTGTGTGGGTAATTGCTCTGTTATGGCTTATTTTTTCTTTAATCGTGCAATACATTCTTTAAAAAAAATGGGAGTACTGTAACAATGAACTTTAATTTTACTTACGATCTAATGACAAATTTTCATAATCCGCAACTTTTGATAAATTTATTTTGTGTAATTTTTTAAAATTGCGTAGTTATTTTATGTTCAAATTCTTAACTTCTTGAAAGAATTCTGCCCCGCCTGTTTCCCCCTCTTTTTATTTTTTGCTTATTCATTGTTTTAACCGTTACTCGGAGGTTTCACATTTGCGTAATTTATGAAATTTTAGTAGGTATATATGCATATATATATTTCTTGCAAGTGTTTTTTAGAAAAATGTTTGTTTTCAATGAAGGAACATATAACGGTGCCTTTTCGAAACTTTTAAGGAAGTTTTTGAAACTACATGTTAAAAATTAACTATTTTGTAAAATGTTAGTTTTATCATTTGAAAGTTTAACCAGAAACTTTTTTGTCACTGTTGCTTATAAATTTTTGTGATAATATGGAATTTCTAGTTTTAATTTGCCATTGAACTATATCGGTAAATATAAAGAAATTGTATTTGTTTATATATAATTGAAAAATTAACCGATTTTTGTAGTTTAATTTTAATCTGTTCGGTTTAAATAATATATAAAGTATAATGATTTGATTTCCTGAGAAATAAATTTTTCGGTGGGGGATAATTAAGTATATTTCTTACTTATTCTCCACTCCCAAACCCCCCAAAACGTGAGAAAATTATTTCTTAATAAAATTCAAAAAGCGACATTTTAATTTTAGCAATTTTAACACATAACAGGGATTGATATTATACGTCTTATGAATCATACTAAATTCAGTTAAATTTGTTGCATTTTTTTTTATTTAGTAGCTTAATTTTTAAAATTATATGCTCTCTTAGCATTGGATTAACTTTCGACATTATTCACTTTAACTTTAGCCCTAATCTGTTTAGTTATATTAATTGTGCGATGTTTTAATTATTTTTTTAAACCATCTCAAGTTTTGGTACTTGTTTGATTATTTCTGTTCCTCTTTGATTAATTGAGAAAGTGAATGCTGCGTGACGATTGCTATAGCTTTATCAGCAATTAGTAACTGAAAGGCATTTTTTTTTAAAAATTTAATTATTACAATTTATATTTTAATAAACTAAAACATTTCAGAAGTGTTTTTTTCATTATTAAATGCAGTTTAACTGTTTATTATAAATAATAAAATCAATAATGAAATAATGCATTTTCTACACTTGTATAAGTGTGCGTTCGAAATAGAATGAGCAATGCTTAAATTTCTTTTTTTCTAGTTTTGTTTATAGTTTGGTTATTGCATTGCATCTGTATTTTGGGGATGAATGATTGAATTTTTGTAGTATGTGTTGTTTTTGAGTAATTCCTTGTGCATAATTTTAAGTTTATGTATAAGTTAAATTTGTATTATGCTATTAGTTTATGTATCAAATCTTAAGTTAAATAATATTTAATCCTTAACATTCTTTAATAACGTTAGGACTTTCTCAGTGAGTGTATAGATTAGAAGGAGTGGAACTTTCTGATTTCATTTTCAGATTTTACAAATTGTTTTCTAAAGATAAACTTAATTGAAAACTGCCATTTCGAGTAAAAAGTTCTCTCCGCTGTGGTGAATACTAGATGTTTTTTGTCTTTTTTAAGAAATCTCAAATTTATATAATTTTTATGAACAGTTTTTTGGATGTGTAGTAACATCATTATTTTAAGAGAAAAATATGAAAAAAATGTTTTGAATTTTTACAGTATCATATTGATAATTTTAAATCGAAATAATCTGTATTGAATTGGCGACGATTTTGTTTTTCCGTTCCTTGCAGGATCTTGCTATTGTTGAATCCGGAATTGGATAAGAGATAGAACAGTACTCATTTAGAAACGCAAGGGAAACAAAATGGAGACGTTTGAACTCGTGTCGCGCGTGAAGTTTGCGAATTCGAAATAGAAAAACGTAATGCAACGTCACAAAAATAATCGCGAGGAAAAAAAATGCTGGAAAGGGGCGGGGGTGCATGCTTGAATTCTCCAAGATGGAATTTATATGCGAGTTGACCCTTCTTATGTGACCTCCATTGGGAACCACCCCGTTCACTAAAAGAAGAGGCCGTATTTTGGCTCCTACTGGTTTTTGCTCCAAGTCGATGCCGGGTTGTCTCTAGATTTTAGTCTTGATTATTGCGAAGATTGCTTGTTCGATTTTAAAAATACTACTCTCTGCCAGGTCTTCACTTAATATGGAGATATATCCTACTAAATATAAATTAAATAATTTTTCTTTTCCTGTAAGCAAAAAAAAAAAAAAAAAGTTCCGAAGTTGCAATAATTTTTACATAGCATATTATGAGATTCATGCAATGTTAATCTTTAAAATCTGTTTGAAAGTGACAATCTTATTAGTAAAATGAATTTTTAGTGGGAGTTTTTATACTAATGTTAAGAGAATTTGAAAATCATCTGACTTAGTTTTTTAAAAATAAAATGTAATTAAATTTATTAATGTTATTGATTTTAAGGAAAATATTGTTTATTGTGAGCATAGATGGATCAGTTTTCTTGCAGTGAAATTACAGTGCTGTCATGCAGTAATTAAATTAAATGGTGGATTGAATAATTAAATAATTTCTGTTTGAATTGTGGCATAAA
Source organism: Argiope bruennichi (assembly GCF_947563725.1). Taxonomy (NCBI): domain Eukaryota; kingdom Metazoa; phylum Arthropoda; class Arachnida; order Araneae; family Araneidae; genus Argiope; species Argiope bruennichi. The sequence continues at coordinate 7,077,494 of NC_079160.1, forward strand.
TGTCATAATTCAAGTAGACTAAGATCAACTTGTACATATGACATTGAAAATGTGTAGGTGAGTTGATTAGATGTTAAGTATTTTATTTTGTAGAGAGGTTTCTTTTGTTAAATGCTTATGTTAAATAAATTAATTGGTAATAAAGTTTTTATAATAGCAGCATGTTGAACTAGTGTGATTACAAGTAAATCTTTCATTTATGTCTTTATTACTTTTAATTTTATGTAGAGTTATTCTGTGATTATTTATTTGATTGATTTTTTTTCAGTCTCAATGGTAGGTTTAAAAATTAATATTAATTTATTTTTAAAGAATCTGATACATAAAATATAACTTGCATCCCCATGCTTAAAACAGTATTTGAAGTAGTTAGTGTGACTTATATTAAGTATTTTTAAAAATAAAGAAATATATGCATTATAATTTTTAAGCAAAATATATAGGTTTTTGGTTCTGTATAGGTTATTATTGGAAATATTTAATATTAATACATATTATTTGATTTATTTCATTAATGACTATTAAATAAAGTTGGAAATCCTGTCAAATTTTTAGACTTTAAATAATCCATTAGAAAATGAAGCTTAATATCATGAACTCTTTATCTCATAAATAGCATCTCATTCCTTATTATTTGGGTTTTAAGGATTTATATAGTATAGAAGCAAAAATAACTATTAAAACATAATTCTATAGTTATGTTTTTTATTTTTTATAATTTAATAATATTTTGTAAATAAAATGATATCTTTTGCTTCCATTCCGGTTGAAGCATTTGCTTTTTTAAAATCCAATGTTCATGTCAAAGGTGGTTTAATTTCTACCTGTACAATTGTAAAATCTCCCAATAGGACCCTTAAGGCTAATAACATTTTGGCTCAATATTATTATGACACAGCTCATTCTGAAAGTGTTATTGTATTAATAATTCAATTTATATTGCAGTGTAGCAGTGAAATTCTGCCATACCTTTTCATTTCCCAAAATTTTAACAATTTTAATTTTGCATATAGGAAATAGTTAATTTGCAGTTTTTGTGTACTTATTCATTAAAAATCCAGTATCATTGCATTAATAATAATCTTAAATCATTGTATGGTTGACTTAGGAATTTTTTTTCTTCCTTGCGGATTTGTTCATATGCAGAAGACATTTCTTAATTGACATGTGAATAAAATGGAATGGAGTAAAGGGGACTATTTAAGATTTCATTTATCCAAATATTTGAATTAAATTAACCTTCATCTATGAATGTCAGAAAGAATACAACATTACTAAAATTTCCAGTTATTTTTTAATATTTAACAATTCAGATAAATAATGGACAATTATTGAATAAACTTACTCGTCAACAACTACTGAATTACCGTAATTGTTGCGGAAATTGGTGAGCACCACAGTTGAACAAATATATTATAAAATTTTGGAAATGCTACAAAAAAAACTGGATGTGTATGTGTACACACACGTGAAATATTGTCCTTTTTGGTATGTTAGTATAAGACTTAATTTTTCTCTTCACAGATAAAAGTTACCCAAATAATGCTGAACTAAGTAAAACTACTCAACTACTATTGTTATTAATATTGAATTGAGAACATTTCAGTTAGTAATCTGAAAAAAAAAAAAAAATTGTTCATTGAAAAAAGAGTGGTTAGACAATATTTATCCTCTTTAATAAATGACTATCCTATATTTTTTTGCATCACTTTGAGAAAAAAAAAAATATTCAGACAAAGAATAGCCCAACAATGGGGCTATTTTTCTCCCCAGAAGATTACAATTTTGGGTTTGATTTGAAGAATAAAATAAATTAAACACCAGTTTTGAATTAACTAAAATTATTTGAACAATAGATTTAGGGGAATAAAATATATTATTTTGTCCACAGGCATATTAATGAAATTGCCAAAAGTTCTTTTTATTTGTGCTGTTGATACTTGAAGTCCACATGAGTTATATTTTTAAATTGTGTATTTTTCATTTATTTGAAAGGTTTTTTTTTTGTAGGGTCAGTAATTACATTAAAGCTTTACAGGAAATTTACTTCTGTAATTAGGAGCACATTTGCATTATTTTAATCTCTTTGCAGTTTTTAATATAATGGGACTTGTCTTAGATAAGAAGGTAATAAAAATTGACTTATCCTGATTTTTGAATTGCATAACTAGGATAAAAAAAAGTATGATAAAATTGATTTTGAAATTATAAATATATAAGATTAAACAAATAATTTAAAAAATAATCAACAATTAAAAATTCTAAGTTCTAATGCAGGTTTTTAGAAATTTATTAAACGAATAAACAGTGTAGTTCACTTTTTATATGTTCAAATTTTATTTGGGAAATTGAATATTTTCATTGCATTTTTTAATAATTGTATTGGATAGCACGAGGGAAACAGCATGTGCAGTTTATGAGGGAAAGAAGTATATTAAAAAAAGAGCAAATAAAATTGAAAAAAAAAATGGCAAAAAAAAACAAAACAACAACAATCAAAGACTTGAGATTTAACTAGTTAATTCAGTATTTCCTTTTTTAAATTTTAATTTTAATTAAAATAAACTAAACTGTCTTCTAGTTGTGTGTTTCATTTTAATAATAGGCTTGTAATATATTCAAGGAGAGATAAAATTTGACTTCCACTAATTAGTATGTAAGAATTTACAATTAATAAGTTTTATTGCTTGTATGGTTTTGCCTTCTTATGTAAGCATTAAATTTTTAGTTCGGTGTATTTGCTAGTATGAATTTTGATTATATTTAATGTTCGCTAACTTCTGTAATTTTCTTATTAATAGGCAATTGGCTGCTAAGAAAATACTGGACTCACTTCAGAAAGCTGGTTCTAATAAAGAAGAATATCAGTCCATTATTTCTGTTATGTGTAAATTGAGTGAAGATGAAGGTAGGCTATATTATTAATTTCAAAAGTTTTGAAAATCTAGTCAATATCCTTGAATATTATTTTGGAGTCTTATTATTTTAATTACATTGAGTCATCAAATTTGTAATAGATTTGTTACTACTGACTTTTTATTGCTCTCATGGAGATGAACTGGCTGTATTTGCATATGTTTAAAAATTGTATTATGGGAAAAAAAAGAAAAATTCTAAACATGATAAAACCAGAATTTCTTTTATTAAAATGCTTTTTATATACGTTTTTATTTTTAAAATAAAGAAAGAAAAGAAATGTGTAGTTTTGTCATTTAAAGGATAAAATTACGGGAAACTAAATTGATATTTTAACCAATTGTCATTCCTATTTAAATTTAGTATTTTAACAAATTTTATCAAGAAATTTCTATTGATAAAAGAGATACACGTTGATTTGTACATGAGTGATTTTACATTTAAGGTTTTTACCCTCTTGAGTCATGAAGTCAGTAGTTGCCTTGTAGTTTATAGTTAGTCTGGGCTAGCAGTGATAGAGTTAATAAACCTCTTGTTAATCTAGAGATGCTGCTGCACCCAACATTGGCATTGCATAGTATTAGCCTGGCTTGTTTTGTAAATAGCATAGTTTTGTAGATTCCTTGTCCCTTCAGAATGGAGATCTCAGTTGAAGAATAGGATAGAGTGATAGAATAGGATCTACTATGATACTCATATTTTCAAAATAAAAAAAAAATGTAATTTTTTAGAAGTTGTTGAGGGAAAATGCCAAAATTTTATTTAAGAAATTGCCCTTGTGAGCACATTCTGACTTTCCACAAAGTATATTTGTGCAAAATGTGTGTGCAAAGTATGTTTTTGCACAGACACACACACACATTTTTTATTATTAGTAAAGATTCTAGAAGTTACTTTCTACTTTTACGTATTTAAAAAAAATAATACCATTTCTGTTTGTGTATAAGATAACTCATATACTGAATAAGGAAATGATATTTCCTGGACATCCAAAATTTATATATTGTGTTATTTTACATTTGAATTGTTTATTATGCGATCAGTTTTATTAAACTTTTTTTTTAATTAATGAACTCAATTTTGTTGTCATTCCATTTTGTGTTATAACTAATGTTGTTTGCAGCAGTACCGGTTTTCAGAAAAATATTTGTTTTTTTTTTTTAAATTATTGCCGAAATTAATATTTTAATTTTTTAACCGGATTTTGAATTTAGAAGTTATAAAATAATAATTTCCAAGAAATGAAAGTTGGCTACTGTGTTACCTGAAAATAAATTAATATGTAGCCTCTAAATTAAAAGTAATATGTAGCCTCATTAAAAAATAATCCCTTAAATATCCCTTGCCTCAAACCATCTGGCCTGGCCAGTAATATCTTTATTTGAGATATGAAATTTTATTGTTTGTTCTCAAATTCTCTTTAGTGCATGTGCCAGGAGGCTTTCAAAAGAAATGAAATGATACAAAATGCATCTAAAAAGACAAAAGTTATCTTCATTGCATATCTCTGAAACTCGAAGAGTAAATGCCGTAATTTTCTGAATTGCTCCTTCTTTTAGCTACAAAAAAAAAAAAAAAAATGAATAGTTAAATATTGATATTACCCTTTTTAATTACTTGAGAAATGAAAGACCTCTGTTAAATTATATAAAGAAAAACTTGTGTAATTTTTAAAAATATCTACATTTTCTTATGTTTGTATTTTATAATGCAAGGATATATGTGAAAAAGTATATATCACAATAATCTGACTTAAATTGGTTCAAATACTTATAATTTGGTTGGATTTTGAAATGGAATTGCAGTCATTCTAAGTTTATTCAATTATAAAAGTACCGTTAAGCTAATTACATATCATTTTGCAAAACATACAACTACAAATTTTATAGTTCTTTATTCCAAAATCTCTGAATATACATGCCTTTTATTTGTATTTAGAACATAGCATTTTGCAAGCAAATTCTAATTACTTAAATATATATTTATCCGATTTGCACATGTATAATAATCTTTTATACATTTTTTTTTTGAAAGAATTATTACTTATTTATCATTTTCTGAGTTGACCTAGATAAACCATGCAAAAATGCGTTTTTAATATTTTTTTTTTTCCCCCTGAAATACAGCTTTTCCTTGTTTTAAAATTATAGTCTTCCACTTATTTGACCACTCTTTCTATGATAATGATTGATAGTGTACCTCTTGATATGCAACAATGGTCATGGTATCTTCTTCAAATTTTTGTTTTAAATATAGCTATTGAAAAACCTAAATTAACCTGGTTATTATCTGTTAAATTTGTCTGTTTGAAAAACATGGAATGTTAAGACATTGAATGTTTTTTTAATGACTTTATTTATGCATCATGATGGCAGCTTTTTAAATATTTAGCTTTCTATAGTTCTCTCATAACATTTTTTTGTCGTCTTTATTTAATGATATGGATTTATTCAAATTTTTGGTTTTAAGAATTATAATTAAATTTTAAATGAAATAAAAATTAAATGTAATTGTTGTCTGGATATTGCCAGTTTTGGATTCTTTAAATTATGAAATCTTATTCCTATTTACAAAAATAAATAATCTCATTGCTAATTATCTCATTGCTTTTGTAAGAGATTAGGCTATTTTACATACTGAAATAGTTTGAATTAACTAAGCATTTTCTCAGGTTACCCACTTCAATTATCTGGTATTCTTTAAAAAAAGCAACCCTATTCTAATTTTTGAAAAAGTAAAAATATGTAAAAAGAAACTGTACTCATTAAATTGAATAACTGTAGGCAAGGAAAAACATTCTTCAAAGAAAGTGGAGTTTAAACTTTATCCTTAACCCAGGAAAGGTTATAAATGTTATCAACTGGCAAAAGTAATTTTGTGAAATGTGGTAATGTGATATAAGCTCTGTTTTATAAACCATAAAATATTGTTTATCCTTTTTTTTTAATGTTCTTATGAAAATCAATACCTATCTCTCCTAAAATAGTGTTTTAGCTCACTCAAAAAATATATGTGCATGCATTTAAACAGTAAACTATCTCTATCATAACTGTAAGTATGTGTAGGTATTGTACTGTAAATAAATTTTGCATAAGTGTAATCGTGTTGATTCAAGTTTTATAAAAAAACATTTTGTAACCTTCATTCAGTTTTGTAGATAATTAGGAATATATTATGTTTAGAAATGTAAACCTTTTTCTTCATTAATCAGATTATTTTGAAATTTGTTTATTCATAAATTGTATTTATAGAGTTAAGATTCTTAAGTATTGGAAATTATAACAAATTATTAGAATAGGCTAGTTGTTTTAATTCTTTTGGAAAAGGAATACAGTTGCAATCACCCTTTAGTATCTTTGATTATCACTTATCGGATCATGGCATTAGAAGCTCTGTTGATGAATGTGTGGATATGTTCTAGGAGATACTCATCATATTAATTAATGTAACATTTAATTTTTCAATCCAAACATATGCTGCAGTTATTTAAATTATTGATGCTGAGCATACTGTTGTAAGGCTGAACTAAATGCATTTTGTTGTTTCTACATTTCCCTTTTCTCAGAAGTGATGTATGTTCCTCCTACTCCTCAACTGACATAAAAGCATTTTGTTAACCAAAATTTTGACATCAAAGTGCTTCTATCACACTCAATATATTTGAAAATCAGCAGTATTCTTTTTTTTTTTTAAATATTTTTTTAAAGAAATTTAAAATATGTTTGTATAAATAATACAAAAATGATTTTTCTATTAAGAAATCAGAATTTCATTTTATTTCACTGCTATATTATGCCTTTATAACAAAATTGTGAGGATATGTATAAATGAAATTTCAGTTTTAATTATGTTGGACATTAACAAGTTATTTAGTCATCTAAACATGTCTCTTTTCTATAGAAAGTATGGTTAGATCTGAATTAGTACAGCATATTCCATCCATAGCACTCTTTTGTCAGAATCATCCTGAATTGAAGCTAGTTATCTCACAGCAACTAGTGCCTTATACAGTAAAACTTCTAAATGACAACTACATATCAGTAAGTTTAATTATTATTATTATTATTATTTAAGTTTTGAGGTTTTACTGATGCAAACTTAAGTCAACTATAGTAAATAACCATGTATTAATAATTCTTATAATTGCTCTCTTTATATAAGCTTCAGTTAAAATACATTCAGTGTTAAATCTGTATTAAACATTATAATTATAAAAAATTGTTTAAAATGTGTCATTTTCTCACGATTCTATGAAAGAGAATTTGACTAATAATAGATGAGAAGAAATCTTGAATATCTGCAGGAAAAAAAAGGAAAATGATATCAATAATAAATTTAAAGCTAGTTAAAATTAAATGAATTTTGACATAAATTTTATAGTGTTAATTTTTATTTTTCATAGTTAAATTTGATATTTAATGTGATAATCAAATCACTATGGAAACAGATTTATAATATTAAAGTTATGTTTTCTCAGTACTTATTCTAGAAATTCTTTTTTATAGGTAAGGAAATTGGCACAAACAGCACTTCTTGTTTTATTGGAAAATAACTTAATAGGACAATGTAAGTAGGTTTTGGATTCATTATATTCTTTTTCTTTTATGTATTTTGCGTCTGTTATAAATTGGAACATGTAAAGTAGACGAGGTGGATTATGCCTGTGCTACAGAATAGTAGTAAAATGCAATATTTTTATGTTCATAAAAATTATTACGATATGAAAGTGAAAAGCAATAAATTAATATTTTTAGAAGTACAAATTTTAATATTCTAATTGTTCTTTTAATAAAGAATACTCATTAACAAGATATTTGAAGCAGTTATTATGAGCATTAAAAGCTGAATATAGGTTGGTAGCAATCTAAATATACAATAATTCTGGATTTTTTTATTTTTTCAAATTCATAATTTTTAGATGTGAATTGTACTCATTAACTAATTTTGTTTTGGAGCAAGCATTTTAAGATTAGTTATGTGATTTTAAAAAATTGCCGAACATTATTGAACATTAAAAGTTTTGGTACTGTGCTGAATATGAAATATTGCTTATTCTCATTGAAGTGAAAGGAAGATAAAGGAAGAACTATAGTTGTCAAAAAGACCTGAAAACAATTTTTTTAAATATTTCCAGATTAATTCTTTGAGAAGTTGGGTTTTTTACTACATTATTTTTAGAGCTTTTCTTTCTATATTTAAGAATCTTGATTTCTCCAGCACTTGCTAATGCATATATTTTAGATTAAAGTTTAATATTTGAAATTTAAATTGGAAATCCATAATTTGTATCAGAATGTTGCTGATCTTTCAAACTATATACATTTTTTTTTTTTTCTGAACAGATATAGGAACTAACTTTATGAGATGAATCTATAAGATAAAAATAAGTTTTCAATAGCATTTTAATTATTCATTTTTCTTTATTACTGATATTGCTTATAAATTCATATTTCATTGATAGGCATTAGTATCCTGAATTTTAAATTAACTATTTCATGGTAGTTTTTTTCATATCCAGAGTTACAGTTACTCTTTCTGCAGTTATAATTTAATTTCTAATGTTTGCTTGCATTCTTTTAGTACAATTTATAAAATGTCCTTAATCACATTTCCTCCCCATTTCAGTGCAACTGTCAGAATGGATTTGCCCTTTAGTTGCCCAATTAGCTATGTGTGCAAATAATCATGATGAACTAAGGATAGAAGATGTTACGGTATGTTTATTAGTGGATTAAACTTATCTTGCAAAGTTTTCTTCCAGATTTGCAGAATTATTGAAGTCAAAACATTGTGGGAAGAGCTGTTCCTTGAAAGACATGGGTAGTGAGATGTAAAAATATCTTGCCATCTCACTACCTTGTCTTTGACGGAAAAGACTTTATAGCCCTCCAGCAGATGTCTGTTGATTTGTCTTGAGAGTTGCAGTCAAATGGACTGTGAAATGTCTTATGATACAGCATATCACAGCCACATTTGATTCGCAATTCCCAGACCTACTCTACTTCTGAAGCTTGAGATTTCTTTGAGAAGCTGCAAGTTCTTCAAATGGATTCGTTTTAAAAAGAAATATTGAATATCTGAAACATGCACTATTGTTAGAAATACTTGATTGTTAACTTTTATTTGTAAAATTTGATTTGTATTATTTTCTCAAGATCTTCACCCATGTATCATTTATGTATTTTCCTTCCATATATATATAAAATATTTGCTGTATTGCTGTTTTTAGTGTATTAAGAAGAGAAGTGCAAGTCAAACTTCCCCATTATTTATGAATTGATTCAATTAATGTAGATTTATACCTTCAGTGTATGAGCAGTATTATACCCATCTCCTTTCATTAGCTCCATGCATGTATTAAATTTGAATGAGGATCTAATGAAACTTGTTTGACATAAGTCGTAATTATATCAAATGAGGAATTTCAAACTTGCACTGTTCCTCTGATTCACTGATTCAGGTAACTGTTTAATCCGTTAAATCTTTTCCCCCCACCCACCAACATTTGTGGACCTGAGGGGTCTTAATCTTTTAGCCTAATTGCTTTGATTCAACGTGTTCTTGATTCAGTGTGTGTGTGTGTATCCTCATTTTCTGGATGATATCTCATTCAGCAGATTTGAGATTCAGCCACTTTTGTAGTAGTAGTCTTGTATACACATAATTTTTACTTATTTAGTAATAATTATTCCAGATTTGACAGAAGTTGGCATTAGGGTGTAGGGCAACATGAAGCATGCAATAGCAGTTCTATGAAATTACTTTTTTTGTGTGTCTGTTTCAAAATCTGATTATATTTTGAAGAAATGAACTGGTAATTTTACTCAAGATATAGCTAGAATTTCAGATTTTTTACTATAATAATTTGGAATTTCCAGCCATTGTGTTTCTTAAATTTTGCTTTAGAACAAATGCATGATACAGAAATTAATAGTATGGCTCATCATTATGTTCTATTGAAATGCATCCTTGAATATTGAAATTAGAATGCTGTAGACTGAAATATTTTGTAACTTAAATAGATATTTTCTTTTGGATTTGGAAACTCCTCTTGAGTCATTTAGCAATCTTTTCAGTGGTAATTGAATTTTTCGAGCTTATCAAAATTCTTAATATTTTACAAACTGTTTTTCCTGTCAGCTTCTATTCATGTTCAAACTTTAAAATATGATGCAATAAATGAAAGATTGAAGAAAATGCTGCTGTTAGCTATATAAAGTCTTGCTGGTCTTAATTAATAATTTTTTTAAATTAATATTTTATTATTTATTAAGTTTTTTTGCAAAAACAGAAACAATGGTAGTAATACTTATGATCACAAAAATATTTTGTTTACATTTTTAAAAATTTAATTTTACAATAATGCTGTAAAACATAAATGAACTGTCAACAAATTTTATAATTATTTCTTGCTGTATAAATTAAATGTTTTGAAATATGTTTGAATGCATATCTGAATTATTTGAAAATAGTTATTTTTCAAAATATTGAAAAAGTCTGATCATGATTACCTGAAAATGTTTACATTTACTTTATTTAATTATTATTATGTTCAATTACTGCTTAATTGAAATCTATATTCATATCTTGATTTTTTAAAAAAATCGATCTCTTTTATCATGTTTTTGAGTGTTTTAGGTTTTTTTTGCTGTTTGGATCGGTGATTTCACACTCACAAAGTAGTTGTTGTATGGTGTGAATGACTCATATCACAGCTGCTTTGATGAGTGTGAACTTACTTCAGTACACCTTTTGTCTCTAGGCATCTCTCCTGGAAGTTGGTGTTTCTGCCCATCAGAGTGGCTGCGATTTGTTATGAACACAATTCATATCACAGCCAGCTTTGATGAGCGGAGCCACTAGATTATATCACCTTCAGATGGAAAAAGTGAACTTTTTTATTATTTATTTATTCTTCATTTATTTATTTTTCTTAATTTAAGAGCATATTTTGAGTGAGTGTAACAATTTGTACCAACTTTCTTTATCGTTGCAATCCATGCAATTTGTAAGGTGTTTATATTGACTAGCTTCAAATTTTGTAGATCATACACTTTATAACTCTTTTCATAGTGGGAATTCATGTTAAATGAATCTGTATTGGTAAATCATAAATATTTTAAAATTTATTATATGAGATAAATTGGATAAAAGTTTTCAAATGATCTTAATTAGTTCCGTTGTCTGTTGAAATAAATTACATATTAAAATATTTATTTTTAATGCCTTTCACATTACTGTTTTTAGTTATATATGTTGGTTGTTCAGTACAGTATGATTTCTATAAAATATTGATTTCATACTTGATAACTCAATGACGCATAGTCTCTAGGTTCTCTGATTAGAAATTTTTAGAAATTTCAAAAATGGGATAATTTAAACATTTAAGAAAATTAATTACAAATGAATTAACAAAATGAGGAAGCTTAAGTAGCTTAGATAATGCTGATTGCAAATCATGCAACTTGAGAGAAGTTTTGAATAGGGAAGGCAGAGCTGGTTGTAACAGAGGCAAATTTGAAATATGCCAGTTTGCAAGATTTAAAAAAAATTGTAATTAGAATTTTTACTAAATATGATTCTTACGATAGGTCATATATCACCATAGTTAGTACCTAACCAAAACAGATAGTGAGAGGTTCTGAATGTGTACTCTGTATTATCAGCTAATGCTTGTTAACGGAGAAATATCTTGTAAAATTTGATTTAAGGTAACAGTTGATTTTTCAAAAATATTTTTATTTATCTATTTTGCCTATGTATTCTCTATACATAAATATACAATAAAATTTCTCTCTCTATAGAGATTTGTCTTGATTGACAAAGCAATGTGCTGCACAAACCTTTGAAGTGAGGAACATGAAATTTAGTAGAAACTTACCTCTTTGGTATTAGTAGCCTACTAAGAAGAGATTTTTCATAGTTTTAATTAGATGTTTAATTAAAAAACAGAACTTTAACATGTTTTTGCCATAACATTAAAGCTTATTATTGCACAAAATAAAAGTGACTTTTCAATTATATCAGTTTTGTGAAATGATTGTATTTTTAAAAATATTAGTGGTATTTGGAAAATTAATTTTGGCCACAATTTTTGACAATGATTTTTATTTCAAGAAAATTTTAGCTAATATTATTGCTTCATCGAATAATTAAGTTAAATGTGTTAATGTTGTAATTAAAAAAACTGCATTTCTTTGTTGTAATTTAAAATTCAAAACTAAAACAGTTCACTGAACAAAATTCTCTACTTTTGGATTTGGTTGTTAAATTTTAAGACAATGAGATATATTATTTTATTAGCTTCAAAAAAATGCTTCTTAAAATATGCACTGTCATTTTGTTATTTCATTTTTCTCCTAACTACAGATCTTGGGTCTTTTTAATTTCTTGAATTTTATTCTGTTACTTGCAAGAGTTAGAAATTATGAAATCATTTTCATTTCTTCGTAAAATATATAATCTAGTTTTTCTGTAATTTTTTTTCCATTTATTTTTGCATATGGTTTAAAAACAGAATTTTATTAAATTTTCAAAGTGTCAAACATTAAAAAAAAAAAAAAAAAAAAAAACCTTTGCTGAACTTCAGATGTGTGTAGGGATAATTTTTTGATAGGCTGAATAGTTCTAAACACTATTATTCATTTCTGTTTTTTTTTTTTTTTTTTACACTAACACATTGAGGACATTGCATTGTTCTATCGTCAATTTTTGGCAGTTGTGCCAACCGTATGATGGTATCTATTCTGGAAGGCTTTTTAGCTCTTAGAAAATTTGGTTTGCAGCTTTATAAAGCTAACTTGCTATGTATTGAAAGTTGGCATTGGAGAAAATTTATATTTTCTGCCCCAGCCTTTCCAAATTTTTATTGTTAATCTGATAAAAATTGACTTAATTTTTTTGGGATCTATTTTAGTTTTTTTCATCTATTGTTTTTGTGAAAACCAAAAGTTCTATAACACAAGATGTGCTTCTGTAGTGTTGCAGTAATAAATATACACATTTAAAACACATTACACATTTATACACATTTAAAATTAATTATAAAAAATATGCATTTAAATTTAAACTTTTTTTGCACTAAAACAATGCATTTTTATAAATTTGAAAATATACAAGCCTTAGAATATATGGAGTTTTATGTATACATGATGTAAAAAGTTGCTTAAATTTTTTAGACTAAGGTACTTTTAACAGTGCTTAATTTCACCCTGTTATAAATTATAGGACAAGGGAAAGATGATGAAAAATTGAATGTAATTATATGATAAATACATATTTAATGTACTTAATCTACAAGCCAGCAACTTAGTGCAAATGTGCTTAAATTGTTTAATATCATGTAATAAGATAATAGCTATTGCATTTTGCTATTTCTGATATTTAAGACTGAACCCGTGCATGTATGAAGTGTTTTTATTTTACATTTAATTTTATTATGATATGAATTCATGATAACCTCGATATTTTTGCAAATCTTTTTGTTGTGTAATTTCTTTGTCTTGAAGTGAAAAAAAAAAAAAAATATTAGTTTTATATGTTGTGTGAAATGAATTAATGTTTGCTCTTGGAACTGCTTGATTTAAAACTGTTTTGCATCTAATGATATATATTCTGTATTATAAGCATTTTACATTGTGCTTAAAAAAAATTCTTCCTTTTTGTAATTTATTTATTATTTGAATTTAAATATTTGTAAATTGCATACAGTGAAACATTTATTTTGTTTCATGTTCTAAATATGAGACTTTTAAATTTACAGGTCATGAGTCTGATGATACCCTTAGTGGAGAACAGCTTAACTATCAAATTCTTTTTAGACCCTTATATATCTCTGTGTTGTGATAAAGTCATGGGTATTAGAACAGTAAGTTCCTTTTGCATGTTTTATGACAAGGATTTATGATAAATTTTTCATTCATTTTCTAATGTGCCGGAATCCTGAAATTCGTAATTACATTAATTAAATTATGATTTTTTCCCTCCAATTTTGCCATTTGATGGCTTGTTTGCTATTATGTCAACTTCGCCATCTCAAATTTTCATAAAATTTGGCGCAGGTTTTATGTTTATACTTGAAAAAATACTGAATTTCATTCAGATATGTCATTTGGAGTTTGTTAATAACTATGTAAATTTTTAGGAATTTGTCTAAAAACCATTTATGGGAAATTTTAGGAATTGCCATTGGATATGTTTTGAATTGCAAGCCGTTGATTAGGGAGATATGTCATTTTACTGTAATTTTCATGTTTTTTTCTTGTAGTGTAAATATATTGCAGAGTAATGTACAAATTACTTTTTTGAGATCTAAAGGAATATTTTAACATTATTTTAAAAAATACATATTTGAAATTATTAAAATTTATGCCATGAATAGTTAATGTTGTTATAAATCACCTCAATAAATGTAAATTTGGGATTATGATGTGTTAATTGTTAAAAAAAAAAAATTAAACCTGTAGGGTGATTATTTTCATTTATATTTTGTATCTCTTTGGATAACAGAAGATTACTTATTTTTCACTGTTCTGAAAAATATAAGCACAAATCTGAATGAATTTATAGTTAAGAGTAAGTAAATTTTTTTAAATTTAATTTAAGGATATATTTATCAAATATGTGTGAAAAGGAAACATTTGTTTAGCATATTTCCTTCTCAAATAAAATATAACTTCTTCCATTGAAAATCGCAAAATCACTTTTGTAAGAACATCCAATACTGTTACCTACAGAATATCATTGTTTTTGCATATGGGGATGATTCAGATATCCCAGAAATGATTGAAGAAAAATAATTTTTACATGGTCAAATTCTTAATTTTTCTGAAAATGTACCCAAGCCATCAGTTTCACATAAGCAGCCTATGTCTTCTAACTTAAGTGTATCTGGATATTTTGACACTTACTTTTCTTAGACCTACAAATGATCTGAAAAATATTTCACTAATAAGTTTGGTGTAATTTTGGAAATGATTACATGGTATTGCTGTGTTCCTTGAATCTACAATGTTTGATTGTAGTTACTTTTCAAGAACAGTTCTGATTCATTTTATTCTTCTTGTGTTTGATTAGGCAAAGTCTGAGTTAATATTTTTAATTGGCCTTTCAAAAAGTATCATGGGTTTTTATTTGGATTTTATATTGTTTATGTAAACCAATGCTAAATGTCAGCCCTTTTCCATGTGCTTTGGCCAATAATAATAATAATAAAAAGAGTAGCACTTATCGGAATTTTCTATTGACTGTTTTTGGACTATTTTATAAATAACTTTATGTAGTTGTAATCAAAATTTAATCAATATGTGTTGAATGAAATTCTTAAATGGTACATATGTGTCAAATTTTATAAAAATCTTAGGTTGCAAGTTCAATTTTGTTATAAAATTGTGTTGATTCGACCTAGTACATTCTGGTGAATTTGAGAAATTCATTTTATGATTATTTTATAATGTATTTTAAATTAATTTATTATATTGTGAAACATAATTGATTTTTGGTAATCTTTCAGATTTTTAAAACTTTTTATCTATTGATAACTCTTAGGTTTGTGCCATGAGGTTTGGAACTTTGTGTAAAGTAGCTGGGCTTGAGATCACTGAAACCTCTTTAGTAAGTAATGTTCTGTTTAAGCTATGATTTCTTTTAAGCTATGTTTAGCATGTACAGACATAGGAAAAACAAAGCTATGATTCTAATATTTAGCAGGTACCAACGCCATAGGGGGAAAAAATTTAGCCACTTCAATTATTTTGTATGAAAAGTAACAATATCATTTTAAAACTAGTAACATCTACTACTTACTGGACCTTTAATGTTTGTAGGGGTTTGCCTACATTCTTAAAATTAAACGAACTTTGAACTGTGGGCCTTATGCAATGCAACCAATCCCCTTGGAATTTATCCATAAATTTGTATTCTAGAAATAATATCCAAAATACAAATTTTGCTTAATATACAATAATTACATAGGAAGATATGTTTTTTTTTTTTTTTTTTTTTTTTTTTTTTTGTTGTTGTTTAAGACATGTTTCCATATTTAGATATGTAAGATTTAGATATTCTGTGGATGTTTTAATTATGTTATTTTATTTATATGACCATCTAAAAATGTTTAAATTACAATCTACATTTTATTATTGATTGCTTCTTCAAACATGACAAATATTTACGATGAAATTTTTTTTGATATAAATTGGATTTTTTTCCACAAAGAAATATTTACGAACATTAAAAGTTTTATTTAATTCTCTTACTATTAAACGGACCCTGCATTCTATGAGCCATTTTTTGATTAGTTTCTTTTTCTAATGAGGAATTCAGAATGAGGAACTAGAACATCCTTAGCGATAACTTGCTGTACATCCTTCTCCTCTCGTTTGGAGCAAAGACTGGCCCCAAAACAACTCATTAATATAGAACATTCATAGCAGGTTTAGCAGTTAAAAGGATTAACTGCTGAGCTAGAGTCTCCATTATAGCAAGCATTAAAATGGAAACTTGTTGTGTGAGTGAAAGAAAGAAAAAATTCAATATATTTTTATTATTTACAAGAAATAATAATTTTAGCATTAAAATATGTTACTGATAAAGGGAAAAAATATTAATTGCTTTGAATTCCCCTCCCCCCTCATATCTTAATCACTATATATTATTTTTATCAATTTGTTTATAAACAGATATGAAAAGTTATATCACTTAATTTTGCAAGTATATAAAAAGTGTAGCATTTTATTCACTGATAAATGTTATTCATTTTTCTTCTATTCTTTACTTTTAACTCAGTGTTCGTCTACAATGTTTTGTTTGATTGAGAAAGATTATATGATATTTACTTTGCAGAGGCATGGAACACAAATTGCAGAATGTCATTCTAAATGTTTATACATTTTTTCTTTATTTTTTTAATTTCCATTGCATTTTTTTTTGGCATTAATGTTCATCACTTATTTTACTGCTCCTGGCATGAATAGAAATTAGAAATCTAGTATAATTAATTATATGAGTGATTAGATGTGTTTATAGGAATAATATTTATATATATGCATATTTTGAGAATATTTATTCCATTGGTTGCTTATAAGAAAAATGTTATTAGATCTTTTTTGATTTAATGCAACAAAATTAGGTTGGCATTTTTAATCAATTATTAGATATTAAATGAAGTAACAAAATTCAGGAGGTGTAATATCTTTAAAAGACTCAGTTTTTATTCAGGCATTTATTTTTCTTTATTAAAAAAAAAAAAATCACACTTTAGATCTGCCCAATTTTATGACTATGCTTTCTTTATGGTATCAGATCTCTCAATGTTTAACCCTTTCGGGATAGAGTGTCAATTCTAGATGTTCACTTGGGACCAAGGAATCATCCCATAGGATAAGGTTTTGTGTTGCTAAGCCTTAGATAAATAAAGAAGGAAATAAAGTCTCGTAATTTTTGTTACCTATTTAGATTATTAGTTTAACTGCCATATACATTAAAATTAGCATTAGCATTTGGTAATATTTTTCTTTCAATTTATATTATGATATATTTTAAAAACTCATTTATATTGCGAAATAATTTTTGGAAGTCCTATTCAAATTATTCTGAAATTTTAATGAATGAGATATATTAATAATCTTTGAAATGAATATTAAAGAATTTAAGAATACAATATAAAATAAGTAGAAAGTAGACACACAGTGAACTCAGATTTTGATATAATATCCATATCACATTCCCTCAAACTCTTAATTTCTACTTTTTGAGGCCATTAATCATTACTCTCATCTGTGCCACTAATTGCCTTATTCATAATGCAAGACTTTCCTCTTCTGATAAATAACGTTTTCTTACCAAAACAAATAAAATTCAAGGCATTCTGAAAAAAAAAAAAAAAGGAAGTATGTGTTTATATGTATGAATGTTATGCTAAATGCAACAGAACTGATGCTAAAACCCAAACAATTTTTAATTTTTGCATAGTAGCAAAAATAAAATAAAAAATAATGATAAATAGAATTCAGGCTACAAATGCGAGAATATTTCTTTCACTTGGAAAGTTAAAGAATCCTGCTCTGTTTATTTACATTTACCAAAGCTAAAAAAAATAAAATAATAATTTGTTTATAATAGAAGATAACTGTCGAAGTATAGAAATTTAAGGAATATGCGTTTAAAATTAAGTAAAACTTGTTTTTCAGTATAAAATCTATGCATTATTATCAAGTAGAAAACATCTTATTCTTTAAAAATACAGAGGTTTATTTATGCATTCCATGTACAAAGAGAAATTGTCCCTTGGAAACAAAAGATAAAAATAGGTGTTACAAGAAAATTGCACTTTTGAATGCATGTTTGTTTCATTGGTCTGTTAGTTACTGATACTGTTATAGTTGCAGTGACATTGAACATATTTTAAGTCATTTTAAATCCATCCTAAGAGTTAAACATGTTTTACTTATTTGACATATTTGTTTGGCGCAGAATGATCAGATCTGGTCCTTGCGCCATAAAAACCAATTAACCAATTATTTGACATATTATATATTCATAGTGTAAATACTTTTTAGCAATAATTTTTTTTTTGTAGTGATACCAAAAATATTGTATTTTCTAAGTTTTTACTTTGAAGTAATTTTTTACTTTTTCTTGGTAGCTTCCAGCATTTCTTGATTTGTGTAAGGATGTGGCATGGGGTGTAAGAAAAGCTTGTGCTAATGTGTTTGTTGAAGTAGCAAATGCCGTTTCTCTCAAAACAAGAAAAGAAGTTTTATCTGCAACATTACTGAAGTTATTAGATGACTCTTCAAATTCTGTGAGTGTGATTTTTGCAGTGCAGATATTTAATTTTTATAATTTAACATTTGTACAGTACATGCTATTACACATTTTCACACAACTGGTGAAAATATTTTCATTATTTTTTTTAATATAAGAATTTTAATATCTTAAATGAATTGCCAAATATTTTAACTTTACTTACATTTTTATATTTGCATAATAAATGCTTTATATAAGTATAAGCTTTTTTATTATAAGCATAATAAATGCTTATAAGAAAATCTAATACTATCACATTTTGAATTGACTGTAGGGAGTAGTAAAATTAAGAGATATACGTTGATATTTAAATCCACCCCAATTAATGATGACATTTTCTTTGATTTACATTCTCTTGTTCAAAATAATATTTGATATGGACACTTAGTTATTTAGACATTGATGGTCTGCTATTGTCCTGCATGCCATCTTCTTATATCAGCTCCCTCCTCCTACCTTCCACCACTATGTCCTCTTGTTCTTCATTAAAAGTTTTATACCAATGATCAGAAAAAAAGCATATAGCAAAAAAAAATTTCAAAAATTTGAATTTATTTTATGATACTTATATAATATTCCCTGATAATCATCATATGATAATGATTTACAGAATTAAATACAGAATTGTTTTTAAAAAAATGTACAGTTTGCATTCGAAATGTGTAAAATGAAGTTTTTGCACCTTTTGTGTGAAATTATTGATTTTAAAATTTAATTTTGTAGAATACTTTGTAGCATTATACTAGTACTGTTATTAAAGCTGTAAAATTGTTACTATTAAATGAATATTATAAAATTAAAATAATCATAGTTGTTTGTGATTAAAGTAAAATAGTAAAATATGGAATATGTTTATTTTCTTGGTTAAAAAATTCTCTTTTTCTTTTGGACTGCAAGTTTTTAATGAAAATTTGAATTTACTTTTAACTTAAAAATCTTTATATTTTCATAGCATTTTGGTAAGTTATAAATTTTACCAAATGCTTCATCAAAACTTTGAAAAACATAGTTTGTCTTGACTAAGTTGTCAATTATTAAAAGAGAATTATGCTAAGTTAAGCAATGTAAGCAGCATCTTGAAAACAAATTAACGAAAATGATTCAAAATTCTTAAAGTGTTTTTATTCCAAATGGGATGGCAACAGACACTATTTTTATTACATGAGAATATAGCTTTTATTAATCCAAAAATCTTATACAGCACTCATGAAACTTGTCTCAAACCCTATTTCTGCTTAATAGGATTTTTCTGTAAAAATTTGTAGAAAGTTCATTCAGATTTTGAATTTTTGTTGCATACAATTATTTATAAATTTTCTCTTTTGCATTCCCTTTCTTGTTTGTTAATAACTTGCTTATGTTCAGGTAATTTTCAGGAATTGAAAGGGTAGATAACCAAAGTTCATCTAGAGATTGAACCATTTATCGTTCAGTTCATTTTCATACTGTAACTCAAAAACACAATGACTTAGGTAGATTAAATTTGCTATATGATCCTGTTACTAAAATTTTAATTTTATATCCAATTCAAAAATCTAGTAGTTTCATTTGATTTCAGTTTTATTTTGATTTTTAACATCTTCATAAAATCTTAGAATTTTGTAAGGTTTCAGTAACTTTTTTTCCTTACATAGTATTTATTTTTTTAATTATTTTTCTATTCTCTATTTCTTTTTCAATATTTGTAATCCAATAGAGTGGAGAGATTCAATTTCGGAACAGAATCTTTTGTATTGCTTCGTGTCTGGGTTGAGGTGTTAGCTTCCATATTGCATATTTCTATTTCTTTAAATTCATGGACTGTATCAATTCTTGCTAAGTAAATGAAACAGCTCATTAACAATACTGGAAAAATTGGATTTTCTTTCATTTGTATATTTTTATTCCATAGGTCCGACTTGCTGCTTATCAATCTTTAGGTGCATTTATATGCTCTTTTGCTGATCCAAATCGAACTGGTTTTGTGTGTGAAAATGGTAAATTGAATTGTGTAAAAGTTGATGAGAGTAAGCAAATGGAATTTAATATAAATGGTCCTATAGCAGAAAATCTTGATAATTTGCATATTGATCATAAGGAAGATGTTTCTCATCCAGCTGATCATAGCACTACATCAAAAGAAAATACTACAGTGGATTCTTTGAAAATGTCTAACTCAATAAAAAGTAATAATAAGGAATTAAGTGATGCGAGTACAGTACTCCATTCATGTCTACGTGCTTCTGTCATTGTTACAACCAAAAATAATTCTAGTAGTGATGATGAAAGTGCCTTTAATAATTTCCAATTCTGGAGAGAACCATTACCTGACGTTGATGTGAACATTAATGAAGAATCGACAAAAAATAGTCCTGCTCAATCCGGTGCACAAGATAGTCAAGAAGCCCCTTCCTACATGGAACTTTTCCTGGAAGAACTCCAATATCCAAAAGTAAATTACAGGTGTGATTCATTGCTTATTTTTTTACATTTACATTTTTAAAAAAATTATTTTTTGGTATTAAATTTCTCAAGTCAAAAGCGGTTCTTAAAAGCACATAAAAGTACGATATATGTAACCGAATGTCGTGGAAGGATAAACTTTATAACAGAAAAACTGTATGTCTTAAAGTTTTATAAATGTTCAAATTTACCTTTGTTGTTCCTTTGAAGTACCT
Source organism: Argiope bruennichi (assembly GCF_947563725.1). Lineage (NCBI taxonomy): Eukaryota > Metazoa > Arthropoda > Arachnida > Araneae > Araneidae > Argiope > Argiope bruennichi. The sequence goes on from NC_079160.1 coordinate 7,098,874, forward strand.
TTTTAATTCTAAAACCTTCTCTTATTCATATTTTTAGACCTTTTATTACAAATATTTATATTTTAATATTATTTATATTTTAAGATAAAGTTTAAAATCCTAATTTAATTGCAGGAAGCATTCACATTCACTATATAAATACACATTCTTAAAAAAAGAAAGAAAAAGAACTGGAGTTATAAAGTAGATTTAGTTCTTACAAAATTTATACTTTAAAAAAAAAAAAATAGCACATTAATGCGCAAGGTAGTTTTATTTCTTAAATTAAATCAGGCATGACATTTTTCTTGCTTAATTGCAAATTTCATTGTTTTTGAAATTTTATTATTTTTGAGATTGATTAATTTTTAATTATTTTTATGTAATAATTCTTCAATATTTCTATCATCTGAAGCATTTTTTAAAATATGTATTTGCTTTATTGTATATTTTGTTATTACATATTTTACTTCTCCATGTTAATGTTTTAATATCTTTGTCAGTGTTCATTATTTTATGAAGTTCAACTGTATATGTTCTAAGTTTGTAAAAACTATTAACTATTAATTGATAAGTAATGTGCAAATGTCAACTAGCAGGCTCAAAGTATAAAAAATGATAGCTGAAGCTCCTTAAATAATAGCTCCTTAATAGCTGAAGTTTTATTTATTTTTTGATTGAATTGAGATAATACTGTTTTTGCTTTTAGAAACTTACGAGAAAGAATGTACTAGAAATAGAACTTCTAATCTACATCTGTCATATGTGAGCTTCCAAAAAAAGAATGTTTTGATTCTTAAATGACTTATTAAAATGTTTGAATTTTAAATGGGTAGTTCACTGTTTTATGTTATTATTGAATTATGGTGCAGTTATACTCATTCAAACATTAAAATAATTTGGGAAAATTTTTATTATGTCCTCTCTGAGGTACCTTTACCATTTTATTTTCTTACTGTTAGCTTATATATATATATATATATATATATATATATATATATATATATATATATATATATATATATATATATATATATAATATATGAAAAATCTAGCTTTGATCGACATTTTTTTTTTTTTTTTTTGTAGGATCCTGTTTATTGGAGGAAATATTTAGATAAGAATCATATACTGATTACATATGAATTTTTTTCAATCTTGCCTATATATGAACTGGTCATTTAAATAAATAAAAAAATAATTAATGCACTTAATTTAACATGTTATTCGAAACGATTTGCTATATTACAGTATTCATTTTCCAGTTTATCTATCCATTAATTATATTTTTGAACTTTCACTCATGTCCGAGGTGGCACTATATGGTATTGTTAGCATAAGAACAAATGGAAAAAGGCTTTAATGGTTGGTTATTAAAAAAAAAAATTGTATAAAATTATGTTTGTGGTGGTAACATTATAAGCCAGTTAACAACTTCCGGAGAAGAGTGTACATTTTTGTCTAGTGGCTATGTTATTCGGCTATGAACCCTAACGTTGCGAGTTCGAACCTTCAACCCGCACATGTTTTTTCAGTGAAAAACACTTCATGAATTTAAAAAGCAAAAATATTAAATATAAATGCATAAGTTAGAAAATAAATCAAAAAGAGTGATTCGGAACGGGCACCCTCAAGTCATGTGTCATTCATGCTGGCAAAAAAATTAAATATAAATGCATTTCAAAAAAGAAAGCAAAAAGAGCAGAGCAGCTGCAACTTGTCCGTCATTTGTTCTGTTCCGAACACTATACTGCAATGCTCACTCTTCATAGCAGAAGTTAATATACTTATTCTAATAGTTAATTATGGCAAAAAAAAAAAAAAAAAAAAAATTGTGTAAAATTGTGTTTTTTCAGTAAAGACATACAGAGATAAACTTAAAAAGCAAAACCTTATCTAAAATAATAATAATAATGATCCAAATTGTTTGAGCCATTTCCAAGATACATGATATATATATATATATACTACAATTAATCATTTAAAGTTATAAGGTTTTATAAGCAACATAAAAAGAAATTTCCTATTCTATTTGCTTATTACTATTCTTTTCATTTATAATTTATTGTTAAAAATATTAGGATCTCCTGAAATTTAGTTTGATTAATCTTTTAATATATTACAAATAAAATCATAATCAAAATTTGAATTTTTTTTAAAATTAAGTTTTTAATACTACATTAAAATAATTTCTTGAATCAGATGTCCTATGGTCAAAATAAGAACCGTTTCCGATGTATATGAAATAAATTCTAATAAGCTCAAGAATTGCCCATTTAGAGTTTGTTGGGGTAGGGAGAGGGAGATTTTTATATAGTTTGTAATGTTTAACTTTGTGAAAATTGGCAATTAATCAATATTTATGCACTGTATGTCTTTATTTTGAATAATTTTTTTGTTAGTATTATAAAACTATATTAATTATTCTGCAATTCTCTGCAAAAACTCTTTTCTTGTTTTTTAGTGACTCAAAATATAACTCATTAGAAGATGATGCTGAGATTGTAACTTCATCTTTCAAAGAATCAATTTTAACATTTAAAACAGAAGATTTGTGTAAGTGTAGCATTTCTTTTATTTTTGACAATTTTTCACACTTTTGTTTCTGCACATATTTTAATTCAGCTATAAATACACATTACAACATTTTTTAAAAATAAAACACTGTAAGTTGCTTCATTTGCAGTTAGTAGTGAAATCAATTTGATAGTTTTTATAATTTAATCATTTTTTAAACTGTTTTTAATGAATTAAATACTTACCTTTTTTTCATTTTAATTTAAATATTTAAAAATTTGTGTTTGCGCATATATATGCTGAGTAGTCAATTAATCAGGAAAATTGGGAATAATTAGTAAATAAGGGAAAAGCTTGGGAAATATATTCTGAAATTGTGTTTAAAACATTTGTTTATTAATTTTTAATCGAACTCAAAATTTGTTTATCAAATGAAGCATTTTTGGTGACTAACATAAACCATTTATTGACAAAAACAAATGGAGTTTGCCTGCATTTCTGCACGTGTTTTAGTATTTCTGAGGAAGCAAAATTGTGCATATGTAGTCATTAGTAATGTATTTTGAAAAGTTTCTTTCATTTCTGAAGTGCAGGTGCAACTGTTTAGTTCATTACTGGTTATGTTTATCAATATTTTTTTTTAAAAAATTGTTAATTTCTTATATAATTTGTAGCATTTCAACATTCATATGATGAGCTGTGATTGAGACTTCTTTTAGCATTTGTGCTCGGAATTAAAATAATTTAGGGATATAAAGTTCTTTACATTGACATACTGCAATGGAGAAAAAAGATAATTCCTAATTACTACTTTTTCTCTCTAGGAAATTTATTAGCGAAAATAGTTTTGCTTCTGCATTAAAGGTTGCATAACTAAGCTTCCCATCACTGAAATGATTTTTAGCTTTAGTGGCTCTTTTGTAAAGATTAAGAAGAAAATAGCATCAATAATTTTATTTAAATTATTTTATTCTCAAACATCAAGCCAAACAAAAAGGTATATTAAATTTGTATATTTAATATTTTAAGTTAATTCTTCAAAATGGGGAATGGTCAAGTTTTATATTCACAACTAATTTGTTGTCAATATGTATTATGCGATGATTAATTTATTTTTCCATATCCTGAAGTTTTTTTTGTTGAATAATGATGTTACATTATTTTCTCTTAGCATAGTTTTGTTTATTTTGTGCATCCTTTTCTTTCTGAATATTAAGAATCATTATGAATATGAGTCTTTTTCTAAATTATGGAATGTTTTATGTATTGGATGGGCATTATTCCTATTATTTTCTTTTAATGTTTTTTTTTAATTCTATGTAATTTTAAAATTACATACATGTTAAACAAAATGTTTCTGAATTTTAAAGTAATAAATGTGTTGGATTACATTAAACTATATATATATATATATATATATATATATATATATATATATATATATATATATATATATATATATATATATATATATATATATATATATATATATATATATATATATATATATATATATATTAAAAGCATTGTAAAGCATATTATATTAAAAGCATATTAACATTATTCTTTTTAATTATGATGGAGATGTAGATTAAACTCATTACTTCATAAACTTAAGAAATTCATTCTTGCCATTTTTTTAAAATTTATTCTTTCAAAATATTTTTTAATGCATTAAAAAAAGTTTGGTGATAAAAACCAGTTTTTTAACATTTCTATGTGTGATGTAAATGGGTCAATATTTTGCTTTTCATTTTTCCACTCCTTCCATCTCTAAAAAAAAAAATGTTTTTATATTTTTGATAGATTTAAAAAAATATATTGGTGAAATATTTACTGAATTTTATACAATGCATCTTTTTGTTTAAAAGCCCATCATATTATTCTTAACATTTTTAATCAACTATTTTTTTTTATTATGTGTTTATAAACGATTTATTTCAGATAAATTGTTTTGGTTCTGATTTGGATATTGGTAAATAACATACATTGTTTCACTCTTAAGCATTCTGCCATTGTACATATTATTTTGTTTAGTATCTTTCATGAGTATATCTGTGACTAACAGTTCTGAAATACGATTTTCATATTCTTTAGTGTTATCCAGTCAGTCTGTCATGTTAAAATTGTGCTAGTAGTGTACATACCTTGATTTATTTAAAATCTTAGGTTTTAATTTTTTTCTTTCTAGTGGAACTTGTCTAAATCTGCCTGATTTAATGATTTCATTAGTTAATACATCTAACTTATTTATTTGGTGACTTTCTCAAAGAAGTATAAAAATACCTTCTTTTTAAAATATTATTAAATAATTTACATACAATAGTTACGTTTGAAGTATTATATAATATACTTTTATTAAAAGTGTTTGTTGAAATGCTTTCTTTTAATATTAAATGCTGTTTATTGATAGATTTCATTTATTACGATTAGCTATTGAAATTGTTTTTTTTTTTATTCCATGACATTTATCAGTTGTAATGAATGATTGCATGTAATAAATCTACTTCAGATTTTCATTTAAAATTTAAAAATTATTTTTTCGATATCTGCTTTCATTTTTGGATTTGACTTTTATTTCTAAGCTGGATTTTTGGATGAATTAAATTTTTCTTGTGATCTCTGTGAACTTTGTTTCACTGAATTTGTTGAAATAATAAGTAAAGGCAAGATTTCATTTTCAGTGATTGTGTTCATGTATAAGAGGGGAGAGAGGGACAGTGAGTTAGAAAGGTCTTTTATGTAAAAAAATTTATTCTGTCCTCTTTTATATTTCAAATGATTCTTAAATCATTAAAATTCCATGAAATCATTTTTTACAGGTGAACAAAATGCACATTCTTGTTTCCACAAGAGGAGAAGGAGTGTTGGCACAAATGCACCTAACGATTTGCTTGCTAATCAGGTTAGTAACTATTTTTTATCCACAAAAGTGATCCCAAAAGTAATAAAATCTTGGAAAGTGTATGAAACTTTAAAACTAATACATCAGGAAGCAAGCAAAAATTCAATTAAATGTTTTTTGTTTGAATAAAAACTAGACTATTTGGTTGTGTTAAATTTTATCCATAGCATTTCAGAAATTCAATTATTCTTTTTAAAATATTAATTAATCTGTAGTTGCAGTATTTCCCCTCCTTTTCCTCCCGTCTGTTTTGAATGCAGCTTGTTTTTATAGAAATGAATAGTATCTGTTAATGCCAATATTTTTTGTATTGGTTTTTCTTCTCCATAGGATATTGTACCCAATGAGATTCTAATGAAATACTTTGAAGCTTTGATGTCCAAATCTATAAAGGATGATCAGTTGAATGCTGCTTGTGCATTTAGCTTCCCAGCTGTTACTTACACTTTAGGAAGAAAGTATTGGCCATGCCTTCGAGCAACATTCCAAAGAGTTACTAAAAATGTACAGGTAATAATAAATTTTAATAGACATAGAAGAGATTTATGTATCATCTGTAAAATAATCATTTTTGTGGAGTTAGCTGAAGGTAATGAAACTGGTTTTTAATGACTGTTGTACTGAGCAGAATGATAATCATATTAATTTACCATAATTAGTGAACTTTATGGCAGATTAAGCTTAGAGCTGAAAAGAATAATGTTTGAAAACAAACAAATATTTATATGTTGCTTAACATATCAAAAATATTTATTTTGGGTGGTCAGCTGTCCTTGGAAAACCAGGAATCATCACGGAATTTCAGAAGATCAAGTAAATATACTCTAAAACGAATTTTTTAATTAAATCTTACAAAGTAATACAAACATGACAATTCGCTGATATTTGGCAACTAATGGAAATCAATCATTTACTGATAGACAAAAACCATCCATATTTCTGCTCATGCCTCATCGGTTGGGGGAGATTTAATTTGAAATGTCTGAATGATTGAAATTTCATGTGTGGTAGCATCATCAGTGCTATGTTTAATAAATTCCTTCAATTCTGACGAACAACTGTTGTACATCTAGTTTATAATGTATTCTGATTCTTATCATGCTTGCTGCTTTGTATCTGTTAACTAATTTATCATTTACCTTAATTTATATTCTATATCTAAAATTTTTTATTTATTCTGTTTTCTTGCAATATTTATGATATTGCAGTGATAATTTGACAGTATTGTAATTCGTTCATTCATCTGTAAAAAAAAAAAAAAAAAGACAAAGCAAAATTGGTTATATATATATATATATATATATATATATATATATATATATATATATATATATATATATATATATATATATATATATATATATATATATATATATATATATATATATATAATATTGTTCTCCCCCCCCCCCCCCTCATGATGTCAAGTGATCCACATAATTAGTGAAAATAATTTTTCTTACTCTCTGTGAGTAAAGGCAGCCTAGATAAGGCCCAACTCTATTGCCCTTATTATCTCTTTTGTTTAAAAAGAAATATATTCACAGACATAGAGACATGCACACACATGCATCCCTCCCATATATGTATAAACTATTTTTTCTCTCTCGAATATGAAGTGCTGCTTATCAAAAAACAAAACTATGAGTTTTGGACATTAATAATTAAAACTTTTTTAAACTGGATGTTAAATATGGAACTATTATTATAATTTCTAAACAATTTATTGTAATTAAATAACTTTTAAAACAATTTTCTTCCATTTCTAGGAGATCTTTCTTGAATTATGAAGTATTGGATGTTATTATTTTCTTAACATTAAAAAATTTTTTTTTTAAGTATTAATATGATTTTTTATAAATTCTTCATGTGGATGGAGTTTAATAGACAGCATGGAATGTATGTATTTGGGAATATTTTCTTTTAATTAAAAGTTCCGATTAATTCAACAAAATCATCCATAATTTTAAAATAATATTAAGCGCAAGAGATTAATTTTTTGTTACATTATAGGAAAACATTTTTTCTTGCAGTTTTTGTCCCCAAAATTTAAAAACATGAAGGTCTACATTTTTCATGCATGTTTTAATTTATATAAAAATTAAGGAAATTTATACTTTCTTTTTTAAACTTTATGCCTCTAAAACATTTTTCTTTTTAAAATTTAGCAGTGAAAGCTAAAAGTTAATGCAATTTTGATGTATTTGAATGATTTTTAATTTGATGCAGTGATTTCATTTTGTATTTGTAAATGATTTTTTTCTGTTGAATTATTCTTCCCCATCTATTACTGTGTTGGTGAACAGTATGAATAGGAGAGAACCTATTGGAAGGAAACAAATCATATTCTTAAATGCTCTGCTAGTGAATATGTGCTTTTGTGATGCATCTTTTGTGAGTAATTCTGATCATTAGTTCTGAGAAATGACTGGTCGATTAAAAATTGGTTTAGATGAGCATGTATCTTCTAATACTGTTTGTTAAAAAAGAAAAGTGTTACAATTGAAGCTTATGAAAAACTGAATAAATGGAAATAATGTTTTTTGTTAGCATTAAATTAAAGTTTATGTTGATTTTGATTTTGATAAAAAAAAAGTATGGGATTTTTTCACTAACAGTTAAGAACATATTATGCAGTAAATAAAGAAAAGAAAGCAAACATCTATCAGAAATTATTAGATACATGGAAATTTCTTAAGAAACCTGGAATGAACAAGGAAAAGTCTAGGAAATTCAAACAGAAACTGTGTTCTGTCATTGTGTCCTCCCTATTGTTATGAAATTCACTGATATTATGTATTTTGTATTTCTAAGGTGTAAAGTAGACTAAAATACAAAATGAACATGTTTTCCTATATTACCAAAATAAAAATATGAAAAAAGGTATACTTATGTTAGGTACATGTTTATATTTTGAAGTTGTAATTACCATATTAAGATTGGAGATTGGTAATAAGATCATTAACCTTAGCAAATTATATTGCATCCGCTTTTGGAACTCAAAAAATATGAAGAAGCCACGAAATGCATTTTTCTTTTCTTTTCATGAATGACTTTTTGCTAAAAAAATGTTTTGATTCATTGCATTGCTAAGTGTGCCATCTATTCAATGATTAAAAAAAAGAAAAAAGCAGGGCTGCATAAGGCCATTGCTGTTTTTAAACATCATTTCTTGTCAATTTATGGCAAATCAAGGAAGGAGTTAGTGCTCATCCTATATATACAAGTTATAAAATATACTGTATCAACTTCTTATCATTATTTTCTTTGTTAAATTTTAGATAGCAGATTTATTTAGTATATTTTGCAGAGTTTCTCAGAATGGAGAAATCGATGTGCAATTGCCTCTTCTCTACCTCAGTTGGCAAATATGCTTGGCCACGACATAATAATGGAAGATTTATTACCAAAATTCCTTGAGTTTTTGACAGATGTTGATGAAGTGCGGCAGAGTGTGGTCTTGCAAATACCAGACTTTCTGCAGGTAAGTTAGGTATTATATGTCACTGCTATACAATTGCTCTTTATTATTTTTCATTAGATTTGATGAATCAAAAGTACAAATTGTGTCTCTTTGTACAATTATTTAATTAGTGTGGCATTTTCTATATTGCATATGGATGAATATTTCACAATAGAAAAGATGATCAACCTCAATTTCTCACTATCTTGTATGTAAAAATTCCAAGAGGACAGAGTATGGTTGTTGTACATAGTTTAACAATGGGGTTCCTATTTTTGGAATTCTTAATTGATGAGTAAATACAGTTAAAAAAGAAATGTCAATTTGGTTTTAAAATCATAATTGTAGATTTTTATAAAGTTTTGGATGAAATCTGTTAACAAGAATTCTACCTGTGTGTGTGTATATGAACCTTATAGCTCAAAAATGCAAAAAGCTAGATAGGTGAAAATTAGCATTTTATTTATCATCAAATTTCGGTCCAAATTGAATAATAAGCCACCATTAGAATCCAAAAGTATTGGTGAAGGTAATAATTAACATGAAATGACTATCATAAGTGGAATTGGGAATTAGTCTTGGGACTAAAATCATAGGCCTGTGTTAAATTTTGGAACCTATTAGTTGGTGGGAAGATGAAAAATTGAACATGAATTTTGAACGTCACCAAATGCGACATCTTGAGTCAGTATACAAAAATTTCTTCTGGTTTGGGATAATAGGTTTTTAGTTGATATGTATGTATAAAGATATTAATAGAAAATGCAATGTACAGTATAAGAACATTAGTACGTTCTCTTCTAAGTTTCATAATTGTATTTTATCTTTATATGATATAAGATGTAAATGGAAATTAATTATATTAGATACTTTCCCCACCCCCTTCTTTTTGTGATTATTAATGTAGTTTTCTTAATGCTGATGCAAATTAGGCATTTAATTCTAAATTCATTCTTAATGGTCTTGGAACAGATCAGTTTCTTTGTGGAAATCAGAAAGAGTGAGTGACTGGAAGCTTTTTTTTTAAACTCTAAACAAATATAACATAAAGTATGGATTTATGTGGTTGGTATATTTTGCTCTTAACCTTTTTTACACTTTCCTGTGTCTGATGAGAAATTCCTGATTGCAGCATGTTCCATCTGAAGAGAGGTATCAGTTCTTCGTTCACATTGAAGATTTCCTGGATGATGCAGATAGTATGAAATGGAGGTTTCGATGCTGTGTTGCTGAGTAAGTCTGATTCAAATGTCAGATACCATTTAACAATTGAATAAGAAGTAGGCTTCAAGTTGATTTTATGTTATTGAATTGTGAAATAATTTAAATCCATAAGTTTTACTATAATAACTGGGAAAGTTATTTCAGTGTGATTATCTGTTCTTTCTTAATAAAGAATATTCCTTTGAAAAGTTTAGAAATTCAATGTTTTGTTTGTAATGGAAGCTTCTTCATTTATCTTAAAACTGGATTTATTGTAAGTTTCCTGTATACTAAAATCATATATTTAAATTCATATTTATTGAAAAGTTCTTTATTTTATAAATTTATTTCTCTCTTCAAAAATATGCTTAAAATTTGCTGTATTTGTTGGATAATTCTTTTAATTATTATCTAAAAATAACCAATACTTTTAGCCAGTTATTTTTATAATTTGAGTATTAAGTAAAATAGTTAGAAACTAATAGTAACAAAATGATGCATTATTTTCATGTTTGTAAGAGTTCATTGAAAGAGTTATGCATACGGGATTGCAAACATTGACATAAAATGAGAAGACTGAGGCAGAGTACCTGATTATTGTTGAAATGTAAATTCTGTAGGTTCTTCGTTGAATTCTTAATTTAAAAATTGGGAGTATTTAGTGGAAAAACTGCTAGGTTTGCATGTAATATGTAATTTTCACCTACTTAAAAAGAAAAAATAATATTTGAAATCTAATATTGTTTTGTATGTAGTTGAGAACAATTTTTTCCCTGTAGGCAACTCTCTGCAACTTTGAAATTATGTAATCCATATAATGTTGAAAAATATTTCTTACCTGTGGCCCTGACTTTATTGCAAGACAGAGTGTTTGCTGTTAGGTTAGCTGCAGCAGAGTTTGTAAGTGCTTTTCTAGTTTTTACAATATATTTGATTTTCATAATTGTTTTAATGTATGGTTTATGTGCATGATAATATATATATAAAATAATTTTAAAAGCATCTAAATATTTATATTTTCTACTATCAAAGCAACAACATTTTCATTTATTCTCCAAATGAAGATTTAATTTAATTTGGAGATTTAGAGTATTTAAAACTATTTCTGGAATTTAATTTACTTATGTATAGTAATTCTATATGTATATAACTCTTGTTCTTTGCAAGCTTTAAATAAAGCTGATCAATTTACTTGTAATATGTTAACAGTATTAGTGTGTGTGTGTGTGTGTCCTAATTCAGTTCATTGTCTATGTTGATGAAATATTGTAAAGAAGATTTTTGAGTTTTAGCTTAAGAGAAAAGCAATAGTTGTTAAACAGGTGTGTATATATATATATATATATATTTTAAAATTTCGATCTATTTAATCTGGGAGGCATATTATGTACCAGAAGTGATGATGAAACTTGTGTCCGTTTACATCACAATACAAGTGCAGAAGAGCAAAGGAGACCGAAATTTCCCCTTTAGTGGTTTTTACTATGAGATTTTGATAGTGATTTTTTTGACATGTGTCGATTTATAATAGGGAAATTTAGGTGCAGTAAGCCTTGAGGATTTCTATCCACTCGGTGCATAAGAGCTTGCTGACTTCAGCAGTTTTAAAGAGTGCATGTTGAGTAAATTATATTCAGGGGTGTTTGTGCTCCGGGGAAACCCCGGAATTCCGGGGATTTTGAACTTCGATACCCGGAAATTCCGGGGATCGTCGTTCAAAAGGAAGTAGGAATAATAATGAATTATTTATTTTGATCTGGGTAATTTTGTTTGCTTTGAAAGCAGAAAACGTAAGGTCAGTGTGTGTGGTGAAAACTTTTCCTTTCTTTCTCCAAAGGCAGTGATAATGCGTGAAAAGGGGGGAAAAACATCTTTTTTGTTCTTCCCTTATTGCGAGTTATGACTCATTCCCCCGGTTCTCGGACATTCTCTTCTGGATTCTTTTCGGCAAGTAGGCGCGGCAGAAAAAAAAGGGAGAGACTTCGTTCGACCAGATGTGCGATCACGTGACTCTGGGTTCAAAGGTCTTATCTCTCCTGGCGTGGCGCCAATAAGTAGAGAAGGGGGATTTTTCGCCGTATTAGCTATTTGTCATTGATCGCTTCGCAACTTTTTTTCTCCGCTGTGTAAAATTTTCGTTTCATTTATTGATGCACATGTAAATTTTTCATTTCGCTTATTGAAATATTTTTTTATTTATGTACGCAAGAGAATTTCACTTTGAAATTTCAGCACATGAAACAGAAATTACCCCTTAAAAATTCATATCTAATTAGTTTTACAGCATTAGATCCAGAGCTAAGAGGTAAAACCAGTACAATATTAGCTTTTGAAAAATTATCATCTTTTATGTCCCATATTTTTAGTGATAATGAAAAGTCAAAAGTAGAAGCTGAAATAAGGTTATACCAGAGTGATATTGATATCACCAAAGAAATGCTCTACACATCTGATGAAAGTGGAAATCAAGTCAAGTGTACAATTGATAAATATTGGTCTAAAGTTTTTAATTTAAAAGATGATTTCACAAATGATTATAAGTATCCTACATTGGCTAAATTGGTCAAAGCCTGCCTTAGCTGCTTCCATGGCCCATTAGTGGAAAGTGCATTCAACTTAATGGATACACTTGTCACTGACTATAGAACCTCTCTTAAGATTGATTCCCTAGATGCAGTGCAGACTATTAAATATGATTTAATGGCTACTAAAGAAACCTCATGTGAAAAATATGGCTCAAAAAATCCAATGACTGATCCAATTCACAAAGATCTCTTACTGAATATGAACAGAAGTTGGAAAACATATCAAGAGGACTTAAAAACATGTATTTCAGATGAGTCACCCATAAAAGTCTCTGAAAAACCTTCTACATTAGCAGAAAAGCAAACTGCTTCTACCTCTGCATGTGCTGTTCTCGAGGAAATTTCTTCAACTGTAAATGAGGAAAATAAAAGTCAACCTTCCTGCAATTATGAAGTTCACCACAAAAGAAAGACAAGCCCACAAACATCAGAAAATAAAAAAAAAAAGCAGCAGAAATTAGATAATTTTTTTAAAAAGAATTAATTCAGGTAATTTAAAATATTTGTATAAAATGTAGTAGTTTATATGTTTGAAAATTTATGGTTATTAATTTTGCAAAAAAAAGTAATTCATTGAACTTTTATAATTAGGTCATTCAATACTTCATAATTGTAATTTTTCATTCCCCCCCCCCTTCTCGAAACTCCAAAATGCCGGTAGTAAGTCCGTAAAAGTTTCAGGGGATTTTTTGGGGTCCCACAAACACCCCTGTTATATGTAAAGTTGGAAATTTTGGAAATTAATTTAAGATAAAAATTTAGGAAGTAAGATTTATATTAGATTAAAAATATTACATTATATAATATCTGTTCTGTATCACACACACACACACACATAATATACTTAATAAACGGTTCAACAAGTTGGGAAATATTTTATTAGGATATTTATCAGTCTTTTTAACAATTCACAATAAGTTTAAGAGAAAGAAAGGATTTTGTATGGACAAGGTAAGGTGCAATCTGCAAAGTATCCGAGCCTTTTCATTTCTAATCATAACAGTGTTGAAAGAGGAAATACCAAGTAGGTGTGGTTATGTAGAAAAATGTTGAGTGCTGAAAGATTTAGATGAATATTATATTGTGAATAAAGTGGAAAAAGAAAAATAGGATAAATAAAATTTTAAAAAGGGGGAGGGGGAAGTAAAAGGAATAAATATTGCATTACAAAACTATTATGTATATTGTTAGAAGAGATCATGTCTGGCTATAATGTGGAAAATGAAGTTCGAAAAATAGTGGAAAAGTCAGAGATAAAAGCCAATCAAGGAATGAATAGGATTTTAAATTTAACGACACAAGAAGCAATTTAGAGTCATTGGACCTTTATGACGTTTTAATTTTCTATTCTGAAATTAAACTGTTCAGCTAAAATGAGAGCTTGCCGTTCACAGGAAAAAATGCTGTTGGAAAGCTTAGGGTAGAAATATTAGAAAACGTATGGTGGTTTTTAACTACTACTATTTTGTGGAAAGAATTTTCAAAGCATCATCATTATAATTTGAGCCTTTGTACGTTTTAAAAGATTTTAAGCATATTTTTTATATCTGCTGCAACTGAGAGAACTTTAAATCTTTAACTGGATTAATGGGAGGGGATATTTGACATCTGAGAAAGAAGCAAAATTTAAATATGTCATATAATTGGAATCTTGATGAGAAAACAATAAAAGAATCATAAACTAGATTAAATGAACCAAGAAAATCAACTGAGAAAACAAAGATTTAAAAAATGTGCATTAATTTATAATTAAAGAGAAGGTGGCATAAAAATAGTTTATGTACTTCATCTGAGAATTAAAAAACCTTAGAGTGACATTTAAATTGCAAACTAAAAATTCAAAAAGAATTGAAAACCAATTGAATTGTTTATTTTAATTTCTATTTTCAGGTTTTTACCATTCTAACTGAAATTAAACATTTTTATTTTTAAAAAATTAAGAAATTGCAAAATGTATGGATGTTTCTTTATCTTTATCAGCTTACTCTTTCTCTTTTTATATATTTCATCATATGTTATTTAAATAGATTTAATTTGAAAGTGAATATCTGGTTTTGAGCATTTATTTAAAAGATAAAAATTAAGTGTAGTAATGCAAAAAAGATATTTATTTCTCAGTTATATAATTTCAGAATTTATTAGATTTAAGGTTAGATTTAATTAAAAATTAGCAAGAACACATTTTAATTTGTGTACACATTTTAATTTTGGATTAATATATCCCTTTTCACTTTTTAGCCTGTAATTCATTGAAAAAATATTAATAATCTTGAAATCAATTTTTCTCGCTGCTCAGATAGGTAGATATCTAGCGAAAAATCAGTTGCAAAATTCCCTTATTATAAGCATACAAAATTTCTGCAAAATTATTTTTTTTAAATGTAAATGATTTGCATATACACATTTGAAAAAATATATATTATTTTTTAGTTCAGTTTTTATTGTCTGCAAACATATTATGATCTATAACTACAGCTTTTTTGACGATTCTCTCCATTCCTTTCTAGATGGCTAATATAGTGAAGCATATATTGGACAGCGTGAAAATGCCTTTACTGTCAAAGCTGGACATCACCTATAGACAAGCTCATAAATGGAATCAAAGGCAAACGTTAGTGAACCTTTATTTAAAAATATAATAAAAGTGAACATAAATTGTTATTTTTTCTAGAGTGGTTCTATTGATTTAGTTAACATTTGTGACCAGAGAAGTGAACATTGTGCTTTGAGTTTGAAGGCAAAATGCTTTCCTATATAAGAGTATGAAGAGTACCCAGACTGAGTCTTAATTCCTTGATGAAATATGAGAGTGATATTGAACCTGTAATCTGGAAGAACGATGATTTGATGCATAAATTAAAGCAATGTGAGAAAGATTAAAACATGGAACATGCATTTGAAGCTTTGATTTCCTAAAGTAAAAAGAAAGAGACATGTGAATTGACCATTTCTTTGTCAGTAGACTAAGCACTTTAAGACCGTTCCAATAATATGCAGAAATATTCATATGAACACTTTGCCCAATGAATGCTTAATAATTAAACAATGTTGGTCTTGATAGCACTATTTAAGAAAGTTTAAAAAAATTAAATTTGTATGGATTCTTTATAATTTTGTACATTGTCTTGATTTTTTTTAATTAAACATATGAATATATGAAATTTATCAATTTGGTCTTTCTGTTATCTTTGCATTCCTGAAGAATTGTATTGTTTTAAGGTGTTTTAGTTGTGCTGGCCATTTCCATGTAGTGATCACTTTGGCTAAGGAATCACTACAAAAAGTATTCGCTGTTGTTGCAGTTTGCTTAATATGGAATGCTTATTTTCTGCTTGAAAATATTGTTTTATTGCAGCAATATTGTATACATGATTAGTATTTTTTAAAATTTTATTTATTATATACATGTTCATTGTGGCAAAATATAATTTTATATAAATTCTGTTCATGACAATTCATGTGGAAGTTAAAAAATATATATATAATTCAAAACTTGTTAAGTTTGAAGTCATTATTAATTCTTATTTAATTTTACAATTGAAAAGCAAATCTCATTGGAAGACAAATGATTGTAGATGCATCTGTTTCATAATTTAATAAAAAGAAAGGTGACAATTAAAATGAAAAGCTGTCCTTTAAATTTAAGTTCAAATACTGTTTCTTTTGTCTTAATATATAGTTTACTTTTCTTTGTTTACCATTAATTTATTAGAAATGTAATAATATTGAATACATTCATTTTTAGATATGTACTTGTGTGTGAACAGTTAGCCAAACAAAGATCTCTGCCTGTAGATACATATGTAACTGAAATAGTACCGAGGCTGTTCTCCTTAGCTTGGGATGTTGTTCCCAATGTTCGTTTAGCAGTATCTCGCTGTATTGCTCTCACGCTTCTTCCCTTGGGTGAGTTAGATAAATTTATCATATTTGAAGGGATTTTTCAAATTTTTATTTTTTGTCTAATTTATAAGGTTTTTAGAAAAATGTTTCCAAGAGCAATTTATAAATAAATAAGAGAGGACAAAGTGTTTCTCTTATTAGTCAATAACTATTGAAGATAGTAATGTAAAATTTTAATCATTGAATTAAAAGGTTAATTTAAATAAATGGTATCTTTGAGAGTGAAGTGCAGCTCGTTTTATGGTTTTATCAGAATTTAGTGGTCTTAGCTGTTGCACTCAGGATGCTTGAAAAAACTTGATTTTTTTTTTTTTTTTTTTTTTTGGCCGAATAAAGAAAACTAATTTGTGCCAATGAAAGAATATTGATATGAGAATGATGTTAAACTCCAATCTTTTCTCTCTTTGTTATTTGGAGAGGGTTGTGGGACAATCAAATAAGATTATTATTATAACTGAAAAGAAAATATTTTAAAGTCTCAGCAGTTAAAAATAATATTATTATACCATTCCTTTTGTTTTCACAATGCTTGGGTGCAGAATTAATAGCTTTTAATCTGTGGAAAGTTTTAATGGAAATTCTGAGAAATGTTTTTGAGCATAATGCCATCCCACTCCTCCAATATCTATAATCAAAAATTATGTGACTAGATTATTAGGTACAAGATGATGTTCTCAAGCAGCAAGATTACCAAAAATATTATTTTTTGGCCAATTAAATGGTCTTACTTATCTTTATTTGGCATTGCTACATATATTAAGAGTTTTATTTAAATATTTTTCTGATTTTTTTAAAATTATTTGTTGTTGGTATAATGTTTGACAGCATTTAACACATCTTGGTAAATAAAGTAAACCGATTTTCGCATTCTGTTGAGAATGATAAAAAAACTTAAGGAGATGGAAACCATCTATGGGGCTTCAGCCTTCATGGGATATTACGCAATTAAAGTTATCTTAACAATTTTTTCAGGATTCTATTTGAGTAAGTTTTCATCAGTCTTGGTGGAGGTTCATTTAATAAATTCGAAATTTATTTATCTTTTCTATTGAATGACTGAACATTATACACAAAATTCAGCAAAGTAAATAAATATTCGTAATTGTAGCTTATATGTTGTCAATAATTCATTTAGTCATGATGAAGTAGTATCCATTTGGAGTATTGAACATTTTTCCTTTTTTCTCGCCAGCTATTGTTACTCTAAAATTTGATAGCAAGATAGTAGAACTGCATAAAATTTTCAGACGGGAAAGAATTTCTTCAGAATTTTGGTAGAATTAGATGTACAAATGAGGCAATTAATGCTAAATGAGTGATTGAAATATGGAATGATGATATTGTGTTAGTTGAAATTGACAAATTTCCTGATCCCTAGTCTAAATTATTTTAATTTGTTGCAATAAGTAGCAATGATTCTATTTGCAAAATTTATTTGTCTGTGACCAAAATTATCCAGCTGTTTTAAACTTTTTATTAGTGAAACTGTGCAAATAAGCAATTTTTGTCAAAGTAAATGAAAAAGATGTTCATTGGCTGTTTGAAAATTTTTAGTGTCCTGAAAAATGATGTTCTTAAAGGCTTAAATACTTTAAATGGTTTTGATTTTTTTTTTTCTTAACAGATTCATATGTCAAAATGTGTAAAAATATTACAGAATCCTGTAAAGACATCCTGTCTAAAAAACTCACTAGTGAAGGAAACAAGCTTCAAACAATGAATTATGAGATTTGAAACATTAATGTCGAAACCTTTTATATACCTTTATTTGTAGATAAATTTTGATTAATTCCTACTTGACTATGTAATTGTTAGGAACATAAGTATATTATTTCCTAGAAGAATATCTAAACAAAAAATACTCCTGTTACAAAATGAAAGCTGTTTTTACTCTTGCTAATTACAGGTGACTACTAGAAAAATATGTGCTTCTATTTTTATTTGTATTTTTTATAGAAATTTATAATTTTTTTAATGACGTGGATTGCAATTCTTTAAAATAATGGAGTATACTTCCATAGAAGTACATTAGTATCAAGTTGATAAGTTTTTCAAATGTCAAAAGTGTTATAAATATAAAGGAAGTAAACGACTGATGATACTATTTTATATCCATTTTAAGGAATTGAAGGAAGGAGACTCTTATACTATACTATATCTAGATCATTGTTGAAGGAGAATTATCTTAAATAAAAATGTTAAGGATAAAAACCTTAGTGAAGTTGGTATCAGCAAAAGAGACAGTTAAAAACATTCTTTAAGTAGCATTATTATCCTAAAAATAAATAAAAAAATATATTAATACATTTTCAACATCCCCCCACTTTTTGATTATAAATAATAATCATAACAGAAATGTCAGTAATGTGTCAAGTTAGTATGGGATGGGAGGAGAAAATGCTCTGTGTTGCTCTTTTATCAGAAAGATGGAAGGTCAGTGTGATACTGTTCTCATGGAATACATAGATTCATTTTTTGAAGTGCACAGATTATAGTCAAATCATCTTTACTTAATTTCAAGAGTTTTAATGTCAAAAAAAAAAAATGAAATTGGATGGTTTTTTAAAAATTTATTTGAGGACAATAAATTAACAAAACTGTTGGACAGTTTTGAAAATGTATTCATTATTTCTGATGAGAGAATTCACCATTGATATTTTGTCCATCTCCCATTGTTTATGGCTACATAAAAAGTCTGTTGGATTCCATGCATTAAAATTTAAAAATTGAGAATATCGCCAACATCAGCCGATTCAAAATATTGCATATATTTTATGGAATAGACACGGATAAAGAAATAGCTGTCAGTGGCATAAATAAACTGGTAATTAGATTCTTTGTCTTTGTGGAAAATGTAATTTTATTAGAAGAGGAAATGAATGAAATATTTCTAAAGATAAGTAGCTTCGTGTATATATTTAAAAAAATTAACATGATTTTTATATTCTAGCTTTGTTTCTTTATGTTTGTAACCTTTATTTTTTCAAGGAATTGAAGTGTTAATGATGTTGTGGTATAATAAATTTTCTTAATAATGTGTTTGATGAACTATGCAGAAGTTTGATGAAATAATTTTAGTTGTGCTGTATAAAAAGATTTTAATTAAAAAAATTCAAACAAAACTTATATTTTAAATTAATTTACCTTCAATAATTTTTAATCATATTTGGCAGTTATTAATGCTATTTTATGTTTAATATTAGATTTTTTACTTAATTCATTTCATTATTTGTAGTTCTATTAATCCAAAATTCTGTATTAATATTGAATTTCTCTAAAAGGGCCTTTAAAATGTACTGATAAAGTGCTTATATTTTGATTACTCACCATGACTACTCTTGAAAACACTAAATAATAATTGTGGGTTTTGAAAAATTTCCAAAATCTTAATACAAAAGAGGACATTTGTTGAAAAAGACTATGCTTATGCATGAGAGTAATGATATTTCAGTTAAAATTCAGTCTCTCATATTTAATTTTCATTTGTAATTTATTATGAGAAATTTCCTTTAAAATGAATTAATTTTTTTCAGATTACCTTCCTGCTGTTCAGAAAGCACATTCTGATCTGTTTCTTCAAGTCTACTACTCACTGCAGAGTGACATTGATGATGATGTTAGGCACTATGGACTGTTGTGCGCAAGAGCTTACAGTGCACCTTCATATGAAAACAAGATTGTATGGTCTTCAGAATGCATATAGTAATAATCATCAGGTAGAATAGACCATTTTCAATTTACTATTTTAAATGTATTTCATTATTATGAATTAATGTCGCTTTCAGTGTAACTTCCTGGGGAAATTGTGTCATAAGAATTAGTGAGTGAATTTGTTTTTATTATGTGTGCGAATAAAGCTATATATGTATGAATGAAAATTAATTAGGGGATCATAATTTTCAAATTTTGTTAATTTTTTTTTAATGCTGAATTGTGTCAAGATCTATGAGCTGAGATTTACAATTTTTATTATGCAAGTTTGGATTATAGGTATCATATCATAAGAATACGTCTACCCTATTTAATATTTGGGTGTTTTATGAATGTTATTTATAATGATCTTGCTACAAGGAAACAAAAAGTTGCAAGAGAAAATTATACAATGAAGAGTTAGACAAAGCTAAGAGATTAAAGATTACTTATAGGACACTAATGTTACATTTTTTTTTTTTTAATGCTGGATTGTAACTGAGATTAATGAGCTGAGATCTGCTGATTCATAGTATTCTCACTTCAGCTGAAGGTTAATGCTGATAGTTTCTTTCGGCATTATTTTTTTCTCTTAGTGTATTACTATTTGTTTAAAACCGATTTTTGTAGTTAGTGATTTGAGTGGTTGTGAATATTTAATATAACGATATATTTCTATATAGACCTTTCCGAATAACATATATATAATGTTATTCTGTCTGTGGGTAATATTAAGCAATGTTTCCTGCTACAACTTTCATTAATTTATGTTAGTCATATTTGAGAGAATGTTATCAGGGTAGTAGGCACCTATAGATATGTTTATTTCTTAGATTTGTTAATTTCTGTACATGCAGCAGAATTTGAATAAATCATTTAATATTCTCAGAATCTATGTATTATTTTTTTTAAACCAGTGGGAGTGTCCTCTGACTTTGAGGTACTAATTTAATATATTATACTTTGTGCTTTGCAATATAATTGTTTAGAAATGAGTTGCATTTTGGGTCATTTTCCATTGACCAATTAAGTTCAGATATATTATTTTTGTGAAATGACCACATACCAAATTTCTTGCCCTTGTTTTTGACTTATTATATTTAGGGACAGGAATTTCCTGAATGTTTTTTAATTAGGAGGGAATCTGAAGTGTAGAAAATCATCAAAAGATGAGGTTGATGTTTGTATTTTACATTGCTAGAATTTAAAAAACACACACACTTGAAACAAACAAATGAAGGAATACTATTGATATCTCCATTATTGTCTTCATAAGACAATAATGATTCACAGATCCCTCTTGATTTAAAATTGTTGAAATATCCCATTCTGTCATTTAAACAATCAATTTAATTTCTTGGTCTCCTCTGAGATTGTTCCCTTTTTCCCTTGAAACAAAGATTTATTTAAGGGTCAATGATTCTCAAGCTCCTTAAAAATACACTATTGGTTCTGAAGGAGATGACAAAGAAAGATTTGTTATGCAAGTATATATCTAGAAATGATGGTAAAAATCCATAAGTGTCAAATAGTTACTTCAAAATTAACATGTTTTATTTGCATTTATTCTTTAATAATAAAATAAGTTATATAGTTGTTTTTTTAGCATAGTAATATGTATTTATTGGAAAATGAAACAAGTACAATAGCATAAATAATTTTTTTAAAAGTTATAACATGTTTGGTGTATAAATGTCTGTAAAGAGAAAATTGTGCTAAAATGTGAATTAATAATTAGGAATAAAGTAAATTTCTTAATGGAATGATTTTGTGGAATTTTAAAATCTTAATTTTTCATTGCTTTTTGTTTATTTTCAGATGTTTGGCCTCAAAGCAGTGTCTCCCCACACATAACCTTGTAAAGAGAAATTGTAACTAATTCTTTCCCATGTAATTTTTTACTGTGTTATTCTGGTGCTGTTTCCAGAACCTAATGTGTCTTATTTATATTTTTTAATTAAATTTTATACCCAAGTCTATTTTTCTAATACTGTGATACAGATCAAGAAGTATTTGCAAAGCATTTTTTATCAAGTTCACATGCCATTTTCTGTGCAATGCTGTACAAAGAAATTTTAGTGTATATAGAAGTCTATTGATTGTACATTAAAATTTTTAGAATTCAATCTTGTTTTTCATTTCATTTACTTGGACTATTATAATAACTTTTGAACTTTTCCATCCTAAAAATTAAAATATTAATGGTTTAAATTGCACTATAGAAAACCTGTTATCTTCAACAAATTCTTTAATGATGAAACAAATATTAATACATAATAAATTTGATAATGCTATTAAATAGAGAAAAATTATTTTTAATCTTATAAATAAATTCACATTTTTGTTGGTAAGGAATTATGATTTCATTCTATGACAGTGATTTATGAAGAGTAAAATTATTTTAAAATATGTTTGAATACAGTGCATCAATAAGAAAAGAATTGGATTAAAATTTATCAAATACATTACCATGAACTTCATATTACCACGGTTATTTTTGTATAAAATTTTCAACTGAATGAATCAGAAACCCTGGAAGTAAGGCCCTGATCAGAAATCTTTTTTCAGTTGTATATTATCTATTCAGAATAATTATCTGAAAAGGGCAATATAAAATATGTTCTGTACCATTCTTGTTACAATATATATAAAGTATAATGTTTGAGATGTTGAAGGATTTAAGTTCTGCCTAGAAAATGTATATTTAATCTTTTATGTTTGTTAACCCTCTGGGTGGTTTCATTTTACGTGTGAAACTTCCAAAAAGCGAGAGATGTCAGACTAGTAATGTGTCGTAAAAGCGCATCGGTTTTCCAAACGAGATGCACTGAAAGCGTTAGCCGAATTTTTGCTTTCCCCTAAACGTCATGTGGGGTCAAGAGTCCCTAAGGGTAGGAACAAGTTACCGCTCATTCAAGTCAAATTTTATTGCTTTCGTTCATTTTGTACGGTTACAAAAGTCAGAGGGTTTCTAAGAATAGTAAATGGGAAAACTGTTCTGTTTCTTTTTAACCCCTATCGCTGTTATAACACTTTGCGAATCGTTGCACAGCAGAATCGTTGAACAGAAATTTCATTATATATTCGGTCTCAATGTGTAATATATATATATATATATATACACACACACACAAAGAGAGAGAGAGAGCAGTCAATGTAGGAAAAAATTGTCTTCATATTCTCTTATTATTCTTTTAAATAAATCATTGCAATATTTTTGTATCGAGTAATCAACATTTGCAATACTGTAGCATATGCCTAAAATTAGAGTTAATCATAAATAGTTCTGCTAACTGAAAGGCATAAATAATAATATAGAACTGATGTACTATATTTTAGAAAAAATGGCATCATCTTCTATTATAATAAAACATACAATTTTTGAGTGCAAATCAGCAAATTGGTTGGGCAGCTGAAAAAATATATTATTTTAGAGCTACATAATTGGCTACTTAGGTATTAGTTATCCAGGCCCTAAAACATCTCGTAGCAGTTTTATCAGAATTCAAGTTTGTTTATAATCATTATTTTTTATTGAAAAATAGTGGCATCTTCGTTTTTAAATGATTCAAAATAATGAAATATACAATTTAAACCCTTATGAATTGCACCAGTGTAAATGCATATCAAATATTTTTATTTAAAATTTAGTTTTGAAGTTGTATACTGTTCTAGTGATTTTAAAGCGTCAGTGAAATTTAAAACTATCTACATTTATTGCAATATTTTCCTTCATCTATTTCCAAAATTTTATGTTAACATTCAATAAAATTGTCATCTACAAAAACATTCAAAGGCAGCTAAAACAAACAAACAATTCTTTTAAGATATTAAGCAGGAGTATTTTATTTTCTTTTAAAAAATACAATGTATATAAATATTTTTTTTTCTAATTTTCGTCTAATCTGAAAAACGAGTTTGATACTTTTCATTTAAGCAGTTTTAAACTTAATAATTCAAGCTATCTTCTACTGTATATAAATTGCACATATCACACAACTGGTTTTCGCAGATTTATCACCAAAATTTGATGTAAAAAATTTATTCGTAAGTTTCAGAAATTCTATATTCATATATTTCCCAGCACTGAGAGAAACGGAATTATAAAGAAATGCTGAAAGAAAACAAAATCCACCCACAACATCATCCGCAAACGTTTATCATCATCATCATCATTATTATTTCGAAATTGGGAAATCATAGACAGAAGGCGATCATTGATGACATATCTAATGGACAAAAGATTTAATATGAAATAAAAATTGGCAGAATCGGTCGAATGGTTGGGGCAGCTTGAGCACCAAAAGGTTTTGGAAATAATTTTAAATTTCCGCCATATGACGTATCTAGTGAATATACAGCTAAGAAATATATATATTTTTAATATTTCTCTTAAAGGAAGGTGATGAGAGACATGCGATCTTTGATGATGCATCTATGCTTATAAGCTCTCGTATAAAGCAAAAATAAATGAAATTGGTCTTGTGGTTGAAGTTGGCGCTGATTGAAATTATATATATAAGTCGGTGAAATTTTGAAATCATTCGGAAATCTAGTTATTAGCGGATTTGAAAGTATCCAAAATTTGTAACATAGTCAGTAGGCTTTTATATATTTATTTATTTAAAGTAAATGTTCACTACAGAAAAAAAAATCCGATTCAATAGAATTTTATACAAAAGAAACATTTAAAAAAAAATTCTTTTAACGCCGAACTATGAAAATATTGCAATATGAACTGGGTACACATTTGAGATTCAAAAAGCTATAAACACTGGACTTTAAATGTATCAAGAAACATGCATGAAAATTAAATGCAACTTTAAAAAAAACATTAAAAAGCAGATTAAGAATTAAAAATTTGTAATATTTAAACGTAATAACGTAGATTAAAAAATTCAGCCTTTTTTAGAAACTTGTTAAAATGTTTGGAAAATATGCATAACAAGTATTTTTTTATATAATTGACTTAAAAAACAAACAATTGTTTCTGAAATTTCCGATTAATATAGCATACTGGATATGGCTTAACCCCGTTTTTCAACCACTTAAACCCCTTTATTAACCCTTTTCAACCTCCTCTCAATTCAATAGCTAGGGTTAAAAAGGCAGAGCATGTACCCTTGGAATCATTCCAGTCAAAGTATTTGAGAGAACTTTTAAATTAATTGCAATTTTCGTAAATTAATTGCAATTAACTTAAATATAATTTTACCTCAAATATTAGATGAAACTGGCTGATGGGAAATCTATATGACCGTGAATGTGTGAACATGATACCCCAAAACAAAAGCAACTAGATCAGTTAAATTTATCATGCAATTTTATCAAAATGTAGATTTATATTAATTTTTTTGAATATAATTTGTAAAAGGATTGATTATCCGTGAGTCTGTCTATTCGTGAGTGTTTGATTAATCATTTAGAATTACAAGAAAAAAAAATAGATAAATGAAATTTGGTTCTTTGCTCTGACATCATTATTACAAATATGTATCGAATTTTTGCTCCAATCTAAAAGAATAGGAAGACGTACATAATTCATACTTGAATCTATTCAAATGTGCGAAGAAATACGGATATAGCTGCAATCATAAGCATATGCATAAGAGAAAGTAGAGAGGTAAATACTACCAGTGATCGTTACCTTGATTGCAAATCCTAGATTGCTTTTGACAATAATAATAACAAAATATTGATAAAAATTGTTTTCCAGTTTGGACACCACAACTTTTAAGGTTGATCCTGCCCCAATGTGCGCAGTTTATGAAATTATGTTCCATCAGTAACAAATCTGAGTGAAATAATGTATAATCCTTTATTTTACACGAGTAAATAACAGGTTGTGATTTCAAGGCATAACTATGAATATTACACTTTTAAATATTCAAAAATAATTTATTGTCTGCGCACCACTGAAGCATTTATCTGCATTATTTTGCATTAGAACGTCCTTAAAAACATGTAATTAAAAATCTTGCTGCACTTTGCAGAAGATTCATGAATAGCTATCTCATTTATCCACTCAGATTTTAGACTTTAATGAAGAATTCTCATTAGCATATTAAAAAAAAAAAAAAAAAAAAAAAAAAAAGGCTTCAAAGAACTTTAAAATAAGAACAGAGTTTTTGAACTACCTACTTATTTTTTTAGAAGTATTTTAGAGATCTATAATTTTATCTAAGAAATATATCTATTGAAAAAATATCTTCAGATAGTTTACGATGTTAAGACTTTTACAATGTGATTCGTTTCTTAATATTCCTAACAAAATAAATCAAACCCTGAATTAAATTTATTTTACTATTTGCTTTCATCTACATCAAGGTATATTAAGACTAAATATTAATAATTTTCTGAATAGACATAATTCTTAAAAAATGTTTTTATTGTTTCTTTTATGAATTTGAATGAAATTATTCTATTCAGTTCTTTAAAAAAACTTTGAAAAGGAGTCGCATTATAAAAAACGACACATTATTCCAAATTTTTACAAGATAAGAGAAACAATATAATAATATATTTTATTATATTCTTTGAAATTTAGACTGCTTTAAAACGGAAAATTCATTTGCATCTGTTTACTTTGTGAAAAATAATTGGAGGTAGAGATTAGCATAAAAATATAAATTTGAATCATAATAATAGTTGAACTAAGAATGAAAAATATATTTAATATTTTAACTATATATAGATTTCAATTTTTCAAATATATCCCTTTCGAGTTGCTAGTACTTCAATGTGATGTTTAATCACAAGTAAGCATAAAACTGCATTAAGAAAAAATAACTCAATGGAATTTTGAGGCAACGCTTAGATCAAAGAAATCCTATCCCTATCGATATCAAACAAAAACTATTGAAACAAAATGCAATTTAAATTTAAGTCCACATAGAGCCATTATGGGAGACACAATTGTGGAAAAATTCCTGTTTCTCTTTTCTTGGGCGAGCCCTTTCCTTCCTCACCCCTCATTCCTCCATAACGCCGGCACCATCACAATGCCCTATGCCTAAAGGAACCTTCGGGCTCTCAGATTCTGTGACATCCTTAAATGGCTGTAAAACTTCATTGTGTTGTCTCCCCTCCAATTCATCAAGATGTCGAAACTTGTAGGGGGAAAGAAATACGTCGACACCATTTTTGGTTCAGTATACCCCCTACGTGATTTTCCGTGCAAAGCGAATTTGCATCGTTCGTTACCCTACGTTAAAATGCGTGCAGTGCACTTTAAAGACATCTATGGGGCTACGTCGAAATGCGTGTGGAACCCTTAGAGGGTTAAAGAAGAATATGCAGAATGGTCTGATCAATGGAAAACAAAGATACAACAAGATGAGTTTTATGTTCCAAAGAGAAATATCGAACATTTTAGATGCTGCTGTATAAATGCTTGCAGTGCAGCCTGTTTCGTATGTCAGACATTCAGTCATCATTCCTTTTAATATGTCGTTTTGGAGCCTTTGAACGACTTATTAGATTGATTTTAATGTAATTTACTGAAATGTAATACATTATGTAGTTATGTGAGTCGATCCTGTAAAATCGAGTATAATGAGATTTTAGCTTGATGTCATAAGTTTTCAATGTTTGGATTTCCTTCATGGTTTAAGTGACCCCATACATTTGAAAATTTTTATTTGAATGACCAATCTTGCCAAATTTTAGTTTTTACCAAAGAAAAAATTGCTAATTCTGGTATTTGAAATTTTTAATGAAATAAAAAAAAAACTTATTCTTTAGGGTTTAGATGCTATAATTTTATAACGATATTTCTTTTTTCTCTTTATAATTCATATCGAATGTTTCCTCCAATAAAATCTTTACATATATAGGTTTGACCCGATTGAGAGAACAAAACACAACATAAAATTTGGGAAGTTATTTTGGGGTTTTAGAAGCCCACTGAGAATGTATAGTTCAAAATTTTAGAAGTTTAATTTAAAAAATAATAATTTTTAATGCTTTGTTGCCATGACATCAAAGCATCGTAGGAGAAAAATTATTTTTACTTCATTTTAAAAGTAAAAAAAAAAAAAAAAGCTTTCCTGTTATACCAGTTTTGATTAAATGAATGCATATTTTCCTCTTCAATTTCAATATTTTTGAAAAATTAGTCCTGGACATAATTCAAAACAATATTGCATCTTTTAATTCATTGAATCACATTGTCTTACCGCTGTTATAATCGTGATTGATCGTTAATTGTTTTCATTTAAGCTTAATTACAATTTCGAAGAAATTTGCTGAATAAATTTATTCAATTTCATATTCAGAATTTTTATTTTTCAAGGTCCAGATTCTATCATTCTTTAACGAATATTGCTCCCCCCCCCTCCTTTTTTTATAACACTTATAGAAATTTTGTTTCAAATGAAGTCTCTCTTTACCCACAAGGGTTAGTTAGTCTTGATTGAGAGAGCAATGTGCAGCATAAATCGTAAAAGTTAAGAGCGTGAAATTTGGGATATTAGAGACTGACTAAATGTGGATTTTTCAAAATATTAATTCAAAGTTTTGGTTAAAAGATAAAAACAGAATTTTAACTAATTTTTTTTCCACCATAACATCAAAGCATATTATCGCATAAAAATTATTTTAACACCTTTTTAACAGTTAAAAATAATATAACTAAATAAAGGTTATAAATAAATAGTGAAAAATAAAAAATTTGTTTGGTTGAATGTAATTTTTTTTAGTAATTTCTGAGAAATTAGTTTTGGACACAGTTTATAACAATGATTTTTATTATAATGAAATTCAAAATGATATTGCTTCTTCAAATCGTTGAATCATATTACTCGGCAACTGTTAAAATTGTAGTAAAAAAAGAAAAAAAAAAGCCTTCTTTGCTATTATTTAAACTTAAAAAATTTTAAAGCATGTTCATTGAATAAAATTCATTCGTTAAATTTTGAAGCAGTTCCATATATTGTCTCGCGCTGGTTTCCAAGAAAGACTTTTTTTTAAAAAATGCTTCAATTGGCATATCTACTCTCTTTTAAACAAAATTTAGTGAAAATAGTGCAATCGTCAAAAAATTCGTACTCGGGATTTTAATGAATCTCCTCGTTTTATGCCTTCTTGAATTCGAAAACACATTTTCGAAAAATGTCTGTCTATGACAAAGATAGCACAAAAACATTTTGCGCTAGATGGATGAGACTTGGTATATGGTCTTCACATCTAACAAGATTACTAGTAGATTTCGATCAAATTTTCAGCAACAACCGTTCAGAGGAAATCTGTTTATCTGTAAGGTTGTTCGAATATATGTTAGCATGGTAATTACAAAACGAAGAGAGCTAGATAGTTAACATTTGGTGCACAGATTTAATATCTATTGTGTAAACATCTGCCAAATCCAATAAAGGGTTCACCGCATGTTGGTCCTTACTTTCAGAAATATGTAAACTCGATAACTCAAAAATGTAGTGACTTAAATATATCAAATTTGGTACGTAATTTTGTGACTACAAGTATACTTTTGAGTCAAATATTTGTTTTAATCAATTAGGAAGAAGGCGCCTAAAAACCCAATTTGGCTTTATAAGATACTTTCACCCGCCTGCCAACGATCACACGGTAGACAGGATCAATAAAAATATTTCATTCACTCATAGTGTTAATGTTCCGTAACTATTGTACGCCAGTGCCACACAAGACATTTCCTGGCAATATGCGAGAACGCTTTGGGAAGATACTCTGGCTGATTAATTTCGTTTTGCTTCTAACTACAGAGCTGATTTTTTTTTTTTTTTTACTTTAATAATTTGTTTCCGTTTATGAAAACTAGAACTTGTTAAAGCATTTTCATTTCTTCGTAAAATATTATAATATTTCTTCTGTAATTTTTTTAAGTGAGATTTTTTTTCTTATACAGGACAACAGACAGACTGTACTTAAGACAGGTTTTCATTAAATTTTAGGAATATTAAACGTCCAAAAAGACTTTTATTACACTTTAGAAATAAGAGGCGATAAGACAATTTCCATTTAGTCTGATCATTTGTGAACGCTGCTATTATTTTCTATTAAAATCGATTTAAAAAAAAAAAAAACTTGTAGAACATGGCATTGTCCTATCGTCAATTTCATGGCAGTTTTGCCAGTCGTGTGATGATAGGCATAGGAATGCTTTAGTTATTAGCTTTATAAGATTGCAAATAAAATTAATTGATTGTATCGGTGCAGGGAGAGATTTACTCTTTCTATCCCAGTCATGTTGGATCTTAATTGTTGTTGCTTATATAAAAATCAAATACAAAATGTGTGGTCATGCTGAGCTTCTACATCACTATCGACATTTTCAGAAATGTTGTATCTATCTGATATTTTATTTTAAGTAATGTTAAAAAAGCTCACAGATCTTTATTGCTTTTTTACATAAGTTTACTTAATTTTTTTTTTTTTGGTATTAATAGTTTTCTTTTTCTTTTTTATGCTTTTATCAAATCCAAAATGGCATAATTTTCTTATAGAAGATGTGCAAATACAGAAATAAATATTAAAATTAAATGTTGTGCAAATACAGATATAAATATTAAAATTAAAAAAATAAGCATTTAAAATTAATTTGTAATAAATTTTTTCAATAAAAACTATGCATTATTATAAAACAGAATGCTTAGAAAATACATAACTTACGTATGAATACTTCACAAAAGTGCTTAATTTTAGGGGCTAAGGTGCTTAAAAAATGCTTAAAAGTACTTAATTTTTGCAGCTGTTTCTCACTACGCACCCTGTTGTAGAAATTCATTTATAACATGGCATTGTACTATCATCAATTTCATTGCAGTCTTGCCGATCTTTTGATAGTAGACATTCCGAAATGCTTAGTTCTTAACTTTATAAAACTGCAATTAAAATTTCTAAATATAGCAAGTTAGTACTGGAGGAAATTTGCATTTTCTATCTCAGCTACATCGAACCATATTTGTTATTACATAAATAAAAATCAAATACAAACTTCTGGGCATGCTATGCTTCAACATCAATGTTGACATTTTCAGAAATGACGTATCCATCTAACTAAACTAGTAGTTTGTTAATTTTAAGAAGTATTGGAAAAAGAAAAAAAAAAAAAAAAAAAAGATTTTTTTTATTGTTAATCCTATAAAAGTTTTCTTTTTTATAATCTTTGTTTTTGTGAAAAACCAAAAAAGACATTTGTTTTACAATAGAAGGTGCTGTGCAAATGTTGCTCAAGTGTAGAAATAAATATTAAAATTTGAAAAATACACATTTAAAATTAATTTGTAATAAATTTCAATAAAAATTATGCATTATTATAAAATAGAAAATATGTGCTTAGAAAATACGCAAGTTTACTTTTGTATGCATGTTCAAAGATGCTTAATTTTTTTTTTTTTTTTTTTTTTTGTATAAGTTATTTAAAAGCTTGAGTTTGATGGAGTTTACTGGCGCTAAAACCATTACTGATTATCTTTAAAAGTACTCAATTTTAGAGGCACTTTCTCACTGTATGACGGGTCTTGGGTTATTCACAGTTGTTGGCACCACAATAAAGTCTGATTTGACCATAAGTTAATATTAAGGAAATTTTGGTTCAAAAAACAAGCACAGTAAAAGAAAACAGGAATAACATTCATTTTATATATGTAACAATTTCAAAATAAGTAAGTTGTAAGTAATTTTCATAAACCATGTTATACAGCATTTTGAATAAAAACATAATTTACAGTAATTCTCAACTAATATTTTCATTCATTGCAAAAACAGTGTAGAAGTGAAAGAAAATAAATAATGGCACTGAAAAATTATTCACTTGCGAAAAGTCACTTCACTAAAGAAAAATAATAAAAAATTTTTTTTTAGAAAAACAATTCCTATTTTAAAGGCCAATATTTTAACATCACATTCATAAGAAATTCATGGGAATAACTGAAGACAAACAGAGTTATTATCTCTCTCTCATATGTATCAATGTATGCCTATTGAGATCAGATTTTGATGCAAATCTTTTCGGACAGACATCACAGGCGTATGGTTTTTCACCAGTATGTCTCAATACATGGCATTTCATGTTTCCTTTATGCCAAGTCGTGTATGGGCAAAATGTGCATTTGTGCTCTTTTCTGTGCAATATCAAATTTCCACCACCAGAGATCATAATGGCTGGAACAGAAAGAAAGTTTAAAATACACTATTTTACATTTAGTCATAAGAGTCACTGCAAACAGTTCAAGAATGAAATATGATGCATCAGTGTACTGAAAATCACTCATTACTATTGATAATTAAAAATAATTAGAAATTTAAAGACAGTGTCCAAACTCATTTTCTAATGTTGAAGTCAAAGGATGTTCAATTCACAATGTAATTGCTGTCACTCACTGTTGGTATTTTTAAAACAATGATTTGTTTTTCAATCTTGCTGGACAGCAGCTTCCACTTACAGCAAAAGCAATTAGTGTTGTGGTTTGCAGTTTTTTACTGAAGATTTTTCAAGTGTTAAACCTACTGTCATTATTGGTTGAAAAATGGATCAGTTTTGATTTACAGTGCAGTTTGGTTATTGTGATGGGACTACAGTAAAAATTAATTTATGTGAAGATTCAAATAAAGAAAAATTAATATAAGAGTAAATGATGGTCAAGATCTACTTTATTGTTAAACAGTTTTAATAAATAATTCCTAAAAGCGGAGTTTAGTGAATAATTATAGTGAGGATCTTTAAATTAATTTCATTACACAAATAGATTTTAACAAACAGTAAATGATCCTTCGACCACAACACTATAAACTTCAAAATTCACATGTAAATGTTAAAACATATGTATAAAGTAAGAACTATAAAAATTTATTCACTTATATCACAAAGGACACAAGATACAATTGTATTTAAACAATTCATTAAGAAAAAAGGTTTCTAGTTTTGAATTAACAAAATAAACTGCAAATAAAATTTTTATAATAAATGAATAGGAAATTTGAGGGTTCATTAAAAATTTTGCATTAGTCACATTCCATGTTATTCATCTGTTCCACTGTGTAGATATATTTTAGTAAGAATAGCCTAAAGTAAGTCTTGAGAAAAATTTTGCATTATAATTGTTTGAGATTACAACAAAATAATATTTTTTTAATCAAGTTTTAAGGACTTTGAATTGCTTTGTCCCCAAATGCCTGAATAAAAAATAAAAAATTTCACAAAACTTGTGTAATATATCTTCAGTATAAGACTAATAAATCTGTATTAGTCAATTTTATAACGATAAGTAAATGCATTTTTTTTTCATTAACAAAATACATTTTGTATGCTGTTTAAATATTCAAAATCAGAAACTTTTTTAAAAATTACATTAAAAAAAAACATTTTTAAGAATATATTTAGTGTTTCAGGGAGGTTGAAGTACATTTAACTTTTTACCTATAAAAAAAAAGGTGATTCTGCAGAAATTTTTGAAATAAAGTAAGAAATTAGTTAGTGAAATGGCTGCTGGAATTTTCAGAAATATATATGACCCCCTAGATAAAATTGGTCAGTTTGAACTCCCGCCCCTACCGTTTTGCTCCTTTTTTAAAAGGTACAAGTTTATGCATCTGTACCTTTATTAATGACTGAGTTATACTGAATTGAAAAGGAAAAAGGCTGTATAGTAGAAATACAGATATCTTAAGAACTGGAAACAAACGTTTATAGGATACAAGACAAAATACATTTATATTATGAAAAGACTTATGATGTATGTACAAATCTTTCCCATTGAGACATGCCATTTTTTAATTAAATAAAATAGAAAATTATATTACATTTGTGCTGAAAATTATCTCAAATACAAGTAGCGAAGTACTTAAAGGACGAATTTATAGATTTTTTTCTTTTTTTTTTTAAAGATTAGAAGTCAATTCATATTTGTATGATTAACATTAAATGATTTAAATTCCTCAAGATTCCTCTTGCAATAGTAATGAAAAAGGTTCTTTGATTGAAATAATTACTTTTTACTTCATGATTTTTCGTGTAATATTATTTCATTCGTATATTTGCTTTTAATTAAGTTTATATTCACTTCAACATGCTTTAAAAAGTTCAACGAATTTTAACTCTAAAAAAATCATAGTCATTTTTTTTAAAAGTATAATTAATATGTTAACTGGGAATAAAATTTTGTTCAACTCGTTTCACAATAGGGGCTATGGAACGTTCAAAATATTAAGGCAAATTACCATGGCGAAAAATGTTGTCATGCCCATTTCCGTAGTAGCTCGTGTATGACGTCATACCCAGTTAACATGTTAAAGATGTGATTGCAACAAAATGAAAAATCTTCTAACTAACTTTTTTGTATAGAATAATTGTAATGAAAGAAAATTAATTACAGAATTATTTCGTTTCTTTTTCTTACTTTCTTTTGAATACTTCGGTATTTTACAATGTTGATGTATCGCAAATAAGTAAAAACTCAGAGGAACATCATTATAGATGCATTTAGTAATATAAAACACACTGCTTCAAATAATAATGAAAAAACATCCCATAGTATGTTAAAAATGCTCATATTCGTTATTTATGAGCTAGCTAAGGATAATAAGCTTTTTACAACTAGGAAACGATTATTAAACTTTGGCATGTGTGGCAAAGTGCATTTGAAGATTCGATTTTTGTGAAAAGCGTTTCTTGCAGATATAACACTGGTAAGGCTTTTCGCCAGTGTGCGTCAAGACATGTTGCCGCAGGTGACCAATGTTAAAGGTTGCATAAGAGCAGAGCGTGCATTCATGTTGCGTTCTGGCTTTGCCACATATCACCTTTCGATTCTTCCTAAAAAAAGCTGAAATGAAAAGTAATTGGTATATATTTTTTAAATGAATGCAGTGTTTACAAAGTATATATATTTATATATCATTATTATAATTAAAAAACAAAATAATAGAAAATAAGAAGGAAAACAAATCGACCCTGAAAAAAAAATGCATAGAATCTTTTTGACTCCATTAAAAAACTTCGAATTTCTTAAATTAAAAATCTTAGGTTTTGAAAGATGGCATTAGAGAAATAGATAACGGGGGGGGGGGGATGGAATCAAATCTACTTAGCATATGCTCTCATGTTTTATATTTATCTGGCAATATGAAGTTAAATTGATTTTTTTTTTAATAATTTCAATATTTTTATGCAGATAAATTACAATCAACTTAACTCGCAAAACAAAATGTTGGAAATTGGCTTTTAATCAGCGATATTTTGCAAAAGAAGTGATGACAAGGCAGGACGCTCTCTTGACTATGAGTCTGAGATTTAATAATTAAATCTCAAGCTAAAGCTAAAATTAAAAGCATTATTGTAATACACAGGGTGCTCCAAAAAGATTGACACCCGATTTTTTTACCCATTAGGGATAACTTGCAAAATATTTCAAAATACGACTACGTTAATGGAAATTTTTTGCCGTTTATTTTCAAACAGTTGCCCTTTTAATATTTTTATGTGACCCCCTCTAGACAAATTTAATAAATTAGGAATTTTTTCCTTTTCCTTCCAATAAGTTCATTATGAAAAAATAATTAAAAAAAAAAAAAAACCCGCCTAACTGTATCTTTAAAACCAAACAAATTATGATACAGAAAAAAAAAAAAAAAAAAAAAAAAAGGGAGGGGGAGAAAAAAAGGAGTTTTTCCCCCCAGTAAAAATAAGGGCCGTATAAAATTGATAGTGAAAATTTTTATATATATATATAAAAAAAAAGCCAAATGTCCTTAAATAAAGCTTTTATAGAAAAAGATGAACAGTGGTCTGCCTATAGTGGTAGTGGCGATACGCATGAGGTTCCAAATTTAATTTTATGAGCACTCACAATTGGCGCATATAATAATAATAATAATAATAAAAAAATCCTGCATACAAATAGATAGACATTTTATAAAATGTATTTTATGAAGATCTTGTTATAAAAGAATCTTTTTTTCTTGTTTTTTTAACAGCATCTCACTATGCAGTTAAAAAAAATTATTTTTAATTAATATTCGAAACAGTTAAATTACAGTTCAATAAAAGAAAATAAATCTATGTGAATTAATTTGTTAGAATGTTGTTTTGAAAATTAATGATAAATTTGACAATAAATTACTTGCCTGTATTTTTTTTTTTGTATTTTAATTTTTACAAACAAAAATAGCAGTATGAAAAAAAAAGACAAAAAAAAGCACAAGACGGTGCCGCGAATATCCCTCACCATTTTATTATGCCTATTATAAATTTTATATTTTTATAATATGTAACCAATTTTATTTCTATGGTACATGATCCCTATGCAGCGCATTCAATTTTCAATTAAGTATAACTCACTGAATTTTAAAGATATGAAAATGTTTTTTTTGTAATAATGTTGTTGAATAAAAATTTAAAAAAAAATGAAACTATTGGAAAATTAATGGAATTCTTTTTATTAGCATAGTCTTATTTTGAACTACTTTGCAATTCACATTATTTCTGATTGATGAAGAATTTTGTATTATGGAACTGTATTCTGTATCGCAGCAAGGAGTTAGGACGATTTTGTCAATAGAGGACGATATAACAACCTCAGTAGTGCAAAATCTTCCCAGTGAAATAAAGGAGATGCTGAAAGCATGAGGAACTGTTTGTTGAGAAGCTTCACCTTAATAAAGCAGTAGCCACGCATGTTATCAATTTATTTAACAATAATGATGCCCTATTTTTACTAACTTTTGAAGGGCAAACAAAAGAAATGTTTTTTTAGACAACTTTCATCCTATGGGAGGGAAAAAAGAGCACTACATGGAAGATTCGATTTCATTGTACTTATTGCACATAAACTTTACATAAATGATTTGTGTAAGAAAAGAATGAATGTAACAAAATGTCATTAAACATTGACAAGTTAACTCTTTGATAGGCACAAAATGAAAGTGTCATTTTAAAGAAAAAATGAGCACTAACAAATAATTTTACTTTCATAATATATCAGTTTGTAAATTCATGCATGAAAGAGTAAAATTTCCATTTTGTTGAAAATCACATTTCTGGATTAAAAAAAACAAACAATAAATTTGTTTTATTTACAACCTATTCTCTTTACCCGAGTAGAAAATAAAAAGAAAAAGTTTTTTTTTTTTTTTTTTTTTTTTTTTTTTTTAAAGCGAAGTCAAAGGGTTAAAGGCAATTTATTTTTGGAAGAGCTAATAAAACAAGGAGTCATTCTTTAGCAATTTGCAGTCAAAATAGCCATTGCTCTTAAAAATGGGGGTATATGCAGATAAGAATAAGAGCAAGGATGGATTTTCTTAAAGAAATTTAACAAGTTATTGTTTTGATTTAAATTATCTTCAATACTTAAGAAAATGTAAGGGGAGGGGAGAAGCGCTATTTTCCCATTAGATAAAAGGATTTTTTTTTTTCATTTAACTATAAGAAACCGAAAGTAAAATAGCATTTCATAGAAAATTTTTTTTTCAAAGGGCATCGAAAAATAAAATTAAGATATATGTTAAGAAATATCTGACAACCTTAAATAGAACATATCATTTCAGTTACCTAAAATTGTAAAAGAAATTAAATTATTTAAAAAACATAAAAATGTGTTCTCAAATCATATGAGTAAGAGAGTTTATATCAATAAAAAAAAATTATACTAAATATGTACTTTAAGTTCTATTTAGAGGAAAATCTAAGAGTTATTTCATTATAGTCTTATGCCTTAAAATGGAAATTTAAAAGGCACATCTAATATGTCTATAATAATAAATACATGCATAAATATTTGGCAACACTGCTTGGAGTAATAGTATCTTGGCTTCCCACATCCAGAAAAATGTATTTTCTCATGAAGACTTCTATCCATTGCTTGTTGGAATGGTCACATTCAACAGTTCTGCAACATATTTTTGAAATATCAGAAACAATCGTGGAGGTCAGCTCTTGGTAGAGGTGGTGATATTCTAGGGATAGGTATCTTGATGGAAAGTCCTCAGACATCATCTGTAAAGTTCCAATATCTGCCTAGATGACTCCCATATCTTAGGTCTCTTAAAAAATGACCTAAAAGTCACCGGAGGTAATGAAGCGCAGGACTCGATCCATCAGCAATCACCTTTCTAATCTAGTGACATTCAGTCATTTGCTATGAAAAGAAAATGTCCAGAATCGATGTCAAAGGCAGAAGTATGATACTGTCGTATCACATATGAACTGAATGTTAAATATTCTTCAGATATCATTTTACTCTTTTTCCCTTGGCCCACCTTATATATTTTGCAAACTTCATAAAGGATTTCCACCACCGATATGTTTCCAGTGTGTTAAAAGATGCCTTTTCAGATCCGATTTTGTCCTAGAAAACTTGCTGCACATGTGGCATTGGTGGGGCTTCTGGCCCGTGTGCCTCAGGATGTGATCTCGGAGATGGCTGCTGTTTATTGAAGTGTAGGCACAGAAGGGGCACGGATGGACCTTCTTTGGCTTCTTACAACGCAAATGCTGGCCACTGATTCTGGAATTATGACTGTATTCTGAAAGGAAAACAGATGGATGAAAAAAAAATGTATTTTAACAAACAAATAAACAACAACAATAATAATTAATAAAATATTCATAACTAAAGTTTCTTCTGCTCTTCTGTACCACACAATGTTTTATTTCTCGATAGCAGTTACCTATGATTGCAAGGAATACAAGAGTTTGCACAGTGAAGAGAATTGAGACAGGTTTCTTTATTGATTCAAAATTTCAGTTGTCTTAATTTTTGATATATTTTGGCAGATTTCCTTAAAATGGAGTTCATCCAAATTTTGATAGAAACCGACAACTCTGGTGGTGATTACATTGCTTTTCTTTTGATATATAAGAAAATATACATCAATTCTGAATTTAAAATTTTAATTAAAATAAATTAACTAAATAGCAACAGATGTATAAAATTATCTTCATTTAAAACTTTTACTTTCAGTAAAAACGTAATTGGCAGTGGACAATTATCAACATATATATTTTTTGCATACATTCTAATACAGATACTAAAATAACACTGGACATTAAAATTCCAAACCAACAGTAAAAAGCCCGGTTTGAATTCACGATGTGTACTTTTTTTTCTCTTCAAACATTAAGATAAACTGCATATCCAACTGGAATAATGATTATTTACGAACTGCTTTTACTGCCCATTTATTTACTAGAATTTCATACAGTATATTATTGAACAGAAGTTTTAAACAGTGAAAATGAGATTTCGATTAAAGAAAATAAATAAAATATGTATTACAAAAATAAGAAAATATGAATCATAAAAGTTTTTTTTTTGTTTGTTTTGTACTTAAACATTTGTGATACATATTTAAACATAGTTTTAGTTTGAAGCAGCAATTGCCAAAAATCGGCAATGCAAAAGAATTCTAAAGATTGAATAAAATAAATTCATTAACATAGTAACAAAATTGAAAAAAAAAAAAAAAAAAAAAGGAAAATTTTAAACAGATAACCCAAATAAGAGTTATTACAATTTTTAAAATAGGATTCAATTCGAAACATCAATACTTTTTTAATGGTTATCCTCCATACGTTTCGTAATCATTCTCTTATTATGAAGGCAATCGAAATTCATTTATTAAAAAGAAGTTGAATGATTTACTTATTAAAACAAAAAGACAAAAACTGAAAGTTGCTTACAAAAATTGAACCCTTTTAATTTTGAAGTAAGTTCAAAAAGGTATTACAGTTCTGGCAGAAACTGTGCCTTTTTGGGTACTGAATCAGTATTATTTTCTAAATTAAAAATTGGCAATCATTAGACCATATATTTTAGAGGCCTTACTTATCTGCTATTAAGTTGTCAAAATAGCAGATTGAAGGAAAATTAAAATCTTATATCATTGTACTTCTTTTATGTTTATATGATTTATTTAATAGTTTTCTTTATTATATGGGACAGTCAATATCAATTTTATAATTAAAAAGCTAAAAAATGGTTAAATGTGTCAGTAGATATGGATAGTTATTATGAGTAAATTACCTTTCGACCATGGTTTTATATTTGACATCAATGAAATTGTATTAACAGATTAAAAAAAATTTCTGTAAGATAAATATCACCACATTCATAATTAAAAAAACTTCTTTATGTAATATTTAAAATACATTTTCTGTAAATTTATAGAACAAAATTCTGAACACATAACACGAAATGTAACAATTGAAAAGCGACAATCTTAAATACTTTCAGTCCCATAGATAGAATTTTGTTAAAGCAAATCACATAAAAATTTGTTTATCCATTTAAACTTACCATAAAAAATCATTCTTAAATAACAATTTGACCCTCAGTTCAATCTTAATGCCTTTGGAATGTTATGTCTTATAGTCATAAGATACCAATTCTTTACAAGCTTCTTGCAGAAAGAATACCAATTCTTTCTTTGCTAGGAAAGTAGTCATCATCATTTCATTTTCATTCCCAATAATGCAAGTATCCAAGATTTGTGTAAGTTATTGAGAAAATGTCATACATATTGAATGCACTACTTAAATGGGTTTATAAAGGTCCCATACCTCAAATAGCTTAATATCCCATCAAATCTAAATTCAGCATTGGTTCAAAGTACTGTAGCGTTTTGTATTTAAAAAATAGATATTGCCAAAAGAATGGCATTTGAATTCACATTCCAAATGTTGATAAGGTCACAGCCATTTTTAATTCATGTTTTAAGTGAAGAAGAAGGTGGTTACTCATTTCGTGTCATACAGATGAAATTCTAGATATAACTTTTTCTGTGTTTGTCTTCAGTGTGCAAAGAATTGTATTTCTGCCTACTGTTCCTGGGAAAGCTTTCTCACTAAGCAGTAAAATAGCTTATTTAATCGTCTCTCTTTGTAAGAAACCATAGAAAGGATTCTTGTAGATGACAAATGGATTTCATTTCTTGCTGCCTTTAATTAATTAATCAAATTTCACTGATAAGGGATATTATACTTATCAAATATCATATAATTTCCTTCACATTCTGTAATACGCTATGAAGGCATGGTTTAAAGAAATTATTATAGTATACTTTTTTTTTACTAAAAAATTATAATTTAGCCATACAGTATAACAATAGTAATAGTTTTCACTCCTTCCTCTTCCCCTTCTTCTTTTTTCAAACAGATAACAATACCACTTTTATTCTATTTTAGTAAGTATTATCAGCCTTCTATTGTTACACATTGGAAGGGTGATAAGTTGGTTCTCATGCATGAAAAAATGTTTCAATTTTTGTCTCCAGATTTTGAGAAACTGTAAACATTCTTTTGCAGTGCAATTAGTTTAGCTTCCATTTCTGATACTTTTTACAGAAGAGGATATGGATATTATTTCTTCTCAGGATATCATATATTGAATGATTTTTGCTTTGATGAAATACAATGCACTCTTGAAGTTATCTGAATTCAATGTGTTATAGTTTCCAATTCTTTTGAAGTTTCATTGGGAATTAATTGGCTGTCTTCAAATGGGCTTCCTTCTATGTTTGCAATAACATTTTGATTTACATGATTTTTAAACCTGTATTTGAAATCTCATGAATCCTGATCATATGAAATTTTTTCAGTAATCTATTGATCCAATGGAAGATACTTCCTCAAGCTCTTTTACAATCCTGGAAATATCAGAATCGATGCAATTCATTCTTATAATTTTTCAATGCTATTTAAATTTTTTTGCTATTTATTCATGGTATTAATAATACATTGCAGCAAAGGCATATGTGGTTTTATCACTGGTGACTTTACCTCCAGAAACTGAATATATATTAGGGTTTCTCAAAGATCTCAAATAAATACAGGTAACCAGCATCAGTAATGTAAAGTATATATAGTGACAATACATGGTCATATCTACTTTAGCGAAAATATAAGAAATCTGCAT
This sequence comes from Argiope bruennichi, assembly GCF_947563725.1. Lineage (NCBI taxonomy): Eukaryota > Metazoa > Arthropoda > Arachnida > Araneae > Araneidae > Argiope > Argiope bruennichi. Next base: position 7,141,006 of record NC_079160.1, read on the forward strand.
TGAATACTAATTGAAGCAATAATGGTTGAAGCTTCATAGCATTATTATAATATCTGAACAAAGAAGATTCTGATAGTTTACTCTTTTTCTTTCTTATTTATCATTTTTTTACATTATTCCCAATAAACCTGGTTTTAAAGGAAATGTAATACTGCTATATTTATTTTATGAGCATATCTAACTTCATAAGTTTCTCTGTTGATTCACTACTATGTAGTAACTCACTAAACACATTTAAAACCATCATCTCAATATGCAAGATTTCTATGATGACAGTGCTTTTGCTTTTATTATGCATATTTAAAAAATTCCACTGGATCTTTTCACTATGATTAAGCTGGTTACAATGATTATCGATTTTTGATTCTTACTTCACTTCTATATTGCAATGATAATTACAAATATTAAACATTTCATCATATTGGAACAGTTATTACTTTATCAAAACAATTTATCTTTCTTTAAGGAATTTACTTAAAAAAGGAAGCAAAATACAGTGGCTTTTTATTGCTGTAGTTTGCAGTTTAATTCGGATCACTGTTCACTTGTGCATAAATGAAACAAGAGCTCTGACAGGACACAGTTGTTTGCAATAGCTTATAATTTCATTGTACAAAAAGATTTCATATTTGGCATCCAGACAAAAGAATGTCATGGATTGATCTTTTATGCGTTCAAGATTTTATATTTCTCTCTTTTATTTTCTTTTTTTTTGTGTGTGTATTAGTACTAACTCAAAATATAGTATACAAAACAAATAGCTTCAAATAAGAATAAAATTTCAAAATTAACTTGCAATGATCTGGTGGTAAAGTCTAATCCAATAAGAAATGAAATGTATGTGGAGCCTTGTGCACATTAAATCTGACATCGAGTGTCCCATTGATGAGGCACATAAATTTGGAGAAAGGGATGCTGGCTCATCTATCAAGATTTAAATGTACAAATCTGTCCCCAAATAGCCCTCAAATAACTTTGGAATGGGGAGTAAATAATAGTAAACTAAAACTAAACTTGGAAACAATTTATTACTTAATTGTCATTTTGAAATGTCATTAATGATCACTGATAGTCACGAATTCTACTGCAATACTTACAATTCAATTTTTAGGATGAGATAATAATTAAATATAGTAGAATACAAGATAAATATTTGAAAATAAAAACAGAATCTTGAAAATGTTCTTCACTATACCTCATTTTGATGTCATTACTGACGAATGTGAAATCTAAAACTTGAGAACTTCATGTTCAATAAATGTTATAGTGATTATACCTCAAAGGACATCATGTTTCCTGCCAGAAATGGGATATCTTTCAGTTTTCTAATTGAATACATATATTTTGCAGATATTTAACATACAACTTACATTCTTCTAACTACAATTATTTTTTTAAACATCCAATCAGCATAATGATATATTAGTTGTTTTAACTAAGTACTACATAACAAATAAAAAAAAAGATACTTATGAAAATAAAAAATTTATTTCCACAACATTATCTGTAATGCACAGTGCAATTTAAACCACATTTCTCTTTATTATTAGACAATTAGATTTAATATATTTGAGTTCATTTTATTTCAACTTGATGTGACTTTTATTAAAACATTTTCTATACAGAGGAAATATAAGACTAAAATAAATTTCATCCATCTGTTGGAAGATATCAGCTTTAAATCTATTTTTCAGGAAAATCAAAAAGTTCTTTTCAGAAAATGACTTTAAAAATAAGCAAGATCAGAATTTTATTTTTTAAAAATATGCTTTGATTTATTTTCTGCAAAGCAGAAGTTTCACATTTTAACTATTTTGTATTTATTATTATGATTATAAATATTAAGGACTGTTGAGTTAAATTTTTTCCACTTTTGCATTCAGACGGCATCGCCCCATACCTTCAATACTTAATTAAAATCAGTTGATAAATGAATTTTAGAGTATATTAAAATGGTCTACTGTCATCAAAAGTATATGAAATTTTAAAACTCAGAAAACAAATAACCAACAACATTCCATCTTTTCAAATACGAAACAAGTCAAGATAAATAAAAATTTATTGCAAGTTAAAAAAGAATTGCTATGAAAATATAATAAAGAAAAATTTCTGACAGAAAGTACAATTTTTCTTTCACTAAATGTGCAGTTCATAACAACTATAAGAAACCTTAACAAGCTTCTTGCTGTTTTTAAGACAATATCTTTCAAATTTCGTGAATTAAAAATTTCTTGTCAGGAGTAATTTATGCATTCCAACAATTTATAATAGCAAATTCAATGAAATAAACCATTTCCTTAAAATACAACAATCATCATTATTGATCTGTTGCATAAAAACAAACAAACATCCCAGTATAATAATATTAATGACGAATAACAAGGTGCATCAGGTCCATAGCTGTATCATAATTATATTTCTAATATACAGTTTACTATACGAAAACTACAAATTATTATTTATTTTTAATAAAATCTATATATGTACTTTGTTCAGCAAAACTGTGAAAAGAAATCATAATTTCTCTATATGATTTTTAAAAAAAACACAATCAGTTTTTTCAGTATATGCAACATAATTTTAAATTAACTTTTAAGCATATTACCACAAACTATTTTTTTTTTATGGAGGGGGAAAAAAACATGGAACAGGAATTTATTGCTTTCAAACTGAGAACTTTCAGAGGTAAAACAATATTATAATATTGCCAAAAAAAATTATTATTATCATTTGATTAAAATCCTCTTGAAGGTAACAAAACATTTCAAATTTCCTCATCAGATCCTTTACATCACTTAGATACGGTTTTCATTGTTGAAGACCATTTTTATAGAAATGAAGTGCATTTTCGTCATATAAACACCAATTTTTAACAATAAAAATACAATTTTTTTAGCTGAAGAAAACTGACATAATGTTCAATAATAAGTTTTGATACCTTTTTTCATCAAATGATTTAATAAAAACATCAAATAAGGAATTGAGAAATAACTTGAGTTCAAAGTTGAAAGTTAAATGAGTAGTGACAGCGATATAATTAAAAATGGTGAAGGAAATTGGTAATATGATTATTGAAATATTGAGGTTTGAGAACAAGAGAAAATAACATGGTTCCTCAAGTACTGCTTCCGTGTGAAACGCTTTCCACAAATTTTACACAGGAATGGTTTTTCTCCAGTGTGTTTCAGCAAGTGGTTCCTCAATCTGCTCGTGTAAAAAGTGATATAGGGACAAAAGGTGCAAGCATGCTGTTTCCTCTGTCTAACAGTGGATCCTGCGAAAGGCATCTCATTTAGATAATATGTAACTGAAATATAAATAAACAGAACTAAGAAGAAATACTGGAATTGAGATGGAATGTATATGAAAATAAATACTTTTCCTATATAAGAAAGATAATTGATTGTCAAAATGTAATCATTTCCAAACAATCAGAATTTCTGGGCCAATATTTTATTGGACTCCTTTTACTTTAATTACAATACATATGCTGAGAGGGATTGATTTAATAATACAATGGATTGCAATTAAATCCAGAGAATACTGGACTTCGTTTGCTCTACTGAACAGACAAAACTCCAGCATCTCAATACTTTATGCCACTGGTAAGAGCTGTCAGCTATATATTTCCAACATGTCCCGAATATTCTATACAGAGTTCAGATTTGGACCTTGCAACAGCCAGATAAATGTCATATTCAAAATGTTGAAAAGTTCTTAAGTGGTGGTAATATTATTTAAAAGATGAGGTAAAAATGTAACACTGCCGGATAGACTTGATTAATAAAGATTCCATTTAATCTCAGAATGACATCATACTTTTTAATAATAGTAAGTAAACAGTACCAAATTAGCATATCATACCACACACCAGGATACATCTGCCATGTAATCCATGTAATTTTGCATCATTTTACTTGTTGGCAACATTTGTATAAATGTTCCAGGGTTTTTATTCACTGGCAATTCTGTAAATGTAATAACCAGCATCACAGCAAGGATAGATCGTATAATTGATTATGTAGAGAAAAGTTTATGTACCCTTACTTTTATATATAGCCAAATATATGAAAATTTGAGAAAAAAAGTCTTTTCCTTTTAAATCAAATAAATTTTAAATGATTTGGAAAGGAAAAGAACCAATTTCATTAATATTCATTAACTTACTTTTTATACATCAATAATTCGTTTACTCACTTAATATAATAAATACATGTTGCAATTTAATATTTATGAAAAGGGTGACACTCGACAAACAGATATTAATTTTGTTTGATGTGTTGTAATATCTGCAACCAATCTCCAAAGTTCATCTAATAATGTGACTAGTAATAGGTACACAGACAAAAATAATGCTAACAAATAAGAAAAATGTATAAAATGATTTATTCTTATTTACTAATAACCCTGGAGCAAGAAAATTTTTTAAATTGAATAATTTGAAAGTATTGATTAGGCTAAAGTAATATTAAAATCAAAATTTTTAATTTCTGCTTTGTTCCAGGTTTGAAATCTTAACAATTATCTAAATAGTAAAGAAAACTCAACAGTCTGTTTCTAAGGAGAAAAATTTTCAAAACAAACAAACTTAATGATGCTTTATTCAATATTCTCCCTAAGAAACTGAAAGAAATTTGAAGCAATTAGAACAGTTTTGTACTTCAAATAAAATAAAACAAAAAAAAATGCCCACATCACAAAAATTATTTTTTTTAAATAATATTTTTTTAATTCAAAATTTCAATTATTTGGGTGAAAATTAATTTTGGAAAAAATTTTTTGTTTCAATAGATTTCATAAAATTTATGTAAAGTCATTTTTATTACATTTCTGTAATTAGATTACATCTTATATTTTCCTTAATTAAATATTTTCACCAATTTACCTTTGAAATGTAGTGGAAATGAATTTTAACCATTACAAATACAAAATTCACATATTAATGATATAAATTTTATTTAAATTGCTTCACGTTTTCCAAATCAGTATGATTAAATTTATTTATTAAAAGAGTTACAGGAAATATTAATAAGAAATTCTGAATTCAGAAAATAACTGAAAGCTCAATATAGTGAATATTTAAAATGTTATTAGCAAAAGAGATTTACTACCCTACACAAATACTGTAAGCGCTTAATGAGATAAACAGTATTATAGTATGCATAAAATAATTCAAATGTTAATTATTAGGAGTACAAATTAATTCGGCTCAAAGATGGCTCTGGCTTTTATGAATGTTTCATAGTGACAGCTGATTTCGGTGTTTCAGAGAGGTTAGATATCTATCAATAATATTCAGTTTATATCGCTTTGAATTTCATAAAAAATCTTGTTTTTTATAGTGGCGAATATGCCAAATTTTGTGTTAACTAAGAAGCATTCGAGGAAAATTTAGTTTTCTGCTTTGCTCGGAAGAAAAGTGCAGCTGAAGTGCATCAAATGCTCATGGAAGTTTATGGTGACAAAGCTTCAATTGATGCATTTTTAACCGAAAAAAAAAAAAAAAAAAGCAATTACATGCATTTTTAAAAAATAACAAATTTCAACTAAAAATTAAAATTTTTAAAACAAAATGTCACCATATCATGGATGTTTTATTATGTGTTAAGAAATGCCTTTGAAGATGGGCTTTTTGCGTAAAATTTTTTCCACAAATACCACACTGGAATGGCTTTTCCCCAGAATGAGTCAAAAGATGATTTCGAAAATGTGTTTTCTGAGCGGTAACATAAGTGCAAAAATTACATCTGTGTAGTTTTGGAGTTTTCTTCAGAAGAATCAACTTATTGCCAAACTGGTCCTTAAGTATATCTAAAAAAATATAAATATTATTTCAGAATTACTCAATCTCTTTTTAAAAAAACAAACAAACAAACATTAGCAGATTTTAAATTTGGAAATTTTACTGATAGTTAAGAAAAGAATGATAAGGCAGTAACTGTTTAGAAATAATATAAATTAAATTATTTAAGTTATTTGATTACAAACAATAAAAGATTCAAAAATTGATAATAATCAGAATTTACAATACAGAGGAAAGAAAGATCAAAAGCATTTTGTTCAAATAAAATCAATTTTGATCAAAAATCAATAAGTAAAATTACACATTAGAAATTATATATACTTTGAATAGGTGAATATAATATAAACTACATGTTTGTGAAAATTTTATGTTTCCGTTGAAATATAATTATTTCACTCAATTAACAGATACGTCATTGAAATTAAAATCTGAGAAATGGCTGCTCTCTAATATAAAAAGTATTTTAGGAGCATTTGATTCTTTATTACCTGGGACAACAGTTCAAAGCCCTTCATAAGAGAACTTCTTCCATTTGAATGCAAAATGAACCAACTACAGTTGCTAGTCACTATTCTTTCTTCAGAAAGGACAAAAAAATTCCCCAAGCTAACTGTCCCACAGTTGTATATAGATCCCCCAAATGAAAGTAGTACTGTATTTCTAGTGCATTATCACATGTAATGGATTTTTTTTTTCGGAGACAGTATAAGTCAAGAGAAATCTGACTGAAATTGGTAAAATAGCAGTATCTTATGTGAAACAGAAGCTACAAAATGAGTAATGCTACAAGATTGATTTCTCTAAAGCAGCTTAACATACAGTAATCCAATTTTTGTGGGAAGATATACATGGAATGATTTTTATGCTAATGATTAAAATCATGTTTTCAATGAAAAATTGCACAACTTACACTCAACTCTTAAACATATCTTTCTTTGATATAAATATTGGTTTCATTAGTTATATTCTACTAAAAGAAAATTAATTATGCACTTCTGAATCTGCTTTGAGGAATTCATAGCATTTTACTACTTGTTTTGTCCCTTTTATTTACTGAATGGCTTTATCTGCTTTCAGAGATAGCTAGATTCCAGACCATCTCTGAAAAATGCATAAAATGCCCCCAGGGCAAATACCAGAATAGCGTTCCCTTTAAAAAACTTCTTTTTATACAACTTTCCTTTGAAACTCTATGCCAAGGATCACTTGCAATGTTACAAACCAATTATAAAAAAAAATTTAAATTGCAATGAAATCTAAATAATAATATATAAAGCAATTTTGGAACTATACAATTAACCTTTGCTAAACTAGTATTGATTTCGTAATGTTACGAATTTTTAATTTAGTTAGTTAATATTAAATTTTTAGTATTCAAAGCAATAAATGCTACAAACAACTAGGAATGAAATGGAAAAACATAAAAATGAACCAGCAAACGAAGAAAAACATTAGAATTTTAACTAAAATTTGATGCATGAACAAACTGAAAATATCTTATTAGCACCTACATAATTATGTGAATAAATGATTTAAGACCTATACATTTAGTTGTTGAAAAAAAAAATGAAGCAAAGTGATTTTTTTTAATAAGAGATAATTTATAATTTGGACCAAGAAAGAAATTAATTTAAATTTGAACAATTTCATTTTGTATGCCCTTTAAAGCAATACTATTACTGAAAAATAAATTAATTGCTTCAGATGCTTTCATAATAAAACTAAGAAAAATTACTAATTTTATGAAACAGATAAATACATATATCTAAAAAATAAAAAAAGTCATTGTGATGATTCATTTACATAAAAAATACAACATATATGATTCTCAGATATATCATATGCTCTTAATAACACACAAATGGAGGGAAAAAATACCAACATTAATATACTGTAAAATCATTACTCCCTTTTCATAGCTTCAGAGTAATGTAAAATTTTTGATTAAAAAAATCAAATATTTAATGAACTTTATCAGCAAAAGATAAACATTTCAAAAACTTGATGAATCAATTGAATAAAATTTCAAGAACAAAAATTGCTATTGCAAATCTTATTTAAAAGTTTTTTAAAATTACAGAAGAATATCAAACTGAATTTATAACATTGAAAAGACAATATTTGAAATTCAGATGAGGTAAAAATTATTTTTGTGGGTGATAATATTTTCAGAAGTTATTAATTTAACAACTTTGAAAATCTTTCAATTGATTGAAATTCTATTTAAAGATTAGAAAAAGTTCAAGATACAATTCCAAATCCTCAAAGTATATTTTTGCCAAATTTGCTAATTTTAAGTCAAATGGTTTAGCCTGCAATGTGTCAACAAATAGGTAGAAAACAGATAAAATATTCTCTTTAATATTAAAAAGTATAACTGTAAATTATGTATTAAATATTTATAATTCCTTGATATAAATGGCATTATAAAATCATATAATAAAAATATTTGAAATTTTGCTAAATATGCATAGAAAATTTGATATGTTATAATTTAAATAATTTAAAAAGGGTTTAAAAAAGAAATTAAAATAGTAACTTGAGTAAATGTTTTATATATTACAAAAAAGTAAAAAAATATGCATCATTACATATATATAAACTTTTAATATTGATAATTTGAAACTGATTATTTGACACTTCATCAAACAAGTAAAAAATAAAATAAATAAAAATAAAAATCTATACTCTTTTAATACAGGAAAAATATTTTATTCATAATTTGTTTTATGTGCACGAATATTGTGATTAAAACATTTTATTGCCATATTCTTAGGATGGTCTATTATTGCATTTCCTTTTTTAAAAATATTTTCTGATCATGAAATCTTATGCTTCCTTTCCCTCCTCCCCAAAAAAACCAATGATGGTCGCATATACCAACACTCTATTGAGACCAAAATCATTGGGGAGGGGGGGGGGAGGCTTAGCCTTTCAAAAACAAAGTTTTAGCTATTAGATCTGTAAAAAATTTCTATTCATTATTTTGATTTGAGAAAAATAGCTGGAGCTCGTTCCGAAGTATTAAAAACACTTATATTCTTTATATTCTCTTTCATTTGACTGGAATTTAAATTTTAAAAATCTGAGGAAAAACAGTAAAAGAAACAGAACTTTTGTGATAAAAGCAACAAACTGTTTCTTCAACTTGGCAGGCAGTGGGGAAGGCAGGACATGTGCACTGAGCAGCTTATACTTATACCAGATTTCTCCTCACATATTTACACATCTATTATGAGTCATTTGAAACATTTTGGTAATAAAATGTAGATATATTACTAGAACCAGAAAGTAATGCACATTCATAACAAGAATAAAATCTAAAATAATTCTATAGCCAATTTAAATCAATGAAAAGATCCAAAAATTCCATAATAGAATAGATAATTTGAATAAAAAGAATTTAGACAACTACACTAGGTGGACCCAATTTTAATTATTTTCTTTATTACAGCCGATAATTTCTAATTTACATATTATTATAAAAATTAAAGATTCTTGTTATTAATTCACCATCAAATGGAAAAATGATAGCAATACAAATATTTTGAAATTAATTAACGGATATTTAAATATTGAAAATTTAATAATAAAATTCCATCTTTGCAAACAGAAAAAAATTAAGATAAATAAAAGTTGCAAAAATGAGTTCCAGTTGCAGGAGTTATAGAAGGAGGAACTTAATTTAAGGATATCTTAAATTAAGAAGCTCAAAGATGTATAAAAAGCAGTTAAAGGTTATAAAAAAAATTAAAAATCATGGTGTTTCCATTTGTATTCACACCTCAGAGAGAAAATAAAATCTTATTTCAATATAAAATTTAATTTGATTTTGGAATAACAAACTGAGTAAACAGCTCATACTGTTTAAATGTTATTAAGATAAAACTGTAAAAACTAATTTTATACTTAAATTCACAGTGAGAATAAACAATGCTGTACCGTTTATAAAAATAATACAACCAGAAATCATTTAAAAGAATTAGAAAAGAAGCAAAATAACAAATGCTATTAATAAGCAATGTAGGATAAAAAATGATTTTTAATACAACCATTTCCAAATTTTATAATGGAATTTCTTTTATCATTCAAGATTCACACATTTTCTTTAGCAGATTTTAGAGAAAGAGAGAGAGAGAGAGCTGCATTTGTTTTTCAAATTTAATAAAACAAATTTATCAAGACTCCATCACCCTTAAAAAGTCTTATTGCTATCTATTGCATTTAAACATTTATTGCCAGGTACAATTGTTGTACTTTCCAACTGCAAAAGCTTAAAGAATAAGTTCTCCCTGAAAAGTTTGATTTGGAGACAGTGGAATTTAATAGACAGTAGGACATGGTTAATTTGAAGTTGACAGAATCATAAAATTTGAACTAAGAAAAATTGGGTCCGAGTAAGCAACAAGAGTAAACAAAAACTTTTATAGTAAAAATGGACAACAAATTTATTTTTTGTAATCAAAAGTTTGTGTAACAAATGCATAGTCAGTTGTTTGCTAACTATGATAATATCTACATGACAAATATAGAACATTTTGACTGGTAGCTAAGCTACACATATAAAGAGGTAAAATTAATTGGCAAATAAAGCTGATGAAATTGATTCACTTACTGAAGCTGATAATTGTACCAAGATTTTATTTTGTGATATCTCTTGAAGATGGTGATTGGAGAAAGATAGATGACACTGATGATTATTTAAGCACAATGACATTTCATGTGAAATAAAATTTGATGAAATCAATACTGGGGTTGGGTTGGAAAACATTTTCATGGCCTTTTCCTCATAGAGAATGTACAATAAAATAATATATTTGATATTTTTCTTAAAAATATAAGAGGAGGGTAGAGCAACAATTAACAATATATATTGAGATTATCATCCTATTATAAATCATGAACATACAAGGACATTATTAATTGGGGACATATCCAAGACAGGACGTGATTAATTGAAATTTAATCACCTCCTGTCTCAGATTAATCTTTTAAGGCATGATGTTAGTTCCAATTATTTCAAGATTTTTCAAATAAAACTGTTCTTGCAAATTTAGCATAAAAATTATTTTAATAGATATTTGAAAAATTTAAAATTGATAGGAATGTTTTAAAATATATTTAAATTCAAGCCTTTCCCAATGATAAATTCTTTTTTATTTGTGGTTCTAGAAAATAATTTTCTGAATAAATGTTTACAACAAAAGAAGTCTAAGATAAAATGGATAAAGTCAAAATAAATTCACTCATCAAAAATGCAATCTGTTCATGAATTCTTAATATGGAAATAGGTGGGATAAAAATGCAAATGAATTTGGGATTCAAATGCTTTTAGTTTTGATAGAATGTTACTATTAAATTACATTAATTTATTCTTATATATTTCCCCCCCGTATAAATTTCTATTAGTTAGTGTTTTGAATTAAATATGTGTACAATGAAGGTAGTATATATCATTTTATAGTACAATAAAATAAAAGTATTTCACAAGAAGAAAATAATTTTTCAAAAATGCAATTGTAGGTTGATTTGTAAAAATAATAAAATAACTGAATTTTTTTGAGTGGGACTGAAGAAATGAATCAAACATTTTTTTGTTTTAAACTTCACATCTCATACGATACTACATTATTAGCTTTTCAAGTTTCTTTTTTAACCAAATATTCAAGTGTTTCTTTCAATTTGCCATTTCTCAGTTTTATGAAAGCTTTCCCACAACTATTACACTATTGTTGTAAACTACAACAATAGTTCTATAAAAAGAAAGTCCTGCAAATTTGTATTCTCTGGATCAGTTTTTGAAGAATAAGACCCCATTATAAGAATAAATAATACCAAATATTATTTATCTGAAGCATTAGTTAGAGAAATTTGATTAAGTACTCTTAAATGTTTGTCAATAAGGTATATTACAGATAAAAAAAAAATGCATTATAAATAAAAGCTAAACTTTTGTGAACAGTTTTATCAAAATTAAGGCTAAATCAAAACTTTTCAATAGAGTTTTTTTTAAATAAACCAATTAGATTATAACTAATATTTTAATTACTTATAAATATTGCATTATAAAATATTTAGAAAAATCTACTAACAAAATGATATTCTTAAAACAAGCATACCATTTCTAAGATATTAAAATATTACGGAATTTGAAAACAAGACAAAACAACATGGTTCCTCAGATATTGCTTTAGTGTGAACACTTCCCATACATTTTATAATTGAATAATTTTTTCCAGCAAATGATTTCTCAATCCACTAGTGTAATATGTGACAAAGGGCCAAAAAGTTAAAGCTTGCTGTTTCACCAATCTACTAGCAAATCCAAAGTAAGGCTTCTCATTTAGTTGAACATTATAAATTTAATAAAAGTACTTTCTAACATTACACTTTTATTAATGTATTAATTTTTTCTCTTTTTTTATTTAAAATTTATTAAAACAATTATCAAGGAATCTTTAATTTTTTTCTTAAATTCACAATCAAGTGGCAACACTCCTATAGAATAAAAAATTGAATAAATCAATTCACTGGCAATTAAGGTAAGAAGATATTAATATGTTGACGATTAGAGTAACAATAAATATAGCAGGCAGTAAGCAAACACCTGAGTATAAAACTTCGTTATAACCATGAGAGTAAATGTGCAAAATAAAATAAGCTGGATTTTTGAAAGATAAAATCAACCTACTTTATAAGATGATAATATAAATATTTTAAGTAATGCATTATTTAAGTTATTTTAATTTTCTGTTTGGTTATTAATTACCATATCAATTGTTACATTAGTTAATATCATAACCGCAATAATAAGATCTTATAATAATCTCACATCAAAATATTTAAATGAATACCAGCAAACATATTTTATTTTTAAATGTGATAGATAGACATTGAGACAAATTATACAAACTTAATGACTTCAAAACTTACTTTCATGAACAAATACTACATATTCATTGTAATAAGGATGACATATTAATCTTTTGCACTCAAGATATTACTTTCAGTCACCACTTACTTAATAGTGCCATTTCCAGAAAAAAATAATAATTAATTGTGTGCGAAGGTTTAATTACATTGCCATATTATTTATAAAAATAATTCAAATCTGAAAGAAATAAACTTATAAATATTTCTAAAAATAATACTAAACAAAGGAATCACTTTAATATAACAATATCCTGTTATTACAATGCAAAATTATATTTCTACAAGCCATCCTCATAGGCTGGGAGTATTTAAAATCATTTCACCATGTTGTAGAATCTCTGTTGTGAGTTAACAGATGCCTTTGAAGACTTATTTTTTGAGAAAATCCTCTTCCACAAATACTGCACTGAAACGGTTTTTCTCCTGTATGCGTCAAAAGATGATTACGAAAATGTGTTTTGTGGAAAGTAATGTAAGAACATAAATTACACCTGTGTTGCTTTCGAGGTTTCTTTGGAAAATTCACAAAACTGCTGCTCTGCTCCTTAAATATACCTAAAAATGGAAATTTATTATTATTCTGTGGCTAAAATTTTTTTAAAGTATAAGAAAAATATATAAATACAGTATGGCCAACAAGCTCAAATTTTTCTCCAGTGAAAATTCAAGACCAAATGGCTGATATAAGATTAGGAAATTTAGTGAGGGTAAGACACAGTATTCTTAAATCTAGTTGGAAAAGATTCACAATTTTACAGTTTTATGAAAAGATGATAAACGATATAAGTTTATTATGGTAACTATTATAATTTAGGACACGGGCAATACTTAAAATTTATAGGGAAAAAAACAACAATCACAAAGTACTTTGGAGCATCAAACTGTAGGAAAAAATTAAGTAGCAGTAAAATTAATAGTTAAATAGCAGTCATGGAAAAGAAATTTTTTAAAGAACAATATTAAATAGCAATTTAAAGATTCATTTCAGTTAAATGATTTTTTGATTCATGAAGTTGGCCGATTATGATAGACTAAATGGAATAAGTCACAACAAAAACATTAAAATTATAATAAGTAAAGTCATGTAGAGTTTTTCAGTTATTTCATTTCAAGAATACAAAGATTATATAAAATAAATAATTAAATACATTCATTACAGTTGATATATAAAAAATAAATGTATATGAAATAAAAGCAAAAATAATATGATTGAAATAATATCATAAAAATACTCATTTTGGAAAATGATTCTATTACTTTTAAGAGATAAATACAAAAGTATATGCTTAAAATATGAGATCTTTAACAGCATTCTAAAAACAATTTAGGAGAATAATATTTGTGATTCCTATTTGCTTTGAAAGGAATAATATTGGGAACTAAAAATCCAAAAATATACCTATTTTTTTTTATTTATCATGTAATACAACCAAATAAAATACTTCTCTGAACTTAATAATGAGTTAAATTAAGTATTATAATATTTTACATGAGTTTTATTGCAATTAGAAGAAAAAATGATATATGTATGTGCTTTTTCCTCTAAGGTAGTCAAAGTTGAAGCATAGTATGTTGCATAATACTTTACAATTTGAAAATACTGTACTATGTCAAACTGCATTATAAATATTTTCTTTGATAAGTTGATAGGAAGAACAGTTGATTCTTATAACATGAGTAAGATTAGATTCTTATTAATGATAGAATAATATATCCTTAGAACGTATTGGCTTTATGTGCTTTACTAAGTTAAAAAAAAAAAAAAAAAGAGTTAGCTTTTCATAATTTAATTTAACAGCCACACAAATCTTAAAAAAAGAACTAACTTTAGTAAAGCATTACATTTTGAAACTCAAATAATAATTATTATTTAAATATTTTTTGATATTTAAAATAATTTTATTTATTACAGTGCTAAGTATATTTTCATAATGTAATTATTTCCACATAAATTAACTTCTTTCAGAATTGATATTCTCACAATTTTTCCTAAAAAAGTCCCCCCCCCCCAATTCTACACTAAAAATAAAGTGAACCTTAAAATATATAATGCTGTCAAGCTATATTTTTAGAAGTGAATTTTAATTAATTCATTGAAAGATGGGTGATTGTGATTAACTTGTAGATATTTTTCACATTACTTTTATAGACATCAAAAAAATAATGCAAAGTTATGCATATAATTTTTATTTGATAGAAAAACAGACATTACACTTCAAATATCACATAATATGTTGCTCTTATATACTTTTGATAGGGCAGATTAAATTTAAATCCTGGAAAGTTATCTAAGCCATTTGAAATTATTTCATTTGCATGAAACCCATTAAATATACTTGAAAGCATTTGGTGTAATACCGAGTTTGAATTAAGAAAATAAATATTTTCTGGAGCAGTGAAATTTTTTTCTTTCTACATCAATTTACCAAGTAGTATCTTAGTAACTTTTCTTGTTCAATATTGTGTTATCATTAAGTTCCAAAGGTAACAGAAAATTTCCGATGTCCAAAAGAAACAATTTTGTCTTAATGGCAAAGTTTAATGTGCCTCTTGAAGTTTGATTTCTTGTTGAAGCATCTTATGCAGAAATCACATTCATAGGGCTTTTCACCTGTGTGAATCAACAAATGATCACGAAGATGTGACTTTGAATTAGTACTGTACACACAAAAGAGGCATTTATGTAAAGAAGTTTTACTCAAACGCTTCATTTTCCCATGATTCTTTTCTGCAATAATAAATATGTTAGTTTTTAGATAGAAGGGATAACACAACCAAATTCTTTCAAACTTGGAAATATTTCAACACTTAAAAAAAACACTAAAGATTTTAACTACATGTATTGTTTTTCTTGAAAATAATTAAAATAAAAAAACATATTTTTATTAATATAATCAAAAATAGAACATAATCTATATTTTAATATTATTTGTATATATTTTCCAATATTATTTGTAATTTTTAATTCATTACTTTAAATATTTCATAAGAAGTCAAAATTTAATCTGAAAATATTAAAATGGATAATGTCATTGAGATAACTTAAGAATCCTAAACTTGAAAATTCTATTACATTAGTTAGTATATGAAAAATTAATCCCAAAATTCCATGTTTACAAATATGAAACAAGTCAATGAAAGCATCTAATTGTACTAAAATATTAAATGTCACATATTGTTACATATAGTTTTAAATAAAATAGTATTATTTTGTCTCAATTACAAGTAGGAAAACAAATGCGTTATTTGAATTTAAAATTATGTCAAGCACATCTTAATATCTTAAAAAAAAAAAAAAAAAAAAAAAAAATCAATGCATCAATGTTTAGGTTAGTTTGAACAAAATATTAAAACACTGCTTCAAAATATGGCATAAACATCTTAATTTATTAAAAATATAGTATAAACAAATACATGGACTGATAACCACCACTAATTTTCAAATAATAAAAATAAATGAAAATGCAAAACTGTGCATAAGAGGGAAATTTATTTAAATTTCACATAAAGAAATATTTTTGTTGAAACAGCTAGAAGTCCAGTATGTTATGAAATAATGCTGAGGCTGTAAAAGAACAGGAACCAATTCAATAGAGTAAAAAAAAAAAAAGCTAAATTCATTTTAAAACACAATACCATTAAGTGAATTTCATTTCTTATCATAATTATATCATATTTCACTCCAAATGTTCATTGTCCATATATGTAAATTTTGTAAGGTACTGCTTATTTATTATTCTTAAATAGATTCTTAACTGAAAGATTACCTATTGCAATAATTCTCATGACATAACTTTGGGAAAATTGCAGCATATAGCATTCAGTCCAAGAACTCAAAAACCAGTCTCTGCTAATATATATATATATATATATATATATATGATGCTTTGTCTACATCATCTTCATTAAAAGATAACTAAGGTAATTTTGATTACATTTTAACTTTCCTGGAATATATTGAAAGAAGGGTAAAAATCTTGGATGAGTTCACAGATGATCCATCTAGCTACAAGAAAATGGAAATAATGTGTATGGGGAAGGGAGGATTAAAACTTCCATTTCTCATACCTTACAATTAAGGTTAGAAAAATAAATTAAGTTAACTTTAGTATTAAAAACTTTTTGATAGCTACAGCTGCTTCAAAGTAGGGATTGAAAAATAATTTCTTGCTTCAACCATTTTTAACATGATCTGTATATGTTATATTTAGAACAATACATGAAACTTTCTTTTCTTAATTTGTTTAAATGCACATGGACTAAAATTTAATAGTTTGAATAAAATTAATTAAAATAAAGGGGCAGAAATATTATGTGGCAATATTATGTAAAAATTATCAACTTTATAAAATTTCAGTTTTTTTTTAAATGTATTATTTATTTATTTAAATATAGTAATACAAAACTTGTTAAATACTTATTCTGCAATAAATGCAGAGTTATGCAATATCAATAAAGTGGTTATATATAGTCCCTTCAATATACAATATTTTCTTCTTTATGCCTACAAATTAAAAGATTTTTTTTTCTTTTTTTTACTTGTGCTTATTTTCATTCTTTTTATTAGAACTAAAATTATTTGAAATATCGATTTTAGTTAAATATTTAAATAAAGAGGCCATTCTTTGTTGCAATATATATAATAAATTTCATGATTGTATGGGATAAGGTGTACTGAGTGATTCATCTAAACATTTACAGGGAGCTAATGAGATGTTTTGTGCAAATCAAGCTAGGAATAAAACAACTGACTGTAAATGGATTCATCATTCAATCATCAAGAGTTGGTAGTCAAAGTTTTCTACAAGAATAGTGAATCCACAATTATTGCATTATGAAAGGTTCACACAGAGCAAGAACTAAAAGTGCAAGAAAGCACTATTTCAGTAAATCAAATTTTGAATATAGTATAACATTTTAAGGAAATAGGGTGTTTCTAGGATTGTCCATGAAGAGGTAGATCATCATCAAGTGCAGGCTGCATCCATGTTGTAAAAAGTGTCATGTAAGAATTGGCAGCTGAAGAAATCAATGGGGAATAGCAGTGCTCATGAAACTGGAAAAATAACAGGCAATCATTAATTTGACATATTCTGCACAGAATCTTAGATCTGCATCTGTACAAGATACACTAATTATTGCCAGCAAATACAGATGAAAGATTGAACTTTTCTACGTGAGTGCTGGTACAAATGGAATAACATATACAACTTTTGCTAAGCATCACATGGGCAAATAAAGCCCACTTTTTACTATATGGGGACATCAATACACAAAACAATTTTATCTGGGCGACGACAAATCCTTATTAATACCTGATAAAGCCACATCATTCTCTTAAGAAGAATGCCTTAATGATGCATTTCAATGCAATCCCAATTCAAGGTCCTTTCTTTCCTGAACAGCGTTGTCCTGAATAGTCACTGCAGGACAATGTGTAAGCTACTGCAGCTTTTGTGTGACAACATTGCACATGGACTACAGGAAATACATGTGTTAACTATCTTTACTTTCATGCAAGATGATGTCTGGCCTTGCTTTGCAGATGAAGTCAAAGTGTTCCTGTTGGACACTTTCACTGAAGACCAAAGGATAAGCCAAACTTGTAAGTTTAAACGGCTCTAACAATCACTCTACTACAGCAATTTTTTTACTAACAATCACTCTACTTGTGCCTACAGAGCTCCTCATCTGCAGTGGTGAACCATCATTAGCCACATTCAGCTGTGATATGCCTCACTTGTTTAATAACTTGTGGTAATAGTGTATATGTTTTACTTTAAAATAAGTACACAATATCATGTTATTGTGACTTGTTTTACTATGTTTGTGTTTGCTTGATTTACATAAAAGATCTAAGCATGTGAGCACCCTTTTACAGTGACTTTAGGAAAAATTATTTTTATACAGGACAAAGAAATCAAATATCCCTTTTATCATATTTGTGCAAAGAAAATTTTTTCACAAGCAAAATTTTTTAAAATGAAGTTTTGAAATTTGTACAAATTTTTGACATACCTTGTATATATAAGTATGTTGCATAGTAAAATCACTTTTCTTAAAATTTCTTATGTGGATTCTAAGGCAGGTACAGTTTTGTAAAAAATAAAGACTGCTACTGGAAATCAATTCTAGAATTATTGCCAGAAATTAAAATGAACATTCAGATACTTAAAGATAAGCGATTTTACTAAGCAACACAATTATATATATAAATACTGATGAATTACTATTTAAACAATATCACATACAAGTATAAAGCTGATTATATACTAAAACAAAGAATGGACTTTATATCAAAGTAAAACAAAAATCATTTCAAATATTTTTAGATCTATTGAAGAATGATGAAACATGGAAACAGAAAGATGAACAGAAATAAATAAAAAAGTATAATTTTCTCAGAAAGAAGGAAATCAATACTAATTTTATTTTGAAGCATTCCAGTAGCAAAAAATTTATTTAAAGATAAAAGAAAACAGATTTAAGATATTCAGAGTGGAATGAAAATGAGTATCGTGCTTTTAATGTTTTACTATACCACGGATGGTTTCAGTTGTTTTTGAGACAACCACTCAAGTATGAATAAGGTTCAATATGGTCTCCTTTTGCTGATGGTCATAACACAATTACTAATTTAAGTATTTTACTAATTTACTAAATTAGTAAAATAAAAAAGTATTTAAATTACTTAATTAAGTATTTAAATTAAATAATTAAGTTGAAGTGGAGAATATTGCAAGGCCCACTTTTCAATAAACTGCTTAATTTAATTTCATATTTCAAATCAATTTAAATTTCACATCTTGCTGCTTTATTTTAACTTTTAAAAAAATAATTCATGGCATCCATATTTGCACACAATATTATTTAAGTGGATGCTTGATGTTTATAAACACTGTAATAAAAAATTAATAAAAAAAACTGATCTATTAATCTTGGTATAGTATTTATATCATCATAATATTTAAAAAATTATATATTTTAAATTTATTAATTTTGTAAAAAAAAGCAACTTATTTGCTTTTTTTTTTATTGATTTTGATATATTTATCAAAATACCCTTGCTGCTACATTAAGGGGAAAAAAACCCAACATGAAACATCTGAGACATTTTCATAAAAAACTATGTAACTTTCAAATTAACAGAACAATTACACAATAAACCTAAGAAATCATTCATTTTGAGTACTCTGTATATTAGAAAATACTAGAATAATAAAATGAGGTTGCAACATTAATCACATTTAAAATTAATCATTTAAGAATGTTTTCAAACTTTACAATAGACCTGAATCATATTCTAGAAGTATATGATTAGAAGTAAAAAAAAAAAAACAACAACTTTAGAGTAGAATGCAATCTTGGCTTATAAAAAGAAGTATTTTGCTTTCAAGAATGATTTATAATATATATATATATATATATATACTGGTATATAATATTTTCCTTTAATGCTATGCAATGAATTTTTTAAAAAATAATTTACAAATAAAAAAGAAAAATATTAGCAAGCATACTTCACATATCAACATTATTGCATTTTTTATAGCTTAATAAGACAACGCTGGACATAAAAATCAAACTCTTTAAAAATATATCTTACATAATAAAAAAACTTTAAAAAAATTTGCCCAGAGTTTTTCAAGACACTACTGTATATTTCGGCACATCGAAAATGAAATTAAAAGCAAAAACTGAAATGACGATATTTCTCATAAAATTTTTTATATTCATCCAATTAATTTGTTGACTTCAAAGTACATTTCACATTCTGGATGTGTCATCATATGCCTGTGAAGAGTCACCTTTTGAGAGAAACCTTTGTGGCAGATGTTACATTTGAAAGGTCTCTCTCCAGTGTGCTTCAATAAATGCCTTTGCAAGTTGGTTGTTTTAGAAGTTGTGTAAAAGCAGATATTACAATGATGTAATTTTCTCGATCTACCTGATGTCTGACTTCTGATATAAAATTGTGAAACTAGGGAGAAAAAAAAAGTATCAACACTTGCTTGAAAAAATCAATATATAATAAGACTTTCTATATTTTCTAGATGAATAATAAATAATCCTTATAATAAAATAAAAACCTTACACAGTAGGAGAAATGATTTTAATAAAAAATATTAAACAATTTTTGTAAATTATTACCCAATGCCAGCAATTACAGAATAAAATAAACATTTTGGAAACTATAAAATATAATATAACATAAAATATTCCTTGTTCTAAATGCAAGAATAATTATAGTGTCAAAAAAAATTACTTGGGCAGAAACACAAATTTTAACAATGAGTTCAGAGATCAATAAAAACAGTTTTTCAAAACACATTTTTATCATTGTGAAAAAGCATTTAAAAAAATTTCAATTACTTTTTAGGTTTTATTTTATAATTCATTATAAATATTATGGAACTTTATAATTTTTCTGAAATTTACTATCAGGTTACAAAAACTGTATTAATTAAAATTTAAATAAGTAAGTCAACAAATAATCAAATTAAGAAAAAAACTGAATTAGTGCATTTTTACTGAGAATAAAGAAGTGAAAAAAATTTCAACTCTCCAGCATAATAGGAATTAAATGAACAATCAATTTTTAATCAAAATCGAAACTAATAAATTTCATCTTTACAGACATGAAACTAGTTTAGAAAGATAGAACTGTGTAAAAATGTTTGGCACATGATTCATATGGGCATTACAAAACAATATTCATTTTCTGGAAAACAGCATCAATTCAGCACAAGTGAACAATCAATCTCACAAAAAAGAACCCCTGATTAATGTAGCTTTTTTTTTATTCAGATAATCACAAATATATTTTCATTTCAATACTGAAAATTAAGCTGCGTTTCATTGTTATAATAGTTGTTGCCCTATTGTACAAAGTTACCACATACATCTTGAGACTAAAAAAATTCAAAATAATTTTTTTCTTGAATCTTTATACCTGAGGATATTTCAAAATATATCTACACATTCCAAAGAATTTATTCTTTAAAACAAGAATTTCTAACAGAAATAATTATATACATATATATAAACATCTAGTAAACTTGAATGACTAGGTCTCAGCAGAAAGAAATATGCATATTATGAGCTGCAATATAGATAATTTCTGCACAAAGGTATATTCTATCATTGTCAAAGGGAACATTAACAAACCTCTCTACCAATATTGTATATACCGATGGAAATCTCCTTCTAAGACTTATAATTGTCAATAGAGGGTACTCTCTCTCTATATATATACATATATATAATGTAAACTCATATTTTTTTAAGCAGTTTTGTGGCCGAAGAAAGAAAAAACTTTGAAATTTTAAAACTTCTGATTTATTCCATCCCAGGAGGCATAATTTATGTGCAAGTATGAAACAACAAGATATATCAATCCACAGAATGACACAATAGCAAAAAATACAAATATTTTCTTTGGTGGTTTTATACCATGACATTCTGATATAGATTTCTTTACCTATGTCAATTTAGGTAAGGGAATTAAAAGTATCTTTTAAAAGAATTTGCTTAACTTGACATATTTTCATTTCTTTACACGGAGGTGAGAACCGCTGATTTAAGCATTTTTATAGAGCTCATGTAGCATTAATTAAATAATATATATATATATATATATACAGACAGACACACACACACACACACACACAAAACATATTTTAGCAGTTGCATGGTCGATTAGAAGAAAGTTTTGAAATTTGAATTCCATTATTTCATCCCAGGAGACATAATTTGTACAAGAAACAAATGATCATAAAAGATATGTCAGTCTACATTGGGACAGAAAAGCAAAAAAAGAGAAACATGTTTCTCTTCAGCAATTTTACTATGAGAGTTTAATTTAAAAAAAAAAAAATGACATATATAGATTTCAGAAAGAGAATCTTAGGTACTTTTAAAAGAATATTGTAAGTATTAGGGATTTTTATCCTTTTATTCAGAGAACATGAAAATGCTGAAATCATCAGTTTCCTAAATTGTATGTAGAATCAATTTAATAAATAAGTGAGAACTGGATAAGGATATAAGAGACCATTTTAGAATGAAGTTTATATGGGCTAAATTAAGATAAAAATTAGGAATAATAATAAATTTTATTCACAAATCTCCAGGAGTGCACATGTAAAAATAACTAATAACATCTAATTATTTCTGAATATTTTCTAGGGATTAAATTGTTCTGCATACATGTTCCTACATTTACTGAAAAAGTAATATTATTTTTTTAAAAATTCATAATAGGTTTTAGCTAAATTTAAAGCAGGATATAAAAATGAACTGGGGTGAAATCTGTTATTCAACATGTATAGAATGTATGAACATGTAATGATTTTCCTAAAACTACCATTTTAAAAGTGGCAATAAAATAGATATAGTCAACTTGAGTAATTAAAGTTGAATGAACCTAAATAAATATCCAATATGTTTAAAAATTTAAATTATTAAAAAAAAAAACAGTCAGAAGATTAGTAGAAAAGTAAATGACAATTTTTAAATAAAAAAAGGCAGTAAAGATTTTTTTTTATTATTAATAATAAAAGATAACATGGATGAGTGTTGATGCTCATTAAATCAGACTATTTAAATTAAAGTAACAAAATTTAGCACATTTAGACTCTACAGTGTGAGAATGTGTATTTCAAAGAGTTTTTTTTTTATAATTACAAATGATTAAAAAATACGCAAGAGTTTGGCATTTTTCAGTAATAATTCTCAAAAATGTTATTGCATAAAAAGGATCTTTAAGTCATTATAGAATTCAAAAAAAAAAAAAAATATATATCTTTTCAATGATATCAATTTAATTTCCATAATTTTTTTTTCTAAATTATGTTTTAACTATTAATATTTCATATTGGCTTTTTCTTCAATTGTTGATAATCAAACTGTGAAGATTTGGATGATTTTTCCTTATTGATCAGGTTTCTGTTTAAACACATCATAAATTAAAATTTTTGGATTACAGTTAATGCATAACTGCAGACATAAGTAATAGTGAGAATTCACAAAGTGAAAATTTTTAACATTAAAGCGTTTAAAAGGTCTACAGTTTTTTTATCATTCTCTTTTAGTTAGACATTTTGCTTTTTTACTGTTGTAAGAAAATTTATTTTTTTATTGAATTGGAGAAATTTTTATTGAAAATAATCTTCAGCTATATTACATAAATCATAAAATATATTCTGTAGCACATACAAAACTACAATGATGATGGATTTTTTTCTTTCTGTCCTTATATTTTTATGGCCATTTTTCATCTCTGCAAATATGTTACTGGATTAGTGAGGTTTAGTCACTTCCCATCAAAAAGTGAACTTTAGATTTTAAGTGAAATGACAGAAAATTAGAAAATCATATAGAACTCCATTATAAAAGTCTAAAATAGTCCAAATTACATGATTATCAAATTTTGGAATTTCAAAATACTGTAATGAGATAGCCATTAAAACTAATGTACAAAAGATTTAATTGTATTATTAAAATTTAATTTTTGCAAGCAATTTTTGGCAAACCAGTTGGTCTCCAAATGTAGCTAATAATTACTAAAATTAATGGACATTAATTACTTCTATTAATTATAACAGAGAATGTGCTTGTTATTACCTTTGTGTTGTCTCGGAAAAGGATAAAGTGTTTGACCTAGAGCCTTCAAATTGAATATCAAATGCATTTTAAAGGGTAAAAATCAGCACTTCAGAGTAATTTTTTTGAAATTTTAATAATTAATTAAAAATTAAGTAAAATTTTTATGCTTTCCAACCATATTTTCAAAAATATTACAATACAAAATTTTATATCTTCACATTTAAAAAATAATTTTCTAATGATACAAATTTAGTTACAGTACACTTTTTTTTAGTCTATTTCATTTATTGAAATTGTTATTTTAAATTTATTCCTGTTATTGATAACATTTTAGTTTAATAAATTTCACTGTGGTAATGAAATTCAAATCATTTTATGGTTGCAACAAATATTTGATCCAAGATTTTCCTTTAAACTGTAGGTGATGAAGATATGAAATTACCGATTATTTTTTCAAGTTGAGTAAGTTTCTATCTAAAGAATGATGTTAATAAGTTTGTTGCATTTGCAATCTGAATTTTAATTTTACAAGTAAACAATAATAAAATTTTTTAAGCACTGCTGTAATTGTTTCTGTAACAAAATTGAATGTATAGAAAACATACAATCACTCATATAGTTTGAGAATTGTTTTATTAATATACTAAATTTTTATTGAATAAAAAAATATTATGAAATATTTAGAAGTAAAACAAAAATTTTAATACTGCTCGAGTCTTAATATCTTTAACCTAAAATCTGCTTATGGCATTAAAAATTTTAATGCTATAAGGATATATATTAATCTATCCTTATATTTATACTGAACATATTAAACTTCAGCAAAGAAATTACTGCTTTAATTGAAATATAACTTAATGAAAGAAAATTAGGGAGCAAGCAATTACTAAAATGAATGGTACAATATAATGCTTCTAAGATAGGCAATAAGAAATAAAATAAGAATTGTAATCAAAAAATAATTTCTATAAAGTCATTCCACTATAAAAAAATAATAACATTTCAAAAACAAAAAATTTTAATTTTTAACTTGACCTCAAATTAATCATAATAAAATCTGTATCATAGTTACTTTAATACTATGTATTATGAAAAATTAAGTAGATATTAGAATTTGGATATTGTATCTCAACTGAGCAAATACATAATCAATCACATATAAATGTTTTTATGTACTAAATATTTAATATCTTAATAAGATATGAAAAAGAAAATACAAAACTGCCAATAAAACAAATTTTGGAAGATATAAAAAGGAAACATTAGGTATATTAAGAATAGAATATTTATTTCATTTCATTATATAATGCATTTCATAATGAAATAATGTTTCCAAATAATTTTTAAATTTCAAAAGCATTCCCCGCTTTTTTAGATATCATTAAAAAACATGACACTGAACATATGATATGAATTTAAAATTATAATTAAAAAAAATAATGAACATAACGATCTTTAAAAAAAATTTCATTGTATGTTTATATATATATAATATAAACATAATATACATATATAAACATAAAATGAGATTAAGTACTGTGTGTGTGTGTGTGTATATATATATATACACACAATACATAATCTTATTTTAAAAATAATAGAACAAAAAAAAATCTGTATACATATAAAGCATAATCCTATGAAAATAAAGAATTGAAAGTTAAGGAAAATATTGATTACATACATTGAATTTACATGCTTGAGTATATTAATTAATCATAAAATACATTAGATGAAGTTCACCTTGATAAGGACGTTTTTATAAATCGTCTCCCATTGGGTTTTATAAACTTGAGCCAATGTGTCTAAAATCTATCTTTTGTTAACTTTAAAAGATTCCTCAAAACAGTCATTGATGAGTTTGGTTTCATCTTCAAACCTCTGGCATCAAATTTTAAATATGGGAGCAAAAAATGACCTTCGGTATTAGATTTAGAGTATATGAAGTGTGCATACACGTCCAATATTCTGTTTAAGCTAAATATTGTGCAAACATTAGAGATTACATTTACATTATGCATGAAGATATTTACTATAATAGTGTAAGCACTATACAGATAGGCACATGGGGATCTTTAGTATTCCTGCATGAATGTAGAGGCATTCTTAAAATTTTCCTTTTAAATGAGATAATAATTGATAACTGCATAATAATGCATTTTGATTTTGTATTTCATGATATGCTAACAAATAAATATTTTCTTTGATAGTTTTTTTTCTTTATTTGCCTCAGTACCTGACAATAACTTATTGTATGCTTAACTTCCAATTTGAATAGTTTTAGAAATAATGAAAAATGGATGATACCTAGCTTTCCTTCTCAATCACATAATGAAATGCTTTCTCTAGAATGAGTAAATAAATGCTGTTTGAGGTTTCCTTTGGTTCTAAAAGCTTTTGAACAGATTCCACAAGCGAAAGGTCTTTCTCCAGTATGAGTCAGTAAATGGTATTCCAGATGACTTTTTTTGAGTGAAAAATAAGAACAAAACCCACACTGATGTAGTTTTTTTGCTTTGCTGGATGGTAAAAATTTAGTACAGCTGGTTATGAGCCCTAAGCCTGGAATATAAAAACAACAGTACATTACATTTCATATTAAAAAAACATGAATTTAATATATTTAATAAAAAAAACGTTTTATAGAGATATGATTTTGAAAAAAAGTTCATTTACTTTAAAAGTTAATTTTTCTAACCTCAAAATAATGAGATAAAAATAAACAGGCACTTCGAGATTAAAAAAAATATATTTTTAAACAATTTTTAAAAATGTTTATTTTTTATTTTAGTCTACAATTTATAACTCACTATTATAAATATTATAAAATCTTGCGATTAAATTCCCCCCCCCATATTCTCATATTATATATATATATATATATATGGAATCAATATTTAATTAAATCAACTAGGCAGATAATGAATGATAATTTTTAATAGTTCATTGTTTACCTACAAAACACATGTGTACAAAATTTGAAAGTTCTCACCTCAAGCAAAAACTGAAAAATTAATTATAAAAAAAAAAGGATTCAAGTAAAATAAAAGAATATAATAGAAAATTCCAAGACATTCAATTCCTTCTGTTAATGCACACAGATTAAAAAATCTAGCATAATTTTACAATCAGGAGTAACTCAAGTTGACATAATTCACTGAAAGATATGAATGGTAACTTTATACGTTATTTCACCAGTCTAAGATTTATAGTGATAATTTCGTGAAATTAAATAATATAAATTTAAATATAGAGTTCACAATGTGTAATACTGATTTTTGGCATTTAAAAATTCTCATCAATTACACAATCACTTTTAAATAATCATACACAAGATTTTTTTTAAAATTAAGAATAATCGTATACTATGGAGATCTCTTTTAAAACAAAATTTTCTTAATTTATTACAACAACCTAAAATAAAATCTGTAATCCCATTTAAAATATTCATAATTTGAAAAAATATAAGACAAAAGTTCCAAATTACTAAAAATTTATATTATATATATATATATATTGTGCAGCACATTATGCATTAAATAATTTTCCCACAGGTAGCCATTTTTAAAACTTACATTCCACAAATGAATGCATCATAATATTACCAACTCAACTAGAAATTTTTTTAATTTACAGTTGGTTGCTTATATATATAATTAAAATTTAAAAAGAAATAGATTTGAATGTACAAGTTCATTGAATTATTTTATTACTAAGTAAATCCGATTTATCATTTTTTTCCCCATTAAACTATACTTTTTCTTATTCACAATATAAGTTTTACAACATTCTAGCATTAACAATCATGGATATTTTGCTGATAGACAATAAAGAATTTTGTATTGAATTTAAGTTTAGTAACACATGCATCTGTTTTTAAAAATATTTTAATAAAAAAATTATATATCAAATACTGAATGAAAGAATTTAATAAAAAATTACACATGAAAAATTTACATGCAAAATTCGTATCATCTTTTACCTTTTAAATCAAAACAAGAATATCAATAGCAACATACAATTTTACACTTTGTGGCTTCTAGATAAATTACATAATGGACTGATCACAAAAGACCTTTAAAAACCATGAATAGCAAATTTTTCCAATAAGTCATTAGTCAGTCTTAAAGAATTATATAATATTTAATTTTCAAAGAAAAACAAATAAATTATAAAAAATAACCATACTATTTTAATCAAACAGGTAAGGCAACAATAAATATGAAATAATGTCTTCTATATTTAGTTTTTTGATTGCTAATAAATTAAACAATTAATTGCTAAAAAAACCGTCTTTATCCATCATACTACTTGTCAGTAAAATGCAAAGGAAACGTATATTGAGTATTTTGGATTTCTTCAGGTGACAATCAATTTAAAATTTTTTTTATTTTTCTACATGCAGATATCTGAATTATTAAAGCATGAAAACTGAAAGACTTTAATTCCATAATTTTTAAATGGAAAATTTTGATAAAAATTTATAAAGAATCACATAAATTGTATCAATAATATCATGATTTAAAGAATCTCCCCCTAAATGATTTTTTTCTCGTTTCAAGTTTAAACAAAACATTTTTTCATGTTTGAAAAAAAAAATTATAAAATGAAATAAAATCAAAACGGCTTTAATAATAATAGCAGAGATTTTTAATGGGGAGCAAAGGAGGACTAAGGGAATTTTAATTTTGAGCTTATTTAATTTGTACTTATACTATGCATATGTAAAGTATTTTCAAATAGCGTCTAACTAACTAACTTATCAAAACGATAAAAATATCAAACTTTATATTTTAAATAAGTTCTAAAATTAAATAAGCAAATTTAGTTTTTAAAATAATATATATATTTACTTTTTGGATATTAATTTATAATACATTATTATTTATTTATGAATATTTAATATCATCTTTTTTAAATTGATTACCAGAAAATGTCAATAGTAAGGAATAAAAAATTAAATGATTGACAACTTAATAATATCATTGAGAACATGCAGGAGTACAAAATTTAAAAGCTCTATCATATCCAGAAGTCAGTGAAAAATTGATTATATAATTCTGTCTTTACAAATATGAAACATATTGAGTTAAATAAAATTGATTTTAGACAGAATTATATATTCTTTTACAAACAACATGCACATCAGATTAACATAAATAACAGAAGAATAAATCAGAAAATCGTAAATAAACATATTCAGCACAACAATAGCAATATAAAAGGAATTTAAATAAACTACTAATCCTTTACTGAAGAATACACATATTCATCAAATGAATGTTTTTTTTTTTCAGCCAGAAAGTATCTTTTATTCATATTAAATGAATAGCAGTATGCTTAGTGAGATTTGACTTTTGAGTAAAGCCTTTTCCACATATGCCACATTTGTATGGCTTTTCTCCAGTATGTGTGACAAGATGATATTGCAAATGGCTCGTTTTTGTAGTGGAATACTCACAATAATAACACTGATGGAGCTTCCTCCTGGGTAACAGCAGGACTGAAATACACAAAGGGCACCACTGATGAAGCTTAAAAATATAAATAAATGGGAGCATGCTAAATATTTAATTTCAAAACAGAGTAAAAATATTTAAAAAAAAACATTCCCTATCTAGAGTTATATTACAAGATGTGTAGACTAATTTCATTGCAAAAAAGTACTTTATAAGCACCTTTAGAGAAAAAAATAAGAGCCGATTTAAATCTAATATATTTTTTATCACATAACTATGAGTTTGATAAAATAAATGAAATCGGGTATTAATTAATAAAGTTTCACCAATTTATTTACCCATAAAGAGATCAAGAAAAATTTTATTTATGCCATTGGCAACTATTTCTTTTGCCATTTGTTTCCCAAAAGTATGCACTATTTCAAAATGGTTGATACTGCTAATATTCTCAATTTTTTAATCAAGTTTACTAAGTGGATTTTGTCAGACTATTTTATGTGGTCATAAACTACATTCTGTGGAGTATGATATTTTTCATTTAAATTTCCCATTTTAATATTTTAACTAATGCCTAATCTTCTTGTTCAGAAGAAAAAATGAAAATAATTTTCAAAACTATCCAGATTTTTAAAACTTTATGATTTTAAACAAAGAATCAAAAGAAAAAAAAACCCTCATCCAATCTTATTTCCCTGACATGAAAATTTTTGAAATCAAATTAAGATGTTCAGACTATAAAATCCATGGGAATAACATCTCCATGCTGTCTTTTATCCTTTCTGATGAAAGTAGAACATGGAAATACAATTCGTTTTTTCACACTTACTTGTTCTCTGCCGAAATGACGTTTCTTATTTGTGCCAAATTTACTGAATTCAGTACACATTTCAACATCCAAAAAAGAGCTACTGACAATTCATACTTAAAAAGAATATAATATTATCGAATATTGCATTTTTGGAATGTAAATCTTTCAATAATTTGCTTGCCTTCCCTCTTATGCTTGCACTCACTTTATCAATTGCAGAACAAGATATATTGTTAAAAATACTGACATTAGGAAATTACTGATGAAATAATTTCAACAGAGAAATTTTCTTTGAAGACTTTAAGAAGCATAGTTGTTAGTTTACTAATTTATGTCATAAGCACAAAAAGGCAAAGGTGGGTCATCAGTCTGATACATTTGAAGAAATGGCTTAATGTACTCAGCCGTTAATATAGATGAAAAATGTCTCACCATTGCTTCATTGCATACTTCATAATAAAGGGATTATCACCCCTCCCTCTGGCATAAAAATTAAAGAACTTAAGCAAGGTCAAGAATGCTATGAATACACAGATTTTTATTTACAGTCCCAGTACAGAATAACAAAAAAAAAAAAAAAAAAAAAAAAAAAAACCAAGTATGCTCTAGAACTTTTTGGCCGACTAATTAAATCCAAACAGAGAGTGACAGATAATTTTAGAAGCAAGATACTTTACCAAATTCCTTTATTCTGACTTATTGAGCCCCCCCCCCTCTTGCACTGTTTGCATGCATGCAGATATATAGACCAACAAATGGTTAAACGGATTTGGTTTAAAATTTTGATATAGATCTATACTTTAGATGCTAAAACTGTGAGTCCCATTTACCAATATAGAACTTGGAGTTTTGAAGCTATCTTGTTCACTTTTATTCAGACAAACAAAAAACTTCATAGAAAAAAATTTCGCTCAAAATTGGGTTGAAATCTGCAAATTTCACATCAAGAGATTCCAGCTCAAAGCTTTTTTCAAGTTATCATGTTCACAAATAGACATAATAAAAAAAAAATGTGTTATTCGGAAATGTGAATTATAAAGGAATTACAAAATCTTGAGTTCGAAATTTTTTCTCTTTGAATCGTTTGTATATGAAAAAGTAAAAAAGGAATTTCATTGGCCTTAATTTCTGGTATACTTTGACAAAATTAACTTTTAAGCATCATAAACATTTTTCTTTAAAAAAAAATCTTTGGGAGCTTTGAATCATTGAGTGTATTTACTTATATAAGTAATACACAGAATGAATGAATCAAATGCATATTTTCCAGAATATTGTTACGAAGTTCTAAACTTTTGCGAAAAAATGAATTAAAATAAAAATACTTATTCAAGTGGCATTCTGAAATATATGAAAAATTTTATATTATATAACGACTTACTACTTTTACTGACTAGCTAAAAGAAAAAAAAAAAAAAAAAAGCTTAGTTTTTTATGTGAACATTATTCATTATTCAGTTTCGTTCCCAAAATGAAGGAAACCTACCTCAACTGTACTGCACAAAAGAAGGTTGTGAACTGAATTTTGTTTCCAAAACCATAAAAAGAAAGGAAATAAATAAATAAAAATAAGCCCAAAGTTCACATTTCACACTTTTGATTTGTTTTCAAAGGCTGCTAAGTCATATATTTAATCTTATTAAAATAAACACTAATTAAGCACATTCACAGAAAAATAAAAAAAATCAAGATAGATATTTTAAATTACAGTATGTATTACAATAAAATGAACTAGTAAATATACAATTTCAAAAAATATAAATATAAAATACAGGCAATAATTGTTAAATATTTTAATGCAAGGTTTTATTTGAAAATTTCATTAAAGCACTTTTAGTGCATACCTAAAACTATTTCATTACAGTATAGTTAGTATTAGTAAGAAAAACATTTTACTGCTAACTTCAATTCCTTGAAGAAAAAAAGTTATGCACATAAGTAAAAAAAGTTTAGATATAAAAATCATGCCAATTTTATTAAATATGTAAATAAAAATTTAAGAAATCTTTAGAAGATCTTATAAATAAGAAAATTTAAAAATCTAAGATCTTAGAAATAAGAATCTTTAGAAATTTCTGCCAAATATTTTCAGTTTAATATATTCATAAATTTTCTCAATTCATTAAATTGTGTTTGTAATGATAGGTCTCTGGTTTGCTGAACAAGATCATTAATTATATTAATTTACATATTAATTTCAATAATTTTCTTTTTTAAAAGAAATTTTATTTTCTGTAGAGACATCAAGAAATCTGATTCTATAACTTCTTTTATGTTGTTGGTAATTTTTTCTTCAGCAATAATATAAATTTTGAATAGGTTGATAATACCCTTAATGCTTTGGCAATGTTCACTAAATGGATTTCATCAGATTGTTTTACATGGTCATCAGACTAAATGCAATGAAATCTTATATTTCATTTTAAATTTCCCACTTCAATATTGTTTACCAATAGTGAATCCTCTTTCATTGGAGATTTGTTTGAGAAAAATAACAAAATTAATTTTTCTTAAAATAAAATATAAACAAACAACTTGTGTAATCTCATTTTCCTAATATTTAAATTTTTAAAAAGATATAGTAACATAGCATGTTAACAGTATCTAATCTAATTGAGTGTCCTCTATTCTAACACTCAACTTCAATCTTTCTGATGCAAGAAAAACATAATTTCTCCCTCCCCCCACACTTACTAGTTTTCAAACAAAAAACCATTGCAACACATTTTTAATTATTGCATAATTTATTGGAGATGCCTTCATTATGCATGATAACATATCTAAAACAAGTTATTGACCATTATAATTGAAAATCATAAAATTTTATTAGATATTTCTTTAATGGAATATAAAGCTTTCAATAATTTGTCCACTCTTTCACTTGTGTTCACTTTATCAATAGCAAACATGATGTATTATTATAAAAATTAAACTGGCATTAGCTATTTAGTGAAGAAATAAATTCCTCCAAGAATGTTTTCTTTCAAAATTTTTTTTAAATGCAATCATTACTTTACTAATTTATTTATAATATATGCACAAAAATGCAAAATTGAGCCATCACTCTGATATAACTGAAGAAAGGGCTTAATGTAATCCAAAATGCATGTGACAGCAGCAAATGTTGTTGCTCCGAAATTTTCTAATAATTGCCTGATTACATCTTGTCAGCACAAAAAATTGGGGGGAGAGAAGAAAAATTGGAGCGAATAAGGCAAGGTTATGAAAGTCACGAGCACACAAATTTTTATTTTCAGAGTCCTGTATATGAATGTTTTATGCTTTGCAATATAATAAAACAAGTCAATTTATGCATATTGAAATCAGAATAATATAAATAACAGTAGCATGAATGCTATTTAGAGCTTGTGAAAGTTGAGGTTCGAACTTGCAACGTTAGGGTTCATAGCCGAGTAACAAAGCCACTAGACAAAAGTGTACACTCTTCTCCGGAAATTGTTATCTGGATTATGATGTTGCCACCACAATAGTCCCCCACCAGTGAGTCGGTAGTTTATCGCGCCAGTTATGGCGGGCGACGAACGTGATTATCGCGCCAAGCGTTATGGCGAGCGACGAACGTTGTTATTGCGCCAAGTGTTATGGCGGGCGACGGCGAGCGTGTGTGAGTGGTTGCTTCCGGTAGATGGAGCCACGACAGCTGAATGAAGGATGCGATTGTTCAGAACCAGGGTCACCAATGTACAAATTGAGGTTCGAACTCGCAACGTTAGGGTTCATAGCCGAGTAACAAAGCCACTAGACAAAAGAGTACACTCTTCTCCGCAAGTTGTTATCTGGCTTATGATGTTACCACTACAAGCTGTTTGAGAAAATTATCTACTGAAGAACGAACACCCACATGATTTTTTAAAACTATAAATATTTTTATTCCCAGCCTGCACTTTTAAAAACTAAAAGCTACTTCTATAACATATCAACATAAGAGGAAACGACTAAATGAGACAAAGATGGTACAAGGGTTGAGGGTGAGCCCCTAAAACATAAGACTTTATTTTGTGGTCTGGAAGAAATGATTGTTCAATAAAAAATAAAACTTTGACCAAAACCAGTTAGATAAAATAATCAAATAATTTGGTTTATTTTTATAATCTATCGTTTTGTAATCATTGTTTGTAATCTATCGTCTTAATAACATAAAACATCATTGATTAACAGTCAATTCATCTTCACGGATTCTTGTGTAAAGTCACTGTTAGGAATGTGACAAATATTCTATACAATCAAGTCAAGACGACATGCCTGTAAAACTGTACTATATCTTATTTGTTATCACAGAAGTTTATTATATATATATATATTTATAATGTATGATATGATTGAAGCTTGGAGTAAATTTAATGTCAATGATAAGCAATTATGGAAACTTTAATGACTTGACTAATACATTTTTATTTCCATTGAAATTAATTAATTAATTAAAGTTTGAAAATTCTAGTTCCACATTCAAAATAAGGTCATACAGTGTATAACTGTGTTATTTACTCGCAAATGTCTTATTTCAGCCATCTTGGTGCTTTTTTATTGATTCACAAATCCTTCTAGTGAATTTATATATGCCAAACTATATTTCTGTATGACCCTCCCCCCTAAAAAATGTTAATCCAGGTTTGCTCCTAGAATATGGTATGTTATAATAGGATAAAATGACAGGGAACACAATTTTTTTTGGTAAGTGGCAGCTTCTCATTCAAGATTTTCACAGCATAGCTTCAAACTACTTATGAAATTTTTGTCTGTTATCCACAAAAACAGTCAATAAATTCACATAAAGTCTCTACAGAAGATTTTGTTATGAAAATAAATGAACTTGTGGAAATTAATATAAAGGAAAGAAGAAAACACTCAAGTTCTTTTTTCGCTCAAGGGATACACATGTACATGAACACTGTTAGTTGCAAAAAACACATAAAGATAGAGAATTCCTTCTTTCTTTTTTTCCTCTCACATTCTTAATACTCAAGTTACGAGGATTGGCGTCAAAGACATTTACTTAATTACTTTATTTAATAAGATCTGTCACTACAAATTTTTTACATAAACAAACAAAAAAAACCTGGTATGAATGATAGTGAATACTTGTCATACCGTTCTGCAGTCTAATCATACTGAATATGCACATCCATTTTCATAGAAATTCATACAGCAGCCTCTGTTTCAAAAATATATTATCTAAAATGCATACATCAATATCATCCCAAACTTTGTTAATGAATTAGAAAACCAGATAAATTTGATTCATAATATTATTAATCAATGTTCCCAATATTTTTTTGAAATTGTGAAGAGATTTTGTGGGTGTTTAGTAAAAATGTATATACGATGTGACAATTCAAGAATCATACAAACTTCTGTTCAAAGAATAATAATAATAATAATAAAAGTTAAATGCTGGAAGTAAACTTAAATCTAATGACTCATAACTTAAAATGTACAACAGAATGTCTTTTGACCTCCATTCTTGTAGTGAAATCTTTTCCACAAGTGTCACACTGATAAGGTTTCAGACCTGCATGTCTTGCTAAATGAATTTGCATGTGGTCAGATCGATATGTGGAATAAGCACATTCTGAGCACTTATGAAGCTTTCCAGATTTAGGAACTCTGAGCATTAGCATACCTATAAGATAGAAAAGTTTTAATTCAAGAAGCCATTTTGAAATATAAATAAATTTCATGAAGACAATTTTTAAAAGCACATTTTTATTAGTATACTAATAAGTAATTTCTTTTCATTTCAATGATTCATTATTATAAAATTTTGCAATCAACTGCATCTCAATAATCAATTGATACCACAAATATGGATTAAGAATTAATCAATTATTTGATAAATATTTATTATTTGAAAATATAAAAATAAAGCACTGTTTTTTATAATATACAAAAGTATGAAATTTCAAAACACTGAAAATGAAAAAAAAAAAAAAAAAAATATCTGAATAAAAACTTGATTATAAAATTTCATCTTTAAAGACATGAAACAAATAATGTAAAATAAATGTATGTAAATACCTTATAGACAATAAATTGACAGCACAAAGAGAGCCACTAGTAATGTTATCAAGCCTTTAATATAATTATATGCCTTAAAGGTACTTCCATAAAATAAAAAATTTTTTCCCCTTAAATATAGCTTTATTGTACAAGACATCATTTAATGGTATTAAATTCTAAATTACGTTCAAATGTTTCAATCTTTTTTAAATACATTATATCCATATTTAGAAGTTTTTAAAAATGATTTGAAAGTTTAATCAATATTTGCAATGAATGCATTATTAGTCTATCCTAAGAGATAACAAATATCATGTATGTAAAAGGTTTTGAAACAATCATAAACAATTACCTGCATCTTACTATTTTCTATTTTAAACTTTTATGCCAATATATTTTATTCAAATAGCATGAATAAATTAGAGAATAGGCACTTGAATAAAGAAAAGTATCCATCATTGGAACAGTTAGGGTAATGGAACATACTAAACCAAATCAATAATTAGATGAAAAATGAAAATGCATAAGACTTTTTTCTCATTTGTCTAACCAGCAGGAATGGTTTCCCTGAAATTTTCTCACATTCTCTAATAAAAGTATAATTTCCCCTTCCCTCACATAAAATTGTGGACCCAGAACAAATTCATAGATGATACGAGTTCTCATATTTTTATTTTAAAAATCCTAAATATGATAGTTTAATGCTCTGTAGCTTAAAGGGGGGAAAAAATGCATATTGGGACGCTTCTTTCAAATGTCTGAAATCAGCTAAAATTTTAGAAAGAAAATCATATTCTAAATTATATTTATTCACATTTTCAGTTATTGTATTAACATACTTGTGAAAATACAGATTGCCAAACCCTTGACAGAATTGGCTCAGAATTGATACATATCTACACTGTGTATCAAAATACATATCTAGACTGTGTATCAAATTTTATCGATCTTGCTTTTTACATTTTGTAGTTATTTTTATTTATACAAAGCCAGATTTCTTAAGAATTGACCTTATCCAAAATTAGACAGAAATCTAGATATTAGCTGTAAAGAACATACACCAAATTTCATCTGCTTAGTTCAAAGCGTCTTTGAATTATAGTGTTCAAGACAAGCAGAATTTCAAAATGCAGAATTTCAAATAATTCAAGGGCATGGAGCTTTGTCAAAATCTGAAGCTCAAATTTTTTTGACAATTAGAATATTTTCTCCTTTATAAGAACATAAATAAGAAAGATAATATGCAAAAAAGTAAAAAGCCTCTAAATGAGGAGGAGGGAGGGGAAATTTTTTAAAATTATCTCAATTTTTCACAAAATCAATGAATTTGAAGAATTCTGTAATTTTGAGAATATTGTAATTGCAAAAACCCCTAGAAATTGAGAAATTTTAATATTTTGGACCTACCTGAGTTTTACAACTATGTTTGTTGCTCTGTGAATGACTAAAAATGCTTTGAGCAAGATGGATAAAAATATAGTTTTAACATTAAATTTGTAGAATTCTAGTAAATTTTGAACAAAATTCACTTGGAAATTTGTCTCCACACGTGCAATTGAGTAGTATATCAGCAAAACAAAAATAACTACATAAATTTAGCACACAATTTTAAAATCTAAAGTGTAGATCCATATGAAATTTTGAACAGATATGTCAATAAGTTGACAATTTATTGCTCTCAATAGCATTTAACAACACAGTAGAAAATTTAAAAAATACAGTAGCTAAGATATATGAAATTTGGTTCAGTTTACTTCACATTACCACAAGGTACAATATGCTTGTGTGCCAGATTCTCAAAATAAAATTTTGAGCATTCTTAACATTCAAGGTTTTATTCAAAACTCCCAATATTTATTCGGTATGTTAGGGAGAACACTTTTGTTAAGAAAAAAAAAAAAAAAAAAAAAAAAAAGATGAAAGTTTTGGGAAGTCCACATCAATTGGTTTTTCTTTTTCAGCAAAAGATAAAAAATATAAAATCAGAGTTGCAATATCTAATAACGAATTCAGTTTTCTATTATCAAAATTTAAAGCTTTCTTGCATTATTTATCTTGTTGCTAGAAAGCAATGTATATTATATGCATATCACATCCAATCTATAATTACATATGATAATAAGATCAACTACAGAAAAAACTTTAAAACAAGGACATAAGGAAATTTCATTAATTAGCACAGATGAAACAATTTTGGTTATACATCTGAAGATTCAAAATAAGAGGTTTAAATTATTATTTGAAAAGAAATGTGTTTATATGAAATAAAAATTTATTGCATTTTTAAATGAGTTAACATACTGATTTATCAAGTGCAGCAATTTAGTGTTGCATTTATGAAATGACATTTAAAAGCAAACTTTAGATATAGAAATGAGAGTCACATATGCCCACAAGAGCATCAATACCAATTACTAACAATAAACTTGTGTATAAATGCATTAATTCTAACAATCACTAAATGTTACTCATTTATTTTATGGAATGATAAAAAAATATTTGATGGGTGCAAATTTCATTTAAGGATATTTGTCTGCAAAAGTAGCATTAAATAGTTGTTCTGATCACAAATTTCTGGCAAATAATAACTGGAAAACAGAAAATAGTTTAAAAGTTTGTTTGCATAAATAACTCCACTATATTACTAATCTTGCCTCTCAATCGAAGGGAATTCATTTCTATATCATGTTAAACATCTTTAAAAAAAATGCCTCACAGGATATCAAAATGGACAGTTGATATTGTAGATCCAGGAGCTATCTTTCAGCAAAATGATCACTAAAAATTAACATCAGATTTATTTAAATCTGCTGTAGTTTTATTGAATACAGATGAGAACAACATAATTAGAAAGCTTTACAAAGTTCATTAATTAATAATGGTAGCAGACAATGGAAATCCTTTGACATATTCTTATGATAAAAGATAAAAGAAGTAGTCAGATTTAAATAGCCATGCAAAAATTGTGGAGCCATACAAATGGAAGTTTTATTTATTGCAATTAAACTTTGAATAGATTCTTTATGCACATTCAAAGGACCAGTAATGATAAAGGAAGATGTTGAAGATACACAGTGAAAACATCAATGGCTACAAACAGATCCAACATAAAACGGACTACAAATTAATTGCTATTTATGAGAAAAAGATACTGTTTACTTACAAAAACAAAATATTGAGCCTCCTTCTGTATTGAGATCACTTTTTTCTCTCTTCCTATCCATTATTTTTTTTAAGGAAGTTACAGCCATTTGTAATCAAACCAATCTTTTTTCAATTACCCTATATACGACTGATAATTCATTCATACAATCATTTTTAAAAGCATATCACTCAAATGGAAAGAATGTACAATTGAGAAGTTCTTCTGTGTTGAGCAAATGAACAGAATTAAATAACTTAGACATGACACAGGCTTAGAGAGAGAGAGAGAGAGAGAGAAAAAAAGGGACTTGACTCAATGAATTATGCCAAACATAAATATAAAGAAATAAAATAAGTATGATTAATTGCACAATAAATTAATAAATTTATACAAAAAGTGTTTGAGATATTAAAAATATTGTAGAATTCTTACATAAAAAATTATAAAATTTATTTCAGAAAAAGCTGATATATCATTTTTTGTGAAAATATGTCATGTCGAAGTAATTTCTTAGTTCTTGGAACAGATAAACAAAATATAAAAGGAACAATGTGATATTGAAATAAAATATAATAATTTTCTTTTTCTTTGTAAAAAAGAAGACAAGGATATCAGTTCAAATTTTCTATTTGACTCTTATGGAAAATGAATGATCAGTCTCTATGATAACATATTAAGTAAGTACTTAATTCTTGAGGAAGACACACAGCACATAAAGAGAACACATTGGTAGAAAAGAGACAGACAATATGATAAATAAAGTTACAACAATTTTAATAAATAAAATAAATAGTACTGCAATGAATGGATGACAAAGAAAATTTTTTTTATTCAAACATTTTGTTTAAAATTTTAAAATAATTTAAAAAAGGTTTTAAACATTATTTTTAAGGAAATATAAGCATATTTAATAACATGTTTTTCAAATCCTACATTTTAAGATGGACAAGTTTATGCCGATTGAAGTTATGTTTTAAACTAAAGCATTTGCCACAAATGTTACACTGAAATGGCTTTTCTCCAGTGTGAGTAGACAGATGGTAGCGGAGGTGACTTAAATACAAAGTGGTGTAGTGGCAATAAGAACACTTATGAAGCTTACCAGGTTTCTTCATGTAACATGAACTAATATCAATTAGGTTCAAAGGTAATTCTATAAGGAAAAAAAAAAAACAAAATGGTATAAATGTCAAACAAAATGTAAAATTTTATATTCAATATATTAAAAGAAAGCATCTTTAAATAATTCACACAAATGATAAAGTAATCTAATAAATCTATTACATCAAATTTGAAACTCATTAAAAGAATCAATGATAATCAAAATAAAGAAAAAACATCATTTTTTAATGATCTTACTGATAAGAGAATCTAACTGCAGCAGTTGGATGAAAATATTAGTTAATTTTCCCAAATACAAACAAACCTGAAATGATTTTCGTCATTACTACCAATTTTAATTAATATGATAAGGGCTTACATCTTTATTAACTCGTAAATCTTTAGTCTACTAATGCATGCTCCAGATTTTGTTAACCCAAAATGTAAGATCTGTGACCCAAATGTAAGATCTAATTGTTATTTCTTTAAAAAAATAAATCTGAGAAACAAGTCACGTTTCAGATACAGTTGCAATTTACAAAAAATAATTCAACTTTTTATCCATTTCTTTTCATATATAATCCATTTCATTTATATTAAATCTATCATTCTAAATAAAAAGAATAAATCTGGGTATAAAAATTTTCAAATTATTGAAAAATCAATATGTTAACTAATAATTTATATTTTCTCTCACAGTTATAGATTTAAATGAATTTGAAATGAAAAAAATAACTTAAGTCTGTATTTCTATTTAAAAACAAAATACAAGTTATGCTCCCCCCCCCTTCTTGTATCTGCTTCCCCAATCCTCTTCTCCTAAACTAATCAGGAGTAAGGATTCTAATTTAATAGTAGGTTTTGATAAAATTCCAAAAAAGAATTTTTAATGAAAGAAAAATTGAGAGATTAAACATATCCCCTGTGCCTGCTTATAGTTAGCTATT
This sequence comes from Argiope bruennichi, assembly GCF_947563725.1. Lineage (NCBI taxonomy): Eukaryota > Metazoa > Arthropoda > Arachnida > Araneae > Araneidae > Argiope > Argiope bruennichi. The sequence continues at coordinate 7,182,827 of NC_079160.1, forward strand.
AGTTAATTAGTCCTCAGATTATTTATAACAGCTGTATTAATAGTGACATTCATGTTGTGGACTTCAACATCATATTAGTTACATTTCCCTTTTACATTAAGAAGGAAAAATAGCCGTTAAAAATGAACTGAGAAGGTAATTAGCAAGTTAAATTCCTTTTAAACAATACATAGATGCCTAGGTCATTACATCAGTTTATCAATAATTTATAATGTAATGTCTGCAATCAATTAAGAAAAGTAATTTAATGAATTTGAAATCGATGTAAATGGAATTTAATGTAAAATCTGTTTCAAGTAATCATCCCATACCAAAAGCACATTAAAAATTAAATTTTAATCATGCACAAATATTCACTATCTTATTATGACAATAAAAAAAATATTTTTAATTAACTAGTAAATCATGAAATTCAAAGAACTGATATAAAATGCATTATTATAATTAAAATGCCCATTTTTTCCATTAAAATGTTTCTAGATTCATAAAAATATCATACTATATTTAAATACAACAAATAATCAGTTATCAAATAACTTACGAAACAAAGACATGGATAGGCAAAGATGTATAAGATTTGCAAAACTGCCTTTTACCGTCATCTGTCACATTTGTGCTAGAGAGATGCAAGTTAGATGCCAAATGATTGACAAGAGAAGCAGCAAAATCATCATGCAAACAGATAAGAATGGAAATTGAGAATTTTACTTTTAAACATCAGTAAATACTTTCAGGAATGAGAATTAGACAACTGCATGCATATCACGTTTTCTATGTTACGTTATTGATTCTTGTTTCATAAATCTTCAGTAATAGTCTATTTTTAAAAAATGCTCACAAAAAATTTTGGTCCTCATAAAAAAAAATAATCAAACAAGACATATGTATTATAAATATATACATGTTATTAGTTAGGATGAATATGCAGGATTGTAGTTAAGTCCACTAAAAGTTAGTTTCTACTTTTTTTTTTTTTTTTTTTTGAGAAACACATTTAGCAAAATAATTTTTAAAAAATGGTTACAGTAAACACGTAACAATCAGTTTTTGACAGTATAGTAAAATGCTATGCATGAAAATAAATTTAAAATTAGATTTAATACCATGGGAACTATAATAAACATAAGTATTTTTTAAAAATATATTTAATTTAAAACATTTTATATAATAGATAAAATCATTTTAATTGCAACTTTATTTCTCATTAAAATGAAAATATCAATTAGTAAATCTCATAGTTTCACAAATATATATATATATATAAACTGTGTCAAGCAAAATTTTTAAAAACTGCTTAGTTTATTTTCCAATAATTAATTTTTGCAGAATGATGTAAAATCCCATTAAACATTGCAAGTGGTAACTTTAAGGCAAATAAACAAAATCCCTTAGAATATCTAATGCTGTTATCCAATTAAGATAAAATAACATTTTCAATAAGAGATTATCGTTTATAATCAATCCAAATTTTACATTTTAATTAATTGGCATCAAATATCTTATACTTCATAGGATTTGTAAGCAAGATTTAGAAAAAAAATCTATATACTAGTTTATTCCAGAATTTTCAGTTTTATAAGTGTAATTAAACAAATCTAGTAGACATCTAGTAAATTGATAATCAATTAATGAGCAATATAGCAATTAACATTGTATTTATTTAGATTATGCTCACTAAACACTGGGAATAAAGAATATATTTAATTATAAAATATTTCACCTCATATTGCTCCAATGGCAAAATAAAATTGCAAAAAGTAAAGAATCTATAAGAAGAAATATGTATTTGTATTAGATTATAAAGGGTGACATACTTAAAATAGAGACAGATTAGCACATTTATCAATAAAATTAAAGATAACAGATAGATGTAAAAAACAAAACAACCCAGCTCAGATGAAAGAAATGATTTATTCACAAACATGGTGAATTTTCAATTCTGAAAAAAGTTATTTTATTAATACACAACATATTATCATTCATTTATACTGGCATAAAATTGTTCATTATTATCATTTACAAGAGAATGATTATTAATGAGAATAAATAAATATGCAAACAATGAGAAATTTATAGGAGCAAAATTAGTTTGCACCTCATTTAATGTTAAAAAAAAATGAATAAAATTTTTTTTAAGTTGTCTAAATCTTTTTTAAAAAATTATTATTTAAAATATATTATAAGAATTATTTAAATTACTTCATCAATAATTTTACACAAAATATTTTATTCAGATCTAATTATAGACCTTTATAGAACTAAATAAAAATTGAAAAATTCCAAACACAGCAGTGTAACAGCAAACAGTTGAAAGCAACCCAATTTATAAATTAAATTGTATGAAAATACAGACACAAATTTTTGCATCATAAGAAAATCAACTGCATAACTATAAGGCAATTAATATTATAAACATTTGCTTAAAAGAGATATTTGGTTCTTTTACAAAAGAGATTTTTATTTTTAAATCACATTTTAAATGCAAAACAGAAAAAAACTATTCAGAAATTTTCAGATCTACTAACTATTACTTTTTTAAAGGCATTTTGCATAATGAAGTTTTCTTGAAGTGTATTACTTTGATATTATTTTTATGCACGCCTGTACCTATACTAATGATGAATATTCATTTTAAAATTAATAAAATCTTTCTTCAAAAATTCCATAAGACAAGATAAATAACACAATCTAGCAATACTGCCAATTGAAACTCTCTGATCCAAACATGGGATTTTATAGAATATACATTTTTCTGAAATGAATGCTTGAAATAAGTTTAAATTAATTATAGAATATTGCAAAATTATAAAACTTTATCACATAAAAATGAATACTATACTTTAATGATCACACAGAAAATCCATAATTTTTAAAATAATTGTTTTTTGGTACAGTAAAATTTGAATTTCATTGAATAAAAATAAAAGAAGTTTTAGCACAGATTTGAATACCAATTTCTTCCAGCTTTTTTTCAACTATATATCAATTGATTTAGTCATTTTGAAAAGATTTTAACACCAGTTTTTTCATAAATTTACTTTTTGTTGGTTTTGCAGTACTTTCCTAATATTCACATATACTATATGAAAACAAACCAATTTTCATCTGTTAAAGTTTTTCTAGATGTATCTTATTCCAATGTTCACTTTGAAAATGGATTATCTCCAGAGTGGAACCCTCATATCTTCTACCATGTGTATATAGATTAATTAAAATTAATAAGATCCTTTATAAATCATTTCAAAGTAAAAAACATCACATATCAAAATATAGCTAGTTTTAAAATTTGGTTGCTAACCTTCTTTAAAAATAAAGTTATTTCTATTAAAAGAGACAAATGAAGTGTTTCTCGTGAGCAAAAATGCTATTTAGTAGTGAAGAACTTTTATGAATTCCAATTCACCAGTTGAAGAATCCTGAGTTGTGATAATGAAGCCCTACTTTGACAGTATCTTGGAGGTATAATTTCTGCTGCTGATGAAGCAAGAACAAGATAGAAACTAAATATTCCCTCTAAATTAAAAATAAAAACCATTCTGCCTACCAAGGTAAACTTTCTAAAAAGTACAGGGCGTTAGAAAGCTTTATTAATACGCACAGACAATTACAAATACTTCTAAAATCGAATAATAAAAAAAAAAAAGAGGCAAACAACTAAAAGGAATGAAGTACTTGAACTATTGTAGCTTTTTCTCTTACTAATCTTACATATTATCAATCAAGATTTTGTATTAATATTTCCTTTTTTTGCTGATTTTTCTAAACACATCTTTAGACATTGAAGTGAAATTGATATTTCACAAATTTAGATTAATTTTGAAAATAAATAATCTTTTGTATGGGATATATTTTTCTGGTTATCTTAAAAGACAATAAATAATTATGAAGACATTTTTACCTCATGTACTATCCTCTACATTGAATAAGAAATGACTCATTCAAATTTCCATGAAATATTATAATTAAAAAATGATTTTTTGCTTCTCTTATAAAATTTATATAAGTGGAGATGACCGACCCTTTCCAAAATGATCAACTGAATTTCAATAATTAATAAATAAAAAGATTCAAGTATTTATCACTGTGAATGTTTTCCTAGTTTTTATTTTTTAAGTAACCTTAAAAAGCAAAAATTATTCATGATAAAGTTTAATATTTTATTAAAGGATTTTAGCCCATTTAACAATGCTATGAATTAACAGTAAATACATAATTTAAAAAAATATAGAGAGAGGTAACGTGCATTAATAAACTATCATGATTAAAACAGATATTTTTGGCTTTCATACATATTCCATCCAAATTTTTTAAGAATAAATGAATCATTTCATAATAATAAAAAAAATTTATATGCTATTTTACACTGATGCTGAACAAGCAACAAGATTATATTTACTTAAATTATGTAAGCCACCATAAAGAATATTTTTTGCAATCATGAGAAATATTTAAGTCAATGAATGAATCCTTTTTATTAATATGAAAAAATCCGGTACAACAGATGTTTCTATAAGAATCTAGTATCTAAAAGAGTTAAAGTACCACAGATCTGACATTTGAATAATTTCATTTTGGGATGAAAAGAAAAATGAAAAACTGGAAGTGTCCCAACACTGAAGTATAAATTAAAGAAAAATAACAGTAAAATTCATGGATAACAAATATTTGATTTCCAGAGAAATGACTTGTATTTATAAAAATGATTCAAATTTTTTATTTAGTCAACATTATTTAAGTTGTAACTAATATAAGTAGAGGTTTTATGTAATTAAAATTAAAAAGCCAGTACTTTTTCATGTGTCATAGCCTTGTGTATTTTGAGTTCATACTTAGTTCGAAACCCTTTTGTACAAACAACACATTTGAAAGGTTTAAATCCTGTATGAACTGATGCATGTAACTTCATATGGTCACTTCTGAAGGTTGTATATGAACAAAACGGACAACAATGTTGCTTCTTACCCTTTCGTGTTCTTGCAATAGATTTGTCTCGAATTGCTAAGCCTGACCACACTAAAACAGAATGAAAGTCATAAAAAAAATCAGTTAATAATAACAAACAATCAGATATTACTAAACAGATATTTTTAAAAATAATTTTCATTAATGCAATAAAAATTAACTAAAAAAATTAATTATATTTTATTTTTCAGTCTCATTCATAATAAAAACCCTCACAGAATCTTCAAATAAATTTTTCTCAAATTCTCAACTTGGATGTATGACACTTACCAAAACAAAGTTTAATTAAATCAACTAATATTCAAATCTAAAAACATTGAAACAGAGTATTGTGATCAAAATACAAAAACTTATACCAAAAAGTAAATAAAAAAAATTACAAAATTCAATATTTAGAAATAAGAAACAAGTAAATATTAAATCAAAATGAATAAAAATAACAGATAGAAATAAATATTATCAGAGATTACAAAGTACAATATTGTTAAGCTATATTTGCTGGATTTCTAAATAAATATTTGCTCCAGAGAGGCGGCCGTAAGCAGGTCAGTTAAAAAAAATTTACTTTTCCAGTTGCCAAATAAATAAGATTATAAAGAATACAAATTAATAACAATGAATCCTACATTAGGGAAAATTGACAATTTATAAAGTATGATTGGCCAGATTTCTATAAGTTGCATTATACTCAGTTATGATATTTATATGAATTGAACATCTGCTTGAAAAATTGTACAAACATGGATGTCAATTAGTCTCTGTCATAACAGATAGTAAATACATTTTCACAAAATTAATAAAATAAAAATTAAGCTGAAATAAAACACTAACATGTTAAAAATGTGCTCACATATAAAACTAAATTGAACAGGAAAACTTATTAAAAAATGTCTTCATAATGAACATTGCCTAAGGCAGCAAAATATCATAATACGGCACAGACAATATAAAAATTAATAACTTCATGCATATATATATATATGACAAATAACAAGAGAAAAATCAGTATTTATTACCAAGATTTTTCAGAAACAAAAAAAGGTTTTAATTTAAAAATACAAAATTATTACATTTGCTTTAATTAAAGCATTTTGAAAAAAAAAAAAAAAAACCATAATTTTCTCCTGAGAAGCATTTCTTAAAAATAACTTTATATACTTTCATGTATTCCGAATTAATAAAACCTATTTCACTTAAGTACACACAGACACACACATTTTAAAAAGGGAGGAAAATGCACTTAAACATTTACCTATTATTAATTAAAAAAACAAAGGATATAATGTTTCATAGCCCATTATAAATTCAATCTTTTTTGGGGTGGGTGGGGTCACGGCAAATAAGGTATTAAATAAAAATGACAAAACACCAACTATTTATACATTTTATTAAAAAATAAGTTATAATAACTGAATACAGAATTACTGTTTGTTTTAACATACTACAAATATGTATTATTTAATCACTATTTAATGAGAAATTAAAAGTATAAAAACGAATTCAATTAACACTAGCATTAAGACATTTTCGATTTACTTACAATTACTATCAGCGGCCACAATTACAAGAAAAACAAGTTCTACTAATATTATGCAAACTAAAAGTTTATAATATTCAGTTTCTTTGTTTAATGAGTAAACATTTGGAAATAAAGGATAATTAAGCATAAAAAAGCTAAAATAACAATAAAAAAAACTTAAATAATTAAAAATTATTCAAATAGTCTTTAAACTTGCAAAAATTATATAAATTGCTTTATAACAGTTCCCACAATGAAATAAATTTATTAAAAACTATATAAATGAATTATTTGCTTATTCAGTTTGGTAGTGTTTGCAGATTACTGATATTTTAATTTTAGCTGCACATGTTTCACGAACATATTTTTAGAATTTTCACAAGTATCCAAAGTTTTCTTGTCCTTGTATGCACTTATCTGGCACTGTTTATGTTTATGGGAAAGAATCCAGAAAGCATCAATATTCTCTTGGTTAGAAGAGGAAGGTTTGGGAAGGAAGAGAAGGTTTGATGAAATGTACATCTTTCAATGTTCATCAACCATGTCCAATATAAAATCATAGCAACCGATGTTTTTAAATCAGTTGTCTTTTTGTAAGTTATCCAAACATTTAGCACAGCCAAATCGAGAATGTAGAAAGATTTGTACTGACCAATGTTTGATGAGGACTTCATAGAGTATTTCCTCGCCATCTGATCCAAAACATTAACATAATTATTTCATTAAATTGTGATGTTTTGGGTATGTTTTTTTCATCAGATGTGATCCAATGTCAAGTTTAGGATGCTCAGGAACAGAATGTTTTACCCCTTTTTCTTCGATAAAAAGCAAGTGATATATTGTCATACTTAGTAAACTTAATAGAATGGTACTCATCTCGTTTTTTTTTTTTTTGAACAAATAAAGTACTTCTCCTTTTGAATAATTTATTGTGTTAACAAAACTTATTCCTGCATTCCTAATTTGTTTTACTAATTTTAGCAAGGTGAAAAAATTATCTGTTGTCAGGTATCTTTCAGTGTTATGATAAAGTTCCATTCAAATGAAAAGCTGCTTGTTCACATACTATTTCACCAGCAAGCTTTGTTTTATCTTTGCCCAAATAAGGATAGCCATTCAATAAATATTTTAATTTCACATCAATAGGAAGCTAAAACTTAATTCCTAATTTATTAAGCTTTTTAGGTTTGTACTGCATAAATCTGTACTAAGTCTTTATGGGGAACAATAGTTCCTCCACCTTTATGTTTTAACCTGATTTATAACAAAACAAACAGTTTTGTTAAATGCATTCCAAACATCTGAAACAATGACATATGGATTTGTTTGCAGTTTTAGGATCTAGTTGACTTCATATCAGCGCAGATGATCTTCCCCTAGCCATTGTCTTAGAAGAATGTCAGGCCTTAGGAGTTTTACCATAAAATTGAAACAAAGAATTTTTAGCAACTAGTCTAACAGCGAAATGAAAGCTTAAACCAAATATGAAAGAGCAATTTGTCTCCCCATAACACATGACAAAATATTTCTTATTTTCCAAACAGAAAACCATCAATTGCTGTTTCTTTTTCTCTTTCATCTAGTGACAAATACTAATCTGGGTTTTGTGATTTCTTACAGGTTTCCTCGGCAGTGCCCAATTGAATGATGCAAAAAATTTTCGTTGATAAATAATCTTCATGCATTGAATTTAATTGTTTTCCTTTTTGCAAGCAAAACTTGCCCAGCTACTTCTCGTAAGTTGTTTTACTTTAGAAATCTCCCTGTAACATTTGACAAAATATTTCCTGTTTTCCAAACAGAACCATCAATTGCTGTTTCTTCTCTTTCATTTTCCACAATTTGGTTATGTCTTCTTCATCCTTGAGTTCTATTTGGTCACTCTGGACTAACTATTCTAGTTGAGTACCACTGCTGATTTCACTTCTGGAAATCAACAGCATTTTTTACAAATCTGTAATGTTGCTTCCCAGCATGTTTAATTCGATCACTGGAAGGACCGTTTTACAATAAGTTCTGTTGGATATTGATTGGATACCGAATCAGTGATCCAGAATTTTAGCGATTCAGCCAATAGGAACCGAGATATGCCTGATTGTTCCAGGACTTTCTCTGCCTGCCTCCAGGAACAATAAAAGGCCAGCAGTCTTAAGCCAGAGTCAATCATGAAACAAGTTGTAATTGTGGAAAGTCAACGGCGAGTAGTTGGATCAGTCCGGCGAAGAGCAAGTGCTGTGTGGAGCTCAAGTGATAGCTGAATTGAGCTGTGTGCCAAAAATAATTTAAAATGAACAAAAATAAATTTATGCAATATTTACAAGTATTTAGAAAAGGTAATATATATATATATATATATATATAATTAAGGAAATAAAAAAAGTTAAATTCAATTAAAGTAAGTTTTGGTTCAAAATGACCAGTAACGTAATTCTAGAGTTAAGTGAATGAAAGAACCACATGACTAAATAGTGGAATTTATAACCCTCACTCCACTTCCCAAACAAAATAAAAATTTCACAATTTTTTTAATTATTTTCCTCATTTTTATATCAAAATGTCATACATCAAATCTACTAACATTTTCTTGATGCAAAACACTTGAATAAATTAGCTACATTTTCTGTATGTGATTGCTGTACATAGTCACTTGAGAGATGTGGTTTTTGATACACACACAATGCAAAAAGAAAAACTGATTTGTGTATTAAAAGGAAAACTGAACTACTTAACATGAAATTTCACTAAAAATGAATCATTGCAATGCAGCTGAACAATTAATAGTATTCTTTAAGTAAAATTTTGGAAAAAAAAAACAAAACAAAACAAAACAAAAAAAAAAACAGCAGCTTTTTAGTGATTAAGGCCAAGCAATAATTGTTGGAGATTTAAAAGGGATGAAAGTGTTGCCAAAAGCTTAACAAATGCTGAAATGAATTAAGGATTCAATCATTTGAAACTTACCAAGCAGCACTGCTCAAAAAATAATAAAAAACAATACCAAACCAAACAATTATAAGTGAACTGTTAAGGAATAATTAATAAGCAACAATTAAAGAATTTCATGATTGCTATTTTAAAAATACATTACAGAGTTAAGTGTCCCCCTTTCATTTGCTTTAATGTGATTAAAATATACTTGATTTTACTTGCCAACTGGCTTATGCTATCAAAATTGTTTAGCTCCAAAATAGAAAACATTAATTAGTAGCAATTGTAGCAATCAAAAAGACAGATGATTAATGAAGCCAATTCATGTTCATATAACATAAGTTTAATATAATATGACAATTTGGGAATGCATTTAATCATGCAACTTGGTAAGAAAATAAGTCAGCATAAATCATGATAAAGTTGTCTTTACATGTTGTACACAATTTCCTAAGTTATATGAATGCTACATCACATGAAACCAGACCATAGTGCAAATTGAAATCAATGAATTATTAACAATGAGCAGAAGCAATGTGTCTTCTAATAGCTATGTGTGTCGCAAAGAGTCTCTTACACAAATTACACTGAAATAACTTTCCTTTGCAATCCTTTCTAATAAGTTTTCTGAAATCATCTAGAGGATGATGTTTGGACTGACAAGTGGAGTACAGAGTACCAGGGAATTTTCTAGATCTTTTCAAAATGGGCTTGAAGGTAAAACATCTGACAAACTGATCTGAAAGAAAATCAAGAATGAAAATTCATGTTCTGATTTATAAATATATACAGAATAAATTTTAAATAATTCTTATCAATAAAAATTAGAATTTAAATTTTTACAAAATGAAATTTTATATATATATATATATTAATGAATCTTTAAGATTTATTCACAGGGCCATGCATACAAAAAAATAATCTTTCTATAAGTATTCTAGCATATTATATAATTTTATCCAAAATTAATGAAAAATAAGTTTTGAAAATAAAGGCAGTAAAAAATTAAATTCAAATAATGTTTTAAATTAAAATAGGGAAAATTATTCTGCAAAATATTTCTATACCCTACATTAATAATCAAATAAATTCTATTTTTTATGTAATTATAAATGCTAAAAATATAGAAACAGAAAATAACAGGAGAGGATGTAGTTCAATAAAGAAAAATTATTAAAATAAATTAATTGCAAAAGCAATTCTTTGTTTTTTTTCCCTTGTTTTTTTTTTTTTTTTTTTTCTTTACTTCTTTGAGACTGAAATCAATGATTCTCATTTTTAAGAAACCAGTGGCATTATAAAATTAAAAAAAATAAATAAAATCAGAATTAAAAAAATGTATGTATAACATCACTTAGCAATAAAATATTTCTTTACATTATACTGATAATCAACCATACCAATAAATTTTTAAAAGGCCATTAAGAATCAAATAGAAGCAGTCTCTTAAAAGAAATTCTGACATAAAAAAAAAGTGTTGCTAGATTTTATATATGATAGAAACTAATTTTATTTATACAAAATACTCATAATTTATGATAAATATTTTCATCAATCATGAGTTACATCATCAGAAGGAGATAATACAATAGTCAGATGCAAGATATGCAATATAAATGAAAACATAGTACTAAAATTGTATTTCTTGAATCAGAACATAGTTGAAGTGCCACAAATTCCAGAGCATTTGTTGAGAAATGGAACTGCTAATGAAGAAGATCCACTCTGCATATAACTAACTCTTTAAAACTTAATACCGAATTACAAAATTATAGAATAAAAAGCTCCCTTTAGCACATAAGATGAATACATTCTTTCCAAAAATGTGGTTAACACTTTAAAAATAATTCATTAATAGATAAAGCATTAATTCATTAATAGAAATGTTTTACTTGTATTTAAGGTTGGATTGCGATAAAATTTTCAATAATAATTTCATTCGTAAAATGAAAACAAAATGGTTTACATTGATTGCCAGTAGAAAATGACTTCCTTTTGTATAACAAAAGTTGAACAGTACTTGGATTCAGTAGAGATCAGAGTATACATGCTCTTCCAATTTTCAAGTGTGAATGACCTTTTTTATGAAAAGAATAGCAAGGGAAGAAAAGTGGGAGAGGGCTATCCAATCCAGTTGATATGGAGTGAGGAACTTTTTCTTTTGCACAAGTGAGGAGAAGTGACAGGAAGCCAAAGTAAAAAAATAATAAATAGTGCCAGCTAATAGAACTTCTTATTTTCAGGATTGGTTTCAAGAAATGTTGATCTGATTTGGGACTGGACTTGTTTCTTGACACTGGACTCAAATTTTCAGTGTTTATAGCATTTTTTTTTTTTTTTCAATTCTTCCATATTTTCTCATGGAATGTCTCATAATAAAGAAAATTTATGACAACAATTACAGACTTGAGATATTTCAAATTAAACAGCAAAGTTAATCTATCTGTAAATTCACTTGCTTCATCCTTGTTTGTTGATTTGTAGATGAAATTTCTAAGTCTGGTTTTACAGGAGTTGTCTTCTTCCAGTTTCTTCTACAATAAATCAACTGATTTGATAGTTCTTAAGCTTAAATTTACAGATTTCTCTGTATTCTTTCTTTGTCAAGTATTGCAATCTGGATATGATTTGGCCGATGGGGAAGGCATGCCACTGTCTGCTTTCCAAGAAAGCATATAAGGATTATCTACGATCATCATTAGATTGAATTGTTTTTCTCTGGATAAGTTTACACACCTTGGAAAGAACTTTGGTGTAGAATTTGAATGTTCTGGATGTAAGTAAAATTATGGCTTGAAATTACAACTGACATTTCTGCTACATCACATTTGCACTTATTTGGGTTTATCTATAATCATTTAAAAATGGATGGTCTAATAATCATGCTGGTACGAAGGCTGTTATCCCTTTCTCCATGGTAATTTGGTGATGATTCAATAAAAGAGAAATGCATATTTGCCTTTTTGAAGTTGCTTCTCATATAAATTGCACAATCTTCAAATGAGTGGTGATTTAGATGAAACTAGAATTGTATTATAAAGAAAGAGCAGCAAACAAGCAATTAACTGAAATTTCTATTATGCTCCTTATTAGTATGACAAAAATTTAGAAAGAGAGACAGTTACTAGGAAATTTAGTATATTTTTAAGAAGTTTTGTATACAAAATCAAATCTTGATCAAAATGAAACTATTTTGCCTTTCAAATTATTTGTAATATACACACACATATATATATATCACCAATCGAACATATTCTACACCTAAAATTGAAATTATTAATAATTATACATCTTAAATTTGAACAAAAATTATTTTAAAATGCATACCACATTTTCAGACAAAAGTCATAAAATTTTACAAGCAACAATACAAAATTTTGAAGACAAAGAATTTTATAATTTAATCATTATTATAAATTTTTATGCTCATAACTTTTAAAAAAGGAAGGGGGAAAAATCCCAAATCATAGAAATTGAAATAATACTTTGAATTTGTTATTAATTGGGTATAAAAGACAAAAAGGAAGGGAAAAAAACCCCATTTCCAAGTAAAAAGGATAAAAATATAAAAGGTGACCTTTGCAAGTCTATTATTTTTGTATTACAGCCAAATAAATAAGATATATTATCAACATAATTGCATTATATATAAGGGGTTTTTGGCAAAATTCTAAGGTTGCCAAATAAACATGTAGGCTGCTATAATATATACAAACTTTTTTTTAAAAGTCACACTTTATTCTGTAATTAATTTATAAAATAAGCAAAACTGAAATAATTATAAACTACACAATCAATATCATAGCAGCTTAATATTTATAATGTGTAAGTAAGTGAATCTGAAGATGAGATTTAGTTCTGAACTTTTTTGTGCAAATACTGCATTCATGAGGCCTTTGTCCAGTATGCACCAATAAATGATTTTGCAGATTACTAGTTTTTAAAGTGGTATAAGCACAGTAGGAACATTTATGCACCTTCCTTGGTCTCCCAGAAGGTGTGAAAAATTTCTCTTGCCCTTTATGGAAGGCTAAAACAGAAAGGAAAAAATGTTGAAACATTATTCAGTAGATGAAAAGTGTATGAAAGCATATAATAAACTAATACAAATTTTATTAATATTATATGTAGAAGTAAACTATTTTTTTCAGTCTTATATAAAGATAAGAATGATTTTACTATAGAACATTTGATCACAAGTTTAAAAAAAAACATTCATTTCTTCTGATTATCCTAAATAATTTCTAAAATAAATAAGATGAAGTCAGTCTATTTTTTTAGACACTAATGCAATTTCAAAGTAGAACAAGTAACCCTTTAAGTTAAGCATTTATAGTCATAGATTGACAAAAAGATTTTTTTTTTTTTTGCTTAAAAACTTAAAACAAGGTTTTAAAAATTAATCACTTTTGAAACAAACAAAAACAAATTTAAAGACCCTGAGCTCATAAAATAAAATCCTTTGTATAAAATAAAATGTTGATCATAAAATAACCGCTGTAAATTTCATATAATTAAGCAATACTGTCAGCTAAAAAAAAAAAAACAAAAAAAAAAAACATTACAAACTGAAATGGAAGGAGATTAAAAAATTATAGTTTTTAAAATTTGGCAGTAAATATGAAACGAACAGTTTTCAGAATGTTTTACACAGTTCCAATCAATATTTTTAAAAAAATTTCAAGGTATTTCATTAATAAAAGCACACAAATATAATATATGGAATAGAATCGGTAATAAACTCAGCAAAATACTTAAACATGAAACTTACTGCTGAACAATAAGTAACTACCTATTTTACTACATAAAAGAAACTAAAATAAAAAAGAAAATAATTTCAATTCAATAAAAATGACATTCTGCACAAATGGTATCCATGAAAATCAACATTAGTTAATAGTTTCAAACTTTTCATAAACCCCAAGGATAACAAAACCAGTCAGGTTAATTTTATTCAATACAAAATGGTACATTCTCAACTTAAATAATTTCCTCCAATATAAAATATAAAGATGTGCACAATACCAGAATTATGTGACATAGTTTAATATATGTATGAAAATAGCAATAACTTTCTTAGAGACTTTCCTTATAATTTGTATGAATTTGATTTTACAATTTCACTATACCTTTCTAAAAATATACATTAATATAAAATTTTGTTATGAAAAATACATAAAATTCAGACAGCTTAAGTTTTCAAGAATGTTTGTTAAGAGAAATATATAAAATTCAGATTTTTGTTTTCAACCATAAATTTAAAACCATGCAGCGAACGAGCATTCATTCACATACATTCGTACAACGAACTGAATTATTACTAGAAAGAATTTTGATTACTCGAAGATCAATAAATTTTCAAAAAGGCATAAATAAACAAGTGAACAAGCTAGGCAGAATAACTAACTTGGGGCATTTAAGTGATTACTAGCTGTAAAAATATCTGTTTTTAAAACACTTCCATAAGAAAAAAAAATTATTGTTCAGGAGCTCATCGGTCTTGCAATGAGAACTACCATAAAAATTAACCAGATTTAAACGTCACTTTATGTATTTCGAATAATTTATTTATTAGAATAGTAAAATATCCTATAAAAATTACTGGTGCAAAACAAATTTATTCACTAATCATTACACAGATTAAAAAAAAAAAAAAAACTACTTGACAGATAAACAACAAAATTCAGAATTTATATTTCTAGCTCTTTCGGACTGCTTTTTGGAAAATAGTTCAGACTTCAGTTAGAATGCATGAGAGACATTGGAAATAGGGTGAAGGTTTGTTCAGCGTATGTTCCAGAACAGATTCTTGGCTTTTGCCGGGTTAACAAATCCACCATAAATCTGACAATCGTTATACAGAGAGCCGAATAGTGTCTAAAATTAAATATTTCCAGAACTACTATGTAAAGAAATTTTCTAAACTTCACTTCAATTCTTCAATTTGAAGTAACACTATTCATTACTCGGATTTATAATATAGAAATGTAGCTTAAATTCATATCCGGAGGGCCTAATCCTGTCTCTTGGTCAGAAAAATTTTCTAATGATAATACCATCATTTTAAAAACATTTACTAAAGAATTATTTTTCGATGTATTAACTATAACTGTGGTGGCCAAAAATTTAGTTGTGAAGTATCAGAGTTTAAAATTATAAATTTTCCAATTCTCCTAATTTTAAGTAATTTCAGTCTCTCCCCCCACGCTCATTTTAAAATTTCTTTGAGTAATATTGAAAAGAAAACTTAAAGTAGAAAAATATGGTGCTTCCAAAAGCTAGTGATAAAAAAATGTAACTTATATCTATTTATTTATGATACAATTCCTCCAGATTCTTGAAATTAATTTCATAGAATGAAAATTTATTTTTTTTTTCGCAATTTATTTCCAAAACAAATTCTCGATGTTTATTTTCAAAGTATTTTAATTGTATTTATACTGAGTTTTCCGTCACTATGAGATGTTTGTTCACTTATGTCCGTAATACTGTTCAATTGAATTAAATATTTATTTCTCTAATTTACTCTAGATTGAAATTTTCTTGGCTGTTTATGAGCAAATTTTTTCTCCCAATTTAGAGTCGGTTTGTTTTTGAATTATAAGTGTTAAATGTCTTCCTGTTGTATTTGAACTGAATTTAATAACTACAGATTTTATATGCATCTGACATAAATTTGCAGCAAGTATTATTATTTTTGATGTTGAAACTTTTTCTTCTCTCCATTTGTGTGTGTGCATATGTGAGCTTTTAAATGTAATTTCTTAGTTTTTAACTTTTAAATACTCTATATGTGCATGTGTGTTTGTTTTTGAATTATAAGTGTTAAATGTCTTCCTGTTGTATTTGAACTGAATTTAATAACTACAGATTTTATATGCATCTGACATAAATTTGCAGCAAGTATTATTATTTTTGATGTTGAAACTTTTTCTTCTCTCCATTTGTGTGTGTGCATATGTGAGCTTTTAAATGTAATTTCTTAGTTTTTAACTTTTAAATACTATATATGTGCATGTGTGTTTGTTTTTGAATTATAAGTGTTAAATGTCTTCCTGTTGTATTTGAACTGAATTTAATAACTACAGATTTTATATGCATCTGACATAAATTTGCAGCAAGTATTATTATTTTTGATGTTGAAACTTTTTCTTCTCTCCATTTGTGTGTGTGCATATGTGAGCTTTTAAATGTAATTTCTTAGTTTTTAACTTTTAAATACTATATATGTGCATGTGTGTTTGTTTTTGAATTATAAGTGTTAAATGTCTTCCTGTTGTATTTGAACTGAATTTAATAACTACAGATTTTATATGCATCTGACATAAATTTGCAGCAAGTATTATTATTTTTGATGTTGAAACTTTTTCTTCTCTCCATTTGTGTGTGTGCATATGTGAGCTTTTAAATGTAATTTCTTAGTTTTTAACTTTTAAATACTATATATGTGCATGTGTATAATAAGTTACTTATTATTGTCGCAAGTCTGAAATTGGTCTTTTCTATTATCATAAATTACTCTGACTCTGGGTATCCTTTTATATTGAAACACATAACATGTCTAGAACACTTTTAATGACTATTATTTTAATCAGTCTAAATGGAATAGCTTTGTTATACAGTCATTTTCACCAAAAATTGTTTATTGTCAAATTTTATTGAAATGCCTTAATGATAGCAAAAGTGCCACCAAAAAATTGCAAATCTCACTAGGTGCCAAATGACTCTATATCAAAACTTAGCCGTCTAAATATCTTTCCATTTGTGATGAGATGCTGTTGTTTGTAAAGTGTCTTATAAAAGGGTTTCAACAATGTAAATTCACGATCTGTTTCTGTTGCATTATATATTTTGATCATAAGTGCAACACCTTTATTGGACCAAATTTGTTTTAAAGCACTTTCAAAACTTATAAATCATATATTTTATGCAGTATGCATAATAGCAATCATGTAAGCAGTTAGCCATTTTCTTAAATAAAATTATAAATATGTCATTTTTTATATATCTGTAAATATTTTATCTCAAAATCAAAAATATGTCATCTTTTTTATGTATCTGTAAATAATTTATCTTTCTTTCATTTGATTAACCCTTAACTGGGGAAGTGAATTGTACGAGACTTTTTCTTTATGCAGAAATTAAATTTTCTAATGAAGGTATTAGCATGAAAATTAGCCAATATATTCTGCAGATATTTTTCTTGATATAAAAGTTTTAGAAATTTTTCAAAATATATTATTATTGAAAAAGGTAATTGTGTTTGAACATACATTTTCTCAAATTACATGTTACAACAAATAGTATTCTTGAAAAAATATTTTACTTTTGAAGTTGTATTTATTTTCCCAGTATACAAAGGTATATAGAAAACAATATATTGGAGAATTGAACAATTATATGGAGAAAAAAAATTGACATTTTTTTTTATCAGCATTATTTCTATGCAGAAACTTGTAAACATTTATAGCACAGTTTTCGAGAGCATTTTAAAAATATGGATTAAGTACTAGTATAAAAATCAGTCTGTAAATTCTATAGATATTTCTCTTGCTATATTAATATATTAAAATTTTTTTTCAAAATACATTATAACTAGAAAAATTAATTACATTTGAACGTACATACCAGAATCAATTGAATGTGAACTTTCAGCGAAAAAGTCTTTTATATAGTAATCCTCATCGCTAAAATCACTTTTTGCTTCATTTAAAAATCTTTGGAGCTCTGCTTCATAACGAGCATTACTAGGTTGGATGATATTTCAAGGACTTAAGTTTTAGAGCTGTCTGCTAAGCCTTATATAAATAATACTGGAACACTAAAAGTGAAATGTGGTTTCACAGACATCATGCAAAGAAATATATAGATATTTTAAAAAACATTCATTGAAACCGGTTGAAAAAGTGAACGTGTTGTGAAGGTCGGGAAATAAGAAGCTACAGTGTCAATTCATTTGATTGAGCTAAAAATTGAATACTGGTGATCGAAAGTCCATCCTTAGCAGTCTGAAATACTGCACCTTCCCAGTTAAGGATTGTTCTTAGTTTGAGAATGTTGGGATGAATGTCATTTATATTTTATTTTAGATGTAAATGCACCTGCATTTTTTATTTAATAATGTGGAATTCTGCTAACAATTGTTGATATTATTTTTTTCATATTATCTTCTTTTTAATTGTTTTTCTTCACTTTTATTGCCTTTATTATTTTTATCTTTCTAATTTATATAGCTTATTTGCTAAACAAATTTATTTTTCTCTTTTGTATCATAATTTTTTAACATATTTTTATATGTTATAAATTTTAATCATTAATTTTTATGTATTTGAAACAATTTTCTTTCATTTATTTTCTGAAAAAAAAAAATTAATATTCTGCTAAAAGTGAAAATATTTAAATACTAGCAGAATTCATATGGTGTTGTTTGTGACTTGATAAATATTAGCAATATGAAGTAAAATTATTAAAAAAAGCTAAAAAAATAGTAATGATCTTGCACATTAATTTTTCTTCACCACTATGATATGCACCAAAAGAGTGCATTCAATATATATTAAATAAATTTCATAGATTGAAGAAAGATCTGAAGATACTGCTAATTAGAAACAGCTTTTTGAATAACTGTTTTGAATGAAGATCAATATATATTGCAAAAAGGTTTGGCATATAAGTTGCATATTTGGAAAAAAAAAACAAGATATGTACAATTTTGTTTTCAGGATTCCAAACTCGGCAAAGGATAATTTTGTACATCAAATCTGTTAACCAGAGGTGGAATAATAATCATCCGGGTTCTTTTATATGTTTTCTGATCAGTTTCATATCATAAATAAAATTTGGTATGCCTTTTGCATCTCTTTTTGAATTGATTAAAATCATCTCAGATTTCATTTTCTTTGCTTGTTAGGATTTTGAATTATTGCAATCACATGTGCACAATTAGACATGCCAACAGATACAGAACTAATTGATAAACTGGTAGTAATAATGTTGGTCTATGGTTTGATACTACTGTACATTCATGGTAATAATGTTGAACAAACTATCAAATTAATCTATTTAACTTTTTGTATTTTTTTTAAACTTATGGATTTTGACAAACTTTTCTTATGTAACTTATTTGTATAATTATAATGACATTTTTATTTGTGAAGAGCATGTATCAAATTTCATTCATTTAGCATAGTGAGTTATTTTGTTTATAATCAATTGGGTAAGTATAAGATGATAATAAATTTCATCTGAAATGAACAAGAATCTACAGTGTTGATGAAAAGACTATATACTAAATTTCATTTTTAACTGATTGGATTTTTGAATTCTTGTGTTCAGAGACAAGATTTAAAATTGTTTCTCATACTATGAGATATCTGAAACCTGATTAATTTCATGGGTATCTTAAGGTAGATTTTTAAAAAAAATTAAGCACCTTCCATACTTTGCATCTGAAAGTTAAAAAAACTGGTCTAAAACAATGGGAAAGAAACTTTTATAGAAGTTAAATATTGTAAAATGTGATGTTCCAGTATTGAAGTGTGCAGTAACATTTTATTTGAATAATGTTAGTAATGTTTTTTCTTGTATATCTGCAGTGTGTTTTAATTTGTATTTTTTTAGATGAAAAGTTATTGTAGTTTTTTAATGCTTTATATCTGATCTATTTTGAATGATATTTTTTTTTTAATGGATAAACGTAGAAGACATTTCATTCAGCTCATATTATTCAGTTTTCTTTTTGAGCTTATGACAGAATTTTTATCTATATGTGTAATAATTTTAGATCAGCCATAACAAACTTTTTTTTTAATTTGTGCTTATTTATTTATATTGATTAATTTGAAATGTATTTATTATATTTTTTAAATGTTTATCATATTTAATGCTGATTCATTTTCAATGTTTATTGATTTCTTCATACATTAGATTGTAATTCTTTGAAAGTGCATTTAGTTTTATTGTGTTGAGCATCACTATAAAACCTGAAATACTCATATTTCATATATTGAAATCCTATTAGAAACATTAAGTATGTTCAATTTATATGTTTGTAATCCTGTTAGAAGAGTTATGTTTAATTATGATGAAATAAGAGGCAATTTGCATTGTAGATTTAAAGTTTCTTGATATACTGAATCTTTTTTGTAATATTTTAAAACTATAATTATTATAGTTTTAAAATAGTTATATTTATAGTTATAGGGGAAAACTTTAAAAATGTTCAACAGTATAGCCTTAGCTGTCCTATTATTACTATGGAGGAAGATCTAACAAAATTAAGAGATTCAAAAATTATGTAGAATGAAAAAGAAGAGGAAGAAAAAATCATTCATTTCCCTTCCCAAAATGTAATAAAAATATGTTTATTTAGTAATAAGGGAACGCTCTCTGCAAGGACTTTTTCCTCAGAATGATTGATGTACACTGTTTAATTTGTATTAAAATATTCTAAAGGGAGTTTTTAGAAAATTTGAATTTATTCCCAGCTTACTCTCATATTTTCATGGCAATGTTGTAAATTCCAAAATTTCTACAAAAGACATGATCTGAATAAAATAATAGCTGCTTTTTTACAAATTTATTTACATCAAAAAGTAGTATCTAAAAGAAATTTTTCTTTTAAAATATCAATCAATTTCATAATAAGAGTTTTCTTTAGTGAAGCTGTTTTTGGAACTTGACTCAAGTTAATGGAAGTCATTTGATGTTTAATTTTTTGCTATTTGAAACAAAATTGTAATAATCATGTAAATTCTTTGACTACTTTATATACTGTATATGCACTGTACATGAAAAACCAGTATTCTATTGAATACCAATATTACGGATTTTGCAAAATGTCTAAAATTGCCGAAGGTAATATTGTGCTAATTTAGTAACTATCCCATAGAAACCTATATTAAATTTTTTCATTTTGATTCAGGCTAGATAGTTATTTAAAACCGATTTTTCAATTATCAAGCATATATGAATATATTTACACAAATTTTAGTTATTTGCAAAATTTTAACACCATTTCAAATTTATCAATAATTTTATGATTCATATTTGCTCTATTGTCCATAAAATCGTGGATTCAATTTATTGAAATATAAAATTTATTACTATGCAAAGGCGAGTATTTTTTTTTAGTTCAGTCAGTTTTCTTTTTATCTATATAGTTGTAGTCTGTTGAATCTGATTGATTGCATATGATATTTAGAATTATCTTTACTTTTATAGCTGGCTACAATTTGAATCTGTTGTTAGATTTTTTTAATCCCTATTTTAATTTCATATACTTATTATCCTTTCTTTATTTTTGCTTTTAGTTTCATTTCATGTAATTTTTTACCATGTATGATATAAAACATTTTATCTTTATCCTTCCAGGTTTAACATTTTGTAGTAAAAAGCAATCAGCTTGGTCAAAAAGACGAAGCAAATTACACAGATGTATCTATTGCAACTATGCCACATTCTATACGACCACTCTGCAGAACCATCTATTAATACATACTGGCGAAAAACCCTACTCTTGCCATATTTGCGGGAAAAGATTTAACAGGAAATCATCTTCTCAGCGACACTTAATTACGCACAAGTTGACCCTTTAAACTTGTTTTTTTGTTATTGATTATCAAGTTGTTTGCTTGCACCTTTCACGAATTGTTGAATGCTTGAAATACTGTAAATAACAGGAGTGGCCATTGATGAAGTGGCACCCGATTAGAAAAGAAATTTTAATCAACATTTTTTTAAAAATATCTAAATATTTAAAAAATTTTAAAAAGTGTGTTCTCTCTGTGATCTTCTGGTATAAATATATATACCAGAAGACTATAGGGAGAAGGTATATACCTCATATTATGTATTATATCTTTCATAATATAATGAAAATTCCTTTTTACCAGATACCTTTTTAAGTAGATTTTGATGACAAAACAAAAATTTCATGTATTTAAAATAGTACATATTTTTAATTATAGTTTCCATATCCTAGTGAACAAAAAGACAGGCAGTGAATTCTTTGATGATTTGTTTCAAAATATCATATAGATCTACAATTGTGATGTTTAAACCATATGCTAAATTTAATTTCTTTTGTTCATTGAAATTTTATTTATTAATTATTATTATTATTTTGGCTTGATTTAATCTTTTTTGTTTGTTTTTGAGTTTTGCCCATAATGAAAGGGATTTCAATTAAGATTTCATCGATATATACATATTCTGTATGTTACAAAGTTAAAAAAAAAAGAAACTTTTAAAATCTTTAGCTTATTTTTGCAACCCTTTGAAAATGCATGCACAGTATTTGTTCTGCTTAATTCAATTCTAGTAATACCATCGAACTGATCTAAGAATCAACAGCAATTTGATAGCGGCATTAGGCTGAATTGGAAGCAATCAATTACAGGCCCTGGTAAATATTACATTACTGTTGAGATTTAAGTGTTGAAAAACTATTATTAATTATTCTAGGCCATATTTCTCTCCAGACCTTTTTGAAGTTTTTTTGGAATACAGATAGAATAAATTACCAATTAGAGGCAATCTGATTAGTTTTAAAAAAAAATTTAAATGAATTTATAAAAAGAATTTTATTTATTTTCACAAAGTTGTTTGCATAAATATATTGCCAACCTAATATAAAAAACACCATTATTCAATTTTCCTCCATGACCTTCAGAGGATGATTTTGGTAATATTAGATTTTTTAAGCCTTTATTTCTGAAATAAATTTTATAAAAATTGCATTCATTATATTAAATGAATTATTAGATTAAATCAAGGTCCCAGTGTTAAATTATGGTTGCAAATAGTATTTCATAACTTAATTATACCAATATCATATATTGTATTTTTCATGAAAATATTAAACTCTTAGAACAGTATTCAGTTGATATTCTTTTAAAATTTGTTATGATTTAAAACTGTAAACATTTGCAAATGCTTATATCAAGTTTTAGTTTTTGTGTGGCAAGCATAGAATCAATTTCAGAAGATAAATTAACTATAGGCAATCTTTGGGCTATAAATCATATTGTCTCTTCTGAATGATATTGTATTTTGTGCATTTCTGAGAAAAGGAAGTACGTAATTCTTTTTTTGATTTTCTTTCTCTTATTGTCTTCTCAACATTTGGCTACAACAGTATTTTGTCCCTCTTTTCATTTTTATCCTTAGTTTCAAGGTCACATAGCAGTAAAATTGCTAAATATAATAAAATTGTAAAAACAATTTTTTCTCTTATGTTGTTCAAAAAATAGATATAGCCTTATTTCAAAAGGCTGGAATTTGTTCTTTGTTGTACTGTTGCGTCCAATTAGCTATCATATAATGAAGAAATTTTATGTTGAAATGAATTTCTTAATTATTAATCTTTTTCAGAATTTATAAATTCTGCACCTCCTTTCATAAAATATTTTGTTTAACTACACAAAGAGTTGATTTACAATGCTGTTACATGATAATTGTTATTTAGTGCTTAAATACATATTACCTTATTCTTTTCTGTGACATTATATATTTTTTTCCTTTTGTGAGATATGCAAAATAAAAATTTAGTCAATTTGATTCTTATCACATGACCATGAAATGACTTCATTTTTATAATTGATTTTTGAGTATAAAACCTTTTTTAAATAGAATTTTCCTCTGCCATTAATTCGTCAAACAATATTTTTCCTATTTAGAATTAAGAGCTCTAAATAGAAGATCTATAATTTTTAGAATTAAAGATCTAAAACAGAACTAATATTTTATTTCTGCTTTGTTGCAAAAATTAACTTTGAAAGAAACATTCACGGATTTAAAGGATTTTGTTTTGAATAATTGAAATAGTATATTATCAAAACTATTTTAGTTTTAAATTATACATATTTTTTTTTCTATTAGCCGCAATTAAAAAAAATACCCTGATATTTTGAGATACAGTGAATTGAGGGATCAGAATTATGGTTTCTTTGCCTTTAATAAAGTGTAATTGAAGCAAACATTTCATTAATCCTCTCTCCTTAAAGATTTCTGATGATAGTTAAAAGGATCTAAGAATATTGCTGACTGATTTCATGAATGAAAAACATTTTTGGTCAACCTGAGAAATTGTGTGTGCTAATTGTGGATTAATATCTTTTTTCTTTTTCCTTTGTTAATTATTGTTATCTCCTTTTTTAGCTATGCTTTTTGTATTGGATAGCATTTTGAATGTGACATTTTTTATTGCTATATTATGACATAAGATGAATTGAATCAAGTGGGTTTTCTGAAATGAATTAATATTTTTATTATTATGTCTGGTGTTATTTATTTACTCATGGTGTGAAATGTTTTTTTATAGTTTTTCATGATGAGAGGATTGATGGGGGCTTCCTTTCTGCAGATATGCTGAAGCAATTTGCTTGCTCATTTTGTAACTATACATCTTTCCAGAAAAGCAATTTGAAAAAACATATCTTACTTCATACCGGAGAAAAACCATATAAATGCAACATTTGTCAAAAGTGCTTTTCAGATAAGTCAAATTTTAACAAGCACTTAATGAGGCATAAGAAATGCAGTGTATAATTTTTGAATTGTTTTTCTAAATTGTTTCCATTAATTGGATATTTGTATTCAATGGCATAATTAAATTGTAAGGGAACGCTGGCAAATGCTTTTGTTAGGCCTTTAAGCTCATTATTATAACTAATTACATAAATATTTTATTTCATAAGATGCTTAATTTTTCATTATAATACTGTTAATTGGATCTTATAAATTAGAAAAGGCATGAAAATAATTCAGCATTTATTTACATTATGTGGCACAATTTTATTTTTTGTGTATTAATGATATTTCTGAATTGATTTCAAATAATTTATTTTAGAACAGTTTTTTTTTAAATTTTGAAATCTAATTTTCTGGACAAAGGCTGTTCAGTTGACAATGTTGCTGGTTGATGAACCTCTTTTGTCCATTGGAAATTTTCAATTAAAATTTTATTCATTTTGAAAATGTGTGTGAGAGCTTTGGTAACAGGAGTTGTTGAAATTATCAAATCAATTCTTTTTTTGTCAAAATTTTGGAAGGAGCTTCTTATAGCTCTGGACCGAGGCATTTTGCTAGTCTTTCTGCTCTATGCTGCTGATTGTGCTCCTAATTAATTGAACATACAATATTCCTTACCTAGGAAGAATTTATTTGTATAGATGCATCATAAAATTACTGAATTTAAGTGTTTATTATAAATAATTGTAGTTATTTTATTCCCAAAATTTTTTATTTGTGTCATTCAGAATTCATGCGTTATTTTGTATATAATTTTTTACTTTTGTGACTGATTTTAATGAATTTGATATATATACATAATCAATTTTATATACATATATTTTTTGTTAGATTTAAATAATGTTATTCTTTCCCAAAACAAATATTTTTTGTCTATTCTTTATTTTCAAAATATTTCCTGAATTGGTTTAAATAATGTATATCATTGATATTTTTAAAAACCAACTGAAACTGTATCTTTTATTATTATTAATGCCGTATTACCTACAAATTTGTAATATCACCTAGAAGTAATAGGAATGAATTACACTGAAGTACAGAGTGTTATTAATATAAGACATTTAACTAAGAGATAAAGCAGGAAATCTTTTGAGTATAAGTAAAACTGTTTGTCTCTCTATTTATTTTTATGTATATCATTTTTAAATTTCTATTGGCATCATCTAATTCCTGAAATAATAACATGAATACACAATGTTATTATTTCAGAAATGTGGCTTGTTAGATGACTTTATCGTCATAAAATGTTCTTTTAACCGATTTCATTGAATATTTATTACTTTGCAACAAGGATTTTTGCAATTTGAATATATCCAGAATTCCAGTTTTTAACACAGAATTTAGGATTTTATGAAATGTAATCACTATCTTTCTCAATTTCTTTTCCCTTCTCCCCCTTTCTTTTGAACAGTCTGACATTTTATCTAAAGCCTGCCCAAGTTAAGAAGTATTATTTATTACTATTAAATAAAATATTAAGGAGAATAATTTTTAATTAATGTTTTAATCATAAAATCCCTTTTAAAACCTTATTGAGAGGGATTTCACTTATGGTAATTTTAGAAAAAAAATTATTGGATTGTTGGCTAACTCTATGGACTATCTTTCATTTCACGATCCTTTATTATTCTGCTGGTAGTACTTTATTTGTAATCTAGCAATTTACATACTTCAGTTTTATGCCCAATAAACTATAAAATGAAAATTATGTTGTGTACATTAAATCTCCCCATTAAAAAAAGCAAAGTTGCTAATTTTTTAAACAAGGTGTAGCAATTGAAAGGTAAGCAATTCTATGAAATGATGCTTAAAACATAAATTAATTTTTAATAATTGAAAATTTTACTTTTTTTTTTGATTATCAAATTTGGTTAAATTAGATATGTTTGTGTTCCACTTTTAAATTCTAAATTTTGGGAATTTATGACAGTCTCATAATCCTGGTAGCCTTTCAGATTTTTTTAATAAGGTAACAATTGCCTTGCCATATTTTCTTTTTTACCATTTTCTTTCCACCCTTCAGATTAAAAATGGCCCCATATTTTTCAAAGCTGAAAAGATGTTCTTTAATGGTTGCAGATAAGTAGCTAAATGTTAAATGCTTTACATAGTTAATTTATCTGATAAATTATCATTGTCAGTTTTGCAAGTTTATTATAAATTATCATTTGCAAGTTTATTTTATCAAAAGAAAATTGAGTTTTCTTTAGTGTATTGTTGTACCTAAATAAAAGATTTGTTTTATATGAATTAAAACTTTATTACAATTAATTCTAATACTTAGTATTAAAATTTATAGATGTTTTAGATTCATCCTTTACAGAATCAGTTTTACAGTTTAGGCATAGATGTATTTATTTAACTCGTGTATTTGAGAAATTTGAAAAAACTTGGCATTAAGTACAGTAATCTTTCAAAATTTAGTCTAACAGTTGTATGCATGAAGCAAATGTAGCCCTATACTGAGTTATAATATATATGTACATCAAAAATTAATTTAAGAATATGAAATTTAACTATATTCCTAAGCAAGTAATGGAAAAAAATAATAATAAGTTATAGAGTTGCCTGTATTAAAAATAAATATTAAATTGTTATAACTATAATGTCTAAGTAGAAATTTAGCTTTTATATCAATCAATCGGAATATTATGGTTTCCAGTTATGCTAAAACCATTAAATCTTATTTTTTTAAAAATGTATTACTGAATTATATGTTCAGTATTAATATTTAAAGTGGAATAAATGTGTTGTGGTTTTCTTTTTCATATTATTTATTCACTTTTTTATTTATTGTTGAACCTACTTCATATTTATGTCTATGGCCTCAAAATCTAAAAGAAATTACTGAAAACAATGTATTTAATAAGTTTAATTATTGTAAATAAATTGATGTTGACCTTCAAAGTTCTCAAGTAAATTTAAAGTTGACCCTTTAAAATTACTTGATTAATGATACAGATTTATCTTAGGCCTTTATGTTGTTTTTTCATTAAGATAATTATTCTTCATGCAAATCTTTAAAATCTTATTTAATAAGAAGCACTGAATATTAAATGTATCTGACTACTGCAAAATGCAGTCACTTTTACTTTTTTCTGCATTAGTTGTATAAAGTTACTCGATTATGATTAATATATCAATTAATCAATCATTTCATGTCATTTTTTTTAACATTGTAAATTTTTAAATATCGAATAAAAATATTAAAGTTTCTTCTTTCTGTTTATGGAATTTAATTATTTACTTATAAAAATCAAGTTTATAGAGTCTACAACTGTGTTTGCAACATCATTTACCGAATAAGCAAGTTTCAATCATATGGTACTATTCTTTTAATAGAACCTCTAATCATCACTAAGATTGAATAATGGTATTAATTTGTGTTGTGCCAATAAAGAATTGTAAAGAAATTTAATCCTGGGGCTAAAGTTTGGTAAGTTTTTGTCTAAGCCTCCTGCTAGCAAAATGCCACTAAGCATGCATTAATTATTAATGCTATTTATTTGATTACAGTTTTGGTAAACTTTTTTTTCATGTTTAGATTTTTTGTATTGGAACTTATTTTTTTCAAAGCACTTTTGTATTTTAACACATTTTAAAATGTTTTTGATAAATACTATGTATATTTAATGATTTATATTTATTTTATTATTACAAGCACAAAATAAAATTTTTGCTATGTTAGCTTTCTTTTCAGACAACTCATTATTCCCTCTTGGTAATGAAGTTTTCCATAATATTTAATAAAATATGTGCTGTTCTATTTAAGTTTCAAATGACATTTTATAATAATGCTTTTCATTTGCTTTCTTTTGATCATTCTCATAAATCTTTTGAGATTTCGAAACTTTTTTGCATAAGATTATTTATCTGATTATTGGAATTGCCGGAGAAGTGAGAATGCTCTTTTTCTTTTCTAAGATGAAGTAAAAAATACAGTAGTAAGAAATAGTTCTTTATTTAATTTTGAGAATAATATAAATCTGAATGCTAAAATTAGCTTAAATCAAGCATCAAAGGTTTTTCCTGATTTTATATATATACATATATATTTAATCAATAATTTATTGTATATTCATGTTTTCAAATCTTTAGTCTTTTTCAATAGATAAAAGATTTACTTTATTTCAGGATGCTCTTTAAAAAATTGTGTTTAAATATTAAAAATAATAAATATTTTATTTTAAAGTTTTTTTAAAAAAATTATATGCACCTGGACGACTTCTAAGAAATTTGTAAATTTTTATTTAGAAAGCCATGATTTAGAAATTTTTAATGCTAAAATAAAGAACTAGTTTTAGCATGTATTGCTAATCACTTTGTCTTTTCTTACTGGAAAGAAAAAATACCAAAGATTAATTAGTTTCCACAGGATGTCTCTGAATTTATCATCCAAACTTTAAGTGTAGTAAAATATGCATAAAGAAGCATTTTTTTTTTTCTTTCTTATTTAGCAATATGGGGTTGAAGTTGAGAAGTATAGACAGATATAACATGAAATTCTGAGGGAATGAAAAAGAAAAGAAAAATCTCTTTATTTATATAATATTTTTAGAGCAGATAATACATAAGTTTAGTGATTTATCTTAAATAACAATGAATTTTTTAATAAGAAAAATGTTGGAGAGTTACAGAGAATTTGTATCATCCTATGCAAGCTTCAAACGATTATTTGCTGTTTTGTGTGAGGGAGCAATTTATATTGTCTGAGAAAGCAGATATGCATCTTAGGTATGGGGCTAAATATTGTACTTGAACATTTTCCCAATATGACAAAAGAGGATTGCAAAATTTTTCCATATTTACACTGTCCAACTTGCAAAAATGGTTCATTTCATGCCAAGAAATTAGATTTGGACCACTCGGTCCTCGGCATTTTTTCTTTTTCCCTGCCATATATTACTACACAAAGAGATGCTTCTGTATATGTATTTTAACTACCCTTACAGTTTGGCACATGAATTCAGGGACACCCTGTCCCCTGTATCTGATTAATATAAGACATGCCCAAATGAAACTTCTGCCTTTTGAGCTTGTGTTTTCTAGTGTCGTAATTTCATGTGGTAAAATATTTCTTTGTTAAATGGGTGTGTATATTGGAGAAAATCTAGCATAAATTGTTTAGTGGTGATATATTGTTGTTTGAAACAGAAGGAATTAACAAATAATGTGCCATGGATTCCTTCATGCAGAATCAGATCACAATATTATAGCAAAGGGAGCTTGTTTTGTTCCTCAAATTTCATTCAACAACTTGTAACAAATTTCAACATTTTATGCCAGTTTACATATGACCTATTAACCCAGAGAAATCTCAAAGCTTTATCATGTAGAATAGTACTGCAAGAATCTGTCTTGTTTTCATATGGTTGTATCATATACTTAAAAGGAATTTCATTATTTTTATTTTTATTATTTTGCTTTGGTGTAAATTTTTGTTCGTTATTTTGAACCCATTTACCAAAGGCTATTAGGGATCTTTAGTTTTAAGAAGTTTAATAACTGCTGTGGAAGTTAAGATGCAAGTGGTAATTGAGATTATTTATCTATAGAAAAATGACATATAAAAGCAGTTTTAAAAGTTAAAACAAATTTAATATATGTAAATGAAAATATATGGACTTTTTCAGCCATTTTTTTTTGTACTTCTTTGGTATTTATTAAAATGTATAAAAATAAAGTAATAGCTACATTTCCTTTCTTTTAGTTTCCATCTTGGTGGTTGAGAATTCTAATCAACACAGTGGCAAAACGTTTTACAGATGTAGCATATGCAACTATGGCTCTCTGCGTTTTACAGGAATTAAGGAACACATACGTGTGCATACAGGGGAGAAGCCGTTTGAATGCAAATTCTGTGGAAAAAAGTTCTCTTGGAAGACTAATTTTAATAGGCATTCGAGGTATTGTGACAGGTCGACAGAGGATATGTTTGTTTCATCATCATCAGGTAATAAGGAGGCTCCACTGAAAAAGAAATTTAAATGTAAGATTTGTGACAAAGAATTTTTGGATGAGAAAACTTGTGAATGGCATTCAAGCTTTTGCAGTGAAAACTTGAAAACACAAGAAGTTCTTGAAACATTTTTGAATTCCGCAGATTCATGGCAGTGCAGTTTTTGTGGCAAAAAATTTGAGAATGATCAAATTTATTTAAGCCATTCGACATCTTGTAATAAAACTTTAAAAGTTCAGGTTGATTCTGGTAGCAAAACTTCAGCTACAGAAATTGAGCCATTCAAAATCGTACATGTTCCAACAGATTCAAACCGTAATATATCAACAGCAGAAGCTGAATTATTCAGATGTGAATTCTGTGGTAGAGAGTTTCCAAAAAAGGGAAATTGGAAGCGACATGTAAATTTTTGCAATCAGACCTTTGAAGCTCAAAAAATAGTTGAAGAAATGTTGAAATTAAATAAAAAAATATTTGAATGTCAATTTTGCCACAAAAAATATGCAAATGAAACAGATTATATTAATCATTCAGCTTCTTGCAGCAGTAATTCAGAATCTCTAATAGCTGTGGAGGAGTTGTTGAAATTAGGACAATCGTAATAATGTGTGCAATATGTGTTGCTATTTGTATTTTGGCAAACTAATTTTTTTAATAATAATTTAACAATTGCAAAACTTATGAATTAAAAAAATGATGATGCTTTTATGATTCTGCCTATACAAGCATGTATTGTAGTCATTGAATACAAATAAAAATAAAACTAGAAAAATGTTCTTTTGTTTTTTAAATCAAATTAATATTAGTTTAATATGAGTGCTGTAGTATGTATTTTGGAAGATTGATCATTTACTAAGTACTCTTTATATATAAAGTACTGTTGTTATTCTTAATAAAATCTGAAATTTATAGTCCCTAAGTTTGTAATGAATTTAATTCTCGATAAATGCATATCAAGTTATTTTAAATTTCTCTACCCCAGTATAGAATCATTCAGAAAGATAGAAATGTTTGATGTTGATGTAATTTTGATGTTTTTCTTGTCTTAGTTTATACCTGCTTATTTGGTTAATACAAGTGTTTATAATGTAATTAAATTTACTGATACAGTAGACTCCCGATTATCCGCGGGCGGGTTATCCGCGCCTGCCGCACAAAGTTTTTTTTTTTTTTTTTTTTTTACTGTTTTTTCCCCAAAAAGGTGCAGTTTTACAGTTATGCTTTTGTAATTACATAATACATTACTGTATTAAAACAGTATATATGTATTAATTTTTCTGTGTATCCTTGACGCTTCTCGTAAGTACAAAGTACTTTTCTGTTTTCATTAACAAAATGCATTTTAGGTTAGTTTTGAGTGATATACTAAAATATTAAGCGGTAGTTAAACATTTCCTGCAGTTTATTTTACGTTTTATTGTACATAAAACGATTTTTCAAAGTTGGAATGACTGTTTTCTCTTTTGCTATACCCGTTTTTAGCTTTTTTAGGATTATCCGCGATTTTTGTTATCCGCGGCGGCCGCGCCACCCAATTCCGCGGATAATCGGGAGTGTACTGTATATAGTTTTAAATGGTGTTCTTTTAAGAAGAGATCTACTGATTTTAGTTAAAAGATGCTTTTCATGCAATATTTTTGAATTGTAATTATTAATGTAATAATGTTTTGAATAATAAATAGAAAGAGGAAACGGATAGTTTTTATTTCAGGAATGTTTTTGTTTAAAAAAAATTTATCTATAGCTCTTACATTTATTAAGCATTGTCTGTATTTTTGAAATTCTTGAGCATTACATATTTATTGGGTAAAACAAACAATTCCTTAACTTAATCTCGATTTTATGTTTTTTCTTCATAATTCATTTAGGATTTAGTTAGAATCAAATGTACTTTGAAAGTGTATTTAAAAATTTTTTTCCTTACAGTTATAGTATTAATTATTGTGTAATTAATAATTATATTTATCTGCTCCTGCATTCATTTTCTTATAAAAGTCATGTGTTATTTTCAATCTCAGAGTTAAAAAATGTATTAATTATGATTACCTTTCAAGCAAAAAAGAAAATGCTTCTTTAAAAAATATAGTATTTTCAGTCAATATGATTTCTTATTTCTAAGATATTTATTTTGCATTTTTAAATTGTATAATAAGTATCTTATGATGTCTATTAGCATTGTATCTTGCCATACTCTCGAACTATATTCTAATCTCCATGGAAATATTTAATTGTATAATATATATCATTATATTTCAGTTATTTAATGAAAATATTAGTCAATCTGATTAAATTTATATATATATATATTTTAGTAGATAATAATAAGGTAGGAACATTTAGCATATGCAAAAGATACTTTCTTTTTCTTTATTTTTTTATATACATGTAAGATTTTAGAATATTAAGAATACGTTTATGAGCAATTATATTTCAACATTTATCCTTTTGTTTTAAATTTCACTGCAAGTTTAAAGAATTATTTTGTATTGTTGTCATTCTTTCTAATTTCCTGGATGGACACTTCACTACAGAAATTTTCTTTTTGTGGTATTTATATAAGATAAGAAATTAATTAGCTGTCAAGAAAAATATAAAAATGTAATCTTTGACAAAATTATATTTTGCAAATTTTTGCATTTCAGGAGTACACAACTAAAAAAATTAACATTCTTTTCATGAGTATAAAGTGATTATTTATAGTAATAGCTGCAGCAAATTGACGACAAAAAAAATTGAATAAAGCATAGATCTATTTTTTATACTAACATCTTATTTTCCAAATTGCTTAAATAATTTGTAGTGAAACTTAAATTATATTCCTTTTTTTCATAGTTCTACCTTGATAGAATTACTGAATATTTAGTAAAGCTTCCTTTGGTTGAATAGATAATCAGTAATACAACATAAAAATATGATGTTGAAAATTTGATATAGCACTTTGAAGAGATGGTGTCTCATTTCATATGAATTATTTCTGTAAACTTATTAAATTATTAATTTTTTTAAATTCTCATTGCTTTTTTATAAATACAAGTTCTTTATATTTTTCATACATAGAAGTTGCTGTACCCTACAATTTTTTGCCATATCTAGATTTGAGTGTGTTTTTAGAATTAAATGAACACAATTAGAAATATGGTACCAGTTATTATATTTAGTTAAAATTAGGTATTTACTTATATATTATTTTTGTGTTTTGGATTACATGAATTATAATTACTGTTGTATTCAACTTTAAAATCATTATAATGCTGCTTGATAAATAATGTTTTTGATAATATCATTTGCCGATTTGAGAGATGGGTCACAAAGTTCTTGATCTCAAGATTTTTAATAAATTCTTTGATTTTCTTATATGCGAGCATGTAATGTATAATTTTTCACGAAAAATACATGGATTCTCCAAATTCAGTCCACATACTTGTAATGGTTTAATCATTATCTTCATATAACGCTGCAAGACTATCTTAATTACTGAACAAGGAACTTATAAAACAGCAAAAAAATAGAGCAGTACCGAGTTCCACAAAAATTAACCTTCACTGTGTAAAAGTTAGAATGTAAATGCACTTGAGCTTACATCTACGCATAGATAAAAATATTTCTAAACTCGTAAACTTCAGTATAATTATGTTATCAAGTTCCTTACTTTCTCTCTATTGATCTGATCAAAGATTTTAATAACTGAACATTCTCAGGATAAAGTAGATAATTTTGCAAAAAGCAACACTTAAATTGGTCCACCAGTTTTTTTTATCTTAAAAAAACGCACATACAAACATTGCCTTATATAGATAGAGATTCAGTGGATTTTTAAAGAAAGTTATCATTTGTGTAAATGAACATTAAATTGAAAGAAACATGCAGAATTTATGCATTTAGTTTCTTAGTCATTTCTTCAAAAGTTATTCTACAAAAAACTCTAATTTCCCATACATAATTCCATTTAGAAACTTTATGCACTTCTCATGAATGTTGTATTAAGGTTATGTAAGCTGATACTTTAAAGTTGATAAACTGAAATATGGTTGGTGTCAATGGGATCCAATACTGAACAGCAAATTTATCTCTTGCTTTCTCTCCTCCCAATCTCTTCCCCTTGAGTAGAAATAATAATTATTCTTTAAATTGTGGTGGCAATGTAGCTCTTACTATTTTAGAAGGATTAAATCATTCTGTTTATTTTGTCTCCCTAATTTTCCCCTGCACTTCAATCAATGCAATAACTTTCTTGTTGAATCATAACAAAAAAAAAAAAGTACAATAGTTTAATATTGGAGTTTTATGTGTACTACAGAATATGTTTCATAATTTATTTAAAAGCTCAGAGAATTATTCAATAAAAATTCCTCTGTATTTTAAAATGTAAAAATTCAATGTATTTTAATAAACAAATTTTCAGCATAAATAAGTGATAATATATCTTTATATATTGCTTATTTATGTTGTTTGTTAAATATTTTACATAAATAAACATCTTTGTTTAAAAATGTATGAAAATTTTTTCACTATTGTTTACTTTTGAAATCCGAATATGTCTTTAAAACAATAAAATGTGAAAAATTTATGAAAAACTTCTAATTGAAATCCATTCAAGGTAGGGAAAAAAATACAATTCTTCATGCTTTGATCGTCAACTATGGAAGAAAACTTCAAGATGACATATTTTTAGCAACAGCGCAAACAATTATTTCATTAAAAGAATGCAATTATTTTTGTAAAATGTGCTTACAATTAAAGAAAAATTGTATGAGAATTAAACTGATATAATGGGAAAAAATATTTTTTTAAATTTTAAAATGACGAAATTAATTTTTAAATTTTTAATTAAATTAAATGAATTAAATTTTTAAATGAATGAAAAAAATTAAATTTTAAAATTTTTTTAATGAAATTCTTTTGTATTATATTTTTGAAAGCTATCATGGAAAAGCATTCAAGTTTCGTTTAATTTTTAATTGATTAAAATTTTAAAAATTATGTTCGAAGGTGCATATACCCATCCTCCAAAGTATATCTTTTTCAAATTTTTTATTATAAGTAGAGATAATTGGCAAGTTATTATAGCAAATGATTTCAGCATGGAGTATCACATTTTGTATATTTCTTTATTTCAAATATTTGGACTATAGCATGCACCAAACTCTTTTATTGCTATCTTTTTATGAGAGTTTTTTTTTTTTTTGTCCATACTATGCAAGACTTGTTATCATGTTTCTGTGTTATGAAAAGTAGAATAAATTATTTTGTCTGACAGATAGGATAATTTATTCATAGATATCCTGACTTTTCTTTGAGATATAACTAATTAAATGGATGGGAGGGGGATAGGACTTGATAATTTTTTAGATACTGATAATTACTATCAAAATATTATGAACTCTAGTTATTGTACATTTGGTAACTAGAATGAATGCCTGATTAATGAAAGCTGGAATGAATAATTAAAATTTGGATAACAATCATATTTGAGATTACATAATGAATATAATTTTTAACTGAAATCAAAACTAAATAAAAAATGAAGTTTTACTGAGCTTTTCAGCTCAAATATAATTTCTAACACACACACACAAATATGTATATATAGTTACCCATCAGGTATTGAATTTAATGTTTTATTATTCAAATTCTTTTCATTGTTT
Organism: Argiope bruennichi; assembly: GCF_947563725.1. Taxonomy (NCBI): domain Eukaryota; kingdom Metazoa; phylum Arthropoda; class Arachnida; order Araneae; family Araneidae; genus Argiope; species Argiope bruennichi. The sequence goes on from NC_079160.1 coordinate 7,219,371, forward strand.
GGCATAATGGCAGGATGTTTCAATTACTGAATTTTAATCGACACACATTCCTAAGAAAAATATGTTACTAATATTTATTTATTTCAATTCTTATTTGATTTTTTTCCCATGCATACTGTGTTTGAGGGGTGTTATTTGAAGATTTCTTAACTTTAAAAAAAGAAAAAAAATCTAAATTTTCATTTTTACTTTGAAACTGCTTCAAAAAAGAATTTTATGCCTTGTGATGATTTAAAGGAATGTGGCCTTGTTTTTCATCGCTTACATTCAAACTGATTTAAGGCATATTTATATGCATCACATAAATCAGTCAAAAAATAATGAACAGTCTACTAGCATATAATAACTATAAGCATAAAGACATGAAATTCCCTAGGAAAAAGCTTTTATTATATAACCTCTGGCTTTCACCCAACATTTATTTCCAAGTTGCATCACAGCAATTCAAAATTGCATACTGAACTCCTAACAGTCTGGAAGATTAGTTAGTTAACCCATTCACTGTCAGGCAAGTTTAGAGAGTCTTTCTCTCAGTGCCAAGGTCAATCTAAAATTGCAGTGCACACTATGAGATATCTTGTGCACTGCAAGCACAAGCTTGTGCACTATATGCGTACCACAAGGTATCTCATAGTTGGTAGTAAATGGTATATGCAAATTCCATAGTAACAATATAACATCATTGGATTTCTATCTGTTTGAACAATTGCAAAAGTGATGTAAGGAAATGACTTCACTTTTTGTATGCAGGTGCATTATAAATGTGTTTTTTGTCATGGAAACAGAGATGACTGCTTTGCAGTGAACAGATAGGTCATGAGCAGTGTGACATTTCAAAAGATAAATTTTTCTACTTTCAAAATTTCAATTACTAAGTAGATATCATACTTCTTTTTAGCTGGTTTTAGTTAAACTGTTGAAAGTCTGCTCATTTCAGTTTATATAATCAAATTTATAACAAATAAATCTGTATTTATTGTTAAAAAATGTGAAATTGTTTCATGTTATAACTATATATTTGTTATGTTTCATATTATAACCATACCATCCATGTTTCATGTTATGTCATAAACTTGTCAAAATGTGTGCTTACTATTTTTTAACCAATGAGTCCAACTTGTTTGGGTTACAATAATCAATTAACCATCTTAAATGAAGGCATTTTTTTCAGCTAGATATCATTAATTTTTCCTTTGTTAAACAAAACGAAAGTAAAAAAAACTTTTGTTTTAATGATTGTGTAGCTGATATTCCCCAACTTTATATTGAATATTTCAGTAGAATTGTTTTAATTATTAATTTTTTTGTATTTGTAGAATGCAATGAAATCTTTTGCTTCTGAAGCCAATTTAACCAGCAATTTTCTAATTACAGCATGCTTAAAGTATAAATTTGTTCTGGTAGGTATTTGATAGATGAATATTTGTTCATAATTTAGAAAACATCATCAGATAGAAAAAAAAATCTTTGTGGCACTATTGATTCTCCTCTTTGATTGTAGTCTAAATATGTATATGAACTGTGTATTAATACATTTTTCTACATATATGAAATTTCGAAATCGAAGGTGCTTTGGTCTTCCTTTACTTCTTTATTCTATTATTCAGTTTTATTTAACTGTTTCAGATTTATAAAGATGGAATTTCATGAAGAATTTTTCATTGGCGTTCCAATATAACCTGAGATCCTAAATTTGTTACATGGGTGTTTTTGATGGCAATATGCTCTTATTAGGGAAAAATAGGATTAATATTTTTAGAAATGTCATTATCAGATAATTGTTAAATTTGATTTCATTCCATAATATATAATAATAAGGAAAATTATGATACATATTAAAAATTAAAAAACTGGAAATAATAAAAATTAAAAAATCTTCTTTTCAATTTGCTTTTAAAATAATTTGAAAAACAATTTTATATAAATATATACTGCATTCCAATGTCTGTAATAATATATTATATGTTCAATTGGTTTTGTTGATTATTTGTGATGCATTGCATTGCATTACATTTTACTTTTTTTCAGCTACTTTTTTCCGAACGTCAGAAATCCATGTTGGAGGAAAAACAAAGAAAGTTCACAGCTGTTGTTTTTGTTCTTATTCTTCATTCAAAAGCAGTCATATGAAAGTTCATCTTTTGACACATACAGGAGAGAAGCCTCATGAATGTGCTACTTGTGGTCGATGTTTTTCAGATAAATCGAATCTCAATAAACATTATAGAATTCATTTTCAATTTGCATAAAAATTAATTAAATTTATATTCATGTATTTATATTCTATTTTCTTGTATCTAAAGGTTGCTAATTGTGCAGTTTTATTGCAAAAATATTTATTTTTTGTTATTTATTAAAATAGCAAGGAATATAATTTTATTACATTTAAATTTTTAATTAATTAAATTAGCAAATATTATAACTATTCGACATATGCACCTATTTTTGATGTGTGGGATTATTTTCACTCCTAAATTATTAATTTTTTTTTTATGATAGTCTTAATTTATCAAATTTTAAAAAATGTTTATTAGCTTATTTCAATGACAAATATAATTAATTTTCAACAAGAATAAAAAATTTTTTTAACATATATTTGTTTGTTCACAAGTTTTCATGCATTCATTCGTTTTTTTAACATTCAATTAATTTAAAATACATTACGGATAAAGTAGGTGATATTTTGTCTTAAAAATAAATTATTAAATAAAATTAAAAAATTGCTAGTATGTTTATAGTTAATAAAAATGCATTATCCTAGATTTTCTCATATTTTATGGACAAAATTTGCAAAAGATAATGCAATCATTTATTTCCATTGAAAATTGACCCAATTCTTTCAAACTCAAATTCTTTTCATTAGCATTATTTGCCCAGTTTAAATTTCTAATGCATATATATATATATATATATATATGTAGTGATATTTTAACTCTAATTTCACTTTAATTAATTTTCAAGATTTTATCTTAATTTAGCCCATAGCACTGTCACTACTTAATTAATTCCAGAGAAGCTTTGTTGAATCAGCTAAAATCTAACTTTCCCACGCTACGCGTGAAGAGATAACATACCGCTGATCAAGCAAATTCTTTTTTAAAATCTCTCTGTGTTTCCCCTACCTTGTCCACCCGTGTAATGAAAATCCCTATCGAAATCTCATAATACATTAGCACTGTAAAGAAATATTTTCCCTATCAAAATCATAGGTTATTTAAGACCAGGGATAAAATGTCTAAGAGCTATTCCCTCATTCCTTTCTGTGTGCTCGTCGCTTGTACATATGCTTGCTTCTTCAAAATGAAATAAAACGACGTCACGAAATTAAAAGTATCTTCATTGTCTTCAAACTGCATCATGCTTCACAACAAATAATATTATATATATATATATATATATAATATTAGTTGCAAGTTCTGCTCCTATATATCTTAAAATGATACTTGATCATATACCTAGTCTAATCCAACATTCTTCTACTTCCAATTAAATCACATTTTTCCTGCATCTGCTGTTTTAATTTTGTCTTTCTAAATCACCCATAATGATGCAGAAAATAACAACTCCAGGTTTTGTTTTTGAGAAATTATATTATTTTTTAATTAAAAAAAAAGTGTATGGGATGGGTTTTTGTTTTATGGTTGAAAATATTCAACTTTCCAGAATCTTAATTTTTTAAAACAGTTTTTTTTTAATTCAAAATTTCGATGTTATATTCTAATGTATAAATTTAGTCATATTTTATTGTTAAAACTTGGACAGCAATAGATAAATGGAACTTTGAAAATCAGCAATTTGTCAGTTTTGATGAACTACATCTATAATATCAAATGAACTTTTTAATTAAATTATACTCATACAATAAACATGGAATATACTTATAGGTTTACAATGCATGCAAAGTGGTGAAGTAGATCCTGTTGTATTTTAATAAGAAAAGTTTAAAATTTTTAAAAATCTATTATTTTAGAAGTTTTATATTTATTTATTTTAAATGATACTATTTAAAGCAATTATTATAAATTTATATTGGATAAAATGAGCTGTTCTTTACACAGTAAAAAAATCAATTACTTCTATAGAACATATTAAAATGTAAAATGAAATCATATAAGTCTATTAATAATTGCATCAATAGATTTCAAAAGGGAATAAACATTTGTGAAATTCTGAAAAAATGTGATCAAAATTAATCAATATGTAATTTTTAGTTTCAAGTATAGTGTTTGCAGGATGGTTAGTTGTTAAATTAAATCTGCTGTTGATGTATTAGCAATTTAAATACAATCACTTACTGGTTACTGCCTTAAATGCTGCTTTTGAATTTCTGACTCTTTCAGGAATGGTTTAAAATAAAATTTTTCTGGCAAAACTGTCAAAAAGAAGAATTTTTATTAAAAAAATATAAGATTCTTATATTTTGAGTCTGAACGGACCAAAGATGTATGATAAGGAATTAATTAATATTTAGGCTTAAATAATAAAAACATTAATATTATCAAAATATTTGTAGAATTTTTTTAAACTTAATATTTGAGATATATTTTATTCCATGCTTCTTTTTCAGATTATATAAATGTTTCCGAATAAGAGAAATTTTTGCTATAAAAGATTTTTTAAACTTCAATAAAGAAAAATGTTAAATGCATTTAAAAATTTGCTGTAAAGTTTGAGAAATTTATAAATTATTTATATTAGCACTGAAAGAAAGATAATTTTATTTATTTTATGATAATGCAAAAATTTATTTTTATGTAATAATTCTATCAGATGTTAATAACTTAATTAGCAAAAACATAAAATTTTTGCTATACATTTGTTAAATTTTTATTTAATCAGTATTAAAGATTAAGTATACCTGTGGCAAGTTTGATAGTTATAGATTAAATGATCATCTGTAGAGCACCATCTGCATGTATATTGCATCAACGGATATTTTGCTGTTGTTCTGGCTAAATTGTTTAAGTATATATAAAAAAAATTTAATTTAATATTGTGTTACTAAAACTAAATTTTGAATATTTAAAAATATTGTTTGTCAATTTAGTGTTAACATGTTAAAACTTTATAACTTGAAATTATCTTAATGATTGACATTTTTTTTAAAAAAAACAACTTGACAGCAGGATAATATTGTAAATGTAAGTTTAGTCAAATGACTTTTTTTCAGTTATGACGTTGATACTGTAGTTGAAAATTGTGGGCTTCTTTTTATCTGTTTAATTATGTTCAATATCAAGGAATTAGTTTGGTTGATTCAGGGTTACTTTTAGCTTTTGATTTTCATTTCTCTGCAATCTAGATGTTTTATAATTTTCTGAATTCCATCTTGAATGTAAGAAGATAAAAAAGTAAGTATTAAAAAATTTTTCTGGAGAAATGAAACTTTGAATATTAATACACTATATCAGTGTAATTTTGACACAGATATGATTCATTTTATATTGATTTCATTTATTAGACAATTTTCGTAGGCAAACTTTCAAAAAGGCTTCTTAACACTTAAGCTGCACTTCTGATTGCCCTGAATCTGTTTATTTATCTCTCTTTATTATGGTGTAATCATAGTATTTCTTAATAATTTTAATTTCTATTGATCAGTATTCTTAATCCTTATCTCAAACATAAAACTTATTGAAAAAAATTCAAAAGTTTAAAAATATTATTATAGAATTTTGTTTATGTAAATACTCACATGTTACTTCTGTGTGTTTATATTTTGGAATGTTAATCATCCAATGTGAACTATTTTTTTAAAAAAATATTATTGACTTTTCTAGATATATAAATGACTATGATTTAAAACTTTGATGAAGTTACAAGATTTTTTTTTTTTTTTACTGAGTGTAAAAAAAACAAAAAAACATCTGTTTTATAAAATACTGTGCAGTTTTAACCCTTTCAGAAGTGGTAGTTTTCTTTAAAACCTATTTCTTTTTCTTTTCTTTTGCAAATTGGTGATCTGTGAATAAAAATACGTTTTCCAGTATTTAATTAAGACAACCTATGATGTCGGCGTTTTTTCTTCCCTCATATGAATTTGTGCATCAGTTAATTTTTTACAAAGAAACTTAAAACATTTGTGCTTCAAAGAATTCAAAATGTATGCATTGACCAAGTTATACTTTAAACAATAAAAATTATTATTATTTACAAAATTTGATTTGAAGTTTCTGGATAATTTTTAAGGAAGAACTCTGTATATTTGGAATTTTATTCATATTTTTGTATAAGATTTATTAAAGAAATTAATTTTCATTGTTCCATGTTGTTAGTACAAAGATAATCAAAGCAGTCTTTTAAAATTATTTTTGAATCATTTACTTTATATATATATATATATATATATATATAATTGAGGATGTCTTTCTTTTTTGAAAAGAAAAAAAGTAATATTATCAAACATATTATGTGCATAAAAAATTGTTCATTTTATTAAAAAAAAAACACTAAACAAAAATATTTCTGTACTGATGTGCCTTGTAAATGTAACTGAAATCCAGAATGGACGTAATTTTGTATTTATTTAGAAAGATGTTTAAAAAATCATTAAGATATTGAACTGAAATATAGTTTAATAAATATAATATTTAAAAATGAACTATTTGAATGATTTGTGAAATTTTATGAAACATTCTTTTTAATTTCTAGCCATGAGAGAATTACTGATGACGTGGAAATATATTATTTTATATATAGAATTGAATCATGCAATTAAATTAATGAGCTAATGCTAAAAAGTTGTAGTAACCAGAAGAAATTTATCTGTTATTTGGTATTTATGAGGAGACCATATAATAATGTTATTTACTTTATTTATAAATGACTGGGTTGTTTGCATGACAAGAATTACATTTCTAAAAAATCACTCTAGCGTTGTTAAAGAAAGATGGTGCAGAGTTTCCTACACTAATGTCTAAGTGCAATCAATTTGTTTGCAATATATTAGCTGTACTCTCATGCTTATAATTAAAATGATGGCATCATCAGAAAGCTACTCTTGTGATATATGCTCTGTATTATATTGCAGATTCTACTTTGCTTCCTGTCAGATATATATGTATTTTAACAATAAAAACTGGATTACTCACTTCCATAGAATAACATTTTTTTTTTTCTTCTCCCTTTTGTTTCATTTAGTGACACTACAGTTTTAACCACTTTACACCAGATTTTTTTCTTGATTTCACACATTTTTCAAATACCAAGGAAATTTCAAAATTCTACTAAAATAATGCTATTAAAATATGTGTCTTACTTATGCATTTACATTAATATATTCCTTTTTTTTTTCAGTCTTAGAGAGCAAGACAGTGCCAGTATGCCTATGTATTGTAATCCCTTAATTGCACCTCTGGCATTTAAATATGGCCCATTATCATATAACTATACCAGTGTTTTAACATTTATAGAAGCATTGTTTTTTATTCTATCAATGTATTCTTGAAATTATTTTATTTGATTTCAAAACATCTTTGATTCATTGAATAGAACCATATTATAATATTAATTTAATAATATATTTATATTAATTACTAAATGTCTTTTTCATTTATTCTAGCTCTGTTTTTCACAAAGAAAATTCAAGAGGGGCAGAGATCTAAGACAATGCATTTTTGCCATCTCTGTGATTATTACTCTATCTATATGAACCGCGTCAGGGATCATATTAAAACCCATACAGGAGAGAGACCTTTCCAGTGTGAACTGTGTGAAAAAGTTTTCTCAACAAATTCTTCTTGTAAAAGACATTGGAAAACTCATGCAAAGCCTGAATGAATTAGTAAATTATTTATGTGTATTCAATACTTTTTAAAATGCTTATTTGTGTGAGTTACGAGAAAACAATTTTTTTTTTCTGTTTTATCATTTTTTACTAATATATATATATATATATAATATAATGAAGCAAGGATTAAGTTGTTAACCTTGATTATGTGCTATTATAAATCAACTAAATTCTTAATGTTATAATATTGTGTTATAGAGCAAAAGGTATTGTAAAATAGTGCAGTAATTGTGGCATCAATATTAAGGTAAGTTTCTTTCTTTTTGTGATATAATTACAATGTAATCATTTGTTTCTTGTCTATTCTTTTCCCCGAGGTGCTGATGCACAGTAGTGCACAGATAATACAAAAAAAAAAAAAAAAAAAAAAAGATATAAGATGCTTATTGCTCATAATTTATAAAGTATTCAAATAAAGAATGATTTTTTAAAAATATCTAAATTGCATTTGAATAAAGAGCCATCTACATACATATAAACTTCAAATTTTCAATTTGCAAGATCTATTCTTTAGTCTTTTAATTGATTCAGCATAATGAGAACCCCCACCCCCAAATATAAAATTATAGACAAATTGCCTCAAAATAACCAAAAATATACTTAGTTTAGGGGCTCTTTCAACACATGTAGTAAAAAAGTCACTGTTAATTCATTGCTTTGTACAATTTTTCCTTTGATTCCATTGATTATTTGTTTAATGTTTACTGATATTTAGCAGTGAAACAAGACAGAGTAAAAATTCAAAATCCATGGTTTTTATTATTATATTTAATTGCAAATAAATAATGGATGTGTTGCTACTGGCGATAGGCGAGGGTCGAACTCACAACCTTTGGGTTCGTAGCCGAGTAACAAGACCACTAGACAATAGAAATTTCTCATGTCTCGTAGCTGTTATCTGGCTTATAAAGCGTCACCACATTTCTCCCCCTCCAGTGCGTCGGGGGTGAGACGAACGATATTATGTCTTGTTTTTGCTGTTATAAGTGGTGGTATATTGGCTGTTGCACCTTATCCCTTTTTTTTTATTGGCTGATTATTTATCAACTTTATTTATTTATTGGCTGATTATTTATCAGCTTCTTTTTTTTTATTGGCCGATTGTTTATCAGCTTCATTTTTTTTTTTATTGGCTGATTATTTATCAGCTTTGATTTTATTTATTTCTGGTAGAGGGCGCTACAACAGTTGTATGAAGGTTTTTTGCGTATGACGTCATCGGGTCACCAATGTTGCTACTGGCGATAGGCGAGGATCGAACTCGCAACCTTATGGTTCGTAGCCGAGTAACATGACCACAAGACAAAAGAAATTTCTCATGTCTCGTAGCTGTTATCTGGCTTATAAAGCGTCACCACAGATGAATTATATTTTTGAGGCATATTTAAAATAATAAAAAATTCTGAATAAATTCAGCAATTAATCTTAATAAAACAATCTTAAATTGAAAGTTTTTGAAACAGCTGAAAAAAGTTAGAGGCGTATTATTATTTTTTTTAAAAAAAAATTTCTTCATAATTAAAGCAAGTAAAGGATTATGCTGTTGATCTGCATGTTCAAGTTTTCACAAATAATGCTCTAAATAATTTTTTAAACTTAATTTTTCTATAAAAAAAAAATTAAAAAAATGAGTTACTGAAAATGTTAATTAGTTTTCACTTCAATAGTTTTATTCAAAGATATTTTGTGAAAATGTAGTGACACTGTATTATACTCACACGAGAAATGGCTTTTGCATTTTATCCAATAATGTTTTATTTATTCATAGATTTCATACCATAAAATTTTTTTCTTCTGTGCTTTTTTCATTAATTAAAGATCTCTCAAATCATTTCTATAATAGTGATTTTCTCAAATTTATCCTAAGCAAAACTTTGCTTCAAATGCACTCAGAGAAGAATCTATTATATAATGTTGTTTCCCCATCCTCATCTTAGCAATTATTTTAAAAAGGGGTGGAAAATGTCTTGATCTAAAGCATCATTCATAGACATGGTTTTCTCTCCCTTCTTTGCCATTTCAATATTTTTTTATTTTTAATTCCTATCAAAGAATTTTTCACAAAGTTGAGATGAACCCCCTCCCCTCCCCCCCCAAAAATGACGAAAATCAGGCTATACTGAAAGGTTTTGGTTATTACTATTTATTTTTAAAATTATTTGATAAAAATGGATAAATTTTGAATAGTGATGTTTTATACCTTGCCTCTTCAACTGCCATCAAAATTTTGTGAATTTCTATTCAAAAATTTGTTATTTATGATTTTAATTACTAAATAAAAATATAAAATATACTTTTGCATATTTCAAAGTGCATAAACTTTGTCTTTTTTATTGAATATATTTAAATAACTACTTATTGTTAAAAATTTATTTTATCTTGGAATATGTTGGGGGAAAAAAAACCCTCTTATTTGGGAATTCCAATTGCTTATAATACAACAATTGTTTCCTCAAAATTACAAAATATTTTTTTAATTCTAACTATTTTAATTTGGAAAACTCTTGTTCTTGAAATCAAAGGCTATTATTTTAAAAAATTGAGTTTGAATATATCTAAATAATATGGGAATGATTTTTTATATGGGGAGAAAAAATATTTCTTACACTTATAGAGAACATATATTCACAGAGATAGACTCTGCAGTTTTATTGTGTGGTAATTAATTTTTGAATAAAGAACAATTTTTAGATATATTTTTGACAGGCTGTACTATATTTAAAATTTTCCCTTTAATTTTGTAGCCTTTTCTATTTCTGCCTTTATCATCTAAAATATGTTAGCAGTACTAATATGGTCCAGTGATAATGAGAATTTTTTTTTCTCTTTCACAAATTCAGGTTTATGAAATGAAGATTCTATATTTTTCTTGAATTTTGTTATAGGTCGAATATGTCATTCAAATATTATATAAATTTAAAATTTTAGTGTTCAAGTTTAATATAAAAGTAGAATATAATATTACATTTTTGTTAGCATATTTTTCTTGTGGACTAAAATAAAAGTTCTGAAATAAAAAAACTAATTTTTCATACCCTTTTATAAAGATTTTAGTTTAATCTTTTAAATATATGATTAGTTTATGAAAATAATTTACATTCCATGAATAAATTTTTTCTTACTAGCATCGCCTCATCCCTAATATCTGTTCATTTGTGTATTTGAAATCTATTAGAATTGAAAAGTTTTCGCCAAAACTTTTTTCTTGCCATGCCAAACCTGTTGTTGTTAAGAATGGAAAATATAAATGCATTGATTATTAAAAGATAATTCTCCTCCTAAAAAATATTTATAGATTTTTAGATGTATGTTAAAAAATATACAAACAAGAAATAAGAAATTCACTTTTTGCTTTCCTTATGCAAATTTTAAGAATTAGTATGTATGGCTTTCTTTATTTATAATGCATATATGCCATCTTGGGATTCTGTGGATTACAGATGTGATCTACAGATAATCCAAAATGTGAACCTGTTGTATTCTTTTTTTTATGGTGAAACTAAAAGTTGGAATTGGCTTAAAAGAGTAGTAACACTCCCTTCCAAAGAATAAAATTGATATTTACTATACACATTATAGTTGTTTGTTTTTCAAGGTTGATTAAAAAGATAACCAGTTCACTACTTTTTCAGTTTTGTTTAATTTTCATTGTCTATTGTTTTATTTGTCTATCATTTATCGTTATAATCACATTTTAGTCTTGATATATTTATTATATTTGTGTTGCTTTATTATTGTTCATATTTATTGCTTTTGTGTTGCTTGTATATAATATTTTTTTTTTGTATTTTTTGTGACCTGTATATATATATATATATATATATATATATATATATTTGGTTTACCCTCTATTTTTACTTTATGTTTGTAACTTTTATTAGCATTTTTCATTTTGGATATTTGTCTTTCTATTTTTTATGCATTTATAGTTCAATTTTTTTTTAATACTTGCCTCTTCCACTCCATGTTCATTTTCTTCAGAACCTCCTAGGCACAGAAAAAGAGAAATTTTATGCATTTTAGCAGTATTTAGCTTTATTTTAATACATTTTTTCTTCTACACAAAAATTTAATTTTAACTAAAATTATTTGATTTTGTGGGGAAGTGATAGCATGATATAAGGCATTAGCATTTAAAATAGGGTTTATTTGTTACTCTATTTTGTTGTATTAAGTAAAGATTGATATTGATACTCACTTGCATTTGATACAGCCAACAGAAAATTCTTTTCTCATCAAAATGGAATGGTACAAAATCGGTATCGTACTTACATATACATATACTTACACCAAGATTGGTAGCTGATACTTATATGAATATAATATCAGATTGGGATTTTGCTTCTTTTGAAGAGATGCCAATGTACTGGTGGCCTTGGTTTTGATAGTAATTGATGGATGAATGCATAGAGGAAAAGCTTTGTTGTTATAGTTAATATAAAAAATAGGTGGGAATTCTTCAATTGTATGTGCACTGTTACATGAGCTGGGAATAGATTATATATAGTTTTAAAAAAATGACGGATTGATCTAGTGTTAATGATTCATCCAATTTTTTTTTACTCAATTCTAATGGACACTATATGCTTTGCTTCACCTAAATCTTTACTTTCTTCTTTCCAATGGCCAGCAAATCATATTTTATTTTCCATATTATAGTTTTAAGTTTCCTTGATAGTAACAAAAGCATGAATCTGCAATTGAGTGATTCAGTCAAAATCGCCTAGGAATGCAACAAAATATCCAATCCATTCCTTTCAAATCCTATAAGTTTATACGGGTTCTGATTGTCACAGCCCACATAAACTTATTTTCAATTGACAAACTGAATATTACTTCCCTTTTTTAGTAATACCATCAAATTGAGTCGTATATGTATATATATTTGTTCAGAATAGGCATTGTTCATATTCCATCTGATCCAGCTCATAATCCGAGCAGAATTTGAATAGATTGGATTTTGATAACAAGTGAAAAAGTTTCATTGAAATTAACGCCTGGAATCTGGAAGTAGCCCTTTATACCAGTCTTGCCTTAAACTTTAAGATGTTTTTTTGCCTTGTATTACATTCAAAACAACTGACAAGTTTGATTCTTAGTGGTTGTGGGACTAATTGTTTGGTTTGATTTTGCTTCAAGTTTTCAAATTCTTTATTAATAGTTTTTTTTTTTTTTCAGTTTTCTGCATTTTGGTGATTTATTATTTCTCTTTGCTTTTCATTACTTATAAATGTCACAATTTCCATGGTGCAAAGCTAGTAAAGTCATTCCATTAGCTGCAGTTATGCTATGGGGAAACAATTTTTTCAAAAACAACAGTGACTTCTATTGTTGATCACATGTTTTGAGGCAGCATTGCCAATGAACCAGTCATTTAAGATTGTCTAAGTAGAATGTATGTCCTTATCTGAAACTAAAAGTGTCATATTTGTTGATGAAGGATTTCTTCCTTCTTTTATGAAGTTGGAAATACCCAGTTTTGGTGGTTTCCCATCAGCAGTCCATATTTTAACCCAGTATCCTCTCTGAAGACAGTAATTTGTTGTTTTTGTTTCTTTGCTTAGGTTCTGAATTTGCAACTGATGCTTCTTAATCACCTAGTTCATTTGATTTTGGATCTTTCTTCAGTTCTCTTTCATAGGTACAGAATTGTGTAGTCCATTCCTCTATAGTTCTTTTTCGTCACTTAAAAGAAGCCAATCTGATTTGAAAATGTTATGGCATGTTGTTTAGTTAACTCTTGCAAGGCCCACACAGTACCCGTGAAGAGGGATAGTGTCCATTGCTGTAGGACACTGACAGTCATAAAAATCTAAGAAATCATTGTATCCAGTCCTTACATAGACGATATCTGTGATTGCAACAAAAGTAATTTCTTACTATTTTAATTTAAGCAAAAAATAGCAAGAAATAAATTATGAAGGCAGAGGAATTTTAAACAGTTTTCTGCTAGAACATGTTCCTCTCTTTCACACAACATTCTGGGAGTTTCTAATATTTTATATGTAAGGGGGCTCCTGCCTTTAATTATGCTTATCAAAACTCATCAGACCTATCTTTCCCATTCAATGTTAAAGATGTTTTTTTAACTTGGACAATGTTGTGTTCATTGGTCAAAATTAATTCTAGATAATCAAAATAATGAGGAAAAGGCAGCTGATTATTGTCAAAACAAATTCAAATTTCCCTTGAAAATGCTAAATCCTTAATTAACACTCTTCAGAAATGAGATTCAACAACAAATATTACTAATCTTCATCTGAAATAGATTAACTGAGATTTATGTGCATGCATTTTAAATAATTTAATGTGCAAAAGTTTGAATTTAAAGTTTAAAATATATTATTTTTTTATATTCAAACTGTCTATAACGATCATTTGTGTAAAGCAATATTTTATCTAGACTTTTACATTATTTTTATTTGTAAATTTCACTGTAAATATTGAAGTGATTAACTTTAATTAAAAAAATATTATTTGATAGCTGTAAAACAAATATGATGTATGGTAATGAATTGAAAGAAAAAAAAAGTTATCACACTTTATAGCTTGAAGTAAGGTACATATAACCATTTATAAGAATATTTGAATATTATAATCAAAAGTATTGGAAATGGTTATATCCATAAATTTTTCTCTTGTTTTTTGTCACAGTATTAGTCTGTGAAATGCAGATGTTAATTTTGATTGAAAAGAAAACGATAGTGGAAAGGGTAACCTCATCAATTATTTAACTTCAGCATTGAAGGTATAAAATATAATTTGCTGATTTGTAAATTTTGGAAATGTATTCAATGATCATTTTAGAGATATATGATATTTTGTATTATAGTACTAATTTAAATGATGTATGTTGTATCTGAAACATAAATAAAAGAAGCTATTATATTATTCACTTGGGTAAAACACTATCACAATATATAAAAGTTGGAACTTTATAGAAGTATTTGACATTTATTTGCTTAAATCTGTTTCTATTAAGATAATTGGGAATTAGCTTCACTGCAGAACTGTCGCAAGTGTCTCTTTCATTGTAAACATGAAAATGAAATTGTAACATTATGTTCAAGAAAATATATGTGTGATTTAAAGCCTTGTTAATAAAAGGAAGGGAGGATATCATATTAAGGCACATTTTTTAAAAAATTTTTTTATTTATGAACAAAACATCTTGATAAGAAAAGAAAATTACTCACTAAAAAGGGTGTTATTTAATTCATTCATGTTCAGTTTCTTCAGTTCACTGTAAATGAATTCATTTGTGAAGTTTAGCTTCAACTAAGAACACTATCTGATTTGATGGTTTTATTTCTATTCGTAAAATGTATTAAATTATATCCCAATGTATTTAATATTGAAATTTATTTTTGGTTGATATTAGCTTTCTTTGTAGCAGTGTTTGTATCATGACGTGTTAAAATACAAGGAATGGAAATTTGTAAGAAATATGTTCTGATGAGATTTTACATTTTTGTCCATTGTCTTATACAATTGGATAGACAATTGAATTATCCTGATATTGTTATATTATGCTTAGCTTATGAGGATGCAAGACTCATTTAAGACTTGTTAAAAATTGTATTTATTCTAATTTATTTCATCAAGATTTGTAATACATTGATATTAAACATTTCTTACATCAGTAAAAAAAAAAGAAAAAAGATTTAATTAATTTTAGCACTTAACAGAATGCAAAAGTTAATCAATACAAATAAAATAAGAAAATGCTTTTATAAAAAAAAATATTGTAATGCACAAAATCCTTTTATCATCTGCAACTGTTTAGAAATCAAAATGTAATACTATTCATTGCACAGACAATTTGTAAACTCTAAAAGCTAATTTTTCTTCATAAGTTATTAATTCTTATGGAATTGTGCAAAATTTTGAAACTTAGAGCAAATTCTTGTAATATTTTTAATATGAGTAAAAACATTATCTTTTATATTAGGAAATATTATTGAAAATTAATAAAAAATTATTATTATTATGATTATCATTGCTTATTATCTTTAAAAAAGATGATTTGTTTCATAGTTTTTTTATATGCAAATATTGAAGAAATTCTATACCATATAAATTATTTAAAAATTTTCTCTTTTATTTAAATTGATTTTTTATTAATACATAATTTCTTAAGTATGAAGACTTTTTATTATTTAAGTGATATATAAAATTACAGTTTTCTTTTCAGCTTTCATTTCACCATTGAGTATGCAACATCCTTCAAAAACTTTTAAGGTGCATAAATGTGGCTTCTGTTCTTATTCTTCCCGCTCTACTAGTGATGTGAAAAAGCATCTTTATACACATACTGGAGAAAAACCCCATAAGTGTTCAAGCTGTGGCCGAGGTTTCTCTGATATTTCATCATTGCGAAGGCATTCTGTTCGTCATTTTCTAAAAAACTGATCAAATTCTTTTCTCATTCATGTAAATTTACTAATACAGTTTAACTGGTAACTTCTTAACTGGTTCAAATGCATATATATATAATATTCTTTGTGAAATAGAAATCCTATGAATTTACTGTTCCGGACCTATATATATGTCCTACATCATCTGTAATTTAATAACCATATAATTGCTTAGGAATTGTCCATGATAAAGATGTCCTTATCTTAAAATAGGAAAGAGAGATAATTACTGTGCTTGTTATAATAAAAATTATAATTATCATTCCAAGTGTGTTTGAGTATGTCATGACCAACCCTTTCCTTCTTTTACTGCCACGTTGTACTGTGTAATAACTACATTTAAAAAATTTTCTTTCAGTGTATGGGGGGGGGGGGAAAGAGTATCACTAAGGATAAGTGTGCAGCAACTAAGAGAAATTAAAAAGAAATTATTTTTTGTTTATTACATGTATTGTGCCTGCTTTTTTTAAACTGTTTCGTGGATGTTAGTCTAATGATTTTATTTTATATCAATGACTTTGTCTTGTCAATTATAGAAACTTTTGTGTTTTTATACACCCCCCCCCCATTATAAAGAGTTCTTATAAATTTTCATTGAAATAATATTGTATTTTTTAAAAATATTGTAATGAGTATGAATTATAATTGAATTTGCTAATTCTATTATTATATATATAATGGATATTTTTCACAATAAATTTTCTTTATAATCAATTTCTCTGTTTGTTCTGTATGCACTTCATTATGGCTCTTAAATATGATCATAGTATAATGATATTATTTTAATGTAATATAGTACTAAATCTGATACTTTCTATTTCATTCATATAATTTAAAAGCACTTTCATATAGCATAACCACATTCTGAATGTGCACCAAATGTATTGAGTGCAAACTAACTTTTGTGTCTTATTTTAATATTCTTATTTTAAATTAAAACCATTATGATTTAATATTGTCATTTCTTTTAGGTGTCATTTCTTGACAACTTTTATGTTTAGTGACTGTTATGTTAATGGAAAAGTGTCAATGTATGGTATACCAGTGCTTACTATTAAAAACAAACTTAAAATTTTACTATTAAAAACAAACATGAAAGTAATATATAGACTTATAAGTTTTTAATCTTTTAATACCTGAAAACAGTTAAGATATTTCCAACGTATATTTTGATGATTCTGATATCTTACCAAATGAGTTACATTTGGCATTTACTAGCAGAAAAGATCTAATCTTTTTTAACTGATAATTTTGATTTAGCTACCATTAAATCAATTGCAAAATAGAATATTATGTTTTTAGTAGTACAATTATATTTTTTAATCACTATCTTATTTGTATTCTTCATTTTTAAATTTAAGTTGATTTGCACTCATTTTTTACATGTTATTATTAGTTTCGTATGTTTTCTATTTGTAAAAATGAAATTTATAAATGATTTTTCACTCTCTTCTTGATGCATTTAATTTTTAAATTGCATGCACTTATGTATTCTGAATAAAAATACTTTGTTAAACATTTTCAGAATTTAACTATCAGTTGAATGATTGACTTAATTTAAATTTCAGATAAAACTGATTTCAAGACTCCTTACTATTTGCATTCATAAATTATAAATTGTTGGTCTGCAGTGCTGAAAATAATAATAAAAAAATATGTTTTTTATACACTTAAAGAAAAGTAATTTAGTAAATTAATATTTTTTTAAATTTATTTTAAATTACATTTCTTGTTGCCAGATTTAAGAAAATAAATTTCTGTTCTGTATGTTTATTATCTACTGATAACTTCATTCATTCTCAAAGTTATCTGATGATCCATACATGAGAAAAACCATAAATTTGTGCTCCTTGTGAGCAGTGCTTTGTGAGAAAGCTAGATTTCAATAGAATTCTTTGGCCCATGTCAAAAAGATTTGACAAAAAATTTAAAGCATATATAGGGAAAATGTACTTTTTTATGTTTTGAAGATTGAGTAATGTAAGTTCTGAGTAAGTAAATAAATTACACTATATAAGTAAGTTCCTGTTAAGAAGGTTAAAATGAAATTAAAATGATTTATTTAAATCGTTTGAATTTCATTGTTGTTTGAAATGTTTATTAAGCTTCTCTGAGATAGGACATTTAGAGATATTTGTTTCCTTCAAAAACTACCCTTGTCAAAAATTTTTTACTTTTGTATATGTGGGAGTGGTATGTGTCTTCTGATGACTTGTTAATAAAAGTTCATCTTCTATTATTTGACAATAGAAGTTGGTAAACTATAAAAAAAAGTATGTGAATAATTCAAAAAACCTGTTTTAATTTTTTAATGATATATTATCTATTGATTATTTTAGAGAAATATTTGAGTCATTATCATTAAAAGATGGAAATGGATGAGTGGGAAGGCAAAATTTGTTTTGCATCATTCCATCATTTTGCTTTTTATCTAGGCTCGTTTTTTGTGTTCTGAAATGAGAATTTAAAAAAAAAAAAAAAAAAAAAACCTTCTATTTCTTAAATGATTGAGTTTTCAAGTCTTTCACAATATTCTCATTAACAATATATTATTGCAATATATCAAAATCAAATCAGTTAATCTATTAAATTAATCAGTCTAATTCTATTCGAAAAACACAATCTGATAATGAATTTGAGAAGAAATTGATTGCAAAATTCATAGCATATATGTTATGGTCAATGAAATTAATTGGTTATTATTAATACTAACTGTGGTTATTATTAGTATTAGCCAATTAATCACATTGACCATAGTATATATACATTAAATTGTTAAAGATATTAAAAATTTTAAAAAAAATTATTGTTAAAAAAATCCTACATTTTTTAGTATGTAAATAAGAGTGTATTTTTAAACAACTTATATTATCACTTTATTATTATTCATATTTACCCTATTTACTTACTGCTAGACTGATATATATATACATATATAACAAATCAACAGCTGCTTAAAGTCGCAGTCACCTCAATCTAGATCTGTAGTTAATCTCAAATTTTTTAGAAGTCACAAAATCTAAACTATATTTGAATCAGAATATAATTTAATATTGTGTTATATATTAATTTAATTTCACAGTATAATAAATTTTTATTGAATGAGAAAATTGTTATTTTTTTATTTAACAGTTGGAAATTGTGTCAACATATGATATTTTACTGATTTAGTCTATTTTTACACTCTGTTTTTGTTGCCGTTATTAATCTGTTTTTCTCTTTTTCTTAATATTTGCTGTGATTTTTTCAGCATCAGTCCTGTGTAATTTCGCCATTCATTTCATTATATAAAAAATTACTGTTTGAAAAATCATAATTACTATTATAACAAATTATAATAATTCATATTTATTGCCTTCCTCTTTTACATCATTGAATCTTGTCATGAACTCATTTTACTAAATATTATTCTTTGCCTGCATGGTCTGATTTCTTTTTGCTTTTCATTAATTTTAATTAATCTTACTTTTTATTTCATTATTGTTTTCAAGGTTTATGTGGAATTTAAGTTAATTTTTAACTTTATTAATTTTCAGTTGATTAATACACATATTCATTTTTGATTATATTGATTAATAATTTTAGAGTATTACATTTCATAAATCAGCAATATTACTTAAAGACATTTTGTCTTCCATTTCAACTACAATTTCTTGATGTTGGAGCATTTTTTAATATACAGTATTTAACAATTATGTAAATACTGCAACCTTTTGATAAAGACGCAATTAATTAAACATATATATTTCTTAAATTATATTTTCTTTTTCTATTTTTCTATTTCATGTCTTGTTTGGTGTTGATCATTTTTTGTAATAAATGAAATTTTTATTTGTGATTTTGTTTTAAGCGTAGTATGCTTAATAAATGCCTATTATGTTAGTTTTAAACTTTATATGTATTAACATTGCAAACAAAATATTACATAAAATTGTTTAGTCTTTAATATAAAATGTCTTTGACTGAATTAGTGATTGTGTGTTTTATCTTTATTTTCAAATGATCTTTGACTTTATCATTTAAAGGAATTACTATATTTTTCTATTCATTTTATATAATTTATATTCCTAAGTTGATATGTAACTTTTTATTTTTATTTTTTTACTTATTGCCACTGATTTTTGTAAAGAAAATTCTTTCCTGAGTTTTTAGACCTGTATTAGACTATTTTAAATGACTAGCATACTTGTAGGGCATTTTTAACTTCACCATTTTTTGTTTTGTTCTTTTTAAAAAGAAATTCTTTAAATTTTTGAAACTGCAGTTGATATTTTCTGTACTTTTATGATAGATCTATTCAATGGGATATAAGATTTGAAGGTATAAGAAAAGGAATGTGAATTTTTTTAATAGTTGTTGTAATGTGCATGATTAGAATACTGTCATGTGCTAATGCTTTAGATCAATTTTTTTTGTTATAGTTATAACAGAGTGTGAACAGAATAGCAAAGTCTGAAAAATCTTCTTAGTATAAATAGATTATCTATTTTAGATTTATCTAATATGATTATATTTAAAATGCATCTCTTTCACAAAAAATATGCTGTTTCTAAGAAAAACCAATAAAATAGGAATATTTTTTTAGCAAATGGGTAAAAATGTCCCAGCATGTGGGCTGATGTTTTAAAAATCTGTTAAAGCAAGGCTAGAACAAGATTTTATTGAACATTGTTTATTGAATAATATTTTATGAATCAGGCCAACTCATTTTTTAAAAAAAATGTTTGCTATCTTCGGAATTGTGTGTGTGTATATATATGATGATATTTTAAAATCTAATTTCAATTCTAATTAATTTCCAAAGTTTTGTTTTAATTTAGCCCATAGTAACTTCATTCTAAAATATTCTCTTATTTTCTGATCCCATTCTACTTTTTCTATTTAATTAATTCAAAAATTAGCAAAAATATTTAATTAGCTCTAAAATTGCTAAATCGGCTAAAAGCCGATAAGTTTCCATACTCCGAGCGAAGGGATAAAATATTGCTGACTTAAACAAATTCTTCTAAAAGATCCCTATGATTCCCTTACCTGTGATTGACACATGTTGGAAATCCCTATTAAAATCTGACAGTATTTATTCACAGGGATAAAATTTTCATTAGCTTTTATCGTTTCGTTTTGTGTCGTTCTGTGTTGTGCTTGTCGTTCTGCTTGTGCAAAAAATCATGCCTCCCGGGATGGAAATAAAGCGAACTTAAAAATTCAAAGTGTCTTCTCTGACTTCAGCCACGATTCTGCTTCAAAAATTATGTATATATAAATTAAAGGATGCGTATAGCATAAAGTAACATTGCTTTTTTAGATGATAATAATAATTAAAAAATGTCATACATTTAAATATTGAGAAACGAATTATCAAAGTTGAAGGGAACACCACAACAAAACTTCCATTTGTCCAAAGATTTGTGCTAAGAAAAATTACTGAACAGTGAGAGAGTTTTATTAAAAATGACAGTTTAATGGCTTTCTAAGTTTTATTTGAATATATTAACAAGAAAGTTTTTAGTGTTAGTAAATAAAGCAATAATAAATTTTTTAATATGATAATTTTAAAAAAATATATTAGTAAACTATTAAATAATTATAATTATAAGTAATTATAAATAATTGTAATATATTATAAAAATTTAAAATAAATGAAACTGTTTACATCTATCCTGTTCAAAGCTTTTTTTAAAAGCAAAAAAAAATAAAATAAATAAATATTTTGAATTGGAATATGCCAAATAATAGATATTATTTACAAACTTAAATATCTTTTTAGTTTCGACTTCAAATTAGCCAGAATAAATTTGAATTATAGACAGTATTTTAACATATTAATTCGAAACTCATGCAATGAAAGATATATGGAAAAAATTGAAATGGCAATTGTTCAAATGAGCTAATTTTGTTATACAAATTATATAATAAGCATGATGGTAAATTTTCAATTCAATTAAGAATTACGGATGATTGCATTTCTGGATACATAAAGAGAATCTGTAGCCTCAATAATTTTGATTTGAAAGGAAGAGTGAAGAAAACAGGCTTATGTCTTGATTGTCTAAAAAATTCTGTTTGTTTTTAATATATATTATAAATAAACTGTTGTATTTTAATATGATAGTAGAGATTTTATTATCATATTTTGATATTTTAAGTGCAAACATTTGTCTATCAATATGGGAATTAAGAGATAAAGAAGATGACACAAATGATATTCTAGTTTTGAATTCGTTGTTTAAAATTATGAAGTACATGCTTAATCTTAACGGATATATGATTTAAAAATAAAATTTATTGTGAGCATAACTTTGTTGTTGTAACTGTGCTGTTTGCTTTCAGTAGTATTTGTAGTTATTATTTGAGGATAGCTGTTTTTCAAAGAATTTTAGTATACGAATCATTTTGTAATTCATTATTGCATTTGATGCAATCTTCTGTTCATCAGTTTGCAGTTGGTTTAATTTTTGAGGGCAAACTGCTTGCATTTAGATATAAAGTGTTCAATAGTGAATACTGTTTTGATTTTAAAATCAGTATTTGTTTATTTTTTGGTTGTATTAAATAATATTTTATAAGATTATTAAGTAATGATTGATTGTAATTTTTTTTTAGGTCGTTTTTTTACTTCAACCAAAATTAAAGAATCAGATGGAAAGATGGTAAATTACCACAAATGCCAAATATGTTCTTACACTAGTTACTATGTTACCCATCTTAAAAGGCATGTGAGGACTCATACCGGAGAAAGGCCATATAAGTGTGAAATGTGTCATCGAGGTTTTTCAGACAAATCTGCTCTCCGACGGCATAAACATTTGCACCTAAGAGACATTCTATATTCAGAAAATTGATAAAATTAGAGAATAGACTTAATTAAATTTTTTTTTTTTAATTTCAAAGATCTTTTCTTTTATATTTCTGTGTGATTTTGACTGTTTATTTTATTTTTTTGTCCTCTTTATCTATTATTTGAAGATATGCAGAGTGTTTCACTGTCACATATTCATGTATTTAGTTACTTTTTTTTTAAATTGTACCCAAACGAAAATAGCTTACAAATCTATCTAAATAAGTTGTAAATATAATTCGCATATGCAACGGTATTTACTCGTAATTGCCATTCTCATTTTTGTATTGACCTGGCCATCCTTTCTCACACTTAGTAAAAGAATAAGTGGTGTTGGTATAGAATTTTCTTGTTGTTGTTGCTTAATTTTATAGTTGCTGATGGGTCTAGTTTTTCATCGTATCTCGTACTTTCTTATCATGGGTTAACTATTAATCTCTCAGTGATTTGAAAAATAATAATAATGCTGAAAATATATGAGTCACTTGGAGAGATACTGGGGCAGAACAGAGGATGTTTATGCACATCCCATTAAAATTTTGTTGCCATCTCAAAGATCTTTGCTGTATGGGGCCTAAAATTGCATTATTTCTTTTGAGAGTTTCCTTCTGCATTTGTTTTTGTTTACCTATTAGCGAATTTTCGCAGTGCAACAGAGAATTATTTTGAACAGCTGATCAGTAAAAATCGTTATTCATCGAAAAGAGAATTGATAGTCATTTTTCAAAAATTTCTTTTTTTTTTTTTTTTTTTTTTTTTTTTTTTTTTTTACATTGAGAGTTTGTTCACAGTCACTCTTTGCTCTATAGACAAATACGAGACTCATACATGATTAGGCAGAACACTTTTACGGCAAAATCATTTTTATTTGTGTGCTCCTTATATAATATTGGAATAAAACTTATCTTTTATTATAAGATTCATTTAAATCTTACTTGAAGTTGAAGAATTTTAAGGATCTTGATGTACTTGCAAGATGCATATTTTATCATTTGTTGCGGTTTTTCTGGGAATTACTTTAAAACATTTTTTTAATGAATATTTTGTAAACATTCATTTTTGTAAGTAATATATAAAAAAGAAACTATTTTGGAGACAACGTGAGGCAAATCATGAGTTCGACTCATTCAAAAATCAATCTTTTTATATTTTTACTTCACATCTGAGATTAATGTATGAGTGAAACTTATTCAGCTATGAAAGAAGATTTATCATTTCAGATGCTTTTGCACGATTTATTTAAACTTTTTTCATATTTGTGAAGATGAAATTTTACAATCGATTTGTTTATTGATATCTTAATATATTAGATTTATCAAATTTTGTACACTTAAGTATTTTTGATGATAATACTCTTTTTTAATACTTTAATTTGTTGTTAATTGATAAATTTATTTAAGCTTTAATTCCTTGCATGTGGTACCAAATGATATAGAATTTTAGAGATATTGATTGCAAAATTCCACAATATTTGTAAAAATATATTATAATTTTACAACTGAGAAGTAGAAAATAATTAAAATAAAAAGAAGTTCTCTTTTAAAACTTACATATTACTATTAATTAAAATGTGTTTTAAAAGCTGTTAGTTTTATATTTGAACTAAAATGTGATAATTTGCTTAATTTTGGAAATATGGCTGTGAAATTATGCATTTATTTTCTATTTTATGACCACTTTTCTATTGTACAGTGTATTTCCCATTTTCAGAGTTCATTGTTGCAAGTGACATTCGTACCAAGGATTTCACTTGTAATTTTTCACTCTAAAAATTGACAAGTGACATTCGTAAATTTCATAAGAATATATATATAATTACAGATATCTGCATGAATAATTTATGAATAAAAGTAGTTAAAACAAAATGTATTAGCAATTTTCCTTACCTCCTTTAGGCACACTCACAGATAATTTTAAAAGTGTGGTATTTCTTCCTTTTTGATATTTTAATTGATTTTTTTTATGCTCATTTATTAAGTTTTAGTTGTTAAATGAATTCTTACTTTTTGTGTGATTAGGTTTGAACTTCTAAAGTTAATGCTTACTTTAAAATGTTTATCTGCATTTCAGCATGCATTCTTAGCATATTTATGCTTCCCAAAATGTATATTTGATGTGCTTTGCTAAAAATGTGTTCCTGTATTAAGTGAAAGCCTTTCACCCTTAATACATTATGCCTAATGCATTAAAGGTGAAAATTATCTAATTAATCTTAGTATTTACAAATTTAATTGCTTTTAATTTAACAATATGGTGTTGCTACACGTTTATTTTTACTATCATATGAATACTATTTAATGAATTAAGAATCCAGAAAAATTTATGTAAATGTAACAGCTAACATGTAAAATTATCTGAATCATATTTCTGCTAAAGTATTTGTGGATGTATCTTAGGCACGGATTATGGCACCATTGCTGGAAGATAAGGAGTTATTCAAAAGTTGCATGAACATTTTTGCCTATCAAGTTCATTCAGTACTGTTGCATTTTGATATGCAATAGTTCTTTCATTGATAATAATGTTACCATCCATTGATAAGAATGATCAAAGTTATTTCCTGAGTATGACTTTTGCGTTCCAACATCTAGTTTAGTAATTGCCAAGCCCTAACTTAGAACATAAAAAATGCTGGAATGATACATTCAGCAGACATCTCCTATCCTATCTAGAAGTTTGTTTATCAAATGTCGGATAGTTTTTTAACCTTAAATATTCTTTAGTGTCTAAACATTTTTAAAAATATGGGCCAATTCTAAAATGGATCCATTAAAATATATATCAATGCTTCTAATCCATTGCGCCTACTGTTTTAAGAAAGAAATTTGTAAGATGAAAAAGAATTATACTTTCCTCGCTTTTTAGAATACTTATTTTATTTCTGTAGGTGTGATTATATATAGATTATTGCTATTCAGAGAAGAGTTTTAACTGTGCATTTGTTTCTTAGATAATTTGAATCATTTGAGGTTTTATATTTCCTTTTTGTTTCAGAAGGTTGTATTTTATTTTAATATTTTTTTTTGTTGTTGTTGATACTATATTCATCTGTTCATCATCAGAAAAGTTTTAATGTATACTATATACCAAATTAAATATTTAATAAATAGAGGCATTTTATTAAAAATTGCATTTTTAAATCCACTTAAAGGTATTTTATTTTTTAATTCTAATTCTATAGAACAAGACTACAATTTGCAGAACAGCAAAAGGATATTTATTCCTGGTTTTTATGTTATGAAAGTTTCAAATTCATGTCATATTCAGGAATTGCCTAAAATTATACTTTGCCATAACTTACAAGAGCACTTTATCTGATTTAAAATATTTAAGATTTTCCTTTAGAAGTAATCATAATTCATTCTTAAAAAATGTAATTATAGCAAAATTTTTCAACTTTAAAATAAATTAAGTACGAGGTGTGATAATTATTTATTTTATTCATGTATATTATGAGAGGAAATATATTTGCTTTCGTATTAAAAAGTGAAAAAAAAAAAGTTAAAAGTGAATTAATATTGGATTTTTACTTAGAAACTGCCTTGAGGCCTTCAAAATCCATTCAACATACAAAATCTGCTTGAGGAATTTACAGTTTTGGGAAGGAAAGAGATTTTTGAGTCTGTTGTTGCATATTTTTAAAATTTACTGCTGTGTGAACACAGCATTAATTTTTTCATTTATCAATCTTGAAATTTGCTTCTATTTGTGATACATATTTCCCTTATTGAAAAAGACAAAATATCATGTAAAAATTTTATAGTACAGAATGGATTGATGATTTTGTAAAAATAACAACTATCTAAAATTAAGTTCACGCCATGTTTTGAAATTTAATTTCATGTATCAGATGAAACACTGATAAACAGTTTTGATGATTTATTAAAATATTCCCGCTAAAATGCATGTGTTAAATTTGGTATACCCAAAAATTTTACTGTAAACTTATTCATTTGTTAAACAACATTTTATGTTTTTAACATATTTTTATATGAGTCATCATTATATTTTTTATTTTATGTTGAATATTATTGAATATTTTTCATTACTTACTACATTGCTGATTTCTCCCAGATTGAGTTTCTTTGCTGTTATATTATCCAATTGAGTATAGTTTTAAACTTCTTTTAATTCAAATTAGCTGAGTTCAAATTTTATTCTGTAAATTCTCTATGTTAAAATTAACTTCTATAATGAGAATTTCTTTTGGCTAATTTGAAATCAAAACAGTTTACCTTTTTCTTTTCTTCTTTTTTACTTCCTCTTTTACTTCTGTGTGATTTTCTTTAATTTCTTTAAGATCTTTACAATCAAAAAATGAATAATAATTTCCCATTTAAAAAAGTTTTGAATGCATCTGATCAGAATTTCACTGTTTATTTTAAAGTTTTACTCAGTATTTAAAATGCATTATACTTTGTATTTACAATAATTGATATATTTAAGGATGCATAGAAAAATAAGAAAATTAGAATCAATTGAATGACACCTCTCAAATGTCTATTCTTTCCTATGTTTACAGTTAAGCTCACATCATATAATCATCATTTTTGAACATCTCTATTTATAGGATTTTTTAAACATAATATTTTTAAGTTGTCATATAAGATGCGAAAACATTTTACAGCTGAGACTGATAAACATAGAGTTATGAAATTTGGTGTGTAGCTATTTCTTCTGTTACAGTGGATGATTTAGGAAAGGCTTCTCTAAATTTTAGTCATATTTTTGATTTAAAAAAAAGGAGATTTCAATTAAA
Organism: Argiope bruennichi; assembly: GCF_947563725.1. Classification (NCBI taxonomy): domain Eukaryota; kingdom Metazoa; phylum Arthropoda; class Arachnida; order Araneae; family Araneidae; genus Argiope; species Argiope bruennichi. The sequence continues at coordinate 7,247,174 of NC_079160.1, forward strand.
TTTTAATTATATTTTGGAATCATACTATTTTTGGTGGATTTTTTAAAACTATTTCTGTGCTTTCCTAATCATATACTAATATTATTTGTTTAAATTATTGTTTAAATGAAGCACATTAGCTAATTTTTTCATTTGTTTTAGATTCTATTTTGTTGAAGAATCAGAACTGGCAGCCACTGAAACAAAGAAAATTACATAAGTGTGGGATATGTTCATATTCATCCCCTTTTATCAGTGCTGTAAAAAAACATCTTTTGACGCATACAGGTGAAAAGCCTCACAGATGCGGTATTTGTGGACGATGTTTTTCCGATAAATCAAACCTTAAAAAACATTTTGCCACCCATGTTTCTCTTTAAGTAGCTTGAATTGTATCCTATTTAGGAGACGAAAACTTTTAACTGCTGTCTTTATCTACAAAGTTTTCATAAAATAGGTAGTAGTATATATTTTTTTCCAAATTATTTAAAAAAAGAACCTAGTTTATAAGCTATATTATGTGACAGATTTATTGTAGCTTGTCAGTCTTACAAGTCAATTTATTGCAGCGTGATTTTCATGTATTTGAAAGTTTGATTATACTTGACTTCAGTTTTTTTTTTTTTTTTTTTTTTTTTTTTTTTTTGTAAAATTGGGGGAAAAATTTCTATAAAGTTAATATAAAATTGTTTATTTTTAATATTTTTTCAGTTGTAAACTGTGCATTCATTTGAAGCAAATTATTTTCTTCAAAACATGATGCTCATTTTTTCTATCTTTACTTATAATAAAGGTGTGTGTGTGCTTACAATCTGCAGGCCTTTGACTTAGAGCTACCAAACTCGGCACATATACACTTTAGAGGACGAGAATGTACACCTCTGAGCGATTTTTTTTTAAATATTTAGTTAGAATTTTAATTAAATGAAAATTACGCGAAAATGTTTAAAAATTTACAGCGCAAAACAGATTTTTGCATCATCTTAAAATCCAAGCAATAATCTTTTCAATATTACCAATGTTTTAACCTATAAATCAAGTTTTTATTTTTGGTGAATTAAAATAATATTTCATTCATATTTTCTAAAAAAATGAAAATAAAATTTCACCTGTCAAGCGTGTTATGAGTGTGTGGGAAAAATTAACTTTCATCCGTGCTTTACCACTACGTTGAGAAAAACTAAAATTGAAAGATTTACTGCAAACTAAATGTTGGAAAATGTAATGCTTACCAAGTGCTTATATGAAATGACATAAATATGAAATGTGATATTTTTTAAAAAAAATGTGACAAAAAGTTTTCTGTGATGATTTAAAATAGCTATATTAATAAATCTATATTTGAGTTTCATTTAAGGTATGCATAATTTAATACGTATAGGATATCCAGGGCCCACGACTTTATTAACTGACTTATATATACAGTGGTGGCCAAAAGTGTGGACATTTTCTGAAGGTTTCATGTTTTTCAACTTTGCATGCTTGTACAATATATTAATTTTCACTTAAATACAAATGTTTATATATCAAATTGAAGGAAATTTAATGTAGAATTTAATAACAAAAACAGTATAACAATATCTGTATCTTTTTAAAAGTTGTTTCATTTAACTTAATTCACAAATGAGATTTTTTCTGTTGTGATTCTTATAAAATGTGACATATTAGAAACTGCATGTGGTAATATCACAAGCATCTTCTTGTGCTTTATTGTGAGGAGAATATGCCTTTTGCTGATGTTTCGTATGAAAATCTTGTTTTCTGAGGCAATTCCTTGCTCATTAGAATGTGTAAATTATTTTTATTGAAATTCCATTTCATTTGTATGTAGTATGAATAACTATTTGCTTCATTTTTTTTTTCTTCTGGAAATTGCTGCTTTATTGTAAAATTATTTGGAAATCAAAGATGATATGCAGAAAAATTTCTTGTAAAATCCTTCATAGCATAATTAATATTTTACTGAGATTTCCACTGGCCATAATCTCTTGAATATGTTTAGAAAAGATATTAATTTGTTTTAAGGATATTAATTGTTGCACCTTATTTATAAGAGAGTTACATTTGATTTGTGTAGCATTCCTTTGTTTTGTTTTTGTCTTCTCTTGTAAGTTAATATGTATGCCTAAACAATTCTCAACTGACAGTTATTGTAATTTTTTACCAGATTTGAAATTAAAATGTTGTCATTTTAAAATTTAACATTCTTTTCTTTTATATAGTTTCAAAATAGCATAAAGAATTTGAAGATAAAATTTTTTATATTACTAAATATAAAGAATTTTATTACTGTATTTTGTTGTATTTTGAAAATATTTTGATATATGCCAATAAAAGAAGTTTTTTGTGATTTTTTTATAACTTTTTCTGTTTAAAAATTAACAATTTTTCAATATTTAATTTTATTTTACAATTATTTTTTTATTCTACAACTATAGTTTTTTGACATAATTTAAAAGAGCAGTAATCTAAGCTTTAGTCAAATTTGGCATTAATTGGTTTTAGTAAAGTTTTTTAGAAGTTCCTAATTAGTTTTAAAATTGATGTGCATCATTACTTAAGTTCCAAAGGAGAAATTCAAAATTTATGATGAATAAATCTCATCTTATAAGTTACTTTTCTGTGTGTAAAGATAGAACTTTGGAATCGGTCTTCGTAGACTGCAATTTTGTATCGATATTTGTTCCTGATGACTTTTTAAAGTTTAATATTTTCAGAATTTAATTATCAAATAATTAATTTATTTTAGATGAATCCTCAAGCTGAAGAACGAAATGAATAAATTAAAAAAAAAATCTGTACTTTTAAGTATTTGCAGAAGGAAAATAAAAGTTCCTTTATATTTTTAGTCAAACTTTTATCAGAATTTCTCTACATTAACTCGATTATTTAGTTTGTTGGACTTTAAAAAACATCATTAAAAACCCCGAATTTATTCCTTTCTTGCAACTAATTATAAATTAAGTATAAAAACCAATTATTAAAAATCGATTTTTTTTCAAAGTATTGCTAATATAAACGCAGGGGTGTTTGTGCTCCGGGGAAACCCCGGAATTCCGGGGATTTTGAACTTCGATACCCGGAAATTCCGGGCATCGTTGTTCAAAAGGAAGTAGGAATAATAATGAATTATTTATTTTGATCTGGGTAATTTTGTTTGCTTTGAAAGCAGAAAACGCAAGGTCAGTGTGTGTGGTGAAAACTTTTCCTTTCTTTCTCCAAAGGCAGTGATTATACGTGAAAAGGGGGAAAAAACTTCTTTTTTGTTCTTTCCTTATTGCGAGTTATGACTCATTCCCCCGGTTCTCGGACATTCTCTTCTGGATTTTTTTCGGCAAGTAGGCGCGGCAGAAAAAAAAAGGGAGAGACTTCGTTCGACCAGATGTGCGATCACGTGACTCTGGGTTCAAAGGTCTTATCTCTCCTGGCGTGGCGCCAATAAGTAGAGAAGGGGGGTTTTTCGCCGTATTAGCTATTTGTCATTGATCGCTTCGCAACTTTTTTTTCTCCGCTGTGTAAAATTTTCGTTTCATTTATTGATGCACGTGTAAATTTTTCGTTTCGCTTATTGAAATATTTTTTTTATTTATGTACGAAAGAGAATTTCACTTTGAAATTTCAGCATATGAAACAGAAATTACCCCTTAAAAATTCATGTCTAATTAGTTTTACAGCATTAGATCCAGAGCTAAGAGGTAAAACCAGTACAATATTAGCTTTTGAAAAATTATCATTTTTTATGTCGCATATTTTTAGTGATAGTGAAAAGACAAAAGTAGAAGCTGAAATAAGGTTATACCAAAGAAAGGTTATACCAAAGAAATGCTCTACACATCTGATGAAAGTGGAAATCAAGTCAAGTGTACAATTGATAAATATTGGTCTAAAGTTTTTAATTTAAAAGACGATTTCACAAATGATTATAAGTATCCTACATTGACTAAATTGGTCAAAGCCTGCCTTAGCTGCTTCCATGGCCCATTAGTGGAAAGTGCATTCAACTTAATGGATACACTTGTCACTGACTATAGAACCTCTCTTAAAATTGATTCCCTAGATGCAGTGCAGACTATTAAATATGATTTAATGGCTTCTAAAGAAACCTCATGTGAAAAATATGGCTCAAAGAATCCAATGACTGATCCAATTCACAAAGATCTCTTACTGAATATGAACAGAAGTTGGAAAACATATCAAGAGGACTTAAAAACATGTATTTCAGATGAGTCACCTATAAAAGTCCCTGAAAAACCTTCTACATTAGCAGAAAAGCAAACTGCTTCTACCTCTGCATGTGCTGTTCTCGAGGAAATTTCTTCAACTGTAAATGAGGAAAATAAAAGTCAACCTTCCTGCAATTATGAAGTTCACCACAAAAGAAAGACAAGCCCACAAACATCAGAAAATAAAAAAAAGCAGCAGAAATTAGATAATTTTTTTAAAAGAATTAATTCAGGTAATTTAAAATATTTGCATAAAATGTAGTAGTTTATATGTTTAAAAATTTATGGTTATTAATTTTGCAAAAAAAGTAATTCATTAAACTTTTATAATTAGGTCATTCAATACTTCATAATTGTAATTTTTCATTCCCCCCTCCCCTTTCTCGAAACTCCAAAATGCCGGTAGTAAGTCCGTAAAAGTTTCAGGGGATTTTTTGGGGTCCCACAAACACCCCTGTAAACGTGTGAAGTAAAATTCTAAACTATTTGCATGTTTTGAAAGTCTTCTAAACAATATGTTCACTGAAAATCAGTGCTACACTTTACTTTCACCTACAGTTGCTGTAATATTATATGTAAGTATCTGGCCTATATCTTTTATCTTCTTGTCTTGGTATTTTTTCAGTGCAAGCTTTTTCCGTTTGAAATTGGAATATTCCAACTTTTATAGCAAGCAAATATTTTTTCCTAAACCATCAATGAACTCAGATAACCTTTTGGTAAGAAATATTCGAAACATTTTGAATATTAAATATAAGAAATTTCCAAAGTTTTTGGTAAATCTTAATTGTATGGATAGTACCAGATAGAATATAAAATTTTCGCAGATATTGATGCTTTAAATGCTTCAAAACATTGAAGTATCATTTATATCTCATTGAAAAAAATGTCTGTTAAGACTTTTTAAGTCAAGAAATCTTTTGTGTATAGTATATATCTTGGCGGTAATTTTTTTAAGGTAATTCTTTAGATTAAAGTACATAGGAATATCAGAGTAATATGCGTGAAGAATAAAGTGGAGAACCATTATCTAACATTATGAAAAAGGGTTCATTTTCACCATTATCATTATAGAAAATTTCAGAAACTCAACAATTTTCAGAATTTAAATACCCATCATTTCAAAAAAAAAAAAGTTTAACAGGATAAGTGAGCGACGGTCGGAAATATTTTATTATTATTATTACTTCTTGCATTGTTCATGTATACATATGTGTCGCATTTATATCTTGATTTATTCGAAATTATTACTTTTATTTTTTTCTTTACAGCTTTCTAAATCTTTAAAATAAGACCTCTGATCGATTAACTTATTCTAGATTTTTGTTTTAGGTTATGAGTACGTAATTTGATGATGTTTCTTTATGAATTGTTTCAGCGCCTTCCTTTACTACAAGAACTCTAGAATTTCCAGCATTGTCAAGACTTTATTGTAATTTTTGCTCATTTCTGCTGGAAATATTGTTCGTACAAAAACGGTTAAAAACCACTTATTTTGTGTAAAATTATTGATATATTCGATGGCAAAGGCAGTCCTTGTCCCTTTCCCTCCTTTTTAGATATTTAGGTGAATCTTGTGTGTTTATCTTCTTTATTCGTTTCTTTCTCTTTATTTCTTTATATTATTCAGAATTTTGGATCTTTGTATGTATGTATTAACTGTTCTCATTAAATTTAAATCTATCAATTTTAAAATTTTAGTAAGTATTTCAAAATTGATTGAATGAATGAGAAAGTTACGCCGCAATTAGAATTTCTATGATGTAAGACTTTGTTTTATTTTAATATTTTGTTCGATTTGTTAGTCTAGATTATGGTAATAAGAAAACTTTTTAAAATGCAATACAGAGATGCGCTCAGAGCTATGTAATTCGATTTTTGATCATACATTCACCTAAGCCAAGTCCCAACTTTTTAAAAAATCTATTTTACTTCCATAATTCATCGCAGGTAACATAGTTTATGGCTACTCAGGTTTCACCCCCCCCACACATTGCTGCTTAATTGTCCTTTTAATCACTTTCGGTGGAAAGCAGAAATGCCACACTGTGTCGAAATGTTTTTGACACACATTCTGCACATGCCAGCAGGCAATTGTCACAGAAGTAAAAATGATGTTCGCGACCCGTCGACTGAGATTGTTTGCCAAACACAATTTAGAAGAGTACAGTCTTAGGTCGAAAATAAATTCATTTAGAAGACATAAATCTTTTTCAGATTTCTATAAGGTACCGGATTCTTTGTGTGGTCTCGTTGCGAGTTACAATGGATTGTTTTGGTATATGCACGTGTGCATCTCTTGCCACCGCAAGTGTTTAATTCAATCAAGTTTGCTCTTTCCAAGAAACTTGAATCCCATCCCATGTCGGGAATGGTTACCAAATATTTCCTTACAAATGGAGCGAGAAATTTCATGAGTGTCTATCGCTACCGCTTATTGAAAATGAGAGATTTATTAATTCTTTAATTCAAAACTAACATTAAACAATTTGGTCATATTAATGAATATTTGTGCGCAAACATGAATACATCAGCTTTAGACTAGAGGATTTTGTTAATATAAAGCAAATAACAATATTAACGGCGTGCATTGTAAAATACATTCAAAAGAATTTAACCATGCGCAGCTTCTGAAGCTGATCATTTTCACATAATATTACCAGTAAATATTTCTGTTCCTTTCCATATTAGCACAAGCTATTGTACGATATCTTCACGGTGTTATTCGATTTTCTAAAGGCCAGCCAATATTGCGAAGTTATTGTAACAATATTGTTGGGTGTTTTTTTTTATTAAACTTTATTTCATGTGCATTGAAACAATTTCAAAAGAAAGCATAGAAATTTATTTATTTAAATTTTGGAATACAGATCTCACTAAAAATGTTAAGGTTTGAAAATCACTATGTAGTTCCTGATAGTTGCAGCTATAACAAAACTTTAAGTTTAAAAATTGTCAGTCAATAAAACGCCGATTCAGCCATTTGGAATTATTGTTTTATCTTCAATCGTAAAGAAGTTATGAGAAAATGAAAATGACCACCACCATTAATTTTTAATTTTTTCATCTTTTTTATTATTTTATAGCCATAAATTGTTTTTATATGAAGGTGAATAAAATCATTAATTAACTCACTTTTTTGTATACTTGGCATTTAATTTCTAAATTGAGCCTTATTAGTTGACCATCTAAAATAAAATTAATGTGGAATAAATAAAGAAATCATTTCTTTAATACATGCCAAGCAGCTGCCTTGTCAAAAATCCACTTCTTATTTGATCAAAATACTTTGTAGTATTAAATTTAACTTTTAAATCTAGTGAGTTATTGCATGAAAAAAGCATCAAATTTAGCTACAATACTATGTTCGGGATTCTTTTTATATATATATATATAACTGTTACATAATTTTTATAGAATAGTGAATTAATCTTTATTTCTAAGGAATGACTATGAAAAAAAAAATGCTTGATCTTTAGAATTTTTCCTGTATTTATTTGTGTGAATATGTTCTAATATAATTTTTCATGTTCTTAATCTGTAATATGCATATGTTTATTTTTATCTTTAATTTCTTCTTATTCTTTTCTTTAGAATTTTTAATTATTTTGTGGATTAACTTAATTCAGCTACTTTTAAAAATGAAATTAAATCAGGATATGAAGAAAAAATCAAATGAAATAATTGATAAACATTTTTAATAAATACTGTAGTCATACTTTGTATTTATTTTTTAGAGCTTCCAAGTAGTTGGAACATTTCATGTGGAAGAAGAAAGAGTAAAAAGATACATACATGTCCTCACTGTCCCTTTCTTGCACCTTTTAAAAGCCTGTTGAAAATTCATATGTTTCGAAAGCATTTAGAAGATAAGCCTTTCAAGTGTGACATTTGCAACAAAGGTTTTGCTGCCAAGTTTGATTTGCAGAGACATTTCTTATGCCATTTGTAATATTATTTTAAATATCCTTATTTTTAAAGGGGGAGAATGCTTCAATTATGATATCTTTTATTTGGATAGACTTTAAAGAGAGGTCCATATCTAGTATGACTTCCATTTTCATAGCTGTTGACTAATAAATATGTATATAATTTATTAATATGCATTTAATTACAGACCTTTTTATTTTTAGTGTAGAAACATTTTTATTTAAATCATTATCAACAAATTTTGTTGTTTGATGACATACAAAGTGAGCACAGTGTTTCTCTTTGTTTATAAAAATTATTGTTCAAAAACTATCATATTTAGATGTATGATTATGTATGTGAAATGTATAATGGAGTTTGTTACAAGATCAGTATTCTTAATAAATTTCAGATTATTCAAGGTGATATTTTAGTTCTTGCCATGTATTGTTCAACAAATTTTGATTCTTGAAAGAGGTTATCTTTTGTCAACTTGTCATTCGATTATCAATTATAATGACAAGTTGACATTACAAATGATATTGGAATTGAACATGACATTCTTTTTTTTTTAAAAAAAAACTTTGCCTTGTAAAAAAAAAATATTTATTGTTGATCAATTTTGTAACTTGTGTTAAAAAAAAAAAGCTGTAACTCATTAAACTCATTATTTATTTTGTGCTCTTTGTTAAAAATTTCAAAATAAAATAATTATATTATATCATAGTAATCATGCTTTGTGTTTATGCAGAAATTTGCCTTGCAGTATATTTTCTTCTATTTAAAAATTATTGTGGCTGAAATTTCTTTTCTCATATTGATTATTATAATTTTTGATAGGCTGTGGGATGTTATTTACACTGTGTTATATAATTTTTATTTGTACAAAAACGTTTTTTAACAAATTAAATTTTGTGTCATTCACTTTTAATTCTGCTATGTTATGTTACATGAAATTATATATATTTTATAATGAAATGTATTTTTATACTACTTATTTCAGAATTTTTTTTATCACTTTTTAATTTTTCAGATGACTTAAAGAAAGTACATAGGTGTTCACTCTGTTCCTACAGCTCAGTAAAATCAAGTAATTTGAAGGCACATTTATTGACACATACCAAAGAAAAACCACATTATTGTAATGTTTGTGGTAGGACTTTCACTACAAAGTCATCAGTCAAGAGGCATTTTATTTCACAGCATGGAATATGTAGAACACCTCAATAAGTAAATTTATTGTATATTTATGCTTTAAGTAATTTAACATAATTCTAATTAATCACAGGCTGTTCAACAGTGTAATAAGGGTAGATAATGATATGATTTTTTTTTGTCCCAGCCATCATCAATGGTTTTAGTTAGTATAAATGATCCCCAGGACATAACATTCTTTTTTTTAAAAAAACTTTGCCTTGATATTTCTTTATAAAAAGTGCTATAAAAAAAGGCACCAAGTCGTCTATTTCCCTCTCGCGTCATCAGTCGTTATACCACAGAAGCTATTCATTCTTTGCTGATACACAAACAAACAAACAAAAATTAGCATGCTAATATTGCTGAATTTTCAAATTTAGCATGCTATTATTCCTGAAATTAAATTAAATGAAGGTAAACATAATTTGTTTATTGCACTTTTTAACTGAAAAAAATTATTATCTTTTAGAAAATTAAAATTTGTTTTTGTCTCATAAAAAGATAAAAGAAAATTTTAAAATATATATTATGTTAAGTAAAAATGTAATAATGCAATATCACATTAAATGAGAATAAATTATTGAAAATTTTTCATACTATATATTTGAAGAACCTAATCATGTGAAGATAATACATGCTTGGAAAATGTGTGCAAGTACTAAATTCATGAAATATAGGAAACATAAGTTTTCGAAATAAAAACTTATTCATATTTTATAAAAGACTAACACTTATACGTGTCAAAGGAAGAAAAAAATTTCAAATTCCTTTTTCAATATATATTAGGCATGGTGTGTTTTGCATTTGTGTGATAAATTTACTTTTAGCAATGCTTTTTTTCCTACAGGTTTCTAAATAAATATATTTTTTCCCATTAACATTATTTTTCTAATAATTGAAAATTCATGCTCTCAAATCTCTGAAATAATGAAACTTAACATTTTTTAAGAAAATTTTTATAAATTTAATCTCTCACAAAGTTTGCAGAGAGTTCAATTCTTGAAATAATGCTATTGTTATATATTGATTTATTTTAATAAGTGTTTCTGAGGAAAATTTTATGGATTAATTTCATTGAAAAAATTTCTGTATTTTATTTCTGTATTGATTTACTCCCATTTTCCCTTGTAAAATTCTTCTCATTCTTTTGTATATATTATATTATTTTTAAAGTTTTTAAGAATTAAACATTTGAAATATATATATCTCTGTCAAGGAATGTTGTAACTCTGTAAGTGAATGCTGTAACATTTTTAGTAATAATTTAGAAATTATTTATATAGTGATTCTGCTAATTTGAGCACTTTTAATTTGAATTTTTCTTTGATTTCTTTAATTTTCTATTATCATAAATTTATAATATTGGCTTTGATTTGAAATTATTTTGGTTCATTTGAAGTCAAAACCTTTTTTTTTTTTTTAGTTTAATATGTCTTTCCCTTGTACTTTTAATTATCATAAGTAGGTCATTTTTGAATTCCTTCATTTACTCAAGGGCCTTGCTGCTGCGCAATGTGTTAAATAATAATAATAATTTTTTAAAAAGTAGCTGATTGTTCTCATTAAAAAATAATAACACACTTGATATGAGTTTGACCGTTTATTAAAATTACTTATTTCTTGAAATTGTTTTTAAAATCATTATGATTTTAATTACTGTTACATTATTTTAACTAAAACTGTTATATATAAATCGTTTTCACCATTTTTTAGTAGTTTATAGTAATAATACCATAACCTTATTCATTTCTGATTCTAATTTTTTGAATTTTTGGATCAATGCAATATTTTTTTTTTTTGTCCTGTCAGGTTTCATCAACTGTAAAACTGAGGAATAAGAAACCCATTCAGCCTATATATATAGAAATTGAATTTTGCACAAGTTATTATTCAAAATGTAGTAGAATGGTGTGTTATAAAACTGTTAAAACTGTTAAGTATTAAGATGATGTTGGAAAAATTAGTTATGTTTTGATTTATTGACCATTTTGTGTGTTGAGATCCCCCCCCCAAAGTTGCTGTAAATTAGACAGATTAGAATACATATAGGTTATCATCTTTATTTATGTATTTATGTATTTAACTAAATATTTACTTACAATTTTTCAAAAATCCTTCTTGTTACATTTGGAGATGAAAAATGCATCTAGATTTTTTTTTTGTATATTAAAATTTATATTATTAAAGTAATTATTTATATTTATGTAATGAAAAATATTCTTTTCCATTTTATTCCACACTTAAATATTCTTTTCCATTGAAAAATGATAAATAAAAAAAGGCCCTTTTACTGCATTGAAGTTTTGTAAACTAAAACAATGAAATTAATGTGTTTTAATTTTTTTTCTGAAAAAAAGAAAAACATTAGCTGTGTGACAGAGTCTCAAGTTTGAGATAAATTGGATTCATGATCTGATTTTATTTCACATCATTCATATATGTGAACTAAATGCTGACTAGATCATTCAGATGTTGTTTTTGTAATCTGGTAATGAATCAACAAGGACTATTTCCTTGTGCAGTTTCATTATAAGACATTAAATGGTTTAACTTATTCTGCAAAAACAAAATTTTGTTGAAATAGTTGTAAAATATTTTTACACGCTTTTATGTAGCAACATTTATTTCATATTTATAAAAATGAATTTTTATAATCCATTTTTTATTCACTTGATAATATATTGTATAGTTGTGTATTCTCAGTGATTATATATTCTTTAAATATTTTTGGAACTAAATGATCTATTTTGTTCAATTAAATGAAATTTTGATTCCATATAGAGATGCTACCTAGTTGTGAATTTGAAAGAAAAAATGATTTCATGGCAAAAAAAAGAAAAATGATATAAATAAATAAAAAAAAATCAACTTTTTAGATTATTAGAAAAGGTTGTTTTTGAAATCTGGAGTTAAATTAATCCATTTAGGTTAGTTATTACTGATCATTTATTCTAATCTGAGCTTTCTTTAACTATTTCAGATATTCCATCATGGGAGCTTTTTATTGAATTGCAAAAAATTAAAAATTGTTTTTGTCACTTCAATGTCGTCAAATGGTGTATTCTAAAAAATCATTTGTTGTTGTGCATGGGGGATATGAAATGTTGCAAATAAAATATGAATATTGCGAATAAATTATGAATAAAAAAATATGAAATTTTGCGATTTTTTCGAACACTTCTTGATATGTTATGTGTTTTAAAATTTTGTACATTAGTTCTGGATAGCATTGCATTGCTTCAATTATTTTAGAACGTAATTATCAGTGAATCGATCGATTTAGTTACATTTTTTAACTCTAAATAACGTTAACTGATGGTGATTTGATTTTAAAAATTTCTTTTATTCCTTGATATTTCTAATAAAGGAGGCATTAAAGACTAAAAAGTTGGAAATATATTTAAATATTTTTTAAAAAGCAGCCTTTTAGTACAAGGCTGCTCTTAAAAATTGCCTTTGTTAAATTTATTATTGTACTTTTCATTAATCATTTCACATATGAATTGGATTGACTATCCCCCACCCTCTATTTCCTTTCCCTTTCAATGTCACCTTCTGACGAAATTTTCACCTTTGTGACAATGCATCGAATAGAGTCACCCTAATTTAGCAAGTTCCATAATGTTATTTAAAAAAAAAAAAAAAATCGTATGCTCTCTCCTGCTAATCAAGTGCCCGAACGCATCGTAACAACCGACATTATTTGGGTTTTCGAACGAAGTCTGTTCTGGTATCTATTCATATCTACAATATCCTTATTGAGTTCTGAATCATTTTTACCTGTCTGCTGTTTGTAAATAATCTTGTGATTCATTATCCAATTTTTTTTTCAGATTTTACATCGCGAAGGCCCAGTTTTTCTCTCAACACAACTCTACACCAGTGCTCTCTCTGTCCGTATGCCACATCCAAGAAGTCCAACCTGACGCTGCACTTTCGGACGCACACAGGCGAGCGTCCGCATCATTGCACTATTTGTAGGAAGAGCTTCAAACAGCGCGCCCACCTGCAGACGCACCTTATCGTTCACAGAGACCATCTGCAGCTCCTAAATTGACAGAAGTAGACGTACCTCGATTTAACGCCTTGGAACAGATACGAAGGAACTTTCATTTTATCCAAACTGGAATTTAACACAATCTGATTAAGATTCAAGTCTTCGCAGAATTTGTTCTTGTCTTGAAGAGATTCGTTACCTCGTGTGCAAACTTTTTGGTGTGATATATTGCTCAAAGACAAATCGGGATCATGTAGCAGTGCCTACTTCTAATAAGTCATTAGTGACATAAAATGTCGAATAAATTATTGGCTGCTTGAAGTACATTAGTTAAATGCACATTTCTCCGGCCAAGGTGAGCTATCGAACTCTTTTGCTCAGCACTTCCTCCAAAGGTCACAACGAAACCGGAGCTGAGCACACCGCTTCGACACTTTGTGTCACTAATGATTTTGCTCGATACAAATCTCTTATAAGCACCGGGTTTTGGTGAGCTGACCTTCAACCACAGAGATCATGGTTTCAAATCACTCATCAATTTTTTAAATATTTTGGATATCATTTTTGCCATAAATCTTCATTGATAAAATTGTGTGTGTGTATGTATCAATAAAAACAATCCATTTAGCTTTTTCAATAAGCCAAAATTTCAAGAATTTGCTTTTATTACATTCTCATTCGCTTCGATTATTATATCAAGTAGTTATTAATTTTAACCTCTTAATGCCATAAGGTTTTACAATTGATGATGAAGAAACGGGCTTCTCACCTTTCCGATTTTAGATTTGTTAGAAGTTACACTTATTATTACATATCGGAAAGATAACGGGTAAAGGAGGACTTCCTTATTTCCATCTGTAGTTGCGACCTCCTGCTCTATCCCCTGTTGATTGAATGGATGTTAAACAGATCAGTTCATGCGAGATTAATTTAAACGTCGTTGAAGCGAAGGAAAAAGTCTACATTTATCACTTCTTTTTAATGGTAATTTTCTTTGTCTTGTTTTAAATGACTATTCCTTCTTGTCCGATACAATTGTTACTGCTGACTTTGACAAACTTCCTTAATAGTGATAAGTATTAGTACCTTCTGCTTAACGGGGATGTCCCATTGCCAACAACTTAATTCACGTTGTCATTTCTCTTTTGTTAAATCTTGAAATTTCTCAGAACTTAGAATATTATCTTTATCTCTAAGAGTAGTTTAATAGGATGATCAGGTAGGTCACTTTTTTATTGAAGGTTCCTGCCTCTTATTAACGTCTGGCGTGTGTATGTTTTATGGTTGTTACATAAAATGTAAATTGTGATTAAAGTATTGATTTAAAAACATTTTATGAAAAAAATTCTTATTTTATCTGTATAAATTTTATTTAAAAAAATGAAGGCAGATAAAAAATTTTTTATTTTTGTTGAAAAATTCATTTGTACCAGACATGCCAGGAAATGTATTCAAATATTGTGAAACTTTTCATTCTTATTGGAAAAACTTATAAAATGATTCACTAGCAATTTTTGATCTGCGTGCATTCCATAAAAAATGGCTGTTGGATTTATCTCGATTTCTTTTATTCCTAGCCCGCCTCTTTTCGAGAAAAGTGGATCTCCTTGGCCAACCCTCGATCTATGGTCAGCTGCATGGGTGTTCCTTATGCCCATACTTCACTGCCAACAAGTCCCATTTGATCCGGCACTTTCGGACGCACACCGGAGAGCGTCCGCATCAGTGCGCTGTCTGCAAGAAGAGCTTCAGGCAGCGCGCCCACCTGCAGACGCATCTCATCGTCCACAGACAAATGTGAATCGTGAACTCCCTGAATGAGTGAAATGAACCATTTCTGGTGCTCCGTGTGAAAAAATCTTTAAAATTATGCGTTGCTTAATCTATCTTTCAGTTCATTAAAAGGATATTTTTAACTGTCTTAATAGTTTTGATTATTAGTTGATTTTCAGGTTTTCGATAGAAAAAAATGATTTTATACATTTGTGCACTAATTAAGGTGTGCATTTTAAGAATTTATTTTCTACTTTTTAACCTGCCATGAACGTATTATGGGATCTTTTAATGGCACTTTCTCAATGACTACCAAAGAGCGTCATTACTATGTTTGTTTCAGAATCCGTCATCTTTGGACAATTTTATCCTGCATTGAATAAAAATGGGCAAATTTTTTCAGTTCTTTGTAAGGTGTAAACTTGCTATTAGATGCATTTCCTCCCCTTTTCATTTTCCTAGTTTGTCATTTTGAACCGTTCTGTGTTATTGTAATTCGATAATTTTGTATTTATCGATCACAAAGCCAGCTCAATCTCGCGGATTATCCACGATTACTGTCGCAATAATTAGTTGGGGTTTAGTATTGCTAAATAAAATGTAAGCACCTCCTCCGCCTTTCATCCGATATCTATTTTGGGAAAATGAACAGGTCCTGTGCTTGCACAAAATTATGGAAGGTTTTCGTATCCGTGAATAGACAGTAAAATCGTTTTTGGTTTGATTGGGAAAATATTAAAATAGTATATTATCATCGAATGGATAAAACTGTACAGAATTTCGAATTCTAATGCATTAGGGGAGAAAGTGAAAAATCGATTAGAAGATTCCATCTTTACAAATAAGAAGAAGGTCAAATGTAGCAAAACATTTAAAAGTTATTGTAATAATTTTCAAAAAAAAGTAATATCTTACAATTTATACCCTGTAGAAGTCCAATACTAATAATGGACTGTCAATAAGATCCTGCTTGCAGAGACCCGAACAAATATGAATGTGATCAGGTGAAGCTTCTTCCGTAATACACTTGGGGGGGGACTTCAAAGCGTTTAGAACCCTCAGAATGATTCATAGTTCCAAAATGTCCACAGAGAAAGCGAGTGAGAGTAGTCTGATCCTGCCCACTACAATCGAGGGTCAGAGAGCACCCTGGACGATTACTCTTATACCATTGATGCACTGGTGGGACGAACCAAGTGGTTTCATTTTGGCTTTTAGTTGTCGAGAAAATTTCTATGTGGGTACAGAGGCATCACTAACTCCCACTTTAGCCAGTGTGCCCGCAATCTCATTATTCTCGACGCCAACATGAAAGGGTATCCATTGTAGGTGGTTCTGATGAAACAAGGAAATGCGTTTTAGGTATTTGAGTATATTCACTCCCGCATTACCCTTCACACTATGCCAGTTGGCCAAGTGTTTGAGGCCAATTGAGCTTCTACTATCTGACAGAATTCAGATTTCATTTTTATGAGTGAGTGACTTGAGCAATTCCGGTCCTTCATTGATGGCAATAAGAGAAGAAGTCGGGGCTCCTCTTCTGGATTTTTAACTCTTTATCTTGAGATTTGATGTAGATACCTCTGCTAGTTCAATCATTATCATTTTTGCTATCGTCCGTATACATCTGAACTGCGTCCCTTGGAATACGATTAATTCTCTCAAGTGTCAGTTGATAAATTGGAAGATCATTTTGCTTGTTCACTTGAATAGGAAGATCCGTATGGTAAAATACACCATTAAGACCCTCAGATGGATCGAAACACTGTTTCAGTGACACTGTGAATTTTTATATTAAACCCTTGAGTTGTCGATAAATCTTCTGATTTTAAAAAAAAAATAAAAACTTTCTATTCTTAATAAGAATTACATCGAAGCTGTTGAAACAATTTGATTTTACTTTTAGATGCGAATCTCTCCAGATTTCTCGCTTCAGTTGCCGTTTCCAGCAAGCTGCTCAAGTGTTCTGTGTGCCCGTATTCTGCCGTGGACAGGTGGCAGCTCAACCGCCACTTCCGCACCCATACGGGCGAGAGGCCTTTCCAATGCAACCTCTGCAGTAAGCGGTTCAAGCAGCGCTCTCACCTCCAGACTCATCTCATCGTACACAGAGACAAACTGAACTTCTGAAAGCTGACCCATAAACTCTTAAATGTCATGTCTGTGCTCTTTATTCTTCTGATGCAGAATTCTAAACTAAATTGGCTATTTTGCCTTTATTCTTCTGTTTAATAAAGATTGTAGATAATGCTCGTTTCTTCATTTTAGTTTAAGTAGCCAGATTTTCCCAACTTCGATCCGGAAACTGCAGATACTGGGTGCAGGGGGGGGGGGATTTAGGTTTGTTCAAAAAGATTAAACGATATTTCCTCTAGGTTGGGATGATCTTTCAAATCAAGTTTCATGTTTCTCCTTAAGATTAATTGGCAATGATTCCGCATTTTTTAAAATTTTTTTTAGTTATCTTCTTTTATTTTCGAAGAATGGATATTAGAGTTTCGACTTATATTGGCCGTTCCGATTTCTTAGACCGCCGCGCCCTAAGCTGCAAGTTTTTATTTATTTATTTTATATATTTTAAGTTGCATCGCATTGTAATTTTTCAAATATAAGAAGAATTTTACTTCATGAGTGAATTTCTTTTAGAATTTATGAATGCTAATCTTAATATTTCTTTTAAAATTTATGAATGCTCATACTTTTTTTTTGTACTTTACTCATATATGAATTATAGAGAAAGTACTGTTATCATCTTCAAAATTTTTGAACTCGAGATTTTGAAGAATCTTCTCATTTCAAAAATTTGAAACATGGAGATTCGAAAAATGCCTTTTTGCTATTATGTCTGTCTGTCCATCTACGACAAAAACAATTCAAATATACTTTCAGTCAGAAAGAGGAAACTTGATACATTGTCTTTACACGAAATTGGTAGATCTTTCTCAGATTTTGAACAAAATCTGTTCAGAAGAAATCTTTCTGTCCGGCTGTTTGAATGCAAGTGAAAACGAAGGAGGGCTAAGTGGATAAAATTCGGTACACAAATTTATCATCTATAGTAGATCACCTATCACCAGAACATGTCGATAACTCAAAAACGCTATGAGTTAAATGCACCAATTTTCTGACTACGAGTGTAATTTTGTTTCAAATTTTTTTTCATTTGTTTAGCAAACACGTGTCTAATACACAAATTCGATTTTCGGATACCACTATAATCTCATGTCAGAAATAAATTGCCATAACAGTCGTGAAGAGTCACACGACGATAGATTCAGTAATATTGCTAAATTCATGTCAAAGGTTAATATTTCATAACTATTGTAACAATAGGAAATGAATGACTCTATTTTAATGTCTTATTTATTTGAAAATAAGGCCTTGCCAGATAATAAACCTTTGCTTGGTTTTTTCAGAATGCTCTTTACTTTTTGTTAAGAATTCAAGCACTTAAATAGTAACTTAAAGCGGTGAAAGACGTTTCAGAAAATTTTAATCCTTTGTACTCGGGAAAGTAACTTAACGTATAATTATTCACCTAATATTTGTTTATTGCACCGAAAAGTAAATATGTATAATTGTCTTCAGTTGAATTTCCCCCCAAAATTAATCTACATCTTTTTACCCTGTTGGTATTCTTAACAATCAAAATTCAAGAAAATAAATAAAGGCAACATCAAAAGGATGTTCCGTCTTGAATTTTGGTGTCTGAGAGGAGACATTTGACTGCAAAGGGTTAATAAATCTAACCAAATCAGTTCTGGATTTTTGAGTGAATAAGAAGTTAAAGACTATTCCTGCTGGAGATAATAAAAAAATAAACTACTGAAAACCTATTGTTAAGTCTTGATCATAACCGATCAAATAAGAGAACAGCATAACAAAGAATTCCTTTATTTATAGCCTTATATATGTACACAAAAACAACTTGTTCAAATCTAGGTTAATATTATTTACAAAATTCGACAACAGTTGAAAGTTAATCATGAAATAGTTCCTAGATCAATTCGGAGAATAAACACCACGAAAAACGAACGGGCTGTTAGCTCAGACGGCTACTCCAGGGCTATCTCCAGAAATCCACCGATCTTTATCGGGTGGATCTTAACATTGAAACCCGAATCACGCGGAGCTTCTCAAAAAATCCGGAACACCTTCAAACACTCGCGTCTCTCCTACTTCCCTTCCACGCCTCCCACTGCTCTTCTCTTCCTCTTCAAAAAATACCATATTTTATTTCCATCAAATCTCCGCCTCTCATTTTCTCTTTGGGGCACTTGAGTTCCTCATCACCCAATAGCCGTTCAGAAATGCTTCCTTAGTGGTCTCCGGTCGATCGTGGGAATGTCTATTAATGATTCATCTTTGTAGCTGACCCTATCACAACCCCCGATAGACAAAGCCTCTGCGGTCTTCCGTGACGTCACAACGAGACGCTACACTTCATTTTCTTAACGTTACGTCTCTGCGCACTAGAGAGCCAGGAGAAGTTACTTTTCACTTGTTAATATCATTTCATATGCATCCATATCATGCAATTCAACACACATATATTGTAGAATTCATTAATAATTAAAATGCAACCTCTTTCCACATCACCCTGGAGGTACGGCGCTTGGTATGCATTACCTTTTTTTTTTTTTTTTGCATTATTTGCAGGGCAGGTTTCCCAGTAGGTGTATATCCCTTAGATTTAAAATTATTTATTTAGCAAAAAATGAATGAAAAAAAATTGTTGATGAATTTCTAAACAACTCCATACAAAAATGGTTTTATAAATATTTGCTGTGGCGTCAACTCCAAGAAAGCAATAAAAAATATTTCACGAACCGGTATTCTACCCTATTGACACTTAAAAAAATATCAAATAAATTTTTGAAACATTAGAAGAGCTTTCTTTTTTAACTATATATTTTATCATTACTTTGTTAGAAATATCTTTACTAAATTTATCAAGTTTTCTTTCCTTTTCGGTTTTAGAAGAGCTTTTCAAACTATCATTTAATTATTCAATAATGCATTGACTGCAGACCAAATTACCAATCTATAAACATTTTCTGGTTTATGTCCTGAAATGCCTTCTCCATAATCATGTACTTGTTCTTCATTCACTAAATCATTAAAAATTATATCTGCTGTGAAATATTTTTGATTAGAAAATTTCAAAAATTCTTTTTCACATATGGTACATAAATTTTTAAATTATAATATAAAAATACACTTGCAATGTTTTTGTTGATTAATTTCAAAACAATTCCATACGAAAATGGTTTTATGAATATTTGCCGTGGCGTCAACTCCAAGAAAGCAACAAAAACAATATTTCACGAAACAGTGAATATAGCAGTATTCTGTTCTATTGACACTTCAAAAAATATCAAATAAATCTTTGGATGGAGTTTTTACATTAACAATATCCCACCATCTATTTATTATTCTTATATATTCTGCTGTTTCTTTGTAGTGTGGAAACTCAGATTTCAATCCCAAATTCTTTAGACTTTCAGGTATAAATTTAATGAAAATTTTAAGTACTAATTTGATATTTTGCTTTTCTAAATTATTGGGCTCCAATGCTTTTAATGATAAATTGTATGCATATTTAACGATGTTATTCTTTTCAGTTTCATACAATAATTTTAATGTTTTGAAGAATGCTGTATTAAAATTAACTTTATTGTCAGATTTACTACTAGAACTTTGAATTATTTCATTATTATGACGATGAAATACTATTTATCATGAAAGTCCTAACACTTGTGGCGGCATTTTCCGAATTGTAACTGATACCAGATACATTTCCCCCTTTGTAATCAAAGTAGGGATTGATGTGCATCTCATTTATTTGAAGAGTCACATTTGTATCTGGAGATACTATGAATTGTAATTTCTGCTTAATGTACTTTACGAAATGCAATTCGCTCTGCTCTGACTGAGGGCAAGTGTTGATAAGTATGCATATATTTCTCAAAGTTACAGGATGAGGTAATAAAATATAACCAGGCTTTCTGACAAATTTATATGCATGAAGAGCCATTGAATAAAATAATGAGCAGAATATCATCATTTCAGTGGAATACCTTTTACTATGTTCATTTTGAATAATCAATGCAGATTGCTCTTTAATAAATGCTACAACATTGGTTAAATTTTTTTGGGTTATTTTTAAATAATCCCTGAAACTATGAATCTGTGAAATAATATCTGAATTTAGGAATGAATTATTTGTCTTCATTTCTGGTAGATGTTCTAATATTTCATTTAAATTGTTGATGTTATTGACTTTTATAAGTAAAGAAGAAATATTTGGAAGATTTGACAGGAATGTTTTTCCAACAAAAGCTAATAAATCATTTATTACAACAGACAATGCAATTTCAGAACCAGAGCATAATTCAATATTCAAGAATAAAATTTTGTTTTCTTTATGAATGATATTCCAGAAATTTTTCAAATTTATTAAAGAAATGCGCTGCTTTAGTTCTTCCAAATTTTTAAATTCTCTTGTCTCATCGTATTTCTTTTTATCTGATATGCTTTCTTGGGGAGCTTTCTCTATATATTGTTGCTCCAATTTCATCTGTTTTATTTCTGGATTTTCCCTATTAAATGTTGAACGTGACATGTAAGAGGCACAATTTGGCATCTGAGATGGAATTACTCTAGTCTTAGTGACTAGTCTCGGATATTTAAGAGGGGCACTTGATAATTTTTCTGGCTTCGAATCAAATAGGCTAGTTTCTCTTTCAATATCATTTGTTTTAAAATATATTTTACAGACCTACAGTAAAGGAAATTATTCGTAAATATTGATTTCTTTTAATGTTTAATTTAAATACAGTAACAAATATACAGCATAACAATATACAATTATAAGTACGGATAATTTTTATTTTGTTTACTCTCGGATATTTATCGTTATGTTATTTTACTAGTTTATGTAATAGTTTCTCTTTCAATATCATTTGTTTTAAAATGTAATTCACAGACCTACAATAAAGGAAATTATTCGTAAATACTGACTTCCTTTAATGTTTAATTTAAATATAGTAACAAATATACAACATAAAACAATATATAATTATAAGTACGAAGAGTTTTTATTTTGTTTACTCTCAGATTTTTATCGTTATGTTATATAATAAAATTTAACTATGTAAATGTAATTATAGATATAATAATAAACTAAGCATGTAAACATAATTATGGCAAATATTATAATTATTATTGACAATAATACTGCCTATATTACAGCATTTTATGAAATAATTCTTTTTATAATGCGCTTGATTAAAAGCACAAATAAGGGATATTACTGAGCTTTTAAATTTCTAAAGTGAGAATAAATAATTTTTCATTTAGAAACATTTGGCATTACTTTAAAATAATTAAATGAGCTTACCCTACTATGCTGCGTCGAATAAAATCCTTCGCGATGTATGGCACTTAACCATTTCTTTTTAAGCTCTTCATTTTTAGGAAAGGCAAAAACACTTACTCTTGGGCCATTCCTGTAATTTCCATTACAGTTTGGAACACAACAGATCAAAGGCATTTCTGTTCCTTCTTTTTAATAAACCCATATGATTTTTCTTGCAAATAAGAAAAGTCACTTCCTGTTTACTCGAACACAGAAGAACCACTGGCTAAAAAATGGCGTGAGAAGGGAAGAGTTCGTTTCTTATCAGTAAACTTGATGAGGGTGAAATTCTTCCCTCGGTCCCTCAATGCACACCCACTCGTGTAACCTCTCGGGGCGACGTCATGACTTTCTGTGACGTAAGTGTTCTGGCCTTGTCTATCGGGGGTTGTGACCCTACCCGAACCCTTGTTAATTATATTTTATTCACCGGCTAAAGTCCATTTAACCGCGGCACTTAATGACAACGTTACTGGTGATTGATGTGAGTAGTCTATTCATAATAGAACAAAAGTTTAACACCTGTATGTTTTCACGTTCTTCTCCCTTGAAGATACGATGGATCTCCCTGAAACGACGAAACACACGCTTATGGTTCTATATCTGGATACAACTAATGACCAGACACAATAACTCTACTTGCGAAGAGAATCCCCCATCTGGTAGTTCGGAGGCACTTAACAATGTGTGTGGTAACAGGTGATGTTACATCTGGCCGGAATGCCAATTATCAGGTGAGAGAAACGGGAACATTACGCTATTCTACTTTAACGCCATATTTCTATGAAAATACTGTCAGAGTCGAATGCATTCACTGAAGACTTGGCAAGACATAAGAGACGATTTAAATACTTCCAACTTGCAAATTCAGTTGCCTTTTATCCCCGAATCAAGAAACACACAGAGTCAGATTTGGGAAAACCCGGTTCTACAGCCATGCACGGTGTACGAGTTTCGTGAGTGGAAATGGAATGCTGAATTTTGCTTTCTCGTCTCTCGAACAATTTTTTTTGCTGTTAGGAAAATATTTTGCGAAGTGTAAACAGTGAAAAATGCTAGATGTGTGCACTTACATTTTTTTGGTGATATTTTTCTGCATTTCCTATTTTATGATGTAATTGTAATATTGCAATTCATAAAAGATAATCTGAATCTTCAGGAGATGGATAGGCAAGTAATCCAGGATGAGATATTCGAGGAATGCAGTTTTTCACATGCAATCAAATAGAGCTTTATTCCCTCACCTTTGCTGTATATTTTTTTAATATAGTTATTTTTTCTAAGCGTCTTAGAATAGTGCATAGAATATATATTTGGACTTTCTTTTTTGGCTGAATGGGTCCGGGGTTTTGCTTAGATTCACAAGTTGGATATCAAAATCACATGCCAAGTCTTATTTGTCCGTGTTTTTGAGTCGTCATGTTCACATATTCCGACAATGAGTCAAGTTTAATAATAATAATTTTCGGTCTTGGGAAAGTCTGAAACATAAAGAGCCATCAAAATCTCGAGGTAGAGTTATATGAATAAATGAAAATAAAAATTAGCAAATTCTCGAGAATCCAGTGGACCAAAATAAATATACGGTCCAATTTTAATTTCCGAAAGAAAAGAAAAAGTACTTTGACTATTGTTATTACTTCATTAGACAAAGACGCACGCTCATCCTTTAAACAAAGCAAATTAATGTTCAACTGACTCTACCCTAAAGAACTAATTGCCTCAGACAAATGGTTTAAGCACTTGTTAATCAGCTGGCAGGAAGGAGCGAAGAGAGGAACGATTCTAAAATTAGCGCCGGTCCACCCCCACATCTCTCTCCATCCGCGTGTGTTGTGCTGGCAAGAAGGATCCTCAGTCTGTTGGTGAAAACGCTCCGAGCCATGACACGCTGAGGGATAATGGCCTACTACGGGACTTACGTGAGTACTGCATGCTTCGCACTTCTGCGCCGCGCGGAAGCGTTTGCTTCAATGTAAGCATGCGTGGCATTACCCGGGATCCAATCGCGTCTGTTTTCATTGAATTGGACAAGATTTAATCATTAATATCGAAACAGTTATTGTCTTGTTTATGTTATTCACATGATAACGTTTGCTGGAGGATATTATCTGTGAATTGTGTAATGTGACATGCATGGAACCAAAATCATTCACAATCATTACAGAGCAGACCTAGAACCTCTACTTCTTGGGTAAAAGGAACTCCCGGAGAAAATTTTTATAAAATTTAATTGGATTTTTAATTAAAACGGTAACATGTCTCCTTAGTCATTCCAGAGCTTATTAACGCGCAAAAAGTACTTTTACAGTTTTCTGAAATTCAAAAAAATTAACTTTTCAGTGATATACTAATTTTATTCCCGCAGAACTTTATTTTTCTCGTTTTAATAAATCATTGTTGAAAATACTTTGAAGTATCTTTTTAAAGATATATTTCATTGTTTTAATTATTGAACATATACACGCGCATTTTGCGATAATATGAGATGCATTGTGTGTGTGCTTGTGCACAAACAATCGTTCCTTTATAAGGAGTAAACGTAAAAAATAAAATGAAAGCGGATGAATCGGGTCCTGTTCGAATCTCTCTGACTTGACATTCTTCAACGTTTTCACATATTTTTTAGATAACTATTGTTATAAGTGCCACATAATAATCAAATTCCACAAATTAATTGTAAGGATTACAGAAGATAATAACAATATTTTTTTACTACAGAAACGAATCCTTGCAAGTAAATCCATCGTGCCCCTTTTTCCGAGTACAAAAATAATCACTTCATTATTTTATGAACATAATGTTTTAATTTGAATCTAATAATAACTTTTTGAACTTTCTCGTTTAAGATATATACCAATAGAGACTATTGCAATTTTCGTAATATTCGACGATGAAAAGTCCATAAAAGCGTCTTCGGAATTTGTGAACACAGGGGGAGTACAATCTCTTTACACAGTCAGTGTATGTCTAGTCTTGAGAAAAGCGTGCATATGGATGAGCCCCATGAGCATGTGGTTTTCGCTATCAGAATTGTGCGTGAAATTTTGGAGCCAATTGCCTACATGTCTGTAATTTCGAATGCAATAACTGAAATGAATAAGATTCCCTGGCAATCTAAATTGCAGACGTGGGAGAAACTTCCCTTTCGTTTGATCGTCACGATGTGTGGAGAGAAATGATTTGTTCCACGGCATTCTCATTTCAATTTTGAATCTAATTCCATAAGTTTAAATCATTAATATAAGAGATTTTGGATTGACTTTTGCTGTTTCAAGACTTATGGGACCATAATAAATAATCGATATATTATTAAAAAAAAAACGGAATTATAATTTAAGTGAAAAATTCCAGAATGACTAGAAATGATTAGAATTTTTAAGTTAAAAATGACAGAAAAAAATATTTTTTAATTGTTTTAATTAGTAAACCGCAATAAATAAAAGATGGGCACATTTAATAAAGTAAGAATTGTTCTAATAAATAAATTAATAATTTGGAAGAAAATCTCAAACAATAAGCAAGTAATTAATTTTAATTAACACAGAGGATGCAGCATTTCGAACTCAATAGTTAAACACACGATAAAATAAGCAGCAGAATTTAATATTAATGTGTTCTGTTACATTTTTTTAAAGTGAGAATTTGTTTTTTGATTGATCGATGTATTTAAATAGTAAAAACAAATCTATCATGAAAGCTCGACTTTGCATGAAAAGTAATAAATTTAAATAACATATAATATTTTTACTTTATGACTCGAATAGCAATTTCCTTTTAAGATGGATGCAGCATCGTGACAAGTATGTTTATGAAATCCTCTTAAACTTTTTTTTTTAATTTCATCGGAAAATAATATGAATATAAATCGAAACACTCTAATGATTCAGGCCTGATTCGCCTCTCTGATCTTGATTATTTCAACTTTGAGTGAAGATTTTTACATCAAGTGGTATGCAAAACGAATGCCAACCTAGAAGCATTTATGATATTAAAAACATCTAATATTTTGAAATTCATTAAAGCATAAATTAGCAAAAGTTGGAAAATCAAATATTTATTTAATTTTTCCGCATTCGCATAAAAGTTATTAAACATTTACTCAGATTATTTAAAATCTTGCAATTTCGCTGAACGCGATCATATAATGGAAAAGCATCGTTATATAATTGTATTCAAAGTTCATTTTAAAAAATCATTAAAATTAAAGTAAAAATTGTTTGGAAATAAATTGAATGTTTAAAAAAAGTTAGATTGAAAAGTTATTTATTTTCTTTTAATTTTAAAGCGGTGCCTTAAGTAAGTTTCTGTTCTGTAATAGGCTCTAAAATTATTATGAAAAAGCGGTTAAATAATTTTAAATTACTTAAAATTTTGATAAGTTCTTTTTCTTCAAAAAGTAATACGAATCAAGTTTTAGGTCCAATTGCGTACTCTGTAGAAAATTCTCAGTTTAATCGCGCAGAAATTCAAAAATGTTTATTGTAAATCCTAAGTCGTTTTGTTTTATTTGCGATAATTTCATTGGCTAGAAAAGCAATAATATGAAATTCCGACAAATTGCAGGTGATAGATCTTTTGGAAACTCCCGAATGTATTCATTAATAGTCTCTTTTAAAAAGAAAGTAATGCAAATGAAATAGGCTTTTATTAGTTTGCTTAAAAAATCACATTAAAAAAAATAAAACTTATAGATATAACAGAAAATTAGGAAAGTGTGCGGAATAAACAGAAATGCTTTCATCGAATGGAATTTTAGCCATATTTAAACTATAATTTAATTTTTAACGAATATTTAGGAATATCTTTCTTATGATTCTTTACCGTGGCATACCTTTTTGTAATATTTGTATTAAGCAACTCATGCTTTTATGGTATAATTTATATATATATATATATTACTTTCTAATTTTCTATACACTAAAAACAATTTTTTTAAAATATTAATTATCTTATTTTTTAATCTTTTATGTAATTCGTATTATTTTTTCATAATTGTTATGGAATCTTAAAATAAAATTTTATAAAATTATATAATCAGAATGGTATTTACCATATGAAATCAAAATTGAATCTTACTAACTAAAGCTAAGTAATCGATCATTATTTTCAGAAAATAATAAAATAGTGCATTGCCATATAGAACAAATAGCTTAAAAAAATTCCTGAACTCTAATGCACCAAGAAATGATCAAGAAACCAAAGTTCACTTTTTATAGACATGAAATAAATGACAGCGAATAGACATGTGGCACTTCACTGAAACTCAGAAGTGAACCAGGTGCTCAGTACTGATCATTTCGAATGGAAAGGTAAAAAATATTTTTAATAATACATACAGCAGTTTTATTATTCAAAACAAGCCCGGACAATGCATTTGAAGTTGAAATAATATTTTTCATGTATCAATAAAACAATTAATAAAAAAACCTTATACGTACAATAAGTAATTGGACACCTGTGATAAAAAAGTGAAACACCATTCATATTCAAGAGTTGGTAGAGCCTCCACCTGAGAATATTTGTAATACTCCACAGAAAAATATTTATAGGCATTTTCATACAACCCTGCTTTTGTTTTTCTTACTATGCAGCACATAATTCGTAACATTCTCAAATAATTTTTTTTTTTAAATTTGTCTTTTTTAAAATTTACTCCTGACCTAAATAAGATATTTTAACATTTTGTGGTTCATTTTATATGGCTTTTGATTTAAAATTTTGTTCCGGGACCAGGAACTCTTTATTTGAACCGATTCCGATCCTCCTTGTCTGATAAAAATTCTGGGTATCCATTGAACGGCTTATTTTGAATAGGCCTCTTATGCATATAAAGATGTGCTCTTGTGTATATCTATGCATTGGTGCTCCACAAGACTGACCATGAAAACTAATCGATCAAAATTGGCACAGATTCATTTCAGAAAGTGGTAGTGTGCTCTTCGGAGAGTTTTTATTTCGAAATATTAATTAAAAATTATATGATGCTTTTGGGTATTTTTATCGATAACTTCCGAAAAAATATAATACAAATATGATTTTTACTTATGATAAAATTCGAAATATTTATCTTTTCAATGATATTAATTTAATTGCAATTCTTTTCCGTCATTTTAACAATTTAAAGTATATTATACAATATTACTTTGGCTGCATGCAATGAAATTTAAATGCAATGAAATCATTTTCATTACTTTTACAGATATTTAACCGTGGATTTTTCCTCTATTGTCGAAAGCAAAGGAATGGAAATTATGTTCCTTTTTTTATATATATATTCTTTGGCAATGTCGTAAAGAAATCATCAGATTTTGTGTGTATTTGGAATCAATTAACCTCTAAAGTCCTGTAAGATATTCGGTAATATATCGAACACATTAAATATTTTTTTATCAACTTGCTTCAGTCGTGCTGTTCGGTGTGCTCATATTATCCGAGAAAAATGCGCTGCACTATTTTAAAGTTGCAACCGACGATGCTTTTTTCACGAAAAATAGGAAAGATACCGCTACAATATTGATTAAGAAAGCTCGCCGCTCCTTTTCGGAGCAAATGCGCCGTCACGCAATAAACAGAAATAAAAAAAAGGAGTTTTTTCACAATATGATGTTTAAAAATATGTTGGGGGGAAATTCTGAATGCCAAAACATGTATAAAAACTTAACATTTATAAATCATGAAATTTAACATTATTAAGCAGCTGGTCACTAAAAGCGGCTAATATGAAATAAAGTAGTTTTGCAAAAATACGTTTCGAACATTAAAAATTACCCCTAAATTTAATCAAATATGTACCCCTAAATTTTAATAAATTAAAAAAAATATCAGTAGAAGGAATTTTAACCAAAAACATGGTATATTAACTTTTTAAATAATCCTATTATTACTATTTTCTTCAGGATCGGATATCTTTTTCATTTTCTAAAGTGTCTAAAGGAAGGGAAAAAAACTGCGCGATCAAGCTTTTTTTTTTTTTTTTTTCAGATTATTATTTGTAAGATTTTTCTATTCTTGTATGGTTCACACTGATTCGAGTTTTGTATGTCTAACTTGTACCAGTCTCTAATTCAGAAAATACTGCTTTATTTCGCATTGGACGCTGAATAATTGTTTCACATGAAAAGCAGTTATGACACAAAGCCCGTTAATTCACTGATAAACAAGAACAACAGAATGTTAATGTTTCTCTTTAAGTTTCAGGACCAATAATTTCGCACTACATCGATTCGCGATAAATAAGAGACAGTTCTTGTTTGGGAAGGAAGGGGGGGGGGAAGCTTAGTACGTCATTGTTAGCCGGATGGAAAAGACCGAGTACCGTATTTTTCACTGGTAGCAAGCAGATAAAATGCTCTGTTTTCTTCGTATGTATACGAGCTTTCTGTCCAACAGAACGGGAGTCGGATGTCGCGCGACGCCCATACTATTTCTTCCTGTTGCAAGCTTAAACAAAAGCAGTCTTCTGTCGTTTGTTGGAGCATAATTCATTGCCTTCATTAAGTCTTTTTTTTTTTTTTTTTTTCTAAATATAATGGCAGCGGCTGTCTCAGATGCGATTCCCAGTGCTTGTTCGTTGTGCTTTTTCACTTTCTCGTTCGTGAGGAAAATCAATGGAAGTTTGGCCTCGAGATTCGGAAGTTGTAGTCCAAAAATCATTTCTGTGTAAGCAACTGAAGAAAGCTGTGTAAGCAAGCAACTCAAAAACACCACTAGCTAGATGGTAGAAATCTAGTATGCGGCTTTGACGTCAACTTTGTGAATATATATCAAAATTTTGGACAAATTCTGTTTATCTATCCATCCGTGCTCTCAGTCCGTGCATTCTCCAGGAGAAAGGTTTAATTTTAAAAGATATAAATATATCCGAAAGCTTACGATAATCGATTTTAGTTTCCAAGCTACAGCAAAGACATTACATTTATTTAATCGTTTTAATATGAAAATTACGCCGAAGGGGTGAAAAGATTATTAAATTAATAATTTTGTATAAATATTTTTATTTATTTTTACTTTACGTACCACGGAGGAGGTGACCTCGTAATTGAGGATGAGAATCTTCGGACATAGTGGTTGGTTCTCACCACCCATGTAGGTACACGAGTAGGTGGGAATCTGGCTCCTCCCATCGATGATGGGACGTACTTGTACCGTGGAAGGGTTGTACCGTGGTCGGTGATGGCCCTTAGGACTTAACCATAGTTCCCGCCAGTGCTGCTGTTGCGGCGGTCCGGTCACTCAAGTTTTTCCGTGTGCCTTCCGGCGGGTCGGAGTGGCCAATTTGTGGTTGTAGTATTCTTGCAGTACCGCTGAATCTGTTAAGTTTTCAACTAGTTATATTGAAGGGAGGGGAAGGCGATGTGCAAATGTTAAAAATAAAATTCCGTCAGGAATAAAAAATGCATTAATGAAACTTCTATCCAACAATTGGTGCCAAGTTTCACATTGTTTGAGTAAAATGGGCCAGTGAATTTTTCAAACGATACATGTTAATAGTATTTAATGAATTAAAAGAATAACTTCAATGAAGGTAACATATAAGGAAAGAAATGCAAAAATATTGTTACATTAAACTAATGAATTTGAATAATTTATTTTAAATCGTGTCCTGATGTATCGGTTTAAAGTTGAAGAAATGATGATTGAAGATATATCTTAAGAAGATGAAGACATTTCTAGTCTTTGAAATACTACGCAGATATTTTTAATTAAATTTTTAAAACAATACACCTCATTAAAATTTTTTTTTTTGAATAAGTAAGACATTATATACTATACTAGCTATACTATACTATACTAGCTCCA
Source organism: Argiope bruennichi (assembly GCF_947563725.1). NCBI lineage: Eukaryota > Metazoa > Arthropoda > Arachnida > Araneae > Araneidae > Argiope > Argiope bruennichi. The sequence goes on from NC_079160.1 coordinate 7,278,474, forward strand.
AAAATTAATTTTTATTCAAAACTTAAATGCATAAAAATGAAAACAAGAAGTTATGTCTATAGCTGAAAAAGCGTACAGAGGATTTTTTTATTTTTAAATTTCGCAAAACGATGAGTACTTCTATGTCTGATATCGTTTGGCTAGCTAAATAAATAATCAACAAGTAATAAATAATCTAGCTAAATAAATAATCAACAATTGTAAAAAACAATTTCTTAGTTTGCTCCGATTCTTTTCAATCTTAAAATTTACAGATTTATTTTCGTATGTTATTTTCTATGTATTCTGCTTTATCGCTTCGATGTGTGAGAAGGAAACACTCCTTTTCAAGAAAGTGGAACAACTGATCAGCCAGACTAAATAAAGAAAGGACAGACGTGTTCTCCTCTCAACCTACACAGTATGGCTGCGTCGCATTTTCTTTGACAGACTAAATCCAAAATTCGAAACTAATATTTCCTTTTTGTGTGTAAAGATCATATATTAGAATACATATACTACTCTCTCTATATAAAGATTATTTTCTGAATTTGAAATTTCATCGAGACTGGGCAAAAACTGTGGACACATATACAGCTTTTTACTTGTATATTTAGAGAGGGAAACTGAGTAAGATCGGAAAGGAAGCAAATTTTATTGCAAACATACAAATGTAGTTTGCGAAAAATTTCTTAGAAAAATTTCAACGTAGTTGCAGCTGTTGGGCAAACATTTAGATATCATTCATAATATAATGATCCTGCGAAATGTGTAACGCAGAGTGAAGATAAAAATACTCTATCGTTGGTTTGCACCATTAACGGATGTGCAAATCCGAAATCATGTTTTCGCGTTAAGTAATTCAGACATTTCTCGATCATTTGGTTGTCATATTATTAAAAGATTTGAAAACCATCAGTATCTCTCTATGTATATTATATGCATTATATTTATTTAAAAAAATGAATATTGTATGTTTTAAAATGCGCTTAAAAATTATACAGATGAAACGAAAAAAAAAAATCCAATGTATGTAAATTATTAAAATGCTGTTTTAGGAAGGAATTTCATTTTATACTTAAATTATAAAGTTTTTTAGGCCCGATTTGAGACTAATGTCCATTCGCCAAAGCTGAAATTTTTCTGCCATTTTTTTTCTTAATTATAATAATGATAATTTTTATTGCAACCGTAAAGTTTGTTCGATACTACATCCAGTATACATCCGAATTGGTGGACTTCTGGAGGGTTTTTGAAAGATTGGCCCGAAAGATTTTGTCGCTCTTGGCGAAAAATCGGACATTCATCTTATATCATTTCATTTGAAATTTATGAGCATTTTTAACAAAAAGTTTAAATGTTTGATGTCGAATGCTTAGATGCTTGCTGTTTAGTCTGCATCAGGTATTTGCAGTATAATTTGTAGACAATCATTTAATTTCTAATAATATTTTGGAAATTCATTAATTAGCTACGCGAAACGTTGAATGAAATGCGTTTTAAAAGTGTTCAATGAAGTAGTTTGAAGTGTTCCTGCGACGGTTTGTTTACATTTGGCAACTGACATTCGACAAAAGTAATAAATCATAGAACCATAATTTAGTCATGGAAAAGTAAACATTACATCTTATTCATATTTTTTATGCTGGATTGTAGTAAAGATAATAAGATGGCGCTTGTAATTTTTGTTATTTTATATTGATGCTGATTCATTATATCTTCACTTCACGAATCAACTGGAGTTATTTTCATTGTTTTCTTTAATATATTTTTTTAAATTTTGTATTTGACATTGCATTTTTTTTTCTGTTAGTTGAATCACTATTTATTTATATCCGATTGTAGGGATTCTGTTCGATATTCGGGAACACTGTGCGTAGAGAACATCTTGTTCTCAAGGAAACAAAAATTAGGAAGAGAGAGGATTGCGCGGGGAGGAGGATGCAAAGTCTAGGGATAATAAATCCGGTCTGAAATGCCACTAGCAGGATAAAAACATATCATCAATTATTTTTAAAAAGGGCAATAGCTTCTACTTTATTTAAAAGAAAGAAAAACATATTGATGACATATTTTTTTGTATTCTCGGGTAAGAAATCTGTTTGGATACAATTTATTGTAATAATTTGTTCATACTAGGTTGTCCCTCCCTTTCTTTTCTCTTCTGACTAAAAATGCTTAGATTAGACTGATTTGGATAATTCATTACATTTTCCTGTTTAAATCAGTGGAAAATGAATATCCAACCAGAGGAAAGTCCAGAAAGCAATTATAATCCCTAATAGGCTTCACACACTGGAACAGCCAAAGCAAGAAGCACAATAAATAGTCAATAAGACATCAACTATTGGTTCAAAAAGAGCCAAAATAAAGGCTACGTAATTTTGAATTACATGGGGGGAGATAAAGAAAGAAAAAACGATGCTATGAAACGATGCCATACGTATGTATTGCACATTGGTATGAATTTGAGAATCAAAGGCATTTAAACATAATTTAAGAACAGAATAAGATTAGTTACGAATTTTAATGTTATTTTTCTTCAAAATGTTATAGTTTTTTTTTTAAAATATAAATCAGCTATACAAAATTTTACTATATATACAGGGTGTTGCCGAATTCGACCGACAAATTCAGAGGGGTGATAGGAGGCATCAAGAGGATAAAGAATCACCATACAACATGGGGTCCCAAACGTCGTTTAGGGGGTAAAAATCTCAAAAATATAAGGAGTCGGCAAACTTTTGGAAACTGTAAAAAATTAATAAAAAAATAACAAAAGATGTTTCAACTATGAATTTTTTTTAAGTGAAAGCACATTCTCAAAGGCTATTTTTCATATAAGTAACATGCCGATTTGATGAACCAGGGGGGCGTAAATTATTGAAAACGAAAAAGCAGTTTAGAATCCTTACTGAAAAAAATATTAAAACTTTAAGAAAATTAAAAGCCTGAAAATATAAGGAATTTTGTGCTCTTTAATTTGATATAAGGCTGTAGTGTGAAAATTGAGGAGGTTTTAAGATATTCAAGAAAAACTAAAATGTTTGCCGGGAAACACCGCTGCAACATTAGCACCAATGTTTAAGGAAGGTATTGCAAAATTCTATCGAAAACTTCTGAGGAGTAATAGAGGCATCAAGGCGATAAGAATTTTCAAAGAAATATGAAGTCGCAAACGACGGTGAAAATTTATTTTCTGGAATACAGATACAGCATGCATTTACAGCACAGACATTTTAGCATAAAAAAGGAGACGATGAGAAACTTTTATAAAAATTGCTCAATGTTGCGGCCGCGAAGGTCATCACACAACTGACAACGACGTTTAAAGGACCACCGGACGCGCTCAAACATACCAGGTGTGCTTGCGATTTCTCCAGCAGTGACGACGATCCATGCTACGAGATCTTTCAATGTATCCAAAGGTGTCTGATAAACAAGAGATTTCATATAGCCCCAGAAAAAGAAATCCAAGGGATTAAGGTCCGGGGAACGTGGAGGCCAATCAACAGGTCCGCCACGTCCAATTCACGTCCCATGATATGTATCATCTAGGTAGTTATGCACATAATTAAAAAAAATGAGCTGGTACACCATCATGCATTAACCACATGTTCTGGCGTGCAATGGCTGGTATTTCCTGCAGTAAATCCGGAAGGACGTGCTGCAAAAAAACAAGGTACTTTGCTCTACTCAGGCGTTCGGGCCCTGCATTTGGGCTCGTTATTTTGAAGGATACTGTCTCCCGCAACAACCGTCTATTAATATTTGCAAAGGTGCTGTGGTGTGGACAACGCCTACTTAGATATTGCTATTGGTATATTCTTTGTGCTAGCCGTCCATTACCATCCGCTCGGTCGTAAATTAAATGCATATCCGCATAATCGTCATTCATGAAATCTGACATGTTGTTTGCGAATAAAACCTATCGACTATCAATTCTACACTGCTCCTTAATGAATACAAGCTGCTTTTATACTCCTCGAACCATCAATTCTGCAATGCTCGCTGCTTTTATATTCCTAGAATTCATGGAAAATTTACTTACATACGAGAAAGCTTCTTCCTCTCAACTACCTTGTCCCAAATCCTCGCCATTCATTGGGCCATTCTCTTCGCCAAGCTAATTGTCTCTTCGATGTCTGTTTTTGCGATTTTCACAGAATAAATGTCTCTTGAGACCCTATGTTTTATGATAATTTTTCATCTCCTTAATGCCTACTATCACTTCTCTAAATTTACCTTTCGAATTTGGCAACACCCTCTGTAAACATTAGTACCGATGTTGCAGCGATGTTTCCCGGCAAACATTTTAGTTTTTCTTGAATATCTTAAAACCTCCTCAATTTTCACACTACAGCCTTATATCAAATTAAAGAGCACAAAATTCCTTATATTTTCAGGCTTTTAATTTTCTTAAAGTTTTAATATTTTTTTCAGTAAGGATTCTAAACTACCTTTTTGTTTTCAATAATTTACGACCACCTGGTTCATCAAATCGGCATGTTACTTACATGAAAAATAGTCTTTAAGAATGTGCTTTCACTTTTAAAAAATTCATAGTTGAAGCACCTTTTGTTATTTTTTTATTAATTTTTTACTGTTTCCAAAAGTTCGCCGACTCCTTATATTTTTGCAATTTTCACCCCCTAAACGTCGTTTGGGACCCCATGTTGTATGGTGATTCTTTTTCCTCTTGATGCCTCCTATCACCCTTCTGAATTTGTCTGTCGAATTCGGCAACACCCTGTATATATATAAAGAATGAAAAGAGAGTTGTATCTTTTATCATTAATTAAAAATAAATAACAAATCCTCTCTACGATTGCAAGCGATTCCCATTTGTGCTAACGAAACTTCGCTTAAAATTTTAACAAAGTAGGGTCTCTTACGTGTGTTGATCTTTTTTTCACCTTCATATTTAATTTTAAAAGCAGTAATATATTTAAAGCAACGTGAAAAACGTGCTTTAATAACACATTGTTTCCCATTCTAATTTAGTGTTTTTTTATTCCTGCCACAGAATTTTTTTTATTTATTTTGAAAAGTTGAGATGCTTCTCTGAAAAAAGTGAAAATCATGTTATTCTAAATGCTTTTGGTTATTGCTCCATATATTTAAAACTATTTGACGGACACGGATAAAACTTGGAACAGTGAAGTTTTTGGTCTTTCTCTTTCGATCAACAAATTTTCTTTTGTTAGTTTCTTTACAAATTTTTTTTATGAAATTTAAAATTGTGAATTTAAAAATCAATAAAAAATATAATTTCATATTTTTAAAAATATCCAACTTTTGTCTTGGATATTTTTATGTGAAATAAGAATTCTTGCCTAAGATTCATTATATCTTGAAATATATTGAAAAAAAAAAATGGGAATTCTCTTTTAATTGAGATTCTAAAATTTCATTTACTTATAATTTATCAACTGTTTACTCATGATTACAAAATGATATGTATTTGAGCTATTTTACCTAGAAAATTGGAATATATATTAGAAATGGTGATATATATGTAAAAAAGTCGAGTTACTAATCGAGTTTTTAAAATTTGAATTTGTAAATCTAAATATGTGGACAACCTTGCTTGGAAAAAATATTTCTCACACAAGATATCCGACTAGGTTCGGAGACGAATTAAAAAAAATCATACAGAAACCTTTTTACTGTACAAAATAGTTAAAACAGACGTCAAAGGTCACTATTAATAGAAAAAAAAATACGCTTATTGCCTTTAGTTCTTGAAAAAAAGAAAAACTGCTTGTTTAATGAAAATTTAGCAAAATTTTCAACGTTAGAAAAAACTGAGTAAATTAAAAAATATTGGAAATATTTAGTTTTTATTTAACCTATAAATAGCTCAAACTACATAAAATGTTACAGACCGCAAGATAAAAATTATTTTAATAAATAAAAATTTTATGAGCATTTGAAGTTGCCTTTAATGGGTTTTTGTCAAAATGTGTCTATATTTTGAACTTTTGTCTATGTGTCTGTAAAACATGCCTAAATGAAACTATCATAAAATTTCGCAGTCTATCACACCCTCAAAAGTTTTGGATGCATGTATACCAAAATTTGCATACCAATTGATTTTTAGACATCATGTTTTCCTTGAATCAATCACAGTGAAATAATCACTCATCAGAAAATGCGTTTAGATAGTGTACTTGCAAATTAGTTCATTCAAATGCGCTGGAAACAAATGTAGTTTTCACCCTTTTTTTATCAGAAATGTCAAAATACTACGATTGAATAGGTAGAGATATAATATAAACATATCAGATATTATTTTGGAGAATTTTACGATGAAAATAAGCCAAATCGTTCATTTTCGGTTAAAAATACCATTGTTTCCGATTTTATTTTCATTTGTTGCGTATCATTTGAAACTACTGCATCAACAGTTCTATCTCACATATATTAAAAACAAAATCTATTTCAGAATCTACGAAGTTTGGACTTTATTTTCAGATCATTAAAAAAAATTCAAAATTTTCTTGAGAAATCATCTTTCCAACCGAGTTGGATACAGGGAACGTATTATTATAACGACAGGCATTTGCAGTTTTATTGTGAGATAATTCATTCGGGAATAACGAGCAATGCCCCGCTGCTTATTTTGACGAATATATTAAAGCTGTTTAGATAATCCAAATACAGCAGCGTTTCCCTAATAATAAAATGATTATATATTAAAGTAGAAACTTAAATAAATAAAAATTTGTGGTCAAAATTTTCCAAAGCTTATTTTTGAGCAGGAGTCAAAGGGAAGAGCTATCAACGCCAGATGAAACAGCCCACTTAGCGGAAGGAAGATTCCGTGAAGCGGCGCGTATAATTTAAAGCTGTAAGAAAATGAATGATCTTCCTTTTTACGTGCGTCAGAAAGGCGAAAGAAAACTCGCTGCTATTTGTTTACACTCAGCGAAGTGGACTGTTGGAATTGACGCAACTCGGAATGGGAGACGAGGAGGAGAAAAAAAGTATTTTTTGTTTGAAATAAGAGGTTCATACCGTTTTCAAATTTATTTTTGCGCCGGCAATCTTCCAATGAGAAGATCCTTCCTTAACACCTGATTTCGCCATCCAGTTCCCCTCAAGACACTGAGGAATAGAACCCTTCTTGTGAGATCAAACAAACATTATGGAGACCGATCATGAAATGAAATAAAATATAATAAAAATAAATTGTCAGAATAATTGTTATTTGTGATTAATCGTCTCTGAAGACCAGCCGATTCTCTGGAATAACTGATTGCGTTTAACTTCTTTTAAATTTTTTACAAGTAATATGATATTCATGGATGCCTCAAAAAACATCTTTGGACATCAAAATATTACAAGCATTTAAACCAAGATATATAGCCTTTTTTTAAGCATTTAAGCCGAGATTTATAGCCTCTTTTTAACTGTTTTGATTGTTACGTTAACGAGCCTTGCTTATGCATTTAAGTCACAAAACTTTGGATTTGTATAATAAACACAATTGTCCCCGTTATTTAATATTTAACTGAATGTGATTTCGCACGATGCTTTTAACTCATTTTCTTATTTTTTTAAAATGTAAAATGCGCATTTGACTCCAACATAAAAATGATGCGGCGCAGTTTGCATGTATTATAAAAGCGAGTCGAATGTTAGCTGGATTAAAATACACTTGCCGGTAAAAATATGTGTACAAACACACAGTAAATATTCAAGACTAAAAGAAGAAAAGTACATTATAATGGTAATATTAATTTCTTTTTTATTCTTACATTCCTTTCACAATTCATCTTATTTTAGTATAATTTCTGAAATATACTACATACAGCTTTTAAAAAAAAGGAATTAAACTTAAAAATTAGAAGAAGAAGAACTTAAGAATTAGAGAACTAACAGAAAAAAATTTGTGTTCACATAAAAGATGCTTGGAAGAATTAATAAGTATGGACTGTAAATTAAACATTAATAGCTCATTGGATACCTTTATGTATAAAGATTTTTGTCAATCGTTTAGGCACAGATTAAAGCAATTTAGATATTTCTTCAGAAGAAATGTCATTGCATTTTGTGATAATCACTGTTTTTAACACCTCTTTCGAGTTTATGTTACTGCCGAATCTTTGCGTTCCAGTAAGTCAATAACGTTCAATAAAGCTTACGTCCGGTGATTGTGGCGGGAATTGATATTGTATAGCAGCAAGGGCTACATATTGAGAAAGAGCAGTGTAAGAGAATTGTTCTGCATAGATCAAAAGCCATTTTCAAATCTCAAATGCTGTGCGCTCTGTTTCAAATTTTCTTTTAAAATGTTTAGATGCCCTATATAATTTAATGTTGAATATATAAAAGACATAGGATTTATGCCACTGACTGCTACCCCCCCCCCCCTCCCAAAGCCATTATCCCTCCATCACTCTACTTAACTTTTGGCACAGAATCCTGCCTCTCAAAGGCACCCCAGCTTTTGCCCTCTGATGCCAGAGATATAGAACTTGCTCTCGTGAGAGAGAAAAACTTTTCCGCTATACCCTAGAGGCTTATCAATATATTCATTCGCCATATATAAAAACTTTCTGATTATCCATCAATGATATGTGTGGCCATGATAATTGACCTTTTGCAAAATTTTTAGTATGATGTTTTTGATGAAGAATTTTTCATGTCTTTCTCTAATCCCATTTGCAATCTGTTATTGTAATATTTTAGAATTTAGACGTACGGTTTTAATGACGTAACTCTGTTCACAATCAATCAGCTTAGATGGGCGTGGCTTTGAAATAATAGTTTTCGATGAGTTGTCATTATTAATAAGCCTTCAAATAAACGAATGAGTTCTTTCAATAATCTTACCTATTTCTCGAAGAGTTTTGCTTGCATTTCTGAATTCTTTTGTTTTAAATTCATTTTAATTTTAATTCAATACGAGATGCAATATTTTAAATTTACTTACCTGCTTTAAACAAATATTTGTAGAGAAACTGAAGTTAAATTTGCTAATATCATTTTATCAAATTAGTATGGAAATTTTTGCTGAACGCTACTCGTGTAATTTTTTAAGTTTAATTAATTTATTTTAAAAAGCATGCATGTCCTTTTTTTGAAATGAATAGAATTAATTGTATAAGGAATATAATGAATAAGAATGAAATTAATATTATTATTATAATGTGCTTGTTTTATTCTTGAATGTATGCAACATGTTTGTACGCAGACTTTTCCTGGCAGAAAAGCTGGTAAGATAAAATCAAAGAATAACAAATATAATTTATACGTTGTATAAATTAATACTTAAAAGAGCTTTGTTAATATATTTCACATAAAAAGTTGAAGAAATAAAATAAGAAAATAAAAATTCATCATGACACTGCCAAAGGAAATGAAAATAAAATGAAATAGAACAGAATAAAGTAAATAGAATTCAATAAAAGTTTTCAATATTAGAATAAGGAACGAGACTAGACATTTATAGAAATAATGAAATAATGAAAATAGATTACATTTTATTGAAAACTCTTTAAATTTCATTTAAGCTTAAACCAAACATATTGTTACAAAAACTGTATAAAACTTTTTTTTAAATGTCAAAATTGAGGAAGAATATTGCGTGCAATTAAATTGATATTTTTTGAAAAAATTGTTCAGGGTTTTTTTTTTTTTTTTTTAAATTTTTGATTTAATTTTTGAGTGCGGCATAAATTATTTTAGTGTGATAATATTTCTGGAAGCTCAAAAAAATCGTCTATATTTTGCTTGGTTTCTAAATAATTAAAAAAAATTTAAATCTCTTCTAGGTGAACTTTTTATAATATATTTGTGCCAACTTTGGTGGCAATAAGTCCAGAAATTGCCACTGTAGAACGCACGCACATTTATTTTTATTAGTAGTAAAGAGATTATCTGATCTTAAATTTCTTGAAGAAAATACTAATATGTCTGAAGTCCATCTACAAAATCAATTTTTAAATACTTTTTAACAAATAATAGCACAAAAACTCCAATGCCAACGTTTTTTAAATAAAGAATTATTCTTCGAATGATATTTGTACTATTCTAGACTCCTATTTTCGGAATTATTTTTGATTTAAACTTCGGAATTATTATTATCGAAAGAAAATCACATGATGGATTTCAGTTGTTTAGAATATTGCGTTTTTGATTTATCATTCCTCGGACAGGTAAGCAAACATAATTAAAAAAAAAAATGGTATTTTCAGTCTAGTGTTGGACTAAAATGTAGATTCACTAAAATTTAGCATTTAAATTTATTGACAATTACAATATTTTGTTTGCTTCGCATAATAGAAATTAAAAAGCACAATTGTATTTCACATCTGATGTTCGGAATTAATATTATTCATCATTTCCGCTCTTAATTCGTTTAATTATCCGTCAGTAGTTTTTCCACCAAAAGAAAACATAATTTAGCAGAAATAATGCGCCATGTGTGGGAAATGTAGTGAGGTGCAAAGTTTATTTCTGTTGCCAGAAAAGAACACATTCTGGAGAAAAGGTGAGAATGCTTCTACAAGATTCAGTATTTGACACAACGTCTAGCCAAAACTATTCGGCAATCCCAAGCAACGTAAGAGAGTTTGTTTCCTTTATTTGCAGATTTTTGCTGATCCCTAGTTTTCGCACACTAGAAATAACAAAAGCTAAGCATAACCCGAGAAGTTACGTTGGGTTATTGACTCAAAAATTCTGTCAATCTTGCCAATTTTTGACGAAGCAGCTTTGCTACCTTCGATTCTTGGTATGGACATAGAAAAATATTTAGAATCTTTGAAATAAAATTATAAGTGATGCTATCATTTGATAAAAGGTTGCTTCTTGAAAGGAAAAATTAAAATGGGAAGCAACCATTCCAGAATTGGCCTTTTAAGTGGGCTGCCATAAAAATAATCAGATTTAACTCAGAAAGAAGATTTGTTGAGAGGGCATGTTTATAATATTTCTGACACTGATGTTCAGGTGAACCTAGAAACTCTCTGGCACATCTGATAAACTTTGGCGTATGAGCCTCAAGACTTTAACACTCTTATTTTGCCTCTTTAATCTTCTTTGATTTGCCGTAGAAAATAGAACCTTTACGTATCGATTTATTAATATTGATTTTAGGTCTTAATCAATCTTAAATCAATATCTTACATGTATTTGTTAGACAGTTTAGTGGGCTGGCGTCCTGGCCTAGGGGTAGCGTGTCTTCCCTGTGATCTGGGCGTCCCGGTTAAGGCATGGTTGTCCTTCCCCCTGTATTCTATCTGTGAGGTGTGTGAATGAGCCCTCCCCCCCCCCCTGTAAAAAGGGGTTGTGTAAGCGATTGTGTGAGTGTCATCTTCATATAAGCAAAATGTCAGACTTCTGCCCTCGGTTGCTGCAGGGCCTTTACCCTCAGAAGCTATTGCACAAAACTCAGCTTAAACAACAACAACAACAACATAGTTTAGCTATCCTACAAGACTAATCTATACAATATATAACGTAAGGCTTATAGTTAAAGTACCAAGCAATGTTAACGGCCGTATTCACCAAACCGGTTGCTAAACATCGGATCGTTCAACCCATGATCAACGACAAATCATCAACCAATGATCATTGGTATTCACGAACGTTAATTTTACGACTAAGCATCAAGGTTACGACAAGCAGCTTTTTCTGCCTTTTTCAACCGGAAATGGATCTTCATTGGTGTATATATATCACATGATTATCAGCTGATGGGTGGCGCTGTTTCGTGTTTTTGTTGTTATTTTGTTTCTTTCCCAGATGTGTACAAGGAATGTGGTAAGATCAAACGAGAAAACAAAGGTGATATTGCCTAGTGATAATCTCACCGATTTGCTTACATGATATTATAGCTTTTCGTAGGATTGTTTCTCTGACTATACATTATTAACCAAGTATATTTTAAATTTCCACTGTATTATTATGTAATAAAACATATGAGCATTTGCTCTCTTTTGAATTGAGAATATGCATATTAGCTGTGCTTTGAATAGTTTTCCAATGAATGAAACTTTTACAAAAGGTCTATCTGAATTAAATTTTTGAAAAAAATGCATATTAACCTTAAATTAGTTCATTTACTTATGGAAATATTTAAACATTTTTTATATAATTATAGAGTATATACATAAACAATAGAAATAACAAACTGCTGCAAACTGATTTCGCAAGTGAGGAGTTCATTGAAGTTTCTTCTAAACAATGAATTTAACAAAAATTGTAGTATCCTGTATTTTTAATATAATAAAAGAGGAGGAAATATAGTGTATAAAATCTTGCTTACAAGTATTATGACTTTCATATTAGTAAATAATTTTCATTTACACAAAATATTTCAATTGTAATGAAAAGCAATGATATCTCTGGCAATCCCATATAATTGTTTGCATGAAGTTTCTAGCATATATTACAAACTTCTCTTTAAGATTGTTATTAGACTTTCAGCATTTATTTTTAAACAAAAAGGTTTTAAACTTCCACAATATATTATATTTAAAAAAAATACTAAGATTGTTTTTGGTGTCAATATTTAAATATGTATTAGCTGTCTACATATTCAGTAGTTTTTGAGATAATTTTTTTCCCTCAAAGCTGAATAAAAGTAAAAAATACTTATTCTGTGGTATGCTTTTATTTCTATCGAAAAGCAAATATGGAAAAGTTTTCTTTTATTAACTATCAGAATATTAAATTTTTACATATATTTTGTTAAAAAAGATATAAATTTATAGTTATAAATGTCAGAATATATACATATAAGAATATATACATTCAGAATATATGCTGCAAATCAGAAGATTCAAATTATAAACAAAAGTCAGTGAAAATTGTATATGAATATTGAAGACCAACAGCTATTTCACCAAAATAAATATTCATGCAATAAATTTGTATAGTATATAGTTATTGTGGAAGTGAAGAAGCTCATTTATACCTCATATCTAAAACTTTTTGTAAACAATGAATTTAACAACTCTTTAAATTTGAATGGGCTAATTGTTAGCTTGACAACATGTACTTGACATTACAAATCAGTATAAAAATAATGTAAATATTGATGAAAACCATACTTATTTTAGAATTGATATCCCTGAATGAAATAAATGATTAATTTGCACATCATAAGCATTCACTTTTGTTCAAATAAATTGAGTGGCAAAACATCTACAATTAACAATACATTTTTTAACACTTTCTGCTTGATGATTCAAACTTAATCAAAAAGCAACACAGGTTAACTTGATTAGCCTGTCAGAAACTAGTAATGATATTTTAATTCTTTCAAGTAAATGTGAAATTCCATTTGTTTCAACAAGTTTTTGCCTTTTTCTTTTTTTTTTTTTATTCCCAGGATTTTGTACCAAAAAAGTTATTAATTTTTTGATATTTTAACATTTAGTTTCTACTCATACTTGAATAATATCTGTCACTTTATTATATTAATTTCCAATGATGTTTTTAATTATTCATATCTTCATGACAATCATTACTTCCTGAAATCATAAACCTATGAGCACAACATCTAACTAAATACTGTTAAGTCACCATAATTTCCTTTGTTTAATTGTCAAATTTTTCAACTCAGGATCTTGTGTATTTAAACAAGGAATCTCTTTCTATATTGAAATTTGATGAAAGATGATCCAAATTGAAATGTTTCAAAAAAGTAAAAGAATTTTTCACAAATTTTTTTTTCTTGAAATCATCTTAAATATTATTCTAATAGGTTACATTAAACTGTCAGTTAAGTTAAGTTGAATTTTTAAAATAAAAACCTCTTTTTTAAAATTTTATATTTGCATCATAATTTGTAGAAATTTGAATAAACTCGGATAAGTTATTATCTATACTTGTTTTTCAAATTCCAAAATTTTCAAATCCCAATTAATCTATTTCCTTTGTTTTTCACACACTTCTCAGAATGTCTTAAAATATACAAAATTAAAAAAGGACTTCTGTATACAAAAATCTATTTTATTCAAATTTGACTCGAAAAGTAACATATATGAATTACAAAAGAAAATTCTGACAGAGAAGTTACAGCTTCTACAAGCATTAAGACAAAGTTCCATTAAAGGTACTTTAAAATATAACATTCATGCTGATTATTAATTCAAAATTCTTCTACAAGAATTACAAGAAAGTGTCAATAGAGGTGCAACATTAATGCTGATTCTTAATACAAAATTCTTCTATATGTGTCTTTTTATTTCTCTAATACATATACATATTGTAATAAGATAATGAGCACATAAAACCACTAAAAAATAACTACACTGATATGAGCCATACATGCATGTCATTTTCTATAAATCATAAAAAGAACAACATCAAATTAAAAATACATTTGATTTTCAAAGATGGGAATAAGGAATTATTTAGTCATTTCTATACAGATAAATTCAAAAAATAATCAGGCAGAGAACACATTAGAAATAATGTTAAAATTTGTTATGTAATGAGAAGGAAAACATTAATAAAAATTGGGAATCATTTTCAGCAGATAACAAAGATCAAAATTTGATTTCTTTAAAAAATGTTAATTTTATACACATTGTTGAAGATTAAAGCTGAAGTAAACTGATATTGTAAAAGAGATTAGCTATATTGAGTGACTAAGCACATTATTATATCACACAATTTATAAGTAACAAAAGTAATTTCTTTAAATTTCTAATTATTAATCATAATAAAAACTGCAATAATTCTTTTTCTATAAAATAAATAATAACATAAAAAATCAATTTACTAAAAAAAAAAAAAACTTATATACCCATGTGAAAACAGTGTACAATCATGGAAATGAGTCATACAGGAAAGTTTTCAAAAATACAAAAAGCAATCCTGTATAATCATCACCAGACAGATGAAAAAGATTTTTTTGTTTGTTGCTTTTCTTTCTTTCTTTTCTTTTCTTTTTTTTTTCAGGAGGAAAAGGCTGTTCCTTATTTCTTCCATATCTTTGCAAGTCTTTAATCTGAGAAATGTGAAATAAGAATTAATTATAATATTATAAATAACTAATGAAAAAAATTGCTAATTTAACAATAATACTTACATGACATACTTAAAAATTGATAGTATAAACACAAATATTATAATTTGTTTGATTATAATATTAAATATTTTAAATATTATAATATTTGATATAAGTCAAAAATTCCATTTTTTGTAACTAAATTTAGAATTCATTTATACAGTACTTTTTAAAACTTTTTTATATATATAAAAAAAGACATAAGATATTCTATTCTCAATCACTAGAAATGTGCATTCTAAAATATTTGTAAGTGATTTCAGATAACTTTGGAAAATATTCTACAGAAAGAATATTTTTTTTCCTAATCTTAAAATATTATTTGTTCAACGAAAACATATTTATTATTTAGGTGGTTGTTTCTCAAAAACCCTTCTTGCTTTATTCATACAAAAATCTGCCATAATCTTTGATATAAAGTGATATAATGGTAGGGGTAGAAGAATAAGATTTTTCAATATGGAATAAAGCATAATTAAAATTTTAAGTTTATATTGCAAATAATCTTTAATACTTGAATTCTTTATTATATTTTTACAGACTTACAAAATTGAAAAATAAAAGGAGCAAGGTTAAAATTGATTAACATGTACACTGTCTATGTAAAGAATGGGAAAATTTTCTTATAGCATAACAAATGCAAAAACTGTTACAGATGAATTCTAGTTATAAAAGTAATATTAAAAGTTAATTAAAAATGATTTGAAAAAATATTACATACATACATTATCAATTTTTAATAACTTATATCGCCATAATAACATAATTAAAAAAACTATAAGACTACACAAATGATATGAATATGTATAGATATGAAATAACTTATTTTATTAGCAAGTCATTAGATTAACCAAATAGAAAATATGCAATAAAATGTTTTTAATGGAAGCATTTTAAGGAACAAAAAACTGTAAAACAGTATTGACAAAAAACAGTATAATCGTACTAAACTTGATGAGTTTTCTAAAAGGTATTAATAAGTTTAGAAAATTCTTTTAATTATAATTCCTTTGCTTCAAAAATTTGAATGTTCACGGAATTATACAAATGACAGATTCTAATTTTAATTCCAGAAAATAATAATCAAAAATCAACTCGGATATAATAACAATAAAAAGGAATTCCCATATGAACGATGTAAAAGAGATAAATGTAAACATACCTCAAGTCGCTCAGATTCATTATTTGGTAGGTAAATGAATCTTGGCCTCATTTCAGCTATACATCTAGATACTTCATTTATAGCCCGGCAGCATGATGACTGGCTAGTTTGATCGAAATCACCAATTATTTGTTGATGAGATTCCTGAAGCAAAAAAACGTAAGGCAATACACAATTTCTCTTCAGTAGTTACAGCACTGTTTTGTAAGATATTGATGCTTAATTTCTCCTTCTCAAAGATAAAATGCATTGGAAACAAAATCACATTCATCTAACAAATCCAAATCAGAAACTCTGTCAGTGTAAATTATTCACCTCCAATCTGATATCAACTGCAATAATTCCAATGTATCTAAATCCTCCATGTTTGTTTGAAAACTAATGTAACAGTTGTCCTTCTTGAGAACTGCGCATGCGGAAAACCGTTGATCAAATTTGATCATCGGAAGTCCGTGAATCAAAAAATGGGGTAAAACAGGGGGAAATCGTCAACCGATTTGGTGTGGTGAATACCGATTTGACTGCTGATCAGCGTTTAATCATCAGCTGATGTTTAACAACGGTTGGTGAATACGGCCGTAAGTCTCATAAAAAAGCGTTAAAATTATAAAAATAGTTTATAAAGATTTAACAAATTTAATTATTCAGCTAAGATGAAAAAGACTTAATTTATATATTAGAAAGTAATTTTGATTTAAACCAACATTAAAACTGGGCTATTGGAATCAACGATATAATGAAACTTGATGGCCCAGTTGAAACTATATCAATGATGATAAAATTGTAACAGGATAAATATTTAGCACTGTATTCACAAAAAATACCCGAAAAAAATGAATCAAATGACAACAGCAATAATCTGGTAATATTTGTTTACATTAGAAATGAAAGACTCAGACATTCTGGAAACACTTAACTATAGTGTGATTGGATGAAATTAAGAATACCAGCCTTGATTGCAAAATGAATTTGCCCTTGTGAAATGCGCAGCAGGGGTATAATATAATTATTTTGCTCCTCCTCATCATCAGAAGCTTGGTGAATGCAAATCTCTTAACTTTTCCCCTCCACACTCTAATTAGATAATGCCTTCCTTCCGTCTTTACACTTTGCTGTTTTGCTTAGTCCTCAGAATATTGGGGGTTTTGTCGATTACGTGTAATTTTCTATTCGGTTTATAAATTTGAAAAGCGATAATTTAATGCCCGTGAACTTCATGGGCACGGCCATTAAGAGATTGAAAAGTGACATACAAGCACCAATGTATTATCTCTCCGAAGAGTTGGTGCCCGTAGCATATTCCTTTGCCTTATGCTTATTATTCCCTCGCCTTATAATGCTTATTATTTCCTTGACTTGCGGTCGCTGTACCAATGATTGCAGAAAAACCAAATGTCATTGTAGCAGTTTTTAAAATAATAACAGAAGCGAACAGAAGTGGAGTTTTCCCACTGGATTTCTTCAAGGAAGATCGTTAGACCTAAATCCGCGTTCCGACGGCCTGTGGCCTTTATGAGTATGGTCGTAAATCTGCCGACTAATCCATTGTTGGATTACTCTGGCCTGTGGACGTCTGTCCGGAGCTTCCCGCAAATTGTCGATAAAATGAACAGGCATCAAAGAAACCCGGAAAACCACAAGAAAGAGCAAAATCGGTCTCAAGACCAGCACAGGGCGTTGGAAATCGGCTTAATGTTTAATAATAATACATTTTGGAGATTGGAAAAGGGATATATTTTTTTTTAAATTTTTAATAGTTAAAAAATTTAATGAATAATAAAGTAATGAATTTCATTTAATTTTTAAGAATAACAAAAGACAATTTAGTCATAAATTTGATTATTAATTAATATTTTTTCTGTATCTACTACGATACCTCCTAAGCTATTAAGCAATATCAATTATATACTTGCTATTCTTTAATTTTTTCTATCATCATACTTCAAATTATTTAAACATGTTATTACATGTATTCATATAGATGAAACAAGTAAATGCGTTCGTTTCAAAGTTGGAATAGGCTCTCACTTTGATAAGGAATTAGATGATTTGCACAATTAAGTTTTTAATTATTTCTTTAAGGAATCAATCCGCGCAATAAACAGAAATGGGTGTGAGATTCTTAAAATAGCAAGAACTTTGTTGAAGGCCTAATGAATAAAAAATTATCCATTTATTGATACTGAACACAATTAATATTCCTGGTGAGATAGCTAGTGGACATTGGAAAATAAGATAATGTAAAACGTCAGTGAAAGCGACTTCTATCTTTTATTAAAAATTTATTTTATTTTTATCATAGTAAAATAGCATGAGGGGAAACTTCCGTATTCGGGAGCCAAAAGTCAATCGGCTGTTTTTTGCAAGACCCCGCAAGCCTGCATTTGCGGATACCTGAGAAATGTGGAAGGATTACAAATCCACCGTTTGAGTCAACTTATTTCACATTCGACATTGCTCCACCTCGAAGTACGCGTGGGTGATACACGAGGGTGGGATCTCTTGGTTTAATGCCGAGCCACAGAATTAAAACATCTAGGGCTTTTGGCAGGAGATTTGTTGACAGATCAACAGATAGTCAATCTTTGAACGCATCCGATTCAAAATACTCATAGATCTACAATACTACTACACTGTGTTGAACAAAAGGAATACACGGAAAAAACACAGAAAAACTTCCCCTAAGTGGATTCGGTTTGAAATTTGATTCAAATCTGTTTAAAATATCAAACGTACTACATTGCACCGACTAGCTACTTCCTAATTTAGCTTTATTTCATGCTTAAACTTCTTTTATTTATCTACATCGGAACAGATTATTCATAAAATTTGATAGAAATTTACTCCTAAGGACAAATAATTACATCTTACTATCTCTTTGCATTAGTGTGTAAGAATTTCTAAAACTGTAAAGGCAGAATGAGAGGAACATAGAATGGATATGATTCGGTCTTTTTTTGCATTCGATGTTTCGCCTACTTTCTACCCCCCGTGCTTCGCGTGGGTGGTCGAACCTCATTCCGTTACTAACTGAAACTTACTCAACCAAAATTACATCCCATGATTCAATGCCGAGCGTCAGAATTAAAGGCAACCAGTTTTTTGGCAAAAGATCTGCTGACTGTGTCGCGAAGATTCGCGCAAGTAAACGATATTCCGTGCTACCCACTTCCCGGCAAAAATGGCCCCCGAGAAGTCCAGCGGTGCCAAGACCAGCTAAAATTAGAACCTTGTCAATAACAGAGTTGATGGGCGGTCGCCAGTGCAAGTCACGGTCGAAAACAAGTAACCTTGGTGGCTTCGGTTTTTCTAGGGAAGAGTTAGATTCTGTTCTGGAGACAGATGATTTCGGTTCTATATTTGAACTTTGGAAAGTAACAATAAAAGTTTGGCGATATTTTTGGAAATGTCTCCGTACCTCAAAGCACAATGACAAAAGATGTCGTTTATGAATAGTTATTGAAATTGTTATGAAGAGGGTTCCTTTTGAGAAAGGAGTTTCGTTTGTGGATAGTTTTTAAAATCGTACTTTTATTAATGTATTTAGTATATTGGTGGTGTTTTTTTTTTTAAGTTTCTGTTATTAGATCTCTAAAATGCAATTTTTTATTACAAAGTTCAACCATTAGCACTTTACTGGCGCTGTTATGGTGATATTGGGTTGCATGTATACTTTAGGCTTAAAAATAATTATAACTTTAGGTTTAAAAGAATTCACCTTTTCATTCATGATCGTAATGCAATTACTTTGATTAGCAACCAAAATTAATAATTGTGATCACAGTAGAGGCCTGTTTGAATAAAAAGTTGAATTATATTTATTTTAAACATAAAGTATTCATGTAACCCAATGTCGACATAGCAGCGACATTGAAGCTAAAAATTATATATCTTAAAATCAATTTTTCTCATATTTAATATCAGATGACATCACTCTATGGAATCAAAATTTAATATCATTCATCTATTCATTAATAAGTTCTTCCGAAAATATTGATATGGTGTATTGTCATTCAGAACTCACAAGCATACCAAATTTCAAAACTTTAGTGTCTGAGGAAATGAGTGCGTAATCGATTACAACATCTTACCTCCACAGAAGTGAAATAAGTCGAATGAAATAAATTTGATAAAAATCTTTATAAAAATAAAATTTTACAAGTGCATTAAAGAATATAATTTTTTTATTTTAATTATTTTCATACTTTTCGTTTTTTAATATATTTCATGATTCCTTATTATAAATATTATTGAATCTTGAAATGAATATTTTCTCGATTCACAATCAAGTGGAATCACTGATATGAAATGGAAATAATATTGATCCCTTGACTGATAATTGAATTCAGGAAATATTAAAATAATTTAATAACATCGAGTTACATAGCTATGCGGAATTGTGGAACTCTTACATCAAGAAGCGAATGAATGAAAGTGCTAAATTATAAAGTTGCTGATAAGTGCTAAATTATAAGTTGCTTATAAGTCTGACTTTTAGTTGTATTAAAGTCTTGTTTTAAAGCACATACGGCTATTTTGGGATGGATCTCATGATTTTGAGTCACGGTTAGACAACGAGGACGACACCTGAGCAGGTACCCTATTCTAAATTTCCACCCCACAGGACGCCACCGGGAGGGTGTTTGGCCCCAATGGATTTAATGTGCACCAGAGCCACTAACACGACGGTTATTCGGTGGAGTCAGGACTCGAACGTGAAACCCTCCGGTTCTCCACAAAGAAAAAAATCAACTGAACAATATTGCATTGTACTAAATAATATAAATCACAAACAAATTTATAAAATTGCACGAAAAAATACAAATAACTGAATTAGAAGAGAAAAAGAAACATAAAATTTAGAAACTGGCACAGTATTTCAAAATTTTTAAGAAAGTTTATTCATTAGTAATAAATACCATTACAAATTCGCCGTTTTTAACTCACAAATGGATTTCAAATTCTTTTAAACCAAAGCTTTTTAAAATTTCGATTTTAATTTTGCCAACCAATATCTTATTAAAATGTAAGTTTTATTAAAATTTACGATACAGGAAAGTGGCAATTCTGACAAAAAACAAACAAGCATAGTAAATGGCATTCCACCAAATCATCCTTAAACATAGTTAAAAATGACTGTCCAGTTTACCGACATATTGTCGGTAAACTGGACTTCAAAGAACCCCGGAAAACCACAAAAGAGGGGCGGGGGAGGGGAGTGTGCAAGTATGCAGACTCACGGGTCGTTGGAACGCGGCTTACATTCACCAAAGGATGGCTAACACTGGCTAGGTTGGTCTTTTGAAAGCAATAAAAATCTGAGTCCTCGTCGCAGACCGGTCTTTGTGTGGAAGTTGCATGGTTGTAAATTAGACCAAATGGGTGCTTTCTTTTTTTATTGAATCAGAAAAAGTCAAGAGCTTGCTTAAGCAGGCTCTTGCTCAAATACACACATCCTAAAGACCCACTTGCCATCGGACCACTTGGCCAGTCCGCAACTGTTGAGCAGAACGTCACGAAACATTTGAGGGATTAAGTTCAGAAACGATAGTCTTCTCTCTTATAACTCAAGTTTCTACAAATCATCTGATCAGAGGAAAGAGTGTAATACCATTCAAAGGCAAAGATGTTTTAATAATGCTGGAGTGTTTTAAATTTTGTTACTTTCGTATCTTTGCAATTCATTCTTTGCTAAAAAAAATTATAATTCTAGCTTTGGAGTTTAGTTTTAAAACCTGTTACTATAAAAAATGAAGTTGATTACTTATTTTCTGATTTAAATAACCGTTTTGTTTTGCGTATACGTTGAATTACTATAATTTATCTACTAGATGATGTGTAAAGATTACAGTGATGATTAAGAACTAAAAAGTGCGTTTTAAAATAACTTCATATGATTTTTATCAACGTTGAGAAGAATAAATTTGATAAATGTTATTTTTATATGAACACATTAAAGTTGTTTTTATAAAAAAAATTTTTTTTGGGACTCGTAAAGAATTGTTAATAAGGAATGCAGTAATAAAGAATTGAAGCTTGTTTCTTTGAACATATCCTCAAAGGTAGGAAAAGTATCTTGATTGCTTTCACAGATGCTGTCAGGCCTGATCCACCTTAATGGTGATTAATCTTTTCATGAGCATTGGTGGTCCAAATGCTTAGAGTAATTGGCTATGAGTGTGAATTTTGAGAAGATTGCAAACTTTATTGCGATGATGACTATGACTGGACGTCGGGACTTCAGAGTGATCTTGGCAGTGGTTCGACCAGACTTTTATTTAAAGGGAATTCACTCATGAAGATTTAAAATCCTTAAATATGTCATGATAAATTCACTGCGAATAATATTTCTTTCTCTGATATGTATAAATATGTACTTTATATTCAATAGCTCAGGTTGTTGAATAATTTTAACATGGAGGAGTATAATTTAAAAATTTTGGAATTAATGAAAAACAACTGATTTTTACCTTTTTTTGATTTCAAAGTCTGTGTGGACAGAAGATGCTCCTCAGTTTTATTATTGTCTCCCTCATTTTAATTTTCACCAATTCGTAGCTCTTGAGGGATGAAAAGGAGCATTGATTTTTAATTTTTATTTATCGCATCACGTAACGCATAAAAATTGTTTCTCTAGTTAGTCGAATTATGCATATTTTTATATCGCACTCATTCACCCGCTCTTAGATGGAAGCACTTATTCTGTTCGTGCAATTCACGTTTCAGGACCATCATCCCATTCACTTACACAATGTTTTGTTGACAATTTTTTTTTCTCTCATATTTGCATTTTTTTATATTTCAGGGTTGGGCATTAAGTCTATCGCGATCGACCGATGGACCATCAAGACATTTTGGGGTGACCGCCTTTACTAAGACCTAAGACGCGTACACTAAAAGAAACATATTTATAGAACATTGTAACATATTTATAGACATGGTTTTAAAAGCACGTTGTTCAGAACCTAAGAATCCCTTTTGGAATCTAATGCACGTATCCTAATTTTAAAAAAGTTGCATATCATTTAACATCGTTCTTTGGCTCTACCTACATGTGTGAATCTGCATTTTCAACTATGAATACAAATAAGACAACATATCGTTCTTGTCTCACAGACGATCACTTAGAATCCAGTTAGTCATTATGTACTGAGATATTGGTGGACAATAAGTAGCCGAAGTTTTCGACTCACTATAACTAAAAGAGATAACTTTAGATGAAAATGATTTATTTTTTATGTATTTTGAAATGTTTTATATAAAATTCATCATATTATTATATTTGTGACAATTATTAGGTTTTTTGCTATGTATGCAAGTACATAGTCAGTACATACACCACTGGGCAGACCGCAACACCTTAGCAAAAATTAGAAGTAGCCAGTACCCTGAAAAGTCTGCCCATTTCTGATCTCATTTCGTCCCACTTTGACAACTGTGTTTCTACTTCGTGATTGATCACCCTCAAATGTTTCTCAGCCCCGATATTTTCCCACATTATTCATGAATAAGGAAGCCTGGCGAATCTCCCGGGAGCGTTCATTGCAGGAGTAAATATTCTCATCGATCAGAGCAAAACGGAATGAGATCTGTATCGGCATCACATGCAAACAAGGGGCTGCTTCAGCGGCCTTGTCGCTCGTAAGTCTTGGCAACACTTTCCCCCTTTGACAAGTTAGCAGGTGTTGGTTACATCTGCCAATTGAGCAACAATGCGTTTCATAGGGAGGAGAAAAACTGGCAGGTTGTTCTGCAACCGATTTATCCAGCCTCTGTCATCAGAATAGAGTGTATCCGACGGATTCACTGACAAGTGTGCGTGGCCTTCGAGGGCCAGACGGGATGTGTTCCTCAGTCTTCCCGGGAGATTAACGATTGGATTCTTTCAATGTCAGCTAAGCTAAACCTCCTAGAATATCACGTTTGTTTTTTGAGCCGACACATTTTGCGAGATTCAATTTATTTGCAGATGATTTATGAAGACCGTGATTGTGACTACTTATACATTTTATTTTGCCTGCCAAATTACTTTTTTCTTATCTTTTTTTTTCTGGCTTCCAGTAAACGTTCTCTAATTAGGGTTTCAGGATGAGAGATTACTTTTTCTTTATATTCCGATATTTAAATGCCTTGTCAGGTTGCAGGCATGCAACATGCTGTGTTTTGCTATCTAATTATGCTGCATTTTGTTATTATTGTAGTATTAGTATTTCTGGATGGAAAAAAGAAAATCAATAAGTTTATTCTCCTGCCGATCCTTTGCCTGTTATTTGCATGTTATCGCAATAAAGCATGCCATATTTAAAGTCGGTACTGAGTTCGTGAGAAAAATAAAATAAGCAATTTGATTCTATCCTTTTTGATTCATCAATCACAAAATTTGATGCAGATCTATATCACTCCTTTCAAAACCACGTATTGAATTTCTTATGTATAACTAATTGCCGTTACATGTACAAGAATAGAAACGATCAACAGACAGTTCATATTTTAAAGAATTTTATCCAAAATTTGGCAGAAATTTATGCGTTTGAAGAACCGTATATCAAATTTCATATCTCTACTTATTGTGCTCGCATGCAAAAGGACAAAAAAGGGAAAATCCTTTTTTTTTTTTTTTTTTTTTTGCTAGATGTATCTATTGCAGATTTTCTTCAAAAACGTGAAAAAAAAAACCCTAAAAAAAGAAACGTAAAGAACTACAAAACAAATTTTATCTTTCTAACTCTCTACTCTTTATGTTTTTTATTTATCCGCTTTTCAAACATATAATTCGGAAAAGACTTTTTTTTCGGACTCAAAAAGGTGGAACGTATAACCAAATCTCGAAGTCAAATATCTTGACAGTTCTTTTCTTCTATATTTCGGACACGATAGTGATGTCTCAAGTAGAACGAATCAACTTCATTTCAATGCTGTCAATTATCTGACGTCAGAGCCCTGGAAAGTAGCATCTTTTCCTCACCTGCCAGACACATTCCAAAATTAAATTCAATCCAACCAAAGGCCACCAATTAACAAACGAAATGGGAAATTTAACGTATTTTTTTTTTTCTTTTTTTTTACTGAATAGTTTAAAGTAAGATTTTAGCTGTATTTTGTCATCATTGAAATGGACGATTGGCTAGCTACTGTGCTATTATGTTTGTCATCCCATTCACTTTACTTCTGATCCCGAGGAGAAGGACATTTCTCTTCTAGCATTTCTGCCCTTCCTTTTCATTCCCTCGTACATAGAGACCATACTGTAGTTGATCCCGGTATCGCCTCGTTCTAGATCTCCCAGAAAAAGAAGTCATCTTTAATAGTATGTGTAATAGGTCTGCGTTAATAATATGTGTTATTAGGTGTGCGAACACGCTAACTAAAAAACAGAGCGAGTTTGACATCACATGAAACGTGATAAATGGCCTTTTAATCAAATTTAAGACAAAATCCGTTTTAGAAGAGCCTGTCCATTCATGAGAATATAAACTCGCAAAAACATAGATAACTCAATAGATGAAATTACGCATATAGATTCATCTTTAAAATTGCATTTGTGTATACATGTGGGGTCTAACCCATCAAAGGGTTGAACATTTGTCGGTCTAAATATTTCCGATAGCTGTAAAATGCGAGGATTTAGACAAATGAAATTCGGAATGTGTTCTTTCATCAGCATTGTCCAATTGTATAGAATTTTTTTACTCAGTTGGAAGACAATGAGGTACACAAACTTTATTCTTCATTATACTATGAAATACAAACATGTGATATTGTGTATGTGAAGGGGAAGGGGCGCAGTGATAAAGTATCGGCTTCAGCAAAGGAAGGTTCCAGTCTCGTGACTCTATTCCACCGAAGATCCGCTATTTAAGCAGGTCTGGTGCACGTTAAATCCGTTTTGGTCAAGTGTCCTCCCTCAAGAGCAATGCCGAAGTTTGGAGAAGGAGTTCCAGCTCAGAGGCCACCCACGTTATCTGACTGCGATTAGATTACTAGGTCCGTTTCAAAATAGCTCTAGTGTTTCTTTAAAATAGACTTTATTATAACTGAACGAAACTGTGTACGTAAACGAGAAAGCTGAGGGGAAAAGATTACCACTAGAAATTTTAATGTCGTATCCTGGCATCTCACTCAAAATAGGAAGAAAGAAATGGCGTCACTAAAATAGATAATAGAAACAGCAAATCCAACAGAATTAATTTGGTCCACTCCATTTGTTCACCGAGCCGATTTCAGGTTCAAAGATTATTTTTTGTCGCCTATAAAGACAGAAGCCGGCCCACCAGCTTTCAGGTTCCAAGTTCGTCTGCGTGTGCCACTGCACCCGAAAACTCGTATTTGGAACAGGTATCTTTACCTGCTCAGTATGAAAACAGAAGTAATGAGGAAGCAGGGAGGATCTGGGTCGTTCGGCTGAGGGCCAGACCCTCTTTTGACGCACCATTTCCCCTGACTGACACCTGCCATTAAATGTATCTTGGTCTGCTTCCAGGCCTTTCCCCAATTCAGTTATCTGATAAAAGTAGCGGGAAGTGTTCCCCAATTATATCTAATGAGGGATCCCGAGACTTGAACTTTCATTTAGAGGAGGGTGGGGGGAGACATCCATGTTCATACTAGCAGGGAAACATTTTCATTGAAATGAGAGACGAGCTGCTTGTTCTTCTACAACATGACTCGCTTCGTGTTTTAGGTCCCTTTGTTATATGGATAATAAATAAACTAATGTCTTTAAAGCAAATGCCTTTTTTTTTAGCGCAGAATGGTCAGGTTTTTGCATCATCGAAACTCAGACATTCTTTTATATATATATAGGGTCGGTATAAAGAAACATATATTTCAAATTTAATCTGAAATATAACGTAAATCGTATAATTTTGAAGTCTCCTCTTTTCTCTCTTTCTCTTCGCATTTCAGTAGAGGTAAAACATCCAAATCTCATGTTCCAATTTTTCGTCGATGACAACAGTTTGCATACGGAAAAGTAAAACGTGCTGAAAGAGCTCCCATCCGAGGTAATTTACAAGATCCCTTTCAACTGCGCGTCCACTTTCCCACCACTCCGTTGGCGCTTCCCCAAAACGGAGAGGGAGATGATTATTCTGCGTCTGCTAAACGACCCGCACTAACGAAGCTCTTATTAAACAATCAGTAGCGAGGTCGAATATTATCTTTATTTTTATTATTTTTACGATGACAATATTTTTTAATTCTGTGGGACCATGTTTCATTATATATTATTTTTTTCTTTACTTATAGCGCGGTACCGTAACAATGTCCATGCAAATATAACTGAGACATCAATGATTACTGCTTATGTGGTGCATACTATTTATTTAAATTTCTTTTGATGTAACAACAAAAAAAAAATTCTTCTAACATAATATGTAATCACCAGGGAAATTTTTCATTCTTTTTGATAATTTACCGAGATTTGTCAGATAAACTTTATATACTAAATTCGAAAAAGCAATTTTTCGTTCGATATTAGAAAATAAGCTCCTCCGAAAATTGATCACATCTCTGACTGAATGATAGGGCCGCGGTGCTTAGGTATCGGCTGCGGAACCAGAGGATTTCAGATTCAAGACCCGATTCCCCCGAAGAACCGACTTGCAAGTAGGTCTGGTGCACGTTGAATCCGTCGGTGCCAATTGCCCTCCCGCTTGTGTGGTGTAGAATTTAGGAGAGGGGGTGTCAGCTCAGGCGTCGTCTTCGTCAACTGACCGCGGATAAAAATCATGAGGTCCGTCCCAAAATATCCCTAGTGTTGCTTTAAAACGAGACGTTAATATGACTGACTGATTTTTTTTTGATTTTTTATTTTATTTTCATTCTTTTATTATATATTTTTTAATTGCTGACTATTGTTTCATTTAGTTGCATTTCGTTTTGATTAAAGATCTTATAAACAATCTGACATTCATTGCTCTATTTTTAAAAAAATTTTAAACTTGAGAGAGAAGTTTAATTGGTAGTACTTTAGTCCATTATTCTGCTTTTTATGCACATGAAAATAGTCATGCGCAAAAAGCATGAAAATCGAGACTATCTGCAATATCTAATATCTACGTGGCAGTTATGCGCTGTATATCGCAGCATTCAACTGAAAGAATGCAGTTTACGTGTGTTGTGTGAAGGCGTTCAACAGCTTGTTGGCTGAGATAAAGTATGTTGACAAAAAACAACAACATTTGTAATCATTTGGCACATTGGATTTGTTTCCTGCTGTCTGTGTTTATAAATTCCATGAAATGTTAATTGAAAAGTCAACAGAAAACAAATATTCACTTCGACGTTGCCATATAAAATGAAAATATAAGCAGAATTTGCATTCCTTAACCTTCCTTGGAAAAAACAATTGAAGGAAACAAATGGCAATATGGAAAAGTATTGCGAAAAATAATGCAAAGTTATCTTTAAATTTAGTGAGTGTTCAACTACATTTTAAGTAAAATGTTATAATCAAATTTTTTTTTTTTTAATTTCAAAAGTTTATAAAAATTACTGTTGTGCAATGATATTTTCAGAAATTATAGCGGAAAAGGGCTAAATTCCCTTCTAAATTTTATTGTACTTTCCAAAATATATTTATGTGACATTTGGTGGCCTTGAAGAGAGTCAGCAGACACCTTCTTCCTTATTGTTCTTATATAAGCTGAAGACTCATCAACCAAAGGTCTGCGCATTCGTCGCATACCCATGTCACCCATACATAGGTCTATCCTTCTGGTCGGTGCCATTTCAGTGTTATGCGAATACAAAACATCAATGCCAGTGAGGCGAAAGTTTGTCATGAGTTTTTTTTTTTTTCTTTTTCTTCCAAATTTAACCTTGATTCCTCGATGAATCTTTCAAAATCTACATAAATGAAACTGAAAGCCTCATTTGTGAATGACAAAGAAAATCAAATAACTCATTAGATTTCATACAAATTTCACTTATGTACTACTATGTACATAAAATTAGGTATCAATTAGATACTATGTACAGTAAATACAGTAAATGTATAGATACTATGTACAGTAAATTAGGTATCAATTAATTGAAGAATTATTTATTTAATAAACTGCGTTTCCATTGCATGTGATGCTCCACAGAATAACTGGGGATACTCGAAATTTACTTAATAAACTGAGTTTAAAATAACCAAAACTAAAAGAAGAGAATGATTTAAATATGATTTCTTTTCTCTTACGGATATTGAAAAATGTCTCCTTAACTTGAAAACTGCTTTGAGGTTTCACATTACTTCAAAATTAATTCAAAATTTGATTGCATGCTATCAACGGAGTTTTAAATTCACTGTTTAAAATTATTTATTTCGTATTCGATCATTTAAATGCATATTTACATTATAATTCGCCTCATTTGATTAATTTCTTTATTATTCTTTAAAAATCAACAATAGCTATTGAGGAAAAAATCTAATTTTCTGAAGTTTTAACCAGTTAATTCTTTCGATCTCTTCGGAAAATGCGTATCTAAATTGTGTCGCAAAAATTGAGCGATGGCGAGTACACACGTCAAACACAGAGTATGTGTAATATGAAATTATTTTGTAATGAAATGTTTTTTTTATTTCAATAATCACATTTATTTATTTACTTAAACTAACATACATTTTTTGCATATGAACGAAAAGAAGCAAAAAAATTATTTTATTATTTTAATTTGCTGTTAGAGAATAGGAATGAACAAAGAATGATTCATATTATATGCGGGGTTTTTTTGATAATAATTATTAATACTCTTTGATTTGTTCCTTTGATTTCGACTCCTAATCAAAATATTTTAAACATCTTAAAATGTACGAATACGTTTAAGTTTTTACTAAAATTGTAATTCAAACTGAAAATTGTGCCTACTTATTATTCCGGATGAATGAACTCGCCATAACGCAAAATGTTGTAATTTTTCAAGGGCGTGTATACTCGTTTAAAGCAGTTAACTAGTTAAACCGTTTGATGATAATATAATTTAGAGAAATTACGAAATATTTCATTTATTTGGTGCAAGATATTTTATTAGAATTAAAAGTAAAGTTGCAGACGTTGGAACGAACTACTTGCATTACAATGCCTTACCACCAGGCCACCGCGGCCTTGTGTTTATATGCAGGAGACGGCCAGCTCTTAGACGGATTAGGTTCAAAACTTTAAGGGATATACTATTTAATTTGTGCTAAACTTGTGTGTCAAATTTTATCTAAATCTGCATGTTTTATAGTTATATCGAGTTTACTACTCGAATAGTCAGACAGAGAGAAATTGCTTTAAATGGATTTCGTGCACTATTTGATAGAAATTTACAAATTTGGTCTAAATTCCATACACTACATCCATACATTCCTAGAGCTCAAAGCGTTTTTGAATTATTATGCTGACATACAAAGAGACATAATTCCAAAAATTGTTTTTCGGTCTCATGGCGGCAATTTGTCAAAATCTAGATTTAGAATACTTTCTAACTGTATAAGAGAACATAACAAGATTTTATTAATGCAACAAAAAGTAGAAAATGATATTTTCTACTTGTAATATTAAGTCGTAAATGTATGACAAATATTATTCGGGGAAAAATTAGCTGAATATAATAAAATTATGTTTTTATCAATGACAGCCAAGAAATTTTCTTTCTTATCATATGCACTGAAGTTTATGGTTTGCCAACGGATTCTAAAACCCTCCGCGCTTTTGAGCATGCGTTAGGGTGCGTTTAATTCGACGAAATAGGGGTGAGAGGAATGATGAACGGTGGAGATGTTTACTTTTAACAATAAAGTAAATTCCGGAAATGCGCACGTTCTTCTTCGTCTCACCCCTTAATGAGATAAAATCGTCGAAAAGTGGTCTTCTCAGGATACAGAAACGAACAGTAAATTTGTTATTTTTAGTCCGTCATACTTTTACGTTTACATTTTTCTTTTAAAGTATTTCCAACTCATTAATGTACGAACAAAAGTGCGCTTTCGAAAACTTAAACAAAAAAATTATTACTTTCTATTTTTAATAGGTATATCATAAACCATTTTTATAGTTATAGGGAACATTAAAAGCAGTTCTTCTCATATTCACTACCAGATCTTTCCACTCCATATTTAATAAAAATTCAAATCTAATTTATGGATTAAATGATAATTAAATTCTGAAAATAATAAAATATCGTTTTATCATCAAGAATGTGTAAGTATATATCATCAAGAATGTGTATTGTTCATCAAAATCCATTTTTACAAACTTGAAATCTAGCCAGCTATAAAAAGCTTGTACAAATGTTATATACAACAATGGATAACTGTTGTATATATCGGAGGCCTCTACAGCAAAGCGATTATTTATATTTCAAATATCAAGAATCCCCTGGAGCGCGGCATGGAGTCATGCAAGCTCTTTTGGAGAATGCATCATTTTCGACGAAAAGTAAATTATTTGTGGCTTCTTACTTAACCACAGTAGAAAAAGCTCAATTTATCATTCTTCCAGAATAACATTTTAAAATAAGCAGCTTCACGTATAGATAGCATGTATAGCTATGACAAAGAAACTGAGCTCACTCTTGATTAGAATGCGTTAAATTCGCTTTTATTTGTTTCGCACTTTTATTAAGTCACTTATTTCAAGTTTGGAAGATAAAATTTTATAATTAATTTTTCACTTTATTCCTGATGTGTCACAGTTTTTAAATTGTACACATGTGTATACTTTCGATGGAAAAAAAAAATATTTCAATATTTTAAGAACACATTATTAGTTAATCAATAAATTTTAGACCAATTTGGATTTCATATAAATGAAGCCATCTGATAGTGAATTTCAAAAAATTAAAGCGTTTCACGCTTTTAACAAAATTGATATTATTATCAAAAGATAAATAAGTAGAAAGTAATTAAAATAAAGATTTCTACTTTTTAGAGCAGTAATAAAATTGCCTTCTTTGAATACTATTTTTGATACTTTTATTTAATTTACTTGCGGAGTGTTCTCTTCTCGACTTGCTCGAATCCTTAATTTATTTCGCTTTAACGAAGTGAAGAGTTTCGAGCACACAGTTTCCATTCACCAGTCAGGATTAAAATTCGATGTGAAGTCTATAAATCCAGTTATCAAAATTTGCTGTGTTTTTGAATAATGTGAATACATGCGCAACAATAGGTAACTAGCCAATGAGTTCTAGAATTTGACGCCTATCTCTAATCCTGATTGCACGCTTTTTGAGTCACATGAATAAGAATAGACAGTTTTTCTCTCACGGATTTCATCCAAAAGTTGGCAAAAACCTATAATTTTGGTGGGGGAAAAAAAAACACGTCCTTTTTTTAGAAGACAAATTTAATTTGCAAAATGTGCACTTCAAACTCGTTGGGATTTCTCCAATTTCGGAATCTGAGAAAATTTGGGTATTTTGCAATCTAAAATAAGAGAGAAAGCCCGCTGTGGCCTGGTCGTAAGGTCTTGGCTTAGGAACTGGATGGTTTCAGGTTCGAGATCCGATTCCACCAAAGAACCGTCGTGTAAGCGGGTATGGTGCAGGCCGAATTTCTCGGGGCCAAACAACCTCTCGCTAGTGTGGTGCTGAAGTTTGGATACAGAGTGCAAGCTCGGGTGTCGTCCTCATCATCTGACCGTGGTTGAAAATGACGAGATCCATCCCAAAATAGCTCTAGTGTTGCTTTAAAACGGGACGGTAATATAACTAAATTAAACTAAACTAAAAAGAAAGACAGGATTTCCGGCCACTAAAAGATATTTGCGAATGATTTCTAATTATGTGGAAAACCTGCAGAATTAATTAAACACGTTTGCTTCTATGAAGAAGTAAAAACGTAACTGTGTTCGTTTTGATTTTAATGAACTTTGTTTCTTATTGTTTGATTGGCTGTACCATTTCATTTCAGGTATCTGATTGGCCAATACCAAATTGGAACTTGTTCCATCGAATATTTTTGATGCGAACTTATCTCCGTCCCTTTAAATTTCTTGTCAATGCTAAATAAAGTTCACAATCTGAAAGATGTTATTTTGGTTCATTCGAAATGTAAGCTAAAAGTCATAAAAAGGTTGCTTTTTTTAGCGAATCGCGTCTCCTAAATAAAAGTGAATTTTCATGAAGATTATTTCACTGCATTAGGTATTCACTCAAAAAAGTGTAAGATGCAAATTATTCTTTTAATTTCTAATATATTTCTATTAAAGAAATTGCTATATTCTTTGTTTATTGAAGATGTATTTATTTTTTAGTTTTTAACTTTCATATGCGAAATATAGAGAAAATGTTTTAATCGTTAAAAAAATTCAAGTTCGAGATTTGGAAAGATCTCTACGTTTCAGATCTCACTGAGCTCAAAAAACACATTTTTGGTATTATACATATCTTTGAATGCAACTCAGAGGCATTTAAAGCTTGATGGATGAAATTTGGCATATGGATAGAATTTGTAGATTTCTATCAAATTTTGATTGAAATACATTCAGAGAAAATAGGCCAGTCTCGCTGTTCCATTATAAGTGAATTTGATAATTAAAAAAGCCAAAGAGCTTTACAGATAAAATTTTGCATACAGGTTTAGTTTATAAAATATATTTTATCAACTTTGAATCGAATCAATATGGTCGTTACTTTCGCATGCATATAAACATAAATGCAAAGATTAAGTCAATCAATCGATATGTGTGCTTTTAACTACAACCGTAGTTGCGAGTCAAATTTTGGTTTCAATCAGATGGAAAAAATAGAGTCCAAAGAACATATTCAGTAAAAACGCCAAACATCAGTATTTCATAAGTATTGTTCACCAATGTCATGGAACTCATTCGCTACGTTGTCCACAATTTTATGTGGAGGATACCTTTATTGGAGAATATGCGAAAACGTTTCAGGGTGACCACTTCCACAGCTTGGAATTATTTTTAACAATATAATTAAACTTTTAGATATAATCATTATTACTTTAATTATTAAATATATGATATTTTTTAAAGCAGTTAAATATTGAAAATAAATCTCTAATGCAATATTTGGTTTTAAAAAAGTCTCTTTTTCTCACCATTTGTATTTCAGATCAAGTTTGGTGTACGTTAAATCTGCCAATCGGACCCCGTGCGGAAAATAGAAAAGGGATGTCGTCCTCGTCATCTGACCGAGGTTGCAAATTATGAGGTTTATCACAATACAGCCCTAGTGTTGCGTTAAAAACAGGCTTTAAAATGACTAACCTAAACTTACTCAGATCAAATTTATCTTATTCAAATGTTTGGATATATCAAATTTCTGTTTGTGGTTCGAGTAGCTTCACATTTCTCAAATTCCATTGTTTATATTAATTTTGAACATTGCCTGCCATTTTATGAAAAATATAGGGATTTTATTTCACAGAAACATATTTATACCGAAACAAATGAAGATAACCATTTTTCTTGATATTCCTAAATCAGTGAAGAAGGGATAATTAGAGTTGATGACTACAGAAAAAAAAATATTAGACATTTGTACATCCTCTCTTCTGCATCATTCTCATTATTTTGATATTTCTTGATTTCAATAGTTCAAAGAATACAACTGTAAGAAATCTCAGATAATTATAATTAAAATTATTGAAAAAATAAACTTAGAGATTTTTTGTTTTGTTTTAGACTTAAGGTTTTTTTTTTTTTTTGAAGTTAAAATTTCGGAGGGGGGGGGACCCTTTGTACTCGGAAGGTGACTCTCACTCACTATTCAAGACGGTGCCTCATTTTGAACTCTTATTTGTTTATTTTTAATTTTAATTGTTAAAAATACCTACAAAATGGTAATAAGATTTGGAAAATAACTTGGGAAAATATAAATTAAAACAATTTATATATATATATATATATATATATATATATATATATATATATATATATTAGTTTTCGGAGCAATGAAACAAGTCCTTGTCTTAAGTGAATAAATATGCATCGAATTACTTTTCCGAGTGCCAAGGGTTAATTCCCATAAGATTAAAAAGAACCTTGACATCTAATTACTTACACAAATACAAAAGCTATATAATATCCTGTTTCTAGTTTAAAATTTTTATTGAATAATTCAGTTTGTGAAGAAGAATTATTTACCCGTCTGAATTAAATGAGTGGGATGAAGATCATCATTTTTCTATACCAAAATATTTAGAAATATATTTACAAAAGAACTTCTCGCCAACTGCACGAGCACACTTCTGCCGGGCATGCATGTGCGTAGGCGGCCAAAAATACAGAATCGGTGACTGCCCTCAACAAAATGTATGGGAGCCCTCTTTCCCCGTCAGTCATGTGTCTTAACTCTTTAATTGCTTTGCTTTTTTTATTATCTAATTAGATGAAGCTCTTCGTTTCCAGACTATACTGTCTTGCTGATTCAATCTAGAATCCAGAGAGCATTTGAGGTTTGTGCGTAGTTTTCGTAACAAAGCATATCGTCTTCAAAAGATTTAATTTTAATTTTAGATGCAATTATTCGATGTTCTTATGATGAAAGAGTTGAAAAAAAAGCAAGCGAATGACAACTATCGAATGGTAGCAACTTAAATACGCGGCACATGATTCAAAAGTTTTTGCATTTAAAAAAAGTTTACAGTGGGTAAACGAAACATATTCGTTTGTGTATATCTTTCGGTCATTTTAATGGTGATTGAAATGAATTGTTGGTTATTCATTAAACGTGTAGGTCAAATTTTCATTGACCGACAAAGAAACTCCCTTTCCTTTTTTTTTTTGGGGGGGGGGAGGGTAATAAAAAAAATGAGTAACTTTTTTTTTTTTTAATTTGGTCTAAAAAACGAATGAATATATCATATTACGAAAATGGCGAATATATCCTATTACGAAATCCTCCAAGCGTTTAATTAAAAAATGATGAGTGTGTCTTGAACCTAACTTATGCTTGACATTTATAAAGTTATATCGAAGTCGTTCACAAGGAACCAGATTAATTCATCGCAGTAATCTTCATTAATGATATGGATTGATACTAAATAGTATTAAAAATCTGTTTACTACTGGTACCCTTTGGCGACCAGTTGGTAGCTTTATGTAACATGGTCTCTCAATAGTTTTTTCGCTAAAATATTTTAAGCTTCTAATTTTGATAATTATATAATTCATTCTGTTGTTGTTGTTTCTTCTTGTGGCACTTGCCATGGACAAGCCCGCTGTTACAAAGACAGCGATTTTAAGCCGGTGAGGGAGCGTCTCTTGTTTCTATAGTAGCGCCATCTAGGCACCAGAGAACGACTTAGCTACACACACTTAACAACCCTTTTTATGGGGCGGACTTCATTCACAGATCGTAATTTAAACCTGAATTAAAGAAAGATCACCCCTGATCCAGTACCCCCAGTGGCATTACTCTCGACATGGAGGACTTTGTGACCAAGACAGATTCATACGCGCGTCAGCCACCAAGCACGCGGGGAGTCTTCGGCCGGCGGGGTTCGAGCTCGCAACCTAAGAGAAACAAATCCAACGCTCTACCAACCAGGCTATCCAGGCACATTCATTTTCTATACAATGTATTACAGTACAGAACGTATCTCTCACTCAGTTTCTATCAACGTCCGTAAAAATTTCAATTTTAAATTAAATTGAAAATGATGAAACTGCAATTAAGGTAACGGCATTTTTTTACTAAAACCAAGCATGTCTTTTTTTAAATATAAGAACTGAAAGCAGAGTTGTTCGGCATTGACGTCTTTTGTGCACTACAGAATAATTTTATAATTTATATAATATCTCAAAGTATTTTTTAACAAAAATTTCTCTGATTCATTATAAAATTTAGTTTTTAGTTTTACTTTCAAAAGGACTTAAATGACGTCAATAATAATACCTTATTTTGTTTCGTTCTAAAATTTTACTTTAAAAAATTACGAAATTAAAATTTTAGATAGTAATTTCGTCCTAAGGAATCATATTCTGCGAAATATTCCTGACACTCCAACTTTTAAATAAATATATAAATGTTTCTATCTTCTGTGATCAAATCTGGTCGATTTATGAAGTTTGAATTTTTTAATCTTAGAACAATCAACATTTTCATGATCCTTGACCAATGACTCTTGAGAAATCCTGGGAGATTATCGATGTATCTTCTCTGAGAAGATCGAAGAAGTGGTGAAAAATCGTCTTTTTTATTGAACAGTAATATTCAAATTTTCATAAATCAGTCCATTTTAGGGATCGATTTACTTGATTGGAGTGAAATATTTTTTATTTACGGACTCAAGAATATTTTTTAAAAAAATAATTTACAGAGCAGAGAACCCATGTAAAAATTTAAAATTCGTAATTTTCAGTAATTTACGTCTCCTTGGATCAATAAATCGGCGTGTTACCAACATGAGAAAAAAAAATTTAATGTAATTTTACTTTTTAAAAATTTGTATTTGAAACATAATTTTTTACAGTTTCCAACAATTTTTGGACATCCTATATTTTTGCGATTTTTACCTACTAAACGTCTTTTAGAACTCTATATTGTATGGTTATTATTTTATCTTCTTACTGTCAATTCTCTGAATTTGTCGATTGTATTCGGCAACACCCTGTATTTAATACTAAGTTGTGAGGAAACAGCGAATTTTGAGTATCGTCCAAGAAGTTGCAGACAATCCTTGAGTGCGTATCGCGTTCATATAGTAAAAAAAAATGTCATGTAACAATTGGAAGTCTAAGCATTGAAATATCCTGATCCTGACCGATCAAATAAGAGAGTAGCGTAAACAAGCAATTCTTTTATTTACAGCCTTATAAATGTGCACAAAAACAACTTGATCTCATCTAACTTAATATTATTTACAAAATTTACACAACAGTCGAAAGTATATTCCTGAAATAGTTTCTCGATTAAATCGGAGAATAGACACCAAAAAATTTGCTAACAGGCTGTTAGCTCAAACGGCTACTCGAGGGTCCACTTCGGAAATCCACCGATCCGATAAGCTAGGCGTGGTGACGTGCCTCGCTTATCTAATGTCTTACAGTAGCAGACATGTTGGACATTGTTTACTGTAAAATAATAGCAAAATATCATGTTTCTGTTATCTGTTTATTTTTGACTGATTTGCATATGATGTGTCTAATCAATATGATATGTGAATGCACTCTTTTTGTTACTTTTTGATATATTTTTTTATGCGTGAAAAAAACACGCTGTCTATCTAATCAGATTCGGGCAAACCAAAGCATTCCGAGCATTATTATTTTTACTATGAAATTTTGAAGTCTGCTCAAATGTATGATGCATTCTTTATTTTTCTCAGCACTGATAGTTTTCTGAGTTGACGAACTGCTACCGAATACTGTTAAAAACAGGTTTTTCTGCCGTAAGTGTTTAGGCACTCTTAAATCAGTGCCATGCTAACTACAGCCCCATTGGATTCCGCCCCTTAGGAGTCGCAGAGGAGTTGTGCGCAGATCTATCATTCTTCACACACACGCTTAAACAATATAGGAGGAAAAGGAATGGGTGAACAAATATAAATAACAGTCTAAGTAGTTTTTTTTTTATTTTAAGGAGTGTGATCTACCATAGTAATCATGCCATAACCAAAAATAAATACTCAACAGAACTGTTTCAAAAAGAAGTAAAAAATTATCTAAACTATGCGTAAAAAAAAAAAAAGTGCAAACAATATCACTAACGTGGGGCGGAGGAAAAAAAAAAGTTCGGTGTGTTACACAGCTTGTTCGGCATTAGAACTAGTGCAACTCGGGGGTGCGAAGACTGCCTGCGATGGCACCTGTACTTCTGCGCGTCACTCCGCAAAGCAAGACACCTACAAACCAGAAATAAACAATTTCCTCTATCTTTTTTTTTTTCGCAGCGATTTTTTTTTTCTTTTTCCAAAATCTACGTCAGACAGCGCTACACGGTGATGGGTGGGGAGTATGAGAGGAAGTAGTCCATTTCTTTTTTTAATTTCTGTCGGAACTCGGAAAATAAGGTCGTTATACTTTTTCTCCCAGTGAAACTCGTGGAGTGGATTGGATTTCCGGAACAAACAATTCTTCGTAAGAAGATTTAGTACTCCCTCATATCTGACGGATTGTTTCTGACCGATTTCCTTTCAGGCAAGCCATCTATTTATTTTTGTACTAAAAAAAAAAAAAAAACTTTACAGCTCTCAATCTTTCTGGATCGCATTAAATGACTAAATTAAAACGCTTTTCTGAA
This sequence comes from Argiope bruennichi, assembly GCF_947563725.1. Classification (NCBI taxonomy): domain Eukaryota; kingdom Metazoa; phylum Arthropoda; class Arachnida; order Araneae; family Araneidae; genus Argiope; species Argiope bruennichi. The sequence continues at coordinate 7,317,830 of NC_079160.1, forward strand.
CTATTCGCTCCATTTTTTCTGCTGCGCAGGTTTGGGAAATGATGACTACGTTATGGTATCAGATCAAAGAACAATTTAACTCTAAGTTTCCGGAACATGTTTCTTAACGGATTTTGATTTGCAGTAGTTTAGTTTAGTTCAATTATATTAATGTCCCATTTTTAAAGCTACACTATGGCTATTTTGAGACGGATCTCGTAATTTTGAAACGCTGTCAGATGACGAGGACGACACCTGAACTGGCACCCCCCACTCCAAGCTCACACACCACACCAGTGGGAGGACGTTTGGACCCCACGGATTTACCTTACACCAGACCCGCTCACACGATGGTTCTTCAATGAAATCGGGCCTCGAACTTGAAACCCTCTGGTTCCGAAGTCGGGACCTTATCACCAGGTCACCGTGGACCCTGCAACGGGTGGGGGTTGTCGGTAGGGATTGCAATACCGGACCAAAATTTCAATACCGGTATTCGGTATTTTTTAAATTTTAATACCGGGATACCGGTTTTAATACCGGTATTATAAATTTTGGAAAAAGAAAGAAAACACAGGTGTTTCTTTTTTTTATTTGCCAGTTTTGTTAGAGAGTGTAAATATCACAAAAAAATAATTTGTAACTTATAAATTATAACAGTATTAAATCACAAAAAAGTAACGAAATATCTTTAAATCACAAAAAAAGTGTAAATATCACTATTCAGTCTGTGATACTATTACAAATTTGTGAAATGTGATCTTAAAAAACATAATGCATCAATTGTACTGTCATTAAGCCTGAAAAGTAATTTTGTGTAAAAATTACGAGCTGTCGAAAACGCTGTTTTGGCATCTACGCTAGTTGGTGGTACTATTAGCAATGCGCGATATACTTTTTCCAAGTATTTACCTCTAAATCCCTCATCTTCAAATAAATCGATTTCTCATCGGATGGTTTTGGGTATAGCTGATTTCTGTATTGTATTTTGGTTCGTTGAAATTTTTTTATTTATTGCTCATTCTAATTTTTGTTCAAGAGACAATTCCTTTTCACTATCGACAGTAGTGACATCATAATCTTCGATAATTGAACCGAATTCTGAATGTGGTTAGGTTTGTGGGAAAAATTTTTTTAGAAACTTGACTCTAACTTAATCAGATTTGAATTGGTTATTTCCTTTTCTTCTTTTCATTTTCATTTTTAAAATCATTAGAATTATGAAAATACTATAAGACATTTTCTATTTCGGTATGCCTTTCTTCTGTGCGATTTTTCAATGTAATATAGTTGGAATCCGAAGTTTCTATATCCTCAGTATTTGGATTCTTCTGTTCTTTATATTTTTGGTATAATACATCTATTACTCCTAATTGAATTCCATGTGCATAGCACAACTGCTGATTTGCACCCATCAACTTCCCAACTTTTTTCATAATTGTTGCTTCATCAGTCGTTATGGATGCAATATTTTCTTTCAGGGATAATCCATGTTTCGCTAATTTAGATTTAAGCAATTAATTAAGACATTCATTAGCTAAATAATTTCGCCCGTTAGGGAGACATAAAAACAAAAACGTATACTATGTTGCTATGTTCGCGATACCTGAACATATAGTGGAGACAGTTTTAAAAATTTCTAGTAAATACCGAAAAACCGGTATTTAAACTTGTGAATACCGGTATTACAAAATTGTACAAATGGCTCAAAATACCAGTATTGCAATCCCTAGTTGTCAGTGAGTCTGCAATGCCGTCGGCTAAGCACTGTGATGTAGCATTTGATGTTTCGATTCATGAGATGACTGCTCCCAATGCATGTGCGGTTCAGAAACTGCGACTTGTTTTTAAAGAATATACATGAAAATACGATGCTTGATCTTGAAAATACGATGCTTTTTTCTTCCTCTGAGCATCCGTAGATTTCGAAGTACACCTTTAAATTCTTCATTATGGTTTCTTTTTAAATCAAATATTATTATCTGGCCTTTAATCATTTCGACGACGCCTTTTCCTTTTCCACATCTCGGGGGGGGGGGGGAGGCAAACAGAAAATTTTTAATTCTTCCAGGAGTGGGTTGATTTCGGGTCTATTATGCCATTTATTGAGAGAGGATGTGACAATGTGAATTGTCCTCAATGAAGAAACTCTAAAATTCTTTCAGCAATCAAACCCAAGAAAATCATAATTATGAAAATAATTAAGTTTCCTATTTCAAACGATTTTTATTCACTTTTATTCGGCTCGTTCATGTTTGTGTTGTGATTTTTTTTTTAATAAATTTTCATTCACTTCTTGATAAACTAGAATTTTCCAATTTTATAGATTTTTGTCGATGTATTGTTCTTATATTTTCAGAATTTTATTGTTAGCTAAATGATTCATTTTAATTCCATATGTATGACATCATCTGGTAGAGAACTAATAAAATAAACTGATTTCATATTTTCTAAATATTTGCGTAAACGAATTCTGCAGGATAATTAAGACTTAAATTTAAAATTTAATAAAAGTATTCTTACAAAACGGTTTTATAAGTGTGGAAAAAGTGTGTGGATTTTATAAGTTAATATTTTTTATAAAAAATTATTGACTTAGCCACGAAACCTAAATAGCTCCAGACGCTAGAAACAAGACTATATATAAATTAGTGTTGTTTCTAGAAATTATTTGAGACAGAAATTCTTCTTTGTGATAATATCTCAGTTAGTGTTTCACTTTTCTCGATTTTGTTCAGATGTACTTTTTTTTAATTAAAATATTTAATTATTGCTTTTTTATGGTACGAATGCCTCAGAAGAAAATGTTGGCACTTTAAAGACAAGGTGCATCTGGTGGCTTGAAATGAAGATATATTTTTTCAAAAATGATGATCAGCAATATTTTCTAGGAACATAAAACATAATTCAAGTAGACTAAAATCTAATACATTTTAAAAGGATAAACGTCAGTGCATGGGTCATCTCACTGGTTTATTGGGGGAAAAATTGTTTTTGCATAAAGCTGTCATTTTAAAGGTGAGAGTGCATGAGTTTTCGTTTTCAGAAACTTCAGAATATTTCAATAGTAAAAATAAATATATTCTATAAATAAAACGTTTTCTTTTCCTATATTTTATTTATGTATCTATTTCTTTATCTATTTCTGTGTCTATTTGTATGTCTGTTTCGAATATTTGCTTGATAGAAAGGTGAAATCAGTCATCCCTGATATACATCGTACTTGCATGCTTTTGTTAAACGTCTGTTAAAGCTCACGTGACTCCTTCCATTTCCTTATTACGTTTCAGATTTCCCCGATTTCGAAAATTTTTTTAGGAATTAATTATATCGGTTTGCAAAAAGCTGGATAGTTGTATATTATCACATGATTTATGTCAAATTTTGGAACTAATCTGACAATAGATTGCCAATTTTTCCAAGTTTTGCCGCCAAATCCCACTACATGGTCCTATCAGTACAGGATTGGAACTCGATTACCTATGCTTAAGGAAATATTTTTATATCCCTGACTTCCAATTTTAAAATTCCTTGTTTCAAATTCAGTTCTAAGTTTTGAATTTTTTTCCCTCGCATCTGTAATACGGTGCACTTTTTCAATGATGCGTCTCCCTTTTTTTCACCCTGCAACATCAGTTGAAATGAATGGTATGATATTAGCGTGTTCATATGTTTTAAAATACTGGTGGGTATGCCGACGTGATAACATTAGTAATCAGTCATTGCGAATGCTGTGGCTGTATTAATAATATGAATCAATAAAATTAGATGTGAAATGTTCGTTAAAATGACTGCTAGATATTATTATGTTTATTTGGCAAACGACTGCACGCCGAGTATTCGCGACCCACTGAATACATGACAGCGCGATGGCACAACGCTACGAGAATATTCCCGCTGATTTCTTCTTAGGAAAACTGTCGAAGTCTCTCGTCTTATTACCATATTTGGGCAACTCCAAGAGCGGCAAATACTTCTGCGGACCCTCAAAAAAGGCCGTCAAATGATATTCTCTAATATATTGATGTCAAAATATTTATTCAAAACAAGTCTCTCTCATTATGAGGAAACGTAACAGAGTGAAATTGTTTTCTTCCAGGGATCGTATTTGACAAGCGGAGCTGCCCACGGGACGCCTTCACCCAACAGAAATGCGGTAAGATGGCATTTGCAATTTCTCTTTCTTTCTGCTTTAAAGAAAAAAATGTCTATATTATTTCATACATACACGCACACAAGCTATTCCTACATACATGTATGTAGGAATAGCAAACATCTTTCAGACATTATATTAACAAAACATCTTTCAGACATTATATTAATAGTAATCTGATGAAGAATCCGAATCGACAGAACGAGGAAAGATATATGTGTCGCATTCCTTAACCGTCTTAAATAATCGCAGATACTAGTATAGTTCATTTTGAGAACACTATCAAGTTTTAAAAATTTATAGAGTTTATTATAAAACAAAAGTAAACTATATAATAAAAATGGATACTGTTTCGAAGGGAGTATAGTTTAGCGAATGATGATGAAGCCCCTTTTAGAAACCAAATAATCCAGTAACTTCGACATTTGTGTGAATGGGTGCAATCAAGATTATTTTTACTTTAAAACACCATACATTTAAAACTTGGTGCATTCATAGCAAAGTTTTTCTAAATAATCAGTAAAATTCACCTCTTGTTTGCTTTAGTCGAAATATGCCTAAAACATGCAAAACTAAAATTTTCATATCATTTTTTTAAATTTGATTATACACAAAATTTTATAAATTATATATTTCTTGTATCTGTAAGATATAGTATTTATGAATAAAATTCAATTTTCATTTTAGATTCTCTTTTAAGAAGCAGTTTAATGTTCTGTATTACCCCTGACAGTTTTCAGCCTGAAATAGGAATGGACTTTTAATGTGATAAAAATTTATGTTTTTCATGCATTTAGAATAAATTATTATAGGATAGGGAATGATATTATATCTAGGAACTCAGTATCGTCCCTTTCCGATGATACAACTCATTATTTTATGTCAAGTAAACAATTGATATTTTAAGAAACCTGTCCTGTGCTTTATATGAATATTTTTTTTCGAAGTATGAAAGCTGGTAATTCATATAGATTTGATACTGTATTGTTGTAGCGTTGTTATTTATGGCAATTGCCATAGACAAGCCCGCTCAAGAAGTCAGCGATTTTAAGCCGAGTTTCAGCATCTCTTGTTTCAGCAGCGCCATCTGGGGCCAAGAGTACGTCTTAGCTACTCACGTGTCACAACCCTTTCTTTTATCGATTAATTAAAGTATTAATTTTGAAAAAACTACACATATCAAACTTTACTCTTTTAATAAATTATATTTTTGAATTAAAGAGTTTCTAAACCATTTTCTAAAAATGTTTTATTTATTTGTTTGTTTATTTGCACTGATATCTGAAATGTGAAGATCCATCCACAGCTTTCGACGATTGCAATATTTTCTTCTGTGTACATCTCATGCGAGAAAGTAAACATCACACAATGTTTGGTGAAAGAAATAATCCTTTCGGAACCTCTGTCTTTCAAACAACTATCGGTACAAAGTTCACTTGCGCCTTCAGTGAACGGTTTTCATAAACGTCACTGTGACAAGCGGATGGGAACGCCGTTGGAGGAGCAAGAGTTGTTATTTGAAGAAAGGATTCCATTCGCTCGTTCATCACAGAACAGATGGTTTCCTCTTGACCTTGAACTTTTCCTCACAAACAGAAGAAAAAAAAAAGTCTGCACTTTTTACATAGTTTCAGTAAGAGTAATGCAAACTCGTAGAATCGTAGGTTGGGGAAAAAAATCGACTTTATCTTGAAGTGTGGGCACTGAATCTTTCAGTAGTCTGCTTCTGTCTCCAATATTCTTCTTGAAAAAAACCTGATAAATTTCAGTTAATTCGATCTATTTATTTTTATAAGGGTTGCAAATTCAATACTGGAAACCGTAAAATTACAGCCGATGCAACATTGGTATAAGTCCTCCGATATTGTTATCAGCGTCGTATACAAATTGTTTCTTGAAGCATGGAAATAGTTACAAATGGTTCCTTAGATAGTTTCTTCAGATACATCTTTAAAATCAATAATCACAAGGGTTTGAGGACATATGGAAGATACCAGCTAGCAAGGAGTGACATCAACCACCAAATGAACTAGTTACTTACAAGTTAGTACCAAATAGTTCCAAAGATTATTAAAGCAAAGGACCACTCCAGATAAACGATTAACAAATCCAATGCTAATCCTTATGCATTACTCAAAACAAGTTTCATGATACGCTGACTATAGAACCCTAAAAATATATCATACCAGAACCAAAGTTTTATCGTGGTAGTGGAGTTGCTACTGTTTGGTTTCTAAAACTAGTAGTCAAAAATATTTTGATTTTTCCTTTAACCTTTTTTTCTGTTTTTTCCTTCCATGTAGTTTCCTACGAATAGTCATTTGACGAACAGTGACCGATCTCCGAGTAGAACCAGCGACCCATACGGCTCACCTTACCCGAGGACATGGCAGATGCCCAAGAAGGCGACTTTCTATTGCAAACGCCCCTCATTCAAAGAGCAACAACATTCCTCTGATAGGAATTCTAGGTTTGCGGATTACCACAACTCTTACAGCTGGACTAAGGACATCCACCGTTCCCTTAGCCCCTGCTATGGGGACTACAGCTACTTGCAAAAAGGAGTGGACCGCAGTCCAGTCCGTCGCTCCCAAAAATCTGCGAGGACTTTCATGCCTTCCAGTAACACAGTATGGACAGACCTGTCCAAGAGGTTCCCGAAAGTACTCCGATACTCCAGTAAAACAGGGGAAAGTTATAAGAAATGCGATGCCACATATGCGTCCTCTTGTAAGTGTATTTTTCAGATATCAGTCGCTTTAGCTTTTGTAGTAACAGCCTTAAGATAAAAGATAAATAAGACCACCAAAAGCAGTAAAAACCATCTATCCTTAAATTAGGTTAATTTTATATAAGTGACATCCTATCTGAAAGTACTGGGAGACCTTTAGTGACGATACTTGTAATTTTCAAATATACTGGTTGAGGAGGGCATCACTTGAACGGCATAACAAGCTTCCAGTTGGAAGATATTTGATTGCTAGGAATTTAACATGCTCGTGCCTGTGTACGTGGGGAATCTTTAATGCAATGAGTCTTGAACGTCCGATCCTACATAGACTCCTTCATATTGCCATCATTTGAAAGTGGAAATTGTAAGGCTGGTCTCTGATAATACTTATTGTAAGAATTGTCCTTCAGTTACCCCAAGTGATACATGATATATGCTCTTAGGTGATAGAATTAACGTTTTTAATCGCAGAACATGAGAAACAGATAACCATACAGTTGGTGACCAGCACACGCACAATTCCTAAACCAGCGCTTATCAGTCATCATTGTTTCAGTAATAATCAAGGGTATTTCCCGGTAGAGATTTCAATACTAGAGAGAAAAGGGAAGGGCATGGAGATGTTGCAAAGAATTTGAGATATAGAATGACACTGAGATCAGATGAACGGCAAAAGTACAGAGATTGGCAGTACTTAAGGGAGACAAAATCATCAAAATGGAGTTTCGGTAATGTTGAAGCTAGAGTAAAAAGTTCTAATGGGGATAAACTGAAAGTTTAGATTACGATCGTGGAGAGAGATTTAGCTAACGGCAACAGTTTCTCTAGGCCAAGGACATTGGAATCGGGCATAAAATATTATTCACATTTATATCTGAATCAAGTACAAAACCAAGAATTGCGGAAAGACAAACTTTATTCGTCTTCTTTCTACTTTAAAATTATTGAAAATAATCTATTTACTAGTCGCTATAAATATAGTACACTCCCGAGTATCCGGCTCCTGTATTATCTGGTCCAGTTTTCTTTTCTCGTAATTAAATCAGGAAGGCAAGGCATTGGGCTGAAATGTAAAAACAGTCATCTATTAAGTATTTTTCCAAGAACTAAAGGCTGTAATTTTGACTCACAGGGCCACCTTTCCATATCTGTGTAATCATTTATCAGAGAAAAATAAAATCGATTTCTATCGATTTCTAAAGAATTAGGCCTACGATTTACGTTGATGTTTTATTTATGTTTCCGGCATTTAAGTTAGGCATTACAAATTTTATATTAAAATGTAAACAGTTTATATCTTTTAACTTACTTTTTCTCTAATAAATTTTTGAAACGTGGAGTACAGTATTTAAACATATATAAAGTATAAGTACAGAGCCTTCTATTTTAACTTGACTCATAAACGGCAACTGCTTTTATGATTCACCGGGCCGCGGCCTCGTTCACATTTTACTTGGCTTGAGAAAAATCGGCTTATAAGAAGTGAGGAAATACGTATTATAATAGTGGGTTTTTGTATAAAAAACTTCGTCTTCTGCTTGTTGTTGGGCAAAGTAAAGATTTGATAGAACTCCGGCCTATCCGGCTTTTTTTCGTTAACTGGACTTCCCAACCGCTATATTAGGCCGGATACTCGAGAATGTACTGCATTTGCAGTCCCGTAGTTATAAAAGGAAGTTATAATCAGAAACACGGCATGGCTATTCGTGAGCAGCAAAATACAATGGAATTCCTAATCCCCTTTATTCTGTTGCAGATAACCGCTCAAATATTCCAGAAGCAAGCGGGGGTTGGAGGGCCAGGCTTGCCCAGCAGGGCTACGTGGCCAGTACACGGAAAATCGTTCGGCGACCCTGCCTACCTGAGCGCAAGTGGCACTACCTGGATGATGAGGAAGCTGAGGAGGAAGAGGCTGGATACGAGTACCGAACGAGCCGTGGAACGCTCCCGGAATCCGACGAGCAGCAGCATGACAGCGTCATCAGCCGGATGAGGAGAATGAAACTGCAAAAGCTGTCGGACGAGAGAGCTGTCGAAGAGATCGCCGTACAGGTGAGAAAAATTCCCAATGTCGCACGCTTTTCTGAAATGAACCTAATTTTTTTTTTTAATGCTACGAAAAGATTCGGTGTTAGGAAATTTTCCTTCAAATTTTTGCTGTCACGAGTGCACAGTATGGAAAGTACTGAAATCGTCAAAAAATTCATCCTGGAGATATAGATATATTCCCTTGTTATAATGCGGAAATTCATCCATACGGGCCTTCTTGAGCAATATTTTTCGAATCATATCTGACAATCTCTCTGGGAAATCATATAACTCAGAAATGCATAGAGCAGAATGGATGAAATTGAATGTATGGCCCTCACACCAAAATTGTTGGTGTGACTCAATGCGTCATTTTGTAGAAGTGGGCGAGAGAAGAAAATGTTGGGAGAAGAGGCCTGTTTTTTAAATCAAAATCTGTGAGAATTTTGAACTGTTAGATAGCCCCAGCAGATTCAAAAGCGTGTAATTTTCAAAAACATGAGCTTCTCCGTAAAAATGAAGAAAGAAAAAAAAAAAAAGAAAAAAAAAAATCAGCAAAACATTTTGCATTTTTTTCATGCATATATCATTATTATGTATAATTTTTTTTTCTTTCTTATACTGATATGTGCGCATATTATTTAATAAAGCTTTGCTCTTTCGCTCCTAACATACACTTTTGTTTTTAATGCTAGAAGGAGCAAATATCCACTGCTTCAAATAAATTTGATTTTTAAATATCAACAATTGGAAGCAAGAGGACGCATGTTTTCGGGAATACTTCTCATTGATCAAATTTCACACAAAACAAACACAAACACGAAACAAGACAAGACATTAACGTGCGCACCTCATTATAATTACAATCGCAGAGCAGTATGGGATGTGTACCTAATTAGGTATCGCCATCTATTTTCCAGAAGAGAAAATAGAGTAAAGAAACTGCTACAATCTTAATTTTATTATTTTTAAATTAAGATTCATTGTTATTATTATTGTATTACTTTTTTCTACATTTTGTTAATTTCTTTAATTGTATATTTTACGCTTGTAGTTTTGGAAATATGCAATTTCTTTTATTTACTAGCCAAATATTAGAATAAAAATTATTGTCGATGTTGAAAATGTAATATTAAACAGAATTATTTATCTAAGTGAAAAATGAAAAGTCCTTTAAATGATACTTTATATAGTGCATTAAAATGTAGAAAATATTTTTTAAAAAATCTGGTTAAAATTTTATATGTCTAATATTTAAAGTAAAATTAGTAAATGCATGAAATGTTGATATAAAAATTCTACTTAAATTGTAGTTTACGGCCTCGCGTATTGAATCAAAATTAAGTAAGTAATTAAATTAACTGTAATTAAACTATCAATTGATAAGTAGCTTCTGAAAATATTGAATTATTATACTATTTTCAAAAATACACAAGAATTTTAAAATTTTAGCATATCGAGAAGTGACCATAAAATCTATCATAAAATTCTATCCTTATAAACATGAAGGTAATGAAATTAAATAAAAATGCTTAAAACAATATTTGCGATGTAAATTGGTATTACTATATTCAGCAAAATTTATTAAAAATTGCTAAGAAAATAGTTTGTATAGCTCTGATCAATTTTATTTTCTATCCAGGTAGATGAAGAAGACATGAAACTGTCCATAGAGCAAGAGGAGAGACGAGCGCAGAGGAGCTTCATATCGTCAAGGCACCATTCGTGGTACGACACTGTACCAATAAATTACAAGAAATATCTGTCACCGATACCATGGCGAGGCACTTATATCTCATCACGGTATTCTAGGATGGAGGACCCAGAGAACAAGGAAACTTCTCCTAATCCGGACCAGGCAGATGCCAACAAAGACTTTAGAAAATCCGTGCTCAACGTCGATTTGTCTCAGACAGAGGCGGAACTTTTTGCACAAAGGCAAGCCGAAACCAGATGGAGGAAAGCTATAGAAGATAGTTACTGTACATCAGAAGATGGCTCGCCTAGTGAAACAGGCTACGACTCATCGTACACAGATGCAGACAGATCTAGTTGTGAGACAGAGGGTTTCTTCACTGATTCTCTAGACAGGTCATATGCGTACAGAAGTTCCCAAAGGAGTTCTCCGCTTGGGGAAGATGCCCATTTCCTCGAAAGTGCTGTCACCGTTGAAGGAACTTTCTTTCCTGAATTCAAGCTCAATGATCAAGAAATCCAAAGACTCACAGAGCAATTTGCGGATAGCACGGATCTGACAAGCGATGCCGATGCAGAGGGAGCATCGGATGCAATTCCACATGGGGACATCATTGCTGAAAATTTGTGCTTCAGATTCAAATCGTTGACAGAAGAATCCTCTCAGAGGGATTCTGGCTTTTCAGAGGTCTATAACAATTGTGATTCGCCTAGTTTCAACGTTCAGCCTGACCAGGTAATGGTGAGTTCGCAGCAGCAATATAGTGAGGCCAGGGAAGATGTCATCAGCGGCTGCTGTGATGTTGACCAGCTACTAATGGACAAAGACATGAACTACACATCTTTTCAAACGTTTGAGGATTTTGATCGAATGATAAATCTGCACAAATCCAATGTTAGAACGAGAATGACTTGCAATGAGGATGCTTTACACCGTGAGCCAATGCGACTAGATTTGCAGTCCTGCAGTAAGTTCATCGGCAAATGTCATGACATAGACGAGATGCTGGGGATGCCCACGCCCCTGAGCCCTGACTCGGAGGACACGACTCTTCAAGACAGTCGATTCATTCAGTATGAGGAGGAAGCGGACGGCGGGAGTACCATCGCCACAAGTATCATTGGTGGTTCAGATATCGCAAATCTGGCCTGGGTCGTGGACCAGGAAGAGAAGAAAGTTTTGAAAATCCCTCAGAGAACATGGAATAATCACGAGGTAAGTACATGTTCGCTTACATAGAAGAGTTTTTGTTCACATTTGGCCTATTATTGAAAACCGGGTCCACTTTATCAGTGCAAATCAGTAAAGTGCTTTATGAGCAAAGACAAATAATTGTTATTATTTGTCATGTTCCCTACGGCATTATCTGAAATATTTATTTGAAGAGAACAGAGAAACAAAAACAAAGTTTGCGGACAGTATTTGGTTTTAATAAATGCGATTTCAGGAAGAAAAAGAATTTGCTATATTGTAAGAACTCGGAGTGGAGGTTTTTTTTTTTTATCTTCTATTAAGCATTTTTAACTAGTTTTCAAAACCTCCAGAAAGATTTCAGCACTTACACCAGTTTTTCAGAAAGAGGGAATAAAGCAGGAGAAATAGGGGAAAAAAAGTGCGACGCATACTTTACAGTGGGTTTGGTGTACGAAGATGTGCCGGCACTTCGGATTAATTTGAGACTATTGCTGTAGCAGTGTCCGAAAGTAAGCAGCAGAAGATAAAGTATTTTTTTGAGAGTTTTTTGAGCATAGTAAAAAAGATGAAATTTTTGAATTGCAAAATCATATATTTATTTCATAATTCATATGCAGAAAAAAAAATCATTTATTAAGAACAACTTTCATCTTTTGTGGAAAAAACCCAATAAAATAAGGAGTAATTATGTGACACTTTGATTAACAAAATGTGTAGCAGTAGTTATTTAACGAAATGATCCTGAGTTTTTCTTAATGCTCAGAAAATAACGGCGTATCCTATAGGTTAAGATTTTATGAGAGGAAAAGAGAAAACAAAAAATTATATGTTATAGAAAAATCACGTTTAGACCTATTTGAATCACATGAAATTGTTTTAAAATGCCTAAAGTGAAATATTATTTCTCATTGCAACCAAAACTTGCTCTTCAATCTCAGTTATTGAATCCCATTTCTAGACATAGCTTTTAAATTTGTGTAAAATTTAATAAGATTGAGAATCTGTAAACAGTCGTTGAATCCTAAAGACCGCGATCATGAAGGTTTTTTTAAAATTTAATATATGAAAGAATGCTCAAATACGTTAGTATTTAATATTTGCATTTTAAAACCAGAGTTAATTTGGTATTTCCTTTAAAAAACGTTTTTTTTTTTTTTTTTTTTTTTTTTTTTGTAATTTTGTGATTTAACGCCAAAACTGATAAACACCATGTATCTGAAACTATATGGGATTGAAATGGGTATACATATATGCGTATCTTTCTTTTTAACAGACTCCACTAATATATATTTTTAGATTTCCTTTAAAGGGAAATCTCGGAGACAATATTTCCTTTTTGAAAAAAAAAAATTTCATTTCAATCTAATACAATAGAATGAAATAAAGATAAACCTGACTGGAGCAATATTTACTTTATTTTCGGCAGATTTTCTGTTAACTCAATATGTTTTGAAGCTGCCTACAACCATAGACACTTTTTTAAATACACTAAAACTCTAAAGATAAATTTTTCTCTTTAGAACAATGGTACAAGAGTCCATGATCTAAAATGGATGATTAAGGAAGATCAGGGGAAGCGCTTGCGATTTGAATTTCCCTGAGGCTTAATGCCCCTACCTCCGGGTAGGCACTGTCTAATCTATTCACCATTCGGAGTGTAGTTAGCATTTCGAGCTGATCATCGGATCCTTAATGTTCATTTTTAATGTCTCAATTCCAGACAGTTCTCTGTTCGCAAGAGCAATGAAAATTTCTTCTAAATATTAACTCAGCACAGGATTAATTGCACGCTCTACAGGATTTTGTTTCAACATTACTTAATGCTCTGGATGCACATTTTGTATCAACTAATAAACAAGCAAAATTAAAATATTTTTTAGTGTAATTTCATTATCAAATTTTTCTATCACCTCCCTTTTGAGCATACTTTTACTGTGAGTAAAATTTTGTATTAAGATTTTCAATTTGAAGAGTATAAAAATGTTTAAATAATTTAAATTTTATATCAGCAAGTATGTGTAAAATGAACCAATGAACACAATAAAATTATTTAGTATATTAGAACAAACACTGGATACCCTACACCAATAGCAATATTTTTTCTAGGTCTCTATGATATCATCATGATCCATGTTTTACTGAATGGCGTAGAGTTTAAAGAATTGGGAACAAGGGCATTAGATTAGGTATATCGGTTTGGAGTTTTTAACAATAGTAGCCTTCATTTAGTACATTTTAGAATATTACTTAGTATACGTTAGAAATACTTAGGATGTTTTTCCTCAAATATTTATTTTAAGTATTCATGCAACTACGAGTTTTAAAGATGCAATCCATTCGGATCCAAGGAAAAATTTCCATTTACTAAGTATGCTTTATTAAAATTATGTCTACATAATAAAATAACATGTCTTATGTCTACATAATAAAATTAATTTCTTGTCAAATATTTTTTTTATTGATATGATATTCAAATATATTTAAAATGTTTTGATATCATTTTTCTTTTGTTATTTAGGCTAAAGAGAAGATTTATATTAAAAAAAATTCTAATTGTCTATGAATTCTTTAAAAAAAGAGATATTGAAAATATCAAATGAACAAAAAATGAAAATCTTATTTCAATTTAAAATTTTGAACTTCTTTAAAATTTTGAAATTTTATTTTCACTTGCAGTTCGATGTCTAATAATCGAAAAGTATATCAACTTTTTCAGCTGTGTTATAATAAATATCACTCAGTTAAGATAATTAACAATTTCAGTATTGAATTTCCTTTCCGGAATACTTTAAAGATAAGATATTTTTTAGTAAAGGAAAAAAAAGATAAAAAATTGATTTTTTTTTCTTTTACAATTATATTGTATTAAATGATTAAGAAATTTTAAAATTTCTTATTTAGGTATTTTAATACGGTCTCGTTAAGCTGAAGAAAAAAAATTAATTAAACTTTTAGTTAACGTTTTAAATAATTGGTGTCAAATTAATAAAATTTATTTTTATTACAACCCACGCTAACTCAAGCACATTAAAATATGATATAAGCCTAATTTTTTCAAATTTTGAAATCGAAATTTTAGTTCTATTCATAGTCTTTGCTTAGTCTTTAATAAATTTCAAAAAAGCAAAATCTAATATTTGCTCAAAATCCGGAATTTTTATTCATTCTCTAAAAATATCCGAAAATCGTTGTGAAAATTTCTGAATGATTTATTTATACAAAGTTCTATCAGTATTTGCTTATACGACGTAGAAAAAAGCTCCCAGAGCCGTGCCTGAAGCAATATCATAAAATTCTATTTTTTTAAAAAAGATATAATTTTAAAAAAATCTATAGCAAAAAAAAAACAAAAAAAAACTTACATTAAGCGAAAGAACAGACATATTGAAATCTGCATGAACATTGGATAAAAACTAAATGATTCTTTTAATCGTTTCTTACTTTTTTTAACATTTTGCCCATCTTATGTACCCTTAACTAATATGAAGGGAAAAAAATATTTTCAATAAGATTGCACTTAAAAAATGTTCATTTATCTTTGTAGTAGTATTTTAATTCATTTTCTGGCATATATATATATATATATATATATATATATATATATATATATATATATATATATATATATATATATATATATGTGTGTGTGTGTGTGTGTGTGTGTGTGTGTGTGTGTATCAAAATATCTTTATAAATAAATAAAGAGCATATTACAGTATATTATTTTTATCTCTAACAACGCATGTAGTTGAGAAGACAATACATTTGCTCTTTCACGTATTTAATAGCATTAAAATATTTAGTAGTTTTTCCCGCCATTTCGTGAAGTCAGGTTAACGTCCTTTTATCTTCTTGCTTCAAAATTTGCTCTTTATCGAGCAGTTTTATTCTGAGGCAGTTTGTGATACTCATTTATTATTCCCTCGCACACGGAAGCTTTCGTTTTCTAGGTCCTTAACCTTGCCTCTTGTGATCGCTCTCAAAATAGTCTTCGTGCGGAAATTGTCGGGTGAGTTTTAGCTTTTGCATTTTCCCGGTAGATGACACCACTAAATTATTGCTCCCAGTTCTTTGTTTTTTTTCTTTATCTCTAGATATCTGTTATTTCTAAATTAGTTTTGCTGGTGAAATACATCTGCATCTTAGCAATTTCGTTTCTTGTCTCCCAAGTGTCACAGACGGACGCATAATTACAAAACTGTTTTTAAAACTCGGGAAAGTTGATTCATCTAAAAGGGAGCGCGCATTAGAAATAAGAGGGCAGCTAGGGATTTATTTCCTGGAGGGGGGGGGGGCGTTCCTTTTGGACTTTTTTTATATTTTGCCAAAAATAAATAAGAGACAAAATTTAATCAGCATTATTTAAGCGACAGTTTTAGAAGTTCATGTGAGTCAGCCTCCTTTATGAAGGCGAAAAAAAACCACCGAAATAAATTTATTTCCACCCGTTAAGCAAAACAATTTTATTTGAACCTTTGATTGATTGAAGAATAAATATTTTGGAGAAACGCGTTCAAAGTCGAAAGCATTTCGTTTACTCTAATTTTAAAGAAAAATCCAGATAGAGGGTGGATAAGTGGAAGAAAATAAATGACCTAGAGAATGTGATTCCACGGCGCTTGGCGACGCGCACTGGTCTCAGAGAGGAACTCTTCTGTGCTGTGTATATACCGAATGACGCTTTTAATTCTAAAATGATGCGATATGCCCGAAGTAATAGATTTTAAAATCTGAACTGCACTCACGGGATGCGATTACCAAAAGTATGAAATGCATTTATCAGAAAGAAAGAATGTCACTAATTCTATCTAAAGGAAAATGTCGGTTTTTGTTACAAAATTAACTGATAAATAAAATTTTTAAATAATGCTACAGTTACAATTACATTACGTACGATTGCCATTGTACTTAGAGCTGCCACATCTGGCACGAAGTAAATTCTTGTTTGGAATGAACTTAGCAAGAAATGGTTTTGCAAAATTTTAGTGAAATTGATCTATAAAACTTAACCGAAATTTAAAATTTTTTCTTTAATAACTTCTGCTTTCCTGATATACTGCGCGAAATCTGACTTTACACTATTTTAAAATTCAGATAATAATAATCTGCTTTACAATTAATTATAACAGTTCTTCTTTTTTTTTTCCTTTTATTTTTTCTTCTTTTGATGAATGTTTATCAATGAATTAAATATTAATGTTATTTTAATGAATGTTATTCAAAGTGCATTTTATAATAATATTTCAATTGCTTTAGGAGTTTGTTTTAAAAATAAAAATAGACGAATTAAGCCGAAAACATTATCATGCTCTTTCAAGCTAGAGATTTTAATCGGTTTTGAATTCTTTAAATTAATTTTTTTTTTAATTTTAAGATATATTGTTATCCAAATTTACTATCACTTGATGCCACGCGTATGGAATCAAAGTTTAAATAAAATAAATTTATAATTTGATCTTAAAACATTAAAAAAGTGTGTTGTCATCGAGAATACATATGCACATAAAATTTCAGAGTTACGGCATATCTGAAAACGGACAGAAATTGATTACAATTGCAATCTTTACAAATATGAAAAAAGGGAAGTTAAATCAAAATGTTTGATAAATATATATCCACAAAATGTAAAGATCTTTTATTCGCTTTTACACTCATAGAAGCGCTTCATTTGACTTTTATTTGCTTTCGATTTTGACCTGCCCTCTGTAACCGTTGTCATCCGAGTTCGTTGCTTTTTGAGTTGTTGTGATGAGAGGAGACGATGTCGGAGGATGCGGGGCCATTTCCTCTCTCCTCATTAACTCTGATGGATTTCTTCCTTTCGAACGAAACACGTGCGTACCTCTCACTTTTACAACTACAATTTTTAAAAACTACCAGTTTTGCAACAAATGAATTTGATGAAAACATTGTTTTTAAACATCTTTTTTATTAGAGAGCTAAAAAATAGATATCTTTCATTTTTATTATCTTCTTTTCTTTTATCTTTAATTAAGGATATTTATTTTTATTAAATTATTATATATCACGGAATTAAGAAAATTTTTTTTCCCAAAGTGACAACAATAACAACAACAAAAAGAGCAATTCTTTCGTTTTGTGAACATTAAAATAGTGTTTTCATTGAAAATGCAAATTTGTTCCGAATTTCAGGGTTATTACCCACCAAGAAACGAGTGTAAAAGTGACTAAAAAATTCTACCTTACAAACACGTAAAGTTGCATAAAAGTATTCGAAATGGAATGTACCGTTTTATATCCAGTAAGAATGATTCATTTTTATTATTATTTTTTTTTTCAAATTCTCTAGAAATAGCATTTTGTTTTAAATTCTCCGTTTATCGGTTTTGACTTCTTTGATTCCTTTTTAGATCCACCAACGTAATCATTCTCTTGTAATTAAACTTGAGATTAAATATTCCTCACCTTTAATGTGAGTAGTGTAGTCGTTCCATTCAACATTTTTATTCTAGAATGTAACGAAAAATACTTTCTCGAAAAATTTTCATGATTTTATTTTATGCCATCCGTTTGGTGGATCAAGACCATTATGGGCTCGAGACTCCATTAAAAAAAACTGCAACTTTGTCTGCCCAACAACAGACTGATTGACCCCATTCTAATACATTTCCCCCTTATTTTCAGCCTCACGTTTTACCACCTCTCTAATAGATTTAAATTTCGAAGTTTGCAGCATAAAAAAGCAGGCCCGATCACCGATAGCGCGCCGCACACAACGATCTCCGGGAAGAAAATCGTCCGAAATTCGTCGAAAGAACCAATTCGATTCGACGAAACGAAGTTCGCGTGTGACCCCCCTCCACCAAAAACAAAACGATAACACAGAAAACCGAACCGTTTAATATACTCCACTACATCGTTAAAAGGTAACGGACCGCAAGTCTGAACTCTTCCGCCATTTCTGAAAATGGCCGGCCGTGATTTATGGCTCGAATTTCTCTTCACAATCGTGAGAACCCGATTCGGACAATCGGGTAGTCTTTTGTTTCTGCTCCGCAGGAGAAATAAATTCTTTTGGACTGCATCATATGACTGAGCGGAATACTCAAAAAAATGGGGTGACCGCCAAAGAGTGCTTCCCTTAAGAACCGTTGAAAGATAAGTTTTAATTAATCAATGCCAAAGGATAAAAAAAACATTATTTTTTTAGGAATGCGTTTGTCATATTATCGGGTCATTACTTCTACACAAAATTGATTGTTTCTGGACATCACCGTAACATCTAATTGCTCAGTGAATCATTGAATGAATCACACGCATAAATAAGTAACGCAAACCTGCGAAATTGAACTTTCTGAAAAATACAGGAGAAGTTTTTGTTGATTTTTATGTTATTTGGTGAGCCGATTTCGAAAATGGCCTCCAATCGATATCACTATTTTTGTTAAAATCCTTGAAGAGGAATTCTCTCGAATATTTTGCATGTGTTATCTGGTAACAGTGGATTTTATTCATTTAAATCTGTGTAAAATCGATTCTTGTTGAGGCAAATTGATTTTCGAGCGATCATTTAATTTTGTATAAGTTTAAGTGGATGAAAACCACTGTAGCCAAATCGAAAAGTCGCCTCTGGGCGAGAGAAAAACAATAAGTTACTTAAGTTTAAACTTTTTGCATCAAATGATGGTGCAGTTTCTAGAAAAAAGTCTCAAAAATTCTATTTAAATTTGTTTTTATTAAAGTAACTTACATAAAACAGACGCGTGGGGAAAACGAGTAATTATTAATGTATGTGTACATGAAAGTTTGATAAAAATTTTAAACTGAGCAAGAACCAAAACAAAACAATAGCCTTTATTTGAGTATTCTTTTTCCTTTGAAATTTCTTTTCGACGTTCTTCTCTTATGTGTCAATCTCATACCTGTCTCGTGTTCACATCCAACAGTAACCGGCGAGCATGTTCTTGTTCCACTTTCCTTGATATTTGCACTCCATATCTTTGATGTCTTGGTGTAACCTTTCACCCTGCTTTTCGCTGACTGCTCCTAAATAGTCAGGGAGAAAGTTCACGTGAGTGAATGAAATGTATTTTGACACTCATGAAGCAACCCGACGCTTTAAATTTGTACAGCATTTTCAATTGTTATAAGGAAAACTATTTCTTTATAGTCAGGATCCTTGTAATTACCCAGAAATCGATTGACGACATCTTTGAAATCAGCCAAAGCTTCCTTTTAATTTGTTTTCATGGTAGTCTCAAATTCTTTATCCTTCGTGAGCTTACGGATATCTCTACCAACAAAGATTCCCTTTTTCAACTTGTCTTCGGATTAACCTGAAAACTTTTTGCACAAGTATTTGAAACAATCGATATCTTTCGGAATAACCCTGACAAACTGCTTCATTACACTTAATTTCGTATGCAAAGGGGTCGATAATACTTTTTTTGGGGCTCAACTAAGCTGTTCCGAATAACATTTTTGGTGATTGGTTCAAGACTGTCTGGTCTTGGTCTACCCCACGACAACCCGCCTACCCGAAAGGGTGCAAGATCTTGAAGGTCGCCGGGGAGAGAATCATGATTTATTTATTACAAAGCTTACAGTCATCGCCAGAATAGGGGTGATAAATAAGGGTATACATTGTAGTTCATTTGACGAAAGTAAAACATTTAAATTAAATAGTTTGCAAACCAATTCTGGGTTCAAGAGACTGAGTTGAAAAGTACATACAGAAAGCGGTAACACACATAAGCATAAAAAATATCACAATGTCCAAAGAATAAAAGACATAATAAATATAGTAGTATAGTAAACGTAGACATATAGAAATATCAAACCATGTACCAATATCTAAAATCATATAACTATCCCATTATATAAAGTGAAAAATGGGTGAATGGCACAAATACAAGGTGAAAATACAAAACAGATATGGAATGACAAACACATAAATAAAAAAGCATTGCTAGAAGGTAAATCAAGAATATGAGCAGAAACGTGCAGTTTTAAATAACTATAATCCTACATAAAAAACAAACAACTAGAAGCTGTTCCAGAAGAATTACATAAATAAAGAATCAATTAATAACAAGACTACAAACAACCCAAGACTTTGTCTGTTTCGGCCGTTTTTTTTTTTTTTTACCCAATACTGAGTTTTATCACGGCTATCCCACTCACAAATGAAACATGGGAACTTTGAATATCCGCCTTATTGACCAAGAAGCGTGGAGATAACTTTCAAATCAACGCAAATGGTCGTACCGTAGTCGTCATATTTTATTTTGTTGAGGACAAGAGGCAGGTTTTCATAGCGTTCTTTTAAATACACCGAGTGTCCATTGGTACGGATGTATAAATGCTTCCGTGATGAGGAAGGACAACTTTAAGGCTCCTTTTCGATGAATCTCCTCCGTTCATCTTTTTCGTAGGTGATATTAAATTTTCCCATCGATTCGAGAACAACAAAACAATAGACCAGGTTCTCCTCGTCCTCAAAATACCTTTTTTTATTATTATTTCAGCACCAAAAAAGTACATAAAGTTCAGCTATCAATACCCTTGTTCCTAGGTCTATGTAATCTATTAAAAGCATACCAGAACGATTATAAACGTTGCTGTAACTGAAGCTGGTCAAATAATGGATTAAGTTGGGGGAAAAAAGCATTGTTTATTGTGCCCTGCATAATATAATTCTATGCTCACATAAATTATAAGCCTATTTTCCACCTCATTTGATCATTTTTAATAGAAGAAAAGGACAAAGTCTGAAAATTTGTTCCCAGTTACTCTAAATAATCCTGCGTCAATATGAAATAGCTGGCTGAATTCTTTTAAAATAGAACATATGGTTTCTATGATTAAAATGATAAGCATTCACAAAAGTATACACATTTTGAAAATGGCCTGAGTGACTTTCAATTGTCTTCTGTCCGAGAAAGGAATAAAAATTGAAATATTTGATTAGAATTCTATAACGTAAAATTATTAAAACCTTTGCTACTTTTCTACACTTATTGGAAATGATTCTGACAGTTATTTAAGAGAAATAAAAATCAGCTTGTAATTTTATTCCTGGTCAAATAAAGAAGATTTCAGACTTTTCTGTTGAAGTACGTAGGCTATTTATTTTAACAATGTGATATGTTTACTCTGTTATACGCATGATGTAAAAATACTCTAATGTAAAAGTAGATAGAGTTAGAATCACAAAATTCCGAAATGTAGCCACTTCTTGAGGAAAAATGACTTACAAAAGATAGGTCTTTCAAAATCTAAGTCAGATATTTTAAAAATAAATAGAAATTTTAATATCTTTCATCTAACCTTGAAATATATTATTACCCAATCCCCGAAGTATATTATTATATCCTTCTGGTATCACTTTATAACAAACAAACAAACAAAAAAAAAATCTGTGAATTTCCAAAATTTTAATGAATGTTACAAAATATTTTAAGCATCTTTTACATCAATACTTATCAACATATTATGCGCACTCCGATGAATCAAATACATAATTTCCCGACATGTCGCCGTAGTCAGATTGAGTATTTACCTTGCAAAGAACGTTTCATGAATGAGCATACCGAACTGCCATGGAAAATGTTGGAGTAAGTGGGAGGGGGGAGGGGGGGTGATGCTAGTTAGAGATTAGAGGGCTGGTAGGATATCTGTCTTCATCTGTATTTATTTGACTAAATAATACATATCCACTGTCGTAATCTACAAGTCGTACCTGTTCACAATCGGTTAGCTGGCTTATTCCAATTCTTTGTTATCGCCTCCTAGAATACAAGAATAAGTAGACAGAAAGATATTTAATAACTTGAGGGACTTTCTGCACATTTCGATGCTTATTATCAGTTCTGCTGAAAAAACTAAATGGGAAATTTTATTCACTTAATCCATTCTTGCAGTTAGTTTGCTCGATAGACAGATTTTCCGTACAAGGATTTTTTCCAAAATATGACAAGAATCTACAGTTTTGGAGTAAAAACTAGTTACTTTATATCATCTTTCATTGCACATATAGACATAATAAAAATAAACGGACATAGTAATAAAAAAAAAAATACATTGTTTTGAGAGAGAGGTTCTGAAACATGAGATTTCCCCGACACGTCGAGGCCGAATTTTTGGACACATTTGTCTTTGTCTTCTTACATGAAATTCTGCAGACAGTGTAAGGCGTGCATTAAGCCCCGTTCCGACGGCCTGCTCACGCCTTCAGATCGACGCATTTCGCCCTCTTTCCCCTCTCTTGTGGTTTTTGTGATTTTCTTTGATGTCTCTTCATTTTGCCGACAATTTTACCGCTCCGGACACAAGTCCACAGACGAGGGTGGTATTACAATAGGTCGGTTGATATCCATAAAGGCCACAGGCCGTCGGAACGCGGCTTTACGAAGGTGGCTGAGCGGCCTCAACAAAATATGGACTTCTCGCGGAGCTTGACTTGAACGACATAAAACCCGACAAGCATTGAGTCAGCGCACGTAAATCAGAAATTCAATGTTTGCTGCTGTTGTATGACCTTTACGATTGCACTCCGATTCTCTTTTTCCTGAAAATCAAGTTCACACTCGGAATTCACTTTACGTTCAGAATTTTACAAAGAATAAAACTTGTCGATATCACTTCGACCTATTAAAAAAATTTCCTTCACATTTTTAGCATGAAGAAAACTGTAATTTTAAAAAAGAAATTTTAATTGTAAAGCGAAAGAATTAGCTAAATGAAATGACTCTTCACATCTAGAAAGTACCAGCTTATCTAATATATAAAAATGAAATTTTGTTTGTTCGTATTTTATGCGCTGCCGTAGCGTTCATCCGATGACGATAAAACTTTGTCAACTTTGAACTTAGAAAATCCATGCTTTTCACATGGCCAAATGTATGTTGGATGCTCAAAAGTCGGACGGACAGTCGAGAAATTTATTTGTTTTTGTTGAGGATGGAAAAACAAAAAAAATATTGTTTATCCTAAAGTATATTTGAACAGTAAAACCAAAAGAGTAGAATTAATATTATTTTTACTTCTCCTTTATATATTATACACTTTCAATAAATGTATTCATTGCCGACAAGAAAATAAATATCATTCTTTCTATAATTTCTAAATAAACAGGACAGCTATTTCAAATTTCAAACGATATTTTCAAAATTATTTCTTCTACGGCAGAAACGCGTCGGGTACCAGCTAGTATTCTAATAAAAAGACGGGATTTTTTTTCAAAACGAGAAAAAGACAGATTTATAGAGTTTTCACGTTCGAAAATTTCTGAATTGAAAGAGAAAATTCTAGACGGTAAAAACTCTTATTTCATTGACGCAATTCTTTCTCTGCGGCAAAAGAAATCAGGTGTTCCGTTCTACCTCACGAATTATTCAGTAGTGTAACGGAAGTCGGGCCCTTCTCAGGAGCATTTGTAGCCGTGACTTTTCGTCAGAAGAGTGGCGAATTCTAATTTCGGATGCCATTCCTTTGTTCTACAAAGCAAACTTAATTGTGAAAATGATGCAAATATGCCTCGGATTACAGCGGAAGTAGGGTTACTCTGTTGCTTCGAAGTGATTACTCATATTTCGTGTTAATGGCCCTCCTCTTTTGATTTTCGCAGGAGCACTACTTGTTTCTGCAAATTATTTTCTAAAATTCCTCTCTTTACGATTTCTTTGAAAAGATTATTTCAGCTCAAAAATAGCAGGCTTGAATTAATATCTTTGCCCTTATTTCAAACTCGTGCTGTGAAATACGCAACTTTTATATTTGTTAGAAATGTGCATTTTTTTTTTTTTTTAATTTGAGAACTATAGTTTGTTTATTTATGTTAACGTCCCGTTTTAAATC
Source organism: Argiope bruennichi (assembly GCF_947563725.1). NCBI lineage: Eukaryota > Metazoa > Arthropoda > Arachnida > Araneae > Araneidae > Argiope > Argiope bruennichi. Next base: position 7,342,430 of record NC_079160.1, read on the forward strand.
AGCACTAGGGCTATTTTGGGATGGACCTCTTAAATTTGAAGCGCGGTCAGATGATGACGACGACGACACCTGAATTGACACTCCCCTTTTCAATCTTTCGCACCGCACTAACGGGAGGAAGTTTGGCTCCGACGGATTTAACGTGCTCCAGACCCGCTTACACGATTGTTCTTCGGTGGAATCGGGTCTCGAACCTGAAACCCTCGGTTCCGAAGCCGACACCTTATCACCACGTCATTGTAGTCCTTTCGTATTTGAAAATGAGCCCTTTAGAAAAATCCAGTTGTTGTACCGATTGCCAATTCAGAAATGAAACACGAAATACACAGATATGGGAGGAAAAACACGATATTGCAAAATAAAACGTATTCAAATATTCAAATTTCGCAGAACGGTATAAGATAAAAATAAAGGAAATCAACAATGATTTGTGAATTTAAAAGTCGGAAGCCTTCAATTGAAGAATTGCTTCGATATGACACTTTTAGTAGTGTGCTCCGTTCCTTTTCTCTCAAAAATTTTTAGAAGCGCGATTGCGTATTCTTTGTCTTTACGGAAGAATTGCAGAACAAGTTCGCACTAAACCTCCATCCTTTCCATACACTTGGCTTACCGGCTGATTGTGGATGCGATATAAAGGAGGACTTGTATAAGTGGTCAGCTCACTATGGGTTTCATTCAGTTCATGATTGTTACATAGTATCAGTTTACAAGCATTGTTTATGTCCATCATTTGACTTATCAGAGTGAGCCAGTATTCAGCTGATTGTGGCTGTGATGCGAAGAATGCGTGTTTAAAGCGAGCATGCTTCATTTCGCCATTGCTCATTTCATGCACATTACATCATTTTCTTTATTCACGCTGCTTACGTGTTCTTTCATAGAGGGTTTAGAGCATGAAAGGAGAAAACCCTTTAAGGAAAACTCTTTACGTTTGAGTACTCATTTACGTATGACCCTGCATCCTGTCACAACTTTTATCTTTGCCGACTTGCATTTAATGACTCCTATTTTTGTGGCCTTTAACTTTAGTGTGCTCTTTTTTTGGTATTCAGTTACTGCTGTTTTTTTGTTATTGAGATAGTTTAATAATATTATACATTTGTAAAGTTGTATGTGTAAAGCTGTACGTATACATTTGTAAAGTTGTATGTGTATTATAATTATTAAGTGTAGTAAAAATTCAATTACTTTAATAATTGCTAGGCATTAAAGATATTTAATCTTTAAAACATTAAAAGGCATAGAAAACATCAATTATCTTGATTATATTTTTTTCTAGAAAATATGGAAAAAAATTTCAAAGTAATTAAAATTCATAAAGATGTTTTGAATCGGCCTTTTGACGCAATAAGTTGAGCATCAATTAATCATGCGATTAAGAATTTTATTAAAAAATAGCAGAAGAAAATAAATATCTTATATGATTTCAAGCGATAAATATTACACCTAGAAGTATGAAATATATCGAATTAAATAGTCTAACTAGGCCTATAAAGCAAGTAACTCAAGAATTCTATTTTACATTTGTTCCAAAAGCCTATTGTTCAAGGATGTTTTAAGTGTACACACTTCATAAAATAATTCGTTTAAATTTTGGATTCAAACATGCAAAAGAGATATTATTTCGAAAAATTTCTTTATCATATTCAAGGGCCCCTTGGAACATGAAGATTTAGGAATATCCTGGATTCGCATTTTTGATGGCAGAAATATCTACTTTCAATACCTCGTAATCCGAAAGGATAAAAAAGATCACTCCAGAAAGATCCAAAATCTTTTTCATGAATGCACAGCAAGAAGAATCGCATTAACAGCAGGATCAATTCTACCCTTCACAGATAGCTTAACCGCATTGATCCAAACTTTGAATATAGACTTCATCAAAACAGCTTCTCAGCGTCACCCGCATCAACCGAAGGTAATACGACCTTTGAATTTTGCCATGAGAAACTCACACTCAATCTGTTGACCCGAGATTCAAAAGATCCGTATGATCTGAGAGTCTAAGGATCTGCACAAAGGTGAGTTATGTTTCCCAACAGCGAATAGAAGCCTTAGTGCTTTCCGAGTAACGAGCAGACCAGCGACTGACGTTTTCGCACTGACTAAGAGAATCAGTTAAGCTATCATTAATAGTTCAGGAGAACTTCGATGAAATCCTCTGGAAGCAGATTGGAGCCCAGGATCTCGACAGTTATCTATTGCAGCACTAGCTTATCCTTTCCTCGATAGCTTCAACAAGATAAGTAATATATCACGTTTCTTATTTTCGTGATCGTGAGTTCCAAGGCCACACCTTCAAACCGTGCTGTCACTGAGCAAAATGAGATCTTTCGGGCACCGCCCACGCACGCTAAAAAATGAACAACAGAGCATCGCGGTCATCATAGATACGCAGAAGCAATGAGAGTGCATTTAGAATTATGCGAATACACACTTGTATATATATGGGAGGGGGTGATGGCCAGGCAGTAACAAGCTCGAGTGAATTGATATTTGAGAATTTCATGAGTGGCAATATAGTTACGTTAATGATGATGCACAAATTGAAGATGACAAATTTACAGGCTGAGACTACTATAAGCAAGCTCATTCAAGACATAAAAATTCGTCTTTTAAACAACACGTTGTAACAGTTTTCGTCTTCACATCTTGGCGTCAACTGACAGCAATTCTCGTTTTCTCCACTAGAGGCGCTGCTCAATGACGGGTAGTGAAGTGCCTGGCACCATATATATGGATAGAAAATATCTTTCTATCACTCCGAAACAATAAACAGTAGTGACTTCAATAATCTGTAGATACCGAAAACACTTTTACTCCCTTTTAGATCAAATATGTTTCTTTTTTTAAATTTTTAATATCAGTTATTTTTAAAATGTTTAACTGTTTTATTCCTGTTTATTGTTAATTATTTCTTAAATAATTCTGGCATGTAATAATGTAATTCAAGGACAAACAATTATGCATTCATTGAACTTTAATAACTATGCAATGTTTGCTTACTTTTTGAAAATTTTTAAATGATCCTCATCAGCGTGCAAACTTATTCAAGGTTAGCAAGCTTTGTTCCTACCGCTGAAAAAAAAAAGCGTGCACTCTCCGGTCCAGCACAAAAAAAAAAAAAAAAAAAAAAAGACGATGGCAATAAAACCATAACGTGAGGGAGCTTCTGTTTGTGGCTGAAGAAATGATAGAGAAGAAAGAAAGAATTGCAAGGGTTGCCAAAATACGGAAACGAAAGGAAGAGACTTCGGCTGCTCTCAGAGAAGTCTGTCCGACACTCAAGATAGCAAGCGAAAATCAACATAATGGAGATGAAGTATTTTATTTAATTCTAAGAGTTGACATTTTTTTTTTTAAATCCAGAGTCTGTCGGCTAGTCTGTAAAATATGTAGAAGCCAAACATAAAGCATTTTCTAGTTGAAATTTGTTTGCATTCTACGAAAGCAAATAAGAAAAGTACATTTGTTTTCCATAAAATATTTATTACATTCCAAAAAATATTAATTAGATTTATTTAGCTCAGCTTAATATGGAATTCAAATTGAATAAATATATCAAACTAGCTGGAATACTGGCTGGAACCCATCTTTTTGTATCTGGTCGAGGCCCATCGCTGCTTTTATTCACAGATGACAAATCTCCTGTCCCGTTTTAAATGAAGGAAAACTTGGAGCTTATTTCGGGCTAAAAGGAGCACATTCAGCGACCTGTGTAAAGATTGTGCAGAAATTCAGAAATGGTGGGAATATGATGGCATGCATTTTCATGGTGTAGGGGCCAAATCATACGAGTGAATTATGATAGATATTTATTTGTTATTTCAGTTTGTCTGCCAGCCGCCAAAACGGCCTCCATCGCGGATAGCAACGTCAACAAAATCATTTTCATTTGAGAAACATCTAATGTTTGTTCTATAGAATTGGAGCTATAACGTTATGGATTGCTACATATCTCAAAATATAGCTCGAAATTTTTTTTCATTTCGCAACTGTGTAGTAACATGTATTTTTACTGCATGGTCATTTGGGTTCTTAAATCGGATAAGAAATGTATTCACATCGTAGTTATGAACTTAAGGGGGCAATTGTCAGTGATTTGCAGAATGACAAACTATAAGTAATTTCAAATTAATACAAAAAAAAAAGCTTTTTCCATTAAAAATTTTAGAATTTACGCATTTTTGAAATAATATTAAATTTCCAATTTTCATTAAACTGCAGCAAGGAAAAGAATGGAGTAAATTCATGCTTCATGCAGTGTAATGACATAATTTGATTTTCTTGAATTCAATGAGGATCCTGCAAAAGGAGCTCGTTTGAATTGTCTCCCCTCGACATGCATAATGAGGACCACATTGAAAAAAATCGAATATGCATGTTGCATCCCATTCCTCCGATTGAATGCATACAAATGTGTTACGGTATAAAAACTACATAACGAATTTAATTTATGTTTCATTATATTTTTAAGTAATCATATTCAAATGGATAGACTAATAATTAATCAACTCATTATCGGATGTGTGCTTATATCTGACGTTTATCTACAAGTTTGGTAATAAAACTCTATGATACATTTCATCCATCTAATTCGTTGCTTTTCTCAGTTGTCACATGGTAACACCCCGTGTATAGATTTCGCTCAAAATTATAACTTTGCTGTGAAAACTACTTGCCCAAATTTTATTTTGTCACGTTTTGAAGTTATCTCAGAGATAAACCGATAAGTCTCGTTAAAAAAATTGTGGAGCAAGAATGTAACTATTGTTAATGTTAGTGTATTTATTTATACCAAATCTGTAGATTTTTCGACAAATTTTTGATGAAAATTGTCGAAAAATGTCTTTCGGTTTGCATGAATGTAAACATGTCAATCATCGACTGACTACTACAACCCTCCTAAAGGCACACGGAAAAACTCTAATGACCGGACCGCCGCAACAGCAACACTGGGGAGAACTGTGGTTGAGTCCCAAGGACCATCACCGGCCACGGTGCAACCATTCCCTAAAGAAGTACGTCCCGTCATCGTTGGGAGGTAGCTAACCCCTACCTTTTCGTATATCCACAAGGGTGGCCAGAACCAATCATCATACCGGAAACTTTTCATCCTCAATGACGAGGCGCCCTCTTTTTCTCATGGAACATGTAAACATAATAACTAAAAAAAGCCGACTAAAATCCAGTTTGGGAATTGAACATCAATATTGAAATCTATCAAAGGTACCTAATCTATCTCTATATCAATTACTATATGAAAACGTGAAAACGTAGAAACACATAAAACCAGAGAATACATTTCAGCATAGGATCATCACTTATTATCAAAGAAAAGAAATCGCCAAAGAAGCAAAAGAGGTACAAAGTGTATGCATAATTCCTACTACTATATTACCCAAACCAATCTTACATAAATGTAAGCATATCGAGGAACTTGAACAATCTGACACCAGTCTCTAATTTTGGTGACTAAGCAATATGTTAAATTTCATTTATTCAAGGAGTTCCGTTTTTGAGTTACACATAAGAAAATGTCAGCGGATTGAGTCGAAACTAAACTAATGTACCCAACAAAGTGGTTCATTTTGATGATGCCTTATTTTGTTCACTTTTCTCTTCGCTCTCTCAAATTGATCGAGCAAGCGGACGGGCAAACTTACCGCTAACTCCTCTAAAATCTTCAATTTCGTTGCAGAATGTATCTTGACTTCGATTTGTGTTAACTCCTCAGACACAATTCCAAGTATGGTTTTCAACAGGTCAAGCACCATGCCAAACATCGTGTTTTACTCTCAGGCCACGTGCGTCAATGACTGACTGACAATATAGTTTTTGTCCAGAATGCATCAGTCGCTGTTGAATAGCAATATACTTTTTATTTTTCATTCTTATAGTGATAAACATTGAATAATTTGGTGACTGAAAAAGATTAAGCATCATTTCTTAACGGAAAAAATGTAGATGAATGTTATTAAATCACAGTATCCACAAAAATGGCTGTCTGTGAGTTTAAAAAGAAAGTTAAAACTTCTCTTATCATTTTTCCATCCATACTTCATTCAGATCGTACAGCATTACTTTTATAGCATTTTTACTTTCTCGTAAACTAAGTACAGAGAAAGTAATATTGTACATGTCAAAAAATTAGACCTTCAAAGTTTTGACGAATCTCCACTTTTTATTAATTTCTGCATCAGGAAAACACTTTTTATTTGGTATTATGTCCGTCTGTCCATCTGACTTTGACAGAGGCAGTCAGATGGATAAAATTTGGCATACGGTTTTAAAACCAAGTTTATAGATCTCTATCAAATTTTGAACATCCATTCAGAGGAAGTCTGTCTGCCCGCCTGTTCGGATATAACACGTTAGCTACAAATTGAAGAGAACTAGATGAATAAAATTCGATACATAGATTTAATATATATAATGTAGAGACACCTATCAAATTTTGGGCCATATTCAACAAGGAATTGATCTGTACTTTGAGAAACATGTAAACATGACAGCTCAAAAATGTAATGCCTAAAATATATCGAATATGGCATGTGATTTTGTGACTACAAGAGTAATTCTATGTCAGATTTTGGTTTCAATCAATGCGGAAAAATGCGGTATGAGGGATTTGATTTTTGGATACTAGTAACCGTATTCCACGAATTAGTCACTCCAAAAAGAAGGAAAACCACTCGATAGATAGTAAAAATTCACTCCAAAGTTTAATATTTCATAACTGTCATTCGCCAATGCAAAGCAAGGCATTCTCTTAGATGACCGTCTTGATTAGGAAGTATGCGAGAAGCTTTCGAAGAGACCACTCCCGCTGATTCATATTGTCTTCAAACTTTAGACACCCTTCCAGCATTTTTACTATAAATTGTGACATATCCGTTATATTCACGGGATTCCATCTTGGAGTTTTTACTTTATGATGATTTGAATGTACGAAAAAGGGCACCAGAAACAAGCGGATTGGAGATGAATTCTTCATTTCAAAATCTGCCGTCTTTCATTGGTGCCTGAGGCTAATGAGTCGCCCTCGGGCAAGGGGTGCTGAAGAGATGCCCCGTTTGTGTGTTAGCTGTCATTCCCCATCTTCGAGAGGAACCGTGGGCTGACGGTGAACACTGCATGTTGACTATGCCATCAACAGGGCATTCGTCGGACGAGTTCATCAACCGTACGGCGTAGAAACACTCAAATGTATGAGGGAATCAGTTTTAGACGCAGGAATAACGAGGCCACTAAATAATGGATAATGCACTTGACCCAAAAGGAGGCATGGTCTGTTTATAGGAAGGAAGACGCCTTCATTTTTGAAAGTATCATCTGTCCTACACAGGGCTATTTTAAGCCTTGTAATGGCCCTCCATTTTTAAAAACCTGCTTGACTCTTTGATTTATAATTCGTTAATAGCAGAAAATTCTAATCGTTTCTTTTTTTTCAAATTCACTTCGATGCGTCGCCACTTGCACAGCATTAAAATTTAACTAAAATGAATGGATTATTTACAAATTAAGTTCTGAACATATTAAAGGAATGTATTATCATCTAAAATAATTTTAATTGCCTAATTTAGTTTCATAATTATAGTACTTCATTAAGTGAGAAAAAGATGAATAACCAAATTTCATCGTTGTAAGTATGAAAAGAATCTAAAATACAAACTCTTGAGAAATGCTTCAATTTATAAATTTTTCCCTTACTTATATTTTACAAAAAACAGAGAAAACATTTTGACACAGACTGTGGTCGATCAAATGACATTAAACGCAAAGCTCATACAGTTGTACCAAATTTTTATACAACTTTTAAAAACGTACTTGTTTTAATAAACTATATATATATATATATATATATATATATATATATATATATATATATATATATATATATATATATATATATATATATATATATATATATATATATATATATATATATATATATATATATATATATATATATATATATATATAACTTTTTATTTTATTTTGTGTGAACTAAAAAATAGATTACAACATTTCAACTGTACAAACATGAAACAAATCAAACTTAAATTAAATTGTCTAGAGATGAAAATAAATTTGAATAGACACGCTTTTATTGCTATTCTAATAAATAGGAAAGAGTTAATTTTAATTCAAATCATTTAAAGTTAAAACAGAAACAATAAAAGTGTGACATTCATAGAAATATTATATGTTAGCACACTTATGATTTCATCCAAATTCTTATAATTTTTCCAATTATAATATTCATTGAAGCTTGATTCCTTTGTTGTACTGTTTTAGCGCCTCATACAAGGAACGCGTTGTAGCAATGTCTCACTAGATGTCACTACTATCGCGTGCAGTGACGAAAGGAAATGTTTCACTTCCACTCCAAATCGTCATATGCAACCAAAAGCATAGATTTCTTTGTGGTGAAAATGCATCCTAAAAATGACCAAATGATTCGATTTTGTGAACCTTTGTTATCTTTGATAGTGTTTCCCACATTATTATGTGTTCGTCTCTCAATCCAGAATGAGTTGTAAAGGGCGTTATCGTAACTTCCCAAAGCTTCTTTTTTTTTTTTTTTTTTTTTTTTTTTGTAAATTATTTATATTATGTATACGTCAAATAGCTTTAAAAAATATTTTTAAATTAAAAACATTTTTTAAAAAATGAAAGTAATTATAATATTTAAAAACTTTAAAGTTTTTATACATCTATTTTCATATACATACATTTACATACATATGTATACATACATTTCTTTTTTTTTTTTCCTCCTCCTTTCCCAGTATTGTCACATAAAAATGAATGAACTGTATCTGTATCTCATATGGGAAAATGGATCTCGTTTTAAGAGTTCATTTTTCTGGAAATATTTTTATGTGTGCGTTTTCCAAAAAATGATCATTGACTGTTAACAATCTAAGAGAAATATAAACCTGAAACGCAAACTAAGATTCATTTTAAGCTTCGTTTTAATCTTTATGGGAATTTCTTCTTATAATTTTCCTTGTAATTTCTTCAAAAATTAAGATGTATGAAGCATTTATATGTGAAAATAATAGATCTTTGATAAAAGTCATTATAAGTATAATTACTGCTCTGGACCCAATAACGATTCATTTTATTTAACAATACCTTTTCAGTACTATTCCTTCCCACGGAAGCGAATATTTTAGAGTTAAAATATTAAACGAGATCAAATTTGAATTTTCGGACATTTTTTGATGTTGTTTCTACATTTTCGCGGCGAGTAGCTCAAAGGAGCTCAAGGGAGTTTATGCCCCTTATCCGACCTGCTCCCGTCCCCCATTGTTAACTCCAAAAGAAAATTTTAATCAGGCATTTTTAAAGAAGTCAATTTCTTTAGCACACACAAATCAAGCAATGACGGATTTGTTCTGGCAGTTAAATTTTTTACTTACAAAAATTTACAATTTATTATGCCAGCATTTTTACTTGGCTTACATTTATACGTTTTAACATTAAATCTAGCGTTGTGTCATAAAACTCCAACAAAGCCAAAGTGTTGTAAATAAAAACTGTTGAAAAAGCTCTCACTTGCGTTTATGCCCTTTGTCTGCCATTCTGCGCGGAATAGTTGTCCTTAATGAAACGTTATCAGAGAAGTTCGCTTAACTACAGTCCTGAGAGTTGATTGCATGCACATTTATTCTTAGAGTAATCTCTTATACTTATTCAACAAATCAACGCATAGTCACCCTTTAGTTGGTAACTAGACAAAGACAAAAATCATACGCTTATTTTCATTCATTGAGTCCTGTTTTCGGGCTCGGACTTCCTCTAACAGACAAGTATGAAAATTTTGAAAGAAGCATATGATTTTGGTACATAGACCATGTTCCGAATTTTCGTCTCCTGATTCATTGAGTTTCTTAATTGCCGCTTTCGTAGACTTTTTTAGACTTTACTTTCTCAAATACAAAGCACAGAAAAAGAAAGATGCAAAATTCTTTAAATTTAAATCACTTTTTATTAGTAATCAATTTTTAAGAAAATGTATAATTCCTTCTGCCATCCATCGTCTATTGGAGAATTTAATAAGCCGAGTTTATCCTCCGAAATATTTGGAAATTGTATTTGAATAATGGTTTTCCTTGTTGGCAACAATAGCAGCGCTTTAGTAACAACGCCTTGGCTCTATCCTCTTTGGTTATTGAAGAACAGCGAGATAGTATGATTTGTCCGTCTCATCAGTGGCTTTGCTGGTGGAAGCCACTAAAGAGCCTACATAATATCGGAGTTTGGTTTAGTTTAGTTATATTAACATACCGTTTTAAAGCAATACTTGGGCTATTTTGGGACGGACCTCGTCATTGTGAGCCATGGCCAGATGACGAGGGTGGCATTTGAGCAGGCACCCTCTTTCTCCAAACTTCCACATCACATCTACCGGTGGATTCAAAATTCACCAGACCTGTTTTCACGTACGGTTCTTCGTTGGTATAAAGTTTCGAACCTGAAACCCTCAGGTTCCGAAGCCTTTACTACCAGGTCAATACGGCTCCATAACATATGAGACTTTTTTTTTCTCATCTCGTCATACTTGGCAGCATAAAGTGGTGTAAATGCCCAAACATTTTGTTTCTTGCTTCCTACTCTATAAATCTTACATGTATCCCCCTCCCCCTTCTTATGAGATGTTGTATATTCGCTTCGTATGAGATACTTGTTTTCGTATGAGATGGTATATAAAGAGAAAACCCTGCAATTGATGAAACATTCGACGAAATTTGAATGAATCTCCATCTTCCCTGAGTCTGAAAGTCACATTTTTGAAACTATGTCTATCGGTAAATGAATACGAAAATAAAAAAATAAATGGAAAAATGGAATAAAGTGCACTATTTTTACTCCGAAGTATGAGATATCTGCCAACTTTTTCATTAATTCTACAACGGGAAGCCTGTCCGGGCTGCCCGAATTGCAGATATGTATTGGCATCGTTAAGCTGTTCATCGGTGTGCTTTTTTAGTCGTCTTGAGTAAATGCATACGAAAGTTATCACTCTAAATGGCAAGGAAGAAGGAAGGAAATTTACTTTCAGTCTTGTAACCGAAATGGCATCAAATGAATCCATTTGAATTTAATTTGAAGGAAGGAAAGTCGTCCAAATTGCACACAAGAAATTCTTCGCTATATTACGAAGTGCGAAAAGCATCCTTTTGTGTCAGTGTATCAGAAGACCGAGGGGAGAATGTTCTTGCAGTGAGCTGCTCTTTCTCCTTCCGAAAAGGGGCGGTGACTTTTAAAAGAAACCATAATGGTCCAAAAGAGAATCCCTGTGTTTTGCAGTACCTGTGCGGATTTCCAAATACAACCCATTGCAAATCTTATTTGGAATAATTTAATTTTATTGAAATGATTATAACAAGTATTTGTGCTCTAAAAAATTCCCCCTCCCCTCCTCCCGATATTCTTGAACAGGAAACCAATCCATTGTCCTCTTCCTTTGAGATTCCAATAAGAACCCCGGAGCTCCGCAGGTGTTTTTCTCGCTCCCACGGATCAGGCCACTTACCCCAACATTCTTGCTCCTCCCCACCTTCTTCCCTTTGTTAGTCCAGGAAAAACATTCAATATCGAGCTGAAGGACTTGGCATGACAACTAGCAATAGGTTGTCTACGGAATTATTACTCTATAAATAAATAAATTAAAAAAAAATTAAAACATACTTTTATTATAATATAAATCCACATTCATTTTTTAATTTTAAGTCTTTAATTTACAATTTCTAAAATAGTTTATCATAATCATTAAAAAATAGTCCTCTAGAATAAATTCATTTCTGTTTCTAGTGAATATCTTATGATCCCAACAATTACAAATATTATTATGCCAATGAAAACACAAGGCAAACACAAATTTTACTCCGATTAGGATATTAAACAGAGAAAATTTTCTTTCTTTTAATTTATTTTCATAATTTTATGGCATCTTGAAAATTTTTTTCTCAAATTTAACTCTTTGCACTCGAATGATGCCTCTCACTCACCATTCAAGACGGTGCATCATTTTGACATTTTATTTATTTATTTTTTGAATTTGAATTTCAAAAAATACCTAAAGAATGGTAAGAAGATGCATATTCATTTTTCGGTAAAATTCAACTTAAAACTAAAATAATTATATATATATATATATATATATATATATATATATATATATATATATATATATATATATATATATATATATATATATATATATATATATAGCGATAAGCAAGTCTTTGTATTAGCTGAATAATTTTGCATCGAATTACTTTTCTGAGTGAAAAAGTTAATAACAGGTTATCAAAATTTAATTAAATTAATTGAATAGCTTTGAAAACATCACCAAGAATTATCTCCATCAAGCGTATGCAGATGAACAAAATTTAAAAACTTTATCTAGTTGAAAGATAAGAGAAAAATCGATCACGGTACAAAACGTAAAGAAAAGTTAATCAAAGAAATCAATTTTTAAAAGAAAGTTTTAAAAAAATTCTGACGAAAAGATTTTGCTAAAGAACAACGGGTAGCAATTAAAGAATATTCCGATTTGTCTTTGACTGGGCGTCGACTGTTAGCTACGCCCCATTCAGTTATCGACTCGTATTTGGCAACTTTTAATCAGATTATTTTTCTGCCTGTGTAAGCAATTCATCAGTACTCTTAAAAGAAAGTAATTATTAAAAGTGGAAAAAAGAATATTTATATCCAATAGGTTGCAGCGGAATTCGTAGAGTAGTTTACTGTTATTTTTAAAAACTATAATAGTTCATAGAAATGAAAAAAAAAAAAAAATGTCTATTTTTCATATCTAATGAAAAGCTTAACATTTCGACTCGAAGCTTTAGAACTCGTCTTAACGTAGATAATGGCGTCATAGAAGTAGGTTGAACTTTTTAAATATGAAACGGTTTTTGTTTTTCTTTAAGAGAAAAAATAGAGGATTTTATTTCAAAATCGAAATTGTCTCTGACCTCTTTTAGTTTGCTGAATCCGCCTTTACCGATTCGAGAAAAAAAAATTAATGTTTTTTAACACATTTAATCGAATAATATGAATTACTGATCATATTATTATTTTTAATTATAAGCTAATAAAATGTGCATTTATGAGGAAAATTCTTATTTCATTTTGAGCTTTTCTCTGCATTTCGGTAATAACAACTTGTGAGATAAATCTTTCATCAGAAAAAAATGATTAATGGGATTTCAACAGCGTCATTCTTTCGGTCATTTACATTCGCCTCATTTACATTCATTTGGTCATTACATTTTTTTCAAAAGAAAGGGCGTTAAATAAAAGTTACAAAGAGTATAAAGCACTTCCATTCTTTCGAAAAGGCATATTTTAAATGGGATTGATTATATTAAATTTGCAGAGATCGCGAGGATTCTGATGTTTATGTGTCGTGATAATTCGGAGAGTGTGGTGCCGGTCTTGTAATTCTACCAGTAATCATCTTCATTCTCAGTAAACTGGTGGGCATTTCAAAACTAGACTTAGACTTAGTTTCTGCTCTCTCCTGAATATTTTTGGCCAGCTTCTTTCACGACTGCACTTCCTGGAAATCCCCACAGAAGAATTTCAGTAGGTTTAGTTTTGTTTACATATATTAACTTCCCGTTTTAAAGCAACAATAGGATTATTTTGGGACGGATCTCTTAATTTTGAACCGCGGTCAGATGACGAGGACGATACTTGAGTTGACACTTCCCACTCCAAACCTCCACACCACACCAGCGGGAAGACGGAATTTCAGTAGGAAGTGAATCACGACGCTGTGATGTCAGAAACGTCCAGTACATGAGTCATGCTCAGTCCATGTTACTAGCGGCCTCAAGCCATATTTGTTTAATCCAAAATTTTATTTCTTTTATTTAAAATGTCTGCACTTTGTGAATTAAATGATAATACCGATGATATAAACTATTCATGTACAAATTGCTTAAAACTGATATTTTTATTTTTATTTTATCCCCTGATTGAAATTATCTTTCCCTCAAATGAATATCTACTGCTCTGAAAAAATTTAATAGAGATTGAGCAAAAAGCGAGAAATAGCAAAAGATAATCATGTGAAGAGATTAGACGCAACCTCATTCCTTACATATTTAATCTTGAGATCGCAACGTGTGCAGAAACCCTAAGCGTACCAGACCCCCATTCACCCACTACGTGCCAATTTGACCCTGCTCGTATAAATCTGTAGATAGATCTACTCTCCTGTTTTAAGGCATCATTTTAAGCCCTTACAGCAGGATCGCTCCTAACTAGTCCAGCACATTGTTCCCCAGCACATTGGTTCATGTTTTAGTTAAAAATATTGGGTACACCACAAAGAAGAGTAATTTTGAGGAATGAAATCAAAGTATACTTAACATATTTCTTTGATTAAAGTCACAGGTTAAAGTATGCGTATGAAGAGCCTGTATGACTATTGAATCTATTCATGCGATGTACGAAAAATGTGACTATTAATAACTGCTGTCATCTGCAAGATTTTAAACACAAACATACAAACGGAGTGGAGTTTTCATGCTTAGTTCCTTTTACAAATCAAGTGAACTAGAGTTGTGGATAATGCTGAATTTATCATTCAATATGTAACTGATGGAGGAAGGATGTGGATAATCGTGTTGAAGTCAACAGATGTATGAGTACGAGTGCTATTCTATTGTAAAACGTCTCTTGGCATAACGCTCAAAAATGGCATCGGAATTGATTCGATAGCAAAATGCAATATTACTTTGAATGCTGAATGAGATTATAAAACACTATAAGTACTATAAAGGAGACAGCACGCCATAAATAAAAAGAAGTAATATTTCATCCTGTTGTTAAGGCTATTACCACTAAATTTACTGAAAGATTTTGAAAATAAAATAATGTTTAATTTTAATTATTTTATATTTTTAATTTAATTTTCAATCATTATTATAGAATTTTAAAATCATTTTTTTCCAGTTCATTATTAGTTGCATCTCTAGTAAAAAAGAAAAATTTGATTCAAATCAATCGATTAATGGATAATTAAATTCCGAGAATACCAAAATAGTGTATTGTCATCGAGAACACAATATAAAATTTCAAAATTTTAGCGTGTCAGGAAACACGTTGAATTACAAAATGCAGTGTTTATAAACATGAATTATGCCATGTCAAATATTGATATGAAAATGCATATTTTGCTTTTCAATCGCTGTGCTTTCCATTCAAGATATGATATATTTTTTTTCCTATCCAGTTCGCTCATTTATCAAACGTTTATATGTCTTTGAAAAATCGTCATCATTTTCCAACCTGGCCTGCAGCGGTTATCATTTGAATGCCAGTCATACAGCGCTTGGCAGTCGAGATGGGGTCGATTTAAAAATGTGCCACTTTTCGACATCGCGTCCGGAAATAGCAGCTAAGGAATGACTCAGGAATCCGAGGATATTTTTGCCTTTCTTCTCTTTCGGATCGTTTGGGGGCTTGGATTACCTGCGTTCCCACCCGAGGCACCTGGCGCTCGGATTCATATCAAAGCACCGCACTTGTTAAATTTTGCCTTCGCCACAGTGGCAATTTTCAAATTTTCTTTCGTTTGTTCGTCATTGACACAGTTTCTTTTCTTCCTTTTTTTGTTGTTTTTTTTGACATATATAATTAAAAGCATAAAAATTGCATCGTTACTAAATTCAATTGTTATAATTAAAAATTTGAATTCCAAACAATAAAAAGAAAAACAAAATCATCCCAAATAGTTGTAAAGTTAAGCCATTTCTCTAAAAAAGAAATCACTGTTTTTAAAATATGTTTCATTTTTTATAAAGTAAATTAATTTTTAAAAATTTTTTTAAGGAAATTATTGCTATTTTCAAAATTTATTGTCAGAATTCCTTATTTTCATGTCACCAAAACGTATCCTTCATTAATTTTTTATAGTATAATGATTAATGACATATAATTAAGATATATCAGTTACTAAATAATATATCCAAAGTCTTATGCTCTCTCATACGAATAAATTTAAAATATGCATATTAACCTAGTAAATTTATTATATGCTTCATTTACATTAAAAGGACATATTTTATTTTCGATTTTGTCTTATCTTTTAATAATTTACATTAATCGTTTGGAATTTTAATTACTGAACAATTTTTTATATGTAGTTTACAAGATATATTGAATGTCCATTCTTAGAAAAGTTTTAATATTATCGAAAAACAGAAAATTTTTAATCAAATGTCAGAAACTGAAATTTAAATACGGAAAATCTAAATGTACATAGTTTTTCAACGGAAGAATATTTTTTGGTTTGAACTTAAGACGGAATTGAAAAATGCAGAAATCCAGTTCAAGAATATATTTCTAAAATAATAAGCATTCGAAAAAACATTTTTTTTTTTTTTTTACCAAATCCTAATCACAGTTTGTAATGTAAGAATTAATTTAATTAGTGATTTTGAATTCTTTTTAATTTAAAATTGTATTGAAGGTAATTGGGGTATATTTTTACCAAAAAAGTTTGAGATTTGTCAAAGTAAAGATTAATCACTATTTTGATTTGAGATTTATCAAAGATTATTCACTATTTTATTTTCAATGAAATTTTCTTTATGACATCTATGGAAATAATTCAGTAACCGAATGTCATATCACAACCCCCGATAGACAAGGCCTCTGCGGGTTTCCGTGACGTCACAACGAGACGGCACACTCCATTCCCTTAACGTCAAGTCTCTGCGCGCTAGAGAGTGAAGAGAAATTACTTTTCACTTGTTAATATCATTTCATATACTTCCATATCATGCAATTCAACACACATATATTGTAGAATTCATTAATAATTAAAATGCAGCCACTTTCCACATCACCCTGGAGGTACGGTGCTTGGTATGCATTACCTTTTTTGCATTAAGTGCAGGGCAGGTTTCCCAGTAGGTGTATCTCCCTTAGATTTAAAACTATTATCTTCATTCACTACATCATTAAAAATTATATCTGTTGCAAAATATTTTTGATTAGAAAATTTCAAAATTTCTTCTTCATATATGGTACATAAATTTTTAAATTATAATATAAAAAATACATTTGCAATGCTTTAGTTGATTAATTTCAAAACAATTCCATACAATAATGGTTTTATGAATATTTGCCGTGGCGTCAACTCCAAGAAAGCAATAAAAACAATATTTCACGAAACAGTATTCTATTCAAAAAAATATTCAATAAATCTTTGAAACATTAGAAGAGCTTTCTTATTTAACTATATATTTTATCATTGCTTTGTTAGAAATATCTTTACTAAATTTATCAAATTTTCTTTCCTTTCCGGTTTTAGAAGAGCTTTTCAAACTATCATGTAATTATTCAATAATGCATTGACTGCAGACCAGATTGCCAATCTATAAACATTTTCCGGTTTATGTCCTGAAATGCCTTTGCCATAATCATGTACTTCTTCTTCATTCACTACATCAGTAAAAATTATATCTGTTGCGAAATATTTTTGATTAGAAAATTTCAAAATTTCTTATTCACATAAGGTACAGAAGTTCTGAATTATAATCAGAGCCGGCCTTAAATATAAAGGAGATTGGGTGCAAGAAACCATTTGGAGCCGCAATTTTTTTTAAAGTAAAAAAAACAAAAACATTATATATAAATCTATTGCGTGTATATTTGTTAAATGAATTTTTTTTTGCTTTTAATTACTTCAGAAAAATCACCATTTTTTTTTTCGATGATTTGTATAGCAAATGCTTGTAAGCTTCTTCACGCCTTGACCAACTACACTTCTTCCTTACTTTTAATTTGCTGAATTTAATTTGAAATTTTTTATATTAGTGATTAAATTGACACATTTTTAAATCTACCTTCTCTCTGTACAATAACAGTATCAATTGCTGTGATATTTTTAATACCCAAATTCTTTAACTTCATCTTCTTTTATTTCGGAATATGGTCTTTTTCTTTTTCAAATTCGTGTTTTAAGAAAATTTTCTAAATTATTCAAATTGCCTTCTATCACTTTTGATTCGTCTAAAAATGTGTTGAATTTTGTACTTAAATTTTGAACTTCAGTTTTAATTTTACTGATCAATTTAAAAGCCAAATAAAAAACAACTGTTTTTAGTTGAAATAGTTCATTGGTAGTGTTAATTTTGGGCAATATTGAAAACTATACTATTAAGTATAAAATAAATGGCATTTCTTTTATTGATTCCAATATTTTTACTTCGCATACCACTGTACTATCTCTATTTACCTCAATAAATTCTTCTAGGACATTACAAATTTTTTCAAACTGTGTATACATTGCTTTAACTGAATCCATTCTGGCTTCCCAAAGGGTATAAAAAAGCATATAGAAGTTGTAACATCCAAAAAAAAAAAAAAATTACAATATATACTGCTGGAAATGGTATCACAAATTAATAAATTTAAAAAGTATGATGTGCAAGACATATAAATTGCATGTGGATTTAGAGCAACTATTCTAAATTGCAAAAATTTGTACTTCCGTTTCGTTTCGCTATCTTTGCCTTGCGCCGATCCTCTACAATTCATAATATTTAAATCCAGCTCACTTAATCTTTTCAACAGAGGTTTTGCTAGTCCTTCTCCAGTCACAATGATTACTTTAATAACCCCTATAAACGACGCATTTATATTTAATCTTTTCTCTTCAATATTTTCATACCTAATAATGACTGAAGTGCGTTTGTTCTTAATGGGGAAAATCAAGATTATATTCCATTTGGTTATTGCTGTACTTGGATGATTTTGAATAGACTTTAATTTTGCTAAGGATTTCATTTCATAATGCAGGAATATTTTGTTCATTTGATCGCAGTGCTAAATTATGCCCAATTCTAATTTTCGAATTTTTAATTCTGTTTATATGATTTATTAGCACAGTTTGTATTTACTGAATTATTCGATTAAACATACAAAAATTTCCATTATTAGGAGTTTCTATTATTTTCATGGTTTCCACGAAATGAATGGTTATTACATGATAAATATATGGAATTGCTCCAATCACTAGTCTCGGATATTTAAGAGGGGCACTTAATAACTTTCCTCACTTCGAATCAAATAGACTAGTTTCTCTTTCAATATCATTTTTTTTAAATGCAATTCACAGACCTACAGTAAAGGAAGTTATTCGTAAATATTGACTTCCTTTAATGTTTAATTTAAATACAGTAACAAATATACAACATAAAACAATATATAATTATTATTGTTTACTCTCATGCTTTTATCGTTATGTTATATAATAAAATTTAACTATATAAACGTAATTATAGATATAATAGTAAACAAAGCATGTAAATATAATTTTATTTCTGGATTTTCCCTATGAAATGTTGATGACATGTAAGCGGCACAATTTGGCATCTGAGATGGAATTGCTCCAATCACTAGTCTTGGATATTTAAGAGGGGCACTTAATAATTTTCCTGACTTCGAATCAAATAGACTAGTTTCTCTTTCAATATCATTTTTTTAAATGTAATTCACAGACCTACAGTAAAGGAAATTATTCGTAAATATTGACTTCCTTTAATGTTTAATTTAAATACAGTAACAAATATACAACATAAAACAATATATAATTATTATTGTTTACTCTCATGCTTTTATCGTTATGTTATATAATAAAATTTAACTATATAAACGTAATTATAGATATAATAGTAAATAAAGCATGTAAACATAATTACGGCAAATATTATAATTATTAATGACAATAATTACAGACATTATTACCTGTATTACAGCATTTTATAAAATAATTCTTTTCATAATGCACTTGATTAAAATCACGAATAATGGATATTACTGAGCTGTTAAATTTCTAATATGAGAATAAATGATTTTTCATTTAGAAACATTAAGCATTGGTTTGAAATAATTAAATAAGCTTACCCTACTATGCTGCGTCGGATAAAATACTTCACGATGTATGGCACTTAACCATTTCTTTTTAAGCTCTTCATTTTTAGGAAAGGCAAAAACACTTACTCTTGGGCCATTCCTGTAATTTCCATTACAGTTTGGAACACAACAGATCAAAGGCATTTCTATTCCTTATTTTTAGTAATCCAAATGATTTTTCTTGCAAATAAGAAATGGTGCTTCCTGTCTACTCAAACACAGGAGGGCCACTGGCTAAAACATGGCGTGGGAGGAAAAGAGTTCGTTTCTTATCAGTAAACTTGAGGAGGGTGAAATTCCTCCCTCGGTCCCCCAATTCACACCCACTCGTGTAACCTCTCGGAGCGACGTCATTACTTTCTGTGACGTAAGTTTTCCGGCCTTGTCTAACGGGGGTCGTGGTCATATACACTGGTGAAACTAAAGATGAAAATAAAATCCTTTGGTCTTTATCTTAAATGATAGTAACAAAGCAATTTATTAAACTTAAGAAACTAAAGAGTGAAAATATTTACTTTGAAATTAAAACGAAGGAAAGAATATAATTATGCTGCATTTTATTTAATAAAACTATGAATGAGGTGTATATCTGTAAATATTTAATTTTTTTAGGAAATTTATGTGATTTTATTATTATTATTATTATTTTTTTTTTGGAGTTCGATGAACTTAATTTTTTTGAAGTAATTTAGTTAAATATCACATCTATAATGTATATTAAATGTAACTTAACTTATTTGCTATATTTTACAAAGAAAAAACTCTGTTCTTTAACTATTGTGTAAGGAGTTTCCAAATTTTTATGAAATTGCGGGGAAAAATCTGCAAAGACTTATTTTATCGTCTTTCTGATTTCGAATAGCATTGCTTCTCAAATATGAATCCTCTGGAAGCAATAGAATATACAGAGATTAGAGATTTCTTCTGTTCAGGAATTTCATATTCCCTCATTGCCGATTTACAAAGCTCTTGAGTATTGTCAAGTGATACTGACGGCCATATAATGAAATTTTCTAGGCAAAACAGAATATTAAAAGTGAATATAGGGAGACAAGAATTTTATTCGCTGAACTGATTCATTATTCCTAATGATGACTGGCATCCATTTCCAAAGCTAAACTCTCGTTTGCTCCAATAAATGAAATGACAGTTCTTGAGAAATCTTTTTTAAGCCTGAGAAAGTGCATATTTGTTCATCTGTCTGAAATAAACTTCGAAATCTGTTTGAGTGGAAACAATCTATTGCTGCAATGAATATATATATATTTTAAAGAAGTTCCATTTCGGAGGGTTCCGCCAGATGCCGTTTGTAATCCACGTCCCCATTCTTTAATCCATATCTATTTCTCATTGCTAAACTTAAGCTACAAAACAGAGTGGCGGTTTTTAGTAATGCAATCCCCCCACCCTTTGACTTATTATTATTATTAGAATAGGATATAGGAGAAAAATTCAAAAAGTTTTTTTTTTTATTTTTTTTAAACCTAAAATGAGGCAAAAACAGCCCCATAAACTGATCTGATTCGATTCATGTAATAGAACAAAATAGAACAAAGAAGATGCAGTCAGATTCGAAAGTTGTTACCAACGAAATATGGTTGGTGGAACTGGCGTAGTGAAGAGCCAGTAAGTGGTATAGAAGCATCAAGAAATAGTTACCCACATAAGCCAACAACAGTGACGTGGGGGGGGGACACTGATGTCCCAGGCGGTAGTTTTAAAAAGTGTTATGGTGATAAAACGTGAACGCAGTTATATCACATTCTATTATCAAATATGATGAGCATGAAAACAATTTATAATGTAGTCAGTTTTCATCAGTTTTTCAAGATTTTTTTCTTATTTCTCACTAAGGATATATATATATATATATATATATATATATATATACTAATAAGGTAGAAAGATAAATTGTCATCGATAATACGGGAGTAAACGAAATTCCAAAACTTCAATTTCAAAAGCAACAAGAAATCATCGAAATATCGATTACAAAATTTTGTAATTATGATTGGGAAACAAATTCAAATGAAATAAATAAAAAGATTGGGAATTTCCATACACATATACATAATTTTTTAAGCAGAGTCATGGCCGAAGACAGAAAAGACACTTTGGATTTTTAAGTTCGTTTTTATTTCCATCCCGTGAGGCACGATTTATGTACAAGCAGCAGCGACGAGCACACCAATACAGAACGACACAAAACGAAATGAGGAAATGCTCATGAAAAATTTATCCTTGTGATTATTTACTGTGAGATTTTGATAGGGATTTCTCTACACGTGTCGACCCAGGTAAGGGAATCAGGGATCTTTTAAAAATAATACGCTTAGCTGACAGTTTTTTATCCCTTCACTCGGAGCATGCAAACTACTGATTTAAGCACTTTTCAAAAGCTTCTGCTGAATTAATTAAATAAAAAAAAGCGGTATTGGATCAGGAAATAAGAGAATATTTTAGAATGAAGTTGATATGGGCTAAATTAAACTGAATGCTAGGAAATTAATAAGGTTTAAATTATATATATATATATATATATATATATATATATATATAAACACAGAGCTATAAGAGCTATTTTTTTCACTCCTTTTTCTTTGAAAGAGAAATACCATACCTGATATTTTTTGTTTCATCTGCGTCGACGGTTTTAATTAATCTTTCTATCAATGAGCTTCCGCCTTGTTTTCCACTCCATGTCCATTCGACCAAATATGCGCTGTAATCAATAGAGGGAAAGAAAAATTGAGAAATAAAATAAATTCAATAAAACTAGTTTATAAAAACGTTCTCTTTTTAAACATTAAAAAAATAAAATATTTCATTTTACTTACTGATTAGTTTCCGGTCCCATCATAACCAGTTGTTTATATCCAAATTCTAAAATTTAGAAATTATATTAATGCCGGTTATATGCAATTAAAATTTAATTCAATGAATCCATTCATCACCATTCGATTCTGAAAATATTGAAATAGTTTATTTTCATCGAAGACCCTCGAGTATTCAAAATTTTAAATTCTGACATATTAATTGAATCGGAAATCGATTTCCGCCCTTATAAATTCTATAAAATGTGTAAAAAACTCATAAAAATCAAAGAAATAGGACAAATATTACAGAAAAGTTGTTGCTCATTCTTTGAGAATTATATTTTCAACAATTTGGAATAAATTCCTGCTTTTTCTAAAAAAGAAAAGATAACGAGGCACTCATTTAGAAGATATTTAACCCAAAAATGCGACTGACCAGATGCATCATTTAAACGAATCCCTTTATCCTTCGGCCGACAACTTTTATGAAATTCAGCATTTCGTTTCGTATAAATTACTTTTTTGTCTTCATTTCTCAAAGAAAATGATCGCGACTCGCGCGCTTTGCCATTCAGTTCAGCCACACCTTGCTCCCTGATTGGGAGGGGTTTTCTAAAGTGTGTCAGTACTCAATCTGTGGTGAAGTTTAACGTAGAATCAGGAGCAAAGAGATAAAGTTTCGATAAAAAATGTTTTCCATTTAAAATTTCTAGAAAAAATACCACTGCGATCTCCGATTTTGAAGCGTCTCGGAAGAATGGAAAGGAATGATAAAGAGTAAATTTGTATTTTTGGAGAATTATGCATTTTTGCTCCATTATGCTCATTTCCCCTCCTCATATGTGACTACAGATTGAATGGAGTGCCGTAAAAAGTAAACCAATTTAAATCTCTCGTGTGCGAAGTATAGAAAAAGTATTATAATCGTCAAAGAATTCGAACTCGAGATCTTGAAGAATCTCCACGTTTTAGAAATTCCTGAATTCGAAAAACACATTTTTAGCATCATGTTTGTCTGTTTTTGAGATTGATAATTCTAAAACATTTTGAGCTAGACGGTTGAAATTTGGTTTATGATCTTTTCACCAAATGTGTCGATTTTTACTAACCATTTATACCAGTTTTTTTTCTTTTCCAAAATAAAGATAATGAATGAAATAAAGTATAAATAGCTTTATTCTGCTAAAATAAAAACAAAAATAAACTAAAGGTGCAATTTTTGAGGTGGGTCGTGTGCGTCCTAGTGGTCTTTTTAAAGTGTCCCATTGGGATTGAGGTGACCATATAAAATGCAGTGAAAATTTCTCTAGTTTTTATAATATTTTAAAGCAATTTTATCGCCAGAAAACTCTTACTAATTACATATCCAACATTATTCATGACATTTCTATGCATGATACATTGCAAAACAGTTTTTACAGAGTGCAACTTTGCTCATGGCACGTACCGTTTTCGTTCGGGTTTTTTTATTACTACTTTATTACTAAGATGTAGTTAGAAAATATGAATTAGAAATATGAATGTGATCATCAAAAACCACTGGGACATGCACTTCAATAAATTCCCCACTTATTTATCCCTTTGGATGATTTAAAAATATCTGCTGGACATACTTGTCCCGGTGGGGCCCAAAGGGTTAAATTTTGTGTAAAATACGTTCTGAGGAACTCTGTTTATCCGGCTGTTCGATTATAACTTAATACGATAATTACAAAACGAAGAGAGCTGAAGAAATGAAATTCGGCACACCGATTTAACTTCTATTGTATAAACATTTATGAAATTTTGAGATAACGCAACAAAGAGTTTACCGTCTGTACTTTCAGGACGTGTAAATGCAATGACTCAAAAATGTAATAACTTAAATGTATCGAATTTGATATGGGATTCTGTGAATGCAAATGCAGTTCTGTGTTACGGAAACGGTCTAAAATGCAAATTCTACTTTCGGAGACTTTTCATTGCATAATTCATTTCTTTTCATTGCATAATTCATAAAAAAAAAATGAGTGACTGATATCTTATCTAAATTTATATATCAGTTTTAAATATTCATCTAATATTTATTTTTCAAATACATGGATTATTTCGCACAATATGATAATAGCAATAGGAAGAAAGAATATTAAAAAAAGAAGGGTGATTTAGCCATTAAAATACTTAATTATTAAAGAAATTCATATACACACCGTGAAAAAAAGAAACATCCAGAATCATTCACAAATTAAAAATTCAGTTCCGATGATATCAGTAAAGTTGGACTCTCATTTTTATAACTGAAAAAAAAATCATTCTAAGCATAATTTAAAAGCTTTTATGAAATAAGCATTACATCGTTTCATTTCATTTCATCATTCATCTTTTTTATCTAATGCGTTCCATGCTCAATAAATGCTTTTTTTAAGCATTCATCTTTCGAATCGATATCTTAAATGTTTATCTTTTTTGGTAGATAATGTTCCTCCAACTTTTTGTTATTATTTTGTGTTTAAATGAACTCGCATAATGTAATCGGAGTGACTTTTCAGTGATTCTGTGGAACTCCAAAGTACGGATAATAATTCATTTTTTGCTTTCAATGTATTTTTTCTTATAGATAATATGTAGGTTTATCAAACTTGTACACCATACTAGATTTCAGTATATAGATTTCTTTGAACCATAAAACACAATAACTTGTTTGTGTTTGTTACATCATAAACTTTCACTTTCCAGTACATTTCGCTGCAACTATGACTCCATTGTTTTGCTATCAGCTAAAATTTGCCATTTTGTTACCTTTTAATACTTGTCACTCAGTGTTTCGCCGTTTTGAGTTCATTTTAACGCGAATTCACTGGAGTTGACTTGCTCCTTGTTTAAAAAAATTGAATTTTGGTTCGATTTTTTTGTTCTTTATGTGCTGGGGTTTCTTGAAAAAAAGGCATTTTTTAAAAAAATTTTGGATTTTATTTATTTTTTAATTGATTAAATTAAATAAAATTTGTTTAGAAATTAGTGTTGTTGAATTATATTATATATTCATAAAAATATACCATATTTATAATAATATATTTTCGATTACGAATCAAGAAATTACAAAATAGTTAAAAATAAAAAAATTTCGACTTTTTAATACGATAATCAAAAACGTGCTTTGAATTTTCTTTTATCTATAATGATAGCATCATTTTGTCATAACTATTATATGTATTGATAACATTCTTTTTGATCTGATTTCACTTTCATTTTCAATTCAATTTCATAAGCATGTCATTAATTAGATGTATATCTATCCTTCAGTTTTGGGCTTTCATTTTCACAAATTTTTAAATTGTTTTTTTTTTCTTTTATTTATGTTGCTACTTACATTCCTTCTGATTCCTTTAGCTTATTTATTTATTATTATTATTATTGTAATTTCTGGTTTCTTACTTCTTATGCTGTTTATATTTATGTATGTTATTTCTTATTTTGTTTATGTTTAATGTATTACACAATTTTTCTGTATATGCCTTTACACTGAGGACTGTATGCACGTGCCTTTTCACTGTATTATTGTGCTAAGGTGGTCAATCGTTTGCCGCTCAAATCAGGTCGAAATGTTTTGATTGAATACTTTCCGGAACAGCGAAAAAAGGAGAAAAAAATAACTATAAAAGGGGAAATTCATAATAAAAGGGCTGGTGATTGAAATCTATTCGAGATCTTATTTTAAGTTTGACTTATTGTTTATCTACAGCAATTATGTAGATATGCACAAAGAAACCCCATCCTGCCTAATCATGTGGGCTTATTGGCTGATCAGCAAGAGCAATAAGTTATGCATATTGGGCGGCGACCAACCACTGACCACCCTTAATGTCGGCGGAGGAGAAAGCCACCAAAAATGGATGCTTGCTTTTCTTCGTCATTCGATGAAATGCGGCGACGACCACATTTTATAAGCGCGAGAAAAAGTCGAAAGTATATTCATCCTAATTTTATGAAATTTTTCATACAATAAAAAAGAGAACCAGAATGGAATTATAAAAAATTTAATAAATGTATTTAAAGGCAAAAAATATATTTTTAAAAAAAATAAAAAACAGGGACTTCGAAAGAAAATTGTAATTTTGCGAGTCGCTGGCAGAACCGATGTAAGGCAATTGGAACTTTAATCAGATTTATAACGAATTTTTATTTTTTATGAATATTTAGGAGCTTTCTTGTTATAATATTCCTTGTGACTTTATTTCCTAATAATATGCTTAATTTAAAATAATTACTTTTTGAGTATTTTTTACTAACTAATGGAATCATTTGTTCCTTTAAAAAAACTATCTTATTTTGTTAATTGCATTATACATTTTAGTCTTTAATATAATAACTAATTAATTATAAATAATAATAAATGGCAATACTGCATCCTAAAGTAATTTTCCTACCTCAAATTTACTACAAAATGCCAACCTTTATATAGAACGAACATAGAATTAAAATGAATCAATTAATTGATAATGATAGTCTGGAAAAGCTAAAATATTACATCGTCATCAGGAACACAACCGAACAAAATCTCGGAAGCATGAAGAAGGAAAAGAAACTCCCATCTTATACAGATATCAAACAATCCAAGTGAAATGAAAGAGGACTCGAAAACGTAGGAGTGCTTCAACTCTCCGGTGACTCGCCAGCAGCCTGCGCATTCACTAGAGATGTCATTAAGCGGGTGTTAGGACACTTTAAATAATACGCGTCATCAACCCATTCTGAATCAGAACGACTAAAAATAAATAAGTAAATAAAAGATAATTTGTCTTTCATCCCCCCTCCAAGTTTCTTTTTTTGTTGTTGTTGACATCACGTTCGTCTCGCAACTTCTTCCAAAAAAAGAGAAGACCACATAAATGCAATCCAACAAGCTCTTGCGTCGCTTTATGTTACTTTGATGCACGTTGCAAATTCGTGATTTCCAATTTTACTCTTTTTTCCTCTTCTTTCACCTTCCCTGCTTCCATTTCTTCTTTCTTTTTCGGTTCTTTTTTTCCGAAACCGGCATTTCTCTTGCGGTTGTTGCGAAAAACCGGTTCGCCTGGGACTTTCACTTAGCCGTTTAACCTAGGGCGACTTTTCTTCGTTTTTTTCACTTTCTTCTTTTGGTGCCTAGAGAGAAAATTGGCGTCCCTTTCCCGAGCTCTTTCTTCCAGATTTCTGTTTTATCAAAAACAATTGCTTTCGAATTGTTCAAGGATAGGAAGCGAAAGTATTCGGAGGATAAGAATGGATCATTTTTTCCTTTTCCTTTTTTTTTTCAGGGCAGCGCATTCAGCTATGCGCCTGGAAACCGTTTGACAGTTTCCTCTGTCGGAAGGGTTGCCAGATTAGGCTCGTTATCGCTCTAAGAGAAATGTGCATCAGTATATAGTTGAAGTTTCTGAAATAATGAATTCGAATCCCAGGTGAAAATGCTCACCCTTAATCTGCAAATCACGAAATATTGACTACGCATGTTTTTACTCTTTCCTTAATATTATTAATATGAAAATAATTAAGAATTATTATTTTGATTCCCTTAAATTCATAAATATTGATCAAACTATTGTAGTTAAATTATGCTAGTTCATTTATCATATTTGAAAATATTAGCGTGTTTTATTTTTCTATGAAAATATATATTTTGATTTTCCAAAAAATCGAAATGTAGGGTTATTCCGTTCAAAAGAAAGAAAAGGAATTAGAAGAAAAATCATTAATGAAAACCAAGAAACTAATGTGAAAGAGCAAATAGTTAAGATTAAATTTTTTAAAAAATGGTCTTCAGCTGAACAATTTTTAAAGAATTTTGTCATTTATTCGGCAGTCGGATCAAATAGAGAAAATATAAGGCGTTATGAATTAATTACTGATTCTCTTTCTGTTGTTTCTTTCTTTTATTATGGGATGCTATTATCGGTAATGTATAAAACATCAACATTATGTAGAACATGTAAATGAATGCCTGGCGTGTTTAGGCAAGGTGTGAAATATCAGAATTTTTATATACTCTCTCTAGGCATTGAATATACTAGAATTTCTAGGCATACTTAGACATTCTATAGAACGGCAGATGCTATTTAGGCAAATTATTATAAAAAGCTGATGATAAGATTTATTTTTTAAAAGGTGTTCATTCCTAAAAAACGCAAATGTTAAAAAAAAAAAAAAAAAAAAAAGACTGCTATTAAAATATTTTTATTCAAAATATGTAACATTAAGTAAATAAATAAAGCTGTAAAAAATAAAATTTATTCTTTTTCATTAAAAAAAAAACAAACTAAGAAAAGAGTCTACTTATTACATCAAGGAAGAAAACAGTTCTAATTTGAACTACACTTAATGTTATTTTGAAATTTGATATTAAAAACAAATTAGTGATGTGCGAAAATCTTCGCCGGTTTGTCGCTTCTTACCTATTTTATAAAAAATATGTAAAATATTAATCGTTCCATACGTTGCCATACAGTTTTCGGTATTTCCACAAAACAGCGAAGTATTCTGTAGAACGCCGGATTTCAAACTTTGCCGGTAATAATGCCATTATTTACCAGGGAAGATCTCAAGTAAATTAAGGTTTTTAGAAGAGCATTCACTTTTGGCCACTGAGGACACAAGATGTAGTTGAATTTAACTGAAGAAAATATTTTAGAAATAACAATAAAGTTTTACATTTTCTTAAAAATTTCATGCTTTATCGAATCAAAATGAATTAAAATTTTGGACGATATTTTAACATAAAGGGAGTAAAAAAAAAAAAAAAATCGAAGGACTACTGGACAATTCCAATTAGTCACTCTCTACAATATATGTATAAATGAAGAGGGAAAAAACAAACAAGCTGAGCTTTATACATATAAATATTGATAAAGTGTAAAATACCCATTATATTTAGCTATAAACAAAATTAAAACAGGATCATTGCCATGTTGTTTTCGCGCCAGTATTCTGATTCCCAACATCCAAGTGGCATTTTAAATCGTACTAAATGACTGCTTTGCATACGAAATTAAACCGCATCTTCCAATAATAAATCCATAAAGGTATGTCAGAGCATAAATGTCTTACTTTCAAGCGCATATTTTAGAATGGCTGCGTTACCGAGTTAACAAGAGTGTCAGGTGTTCCGTTGGCGGTGGGAGTGATTGTTTGGGTCATTTTGGCGCTCCGCTTGGCGCGGGCAACCCTAGAGTCCGGAGCGGTGCGCGAGCCGTCGCGGGGAGCAGGTTGTCAAAGGAAGATGGCGTCTCTAACGTGTCGGGTTCAGTATCTGAACGACATCGACCCTTTCTCGGCGTCCACAAATTTCCCCGAACCCGCGCGTCCTCCGCAGTATACTTTCAACGTGAACATCCCCCTCATCAACCAGATCGCCGCAGTGCACAGGATACTCAAAGCACCCCACAAGGTAGGACAAACAATCTCTCTTGTTTACCTGGCGAACGCTCTCCGCTTTTCATGTCGGCACCAGATTCATTTGTTTACTTTTATGAGGTGTAGCGTTTACATGGATGCTGATCGAAAGCATACCTTTTTTGGATTGTGTATAAAGATACAGTTCTTCACTTCCGATAATAAAACAATACGCCAAATTTCACCCTTTTAACTCGTTAAATTCTTAAATTGTTGTGCTTGTACAGTAAAGGACTTTAAAAGAAATTTCGAACGAATTTGGATTTTATCTAAAATTTTCTAGATGTCTACAGCTTTGGTATATACTTCATTTCATCCATCTAGCGTACTGAGTTGTCATGCTCATAGAGAGGTAGACATCTTAACAAACGTTTGTCTAAATAGAAGAGCACTGAAACCTGGAAATCCTTTTTGCTGATTAGAATCCCCTTTCTTCATTTATTTCGAAAACAAGAAAGTAAAAAATAGAATGAAAATATTACTCTCCTATAAAGTGCTCAGACACATAATGACTTTTTTTTGGGGTCTTTATTTATTTTTAATATGCCCTATAGAGATTTTTCCCGAGAAGAAATGCTACCCTATAGAAATTTTTCTAGCCAATCTCGTTAAAAACACGAATTTTAACGATATTTCTTATTTTAATATTTTATTGACAAACACTTGGCCACCAACTGTCCGAAATAGGAATATTTTCGATATATCTATCCATTTACACAATATAAGCTTTTTTAATTAATAATTATGCAGACATTTTAATGTCATCTTTATCAAACTGAAGTTTTGTAATAGTATTCATGCATGACATGTTGCTTTTTTTAATATTAGACTTCTATATTTGCATAAGCAAATTGAAAAAAATTGCAAAAGCATTTGTAACATATCGTATTGAGATCCTTAAGTTTTATTATTGCAAGTATTTAAAGACAAATAATTCTAGATTTAAAGCAAAAATTGTGAACATGAAAATGAGTGCATAATACTGAAAAAATGTGGGAAAAGGAGCTTTCTCTTAATTATAATGCTTATGGCACTTAAGTTTCACAGTAATATATTTTATTTATTTTCTACCAAAAAATCAATAATTTGAATCATGGTGAAATTGTTTTAGCAAAGTTTGTAACTAAATATATAGCTGTAAAATTAACATAATATTTACAATTTGTAAATATTATGACAATGTCATAATATTGTAGTGAATTTATTCTCATTTAAATAACTGAAGGTGAAAATTCTACATTAAAAAAAAATTCCATATCATAAAATTTGAAAAATACATGTACTTTTAAAATGCTATTTATAATGGGAGAAATAAATAAAAATAGTTATAACAGGTACATAAAATTAATAATTATATGGTTATGAAATTTGGAATATTAAATTTCATGTCTATGCAATGATAAGAATTTCCCGTTTGCGTATCTAAATTTTTTTTTAATGCAAAAAACAAAACAAAACAAAAGCTGTATTTCTGTCCAATGGATTGCTAATTCTTAAAAGTTCATTCCTGAAAGTTTTAACTATTCAAGCCTATATTTTTCCAGAATGGAAGTTGTCAAGAGCCTAGCATTAAAAATTCGTTTTTAGACTTGCTAAACGTTAAAGTCCGCTATAAAAAAAATTGTTATTTTAGTAATTCTTGCTCATTATAAAATGTTTGTACACAAATACAAATTTTGTGAGTCTTAATAATGTTTAATTAACAAGGAAATGAGTTCACATATTTTTTCATTTTTTTCTTCACATGAGTGAAAGGAGTCTAAGAAAACTATTTAATTATAAGTATTCCATAGCTAACATTTGTATCTCTCATTGTTTTTTGAATTGAATAGAATTGCTAGTATGAAAAAAATTTCATACTTCGAAAATTTATCAAGTTGAAAATGTGCGATGTTTCATGTTTTGGCTGTAAAAAGGCAAATTCTATCTCGAGGGATATTTTATACTGTTCTTATTGGCATATAAAAAAAGGAAATCAGGACGATAAGTCTTTTACCATCTTTATCATGAGGAAAATTGCATAATTCTATAAATAAGGTTTCTATAAATTTGAAAAGTTTACCTATAAACGTAAATAATATACTTATTTTCTATTTTATTATATTATCCATTTTGTAAAGTTTCATATTTTTGTATTAGGTCAAAACTCATGTGCTCTTATTTTGGCTTAGTTGGCTTTTCTTTTTGTTATATATTTTCCGTGTCTTTTCTTTTTACTATCTGGATTTATTTTTTAAAAAAATGGCTGGTTAACATGTTATGAAGGAATATGTTATAAAAGTTTAAAGAAGAAAAATATCGCTTGAAAAAAAAATTGAACTATGAATTTTAATATTTATTTGGAAATTTTGTTGCACTGATTTTATTATAAGCGGACTGCATTCCTTTCATTTATTAAGTTTCCTTATTTATTGAAGTTTTTAAAATTAATTGAAAATTTAAATAACATCATCACTTTAACTATTAAAATTACTTTTGTCAATTAATTTTAAAATATTATTTAAAAAAATTGTTTAGTATTAGAAATAAATTATTGCTACTGAAATAGTCTTGTAATTTAAATATTAGTATTCTTTTTTGTTATTAGACTATGAATAAATTATTCTACTAAAAAATAGAAACGGAATTTTTTTTCGTACTTTTCTTTAGAACTATATTTTCTTCATTTGAATTTTTGAATAAAAGATAACTTTTTAGTGAATTTCAAATTAACCAAGTTTCGGTATGGGTTGTAAAGTGTATTTTTCATCTAAAAGAAAAAGGCTGAAGAAAAATAACTTTTTTTCCCTTCTATCTACAGCATGTTCTAATCATAATGCAACATTTTCATTTTTAATGATTCTATTGTTTCTTTAATCATTTTGAATAGGAATGACGTTATTTTCGTCTAGTTTGGTAGCTGTGTTTACACTTTGAAAAATTGAACAAAATTTATTGGCAAAATATTTAAAATAAATAAGAGCAAAAAAAGTTGTTTCCATTGTGCAAATAATCAAAACAGGTTTGAAATATTTTTTCTCTGTCATTTCTTACAAGGTCGAGAGAAAAAGTTTATTATTCGATATATTGTTCATGAAATAAAGATCTAAAAAATAATTATATTAAATATAATTTTGATTTAATAAAAAATTATTATAAAAAGTTGAAAAATAATTATATAAAGTTTTTAATAGTGCCCCGTCGTAATCAATGTAATCGAAGAAAAAGTATTGAAATCATCAAGAAATTCATTGCTACTCTTAAAATCTTCCCGAGACAATAAATAAATTAAGGAGAAAACATTTCGGTTCTATCTTTTTTTTTCATGTTATTAGCTTTACAATCCGACTCTTTAATAAAGATTTAAGTATTCAAACAATATTAAAATTTAGTAAAGTAAAATGAAGAAAAGACCACAATTTTAATTATTTATTTATTTCGAAACAGTGTATTGATAAGTTTGCAAACTTTTTGAGATAAGCTATTATACTTGTATTTTATCTGTTTATTCCTGCAAACAATACAAGAGCGATAGATTTTGATGAATCATCTTTCATTTTATATATAAATAAATTAGTGTAAAAAGATAAAACCCAGAGTTTTGTTTTTTATTTTTGAAAGTTATCAAATACGAGATTTTTTTGATAATAGATTTCAACACCAGAAGAGAAACACATTCATCTCAATGACAGAAACTTCCTCACATAAATTAATTTCTGTTATTCTGGCTCATTCGAAATAGACAGACCACAACAAAAGTTCGACTTAACCACAGATTCTAGTTAAATAAAATCATATATAAGAGTGAATTCAGCCAGGGTAAACCATAAATGGTTGCAAAGATTCATTTTTTATATATATTTCGTAATAAATAATTAAAAAATAATAATTAAAAATTATTTTAATGATGCTAAAAATAATCATTTAATTAAATAAATAAGAAATTTTGATAAATCAACTGCACACTACACTTTGAACACGACTTCAAAATAAGCAGTAGAATTCCCATTTAATTTGCTCAAAGAGAAAAGTATTTTTATTGATTTTTTGATGGATCGCATTGTTTAATCGAAATTTAATAAGTTCTCCTCATGAAAAAATAAAGTCCTCTAGTGGACGTAATTGCACAAGGTATAAATGGATTTAGTTAGTAAAAATTTTTTATATGTATATTTCTTTTTCCGTTTTGACTTCGAATGAACCAAAATAAATTCCATTTATTTCAATATGATGCTCTAAGGAACGAGTTCAATACCAGTTAAGAAGAAAAAAGCTCTTTTTTGCCAAGTTCCCTTGGCAACTTTATTTTAAAAATAGTGTTAGAAAAGTTGATAATTATTTCTCAGCACATTTTGAAGTTGTTTAAAGTTATAAAGAATTCATTTAGAATTTCTTTATTCTCTGCAAAAATAAACATACAAGATTCCAAAAGGAATGGCACATGACAACCCATTCATTTACAGATAGTTTCCTTCCCTTGGGTATTCCCTCATCCTTACGAAATGGAACATGACCTTGTGAAGAGATTTCAAGGATCTAATCAAATTATCGCCTTAGGACAAAGTAAAGCACATCTAGTGCGGAAAAAAAAAAAAAAAAGACTCATAAAGCATCTTTCATCCTTTCCAATCCACATTGATTTGCATTTCCTGACTGCTTTGATTTAATAGCACACTTTCATTCGATGTGTTTGCAAAGAGAGATTTTTATAATTGATTTGTTTTTTATTTCTTCCTGAAGAACTAAAAATCTGAAATTTTGTAGTTTCGATGGCAATACACTATATTAGAATTATTTAATGTAAAATCAGTCCGTCAATGAATTTAATTGAATTTTGATTCTTAAGAGTGTCTCGTTTGGAGAAAAGATTTCAATGGAGACTACTTCTTACCCATTCAAATTCTGTTGTTTCTTACCCTACTGGAAGCTCATTTTTTTTATTGCTCTCACTTTAATTTTTTAAGACAAAATACGATTAGGTGACGTTCGGTTTAATATTTTTGAAATTTGATTACAAGTTAATGTATTCATTTAGTTCAATTTTAATTCCATACTAGTGAAGAGAGAATTCGAAAAATGAATGAATCATAAGATTCCACATTATACTAAAACATTATGAATTAAATACTGAAAGGTAGATAGCCATAATGTTACAAAGATGTTAAAAAAACAAATATTAAAAAGTATAATTTTTTAAAAATCAAATATAGGATCTTCAAAACAAAACAAAACAAATCTATTCTTGTGTAAATTCGGTTAAAAAATTAAAAGCACAATGACTTTCCTGAAAAAGAAAATTTCTAAACATTTATTAAATATTAAATTATGTTAAAAACCTAATTAAAGTTTCAATTTGCTGTAAGTATTATCTATGTCTCGCACTTTTAAAGCTTAGTTCTGTCATTTATATTCATATTTAAAAATTTAATTTTATAAAGTTCTTAAAAGTGTTTAAAATTTTTTTTTCACTTATAATATATTCATATAATTTATTTGCAATTAAATTATTTATTTCTATAAAATGAAAGTAAAATAAAACGAAAAAATGCATTCGAAATGTTTTGTAGACCATATTTTTTATTAATGGAGCATCCTGTGATGCTATTTTGAAAATAAAACCGACGTGTCTTCAACATATCGGGAACACCGAGACATTTCTTCTATATTGAGCGAACGAAAATGAATATTCCTACTCTTCCAGGGGGACGGGGGGGGGGAGGTTGAATAAAATCGAAAAACGTGTAAACCAAGGAATTGTTGAAACCTGGAGGAGGATGTTACGCTAAATATACCTGGTGATGATCATAAATTCGAAAATTTCATTAGAAATCAGTCATTCGCTATGAGAAAAGTTTTCCGTTTGTACAGGAAGGCTTGAGGCGTGATCGTATGTTTTTGTCTTAAAAACAGAATTTATGGGATGCATAAATTGCAGTTCAAACCTCCAAATCATCTGAAACAGTGATTGCAGAAGAGGCTTCAATCGTTTAAAATGTCTTCTAAACTGAAATGTTATTGTCAGCCATGATATTTTTTTTCATATTGTCAACCACTATTTTCATTGGCTTGGTTGTAATAGAAATCAAACTATCTCTGAAAAAAAAATAACTTGCTCACGTGTGTAATGTGATGTATTTTTAGTTTTTAAATACTTCCTACCGGCAAACGTTGTGCCCGGAAAATTTTCCGACTCCTTAAAAATTCACGAATTTCTTCTATTTATAGATATTTATTTCTGGTCTTTTATCTCGAAAAAAAAACTGTTTATCTTTGTATACTTATCTATTCCCCTAATGAGCCACGGGGAGTTAAAAATTATTTTCGAGTTATGACACAGATATTCCCAATTTAATCTGGCTTCCTTTTCATACCAACAGTTCCCAGAAATGACACCTGTTTCCCCCACCCCCTTGGCAACAGGAGCAGTTTTAGATCTGAAATAAACTCATGGGAGATGGAAATATTATTGGGTGTCACGTGATAAAATGCTATTAGGATGATTCGAGTTATTTGCTTCCCTTTTAGATGTGGGTTTAAATCGAGAATAAGTAAAGATACAAGCGTATTCTCTACTGTCTCCGCTCCCGAAGACTAGAGAATGCAATAAGTACCTCTCATAACTATGTCATTTTTTTCTTAGAGAGGATGGGAAATGTATTTCTGAAAAATTTTGGGACTAGAATGAGTCCCTAATTGACCTGCAATAATTGAAATAACAACAACAACAATGCTAATAAACCTTTTCGATTCAATGGGAGGAGAAGGCTGAGTTCCCTCTTGAAGTTTCTTCGATTTCGTAAGAATTGGAGCTACAAGAACGAAAGAAGTTGATACAGAATGCAACTCACGTAAGTTTGCAGGCGCAACGCTACAAGTTAAGATTAAAAAAGGAGCAGAAATTAGATTTCAAAATCATTTCTTCGGTCCCTCACTTCTAAGCCTTTGCAACCAATGAAAATGTTGCTCGTTATTTTAACATGATGATTCGCCTCGTTTGAGTCATCTATCTTCAGTTGCAAGGGAGGAGTATGAAGAAGTGAACCTCCTAAGTTGGACGGACCGTTGGGAAATCTGTTGTCGTCGGTCTAAATCCAATCGAAATTATTTTTGTAAGCGTGTTCGCAAGATAACATGAGTGAAGCATTTATATATAAGATATTTGCTAGGCTATCCTATTCTATATTATTTTCAAAAGACCATGATCTCCAGGAATTTTCTACAAATTGTATTTTATTATGAAAGGTTATACTCTTATAAAGAATCTACCTAAAACACTTTATGGCTACTTTTTCTCCCCTCATAAACAATAGAATATCACTGTTATGATATTTTCACTAAAGAGATATCTCCAAATTTTTAATTCAGATGTTTTTTAATTCTGTTTGTGGCGGACTAAATTTATGAGTTTTAATTTTGTAAAAAAATTGAATTTGACAGTCATATAAGTTGTTTAACTGTACTACCTTTTAAAAAAAGTAACAGTAAAAGTAAAAAGTGTCAGTCTAATTTCTCTTTTTTCAGTATATATATATATATATATATATATATATATATATATATATATATATATATATATATATATATATATATATATATTTTCATCAATTACTTACTCGTATACGAAGTATAGTGAAAGTATTGCAATAATAAAAATATTCTATCTCGAAATTTTGATAAATCTTCACAATTTAGACCTCTCTGAGTTCGAAAAACACATTTTTAGCATTACGTCTATGACAAATATAAATTTAAATTGAAAAATTTGGATGAAATTTGGTATACGATCTTTGAACCAAATTTGTAGATTTCTATCAAAATTTGGTCAAAATCTGTCCGGTTGTTCGAATTTAAGTTAGCACGATAACCTGAAAATGAAAAGAGCCAAGTTGAATAAAATTCGGTGCCAAGATTTAACATCTATAGGGTAGAGATTTGAGCCAGATTCAAAGAGAGGTTGCTCGTCTGTCAGTCTCTACTTTCAGCAGAATATGAACGCTATAACTCAAGAAAAGCAAATATATTTTTATTTCACTCGGTTAAGAAAAAACGCGTCTAAAACACAAATTCGATTTATTTATACTACTAAAAGCAGTCAAAGGATTCATCGCCAAAAAACTCGCCGAGGATGGCACAATAGATTCAGAAAATTTGTCTAGGAATTATTATTTTTAAAAAATTTAATACTATAATTATTCTTTAAGAAGCTAATTATTATATCATTCATGGCAAAGCAATATTATAAATTCTACATTTACTGATGTTGCACAATAGGAAGAATTGGGTCATAATATTGAAAACTTTATGCTGAATGGAGCCATATACGGAAGAAAGAATTTAAACATACAATAACATATTGTGTAATATTATGCAACATTTTGTGACAGTGTATATCTTGAAATACTTTACAATATTACAATATTAAAGTTCTTATGTTTTGCATTTACGATATTGAATAAAATGTTATAAATTATTATTTTCACAATTTCCTCTTCAATTTTGCGTAACCATTTGTTAGCACTGCACTTTTCCCTTTTTTCCCTAATCGAGTTCTTTTCTCTCATTTATCGGTTCTGAAGTTAGTTCGATTAACATACTATTTTGGAGTTATTTTAGAGAGACTATTTTATAAGAATCTTTTAACTTATAACTATGGTCAGATAACGAGGGCAATGCTTGAAGCTACAACTCAGAGAGTAGATTGCAATGCACATCAGAACATTGATTCCGAAGGAATCGTGTGTCATAATTCCGGCAGCCGAAATGCCGACAAAACAATATCTACAATTTAAATATCCAGTCAACAAATCAAACGCTCAATTTGAATGATTTAAATGCCTTTTTTAATTAAACATTGGGCATAGCTGATTGATTTCCTTTAACCCCTAAATTATAAACATTATATTGTTTCTGAAACATATGTGGCCACACTTAATTCTTAGGCAGAGATTGAAATAAAAATATAGGAAATTCATTTTACAAGGGTTGGAAAAGGACAAAAAAACGTGCAATCATCGCCGAAATTAAATTGAAACATCGTTTATTGTTATTGATGCTTCAGCTTCGTTTCAGTCATTTGAAAATAAGAGAATAATGGTTCTAATGAAGGCTCGGATGGAGCGATCTTTTGTTTTAAGAATCCTTGGTGTAACGTTCGGCTCTTTATCTTTTTTAACTATGTGTGTCTGGAAACTGTGACTTTAAGATTTTGGTCTTTACTTATTAAAATTTGATTCCAGAAAAAGAAAGAATCATTTAATGCCATTCGTTATTGATCACGACGCTGATAATTGGGTAGAAAAACTAAAAACGTTTATGTTTATTATTGTGTCGGTTGTTGTCCACCCTCCGATTAAAAAAAGAAAAAAAATATTTGAAAAGAACTTAAGAAAGAACTAGGAAAGTTATTTAAGAAATGCCTTTTGATCCATTACTGCTGTCTCATGAAGAAATTTAGCTGCTTCTTTTTATCTGTCACAGTTGATCACTCAATGATATCGAGGAGTAAAAGGAAATCCCGCGCTTTATCGCCTTTACTATGCCAAGGTGATTGTAGAGCCACAAAGATCACAAAACAAATGACATTCCGAGATTTCAAATTCTGGTAAACGATTGGGATGGGTCTGCTCAAAAGTGGAAAATAATCGAAAATATATACCGAAGAGATTTATATACCGAGAAAATATATACCGAGGTTATGGTGGAAGTGTTACGACGTCGGGTTTTGAAATTTGAAACCGAATCTACTTAGGATCTATCATATATGCTGTATCTTATTTGTTCAACGAACCTCCGCAGATGGGACACTTGTGTAGAAAGTGTTAGCAACTTTTCTGATTTTGATATAATTCTGCTAAAAGTAGACGACATGAAACATTCATACTACAAAGACATGATGTAAGTGAAAAATGGATGAAAAATATTTAATAAGGGGAAAAAATGACTAGTGCGCATCTGTTAGAGAAAAAAGCAGAAACAGGCCTTATGAGCAGTAAAAAACAATACCTGAGCATGAAGAAGGGCAATAAACGGATGTTCTTTAGTAAAAGATATGATCACCCCTAACTGCAATGGTTACATGATACAGTCTGTTTAATAAAATAATATTATCCAACAATTCTTGAGGCAAGTGACCCATTCCTCAATAAGCATCTCTATAAGCTATTTGTTTGTCTCCGGAGAATACGATCGTACAGCAGACATCTCCCCAAAACATCCCAAATATGTTCAATCCGATTTAAATCACGGGAGAAAATTAGCCAATTCATGTGACATATATCTCTATTTTTAAAAAGTTCTTGACGTCTTGGAGCTCAATAAAAAACTTTTGTGATTGTTCATTGTTGCCCCCATAAACACAAAATTTGTATCTATGGTATCTCGGAATATATGAGGGAGGAAAACATCATCAAAGTAACGATACCTGGTCACTGACCCTCTTTCAAAAATGTAAACTCCATTCATCATTATGGCTCCACACATAAGTGACTTTTAAAGTTGTTTGATGAAATGTT
This sequence comes from Argiope bruennichi, assembly GCF_947563725.1. Lineage (NCBI taxonomy): Eukaryota > Metazoa > Arthropoda > Arachnida > Araneae > Araneidae > Argiope > Argiope bruennichi. Next base: position 7,383,102 of record NC_079160.1, read on the forward strand.
ACTTTGTTGCTTAAGTTTTGAATACTAGTGCATATCTTTCTCAGATATGCTCTTCATATAAAAGTGGACATTGGCATTCTAAAGGCCAGATGTAATGGACAGGTACTTGGAAATTCTATATTCGTTCAAGATAATCCAGGACGTAAAATTCCTAAGAATGAACTGGAGAAGTCTGATCAGATGTATGTCCAGCAGGCATTCAGACGTGGCATACTCTATATCTAATCCTTAAATGTGAAGAACTCATACTTGGGATGTGTAACTAATAATCTTGTGTAGATAGTGTAAATGAATGCTTGCTCTATATTATTAAATCTGAACGTGATCAGTATTTACCCCAGGAGAATGCACCTGGTCATCGTGAACATTGAGAGGTCAAATGCCTTTCCGATACTAAGGCATTGGAATTTAGATGAATAGAGTTTCAAGCTAAGGAAATTCATTCCTATTGATCATGGTTTACAATTCTCTATCCCGTCTCTTGTTCCTTATTATGCCTAGAAAATCCCATGCTGGATTTCCGTTTGTTCGTTCTTTTCCTAAAATCCTGCTACAGATATTGCGTGAATTTCGTGTCTCTGATGACACCAATTTAGTACAGCCCTCTCTTGTGCCCCTCCTGTCCGATTAGTTCATTTTAACCTCCCTGGACCCGGATTTACCAAAACAGAGAAACGAGAGAGAAAAAATGATGCTATTTAGCAGACGTGCCCCTTTCAATCCTCCCTTGAAATTATTGGTGAGTGTTCAGGATTCTTTTTTTTTTCTTTTTTTTTTTTTCCGCTTTCTCTCGTAATTTTTTTTCCATGTGTGCGTGTGTATTCCAACAAAGACATTGTTCCGTTTCAGACTCAGGCTACAGGTAAAGGTCACGCTTTTCTAGGTTAAGGTCGTTGCCTCACAGAGGCCACATTTTTTTGTCACTGTACGGGAGCCCCATCAGGATGCAAGAGTTGTCGCGAAGCGCCCTTTTCCCTGCGGTTTGAGAGGGGAGGAGTCAGTGGTTAGTAGAAGGTTCATCTGAGGTAAGAGAAGACTAAGATCCTATCCCTCTCCAAGAGGAATGTTACGAGATATTAGTACGAGGAATTTTTTAGTACTTCCTCCTAATCTTGTTCGAGTCCTGTATCCCGGGCATTATTAGGAAAAATAAGCGCAGGGTAAAGACATCAAGCAAAGAGGACACCGGAGAAATTTCCATAGATGAATTTACCAAGATTCAGTTCAACCAAGATCCGAAAAATGCCCCCCCCCTCTCCCCGTTAGATAAAAGAATTACGTTCAAATTCATGCAATCTTAACAAAAACACTGAAAAGTGCGATCTCAGCAGAAGGTCTTGAAATTGAAGGGGGGGAAAATTCCCTCCCATAAATGAAGCAATGAAAACTTTGTACAAACTGGGAAATTTGTATATCCTTTGGACATCAATGATTTTTGACTTTGTATTTTTTGTTCTTCCCAATACATGTAATGCTCGGCTTGGGCATAGCGCCATGATAATGGTGATGAGAATGAAAGAAAATTTCCTCCCTTCATGTGATGATTAGTCTTTTTTTTTAATAGCAATGCATTTTCATTTAATTTTGATTAATAAAATTTTATGGATTAATATTGTTTATATTTTGAATTCTTTATTATCGCTGTTGTTTATGTGGAAGTCGTAAACAATATTTGCGTGAAATCTGCGATATAATTTTACTTCACGCGGCGTTCTTTTGATATTTTTTGATATTACATAGATAATAATATTTAGCACAAACAATAATAAAGATATCAAATAAAAAGATATTAATAGTAGAGGAAAAAACTATAAACACGATAAATAAAGCCAAATTAGAAATAGAATCCGATCTGAAGACTTTTCAGGGCAGATTCATCTTTTTTTTCTTTTTGGTTCCTTTTTTGCATTTAACTTAATATTTATATCTAATTTGGCTAAGTTAATTTGTGTTTTAGTTGTAGCAGCATTAACGCTGTCTAAATACAATGTATCTTTTAATATTTTTGGTTCAGGAAATATTGACATTTAATTGAATTTCATGATGATTGCTTTTTTTGGTGTCGATAGTTTCATGATAAATTAAATTAATACATATATATATATATATATATATATATATATATATATATATATATATATATATATATATATATATATATATATATATATATATATATATATATATATATATATATATATATATATATATATATATCACTGAAAAAATAAACAACTAATCAAAATTAGTTTTCGTGCACAAACTTTGGTATATTTTTAATAGCAACTATTCGTTCCGCTCGTCTCTTATTTATTTCTACAATTACAAATATTTTTTAATGAATAATCAATTAATCACGATTCGTAAATTTCTTGATAAACAGAAAGTGATGAAATAAGCGTGCAGAAAAGAGAGAAATAGATAAATAAGCATTCAAAAGAATCATTTGTGTAGATTTATAATTTCTGTGTTGACATTTTTACTAAATCATTATTGGTAAACTGACTCACTAGATTTTAACTACTTTGGTTCACTGTTGTACTAATATTTAATTAGATTAATCAACGAGGCGAGATGAAGTAAACCATTTCGTCTGAATTCATTATCATCTTGGAGGACTGATCTCCACTGATGCATGAGATCGGAAGTGTGATTAAATGGCAGTAGCCATTAAATAGCATTTGTAATTGCAGAAATAAATAAGAGACGAGCGGAACGAAAAGTTGTTATTAAAAATGTACAAAGCTTAATTTTGATCAAATCCTATCTCTATTTTTATTTTCGCCGCCATTTGACGCAGAAGCAAATCAGTAAGAGTAGTTATTGTTTGTTTCACCATGACTGCTATTTTAGTGATCAAGCTTCGGATTTCAGTTCACATCCACAAACATCGCAAAAGAAGTGTTTCATGTCTCAAAGCTCTTTGCATGCATACGATTTATGTTGGAAAAGCCATCAGCGACAGTATAAGAAGTTGAAACAATGCAGACGTGCTTGCCCCTGCCTCTGCACAAAAATGACATTGATTTTTCGTTCAATCCGACAGCGACCAGAGTTCGTTTTGAGTCATTCATTGATTCAAATCGGACATGTGCAACGGGCCCAAATTACATTTTTGTGGCACTCATGAATAAACTCTCTTCCACAGAATTTAAAAGGAAGATAAGAGATTAATATTAATTTCAGGAGAGAAGAAAAAAAAAAAAAATGAAGATGAGGCAGCGGTAAAAGAAAAGGGCGATATTTTGTCTCTCTTAAATGTATAAATATGATTTGCTCCTTGCCTTTTTTTAATGCATGCCGTTGTAATATTTGCGTTTTTAATACTTGCCTATAAAAAAAGATTATAAGAGTTGAATATTTGAAAGATTTGACAGTAAAGTTTAAAAATTGATGTATATTTATTTTTTTTTAACTTATGAAATATGTCAAGATACGTGCCAAACAAACAACATATGTGAGAAATTATGTTACATTATTTCATTAAGAAGAAAACTGTATGTAGCTGATAGATATTTATTGTGAACATGCCCCATCAAATATTACATGCAAAGATTCGTTTTGGCGATTTAAAATTGATAGTTCCAGTATCTATGATAAAAAGATTGGTAAACCACTAAACAAAATCCAAGATGCAGCTTTGGAAGCATGACTTGATGAAACCATCCGTCTCACTCTTGTTATTTGTATCTTGGACGATATAAGTAAGAGTCGATCAAATTCATTAATGCATTGAAAAAGAAACGTTCGGAATCTAGTGAAAGACTTCGTTTCCAACGCGCTTCGTTTTCCAGTGCTTGCCTACGTGTTGCCATACCAGTAAAAGAGACTTTATAATGACTTTGCTGACTGCATTACTCCACCCGCTATATTCACTGGATGCTGTTCCTTCAGCTTACTATTTGTATCGCTCTATGGAGAGTGCCTTTTTGGGAGAACGGTTCAAATTCTCACGCATATATATATTTAAAGAAAGAGACTTGGATGACTCGGTTGCATCTAAACAACACAATTTGTTTTCCTCGGAATTCATTTTTTGCCCAAAAGTTTTGTTGTAATTTCTGAGGGGAAATACTTAATAAATTGGTCAGTAATATTTATTACAAATAAATGTCCTTTTTGACTTAAGAAATGACGGAATAGTATTTATACGACCATTAATAAATCTTGTGTTGTTATTATTATTGTAAAGTCTCAATCCAATAACAGGTAGCGTTATGATCAAATTCTTTATTTACAGCTTTATTACATAAAAACAACTCTTTCTAATCTAGGTTAAATGAATGATGCGATTTACAACACGAAAATTAAACAAGAATAGTTCCTCGAACAATTTCGAAGGAAACAACTTTACAAGAACAGCTAACAGGCTGTTGGCGTCTTAGGCTACTCCAGGGGTAGCTCTCGGAATCCACCGAATTTGCTTCGGGTGGAATTTTACTCAGAAGTCCGATTCACACGAAGCTTCTCTCCGTCTTCTTCCGAAAAATCTCACCTTTTATTTTCCTCTCAGACTCCCTGTTACCCAATCACCGTTCAGAACCATCTGAATCGTCTCTGGTCGCCCGTGGGAAATGTCCATTGATGATCCACCCTCCACAATGGGAAAAATGAAGGACATCTGGAGTGTTTGACACTCTCGCCTTTCGAAGACACGATTTATTTCCCTGGGAAACGCACGTGTGGTTCCTTATCTGGATTAGCACTAATTGGCCAGACGACCGTACTTAAAAGGAGGGTCTTCCATCTGGCAATCTGGAGGCACTTAACACTGTGGGAGTTTCGTTGATGAAGAATGGCCCGGAATGTAAATTATCGAGTGTGGGAAAAAGGAATGTCACAGTGGTCACCCAGGAAGAAGCTGAATCATTACAACTCTCCCCCCCCCTCCTTTGAAAGGGGACTTTTGTCCAGTCTTGGACGAAAGTCACTACCGGGTCGTGGAACCAACTATCCCTTCTTAGAGGCAATTATACAATACAAATACATTTTAAAAAAACAATTTACATTAAAACACTATTTACACATTAAAATTTATCACTAGATTTTCCTTTTTTTAAAGGTCACAGCGGCTCAAACCATCAGCATTCTGGTGCTTACTGCCCGGTTTATGTGTGACAGTATAGTTGTATGGTTGTAAAGCCAATGACCATCTCATCAATCTAGGGTTGTTACCCGCATTGGTTTTTAGCCAAACTAACGGATTGTGGTCCGTGACAATAGTGAAGTGCTGGCAATCCAAGTAAAATTTAAGCTTCTTTATGGCGTATACTATACTAGCACACTCTTTTTCAGTAGTGCTATATTTCTTTTCCGCGTCTGAAAATTTCTTACTTAGATATAAAATAGGATGTTCCTTGCCTTCGGAATCTAATTGAGACATTACAACTCCCATCCCTACATCCGACGCATCAGTTTGGACTATAAATTTTTTTGTATAATCAGGGGCATGCAAAACGGTTTTTTTTTTGTCAAACTCATTTTTAATTCTTGGAATGCTTGTTCGTATTCGGGCGTCCATCTAATCTGCTCTTTCGTCATCCTACCTTTCAATGCGTTGGTTAAAGGTGCGGCTATGACAGAAAATTTTCCACATAGTGTGCGTAATAACCAGCTAGCCCAAGGAAAGCTCGTATCTGAGTTTTTGTTTTGGGGGTAGGAAAATCTATCACTGCTTTGATTTTTGCTTCGGCTGGTGTTCGAACGCCATCTCCTACCATATGTCCTAAATATGTCGTCCGGCTCTGTGCTAGCTGACATTTTGATGGTTTCACGGTTAGATTTGCCGCTCCTATTCTTTTAAGAACCTCGTCAACATGTTTCAAGTGTTCTTCCCATGTTTCGGAATAGATCACAATATCGTCTAAGTAAGGTACTGCATACTTCTCACAATTCCCTAATATCTCAGCCATCATCTTACTAAAAAAATATGGCGCATTCACCAATCCAAATGGCATTCTTAGAGGGAGATACGTCCCGAAATTAGTTACGAACGCTGCTAACCGACTTGCGTTCTTCGTCATTGGAATTTGCCAGTAGCCCTTCGCTAGATCTAGTACCGTAATAAATTTTGCGGCGGAGACTCTTTCTACTCGCTCTTCTAAATTTGGCAAGGGGAAGTACTCAGTTTTAATTACACTATTTAATTTTCGGTAATCAATACAAGTCCTGGGGCTTTTCCCGGTGCCTCTACTAACAGCATTGGTGATGTATAGTCTCATTGTCCCATTTCAATTATTTTCAGATCTAACATCTGCTTTATTTCCGATTTCAAAATTTCGGCTTGGCGTTGCGATGTGCGATATGGCTTCGATCTAACAGGCTGATTACTGATCAGTTCTATATCGTGCTCAACTAGATGGGTTTTTCCCGGCTTATTTGAAAAAACTGTTTTATGTTTATGTAACAACTCTTTGAGTTCCCCAATCTGCTCCGTCGTTAACCTCTCTTCTAAGTTGCTACTTCGAGATATTTCCTCGAAATCGTACACGTTTACGTCTCCCGTCGGGTATGCGATCTCTAAATCATTTTCCGTCTCCACATTCACTTTTTCCTCGTGGAACACTAGATTCACCTCCGCCAATCTTTTATTGTAAGGTTTCAACAGATTAATTTTGAAATTTTTGGGGCTTGGGTGAAATTGGGTGAAAAATTTGGGGCTTGGCCTCCTTTCCTGTCATTTTCACTATATAGTTCGTTTCCGACAATTGAGATTGAATTTCGCCTGGCCCTATCCACTGTACTGATAGTTTATTCGGCATAGATGCTGCGAGCACCAACACTTGATCACCGGATTTATATTGGCGATGGACAGCATTTTTGTCATACCATAATTTTCTCTTGTATCGCGTCTCCAACATCCTGGTTACTGCTATATCCTGACAACGTCTCAAGCGGTTTATTAAGTCGTACATGTATTTGGCTACCGCCGTTTCGTTTTCTTTCGGTGCTACCCAGTGCTCGTATAACAGCACTTCTGGAGTCCTTAGGTTTTTTTCGTGAACCAACTCAGCGGGACTAAATCCTGTGCTCTCGTGAGTAACCGTTCTCAAAGCTAACAGAGTTGCTGGAAGATTTTTCTCCCAATCCTTTCCGGACTCTAAACATAGTACCTTTAGAAGTCGCTTAATGGTTTTGTGGAAACGCTCTACCGGGTTTGTCTGGGGATGCCGCACAGATGAATGAGTGACTTTTATTCCGAACTTATCAAAAAATTCTGTGGTTAAATAGCTAGTGAACGACGTACCCCAATCACACTGTATCTCACGGGGAAACCCCATTCTACTAAAAACGTTTAACATAGCATTTATCACTGTGATTGACGTAAGGTCTTCTATAGGGATTGCATCCGGATATTTTGAAGACATACACATCGCCGTTAACAAATATCGATTGTTTTTCTCACTAATGGGTAATGGTCCTACGCAATCAATATTTAATTTGCTAAAAATTTCCGATATAACGGGAACTAATTTGAGAGGGGCCTTTGTCTTCTCCCTCGGTTTACCGATTCGTTGACAAGGATCACACGAGCGAACGTAATTCTCGATAGCCTTTACACAATTTGGCCAAAACTAATATTTTAGGGCCCTATCTTTCGTTTTAGTTACCCCCAGATGTGCCGACGTCGACTCGTAACACATCTCTAATATTGTCGGTCTGAATTTTTTCGGCACAATTAATTGAGATCTCGGGTTCCCTAAATGATCTTTTGTTACCCTAAAAAACAATCCCTTTTCCTTTTTAAATCCATCATGTCCTTTGTTAACGCGTTCCCTACATTCTTCCAAGGTTCGGCAGTCCATTTGAGCCTTTGAAAATTCTTCTTGAGTTATCTTGAACGGAGTGAATAAATCTTCAGCTCCTTCCCCTATCTCAATGGGTGGTAACGATTCTTCTCTCAGTTGCATTTCAGGTTCTATCTCATTCTTCCCTCCTGTCCCGCTTTCTATTCTCCTTGCTTTTCCATCCCCTTTCGCGTTTTCCCCCTTCTTTTGTGAACGAGTAGTGACAGCATTCACAGTGGCAATACTGATACGTTTGTTAAGTAACTCGGCCGTTGCGTTACTAAGAAGGTAAATTCCTTGATCGAGAGATGAATCGACAATAGCGGCCTTTGTGACGACCTCCCCGAACTCTGGGCTAGTGAGCTTTACACGTGCCAGAGGCAAACACCTCAAATCTAAGTCCAATGGTTGTTTGACCCAAATTACCTCACCGGTAAAATCTGCATTACTGACGTAATTTCGTGTAACGATATCTACGCTGGCGCCTGAATCCCGGAGAATTTTAATTTCCGATCCGTTAACGGATCCTTCACTTATATAGGGAGCAAATAATTCATTTTCGTGCGCGCTTCCTACGTGATTTATCTGCTCTGTCGGTTGATTCCTTTTTAATTGAGGGCAGTTTGGCCTTAAATGCGTCGTAGACAGACATTCATAACATTGTAATTGTTTCCGCTGATCAAAATTGTCTCCCCTCCAATTCCTTTGTGGGGCTAAATTCCTCCACGATTTATTCTCATTGGGTCTAGCATTTGCCGTTCTTTCTGTAGCTTTATACTTCTCATTTTTCTTAGGCGAAAACGGTCTGTTTCTCTCAACCATTTTTCTTTCGGGGAATTTTACAAAGTTGGATTTCGTCCGCACCGATTCATAGTGGTCCAGTTTCTCGGCTAGAACAAAAGGATCCACTAACTCCGACCATACGTCTAGAAAATGGTCTCTTATCTGGCTCGGGACGCGTTTTTTTATCTGGTCGGTGATTAGCAATTTCTTTAGCCCGGTAAAATCCGTTACACCCGATCCCGAAAGCCAACCATCTAAGAAATGTTCCAGATCAAAAATTAATTCCTTCCACAATGCGTTCGGTTTTTTCTGATGGCTCACGAAACGCTGCCTATATGTCTCAGTTTTTATCTTAAATCGTTCCAGCAAAACTTGTTTAATATGCTCGTAATCCCGAGCCTTGTCTTCCGGTTCTTTCGCTATGATGTGAGCCAAATCTAACGGCAATAATGACAGTAGTTGAGAGACCCATTCAGCCTCGTCAACCTCGGCGGTTTTTAATTGCCTCTCTAGTAACGTCAGATAAATTGACATATCAGTTTGGTTACTATCAAACTTAGGCATTAAATGCTTAATATCTCTTCGCGGTCTAGAATTTTCATTTCGGCTTGAATGTGAGCTATTAATTTCCGAGGAATTAGATATTCTTAAACGCTCCAACTCAAATTCCCGTTCGCGCTGCCTTTCAGCTTGTAATTCTGCCTCTACGCGCTCTTTCTCTGTTTTTCGTTCTTCCACTATAACTTCATATCTATCTTTTACGAAGTCTAAGTCAATATCTGGGAACTCTTTAATTTTCCTGATCAGATCTACTACTTTATTTGAGGGGTCAGTCTCGATCCCTAATTCTTCCGTCAGGGAAAATAAATCTATTTTTAACGCTCTGTTTAAGAAAGCCATTTCTTAATTTAATTCTACTTACAAACTGATTAGCTATCTTACTCTCAAAAAAATATTTTAAGCTACACAAAACTCAACTGATTTTAAACACAAGGAACTCCTTTATGTATCAACAATACACATAAAACACAGTTGATTTATACAATACACAAAATAAATTCTATTAAATATTTCACCAGTTTTGAATAATTTACTGAAATCAGCAGATTTCTATTCAACTAATTTCTGCAAAACTGTCACACAATTTTTCATCTAATACACATTCGATAAAAGTCAAAGTTATCATTCATCGAATGCATTTGGTTCAGCCACTGAAACCTGTGGTTACATTTAGCATTTACAAGTTAATTAGCATCTACAATTTAACATTACTTCTATATTATTAACAGAACTTGTACACCAAAATTTTAATCTTTGCAATTAGTCCCAACTAATTAAAAATTTCTTTACTGAATTGCTTTAATAGCCAATTCTAAAATGCTACACTGAAATTTCAAATTTTACTTCAGTAATCGACAGTTACTTTTATAATAAATTTACTGCCTCTAGAGAAAGGAAAGTTAGGAAGCACTCACCGGTGTGCAGGAGACTCGGAACACTTCGTCGGTTGGTTGATACCAGGTTGGAGGTTTAGGGAATTCCAATCGAAGTTGAGTCCACTTGTCGAACTTGTAGCTAGAGAATTCATTTCTAACTTGGGCCAGTACGCTCTTGCAGCTGAGCGATTCTTCCTCGCTTTGAGTTCCACTCGTCGATCTTGTAGTTGGCAATTACCACGCAACTTTTTAAAAGTAATTTTAACCTAGATATTGTAAGTTTTCTCAGACTAGAAATCTCTGAGTCTGAAACGCAAGTCCAGTTAGCTAATGATAGCTTACCGCGCAAAGTTCTATCAACACCGCTGCCACCAAATATTAAAGCTGTAAAGTCTCGATCCAATAACAGGTAGCGTTATGATCAAATTCTTTATTTACAGCTTTATTACATAAAAACAACTCTTTCTAATCTAGGTTAAATGAATGATGCGATTTACAACACGAAAATTAAACAAGAATGGTTCCTCGAACAATTTCGAAGGAAACAACTTTACAAGAACAGCTAACAGGCTGTTGGCGTCTTAGGCTACTCCAGGGGTAGCTCTCGGAATCCACCGAATTTGCTTCGGGTGGAATTTTACTCAGAAGTCCGATTCACACGAAGCTTCTCTCCGTCTTCTTCCGAAAAATCTCACCTTTTATTTTCCTCTCAGACTCCCTGTTACCCAATCACCGTTCAGAACCATCTGAATCGTCTCTGGTCGCCCGTGGGAAATGTCCATTGATGATCCACCCTCCACAATGGGAAAAATGAAGGACATCTGGAGTGTTTGACACTCTCGCCTTTCGAAGACACGATTTATTTCCCTGGGAAACGCACGTGTGGTTCCTTATCTGGATTAGCACTAATTGGCCAGACGACCGTACTTAAAAGGAGGGTCTTCCATTTGGCAATCTGGAGGCACTTAACACTGTGGGAGTTTCGTTGATGAAGAATGGCCCGGAATGTAAATTATCGAGTGTGGGAAAAAGGAATGTCACAGTGGTCACCCAGGAAGAAGCTGAATCATTACAACTCTCCCCCCCCTTTGAAAGGGGACTTTTGTTCAGTCTTGGACGAAAGTCACTACCGGGTCGTGGAACCAACTATCCCTTCTTAGAGGCAATTATACAATACAAATACATTTTAAAAAAACAATTTACATTAAAACACTATTTACACATTAAAATTTATCACTAGATTTTCCTTTTTTTAAAGGTCACAGCGGCTCAAACCATCAGCATTCTGGTGCTTACTGCCCGGTTTATGTGTGACAGTATAGTTGTATGGTTGTAAAGCCAATGACCATCTCATCAATCTAGGGTTGTTACCCGCATTGGTTTTTAGCCAAACTAACGGATTGTGGTCCGTGACAATAGTGAAGTGCTGGCAATCCAAGTAAAATTTAAGCTTCTTTATGGCGTATACTATACTAGCACACTCTTTTTCAGTAGTGCTATATTTCTTTTCCGCGTCTGAAAATTTCTTACTTAGATATAAAATAGGATGTTCCTTGCCTTCGGAATCTAATTGAGACATTACAACTCCCATCCCTACATCCGACGCATCAGTTTGGACTATAAATTTTTTTGTATAATCAGGGGCATGCAAAACGGTTTTTTTTTGTCAAACTCATTTTTAATTCTTGGAATGCTTGTTCGTATTCGGGCGTCCATCTAATCTGCTCTTTCGTCATCCTACCTTTCAATGCGTTGGTTAAAGGTGCGGCTATGACAGAAAATTTTCCACATAGTGTGCGTAATAACCAGCTAGCCCAAGGAAAGCTCGTATCTGAGTTTTTGTTTTGGGGGTAGGAAAATCTATCACTGCTTTGATTTTTGCTTCGGCTGGTGTTCGAACGCCATCTCCTACCATATGTCCTAAATATGTCGTCCGGCTCTGTGCTAGCTGACATTTTGATGGTTTCACGGTTAGATTTGCCGCTCCTATTCTTTTAAGAACCTCGTCAACATGTTTCAAGTGTTCTTCCCATGTTTCGGAATAGATCACAATATCGTCTAAGTAAGGTACTGCATACTTCTCACAATTCCCTAATATCTCAGCCATCATCTTACTAAAAAAATATGGCGCATTCACCAATCCAAATGGCATTCTTAGAGGGAGATACGTCCCGAAATTAGTTACGAACGCTGCTAACCGACTTGCGTTCTTCGTCATTGGAATTTGCCAGTAGCCCTTCGCTAGATCTAGTACCGTAATAAATTTTGCGGCGGAGACTCTTTCTACTCGCTCTTCTAAATTTGGCAAGGGGAAGTACTCAGTTTTAATTACACTATTTAATTTTCGGTAATCAATACAAGTCCTGGGGCTTTTCCCGGTGCCTCTACTAACAGCATTGGTGATGTATAGTCTCATTGTCCCATTTCAATTATTTTCAGATCTAACATCTGCTTTATTTCCGATTTCAAAATTTCGGCTTGGCGTTGCGATGTGCGATATGGCTTCGATCTAACAGGCTGATTACTGATCAGTTCTATATCGTGCTCAACTAGATGGGTTTTTCCCGGCTTATTTGAAAAAACTGTTTTATGTTTATGTAACAACTCTTTGAGTTCCCCAATCTGCTCCGTCGTTAACCTCTCTTCTAAGTTGCTACTTCGAGATATTTCCTCGAAATCGTACACGTTTACGTCTCCCGTCGGGTATGCGATCTCTAAATCATTTTCCGTCTCCACATTCACTTTTTCCTCGTGGAACACTAGATTCACCTCCGCCAATCTTTTATTGTAAGGTTTCAACAGATTAATTTTGAAATTTTTGGGGCTTGGGTGAAATTGGGTGAAAAATTTGGGGCTTGGCCTCCTTTCCTGTCATTTTCACTATATAGTTCGTTTCCGACAATTGAGATTGAATTTCGCCTGGCCCTATCCACTGTACTGATAGTTTATTCGGCATAGATGCTGCGAGCACCAACACTTGATCACCGGATTTATATTGGCGATGGACAGCATTTTTGTCATACCATAATTTTCTCTTGTATCGCGTCTCCAACATCCTGGTTACTGCTATATCCTGACAACGTCTCAAGCGGTTTATTAAGTCGTACATGTATTTGGCTACCGCCGTTTCGTTTTCTTTCGGTGCTACCCAGTGCTCGTATAACAGCACTTCTGGAGTCCTTAGGTTTTTTTCGTGAACCAACTCAGCGGGACTAAATCCTGTGCTCTCGTGAGTAACCGTTCTCAAAGCTAACAGAGTTGCTGGAAGATTTTTCTCCCAATCCTTTCCGGACTCTAAACATAGTACCTTTAGAAGTCGCTTAATGGTTTTGTGGAAACGCTCTACCGGGTTTGTCTGGGGATGCCGCACAGATGAATGAGTGACTTTTATTCCGAACTTATCAAAAAATTCTGTGGTTAAATAGCTAGTGAACGACGTACCCCAATCACACTGTATCTCACGGGGAAACCCCATTCTACTAAAAACGTTTAACATAGCATTTATCACTGTGATTGACGTAAGGTCTTCTATAGGGATTGCATCCGGATATTTTGAAGACATACACATCGCCGTTAACAAATATCGATTGTTTTTCTCACTAATGGGTAATGGTCCTACGCAATCAATATTTAATTTGCTAAAAATTTCCGATATAACGGGAACTAATTTGAGAGGGGCCTTTGTCTTCTCCCTCGGTTTACCGATTCGTTGACAAGGATCACACGAGCGAACGTAATTCTCGATAGCCTTTACACAATTTGGCCAAAACTAATATTTTAGGGCCCTATCTTTCGTTTTAGTTACCCCCAGATGTGCCGACGTCGACTCGTAACACATCTCTAATATTGTCGGTCTGAATTTTTTCGGCACAATTAATTGAGATCTCGGGTTCCCTAAATGATCTTTTGTTACCCTAAAAAACAATCCCTTTTCCTTTTTAAATCCATCATGTCCTTTGTTAACGCGTTCCCTACATTCTTCCAAGGTTCGGCAGTCCATTTGAGCCTTTGAAAATTCTTCTTGAGTTATCTTGAACGGAGTGAATAAATCTTCAGCTCCTTCCCCTATCTCAATGGGTGGTAACGATTCTTCTCTCAGTTGCATTTCAGGTTCTATCTCATTCTTCCCTCCTGTCCCGCTTTCTATTCTCCTTGCTTTTCCATCCCCTTTCGCGTTTTCCCCCTTCTTTTGTGAACGAGTAGTGACAGCATTCACAGTGGCAATACTGATACGTTTGTTAAGTAACTCGGCCGTTGCGTTACTAAGAAGGTAAATTCCTTGATCGAGAGATGAATCGACAATAGCGGCCTTTGTGACGACCTCCCCGAACTCTGGGCTAGTGAGCTTTACACGTGCCAGAGGCAAACACCTCAAATCTAAGTCCAATGGTTGTTTGACCCAAATTACCTCACCGGTAAAATCTGCATTACTGACGTAATTTCGTGTAACGATATCTACGCTGGCGCCTGAATCCCGGAGAATTTTAATTTCCGATCCGTTAACGGATCCTTCACTTATATAGGGAGCAAATAATTCATTTTCGTGCGCGCTTCCTACGTGATTTATCTGCTCTGTCGGTTGATTCCTTTTTAATTGAGGGCAGTTTGGCCTTAAATGCGTCGTAGACAGACATTCATAACATTGTAATTGTTTCCGCTGATCAAAATTGTCTCCCCTCCAATTCCTTTGTGGGGCTAAATTCCTCCACGATTTATTCTCATTGGGTCTAGCATTTGCCGTTCTTTCTGTAGCTTTATACTTCTCTTTTTTCTTAGGCGAAAATGGTCTGTTTCTCTCAACCATTTTTCTTTCGGGGAATTTTACAAAGTTGGATTTCGTCCGCACCGATTCATAGTGGTCCAGTTTCTCGGCTAGAACAAAAGGATCCACTAACTCCGACCATACGTCTAGAAAATGGTCTCTTATCTGGCTCGGGACGCGTTTTTTTATCTGGTCGGTGATTAGCAATTTCTTTAGCCCGGTAAAATCCGTTACACCCGATCCCGAAAGCCAACCATCTAAGAAATGTTCCAGATCAAAAATTAATTCCTTCCACAATGCGTTCGGTTTTTTCTGATGGCTCACGAAACGCTGCCTATATGTTTCAGTTTTTATCTTAAATCGTTCCAGCAAAACTTGTTTAATATGCTCGTAATCCTGAGCCTTGTCTTCCGGTTCTTTCGCTATGATGTGAGCCAAATCTAACGGCAATAATGACAGTAGTTGAGAGACCCATTCAGCCTCGTCAACCTCGGCGGTTTTTAATTGCCTCTCTAGTAACGTCAGATAAATTGACATATCAGTTTGGTTACTATCAAACTTAGGCATTAAATGCTTAATATCTCTTCGCGGTCTAGAATTTTCATTTCGGCTTGAATGTGAGCTATTAATTTCCGAGGAATTAGATATTCTTAAACGCTCCAACTCAAATTCCCGTTCGCGCTGCCTTTCAGCTTGTAATTCTGCCTCTACGCGCTCTTTCTCTGTTTTTCGTTCTTCCACTATAACTTCATATCTATCTTTTACGAAGTCTAAGTCAATATCTGGGAACTCTTTAATTTTCCTGATCAGATCTACTACTTTATTTGAGGGGTCAGTCTCGATCCCTAATTCTTCCGTCAGGGAAAATAAATCTATTTTTAACGCTCTGTTTAAGAAAGCCATTTCTTAATTTAATTCTACTTACAAACTGATTAGCTATCTTACTCTCAAAAAAATATTTTAAGCTACACAAAACTCAACTGATTTTAAACACAAGGAACTCCTTTATGTATCAACAATACACATAAAACACAGTTGATTTATACAATACACAAAATAAATTCTATTAAATATTTCACCAGTTTTGAATAATTTACTGAAATCAGCAGATTTCTATTCAACTAATTTCTGCAAAACTGTCACACAATTTTTCATCTAATACACATTCGATAAAAGTCAAAGTTATCATTCATCGAATGCATTTGGTTCAGCCACTGAAACCTGTGGTTACATTTAGCATTTACAAGTTAATTAGCATCTACAATTTAACATTACTTCTATATTATTAACAGAACTTGTACACCAAAATTTTAATCTTTGCAATTAGTCCCAACTAATTAAAAATTTCTTTACTGAATTGCTTTAATAGCCAATTCTAAAATGCTACACTGAAATTTCAAATTTTACTTCAGTAATAGACAGTTACTTTTATAATAAATTTACTGCCTCTAGAGAAAGGAAAGTTAGGAAGCACTCACCGGTGTGCAGGAGACTCGGAACACTTCGTCGGTTGGTTGATACCAGGTTGGAGGTTTAGGGAATTCCAATCGAAGTTGAGTCCACTTGTCGAACTTGTAGCTAGAGAATTCATTTCTAACTTGGGCCAGTACGCTCTTGCAGCTGAGCGATTCTTCCTCGCTTTGAGTTCCACTCGTCGATCTTGTAGTTGGCAATTACCACGCAACTTTTTAAAAGTAATTTTAACCTAGATATTGTAAGTTTTCTCAGACTAGAAATCTCTGAGTCTGAAACGCAAGTCCAGTTAGCTAATGATAGCTTACCGCGCAAAGTTCTATCAACACCGCTGCCACCAAATATTAAAGCTGTAAAGTCTCGATCCAATAACAGGTAGCGTTATGATCAAATTCTTTATTTACAGCTTTATTACATAAAAACAACTCTTTCTAATCTAGGTTAAATGAATGATGCGATTTACAACACGAAAATTAAACAAGAATGGTTCCTCGAACAATTTCGAAGGAAACAACTTTACAAGAACAGCTAACAGGCTGTTGGCGTCTTAGGCTACTCCAGGGGTAGCTCTCGGAATCCACCGAATTTGCTTCGGGTGGAATTTTACTCAGAAGTCCGATTCACACGAAGCTTCTCTCCGTCTTCTTCCGAAAAATCTCACCTTTTATTTTCCTCTCAGACTCCCTGTTACCCAATCACCGTTCAGAACCATCTGAATCGTCTCTGGTCGCCCGTGGGAAATGTCCATTGATGATCCACCCTCCACAATGGGAAAAATGAAGGACATCTGGAGTGTTTGACACTCTCGCCTTTCGAAGACACGATTTATTTCCCTGGGAAACGCACGTGTGGTTCCTTATCTGGATTAGCACTAATTGGCCAGACGACCGTACTTAAAAGGAGGGTCTTCCATTTGGCAATCTGGAGGCACTTAACACTGTGGGAGTTTCGTTGATGAAGAATGGCCCGGAATGTAAATTATCGAGTGTGGGAAAAAGGAATGTCACAGTGGTCACCCAGGAAGAAGCTGAATCATTACAACTCTCCCCCCCCCTTTGAAAGGGGACTTTTGTTCAGTCTTGGACGAAAGTCACTACCGGGTCGTGGAACCAACTATCCCTTCTTAGAGGCAATTATACAATACAAATACATTTTAAAAAAACAATTTACATTAAAACACTATTTACACATTAAAATTTATCACTAGATTTTCCTTTTTTTAAAGGTCACAGCGGCTCAAACCATCAGCATTCTGGTGCTTACTGCCCGGTTTATGTGTGACAGTATAGTTGTATGGTTGTAAAGCCAATGACCATCTCATCAATCTAGGGTTGTTACCCGCATTGGTTTTTAGCCAAACTAACGGATTGTGGTCCGTGACAATAGTGAAGTGCTGGCAATCCAAGTAAAATTTAAGCTTCTTTATGGCGTATACTATACTAGCACACTCTTTTTCAGTAGTGCTATATTTCTTTTCCGCGTCTGAAAATTTCTTACTTAGATATAAAATAGGATGTTCCTTGCCTTCGGAATCTAATTGAGACATTACAACTCCCATCCCTACATCCGACGCATCAGTTTGGACTATAAATTTTTTTGTATAATCAGGGGCATGCAAAACGGTTTTTTTTTGTCAAACTCATTTTTAATTCTTGGAATGCTTGTTCGTATTCGGGCGTCCATCTAATCTGCTCTTTCGTCATCCTACCTTTCAATGCGTTGGTTAAAGGTGCGGCTATGACAGAAAATTTTCCACATAGTGTGCGTAATAACCAGCTAGCCCAAGGAAAGCTCGTATCTGAGTTTTTGTTTTGGGGGTAGGAAAATCTATCACTGCTTTGATTTTTGCTTCGGCTGGTGTTCGAACGCCATCTCCTACCATATGTCCTAAATATGTCGTCCGGCTCTGTGCTAGCTGACATTTTGATGGTTTCACGGTTAGATTTGCCGCTCCTATTCTTTTAAGAACCTCGTCAACATGTTTCAAGTGTTCTTCCCATGTTTCGGAATAGATCACAATATCGTCTAAGTAAGGTACTGCATACTTCTCACAATTCCCTAATATCTCAGCCATCATCTTACTAAAAAAATATGGCGCATTCACCAATCCAAATGGCATTCTTAGAGGGAGATACGTCCCGAAATTAGTTACGAACGCTGCTAACCGACTTGCGTTCTTCGTCATTGGAATTTGCCAGTAGCCCTTCGCTAGATCTAGTACCGTAATAAATTTTGCGGCGAAGACTCTTTCTACTCGCTCTTCTAAATTTAGCAAGGGGAAGTACTCAGTTTTAATTACACTATTTAATTTTCGGTAATCAATACAAGTCCTGGGGCTTTTCCCGGTGCCTCTACTAACAGCATTGGTGATGTATAGTCTCATTGTCCCATTTCAATTATTTTCAGATCTAACATCTGCTTTATTTCCGATTTCAAAATTTCGGCTTGGCGTTGCGATGTGCGATATGGCTTCGATCTAACAGGCTGATTACTGATCAGTTCTATATCGTGCTCAACTAGATGGGTTTTTCCCGGCTTATTTGAAAAAACTGTTTTATGTTTATGTAACAACTCTTTGAGTTCCCCAATCTGCTCCGTCGTTAACCTCTCTTCTAAGTTGCTACTTCGAGATATTTCCTCGAAATCGTACACGTTTACGTCTCCCGTCGGGTATGCGATCTCTAAATCATTTTCCGTCTCCACATTCACTTTTTCCTCGTGGAACACTAGATTCACCTCCGCCAATCTTTTATTGTAAGGTTTCAACAGATTAATTTTGAAATTTTTGGGGCTTGGGTGAAATTGGGTGAAAAATTTGGGGCTTGGCCTCCTTTCCTGTCATTTTCACTATATAGTTCGTTTCCGACAATTGAGATTGAATTTCGCCTGGCCCTATCCACTGTACTGATAGTTTATTCGGCATAGATGCTGCGAGCACCAACACTTGATCACCGGATTTATATTGGCGATGGACAGCATTTTTGTCATACCATAATTTTCTCTTGTATCGCGTCTCCAACATCCTGGTTACTGCTATATCCTGACAACGTCTCAAGCGGTTTATTAAGTCGTACATGTATTTGGCTACCGCCGTTTCGTTTTCTTTCGGTGCTACCCAGTGCTCGTATAACAGCACTTCTGGAGTCCTTAGGTTTTTTTCGTGAACCAACTCAGCGGGACTAAATCCTGTGCTCTCGTGAGTAACCGTTCTCAAAGCTAACAGAGTTGCTGGAAGATTTTTCTCCCAATCCTTTCCGGACTCTAAACATAGTACCTTTAGAAGTCGCTTAATGGTTTTGTGGAAACGCTCTACCGGGTTTGTCTGGGGATGCCGCACAGATGAATGAGTGACTTTTATTCCGAACTTATCAAAAAATTCTGTGGTTAAATAGCTAGTGAACGACGTACCCCAATCACACTGTATCTCACGGGGAAACCCCATTCTACTAAAAACGTTTAACATAGCATTTATCACTGTGATTGACGTAAGGTCTTCTATAGGGATTGCATCCGGATATTTTGAAGACATACACATCGCCGTTAACAAATATCGATTGTTTTTCTCACTAATGGGTAATGGTCCTACGCAATCAATATTTAATTTGCTAAAAATTTCCGATATAACGGGAACTAATTTGAGAGGGGCCTTTGTCTTCTCCCTCGGTTTACCGATTCGTTGACAAGGATCACACGAGCGAACGTAATTCTCGATAGCCTTTACACAATTTGGCCAAAACTAATATTTTAGGGCCCTATCTTTCGTTTTAGTTACCCCCAGATGTGCCGACGTCGACTCGTAACACATCTCTAATATTGTCGGTCTGAATTTTTTCGGCACAATTAATTGAGATCTCGGGTTCCCTAAATGATCTTTTGTTACCCTAAAAAACAATCCCTTTTCCTTTTTAAATCCATCATGTCCTTTGTTAACGCGTTCCCTACATTCTTCCAAGGTTCGGCAGTCCATTTGAGCCTTTGAAAATTCTTCTTGAGTTATCTTGAACGGAGTGAATAAATCTTCAGCTCCTTCCCCTATCTCAATGGGTGGTAACGATTCTTCTCTCAGTTGCATTTCAGGTTCTATCTCATTCTTCCCTCCTGTCCCGCTTTCTATTCTCCTTGCTTTTCCATCCCCTTTCGCGTTTTCCCCCTTCTTTTGTGAACGAGTAGTGACAGCATTCACAGTGGCAATACTGATACGTTTGTTAAGTAACTCGGCCGTTGCGTTACTAAGAAGGTAAATTCCTTGATCGAGAGATGAATCGACAATAGCGGCCTTTGTGACGACCTCCCCGAACTCTGGGCTAGTGAGCTTTACACGTGCCAGAGGCAAACACCTCAAATCTAAGTCCAATGGTTGTTTGACCCAAATTACCTCACCGGTAAAATCTGCATTACTGACGTAATTTCGTGTAACGATATCTACGCTGGCGCCTGAATCCCGGAGAATTTTAATTTCCGATCCGTTAACGGATCCTTCACTTATATAGGGAGCAAATAATTCATTTTCGTGCGCGCTTCCTACGTGATTTATCTGCTCTGTCGGTTGATTCCTTTTTAATTGAGGGCAGTTTGGCCTTAAATGCGTCGTAGACAGACATTCATAACATTGTAATTGTTTCCGCTGATCAAAATTGTCTCCCCTCCAATTCCTTTGTGGGGCTAAATTCCTCCACGATTTATTCTCATTGGGTCTAGCATTTGCCGTTCTTTCTGTAGCTTTATACTTCTCTTTTTTCTTAGGCGAAAATGGTCTGTTTCTCTCAACCATTTTTCTTTCGGGGAATTTTACAAAGTTGGATTTCGTCCGCACCGATTCATAGTGGTCCAGTTTCTCGGCTAGAACAAAAGGATCCACTAACTCCGACCATACGTCTAGAAAATGGTCTCTTATCTGGCTCGGGACGCGTTTTTTTATCTGGTCGGTGATTAGCAATTTCTTTAGCCCGGTAAAATCCGTTACACCCGATCCCGAAAGCCAACCATCTAAGAAATGTTCCAGATCAAAAATTAATTCCTTCCACAATGCGTTCGGTTTTTTCTGATGGCTCACGAAACGCTGCCTATATGTTTCAGTTTTTATCTTAAATCGTTCCAGCAAAACTTGTTTAATATGCTCGTAATCCTGAGCCTTGTCTTCCGGTTCTTTCGCTATGATGTGAGCCAAATCTAACGGCAATAATGACAGTAGTTGAGAGACCCATTCAGCCTCGTCAACCTCGGCGGTTTTTAATTGCCTCTCTAGTAACGTCAGATAAATTGACATATCAGTTTGGTTACTATCAAACTTAGGCATTAAATGCTTAATATCTCTTCGCGGTCTAGAATTTTCATTTCGGCTTGAATGTGAGCTATTAATTTCCGAGGAATTAGATATTCTTAAACGCTCCAACTCAAATTCCCGTTCGCGCTGCCTTTCAGCTTGTAATTCTGCCTCTACGCGCTCTTTCTCTGTTTTTCGTTCTTCCACTATAACTTCATATCTATCTTTTACGAAGTCTAAGTCAATATCTGGGAACTCTTTAATTTTCCTGATCAGATCTACTACTTTATTTGAGGGGTCAGTCTCGATCCCTAATTCTTCCGTCAGGGAAAATAAATCTATTTTTAACGCTCTGTTTAAGAAAGCCATTTCTTAATTTAATTCTACTTACAAACTGATTAGCTATCTTACTCTCAAAAAAATATTTTAAGCTACACAAAACTCAACTGATTTTAAACACAAGGAACTCCTTTATGTATCAACAATACACATAAAACACAGTTGATTTATACAATACACAAAATAAATTCTATTAAATATTTCACCAGTTTTGAATAATTTACTGAAATCAGCAGATTTCTATTCAACTAATTTCTGCAAAACTGTCACACAATTTTTCATCTAATACACATTCGATAAAAGTCAAAGTTATCATTCATCGAATGCATTTGGTTCAGCCACTGAAACCTGTGGTTACATTTAGCATTTACAAGTTAATTAGCATCTACAATTTAACATTACTTCTATATTATTAACAGAACTTGTACACCAAAATTTTAATCTTTGCAATTAGTCCCAACTAATTAAAAATTTCTTTACTGAATTGCTTTAATAGCCAATTCTAAAATGCTACACTGAAATTTCAAATTTTACTTCAGTAATCGACAGTTACTTTTATAATAAATTTACTGCCTCTAGAGAAAGGAAAGTTAGGAAGCACTCACCGGTGTGCAGGAGACTCGGAACACTTCGTCGGTTGGTTGATACCAGGTTGGAGGTTTAGGGAATTCCAATCGAAGTTGAGTCCACTTGTCGAACTTGTAGCTAGAGAATTCATTTCTAACTTGGGCCAGTACGCTCTTGCAGCTGAGCGATTCTTCCTCGCTTTGAGTTCCACTCGTCGATCTTGTAGTTGGCAATTACCACGCAACTTTTTAAAAGTAATTTTAACCTAGATATTGTAAGTTTTCTCAGACTAGAAATCTCTGAGTCTGAAACGCAAGTCCAGTTAGCTAATGATAGCTTACCGCGCAAAGTTCTATCAACACCGCTGCCACCAAATATTAAAGCTGTAAAGTCTCGATCCAATAACAGGTAGCGTTATGATCAAATTCTTTATTTACAGCTTTATTACATAAAAACAACTCTTTCTAATCTAGGTTAAATGAATGATGCGATTTACAACACGAAAATTAAACAAGAATGGTTCCTCGAACAATTTCGAAGGAAACAACTTTACAAGAACAGCTAACAGGCTGTTGGCGTCTTAGGCTACTCCAGGGGTAGCTCTCGGAATCCACCGAATTTGCTTCGGGTGGAATTTTACTCAGAAGTCCGATTCACACGAAGCTTCTCTCCGTCTTCTTCCGAAAAATCTCACCTTTTATTTTCCTCTCAGACTCCCTGTTACCCAATCACCGTTCAGAACCATCTGAATCGTCTCTGGTCGCCCGTGGGAAATGTCCATTGATGATCCACCCTCCACAATGGGAAAAATGAAGGACATCTGGAGTGTTTGACACTCTCGCCTTTCGAAGACACGATTTATTTCCCTGGGAAACGCACGTGTGGTTCCTTATCTGGATTAGCACTAATTGGCCAGACGACCGTACTTAAAAGGAGGGTCTTCCATTTGGCAATCTGGAGGCACTTAACACTGTGGGAGTTTCGTTGATGAAGAATGGCCCGGAATGTAAATTATCGAGTGTGGGAAAAAGGAATGTCACAGTGGTCACCCAGGAAGAAGCTGAATCATTACATTATTATGTACTTATTAAACATCTGGCCTTACTAATTTAGAATTCAAAATATTCAGTTAATTTTTTTTTATTGCGCTTGTTTTTAAAATTAATATTTTGTAAATGTTCACTCCTTTATTTATTGGCTTTAGTCTTTATTGCTTTGCAATCGCTCTTTTAACTTTTTCGGATTCGGAATTCGTGAAACTCACTTCTCGTTGCTGGCGATTTAGAAGCTTTATTTTCACGTCCTAGAAGAAAATGTAAAAAAATGCACCGTCAGATTCTTATTTAGCATGTTTTCTTAATGTCAAGATTGCAAAATTGTTTATCTCTGATCTTTAGTGGGTTTGAGAATGCAGTAACTAAAAAATGCAACGAGCCAGATGCTTAAAATTTGAAATCACCACCATTGTGTAACTGAATACATATGAACGCGATAAATCAAAATACAACACGCTGGATAAATGAAATTCGGCATGTTGCTTTCGGGGCAACATTGCAAATCTATGCCAAAATGGATGAAAGTTCCAAATGTATGCTTTAGGCCGCGGTGGCCTGTTGGTAAGATTTCGGTTTCAGAACCGGAGGGCAACAGGCTCAAGACCCGATTCCATCGAAGAACGTCGTTTAAGTGAGTCTGGTGCACGTTAAATACATCGGGGCCAAACGTCCTTCCACTGGTGTGGTGTGAAAGTTTGGAGAAGGGGTTGCCAGTCAGGTTTCGCCCTCGTCATCAGACGGCGGTTCTAAATGACGAGCTCCGTCCCAAAATAGCCCCAGTGTTGCTTTAAAACGGGACTTTAAAGCAAACTAAATGCATGCTTATTTCTCTTCATTATGCTAACCACTCCCTCCAATTGCTTTCACCTAGCCACGTCTTTAATTTTATTTTCATTTTATAAATTAATTTATTCATTTTCAGTTCTTGGTCTTTTTTTATTGTTGTTGCTGTTTTCGGCAAACGTAACATAACCTTCGGTTGGGGGAGTGCCCTGGAATGCTCTTTGTAACTGGTGTTTCCCAGTAATAATAGTGAGTAGCTTTCCATGTTAAGACAGAAAGACGTCAAATTTGTGTAGCCTTTGTAAACACCCTTTCATTTTTTTTGTTCGCATACATTAAAGCGCGTGTTCACTGCTCTGTAGGACATCAGTATTAACTTCAATACCCAACACGTATCTATCTCTTCCTGATACTCAGGTGTGCAGCAGCGACTCCACCCGGCGGCATCATTGAGCGCCTTTCCTCCATTTCACTTGCTCGGATGGAAGAATTGAACGCTTGCTTCATGAGAAGTTATTGCTCTGAAATAAGTGTGCACTCGTGACAATGTTTTCAAATATTAACCACCAATTACTCGTTAAAACATGTTGACATTGCATTGTAACTCAGGGAATGGGGACTCGAAAATATATGTTGAGTGTACTTGTATTTCATCTGCGATTAAAAAGATACATTTCTACATATTATTACGGAAAATTAATTCATAAACCAAGGTTCTATTTTGAAGAATCTCCTCATGTTCGATCTCACTGAATCTAAAATTTTGGAATTATGTTTCTCTGTCGGTCTGTGAATACGTTGGATCAAAAACGTACATGATATAAAATTTGATATGATGACTTTTCACCGAATTTTAAAATGACCGCAAAATTTTGGGCAAATTCCACCAAAGACAGTCCATCCAAGTGCACATAAACCAGATAACCTCGAAAATGCAAATATTTAGATGAGTAGAATAAAGTGCAATAGATTACATGAACAATTCTATTGATAAATATGTAGATTTATAATATAAATCTGTAAATTTATCAATGATAACTCTAATCTGATCTCATGTGATAAATCGAATCTGATCTGATCTGATAAATCTGTAAATTCATGAATAGAACTGTGCTTCTGTGTGAAATATTGTGGAACGAATGGTATCCAAAACTGATACTCTTATTTGCAAATCTAAGCACGGAGAGCGCCTATTTTTATTAGAGGAGAGAGAATATTCCTTTGGGTTTTACATTAGTGTTTTTGTTAATAGCAAGCCATTTTGGAGCTCGATGCATTGGAATATGAACAGGCAACGGAGGATTAGGGTCGATATCAGCTTTCGATGTCACTGACCCAGATTCCGGAGGAAAAAGTGAAAGTCAATTTCAATAACTCTGCCGCTAGGCCTATCATTACTTTTCAAGATGGCGGGGAGTTTCTGGACTGCTTTGTTTTTCTCCTTTTCACGATTATGTCTCGAAGCAGGAACTGTACGAACGTGATCGGAATTTCTGAAACCTGCCGGGGGAAAAATCAAATCCAAATAAACCTAGGATTTTTTTTTCCTTATTATTGAGGTATTTTTATTTTTATTTTCTTTATGCGCTATGAATGTTCTGGATACGAGTGTCAACTTCAGATCAGATAAAGATTTTGCTCTCACAAGCAATAAATGGACCTTTTAGAATTCAAGGAAACTGATTTGCATACTTTTTGCGGCGTATTAAACTTTTCATCCCAGCTAAGCATGTCGAATTGTTACTCTTGTTCATAAAAATGAAAAGAATGCTCATTCATTACCGTTATTTTTGTCATGCATAATAGCGACATAATTCTTATTGATATCTTTGAAATGTATTTTTGCTTTTAACTTGTAATTTATATTTCTTTTTGAAAGTAAGATATTCTTTTTATATATTTTTATTTAACCCCAATTCTTCTATACTTGTGAAGATGGAATTTCGAAATCGATTTTTCGTTCACTTCCTCGTGTTCTAAAGTTTTGAAATTTTATGCATTTGTTTCTTTTTTTATGACAATGCATTAATATTTCCAGAATCTAAATATCAAGTGATGTAATTCAGTTCGGTTTTTTGTTTTCGTATGGATAGCAGGATCTGTTAATGAATTTAGGAAAAGATGAATTTTAGGAATTTCCTGGTATTTACAATAACTAAAAAGTGAGAAAAATTAAGGAAGAAATTATATTTTCTAGGGCCACAAATAAAAGTGCACTTTTGAAATCTGTTTAAATCTTTTTAAAGCAACAACAGCAACAACAACAAAAAAATAAGAACAGACAGTTCGGATTTTTATTGTTCGTCACTTTTTCGAAATTGAGAAGTTATGAAAAAAAAAATATTACTCAAAGGATTTCGTTTGTAATATGGAAGACTGATATGTGGCAATTTCAATGAAATTTATCTTTTCAGGAAATAAGATTTTGATTTTATGTTAAACTTCAATAAATTGGATAACTACTAGCACTGATTAGCAAATTTACCATCTCAGAGAAAATTTTTGTTTTTAGTTCGAGAATTTTGTAGCAGACAGATAGTTTTATTAACATAGTTCTTGTGAATTTTATAGGGAAGTGCATCCAATGATATAAAAGAGAGGACATTTTGAGGAATTGGAAGATTTTAAATTTGAAAGATTTTTTTTTTCTCAAATAGTAGTTGTTCAATTTTAAAGGAATTCGAATTTTTAATTAAATAAAAATTAACCTAAATTTTAACATTGTCTCGCAATATCATCAAGGCATATGATCGCACTTTAACCATTTTTATATCCTCCCCAAGTTCGAGAAATTAGTTTTTTTTACAGATATCAATTTCACTTCCATGTGATTTTTCTTTAATTTTAATGAAGTTTTAAAATTTAATATTTTGAACTCTCATTTTATTGTAGTAAGTAAATTTAAGCGAATGTCATCGTTTTATCAAATATTCCAGACACATGATTTTACATGGCACATGATTGTTAGTGTTAAGAGTTAAAAAAAAATCTTTGTAAGAGCATTAACTGCAAAACAAACTTATTATTTTTCATCTAACTTCAAGGTATAAACACTGTTTAGTATATACCTTTCAAATACTGTATTTTAAAGCGGTTTGATTCTCTAATGCGATATTTTCTTTTATATTTTGACTGCATTAACATCAATTGTATATCGACTTTTCAATTTATATACCGAAAAACTTTTTAATTTTTTATAAGATTTGTATTTGATTTGATAGGTTTTGTTGATTTTCATTGCATTACTGCGATATGTTATCGTATCTGTTCATAGTAATAAGATTTTAGTGTCTGCTTTTATTTTTCTTTCAAATATTAGTATCAGATAACTTTAAATGACTTTAGTTATTATTATCTTTTTTTTTTTAATATTTCATTTCATGTTTTCTTACTATTTCAAAAATTTGAAGTATGAAAGTACGGCTCGAATTAAAAAAAAGGTACGATCACAAAGTTGAAATTCTTAGTTAAAATGAGTCTTCAAAATCTTTATTGCGAACGTAGAAGGCGTTTGTTACCATTTATTGTGGTCATCCAAGATTTCGATATTTTTTTGTCAGTCTTTGAAAACTGTGAAATTTAGGGCGCCCTATTTTTAAGTCTTATAGAAAATGATTTTTTTCCCAGCATGTTGATTTAAAAGCAAGTTTTTATTAAAATGTTGGATTATCCTAAAAGTTCTTTATAGCTAACAGACTTAAATTTTCTATAGCGGTAATCGCCCAATCTGGTATTTGATTTAAACCGTTAAAGACAGCTATTTTACCGATTGACAAAAGTTCGAGAACTTGGCAACGAAACGGTGCTATGTTTTTAGTTTCTATGCCACTTTTATTTTATTCCCCTTTAAGTAATTATCGTGAACTTTAAAAATAAAAAATAGGATTAAATGAGCAGTCATTTATTGGTATTGTATTAGAGATGAGCGACTTGATTACTTTAGCGAAATGATTTTTGTAGTTTATTCCATTTCTAAACAATTTTGTTTTTTGTTATTAAATAATTTGACGTGTAAAAATTTTTCATCGCCTTTTCAATTTCGTATTTTATATTTCTGGTGTAGTTAATTGGCTTTATATTGCATTTATAAACTTTAAAATGCAACTTATTTCGTTTAAGAAAGGGTTTAAACATTATTCTATTTTTTCATGAACATATTTCAACTTCGTTACATTATTCTGCAGCCAGGTGTGCGAAATTCCACTGTTTCATTTTCTTGGGTGCGGACAGACAGATTCATGAAGATTTATCCGAATCTCGAATTCGAATATATTTACGATAATAATATTTTCTGTTTTTGTGATCGAAAGAAAAAATAATCAGGCGATTCCTTTCTTTTACGAGAGTAGAAAAGAATGAAAGCGCTGTCAATACGGAGCGGAAACAAACAATTGATCCAGTTTTCGCTTTCAGCCGTGCTCTTGAGACAACAGCCGACTGTGTGTTCAGGTGGACAAACTTTCTCCTGTCTTCGCCTCGCCCATTGGTCGAGAAAGGGTAGCCTTTACATTTTCGCCATCGATTTTAAGTTTTGATTAGAGGGAAAATTTCACCATGCGCAGATTTTGGTTGGATTTATTTTGATTTTATTTCGGGCTCCGCCAGTGAATGGGAAAAATCCCGACGCCATTGTAGCTGCCCCCCTAAAATTCGCAGACATGAAATAGAAAACAAAAAATATTTTTAATTCCTCAAGTACGAAATAAATCACACACACACACACACACAAAAAAAAAAAGAAAAAAAAAAAAAAAAAGATGAATTTCAGTGTTTCAGATTTTCCTCAAACCAATTTTTAGGATCAGGGTCGTCTGTCATCAATGAGTGAACACGATTTGGTCAAAAGCGCTACGAGTTCTAGACATGATAGTTGCCTGCTAACCAAAGACATCTTTTAAAAAACTGAATAAAATCGTTGTATTACAAAACTGCTTGTTTGTCTGTCCAGTTCCATGTGATCTCAAATTGCATTACTGCATAATAACCTTTAGAATTATAGATCTGTATCAAGGCTGAATCTCAATTTATTTTTAAAAGTTAAATTTTCCTCCTTTATCGAATTTTCTTTCTATTTTGGGTTGCCTGCTTTGTCACTTTGAGAGTACGAAGATAAGTGAAAATGGAAAATAAATAAATGCAAAAATAAGATAGAAAATGAAAAAGAGAAATGCTCGTTGGAGTGATTCGTGTTGCAGACCTGGGGCCGCGGTGGCAGGGTCTCGGGTTTGGAATCGGAGGGCTTCAGGTTCGAGATCCGATGCTACCGAAGAACCGTTGTGTAAGCGGGGCTGATGCATATGAATACTGTCGAGGCCAAACATCCTCCCGCTGGTGTGATATGGAAGCCTGGAGAGGGGGTGCCAGCCCAGGTGCGTCCTCTTCACTTGACATCGGCTCAAAATTAATACGTCCTTTCCAAAATAGCCCTAGTGTTGCTTTAAAACGGGACATTAATATAATTAAACTATTGTTTTGCAGGCATTGGAACCCTGATGTGCACACAACCGATTGATTCCTTTGAAGGGGGGGGGGATCTTTTTCATTCTTTTAAATTTGAAACTGGTGGAGTTGCAATCAGGGTAAGCCCAATTGTAAGCTGATTTCTGTGTTTCCATCCAAAGTTTTACCTTCGTCTACGTGGTTTTCCCCCCTTCTCTCTTCCATATTGGTTAATAATGAGTTTTGGTTTCCATTCTTGTTGTATTGACAGAAACACTTCTGGTTTATTGAATATTTATTTTCTTTTATTAGAGGAAGCTCTTCGAGAAAAAAAATGTTTGTAATTTTCAAAAACGTCATTCAAATGAAAACTTTTATGATGAATCAGTTATTGCTAATTATTTCATGTAAAAATGATGAATTCTGCAGATCATTTATTGCACATATATTGATTATTTTCTAAAGCATTATCGAGCTGGTTGGACAAAGATGGAATGGCGAAGGAAGATCTCGTATCTGTTGACTTATCACTTCAACATTCGCATAACATTTTTGTTAACAGAACTACAAGGAATTTATGTCACGTACTGATTATTTAATTCCGTTTATTCTGGTGCTGGTTATTCCGTTTGCTATTCTAGAAAATTCTAAAATAGATTGTTTAGACACGTTTGGTATGTTTCGTGTGGATAAGAACTGACTCCACTCAGCCTTATAAAACATCGCACTCTCCGATCTAATATAAACATACATACAATAAAAAAAGGCAGGAATCAAGGTTGTGGTTTTTTCTCCCCCATTTCATTTCTTCATTTGACGCGGAGCGGCTGTTCTCACATATTTCGGGAGGAAGTCACTTTTATTTCTGAATCGAGAACGAGTGACGCACTTCGCGAAGACTTCAAAAATATACAAACTCGAGTCGAGCGTTCTTTCCCAGTTTTTGCTTGTGAGTTGACACAATGACCGAAATTCGATTGTGTATTGATGTTCGCGAAGGTGCCTGCCCGAGGACGCGTTTATTCAAGGAAAACGGTTTCGGAGACCTTCGTTGGGAAATCCTTCGTTCTGTAAGCCGTGCCTTTCACTCCCTTCTCTGCTTGGCGATGTGCTTTCCTAAAATTGATCTATTCATTTCGGAAAGTGGTTCGATTATATATTTTTATAATGCAGCC
Organism: Argiope bruennichi; assembly: GCF_947563725.1. Taxonomy (NCBI): domain Eukaryota; kingdom Metazoa; phylum Arthropoda; class Arachnida; order Araneae; family Araneidae; genus Argiope; species Argiope bruennichi. The sequence goes on from NC_079160.1 coordinate 7,413,964, forward strand.
CATCAAAAAAATAATAATAACAAAACCTTTCAATTCTTTAACTTGATCACACATCATGAAAATCCTTCCCTTGCAGTTTTTGTACATAATTGCACTATAATTGTTTAACTAAGAATGAGCTACGGAATTTTTACTAAGAATTCAATGTTGTTATTTTTATGAAGCCTCAAAGATATTCGTTGTAGACCCCGAGTTTGATATTCTTGTCGCAATCAGTAATAAACAAAACAAAAATTGAACGCAGTATTGAATGCGGTACAAAATTTGCATTTGAGTTGTTCCATATGATTGATTATTTTTGGCCAAAGGCGTAACCAGAAATTTTTCATAGGAGTCTCTCACTTCAACTTGTATACAAAATTAATTCCAAATTTTATTTTTTATTTTCAAAATGAAAAGAATGTTTCAGTGAAGTACAGGATTTTGAATATTAGTTTGTTTGAAATGGAAGTATAAAAATGAAAATTATTTTTACGCAAATCAACCCTTGGCACTCGGAAAAGTAATTCGATGCATATTTATTCACTTAAGACAAGGATTTGTTCATTGCTCCGAAATATATATATATTTCGGAGTATATATATATATATATATATATATATATATATATATATATATATATATATATATATATATATATACGAATGTATTTTTAACAATTAAAATTAAAAAATAAACAAATAAAACTTTAAAATGATGCACCGTCTTGAATGGTGACTGAGAGGCCCCATTCGAGTGCAAAGGGTTAAAGAAAGAGAACATTTAATGTATAATTGCATGTATAAAAAAAAATCACATCTTAATACAAAAAAAAAAAAAAAAATATTTCACTTACAAGCTAATAGTCAAACCTCTTCTCTTATCACACTTAATCGATATTGACTCTTTCTGTTTCTCCAGTAGGACTTTAGTAATAGAAGGGGAAAAAATTATTCGAAGGACTAATGAGATCTTTAGAAATTTTTTTACTATTGCAAATTGTTCAACATTGCACACATACAGAAACTCTTTCGGCGATTTTTCTAAACTAGCTACTTGGCTGTACCGAAACCTTTGTGCAACAAGCTCACTGCAACGAACATTTTGGTATTCTTATACTAAATATTGCATCGCCAGCGTCCTGGCCTAGGGGTAGCGCGTCTTCCCCGTGATCTGGGTGTCCTGGTTCGGGCATGGTTGTTTTCTACCCTGTGTTCTATTTGTGAGATGTGTGAAATCCCGTTCAAACGACTTGTGCACGCCTTGAGATCGACGCAATTCTTCCTCTTTCCTCTCTCTCTTATGTTTCCCGGCTTTCTTTGATGTCTCTTCATTTTATCGACAATTTGCTGGAAGCTCCGGACAGACATCCACAGGTGGGGGTGGTTCAACATTGAGTTAGTCGGCAGATTTACGACCATATCCGTAAAGGCCACAGGTCGTCGGAAAGCAGGTTGAAAGAGCCCCCTCCTCCATGTAAAAAGGCTTGTGCTGGCAAGAGAGTGTGTGAGTGTCATCTTCATATGAGTTAAAGTCAGACTTTTGCCCACTGGTGCTCAGGAGTCCATAGCCTTAAAGTCGTGTTCCAACAACCTGTGGCCTTACAGACGAGGCACGCTTTCAGCCCTTCACCCTAACTTGCGGTTTTCTGGGGTGCTTTGATGCCTGTAGAGTTTACCGACAAATTGTCGGTAAACTGGAGAGTATAAATATTGCATCTGTTTATATTGCTTAAAATTTGGTACCATTTGAGAAGAAAAAAAAAAAAAAAAAAAAAAAAAGAGCATGAACCTTTCTAAATGCGATTTGTGTTTCAACAACCGTTCATTGATTTCATTTAGCAAATCGCTAAAGAGTGACAAAAAGACAGTAAATCGAGGTACTGTCAGTCATTCTGTATTGGTGTGTTTTACGTTGTATCGAGTTTGCGCCTGTCTCTTTGATCTTACAGGTATGGCGATTTCAACGTCCTGGACATAACAAAACTTTTGATTACTAATAAACAAATGTTCTCAATATCATCACTCCTCATCTCATTCAGAACTGCCATAATTTGTTCAATAAATTTGCTAGCTTAGTTTGAAATTAATCACGAAGTTAGGTAGACGACACGTATAACAGAACATGGTTGAAAGGAGAAATTTTAGTAATATAGCTTTAACCATGTAAATTTATAAATATTCACATATTTTTGAGTGATTTTTTCTCAGTTTTATATTGTTTTAAAACAGATAATTTTATGAAAGCAAATTGATGCATTGTAAAAATAAAAACATATTTCGCTTACTTAAAAAATGAACTTTTTAGTAGAGTTATCTGTTTAAAATTTAAATATATAGTAATCTTGATGTGGGATTACAATCCCTATATCTCTTCAACGCTACGTCGCTGTCCCCAAGCACTCGATCCAAGCGCTATCACATCACCTCAACCAATAGAAGCATGCTTGCAATCATTGATGCGAATTTGCTTCGTAATGTTTCGACGAAGGAGCAAATAATATATAGGGTGTCTCTGAATTCATGGGCCAAACTTTAAGGGTAGGTAAAATACCATTAAAGAAGCATTTTTTGTATAGCAATATGGTGTCGGAAATGAAAAGTGCAGGTGGAACAACTAAATATAAACAAAGTGGAAAAATTCAATGTTTACCAGACTCCCAATGACTCTGATAAAAACTTCATTGCAATACTTTCAGTCGCCGCTGCAATTATTCATAGAACACTTGGCATCTTCAAAAGAGTGTATGCTAATTACTTACTAAATGCTACTAGGCCTGTATCGATGCTGGTGGAGGCACATATGTGCACTTACTGAAATATTATGAAAGTAAAGAGCTTTCTTTTCATTTCCTCAGCATTTCTTGTTTATTCCGCCGAAATTTTTCATTTTCTTCCTCGCATCACTATACAAAAAAATGCTTCTTTATACGTATTTTTCATACCCTTATAATTTGGCCATGAATTCAGGGACACCCATGTATATATTTAGCACCTTTAATTGGCCTTTATGATGCAGAACTCAGAGTCAATAGAGGGATTAATTGAAGTACATAAAAGGTGTAGTTTTTGATGTTGCGTTCAAAATTTCACAACATTTCTTCTCAATTTCGTGCAGACGTCTCGTTAAGTTTTATCGTCTTGGAACGAAGAAACGCTCGGATTGCTTCCATCGAATTGCATTGCCACTCAGTTTCGTTCTAATGTCTCTTCTCGAGACGGAGCATCTCCCATCTGAGTATCTTCTTCGCGGATTCACCTTGGCCGTGGAGCGAAGTGGTCAAACCACACACTCTCGCCAAAGGTCAAGTAACCGCACCCAGGGATGAAATATTGTGACAGACAACCCTTTCCAGAACCACCCCAGACGGAGGTCACTCTCCTCCGCCCCCACCTCCCTCCCACCCACCGAACGAGTGGATGAATAGGTATTTTTTTTTAATGGTGCTGTTGCTCGAACGCAAAATCCTGTTGTGATTTGATATTTAACTACTACTTTCGAGCCGAGAGCTCCTTCAACTTTTCGATTTATTTTCCCCCTGCAGCGGTCAAAAAAGCAAATCTTGGCGTCTTCCTTGAAGAGCGACCGAGTTCGAGGCTCTGACTGTTTTCGAGGGGGGGGGGGATGTTTAACTAAGCACGCCAACTTTCAATGAAATACTTTTTTTTTTTTTTTTTTTTTTTTTTTGTAATTAACAATTTTTTTTTTTGGATGACAGATTCCATTCACTTCTATTTGGTATGCGAAGTAATCACCCACCGTGTTTTAGACCTCTCGCGTTCAAAATAGCATGGCTTTGAAATTGTATCTATTATCAGAATTTTAAATTTGTGGAAGATTTGAACGAAATCAGCCCTTGGATTGACCATCTATCGTTCAGTACATCCTTGTTTATGTGGAAGCGATAACTCAAAAATGCAACAAACTATATTTATAAAAATGGTCATTCGTTCTTGTTATCACCTGTGCGACTCTGTCGAAACCGGGACTTCCTAAACACATGTTCGAATTTTTCCTTTATAGTTTGGTTTAGTCATATTAACGTCCCGTTTTAAAGCAACACTAGGGCTATTTTGGAACATCGTCATTTTAAACCGCGATCAGCTGACGCTGGAGCTGCCCCCCCCCGCCCTCACCAAACTTCCACAGCACACCAGTGGGAGAACGTTTGGCCCCGACGGAATTAACTTAATTTTTCCTTATACTACAAAGCATCAAATACTCATTTTTGTGAAATATTTGATTAGGTAAAAGCGCAGACAAAAATTTTTTTAAGTGTTGTTCCATCACTTCCAAACCAAGGAGTTTTTGACTTTATATCTGCACTGGAGGAGTGGGAAGTGAATCCTGAAGTTATATACTATCTAGCAAAAGCGAAATCGATTTTTTTCTTCGATTAAATAAATATCTGTGTCCGGGAATCTAGGCTCGTTTTTTTTTTTTAATTTATTGCAAAACGTTTTACAAAAAATGAAGTATATATATATATATATATAACCAATCTAAAGTAAGAAAAAGTTTGAAAACGAAACTAAAATGAAAACGAAACAAAACAGTTTCGAAATCGCAACTAAAATTTATTACCTATTTAAACTAAAACCAAAAAGGAACTTCATAGTATTTAGAGAGCGCAATTGCAGCTACTTCTAAAACACAGATGAATTGATACAAAAGTATTAGAATCAAGTTAATAGGAAAAACAAAAACCAAATAAAAATTAAACCAAAAAAATTATTAAAAAATATTAAAAAAGAATCCGGCCTGAAGACTTTTTCAAGGGTCACCCTCAGGCAGGGATTCAAATAAAGGGATTTTTTCTGTGAGGACATACAGACATTAAGTCTAATAATGATTCCTCGTGACCCGAAAATCCCCCGAAATTATGCTCAAGAGATATACCATTTTAACAGAAAGGAAATACAAAATAACAAATTAGAAAAAAACCACAAAGTAAAAATACAATAAAAACAATAACAATAAAAACAAAAACAGCATTAAAATTAAAATTAAAATTAAAAACGAAAAGGCCAAGACATACCATCCTACAGTGAACGAAACTTTAAACAATCGATTGTGATTTCCTGTTTTTGAAAGTTAACGGTAAATTATGTAAACAGAGGTAGGCACCCAGCGCCATCTATTGAGTGATCCAATATGCAAGTAAATTTCTATTTTTATTTAAGCCAAAAGATTAATCCCAAACCATACCTTGTTTAATTAAAAAATTGACATTACAGTAATTTCTAGGAAAATCATTTTTAATTAAATTTTTAAGGAGGATATTTGATGCTTCAATATAAGAATTTTTATTATTGCAAACCCTTTTGATCCTGTTAACTTGTGAGAAAATAAGATTTTTGAAAATTTTAGAGTTTAGATTGGAATGGTAGTTACATAGTTTTGTTATTTTAAAGTTGAAATCATCCCTTTTATCGTATATACCAACTATTGTTTTATCATTAGCAATTTCGATTTTTAAATCTAGAAAGGTAGCCTCAAGTTGATTTATATTTGTATCTTTTAGAATTAAATCTTTTGGATAGCAATTAGTAATAATATTAGTATTGTCGAAGTTAATCAAAAGTAGGTCATCAATATATCTCCACCCGTTTATTAAATTATATTTAATTATTTTTTTCTCATAGTAATGCAGGAAAATATTAGCTAAAGCACTTGAGAAAGCTGTCCCCATTGGAATGCCCTTGACTTGTTTATAAAAATTAATACCATTAAACACGTAATTTTCAGTAATATTAAAATTACATAACTCAAGCCAGTTATTTTTAGGAATGATATTTTCATTTAAATATTCGTCATATATAAAAGTGCAGACCTTTATTAATTTTTCATGAGGTAGATTAGTGTATAAATTTTCGAAATCAAAAGTATTAAGTTTATTAATGTTGTTATCTTTAAGAAAATCCAATACTTCTTTGTTACTAGAAATAATAAAGTTGTCTTCATTTTTTATTTTGTCCAGGATAATTTTTAAGTATTTAAAGAAATGTTTACCCGTATAGTAATTATAACTACCAGTGCTACAGGTTACGAATCTGAATTTTAATGGATTTTTATGAAATTTAACTGTTGGGAATAAATAAGGATAGTTAAGAGAGCAAGTCTTAGTTTTGGTTTTTTTTGCGAAAGCTAGCATTCTTTTATCTAATTCCTTTTTCCCGGTGTTCTTTAACATATAAGTTGCATTAGAGTTATATTCATTAATTAAAAGTTCTTTATAATAATATTTACAAATTAAACAGAAATTATTTGCTGATTTATCTATTACTGTAATAACAAATTTTTCTTTTAAATTTTTTATTTCATTTTTTAATATTTTACTAAAATAAATCCCACGTTCTTTAGATCTCCGAAACCTTCCGGAATGGAAAGTGAGAATTTTAAAGGAAATTAAAATAAAATTGAATACTGATTTTGACAGATCTAAAGAACGTGGGATTTATTTTAGTAAAATATTAAAAAATGAAATAAAAAATTTAAAAGAAAAATTTGTTATTACAGTAATAGATAAATCAGCAAATAATTTCTGTTTAATTTGTAAATATTATTATAAAGAACTTTTAATTAATGAATATAACTCTAATGCAACTTATATGTTAAAGAACACCGGGAAAAAGGAATTAGATAAAAGAATGCTAGCTTTCGCAAAAAAAACCAAAACTAAGACTTGCTCTCTTAACTATCCTTATTTATTCCCAACAGTTAAATTTCATAAAAATCCATTAAAATTCAGATTCGTAACCTGTAGCACTGGTAGTTATAATTACTATACGGGTAAACATTTCTTTAAATACTTAAAAATTATCCTGGACAAAATAAAAAATGAAGACAACTTTATTATTTCTAGTAACAAAGAAGTATTGGATTTTCTTAAAGATAACAACATTAATAAACTTAATACTTTTGATTTCGAAAATTTATACACTAATCTACCTCATGAAAAATTAATAAATTTCTGCACTTTTATATATGACGAATATTTAAATGAAAATATCATTCCTAAAAATAACTGGCTTGAGTTATGTAATTTTAATATTACTGAAAATTACGTGTTTAATGGTATTAATTTTTATAAACAAGTCAAGGGCATTCCAATGGGGACAGCTTTCTCAAGTGCTTTAGCTAATATTTTCCTGCATTACTATGAGAAAAAAATAATTAAATATAATTTAATAAACGGGTGGAGATATATTGATGACCTACTTTTGATTAACTTCGACAATACTAATATTATTACTAATTGCTATCCAAAAGATTTAATTCTAAAAGATACAAATATAAATCAACTTGAGGCTACCTTTCTAGATTTAAAAATCGAAATTGCTAATGATAAAACAATAGTTGGTATATACGATAAAAGGGATGATTTCAACTTTAAAATAACAAAACTATGTAACTACCATTCCAATCTAAACTCTAAAATTTTCAAAAATCTTATTTTCTCACAAGTTAACAGGATCAAAAGGGTTTGCAATAATAAAAATTCTTATATTGAAGCATCAAATATCCTCCTTAAAAATTTAATTAAAAATGATTTTCCTAGAAATTACTGTAATGTCAATTTTTTAATTAAACAAGGTATGGTTTGGGATTAATCTTTTGGCTTAAATAAAAATAGAAATTTACTTGCATATTGGATCACTCAATAGATGGCGCTGGGTGCCTACCTCTGTTTACATAATTTACCGTTAACTTTCAAAAACAGGAAATCACAATCGATTGTTTAAAGTTTCGTTCACTGTAGGATGGTATGTCTTGGCCTTTTCGTTTTTAATTTTAATTTTAATTTTAATGCTGTTTTTGTTTTTATTGTTATTGTTTTTATTGTATTTTTACTTTGTGGTTTTTTTCTAATTTGTTATTTTGTATTTCCTTTCTGTTAAAATGGTATATCTCTTGGGCATAATTTCGGGGGATTTTCGGGTCACGAGGAATCATTATTAGACTTAATGTCTGTATGTCCTCACAGAAAAAATCCCTTTATTTGAATCCCTGCCTGAGGGTGACCCTTGAAAAAGTCTTCAGGCCGGATTCTTTTTTAATATTTTTTAATAATTTTTTTGGTTTAATTTTTATTTGGTTTTTGTTTTTCCTATTAACTTGATTCTAATACTTTTGTATATATATATATATATATATATATATATATATATATATATATATATATATATATATATATATATATATATATATATATATATATATATATATATATATATATATAAACAGAACAGACGAGCAGAGAATTAGTTCGTCAACGGATATGGTCTAAAATTTGATACATATCTGCTGTTCTGGTTAATCGTAGCGAGTTACAGATTGACATTTGGTGTGTGATCTCTACGCAAAAATTGTACATTGATATTGAATTTTGATAATCAGCAGGAAATCCTTCTGAATGCCCGTCCCGTAACTCAAAAACGGAAAAAGCTAGATACGTGACATTTAACAACAGTTGTAATAAAAGGCTTGAAGAGTTTTTTGAAATGTTTCGCCTGGATCCATCAAAGGATTGACTGTATGACGGTCTGCATTAGCTGATGAAAATGAAAACTTAAAAAAGCAAAAACCTGCATGAATGAAAATTTCAATTCGAAATTGGAGATCTGCCTCGAATTCTGAGTTAACGAGGCAAAGGGAAGAGAGTCTGGAATGCATATGCTGTTGTCTGCACTGCGCTACGGATGTAAACAGAAAACGCCGTGGTTTATAAGTGAAAAGAGCATTCTCAACTCTTTGTGAATTATATTCTCAAACATTTTTCCATTAAACGGAAAATGTATTTCTTTGTTTAATAGTAAAAATTGACAATAGTACACTAACAGTTTACTTTTGTAGAAGAACATGTCATCTCCTGTTGCTTCGTTACCACCGTCATTCCCAGAGCTCTTGTCCGTTTCGCATTCCACGCATTCTGATTTATGTGCCACTGATTACGAGAAAGTGTAAATGGCGCCATGCATATTAATATCATTGCCACCTCTTCATATCTGGCGTAATGGCAAACGACATATTTTTTCTCTCATAACAACACTCTTTAAGATCTTCATATAACACTCTTCATATTCCAACTTCCGTCGCTGTTCTCGGTTCTAAATCTTACATGGATCCAAAACCTAGAAACTAAAACGCTCAGAACGAGTGTTTATGACCACTTCTTTCTGCTTCTGAATGAGAAGAGATAAATACAGTTTTTGTTTGAAAAAACATCGTTTGTCGTGCTGTGAACGAAATCATCACACGGGGGAGGAAGAAGTCCCTGGGGTCTGCCGCGTCGGTGCTCTGACCTCGGCTGGCCACTCTCCAAGAAAAATAGTGCCCGATGCGCGTCGCTTCGTTTCCGCGCCATGTTTGTTGTGTTTATTTTGGTTTTGCTATCCAGTTTCAGCAGAAGCAAATCCTTTGTGCGCTAACGAGCTGGGAGTGCGAAACGGTGGGAGTTTCTTCTTGGGTTTCGAGCTTTTTTGATCGCTGTCTTGAGATCTTATAAACATTCGATAAAGTAGTTATCAGGCATTTTAGATTCGTCTTGTTGGTGATCACTTAATCGAATGAATGATTTGTGTGATATCCTTCTCATTTAGACCAAATTTTCGATCCTTTTGACGAGAATTATGAAACGTGAAAAAACTGAAAGCTTAATTATTAATTGAATCTCTGTTGACTATGAAAGAACATGTAACCATATTTTGGAGCAGCATGGCTGTGTTTATCTTATGCGCCAGTGAAATCTACCCGCCATTAAAGTTTTTGAAATCAAAATCAAAACATTTATAAATAGCTTAAAATGAAACTAGCAGCCTGATTATTCTGTCGAATGCGATTTTATTATCAATGATTTTCGCGCTGCTATCCCAGACATGTTTCCTGTAAAACTGGCTCTAGCTTTCGAGACAAAATGAACATTAAATTTCAATGGTAATATGTATGCAGCAGTTTAATATCAATAAAACTATCTCATCCAAAAATAATTATAAAACTATTGATCCAAAATCAATTTAATTATAAAGCATGATCAATATATAAATAAGAAAAAAAAATTAAGGAATCGCATGAAATTTATGTCAAATATGTGCTAAATAATTCAATTTAAAACTTTATTAATGAATAAAATAAAAAATAATAAATTTCAATACATTAAAATTGATCAATAGTAATTGTATACTAATTTATTAATGGTATGTTAAAATGTGATGAAGTTGGATGAAATCGATAGAATAAAATCTAAATAAATTGATTCAATTATTTCATAGAAAAGCACTTCTTCTATGATTTCCTTTCAAGTTTAGAAGGAGTTTTATGTTCGAAATTTCAGCAATAAATTGCCATCATATATGTGCCCAACCTACCTTAATATATTTTTTCTGTTATTTCTTTGATATCCCTGTTCCCTCATTAACGTAATCCAGATGGTTGCCAAACAAAATGTCCCTTTAGATTCTTACTAGAACAAAATTTTCGAACTTACTTTGTATCAGATTTTCTTCTATGTAGTTACCCAAAAACTTTTTAATAATTTATCTTACTTCTATCAATGAATTTACATTTAATAATATTTTCTATATCATTTCTGTTAAAGGTCATTTTTTTTCTGTAATCTTTTTGTGCCATTACTGTCGCTATGCCAGTAGAAAATTGACAATCCACAAATAGATCTCTTATGCTCCCCATTGTTTCTTTAAGTTTCCTAGAATTAGCTATATGGTGGTAAGGATAGCGATTGCAGAGAGGGAAAAAATCTGTGGTGGCACTGTCGATGAAAATCCTCCAATCTTCTTGTTCATATTCTATTTCCATTATGTAAAGAAGCTGCGAATATTGCTTCAATATACAGTACTCAAACTAAAGAATAAAAGAATTCTCTTCTTTGGTTCTGTAAACTGATATTTCAATATCAGGCTTTTAGATCCCCCCCCCCCTTTTTTTTTTCTAAAAATTCTTAACTTTGGATCTGAAGGCTAAATTCTCTTTTCAAAGTGCTCCTTAAAAAAGCTGTTCCATATTTATTTCCACTGTTGAATTCAAAGCTCTATGTATGTTCGACTTCTGGCAATGCCGTGAAAATTGGAGTAAGAATATCCTCATAGTGTCGTGCACGTATTTTTTTTAATCACGTTTCACATATTTTTTTTAAAGGATAACGCCTTTTACATTCTCAAGACTAAAGTTATCATCATCAACGACGCTAAAAGGTTCTCTTCTCCCCATGGGCACACAAAATTGTGAAGTTTTCATTATTTATTCTCTTGCCATAGACCCTCCATATAATTCGTGCGAGTCTTGTATGGAGCCCGAAATTTATCTTTAACCGAAGGTTTAGGTCACGTGATTGTAAGTGTCCGTTGATGTTTGTCTTATGGAATCTCTAACGTAACATTAATTATAAATAATAAAATGAAAAAATAACATTTCAGCGGTGTTATATTTGCAGACAGCACTGAAATGTGAAGAATGTGTATTATTTTAAAAAAATGGAACCAAATTAGCAAAATTAACATCAATTTTCAGCAGCCGCATAATATCTTCAAAACGTTTTTGACAATTGAAGAAATGTTATTTGTTTATTTTTTGAATAGCGCTGTGTTCTAACAATATTTATAAATTAATAAACTTATGGGAGCTAAGCAAAAAAAAACAAAAAAAAAAAACGTCACGCTATCCATTCCGAAGACTGTAGATTGTAGCTTTATAAAAAGAAACAAGTTTATTTTAAATTCATCACACAAAATATTGATTGTTTCTGAATTATTTGAAGGATGGTTTTTACATTGGCGAGCTGAAATTGTATTGAGATCGTATTCAAAACTACTTAACCAGACATAAGGATGTATCTGAAAAATGCCAACATGCGTTGCCAGTGTATATATATATATATATAGCGATTTGATACATATTACGGCTATAACTATTCAAAAGATATTGATTTATTCACCTGGACTATTATATTTTAGGCAAACAAAATTTCTGGGGTTTATATACTGGGTGGCACGTATGGATTAATGTGTGCAATGAAAATTTTTTGCTTAGGATTCTATTGGCGGGTACATAAGACATAGGTGTGAAAATAAACATAAAATATTGTTTATCAGCAGCAAGTATTTCTTTACAGCGGTTTTTACAACAATAATTGCAATAATCAATATATGCGTTTCAGTGTCAGTGAAGAAGTATTTATTTCATGTCAGAAGTCAGTATTTCAAAAATGCCCGGTATTTCATGCAGTCCCAAAGCATGTTCGAGCAATGATGCCTTGACATTTTCATACGTTTGTGCAAATTTAACGGCTGCCGTTGCGCCTTTGAGGGCCGCCGTGGTCTGGTGATAAAGTCTCAGCTTCTTACCTGGAAGGTGTGAAGTTCGAAACCTAATTCCACCGAAGAACTGTCATGTAAGAGGGTCTGGTGCACGATTGCTTTAAAACGAGTCGTTAATATAACTAAACTAAACTAAAACTTTCGCCTCAGTAAATCACATGCAAAAAATGCCCGCACAACGTGTAACCTGTTGAGTCTGCCATCATTTCACAAGAGTTCTGATTCAAATAGCATTCTCACAATATTTTGATAATTAGTTTTCAATAGATAAACTACATAATTTTGTTTTTTTTTTAGAAAGAAAAAGGAGATTGGTTTAAATTAGCAACGCATTCTTTTATTAATTCTAAAGTGGTCATTCTGGGATAGAAACCATTTCTAAACCTATTCTTAAAATAATTTCAGCATTCGCTTCTATATGGAGAAGAAATGGAAGTTGTCTGTCAAGTCCGCAACGCATTCTGAGGTCCATTTGCGTAGGAAATTATTGTAATCAACTGAAGTTAATTGGAATAAATGAGCGCTCGTCGAGCTCGCTTTTTTTCAGACCTGTCACATGAAGTTTCCTTATTTATTCGCATTTTCTGCCGGCCAAGAGCGAAAAGTAACAAAAGACCATCCCACACACAGCGACGCGAGCGGTGATTCATAAGATTTTGTTTCAATTCGCAATTTTTCAAGAAGCCGACCTTGGCTGCAAAATCAAAGTGCGTTTTACTCTTTAACTGATACATTGCTTGTTTTATTTCGCCAAGAAAAGAATGAGAAATCAAATATTCAGTTATAAGAACTTTTAAAGAAATGAAATAGTGTTGGTTTTTATATTTATCTTTTTAATTAAGTAATTTATATTATTTTTATAATTTTGCTGCTGATAGGATTATAAATCATTTCAATCACATAAGGCACTATATGTGTTTCATTTCTTTTATTATCATCTTTGCCATACTTTTATATTTTCCAAGGAATTCCTGTTTCATAATGAATTGAAATGTTTTAATTTGATAAAATTTGATGTAGATGCTGCATTTTTTTCAAAACATCTTGAAAATGTGTATAGGTGGTATATGAATAAAATATCGTGGCAATGTCAGGCTTTCTTGTAAAAAAACTTAACACTTAATTCATTTTTAACAAATCAATTTTGTTTCATTTCTTTCTGATTTAATTACTAACTTTCGCCAGTAGCAATTCTACAAACGATTCCTCTTCTTAATTCATAGCATAAAATAATAATTCCTTTCTTTTCTGTAAACAATGAATCATGGCATTTTTCTTTAAGAACCACATAGCTATAGAATAAATTTACAAATAAAATCTGCCAGTTTCACGTTTTCTTAAAAATAATTATTTTTCATATGCTAAAATAATTTAGATGCTTACTTCGCATTGATTAATCGTTTTCACAATTATGTTCAGCACAATTTTTTTAAAATTATTAGCTATATTTGTTTTAAATAAACATGTTCATATCAAAATTTAAGAATTCCCTAAACACAACTAAAAACACAAATGATTAGCAAACACAATTAAAACAGCACAGAAAATTTAGAAAACACAACCAAATGATTAAAATAATGAATTAAATAATTGAGCTGATTAATGGGCAACTCTTACTTAATAACGTTTTGTTGATGAAATGTATTTATGAGAACTTCTATTTCATTTCTTTCTTTTTTTTAAGCATATGGTAATCAATACTATAGCCATGGTTCCGTTTCTTTTCTTCGCAGTTAGATGACTGTACTTTGCAACTCTACAGATACAATGGGTGCGAAGGGGATTACGGGAATTACTTGGATCCAGAATCGACCATCGATGAACAGGCTGAAGATTTTGAGGATTTCCACAACAAGTAAGTCATCTTTCGTGATTTATTTAGAGTTATATGTCAACCATCTGAAAAAAAAAAATGAAATATTTCTGTGATTCTGAAGCAAGAAAGCAATTAAGAGCTCATAGCATTTTAACGAAAACAAAAAAAGTCGACTTTGCGCATTTCTTTTGATAATTTCTCATTTATTTAAAATTTAGACTACAGCAGCCGACTTTTTTGCTGCATTAGCTGATAATTTTACCAGATTTTTTTAATTGTTTAATGAATGTTATTTCTCAACGAAAAAAATATAAGGTTTACTATTTTTCCTAAAAATTATTAGTGCAAACTTTTTCCTTAAAAATAACAAACGAAATAACTTGCATTGCCACTTCGGTGCTATAATTCACCACTGTCCACGAAAACATTGCCCTAGTAATTTTTTCGTGAGGTATCACTTCAGAGAAACAATGGTTGCGAACAATAATTGGTCTAGCATAAGCGTCACTTCCGAAATGCTAGAGATCAACCTGCGTCACTTCTGAAAATTCCTTTGAATTCCTTTTTGACAGCCCATGTAGGAAGTCGTCACTAAAAATCCTCAAATTCGGATCAGGCCAGTCCATCCGGTTCCATCCAGTGTGGAACTCTCTAGGCGTCCCAACACGCAACAAAGAGTGCCATGGAAATCAACTCACGAGAAGCCATCATCCCGACTCCTCTCTTCAATTAGCCTCGCCCTTGCCGCAGCCCCCAGACGATAATTAACCCAGTGCCAATAAATTAACTCCAGAGGAGAGAGTATTTGCATCCTGTTACGCACATCCATCCCTCGGCAATAGGTTGAGGGAGGAAGTAGCTACTCTCCGTCATTCGATCACCCCTTTTGTTGTTTCCAGCCATGGATGAAATGGCCCGGATCAAGGCCAACTTGGAATGTCTCATTGAAACCCATTAGAATAATAAATCATCCTCCCTTTTGGCTGCTTTTATGTCTCGGAGTAATTCTTACTAAATAATCCTGTTTTCTTAACTGAATTCGAACGGCGCTATTCTACTCGTAAGGAAGGAGACAATCTGCCTTTTGCCCATCTGCTTGAGTCACAATAAGATTGGATTGCTTCTGAATTTGTCTACAATAAATGTTTAAAAAATTATTAGTTTTAAGAAACTCAACCAATTGCTGTTATCCTGCTCGGGTAATGAATCATAATACATAAGACTATTCTTTTAATTTTTTTAAAAAAGTTATTCTTAAATACAGGTCCTACCAAAGCTATATAAAGAGACGTTAATTTTGCTATCTTTGTTGCTCTACAGAGTGAGACAAAAACTTTTTTTAATGTCAATAATATGACTGGCGATGTATAAATATTATGATTTAGGGCTCCATATCGATATCAACGATATAAAATCCATATCGATAATAAATAGTAGATCGTTACAAACTTTTCAAATATACAAATTGTGCATGTCACAGATGATTTCTTTTAAGGAAGATAAAAGGCTCGTCAGCACAATTTCAAAATTCCACCTATTTCCGAATTTAATAAAAAGACTTTATTTAAAATACGAAACTATATAGGAACCACTTTGGCTCATTTTCGTTTTTGTTCAGACGATCTTCCCATACGGTTCAAGAATAAATCCACTTAATGTTTGGCATAGTATATTCTTCTTGGACATTGTGCCAGAAAGGCCTGCTCCACTGTCCAAAATACGATCGATTATGCACTGTTTCTCTTGTGAATTTCATTGCTCTAATGCTCAAGTGTAGTCTCCTGCCTTTTTATTCTCGACATTTTTAAAATCATAAAATAAATTTCAACGGATAAATCAGGCATACAGAAAATCCATTTTTGTAATATTATGTAAGGTAGCAAAAGGAAAGGGAGTCACTATGGGGGCCGTCTTTAGACAATCATTGTAAGTATATGAAAATCTTTCGGTCGAAACAGGATCCCCATATTCTTACATGTTAAAACTCTGGATACACAAGCAAAATTCAGGAGGGAAACTTAATTCAATGTTTTGCTTTCATGTTTCTTATCTCTTTTTATTAGTGGTTTCACCTTTTCCTGTATTGTCTAGGGCCGGTATTTTTTTATGCTGCATGTCCAATTCCATTGATATTTATGTTTCTTTTTATTCTGAAGATAACGTATCAATAAATAAAATGCTATCAGTTTTCGGGAGCTTTGTTCTACTAAGTGCTTGAAATAAATGAGTCTAAAAGATCTACAACAAACATTTCATTCAATTCCCTTAAACGAAATGATCCTCAAGGATTCATGAATTTATAAAACATTTTTTTATAGTCACCTTGCAATTCATTGTAAACTCCCCTTCTGCACTTTCATTCTTATATTGTCTTATTATAAGAATAATTTATTTTTGTATAGGGGCCCTTTTTTCAGTAGCTTCTTTTTCTTAAAAGAGCTACGCATCGACGAGAAAATTCTTTGGCATTTCTTTGAAAGACATCTAGAATGTAACAGCAGTATAATCCATTTATGGCCCTTAAAAGAAACACGTGTCCACGAGCATGATATAATGATGTCCACGAACATAATATAGTGACAATTTACGTGACAGCGACCATAACTGAGACAACTTAAATCGCGAATGGACCATCGCGTCCCATTAGGTTTCTGAGACTGCCAAACGAGAAACCGCACGATAACGCATCAAACCTAAAGAATTGTTGCAACTCAACAATGCTTTAGGCCTAATTTTGCATGCGAACCCCCAAATTGCAGAAAGAATGCCAGCCTAAAAAACTGTAAAAATTTTAGTTTTCCCTGCCATTCTTTCTGCATAAAAAAATTATTGATTTTTAATGTTTCTTTAAACTTTTGGACGTTCTCTATATCTTTGGTAATTTACATGATGAAATTCATTTTCGTAAGATTTGCACGATTTTTTCCCCACAACAGCGACATTTCATGATGCGTTATTTCTGACACAGTAATAGGAAATAAACGTCTGATACATAGTTGCAGATATTAGCAAATGCCGTAGTTCAGAACCGTTTGCTTTCAGTTTCATTTGAAAGTGCTTTCGCCTCGAATCGATTTCAACAGGTTGGTTGCACCCGATGTTACTGCCGATCCAAAGGCATTAACGCCAGCTCTGGAGTCGTCAGAAATACATTTTCTCACTGCAATTCAATTGTGGCATTAGTAAATTATCGGTGACATTCCACCCACACAAGTTCTGTATTTTCCCACATTGCTGCTTTTATTACTGCAAGATTCCCGAGCTCGTTATTATGTTTTTTCGTTCGGAAAGTGCGTTGAGGTGGGTTATCGCCCATTCAATCACGTGTTTTCTACCCCAAAGGGCAATGCGCCCGAGCACTATTCTGAGGATCATTACAGTTCACACCTCCCGATTCCTTTTATCACGATATTAACATGATAATGTTTATGATCTGAATGTTGCCAATGCTATATGATATAGAAATGGTTTAAAATATTCTAATACGGCCGGCCATTGCTGCTTGAGCTGCTAATTTTTGTGTAAAGTTACTTCTTAAATTGCAGATGATCACTAAGATTCACTTAAAAATCACTCACTAGATTCCCAATAAAAAATTAATTGAAGTATTATTGCTGTTCTTTAATCATTTTAGAATTTAATATTGTACAAAAATACATTAAAAAATCAACTTTTAATCTAAAAAAAATTAACTTTTCATTGATACAAAGGGTAAAAGTTTTCTCAAATTTTAATGAGAATTTTAAAAATTAAATATAATTTACAATAATACTTGTAATAACAATAATTCATATTATTTTAGAATTATAAGTAATTTTTTAAGAATAATGTAGACAGCCGAACCGAGCATCAAATAGTGTCAAGCTACGAAATTTCCGACTAGAGGCTCCGACGCTTATCTGGTATAAATTTTTATGCAATAATTTTTATCTAAGAAATTAAAAGGCATTTAGTTTATTTATTCTTTTTATACATTTACTTGCCGATTATAAAAGAAAGTAAGACACTCTATGCAGGGACCGATAGAGTCTGAAATTTGCTTAATTTAATACTATGATGGTTCGCGCACTTTAATTAATAGATCAAAATTCCCATTTTTGCGGATTAATTTGGATTAGATACTATCAGGAGTATCGAATATTCGGATGATTGGAAAAAGGCCATTTCTTAAGGGGGGGGGGAGGTCGAAAATGGCTCGATATATTAAGGACTACAAAAAAATCCTGTTATTTACGTTTTGCATTGTTGCATTTTGTATTAAAATATCACTTCTTGTTGTTACAAAGTTAAACTTTTGCAGTCTTTAAATTGGATTTTTATTTTTAAATCACAACAATTCCGATATTTAGCATTCTAAATAATTAGATCTCCAATCATATCAGTTATTTGAATAACTGGAGTTCTATTATCGTCATTTCAATCATTCGATCAATGAGTGTCCCATTGATTGACTAATTTGTACTTTTAAAAAAAATAATCAATTTGGAATAATTTAATCATTAGTTAATGAAAAATTATAAACAAATTTTTGATTTGCAATAAATAAAGTTTTAACAAAGACATTTCAACTGAGAAGTTATAAATTTGTAATTATTTAAATTCAAAATATATATTCTCAATTACTTCCACTTTTCTTACTTTTATAAGACGAAGTAAAAATAAAAAGAAGAAATGAGGTGAAAAGTTAAAATAAATGAGATGTAGAAAAATTATTGTGGTATTTATTTACATGAAAAAATGTATAACTTAATTTTTTAACTAAGTTTTTTTATTTATTTTTCAATGATGACTTGCGAAAAAATTTTCTGGTGATTTACCTAATTTCGCAAAAAATTCATGAATTCTATTTTCATCACTTGACTGCGTAGCAAATATTACTGATATGAAAAAATGGAGGAATGAGCATTCCTGACATGCGGTCTAAAAATCGAAGCGGAAGTTCTGAGATGCGAATGATCTAATGAGAAACAGATCTCGCAGCTTCAGCATTATTCTCCAGACATCACTTTAAAACACACGAGATTGTTTTCCCTAAACTTCAGTTAGCTAAATTCTTAAACTAGATTCATATACCGATTCGCCTTAAAAAAAAAAAAAAAAAAAAAAAAAAAAAACCCTTCATTTTCCTTCCCTTTTCCAAACCGATTTGACTGATTTGAAACAACTGGAGGAATAAACCGTTTCACCTCCAGGCATTCGAAATTTGAACTTAATCCTTCGAATTACACAATCGATTTCCTTTAAAAACTCCGCTTTTTCTCTTCCAAGAAGTAGCACGCTGGCCGAAAAGCATCACCTGCACGGAATGCGTCCGGCCGTTACTCTCCACAGTTCGTCATCTCCTTTCGAGGAAAAAAATAATCCTAAAAAAAGAGGGAGGGGGAGACAGAGAACCGTAAATTGACCCTGCTGAGCTATTGCTATTAAAAGCATTTCCCAAACAGTATCGCCATATTGGCCTGTTTAAGGATAAATTCAGACATTTGTGACCTTTTTTTAAAAAACCTTCGATTTGAAAAAATTTTAACCTCTTCCTTCTCTTTCCTTAATTTAGTTTCATTTAATTCCAAAGTTTTAGAATTATTTTAAACTTAATTTGGCTGTTTTTTCATTATAAATATACTATTGAAATAGCCGCACTCATCGTCTTTATTTTAATGTATGTATTCAGAATCCTATTTATTTTTCTATGCTTCATAGAGAAGCACTTGCAGAAGCATGGGAAGAAGCACTTTTTTTATTATCATTCCTTTAATGTTTTTAGATTAAGTGTTTACAGTTTTTAAATTCCTAATTTGCTTTTCTATGCTTTAAGATTGAACGCTTACATTTTGTTAAATTCTCAATAATGTTTTTAACCTTTAAATTTGTAATTTATCATCCAGTGTTTTTATAACTACGCTGTTTTTTGCACGCTCTTTATTATTTGTTTGGAAATTATTCATGTGCGTTTTTATTAAAAAATATTTTAGTCTGTTTTCTTTATTATTGATTTCTCTCTCTCTCTCTCTCTCTCTCTGTATATATATATATATATATATATATATATATATATATATATATATATATATAGAAAGAGAGAGAGAGGGATAAATTCAATAATACAGCGATAAATGGAAAGCGTACCTCGGAGATATGAAGAAAGTTTAAAAATAATGAATAGAACAAAAATGTCAAAGTTAGATTCTAGTATAAAACAAAACCAAGGTCTCGATTTATTATAGGACGCGAAGAAAAAGGCATTCTTCCATTTTTATGTAAACTCAGGTTTATTTCAAAAGCACAGTATAAAAAAAGAACAAGAACAATTGTAAATTTATATATTGCCTGTTTTATACTTGGCATCTCTTTTTTTCTTCGATCTTGCCTCTTCTGAGAGTGTTTTTCGACATTTTCGAGTGTTTTCAGACATTTGTAAAATTCAGGCATTTCTGAATATCATCTTCATATCAGCCCGAGAATTTTATGGATGTCTATTTGTTGTAGTTCATTGTGAATAATGAGGCATAATTACGAATTTTTTAAAAATTAATTACAAAATTTTGTTTCATTTTATTTTGCTCATCGTGGGCAGAGATCTGGAATAGAATGAAAGAATCTGGATCTGGAATAGAATCAATAAATAAAAAAATGAAATAAAAAAATAAATAAGTGTGCAAAAAAATAAATTATTCAACCATAAAAAGATAAACAAGAAAATGATATATCAGGTTATATATATTTACAAATTATATGGATGTATTAAATAAAAAGATAATTTTAAAATTCAAAGTAGAGTTTTACAATTTTCAAAATATAATTCAATCGTTCATTATAGAATCGGATAATTACTCAATCGAAAACAAACAAGCAGATCTAAATGTTGAATAACAGTACATTTGAAAGTTCCTCCTGGAACAAGTACAAATCATAAAAACTTAAAAATAATTGTTGGTAAAATATGAATTATAATATTAATAGATTTCATGCAATTCAAATATACTTGAAAGAAAATTTCCTCTCACAAACAGACGTTTATATTTCATACTAATCAGTTTTCTTTATACTAGACAAAAGCTGCAACTGAAATATTATTTTCTTTGCATTAGATTTTATAACATTCTTTCTCGTTATTGACCTTCATAAAATTGGGAAAACATTCTTGATCTACATTTCAGTTAAGCTTTTGTAACTTTGTTTACTGACAAGAAAAAAATTCAAGTCTTATTGAACACATCTTGTAGCATTTTTTAAGTAAGAATGAAAATGTAACTATTAATCATTTTATATCTGCAAATTTCCTGCAAAATAAGAATTTGTTTAAACTCAAAATTCTAGTTGAGATTATACAAATAGCTTACTACTTTAACCCTTTAGGTACATTTGACATATCAGAATGTAATGCATTTTTTGAATTTATGTTTCATTTTTTTTGTAGTATTAAATACTCTAAGTTGTCTCAATGTCATGAATAATATGAAATAAATGAATCTTTGCATAAAATCTACTGCTTTTAAATGTCTAAAAAATTGTGCTGCAAATGCAAAAAAAAAAAAAAAAAAAAAAAAAAAATGTACTCAAAGGGTTAAAAGTTTTGATACATTGGAAGACCTTTTTAAATGCAACTCCAGAAGCGGAAATAAAGTCCTCGCGAATTACAGAGCTGTTTGTTTAGGATTGCCATATTGTAAAATGTTCGTCCCCACCTCATGTCAATAGTTCCTAAATTGAGAAGGCCGCAGCGCTGATTTTCGTCGTTTCGCAAATACTTGAATATTCTTGTAAAAAAAAAATGGTTTGTCATGTCGGATGTCGATGGAGACAGCCAAATATCTGACAAGATACGAGCCAAGAGAATCCGTGTATGTCGAAAATCAACGTCATAGCCTTCTCTGAATTTAGGAGGTGTTGCTCTTACACTCAAGGTCATAATTTACGAAGAGTTGCTTTAGTAGTTGAGTAAGAATTGGAGTATTTCACATTACTACGAGCAAAGAAAGTATGGCAACTCGTTACTTGTGGCAATGGGTGAAATATATCGTACATACTTGAGGTTTTGATTCGATTTTTGCATGTGTATTAATGCATATTTGTGGAAAAAAAGGGAGCCGCTCAACTTTATTCTGCTGTCTAACGCCGTATATGGAAAGGGAAAGTACCTTTTTAAAACTAACAATGTATGCTAACAAATTATGTACATAAATTTTCCCCTAAGGGAGTGTCTACATATTTAAAATTGTATGAATTTTAAAATTATTTGCATCTTAGATGCCATTTGATTTTTTAACACTTGAAAGCTTCTGTTGTCGAGGAATTTATTTATGATACACACCATAATCACATCAAAAGTGATCTGTAGATGTAGATCCTGTTTTTAGGATCTCCATAGGGCTACTAAAGCTTTTCGCATGTCCAAGGAAGCTCCTCATGTGCATGATTCGGAGCTCTGGGAGACGGCAACTTACAAATTTTTTATCGAATGCCGTGCCACCGCGCCAGCGCATCGTCCAGTGACTGACCAACCAAATATAATCGGAAAGCGTGAAACGGGTAGAAGAGTCCGTGACCTTCTGAAACCGGGATGCATGAAGCGTTATGGAAGAAAGAACCTGCTTTAATTTGTGTGCTTTGAGAATTTGTTTACAAGGTGGTCGTTTTTTGCGGATTCATTCGCTCGCTCCATTCATAAAAGAAGAGCCATCACAGATGTCTGAAGACATTTTCATCAATTTCCCCGTCAAAAAAAAAAAAACTATAAAAATGGTTTTAAACTATAAATCTCAAACCATTATAGCCAAAAAAAGTAATGGATGGATTTTGTCATTTAATTGAATCGGTTGTAAATTCATCTGTCTGTTCTTATGTGTGCGTGAACGTGATTATTTGAAAACACTTGAAAGAGCAAAAATGAAAACACTAGAAAAATGAAATTCGAATTTAGTTTACTCCAAGATTGTAGATTCGACCCGAGTTTTCCAGCGTAAAGAGATCCAACCTTTTCATTATCCTTCGAGACGCCTCGGGCCACTGTGGCCTTGGTAGTAAGGTATCGGCTTCGGAACCGGAGGTTTTAAGTTCAAGACTCGATTCGACCGAAGAAACGTTGTGTAAGCGGATCAGGTGGAAAGTTACATCCGGCGGGGTCAAACGTTCTCCCGCTGATGTGGAGTGGAAGTTTGGAGAGAAGGGTTCCAGCTCAGGTGTCGACATCGCCATCTGACCGCGGCTCACAATGATGAGGTCCGTCCCAAAATAGCCCTAATGTTACTTTAAAATGGGACGTCAATATATCTAAACTAAGCGAGCCGCATCGTGTTTGCGAAAATGTCGAGCGAAGATCCCCCATTTCTGATTTTGATAGCTGGCCAGTTTTCCTCACAGAAGGTGGTCGCCAACTATTTCGAGTTCTAGGGGAGTTTAAAAATTATTATTAGATTTATTACCAAATAAATGAATTTGTAGTGAATGTAAATTTTGTGAAAATAATAGCAATTTATCAAATACACTTGTTCAGTTTATTTCATTACCTTCACTTTTTAATTACAATATTTATGGTCATCGAACATCTGCTTAAATAAAATTGCTTGCGTACAGTCGTCAACAACAACAACAACAAAAAAATGGGACACCTTTGTCACTTTGTTATTCATTATCGCATTATCATAAAATGAGTGTCGAATGGAAATGGATTAAAGATATGTGAGATTGTTGAAATATTCAAACTGATTACGTCTGACATTATAGACGTAACATGGTTCATTAACTACTTTCTCGAAATTTTTTATTATGGAAATCGAGATTTTTTTAATAATTCGATTCAGCAGGTCTTCTTAGGCATGTGTATCAAATTTCGTTCTAAAACTCGTAGCAGTTCTTAAGATATACTTTAATTTGTTTCTGAAAACTCCACCCAAAAAGAGCCAATCTACCGAGGACCGTATATCAAGTAAGTTTCAGCCTGTTAATAGAAAAATAAGACTCCTTTCGCGTTTTAAACCAGGAATTTCGGAGGAGTAAACGACACGCCTCAGATTTATACTTAATATTGGTATTTTTTTTTTATTTATTTAAACATCGAAACATTTTTTCTTACTTTTAAAGTTAATTCATCGTTTAATCCTTTTTAGTTCATCCCGTCAATAAATAACATATATTTTAATTTTAATGACAAATGAAATATGTTATTTAATCCATTTTTTTTTCTTCTTAAAAAGTCAATGATTAGGGAAATGCGGATGCAGTACAGACATTTTAAGTCAATGAAATTATCTGTGTATATTGAAAATATGGACTTTTATTTTAGAGGAAACAATTGTTAGCCGGATAGACGATTAATTAAGGTTACTACTGTAAGCCCCTATAAAAATGATTGAGTGCTGGATATTCTTTCTCTTTGATTACAACTAATGTTGTAATAAAAAAAAAGTGTTCCATTTTGTTGTTGTCAACTGTACGTGAATGTCACAAGCCATGAGTCACCACTGATTCAAAAATAAAGGTTGAAATTCCATTAAAAAAAACTTTAATTTACCGCTCAATATTTCATACATTTCTCATTCAATGATAAATTTAGATTTCTCCTTCAATGATAAATTAAATAGCATTAGCCATGAATCATGTTCGGTCATTGTTGTGCACTCTCGAATTTGAACGCGCATCGATTCCAGAAAGCCAAGCACGACTTACCATATCTCATCCATGAATAAACAAGTCCACTTTGAAGGCCTGCACTAAAGAGTTTCGCTTTCTCGTATGCGAAAGAACAGAATTTTGGTCGTCAAAAAAAAAAAAAAAAAACCTACCTAGAGAAAAACACCATGTTTAGATGTTTGAAATTTGGTTTACGAGGGGAAAGGCTTCTCGGAAAATGATTGCAATAATTTTTCCGTTGGAATTCAAGGAACGAAAGATGGAGACTAATCATATTATAATGGTGTTATTTTACAATTTCAATTGGTCATTATTCCGAAGAAAGAGATGAAACCCATTTCCCGATTTCCCAAACCGCACACCTTTACGCTCGCGAACACTGCCTTCGATGTGTCTCGGGGGATAAGAGGAATTCCCCCCCCCCCCCCATCCTCTTCTTCTAATTTAACACATAGAAATCATTCGGAATTGCTGAACAGATCCTATTTTGGACAGATTCAAAATTAATTATATATATTCACAAAGAATCTTTTCTGTGAAAAAGGATACTCTCTGACACTTTTGCTAAATAGTGACCTTCATACGATACAAATTTAAGTAGAATTTGAAAATTATTGCTTGAATTTAAAAGAAAAGTTCATATGAGAAATGTAAGGCCCGATGAGTAACCAAGTATATTCTTTGTACAAATGCGCGAAAATAAATTCATATGAGTAAGCAATACTGATAATGCTTCCAAATAAAGCGATGCAAATAAAAAGCTAAGCATAAAAGTAAAGTTATAAGCGTATATAAATTTAGTTCTCGTTACTTTCTTATCCTCCATAAGGCGGACTCTCAGATTAATTGAACGCAGGCGCTCTGAATCCATCAATGTGTGGCAGACACCCAAGCATCACATTTTTACTTCTTACCGAAATATGCTTCGGCAAGCGAGCAGTGCGGCGAAGATAATGTTTGTTTGTTTTCATCTTTATGAAGGGAGGTGCTATCGCGGAGAAAGCACCGAATATTCCAAGGTAGGAGTGAAATCTTCGAAGGTCAATCAGGCGCACGCACCCTGCCCTTTTTTAAACGAGGCCCGCAGCCGGTCGCCAATTACCGACGCGCTTCTGGTGATTCACACCGCGCGCGTTTTTTGCGGAAAAATTCCGACTGCGTGGGTTTCAGTTCGAGGTGCTCGTCCTTGCGCTGCTTGCTTCCTTGTGGGCTCTCGTGCGCATGCGCACAGAAGAAGGAAAGAAAGTTGTGACGAGATGAGTGTATGCTTAGCAAAAATACACCTTTCTTGAAAGAACACTCATTTAAAAATGATTGAAAGCAAACAAATTTTAACAAATATGCATTAGAGACGCTGATTAAAAGCAATTGTCCGCTCACCACTTCCTCGTAAACAACGGCTGGTGGAATAGATTACGAAGGAAGCGTCCGTAATTTCCCTGCACATTGAACGCTAAAAAGCACGCTTACCTTCTATTCGTTCCCGATTGGCTGTTGACAAAGATTATATATACTCCTATTCCTTTTTGGATTTCAGTTCTCTCCGTTTTTGCCTGGCATGACACCCTTCTTTGGCCAGTTTTGATGAACCGCGGTTACCTGGTGGTAAGGTCTCGGCTTCGAAACCAGAGGGCTTCAGGTTCGAGACCCGATTCCACCGGAGAACCGTCATGTAAGTGGGTCTGATGCATGTTAAAACCGTCGTGGCCAAACGTCCTCCTGCTGATGTGAAGTCTAAGTTTGGAGAAGGGGGTGCCAGCTCAGGTGCCGTCCTCGCTATCTGACCGCGGTTCAAAATGACGAGGTAAATCCACAATAGTCCTAGTGTTGCTTTCAAACGGGACGTTAATATAACTAATCTTGGGTGATTTTGACTCACTTCCCTTATACAAAATGCATACTTTTTCCCTATCTCCCCCTTTTTTTATATTCCTTTATTCTCCCCAGTTCTTCAATATTGTTATGTCATTTGTCTTTTTATTTCCTTTAGCAAATAATATCTTACATAACTGCATATATTTTGTATTTTACTTCAACCTTATTAGGTTCGGAAGTTAAGAACTTCGATTCCAAGTACTTCGCAACAACAATCTTCCAAAACCGCTTCTTGCGTCTTTATTTCACTGGGTGCCTTTTTCACTCGAAGGTGAGCACAGCAAATAGTTTTTTCTTTTATTTTCTACTATTCGTAGAACCGATCCTCGACGATTCGGCAGCTTTGTGGGCTAAAAAATTTTGATTACCCTGAGCATCATTTTTAATCTCCACCCATCACAAAGTAAAATGTCCGAATTTCTTTTCTGGTCCCTTTCATTTCCTATCAACAGAATGTCAAAGTATCATCTATAGTTAAAATTTAGTTTCATTCATTCTAAATCTAAACTGATAAATTGTAAGACTATTTGTTGTGCAGGCGATCCGAATTAAAGAGTTGTTGAAAGTAAAATCGGACTCTCGGAAGTCCGGTCTGAATCACAATCGAGTTTTGTTCACTCTCTTGATAATACGATTTCCAATTTAGAAAGAAATCATAGTTTGGACGATTTCTACGATATTAATGATTTGATTAAAATCGAAAATGCTTCAAATCCTTCTGCCTAATATTGTGAGCAAAAAGCAATTTTTCTTTAGATTTTAATTTTAATGGCTGTGACACTCATTCCACTGGACAACGGCAAATCGAATCATTTTGCAGCTAAAGGTACAAGGCCCCTCTTTTAAAAACTGGGTTATTTCATTTCACATTTCAGCACTTTATTAGCTAAAGTTGCTTCTTAATGATTTATTTTAATTAACATTTTTAATCACTTTTTAATATATTTATCTTTTTTTTTTATTTATTTTTTAAAATGCATCTCATTGTTAAAAGTCACTGAAGTAATAAAATTATTGAAAAACTAATTGTAATTGTTAGTGAATGATTTCTTTCATTAAAAATATAAATATTTAATTACCATGACAGACAGAATTAAGTTCCAAAAATAAAATTGGAATTATTATTTAACAGGAATCTGCCAAATAGATTAACCAGTTGGCAGATGTTTATATAGCCATGTTATATTTACGGCACAAACACTATTATGCATAATATTTTATAGTTAAAGAAACGCCCTATATGCATAATATTTTATAGTTATTTGAGAATTTGCCTAATAGCATTTTTCATCATCCTTCCTGAGGCCGCCCTTCATTCCAGCGGTCCTAGTCTGCGACACAGGAAATCCGCCTCTGCCTTCAGACCGAGCACCGCTCGCCGCATTCAGATATTTCTGCCATGCTCAAAGGCACCTTAAAAAAAAAAAATCGATTTTTTAATTTTAGTCTAATAAAATAGCGTTCATTTTACTAATGACACAGATGTATAATTTGTTTAGGTGTGAAAAGTTGAAAATTTATAAATATAATGTAATAATGAATCTAACAGGAGCTCCTCCCTTCTCTCAAAACACGTTTTCTTCAGATTTTGGTACGTACAGAACGCTTTCTATTCTTTGTCATTGAATGGAATTTTAAATAACAATATTCACAAACATTTTGCATCTGTTAAACACATTTTTATCTTGCCTGCGTAATAAATTTAAACTTTTGAAGCCATTTGTTATGTAAAATATCATATACATATATTACATTTTCGAGTTAAACGGCATTCATTTTTTGTTGTGAAATTTTTATTATTAGCGTATTTAATTAAAAGTGAGTCCACTGCCATTATTAAATCTCTGCTCATTTATGAAGCTCATTTTGGAGTGATTTCATTCAGAACCTTCTAAACGTACCGATGTGTGGTCACGAAAATGACAACACACATTCGATTTGCTATTATCCCTTTCTCCGTCCTTTCCTGTCCACGAACATTTCTCCCAGCGGTCCTCTGTTTTTCGCCGCATTAGGACAAACAAATAAAGTTTCAAAGTGTCGAAGAATGCTTAAAGCGCGTTACGGCAGCCCTGCAGAAGTTTCACTTGAACGTGCTAGAGGCGTTAAAGACGACGAAGAGGTTAAAAAAAAAACAATTACTTTGGGAAATAAATATTTGTCTACTGTTAGAATAAACCATGCTTACTGTATATTCTAAATTTTCTATCAGATATTAAATTTTATTTGCGAATCAATCCCCTTTATTTAAAACTAAAATTCCGGCCATTTTGATTGTGGGGAACGTCGTGTTAGACGAGCAGGCTCGCTATTGGAAATCTCCGGCAAATGGTTCTGTGTCTTGCAGTGATGTAGGGAGAAATGGCGACTCAGAAAGGAACAACAAAGCAGTGATGTTTAATAAGTCCCACTTTCTTGTGAATGGAAAGTTGTTGCAATTACTTTTTGCGAAAAATCAGCTATCAGTTTGTACAGGCTTTAGCTTCTTATTTTTCATCCTCACCCATCAGCTAAAATATAGCTCCCCCCCCCCTTAGAAATCGAAACCACTTTCTGAGAAGAGTACAAAATTTGATTCTGATTTGTCGTTTCTGCACAAGAGGCACGCACTTACTCAGAATATTTCTCATTTATTTTTGTAAAGTGCATCTGCATCTCTGATCTTTTACGATCGAGAGTTTATGACTTCTTAAAACTTTTCGTTCATGCGTGGACTCGACAATTTTAAAATATATTCAGAAAAAAATGGATCATTTAAAAAAAAATAAAAAATTTTTTTGAACCACTATGAATGACACTGCTTATTTTGAACTACATTGCACAACTGTTGCATTGAAAGGGTTGGGTATTATTCATTTATTTCACAAATTATCTGCTCATTGAATGAATTTATTATGTTCAAAAATTTGGCTACTGTAGTTAAAAATAGTAAGCTGTTTGAATTTTTTTAAAGTAAAATGTGTTATATATTAAATAATGGTTCGTTAAAATTGTTTAAATATTATTATAAGTAAAACTTTACTCCCATTTTTTTCGTTTAAATGCATCTTTTTCTCTAGTGGCTCTCATTTTTGAGCCTCATTTTACTTTATATGAAATTTTTGATGGATGGAATTTTTATTCGAATGTCAGCTTTGAATGAGCCTAATTATATGGCATAAAAAACAACATTGTTGTATTTTTAAATCGTTGGCGTGATTTAAAAGTCGCCAATGGTGCGTGTTGCCGCCAGACGTACTTCCGTTCTTTCCCATGTAATTAACGCATTCCTGTTGAGGGATCACTCCACCTTTTGGAGATAAGGTTCAATGGTTTCCAAGCGTGGTTGGCTCTGCCAGAGGAACACCTGTTAGCTGACTCAGTTGTGCTGGTTGCTTGGTTCCATTTCTTTTAACCTATATATTTGTGGTTATAGAGAATATGAATATGTTTTATCTGTTACCTAATCCTAATTATTGTTAAGCTTCTTTGCAATCTATTACTTCTGAGTTCTGATACTGGAAAACTGAGTTAATTCTCATTCATTGGCAATTCGGATTTTTTTTCCTCTGCATTCAATACGAACTCAAAAGTATTTCTATCTCTATAAGTTTTTTTCATTAATTGAATGTATCCATGGTGCCAACCAAGATATTAAGTGAAATTTTTAAGACCTTTCATTCACTCTAGGACTAATAATATATACAAAAATATATATTATATCTAATAATACCTATATATATACCTAAATAATATATACAATGAAAAAAAAAAGACTATTTCTCAATTACAAACACACACACACACTCGGTACACCTTAATTGTAAATTAGTAATAGAAGTTTTGTTGTACAATTAATTTATTGCCAATTCCGTAAATTTGCTTAAATTACTGGCTTATTTACTGAAATTTTTATTTATTATTAATTTTGTTATTATCACTTTTTAATCAGCATTATTGACTTTTTATATATTAATTATATATTTATTAATATTTGAACTATAAATTAAGTTTTTTACAAGCTTTTTCTCTTGTTCCACCCATTGTTTCTGATTGCAAATTGATTCGTTGTCCAATTAAAATGATTAAAATTCTTTCCCTTTTCGTAAGCTGTAGCAAAAAAGGTAAAGAAATAAACAACGACGGTTCTGGATTGTGAAATTTTATTTTTAATATCAGATTATTACAAACCTATTGTACGGTTTCTTTTGGTATAAAGCAACAATATTACAACAATATACAACATCAATTTGGTATATTACAACAATGGATCAGCCCTCTGTTCTCATAACTTTGTACATGCTTTTTCGCCTCTGGAGCAATTCATCAACGCCTCTCTGCATTGTTTCATCGTAACCTTCGTGGACTTGACTGATAGATTGTTACTTCAACATATCATTTCGAGACTGTCGTACGAGAGTTGGACGGACATATTCTGCGCGGGAAGCAATTGAAGGCGACCCTGGACTGATTTCTGCGAGGGAACTCATTTTATTACTCTGTTCTTGACCTCCACGTGATACTCGGATGCATGTTCCTGAACTGGCTTTCTGCGCAATTTTGTGCAATCGAAGCGCATGCCGCATAATGTGATATTTTGGTGCCAATTTTTCACGAGTAGATTATTAAGAGAAAATGGCGCATGATGAACTTCTAACCACGACTATCTGGATTTAAAAAATGAATTGAAACTGTAATATTTTGTTCCCATAATAGCTTAACGAAGGTGAATGGCAGCCATTGGTTCGGTAATTTGATATTGTAACGGAACGTGTTCTAACTTGACACAGACTGAATGGCACAGTG
This sequence comes from Argiope bruennichi, assembly GCF_947563725.1. Lineage (NCBI taxonomy): Eukaryota > Metazoa > Arthropoda > Arachnida > Araneae > Araneidae > Argiope > Argiope bruennichi. The sequence continues at coordinate 7,445,380 of NC_079160.1, forward strand.
GTATAGAATACTATGAACCGAGAGCGACTGTTCACAAGTTCTTATCTGATTATAGGCAAGTTTCCTAAAAATTGTTTTCTTATTGATTTACTTTTTGTTATTTCTTGTTTGTTCTAGAACGTTCTTATAATTTCTGTATCTTTCTAAATCTGGACGATTCGAATCATTTCGTCTTATGGATAAAAACAGATGTAAGGTTTAGTTCTTTGGAATAAAGTCTCGAGTTGAGATTAGCGAGAGTTATCTTTGACTTTAGTTAATACAAGATTTATCTACGCTAACTTCATGAACCAGACACTATTTCCGTTTTCCTAAATGAGGCTCAGCAAATATAAAGGGAAAACAGAACATTATTTTTTCGCTCCACATTGTATTCGTCATTAAAAGGAACCACTCAAGACTGATTCCTGAATTATTTATACAAATACACCACCACCACTCGCAATGAGTGATCAAGGGGGGACGAGACGGACAAATTAAAGTACGTTCATTTTGATAAAATTTATGTGGCTGTTCTGGAAGCTTTGCATAAAATTTGAAAAATAGCTCATTACACAGAATCAAACATCCGGATGGATCAGTCTAGTCTGGACATCTGGTTGTTTGATGTGGTGGGGTCATCTATGTTGTTAGGACGACCGGTGACCTCCACATCGGCGCCTGCGTAGAAATGGTGGGTGTGGAGATTTCTTCAAGGTCGTTTGACGCCCGCTGACGTCCTCATTTTACCTGTGATTCACCCGTAGCTGTATTGAAATGGTGTTCCAACATTTACTTCTCCTCCTCGGATCGAACGGAGACAATCGTTAGATGAAAGCGACTTTATCGCATATTTATCAAGAATAGTTTTGCTAAAACCACATTCCAACCAGTTTATTGAGAAAAGAATTGCTTATGAATAGTTATAATTACTTTTTTATCTTCATTTTTATAAATATTATGAAATCTTGAATTGGTATTATCCATACCGATTCAAGATTTCATAATATTTATAAAATTAAATTAATAATTAATTCCTGAAAATATAAAAAATAGTTACTGCCATCGAGACATGAGAAGATAAGACCTCTTCGACTGCCCAGTGAGATTAGTATTGTGATACATATCTAATAGGCTGTGAGGCTTTTCCAACATCTCGTAACGTGAAACGAGCACATGTGCGAAAGATCGCTGCTCAGACAAACTTCATGGGAACACCTGTAGTGTCTCTACTTTTAGAGAGAAGGTCTCCACCTCTTATATCGTGTGATTTCCATGCACTTGATCTGGTCTTTCGCTTCATCGACCCTATTTTGAGGGAAACCACCAGCTAGGAAAATAAGAAGCCCTCCAAGCACTGTTGACACTATGGCTCTTGTGCCATTACTACTCAGTCGTATACGAAGTATAGAGTAAGTATTGTAATTTTCAAAAAATGTAAACTTGGGATTTTGACGAATCCGCACATTTTGGACCTCCCTTATTTAGAAAAACACATTTCTGGCATTACGTCTGTCTGCCCGTTTGTGACAAAGATAACGCTTTGAATTAGGTGAATGAAATTTAGTGCATGGTCTTTACATACAAAATCTGTGGATTTTTATCAAATTTTGAATAAAATCTATTCAGAGGAAATCTGCCTGGTTATAAGTGAACATCGTAACTGCAAAGCTAAGAGAGCTAGAGAGATAAACAGTGCACTGCCGTCTGTCTGCACTTTGAGAAGGAAGCAAACGCGATCATTCAAAAATGGAACAATTGAAATATGTCAACTTTAGTGTGTGATGTTGTGATTGCAGTTGTAGTTTTGTGTCAAGTTTTGGTTTCAACCAGGGGGGGGGGGGACGCATTTAAAACAAAACAATTTTGTTAGAGAATAGGCTAGAATATTTTTAGGAGACAACACCTGCTGGATATCAGTGAATACCTGTTCCTTGTACTATTGAATTAGTAAATAAATGAAAAATATTCTGGCAGTCAATGGACATGAACGCAAATACCCATCCACTCTTAAACAGCGTTCAGTGGTATTGGCAGGAAATTAGAATACTCGCTATTTACTTCCCAAAGAGCGCGCCTCTGTCGATCAGCCGTAGAAGCCAGTTACATTAGTTGATCACCAAAACGGATTTTTGTCTCACAATTCTTTTGTTTTATAATTAGCAGTAGAGTGCTAAATTTCCCATCCTAAATCGGGCTTTCTTTCTTCGTTTTATGAGATGATCCTGTGAAAAAGAAAAAAGCTGTTATAGGACAATAACAGATCTCATAAAAAGACTGTGAATTCAAACCTAATGGAATCTGAGTGTATGAGCTTTGAACTTCCGCTCTCTGAATCGGCTCTTTAGCTGGTACATGCGGTCGAATTTTCTAGTATTCATCAAAACAGCGAGAAGTTACTGTATGTGTATCCTCATGACAGAGGAATTCGAATATGCCTTTGAACAACTACTCTTTAGTCGACTCAGATCAAAATTTATTACAAATTTATAGACTGAAAACAAAATTCATTTGTTTAGATTACTCGGATTCCAAGTGAACGCCCTCATATATAGTTTCTGTTTCAGGAGTCTTGATTTTCTCTCTTTTTGAAAAAGATAGTTTTAAAAATATTGGCAGCACTATTGAGAAAAGACGAAAGTGAAATACAACTTCGATTGAAATTGACAAACCGATTTGATCCGAAATTTGACATACATCTACAGTTTTGGCGATAAAACGACGAGCCAAATTTTATTTTCTTTGGTTGTTATATTCCAGACTGATTTTGTCCAGATATTTAGAATTTTTGGTAAACATTTCATGTAAAATATCAATTTATTCTGATTTCTGCTGGAATCGTGTATTATCTGCCGATCACATTCCTCCGTGCAAGTGTTTTTTAAAGATTAGGAGAATCCGTTTGGCTCAATTCAATTCCAAGAATTAAAGAGGATGGTAAAAGTAAAAATAATTTCCCCGCTATGTATGAGAACACTTTTTATTCAAGTAAATCTTCTTTTCGAAATTGTTTTTTGAACTTTCATGAATATCATCGTGAATAACATGGTGCTTTAAAAGTTCGAGGCAACTTTAAGAATGTATAACTCACGAACGAATGAAGATAGAATGAGGCCATTTGCACGGTAAAGATAAAAATGATTTTTAATCAAAAAACATTAATTTATGGAAACAATTGACAGTTAGGTGTTATGGCGAAACACCAGCGAAAGAATACTGTGGGAATACGTAATTCCTTGATTAATTGCTAAATTTCTCAATGGAGAATGGGCATTTTTTCGCCTTTATTCTGACGCATTTTTTATCCGACGCATATATTCATCGACCGCAGAACCATCTGATCTAAACTAAAAATTGCATGGCCCATTCATTTTGTTTTCCTCAATAATAATAATAAAAATAACAATCCTCTGATACCGTTTCCATTATATCTGTGCAAATAATTTCTTTCTTTCTCCATTCGCTCATGAGTTATTGATTTTTGAAGTTGATATGAATCTATATATGTTCCCAAATTCAGAGGCATAAGGTGGCTTCTTATTACCTCACATTATATGAACTTTGAATTCAAAAGGTGGTTCTTCCTATGGGACCATAAATACTAACACAAAAAAAAGTTAACATTTTCAATTAAACCTGGCTTTTTAAGAAGATCGACGGTCAAAAGTTATATGGAATGAGAACAGATTACAAAGTGCAAAAACTGTTGCGAAATGAAGGCTTGGAATTTTTTTCTTGAATTAAATGCCGAGTTATGAGAAACGGTGCGTCTCTTTGTTCTCCGAATTAAAAATTCTGGAATCTCTTCAAAAAAATAAAGTCCAGCAATTTTGTGAAATTTTTGCAGAGGTTCCCATCTTTTTCTTGTTATTATTTCTTGAGTCTTTTGAATTTACACCTTACTTTTACAGTATAATTTATATAAGTATAATAAGTATACAGTATAATAAGTATACAGTGTAATAAGTATAAGTATTATATAAGTTACAGTAGTATTAAATATAAGTAGTAAGTATGAGTATTAAGTAAGTTACAATATAATAAGTATAATTTATAGTTTTTTTTTTTTTTTTTTACAAATTTTGTATTTACATAGTCTTATATATTTCTGTTATTATTAATTTTCTTATTTAATATAAAGTGATTTGAAATTCTTACTGCCCAATTGTTGCTTTATTAAGACCTCCATAGACCTTTGGGTAGCTGAAGAGAACACTGTATGTGCTAAAACACTTAGTGTAACATTTCTCTCACTAGATATACAAGAATAAAAATTAATATTGTATATTAATTTGATCTAGTTTCCCCAAAAAATTCCTCTCCGCGATTGAGAAACACTTCTGCATTCGCCGATGCTTTCATTTCGAACCAAAGAATGTCGGTAAATAATATTTCCCCATCTGTATAGTGAATGGGGCGAAATGAAGAGTGGAGGCGTTCGACCGACGAGTTTGACCAGCTGTCCGAGCACAGTATATCTCACGTGCGCTAGGCGAAAGATTCGGATGACGAATTAATTGATCCTACCATGCATTGTCTCGGGAGTTTCAGTGTGAGATCTTTATTTATCCGTTCCGCCTAAGATGGGAAAATGAGCCAAATGTCGCTGAATAAGGAAAATAAAATTATTGAAAGAGCTCTGAGAGAGAGAGTGAAATGACCGCCCCACTCCGAAACAACATAAGGACTGTTTGAGTCGCACTTCGCATTTTGAGCTGTATTCAGATGACGAAGAGATTTCCGAGCAGGCTCCCCTCTTCTACTTTTCAAAAGACACAAAACTTTACCTCGCTTCGCATTAGAACGTTTTGCTCTCCATGTCAGTGGATGCACACATCCGATTTCAATTAGACAAATTATAAGCAGCAAAATGAAAGGACATCGAATGTAATTGGATATCATATGCCATTTTGGGAGGTGAAATTACCAGATATATCATTTAGGGTACTTTTGCTTAGTAATTTCTCCAGAGGCTAGAGGGAAACTAAAGTATATATGTCTTACCCAATCGCTGTTGATGTACTTTACGCATCTAATCATTTCTCTATATTTTACTAGCCATTTGCGCAACATTTGTGACTACTGATTTGTCGAACACGAATTCAAATATGCGTCAGCTTTTCCATTGTGGATTTCGAACCTGGAAGTGTTTGATTCCGAACGCAAAACCTTAATATGAAAATTTTCAGGATCTTTGGTTTCAAACTTAAGCCCTGCTCCGACGACCTGTGCTCGCCTTTTCTGACATATTTTGCCCTCTTCCTCTCTTTTATGGTTTTCTGGGGTTCTTTGATGTCTGTTCATTTTACCGATAATTTGCGCAAAGCTCCCGATCGCTGTTCACAAGCGGGGGTGGTCAAATAATGAGTCAGTTGACAGATTTATGACCAAATCCATAAGGCTACAGGTCATCGGAACGGGGCTTTAAAAGGGTCATCCCAGTTGATTTTTCAAAATAAGGAAGCTGTATGATAATGCGTGAAGAGGACTTTTGCTTGAGTGCCTTTCAAATTTGATCCAGTGAAACTATTTGGCATTTTGTATTGTGTAGCATATACAGAGCCATTTTCTTGGAAGAAGATGCATTTTTGGTGATACCCTGCCGGACGAAGTATTCAAATTTACCTTTGATTGTTCTACCAGAAAAAACCAAATTCGATTTATATAACAAAGGTCACCATACTCTACCCCCAACTTGTGTTTTTGTAAAATCCTGATGAAATTTGTAGATTTTAATTAGAAATAATTCAATATAAAGTCTAGAAGAGGACGTCTGAAACTCCTCACGCAGGCTCTAAAATGACTGCCACGCTGATTCTAGTCCATTGAGAAAAGGCAATAAATAAATAAAAATAAGAAAAGAATTCTATTTTTGCCAGGACGGGAATGTTGTTTGGAAAGATCGTAAATTTGCGGTTTAAGGCTTCCACGAAACGCCTTTTTATCTAGTAATTGCCTGAGAGAACTTTTCGAGAGATATATCCTTGCCGAATTGGAATGAAAAAAAAAGGGTGTTCCATCCTGCCGATCTAATCCTCGCCACCAGATGTGGGTCAGTAGTGAGGTTTCAAGGCAGAAGATTCCTCCCGCCGAGAATGCTCAGCGGACTGAAAAAAAAAGTACGTGATCAGAGACCATAAGGATGGCTCTGGGCACTCCAGGGGACCGTCGGGTGGCAGGCAGCACCCTCGGAAACCTGTTCTCAGATGTGACCTCTGTCCTGCCAAGGCGAATGGTTCCCTTCCAAGGAAAAGGAATGATGAATGAAACGAAGTCGCTTTCGGCAGACCCAAAAATGAAGTCGAAGACGCTTTCTTTGTCTTAGGGATGGACTGAAATCAGCAGATCGTGAAGTCTTCAAAATAAAAGAATGACTATTAAAATATGAACGAGACAAAAAACAAATCATTTTTTTTTATGAATACGCCTTTTAAACTTTCCTTTATTTTATTTGGAAATATCAATTTTGAGTCTTCTATTATGTGAGAAAAACAGAATAATATCTTTGACATTAAAGCTTTCCATTTTTTTTTTTTTTTTTTTTTCAAATTTGAACAATTAAACTTTTGTTGGATCAGAAAGACTCAATGAATTTTAAGTTACTATTATGGGCATTATAGGTCACCATTTTAATCTCATAACCTACAAAAAAAAAAAAAAAAACTGACCTTTTGAAATAATTTTGTATTCTAGTAGTCCCGTTTTTTTTTTATTTGGTTTTCTTTTCAATTTTTTTTCGTGAAAATCCTATGTATCGGTTTTACATTTTTATTCTCTTGAATACGAAATATACAAAGAGAAAGTATTGAAATTGCCAGAAATTTTAATTCAGTTAAGTTCTCAATGGGTCTATGCCTTTTGACCTTCCGTTGTCTGAAATAAACATTAAAATTGTCTCTCTGCCAAATCGATAAACTAAAAACGGAATACGCTAGACGTATATGAAAGTTGAGGTATAGTTTTATAGACAGACTTGTAGATTTGAGTCAAATTTTGAACTAATTCCATCTGGCATTCTTATTCGCATAGATGTGGAAACGATATCTCTGCAGTGCGATTGAGAAATTTCAATCAAATAACAAAAATAATTACTGCGACAGAGCAGCAAAACAGGCGGCCGATCTCCATGCCACAGGATTGCATGTCGACAGGTATTCTGGAAACCGACAGATTCTTTCGTAGAGTTGTGTAGCGAACACCATCAATCCTAAAGTTGATTCCAAAGTATTGTGCACAGGGGTACTTCACAGTCTTCACGAGATCTAGTTTTCCATTTCTTAAAATTGTAACTTCCGACGCAAAGGGAGGGGAGGAGCCTGTGTCAGAAAATTGACTTTTATTCCAGTCTGATGTTTTTTAATCCTTCTAGTAATTGCATGCTGCTCTTGCAAAATAATCTGTATGTATGCCTGTCTAAGGCATTTGGAATCGCCTTGCATAAATGAATAAAAGTTTAATTTTGAGACCGAAGTTGTAGATTTGTGTCAATTTGCAATATTTTTCACTTTAGGGCAGGATCTCGAGTTGGATGGCAGAATTTCAGAAAACTTGTTGATGTCCACTTTGTTAATTATCTGGAAAATACTTGTTAAGCCACGTTCCGGCGGTTTGTTGTCTTTACGGTTATAGTCGCAAATGTGTTAACTGACCCATTGTAGGACACCCCCGCCTGAGGACGCCGGTCGCGAGCTGCCCGCAAATTGTCCGTAAAATGAACAGACATCAAAGAGCTCTGGAAAACCCCAAGAGGGAGGAAAGAGGGCAAAGTGCATCGATCTCAAGGCGCGCACAGGTCGTCGGAACGGGGCTTTATACTCTCTAGTTTCCTTCATTCATTGACTGGAACAAGAGGTCCTGTGCCCATGAAAAGAAAAAAAACGTACCCATCCCCAAGCAAAGAAAAATTTATGCATCTCTTTCCATTATGTACTTACTCATTAGCGTGTTTGGATAAACAGTCAAATATAAACACACTTCATATAAAAGATAAAATTTTAACGCAATAATTCTTCTAAGTTGTTCAAAAATGTTAAAATAATTTTCATTAACATGCACTGTAATCATCAACAACTCATTGAAATACTGAATGCTAAATTGACTGCTTGACCATCATCTGGGCGGTTCACTATTAACGCGATCCGTACAGCTGCCACCATTATAGTTAATTAAATAATAATGTCGACTATTAACATTCCTCGAAGGATTGAAAATAAATTGGCGAAACCAGTCCGGTTGTTGAGGCTGGAGTACTCAATCAAGGCCTTGTTTTGAGTTTTCTATCCAACATCGGCAATAGAAAGATGACCGTCGATGAAATATCTAGAAATTAGGAGTTTTTGTATGAAATAAACATTAGCGAAATTAGGACTCTGGATGGTACTGGAGGATTCTGTCAAATTTTCCTCTCCCATAGAAAAATGTTATTGAGATTTCTATCGAGAATGGTGGGTATAGAGAGCAGGCAATCATTGATTGACCATGATCTAGGAATCATGGCTTTGTCATAAAATAGAAAGCAATATAAATGAAAAGTGGCTGGGATTGTGGAACTGGCTCTTGATGCCAGTAAATATCTTAAATATATAAAATAGTTACAAACATGCTACATAAACAGTGCTCCACAGATGGGAAAGTGCCCTATTGACCCATGTCCTAGTTGATCATCTTCTGTCGCCTAATGACAGAAATCACTCTGCCTGTCTGTTCTTCGGCGCACAAGTGACTTTCGCCAACGTGCAAACCGATATTGCCGAATCATGTTCCAGAAGATGCGACTAATGGATTCGCTGTACTAGAACGCGTAAACAACCAGAGGATGGCGTTAATTACGCAATGCACTCTCGCCCCCAGGTACGGGCCGCCTCTTAAATCGTACGCAAATTAGGGTTTCTCTAAATAAGGCGCATTTCGCGGCGTCGGAGGGTCGAGAGGCTATCTGTCCGATGCGCGGGACCAGTATTTACACAACTTAGAAGAGTGACAGTAATCACGGAGGCGTCGCCGGACGGGCTGCCTGCTCTTCTTTCGCCTCTTCCAGGACATGTCCTGCCTCAAGTGAGTGGCTTATTAATAAGGGATTTTTATTTTCATGTCGCGTACATCATTATAATATGTTGTCTGAGGCCTACTTTTACTTTTGTTATTAAGAACAAAATGTATCAATTTATATTTTATTTGATACGAAATTTACAATAAGAAAGTATTATAATCGTCAAAAAAATCTTGAGCACGATAATTCGAAAAAACAGTGAGCTGTATTTATATATTCTCACTCCAAATTTCTGATATCTGTTGAATTCGTCTACAAGAAGTTTGTTTATTTGCCCGTCTGTATATATTTAAAAATGACATCTCAAAAACGAAATGATATTGATGGATAAAAGTGACATAGAATTTTGTCACTGGCATCAGGTCCTTTGTAGGTCCTGCTGTCATTCTGTTGGCGTATATGTGAGCTCGATAGCTAAAGAAACGCTACTCATTATATAAACGAAACTCAGTGTTTATCTAAGAGCCCAAATTATATATCTGTATTAAAATCTGGGCGCAGATTGCTTCATTGTTGAAGGAAAGGAGTGTAGATGGGCATTCGAATATACAATTCGGAAAATAGTCCATATTGTTTACATGGTGAGAAAGGGGATGAGAGGACACTACCACCAGTTATATAATCTATGTATATAAAACGCTAACGTGGCATGGAATTCGTTCTTATTACATGGCAACAATCAAATATAAACAAATGACCAAATGAATGTTTTAGCTTGTTTCAGCTACTTGATTTGAAATAATGAAATTTTTTAATATTTTGATTAAAGAAAATCTTCTTGAAATTCTCAATATTCCTCCAAATTTTCGTTTCACAACAACAGAAATTCAGACTTTCAAACAGTTGGTAAAAACTGACAACATAAATTTATATATTGTTCGCCAATTACGTGAAAAGCGCAATAAAATAAAATGAGGGATGAACATAATGCGTGTTTTATTTAATTAATAAATAATTTTTTTTAAAGATGCTGAACGATGTTGTGATATTTTTTGAAAAGATGAAAATTTCTTTCAAATCAGTAGCCCTATTTAGTAGTCATTTAGAACGATAGGCAGCAAGGCGTCGGGACTTTTCCGTATGTGTCATAAACGTCCAATAAATCATTCGTACGCCATTGAAAAGATTTAGGGAGTGATTAGTTTAGTTTTTCTAAACATACTACTTGGCGAGAAAATGTGCTGAGTCTTTAGCTAGATTTTGATATTTAAGATAAAAGTATTTTCCTTAAACTTAAACTTAACAAATTTTTCATTTTTTTTAAATACACGGTTAGACATATCAAGAATATTTGAAAGTCATAACAGGTTTCTCAATCATTCATTTACTTTCAAAGTATGCTAAATATAATTAAATAATGAAAATCTAAAATGGCAAAATTCTATCAGTCTAAATATATACAACGCTAACGTACTTGGCATAGAAATCGCTATTTAATAATAGCGATTTCTATGCCAAGTACATTAGCGTTGTATATATTTAGACTGATAGAATTTTGCCATTTTAGATTTTCATTATTGTCGACTGGCAATAATCAAGTGTACACAAATCATCGTATGAATTTAAGACTGCTTTAATGAATATATGTTTTGAATTGCGCACTTCGCTTAGCAGAATTGTAAAATATTATTAAGCGTTTTTGAAGAGAGTCGTCATGCTAGAGGAAAGAAGCTACAAAATGAGCTCCAAGCAGAAAGTTTAATGCAGCTCAAAAACAGATAAACAGATGGGGGATCGCTGACTTGCCTACGGAAATGGATGTTTATATCTTCCAAAAATTGTCGTTGACTCATTTGATGTGCAAGATTTAAAAAAATTACCTATCTAATGAAATCAGTTTAGTTTCCGTATAATTTAATCCAATTTGATACACAATGATTTTAAAATGTTATGATGGAATTGAAAATTATCCATCAAAAAATTCAATCACTTTAACTCTGTAATAGAATTTTCATAATATATTCATATTTCCTAATATAAACAGGAGTGAATTCATTCTTTTTTTTTTTTCGCGTTCTTTCCTCCCAATTATATCTGTGCTAAATTTTGTAACTATACTTACAACAGTTTATTTTGTAAAACAAACAGGTCGATTTAAACATAGACCCAAAATTCAAGTTTATTCTTAGAGAAAACTTTACTTCGTGAATTAAAATGCTAAGATTAAAAGTTGAACGTTCGATACTTTAATTCCTGAAACTGTATACATAAATTTAAACGTAAAATTTATAGCTTCCTCTATAAATTTACAGCATTTTTTTTATGTTTTACCTGAAAGAGTATTATTTAAGTTCTTAAAACCTTTTTATTTTATTTAACGGTAATTAAAATTAAATTCGGGTCATTAAAGTAGAAACTAACAACGAAAAATGGAACAATAAATAATAAGAAATCATTTTCCTCTATTTTTATTAAATTTTTCTAGTATTTAATGCTTATTTGTGTTTTGTAACATTTGCGAAATATCCATTATTATTTTGGAATATTTTCCATATAATGGTCATGATACAAATTTAAATAATTTTGCAATACCGTATGTTCTTGATTTTCATTTGATGCTGTAACTTTTGACTACAAATGCGTGGAAAATATATAAAGGATACTGAAGTATCAATCGCTGAAAGTATATTCAGATAAGTTAGTTAGTTGACTGTAGAAGTATTCAAATTTGCAGCTGCCGATCAAACGATCAATCGTAATAAAGACTGATTAGTCAAGAAAATAACAAATAAAGTTATTCTTCAAATTAGGAATAAATCGGTAGAAAAAGAAAGAATAATGTACAAAACAAGGGAATAAACATTGTTGAAATGTTTTTCTTACTTTGCAGTGTAAATTTGACTTAAAATGTATTTCATTGAAACATGTTTTTTATAAATTCTTATTTTTTAAATAGATAATTAAAATTTATTTTTAAAAAAATCTGCTTACATTTTGGCATATATTTTAATCAAAATACTACTTAGGCAATAAACTTTCATATCTATGTATCAATAACCCGTTTGGAAATAATGTAATTTTGAGATTTTAAAGGAGGTTTTATTCATATTATTTCAGTTTGCTCAGCAGGTAAGGGAATTGCTATGTCTTTGTGCTTAATATATTTCCTATAAAAAATGAGAAGTTATATAACCAATAAATAATTTATCCCTATCAGAGTACAAGTTAAAAAGGAAAAAATGCATCAGCATTGAAATTGAGCCTATAAAGAGAACCAGAAAGGCTTCAATTTGTGATAGCATTATTATTTCTTAAATTGATGCTTTGAAACTGATAACGTGACTTCTCATAAAAATATACTTAGGTCTTTCTCTAACTTATTTATGGTATTTAAAACTGTCCCTTTAGCAATTATCCTCTCTTTATAAGTCAATTCAACACCACTCATTTTATTTAGCTGTATTTCAAACCAAACAACTTTTTTTTTAAAGTAGTAAAAACTGATGAAACTCAATAGCTTTCGATTAATGAATGCTGTTATATTTCAACAAAATAACGAATTGAATTATTCAAATGTGAGTTATCTAAAGTATTGAAGATATGATAAGTGTTTCGAAATAGGTATAATATGTTATGATAAGAAATATCATTCATTCTTGATTTTCATCATATATTTCTTTAAAATTCGTTGAAAAACAATTAATCGCCCATGAAATAAAATATGGAAATTATTGAGATTGTATTAAAAAAGTATTAAAAGTCATGTCATCAAATATTCAAAAATGTATTAAAAATTATGTCAAATTTTTCCAAATCTCACTTCTGTAGATAACTTTTCAACTGTTGTAACCTCTTCCAGAAGTAATTCTAATCAGCAACACCACCGATTTTTGAAAGATCATTGATTGGCAGTTTTGTAATCGGTACGGAAATGTCCCGTACGGATAAGTCATACAATCGGTAGCAAAACACTTCTTGTCACTTGAAAATTAGATTTTTAATATCAACTCACTCCTTTGGCGACAAGCTCCCTCACTCAAATTAGTTACATTTCAGGCTTTTCAATATTAATAGGAAGCAAATATATTTTTAAAAATTTCATTATTTAAATTTTATTATTTCAAATTTGAGATTAGATCACTAAATGGTGGATCGCTGACTTGCCTACGGAAATGGATGTTTATATTTTCCAAAAATTGTCATTGATTCATTTTTGCCAACGAATTTTCATTTTACTTTTGTTGTTTGCTTTTTATACCCTAATTTTGCATTTGCAACATATTCTAAAATGGAAGACATTTTTAGCAGAGGGTGGAGGGAACCGAGTGATATGAATTGCGTAACCATTATAGTTTTTCTCATAGTCAACTTCATAACACGGTCTGGGAAGCTCAAATTATTCGTTTTTGTACTTTTTTTAATAAACAAAGGAAATATATCATGATTATTGAAACATTCTACGTCGGTTCATCGGGTTGTAAAAATGATTACAAAAAAAAAAAAAAAAAAAGCAACGAATTAAATATATAGACTTTACAGCGTTTTTTTTTTTTTTTTTTTTTTTAAACATTTTTTTGTCAGATTTGTTTAAGGAAAGTGTCTGTTCGTTTATCCGTGTTCACATGAACACGATTCCTAAAAAACGGAAACAGCTAAGCAGAAGAAATTCAGAATATACAGTTGACTCTCGAGTATCCGGTTTGCGACTATCCGGCTTGGTTTTTCAAAAACTAAAATCTGTAAGTTTTGACTCTTATCTTATGGTTCCTTTTTCATACCTGTATATCGTTTATCAGTGAAAAAAATAATAAATTTGAGTCTTTTTATGTCTACGATTAACGTTAATATTTTGCTTATGTTTTCAGCATTTAAGTTAGGCATTACAGAAGTTATGTTAAAAGGGAGCAGTTTATATCCTATAACTTACTTTTTTTCTAATAAATTCTTTGAAACGAAGTGCTGTGTATAAACATATATAAACTACCAGTACAGAATCTACTATTTTAACTCGGGCACATTACTGGCAATGGCTTTTATAATTCTCCGGATCAAAGCCATGCTTATATGGCTTGAGATAAATGGAGGGCTTAGTACACAATAAGAAGCGTGAAAATATCGATTGTAACAGTGAATTTTGTTATAAAAAATCTGTCTTCTGGTATTGGTGAGCAAATAAAAGAGTTCATGGAACTCCGGCCTATCTGACTTTTTTATTATCCGGCCTGCCCTTCCGCCACATTAGGCCGGATACTCGGGAGTGTACTGTAGATTTATCATTAGAACTGCATCAGATTTCAGACCTCAAATAGTAAAATGTCTGTCGGTCCGTTTACTTGTGGGTTTATGAACGTGATTTTTTTGGTACACGAGAAAGTCGAGGGCTCACGTCGATTTCCGATAGTTTTATGGGTCTCAATTTGCTGTATAGTTTACTGATATAGTTAAAGAGTGGAAGAAGTGGAAGTTTTTTTTTCAGATTGAAATAATTTTTTTTGTAAATCAGAAATCTGCTCATCATTTCTCTTTTTTGAAATTTCTATTTCAGCAATTTTACATTTTCAAATTTATGTTTTCCAGTGACACCTTTGCTGCTTTTTATTTATTCATTTATTCACTATGAACGACTTTTCAATCATTTAAATAGAGAAAAACGAAGAAAGACGAAAGCAAATCTGTGTCATCGCGCCACCCACGCCAGGCCTGTGCCACCTGGACGCGACCTGAATGAGAGCGGGGCCGCTCGACGCCGCGACGCCGAGGATTCTTCCTCTTTCTCGGCTTTTCATTTCCTATCCCTAAATGACACTTCATTCCGATTGGGTCTCCGGATGATTATTCATTTCAAAGAATGCATTCTTTATAGCGAAGGTTGTTTCCGTTATTTTTGAAAATCGAAAGAGCCACTTGTTGAGCGCTTGAAAGCAGATTCAGCCATTATTCTGCCAATCGAAAAGAAAGAATCATATCTCAGCGATTGGCGCCTGAATATCTTCAGCCACGTGCCCATTCTTTCATTTTAAATGAACTATTTTAGTAATGTAATAAATAATTCGAGGCATTACAAAAACTCTTCACTTTAAATATAGCGCGATAAAAATAAAACGAACCTTCTCATGAGATGGTCCGTAGAATTGATTCTTTCTGCTGATAGTTTTGATCTTTTGTTAAACAAAAGGAAGCCTCTAGCCTAGTTTTCTTCGCACGGATCAACGCACTTTTTTTTTAAATGCCATTCGGGATGCTCCTTTTCTAATTTCTCGCATACAAAATATGCAAAAAAAAAAAAAAGCAGTCATAGAAAAATTGTCCCGATAAATCAGTTCAATACCCCCACTCTCCCCCGAGTCCGAAAACAACGAAGAATGTTATTTGGTAAGAAGCCATTCATATAGTTTACGAGGTACGGTGGCCTGGTGGTAAAGTCTTTTCTTCGGAATTGGAGGACTTCAGGTTCGAGAGCCGATTCTACCGAAAAACCGTCGTGTAAGCGGGCCTGGAGCACGCTAAATTCGTCGGGGCCAAACGTCGTCCCGCTGGTGTGGTGTGGAAGTTTGGATGGGGGATGCCAGCTCAGGCATCATCCTCGTCATCCGACCCCGGTTCAAAATGACGAGGTCCGCCACAAATTAACCCTAATGTTGCTTTATATAAGGGGACATTAATATAGCTAAACTAAACCATATAGTTATCAAATTTTGGACGAAATCTGCTAAAAGGAAATTTTTAGGTCTCTATTGCCGTACGCATTTGAATCGGTACTTCAAAATGACTACAAACTATAAGGATGGACAGTTTCATCATCAGAATTTTAAATTTGTCTTAAATGTTGGACCTTTAAAAATAACCGTTTCTCTACTCGCTTGGATGTGAAAACAGAAACGCAAACAGTTAGGTAAATTAAATATAATACGTGGTCTTATCTTTAAAATGTAAATTTGTAGCAAAGTCTGGACTCCGAAAGAATTCCTAGTCGGTTTCTTTTTACTTTTTAAACGCATCATAATGTAGAAGTCAAAACCAGACGGCATTCGCGCGTATTTATTATATCTGAAATCATTTAAATTGCTGAAGATGTTCAGTCTCCTTGCTGTTCGCCAGGTGTAGACGGGTATTTCTTTTTGCGCTTTATTTACCTTATGCGCTTTTATTTACCTTGTTCCGTGCTAGTAAATATAGAATTTTTTAAATCTATTTTTCATTTATTATTTGATTTGGATGTTTTGCATGGTTGTCTGTTCTTAAGGACAATGAGCTGTTTTATTACTTCTAGTACTTCATTTAGTCCATTAATTTTATTTAAATTTTAAATTGCTCCAATAGGTAGTACATTTGAAAAAAATACTTTTACACTCCTTAATATTTATGGAATATATTAAATGTATTATAATGATTTTCATAATTAAATATAGCAAAACCTGATAAGTAGAGAAATTTAAAAACACGGTTTTATAAACGTGCTAAAAAGTAGAACACTTATTTTTTATCAAAAATATGGATACGAAAACAAAATCATTATAGCGCGAGACGCTTAAAACAATAGTATGAAAAAATTAATTCATAGTAAATATGATTAAGAAAAAAATGTCTAAATCGAATTATAATAAAGCGCATTTTAGATAATTAAAATGCTAATATAATATTTCTAACAGCACCTCTCCCATTGCAGTGGTTCGATTTTTATATTCAGATTTTTCATTAAAAAAAATATCATTCTCCATTTGCTATTACGTAGATAAAAGTTTGTTTTAAAGTTTACTTCCTTTTATTTAAAAAAAAACAAAAATTGTGTACTCGTTTTTAGTTATTATTTTAGAAAAAAAATTTCCAAAATAAACCACATTTGTACCATATTGACCACCAAGAAATCTTTGCTCGCAGGGTGTACACCTTTTTGAATAATCAACAATTGTTTTCAATTTTTTTTTTTTTTTTTTTCATTTTTGATTGCCTTTTTCGAGTTGAAATTTTAAATATCTTGGGTGGAACACGAAAGAGGAAAGAAAACTCATCGCATTAGAAATACAAATTAAAAAAAAAAATTGTGCAGGTCAACTGCAAATTCTCGTTCCGTCCGAAAGACTGGGCAAGCCTTATTTAGAAGTCCAAGGTTTCTGTTGTTGTCCTTGTTGTCTATTCAAACAGTCTGTAAATTGCTTCGGAGCAGATACTTTTAATGTTTAGTTTGAGCCTTTTAAAATGAGGATTTCAATATGCAGAAATAAAACTTTTTTCCCTCATAAATGTGTAATTGTAATCGTTAATTGCTTAATAAATTGAAATTCTCATGGGTGATTAATTTACTGTGGTTTCAGCTTTATTTATTTAATAGTGAGTGGATTTATGAGTTATTTTGTACGATCCATGTTCGGTCAAAAAACTAACTGCAAATTTTATATTAGAAAATTCTCGTAGCCCTTTTTGTTTTTATTCACGATTCTTACTTTCTTGTGTAATGGAATTTGGAAACAAAAGGTTCTGCAATGTTAAATGATTTTTTAACCTCGAAATTTTAGTCTGTCTGTCTGTGTTTCTGGGGAGACAATGGCTCAAAAAAAAAAATGAGAAGATTTCGGAAAAAATTTGGTACGTGGTCCTTATACCAAATCCACTGATGTGTTGTAAAAAAAAACAAAAAGAATTATAAGTTTTGCTGATTTTACATTTTGTTAACATGTTTTAATTCGATATTTGAAATATGCAAAAAGAAAATGCTATTTCCTGGCATAAATGAATCGCTGTATTTCAGATCCTTCTGATTCAAGAAAACTGTTTTGAGAAATACGTCTGCCTGTCTGTGAACACAATAAATGTAAACAAACGATATTTGGTGAGCGGCTGTTGCACTTTAGTTCCAGTTTTCTTGCAAATTTAGGACTGAATATATCGATGGGTAGTTTTCTTTGTCAGTTCATACAAATATGAACATGAAAAAGAAAAGGACTTTAAGGATGAAATTTAATTCGTGTTTTTAACATCTGAATTGTTGATTGGTTTTAGACACCTCAGCGGGTTTCTTCGTATGAAAGTAAATGAAAAAACTAAAAAATGCAACGATTTAGATAAACGAAAATTAAAAGTGCTCTCATTATGGAAATTGTCGAGTTTTAAATACAATCCGATAGAAGGAAGACGTTTTCATAATGCATACACCATTTTCTTCTTCATTGTAAAACAAAAACACAGAAGTGTATCGTTTTGTGCTAATGTGCGGGAAATTTAAAGAGAGAAAAATTCTGTGTGGGGGGGGGGGGTCCCAAATTTTCGCACACCACCCTAACCTAGTGTTAAAAGAAATCAACAAAGAGAGCGGGATTTCTCAAAACGAATAATTTGACTTGAAGAAACTGTTTTTTGAAAAACCAACTGTGCGTAATATATGGATAGAAATCAATCTATGTTTCTGAAAAAATAACTTGTGTCACTTGTGTGTGTGTGTGTGTGCGATGTAACAGTTCACTTCTACAGTAGTCGAATGCAAAGCGTTTGCTTGAAATGGTATTTATTTATAAGAACTGCTGTTGTTTCTGGATATTTGTTCATGACTCGAATTCAATAATTACCATCTTGTGGTCTTATTTATATTTCACGGGTGGTGCTCGAAGTGAGCATTCTGACAGCAGGTGTTCTAGCTCTTTGCAATCAGTCTGTACCCAAAAAGTTATGTTAAAAATCATGACATTCGGGTAAAGAGTCTAAATTTCGACCGCAGAGCTTTTATGAATAATTTATTATTTAATTTTAAACAATAAACATTAAAAAAATTCTTAAATTACATTTGTGGTTAGTTTACTGGATAGCAGAAATTAGTTTTTTAATCAAAAATGGGGTCGCGTGTCTTGACGAGAAGTGAAATGTTACCCGCATTTATTATAAATCATGATTTTTAGAGAATTTTCTTTCTTTCTTGTTATAGCATTATTTAAAGCAGTTCATTCCTTTACATTTTTGAAAGAATGCTTTCCACTTTTAAGTGCTCAAATTATGGCTTTGTGGTGACGCTTTATAAGCCAAATAACAGCTACGGGACCTGAGTCATTACTTCTGTACTGTGGTCATGTTACTCGGCTACGAACCCAAAGGTTGCAAGTTCGATCCTCGCCTATTGCAACAGCAACATCTTGTTTTAAAAAACTCTTTTTTACTTTGACTATTGTGAAGATAATAGCTAAAAGCACAACAGTCGAATTTTTGATTCCATACAATTTTGTCATCATAATTATAGATGTGCATTGATTGTATCCGTCTGTCTTTCCGTGAATGTATTGACATATAAACTCAACCACCGGGAATGTTCTCCCAAAAACTTTCTCACATATTCTCTAATAAAACATACTCACATACTCTTTAATAATCTCTGCCTCACCCCCATCTCTTGGGTAAGGCAGAGAAAGCCGTACAAGCCATTGGCATATAATAGTTACGGCCTATTAATCTTTGAATTTAGCATTTTCCCTGAATCCATCATGTGATCCTGGGCGCATGTCATTAAAAGTATCTGAAAATCAAATTCGTGTTGCAGATGCCTTTTTCTCAATCGATTGAAATCAAAATTTAGCACAAAATTATTCTTTTAGTCACAAAATTACATTCTAGATTTGATGTATTTAAATCACCGCCTTTTTTAGCTATCGAGTTTACGTGCTCATGAAAGTACAAGCGACATACGGTGAGCATTTGTCAGATTTGTTTCAAAATTTGATAGGTGTTTTCATTACATATTTTGCATCTGTGTACGGAATCTTATCCGCTTTGCTCTCTTCGTTTTGTGGTAATCGCGTTAAATTATAATTCGAACAGCCGGACAAGCAGATTTCCTCTGAATAGATTTTGATCAAAATTTGATTTAAATTGACTATATTTTAATCAAACAACAAATGTGGCATAAAGACCGTGTATCAAATTTCATCCATCTAGTTCAGAGTATTTTTGAAGTGTCTTAGTCACAGACAGAGATTTTCCGGGAATGTGTTTTCTTAGCTCAAGCAAGTCTGAAACGTGAAAATTTGTCAAAGTGCGAATTTTTTGGTGATTACAATACTTTCCCTATATTTCATTTAGATGGAAAAAATGCAAAGATCTACAGTGCCCGAAAAAATTATAAGGACACGCGAAAAATCGCCAAATCTAGAAGCCTTGTTTACAGAATCGTATGCAAATTTTTGCAGCAAAAATAGAAGTAAAACTAAAATATTTTATGCGTAAAGTAATTAAAATTTTCAATTTTAAATCTGCTAAAATTTAAATTTTGATTTTTAAACCTAAATGAAAACGGAAAAAAATATAAGGACATTGCTTTTTCTCCAGTAATTATTTCAAAATTTGCATATTTGAAAGCATAAAATGACAATTCCGAGTTAAAAAAATTCATTTGCGAAAAGAATTTCCCACTCGGCGACTTTCAGTGTGAATTTTTAAACGATGCCCAAAGGAACTCAACTTTCTGACACTGAAAAAGGAAAAATTGTTGCTTTTCGAGAATGTGGATTAAGTGGATGGGAAATTTCAGGAAGAATCAAGAGATCTAAAACGGTGGTTTATAATTTTCTAAAAAATCCTGGGATGTATGGTATGAAAAAGCGAACTGGGAGACCAGAAATTCTCACTCGTCGACAAAAAAGAATGATTGTAAGGAGAGCTTGCGAGAAAAGAGAAACCGCAAATGAAATTAGACAAAATTTGAGTTTACCATGCTCAACAAGGACTGTTCAAAATGTTTTGAGTAAACATCCTCAAGTTTCTTATGGGAAATTAGTGTCACGCCCCCCTCTTACAAATCATCATAAGAAAAGAAGAGTTTACTTGGCCAAAAAATACATTTCTCTTGGTCAAAAGTGGGCTGATGTAATTTTTTCGGATGAAAAAAAGTTCAATCTTGATGGACCTGATGGTTTTCGTTATTTTTGGTATGATCTGCGAAAAACCAAGGAAGTGTTTTCCAGGCTCCAATAAGGTGGTGGCTCGGTTATGGTATGGGGCGCTTTTGCGGCAAATGGAACCACTCCAATTGTATTTATCAACCGTAAAATGAATTCGGACAGGTATGTTGATATGTTAGGAGAAAGTTTGTTACCTGAAACGCCACTAATTACTTCAGGGGACAATATTTTTCAGCAGGATAATGCTTCGATACACGTTTCTACGAGTTCAAAACTCTGGTTTGAAGCTAATTCTGTAAATTTACTTGATTGGCCGGCGAGAAGTTCCGATCTTAATCCAATCGAAAACTTATGGGGACTTCTAGCCCGAGAAGTTTATAAAAACGGCACACAGTATCAATGTACACAAGATCTTGTCGTCGCTATCAAAGACGCTTGGGAAAAAATATCTGTGGACATTTTAAAAGATCTTTCAGGATCTATGACCTCTCGGCTTATTCAAGTGATTGAAAAAAAAGGTAGTTTTCTTGATTATTGAAACATTTTTTAAGTATTTTGCAACATGTCCTTATAATTTTTTCCGTATTGCCTTTAATGTTAAATTTTGTAAAATCAATATTTTGAAGCTAAATTATGTTTTTTATGTGGTATAAGTGTTATCACAAAATTATGCAGCAGAAGTAAGAAATATAAAAAGTTCATTTAGGTGAAATGGAAATAAAGCATATTTTCATGCAATTTCATGTTGTCCTTATACTTTTTTCGCGCACTGTAGATAAATGAAAATCAGCATTTTCTTGACAACGAAGCTGTGAATTTGTACCAAAGTTTGGACCCAATCGGTTATGCTCCCAGCTCCATATCTGGCATATAGCTCTAGTGTTGCTTTGAAACGGGACGTTAATATAACTAAACTAAACTAACTAAGCCATATTTAGTTTCCTGCTCAAAATCCGCCATATTGTATAACTACATGGAAAAGGGAATTAGAACACTGGTACATTCTCATATTCTCAACCGGATTATTCCTAAGTTATTCCAACAATTAATCTGCATAGTAAACTATTATATTCGAAATCATTTTTAGTGTTCCTAAACTGCGTCTCTGTTTCTGGGCTTCTCCAGACATCGATATTATACAAATGAATGTCAGCTATCCAAATAAAGAAGGCATTCATTTCGTGTTTTATTTTTATTGTTTTTCTTTACGGCATATTAAAAATTAATCAGCTGATATCGCTACTCGCTCGATCCGAAATGCAGTGACCACACATCACCTTGTTTGTTTACTTTGGCGTGTTCCGAAAAGAAAAAGCAGTTCCAGAACTGGTTAGTTTTTGAATTATTCATGTTCTTTGGCTAAGCCAGACGATCCTGCCTCGAGAATGTGTTTGTCGCTCGAGGAGAGGGAGAATGTTCGAAAAAGAAAGAGAACTTCTTCCAGATGAGCAAACGATTTCTTTTCGAACTGTGACATTTATTGCGTGACCTTCTTCTGTGCGAGAACGTGACCGTCGTGGAAGATGAGCGTCGCAACTCTCTTTCAGCGAAATAGCCTTGAGTACGAGGGGGGCTGGTCCGAGTGGGGATCTGCTGTTTCTTTTTCCAGGGAATGAGGCCATAAAGAACTCTTTGGCCCTTCTTTTGCTTTTCAGTATGATATTTCTCTACCAATATCTGCTGTGACTCTCAGGATAGCGCCGGGGACCGAAAATCCCGACTTGAAATACTACAATTCATGACGAGTTGCTCCACGTAGAGAAAAGTATTGTAATCGTCAAAAAATTTGACTTGGGCATTACAGTGAATCTCCATGATTTAGACATAAATGAAAACAAAAAACACATGGTGGTAATTATATATGCCTGTTTGTGAATACAAAAATTCGCAATAAGCCGTAAAGGCTGAAATACCCTTTTCACTAAATTTGAAGATTTTTACCAAGTTTTTGAACATTTGTGAGAACGCAAAATATCAAAAAATGAATGGATAGAATCGAGCGTAAAGATTTATCATTATTGTAAGATGTACATAAAAATTTGAATCCAACTCTTCAAAAGAATTGACCATCTGTCAGTCTGTGTATTTACGAGAGCGTGAACATGATAATTTCAGAACAATGATGTGAAAACAGAATGATTTGAATGGATTAAATTCAGTATGCATCACTTAAATGATACATCTGTGCCGAATTTTACTTCTTACCGAATGAAAGGGAGACGTTCAAAATGTACCTTGGACTGCGAATGAAACACGCCGTGTTGTGTTAAAATACGAAATAATACGTTAATATATTTATCTGTGACAAATTGTATTAAATGAAGGCCAGTAGGGTTTCGAAAATGGATCAACTTTAAAATGTTTTCACTATTTCATACTTTTAAACTTAAACCTTAAATTGCAATAATCACAGAATAAAATAAAAATTATAAATTATTAAAAGCATTCTTTAAATAAAAACTTAAAAAAAATTATAATTCAATACTAGCCGCCTCTAATATGGTTTGGTTCACCGGAAACATCAGGTTGTTTCATTTGAATTATATGCTATTTGATGCTTATGATTCCTTCAACAAAACAATTGGAGGGTAATAAATTGTTATAGGCATTCAAACTATGCTATTTTAACAGCCTGTTCGTTGTGTCCATCCAAATAGAGTCAAGTTGCCATTTAAAAACTGTTCCGGTTCAACTGTTTTCTTATTTTTGCAAATTTGTATTCTTGTTTCTCACTTAAACAGCACGAATACAAAATAAAAGCTTGCTTCCTTTGCTTTTAACGAGGAAAATTAGAATAAGGTCCAATATTTGACGAATCAAGAAAAGCAATATAAATTTCATTGCAACTGTGAAATACATTGTAGAAAATAATGCAACAAAAATATTTTCAAAAATGATCGAAATTCAGGGGGAAAAATTTAATAACTAACTATTGGTGTCATTAAAATGGTAGTTTTTTGAATTCTAGAATGATGTAAAATCATTTTTGTAAAATAATGTTTTTTGAAATTGAGACGGAAAACGGATGAAATCTAACTTAATTTTTAATGACTTCAAATTCTAATTAAAACTTTTAAAAAAATCTCTCTCCCCTCCAAGATATATTAGTACCAAATATTTTTGCTCTAGATCATACATTCTGCCTAACCGATGAAAGACAGGCATTCTTGTTTATTAGTAGTGAAGATGGAGAAATAAGATTGCGTATCGAAAATTTCATTTATACAGTTTGTTGCTCTCATCTCGATGACTGCAATCAATCCTTTGGATTAAAATTTACTTTAGGTGGCTGCAGCGATATAAATCCATGTTGTGTTCTCAGCGTGCATACGGGCGGGTAGAATGAGAAGTTCGTCCTTCTGTCCAAAGTAGCTCTTAAAAAATCTGCCGTTTCGATTTTCTGCGACATTGCTTTCACATACAAATGCGAATGCTTCGTCTTTCGGATTTCAAGAGATGGAGTTCCAGAAGCATTATTTGTCGATTATCATACTTCTTCCATATATCTCTTCCTGAGAAAGTAAAAACTGACGACCACATCGAATTTGCCATTTTTTTTTTTTTTTTTTTTTTTTTTACAAAGTTTCTTCTTGTAATTGACATGAAACTTTATAAATAATTTTAATGCTTGAATCTTTAGAAAAACTTTTGCCTTATAATGTCAAGTTTCTCCACTTGCACCGATGAGTGCTTACCTTATAATACTTATTCTAATAAGAAAATGCAATTCTGTTTTATATAGTTTATAGAATGGTGCAAAAAGGGCTTCAGAATTCGAATTATGTCTCAATCCTAATTTTACCTCTGACTTTAATGTTCTTTTATTTGGTTATTGTCGTTTCTTTATCATTACGACGTTGTGATTATTATGTTGAAACGAGTTTCTTCAAAGATTGTCTGACTAATTGGAAGACACTGAAGCTTACTTTGCGAACCGAACTAATGAGTAATAATAGTTTTATTTTTATAAACCTATTTTGAATAGATTTAGAAATTTTTTTAAAAAAATCAATATTTGAAATCCATTTATTTAGCCAAATATTTTAAAGAATTACGTCCATTTTTTTAGTCAAATGTTTTAAAGAATTACGCCCATTTTTGCTAGTGAAGAATTTTAATGAATTACGTTAAGCAGAAGCCACTTTAATGATGACTTCTGCTTTATTTGAACAGAAATCTTCGCTATGAGTACAGCTTTTATCTTTATAAAATGAGTGCTTTTATTCAGTCTCACCAGATTCATATGAGTTAAGATGAAATTTTGAAATCAATTTTTCAGTCATCTCTTGAGTTTTCAAATTTTGTACACTTACATATTTTCGATTAAAATACACAAATTTAATATTTTTATGACTTGTGTCATCATTTAATCGATTCAACACTAATGACATTACCTGACTATGAATTTGAGATACAAACGATGAGTTTAAGATTCTATGATAATTTTAATAACGATTTATAAAATAAAAGATTAAAAAGCAGGAAGTAATTTTAAAAATACGTTTTAGCTTAGTAATAGAATTTTTTTAAAAATTGTTTTATTAAAAATCTTCTGAAAATTAATATTTCAGATGTATTCATCCTTTCAATTATATTAACGAAAGAGGGCCAATTTAACAAATATTCGTGCCCTATTTATATTTAGTCTTTGTTAAAGACTTAGTATAATGGGACTCTTCCCTATTAAACTGTGAACCGTAAAGCGGTAGAAATCGGTAAAGAAATGAGGCAGAACTCGGAACTAACATCTCTCTATTCTCGCCATTAAGCTTGACAGAGTGCTCTTTCATCCAATTTTTTAACACATATCATCTTATTGTTCGTCATTCATCCAAGAAAAACACATTTCCCATTTTTTTTTCTCCATCAAATTCTATTGTCCAACCAAAGAAGCGCGCGTAATAAGTTCATTTTTTCTTCTTTCGGTTAGTAACGCGAGCTGTTCGTCAGGAACCTTCGGATAAAGAATGTTACATGACATGTAAACAAAGCTTTCGCGCCAGACGATCATTACACTGTGTAATAAACCGATCACACGAAACAGAACAGCAGTGAAAGAAAGAATACCAAACGATTACGGGTCCTGGGGGAGGGAAGGAAAGCGGTTGAATTAGAAGAATGAAGGCAGACGAACAACCAAAAATTTGTTCGTACAGAGAGAACGGAATCTAATGGATAAAAAAATTGAAAGAAAGATGAATCTGTATGTTTCTGCTTGGTTGCTGATGCAATCAGTCCCGCGCGTGGCTTTTCCACTCCTGCCAAAAGACTTTTTTGGCTCCACTTTTTTGCGCATCTCCTCCACCCCCATCTCATGCCTACATTTTTTTTTTAAGTGTTGTCTTAAAATATAACATCCTTAAAAAGAAATAGCATTTCTGAAATAGTGCATTCAATTATTTAGAGTTATGCTTACTTAGATGATGGTTTTTAATACTTTTACTTTACGCACAATATTATTTTCTTTAAACAGTCAACTTTCGACTGTCCGCTATTGTGAATCCCAAACTATCATTTAACACCATAAAGCAAAAATAAATAATCGTTTTCTTTTTTCTTTTCTGTATAGCATACCGTTGGTTTATAAGGAAAGAAATGTACTCATACCTCGTTTAACGAACATCTCCCTGAAAGCATAAAGAGAAAAATGAAACGCTAAGAAAGGACTCCCTTAACAAGCGACGTTTCGCAAAATGATGAGCGTTTGTTTAAAGAGAATCCTTATTTCTGTATGAAAGAAGCGAACGCGACTTCGAATGATTTGCGCAAGTTTTAATCGAATGCGATTGTGTCCATGGCCAAGACTTCTTGTACAGAAAAGGACGCCGTGTCATCCGTCCCCCGTATCCGTAGCCATTCTGGTCACTGAAAGGTTTGGTAGGCTTGTTGCGGGAGTTTTATTAAATACAAAAATATTTACAGTAGAAAAAACAAAAATAACTATGTTCAGAAATTACAAACATATAAGAAATGCTAAAAAAAGAAACAGTTTACAAAAATTTTCAACTTCGAAAAATTAAAAAAAAAAAAAAAAAATTGTTTGGAATAATAATATGCAGAAAGATAAAATGTATGAAAAAAACACATGAATTCTATGTTCACTTGCTATCATGATATAATTGATGAGGATGCAGTTATAAAAGTCGACCACCCCGCCTCCACTGAGCGTAGCAATATCAACAGGACTTATTGTGATTGACTGCTGTCTTTAACATAGTCCGTCCATAACACTGATCGCTTCACTAAACTGACATCCTCTTCTAGTTATTTGGTCCCTCGCCACAAAGTGGTCAATCACTGACCTTCCTCCTCACCTAGCTTCCTATTAAACAAGAAACAGGCCATCACTTAAAAAAAATCCCCCTGAAATTCTCAATATTCCTCCAAATTCTCGTTCCACAGCAACAGAAATCCAAACAGTTGGTAAAAAACTGACAATTTTTAACACCATGTCCTTCAGAGTTTTAAGATTATCTGGTACCATCCATACTGTACATTTTCAACTTTCAGATTCTTTCTTAAATCCGAGATTTCTATGCATTCCTTAAAATAATGGTAAGCCGCTCCGATTCCTCCACAGATGCATTTATTTTCCTGCATTCTTCCAAATAGATTATGAGGCTAGTGGAGGAATCGAAGAGCTGTATTCTGTGTCACAGACGAGACCTGGTCAGAGGAGAAGATAACAGCTTCAACAGGAAAAAGCGAAATGCCTTAATCGTTTAGTAGCTATGCGTTCCACAAATTTCTCTGACGATATTGTCTCATTTTCACCAAATTTTGAAGCTTAGCCGCAGACAAATGTTTTTAGATAACTTTCTTGCTGAAAAAGCATGCATTATTAATAATAAATAAATTGTTTATAAAATTATTTCAGCTTTTTGGAATGGATCGCATTGTTTCATTTTATGTAGATTTCTTTGGGAAAAAAATTGTTTCGCATTAAGAATAAGATTAACTGTTTAGCAGATTTCCAGTTTGCGCCCCTTTGGATAATCGACAGTATTCCTTAGTTCTTACCCACACGAACAGATAAAAGATCTTTAACGGATTTAGTCCAAAATTTGATACAGATCTAAATTCAGATCATTTAACAAATTTCTTCGATCTGGCTTTTTTACGTTTCTGAGGTATCGTGCTCATTACATAGTGGTCAGACTGACAGATTTCCTCTGTCAGATTTGTTTCAAATTTTGATACAGAACTGCAACTCTGATTATAATCTAGAGACTAAAATGTCCGCGCCCGATATTTTGTGTATTTTTAACATCCTCAGGAACACGGTGGACAGGTTTTCTCATCCGATATTTATTTGATAGAAATTCTAAAATTTGGGTAAAAAGGCTACATTCAAAATTTTGTACTTTTATTTTTCTAGGTGAGCATTAAAAGGCATATTTCATTCCCGAAATAGGGTTGTTGTTTTTTTTACTTGGAAGTCTGAAAAGTAGGAATTGTTTAACATTTTCCCGATTTCGATGACATCTCACCATGCATATAGGCACGAAAGGAAATTCCTTTTTAAATTAATTTTCAAAAGGAGAACCAGCCTCAATGAATTTACTCATCTGTGCATGGATAAATTTTCTTTAAGATCAATTTAAGAAAGATTAATTTCCTTTGAAGTTTAAAAACAAAAGAATTATGGATGATTTTAATACCTTTTGAAATTTGTTTCTGAACTTCGTGACGAATGAAAAAGAACAGGAAATCGATTTCGAGGTCATGAAATCATGCCTTCGCTGTTTGTCACGAGAAAAGATTGACTTTCGAGAATGTGACTGAGACCACATCGGTTTATGCTTCTCGAATAATGGAATGTTCTCAGAGCTCATAAAAATATTAATACGACTGTTTAAGATAAATTCAGTTATGTGTTGTGCGTACTTTCGAATATCGTGACTAGTTTCACAATCGCTTCATGATTCGTTTAAAAATACCTCAGAATATTTATTCTTAATGCTTAAATAACCGAATCATTAAATCGAATTCCGTTCGAATGTGAATGCTAAAAACTGCAGATCCAATTAAATATCTTTACGATGCGTTGCGTACTCACTGACGTGTTCTACTTGCCATCAAAGTTCCAAAAGCTAGGCAATCAGGAAACTAAACACACGACCCATGGAGATGCGTATCTCTCAATACGGAAAACACTCAGAATCTTTATGGTACTGACTGGAAAGGCAGGCCCTCAGTAAGAGCTGAATTCTCCTCTTCAATGAAAAATGCTGAAGGGCGTCCACCGCCGGATGAGTGCGGGCGGGAATGGGAAACAGGGGACTTAGGCAGGGCGGTCATCGCTTGTCCGCCAATGTTCTATTTGAGAATATGCTATTAATAAAAAACACAACAAGGATGGCATGTCAAAAACTTTATCCCATTATCTCTAATAAAGGCGAATTCGTGTTTTGAACGCCGTTTTTCCCAAACGATTGAAATCAAAATTGGACACAGAACTATTATAATTGTTGTTGTTGTTGCTTATGGCACTTGTCATAGTGCAAGACGAGTTTTAGCGTCTCTTATTTCAGTCGCGCCATCTAGGGCCAGAAATACGTGTTAGCTACTCAAGCGTCACATGCCTTTTCACGGGGCAGATTTAGGCCCGAATCAGAGAACGATCCCCTCTGATGCAGAACCCCGAATTGTATTGTCTCGATTTGGAGGACTTCGTGGCTAAGACAGATTTATATGTGCACCAGCGACCATCTATACGTAGAGTCTTTGGCTGGTGAAGCTCGAACTCACAATCCAACGCCCTACCCACTAGGCAATCCCAGCCCAGAACTATAATTACAATCACATATCAAATTTAATGCATATAAGTCTTTGCGTTTTTCAGTTATCGTGTTTCTAAAATTATAAACCCACAGAAAATCCACCCCCTTATTGCATTTGGCTCAACATTTGATAGATGTTTACACTATAAATGTTAAATCTGTGCGTTGAATTTTTATTATCTATCTCTATTCCTTTTGTAGTTGTCATGTTAACTTATATTAGAACAGCCGGGCAGGCAGACTTCCTCTAAATAGATTTTGCTCAAAATTTGACAGAAATCTACAGATTTGGTGCAAAGACCATATACCAAACTCATTAGTGTCATTCAAATCAATCTTGAGTTGTTTTTATGACAGAAAGCATTTTCCAAAATTATGTTTCCCGAAAACGTGGATATTCCTCAAAATCGAATTTCTTGATGATTACAATACTTTCTCTATACTTCGTACACGTGAAAGTAGTGAACTATTGAACGAATAATGACAAAAACCTTCATTATGCGTTGTAGAATTCGTGAGCAAAATTTGAAGAAATGTGCTTACATTTCTAGAGCATAAAAAATTTTAAAAATCAGTTTTCACTTTTAGTCGTATTGATCAAGGGTTATCAATCTTCCCTCTCCCTTTGATTCACAGATGCTGTTCTTGTCCTCCTTTCATGCAAATTGATGTTTATTAACTCTTTACACTCGGAAAAGTAATTCGATGCATGCTTATTCCCCTAATACAAAGACTTGTTTATTGCTCAGAAAAATAAATATAGATCATTGTTTTAAGTTGAATTCTACCGATTAATTAATTTGCATCTTAGGTATTTTTAACATTCAAAATTAAATAAATAAAACGTCAAAATGATGCCCCGTCTTGAATGGTGAGTGAGAGGCACCATCCGAGTGAAAAGGGTTAATAATTCTGAAGGCTCATAGGTCAAATAATTCGAATTAATAATATTTGAAGGATTAATTTTTTGATTTCACACTTTATTCCGTTATTTTTTTTATACATAATAGTAGCACTTGTAGCTTATTGTCCTAACATATGAAGGCAGCATTGAAAGAATGTTAATCAATTCTTCAGTGCAACTCTTGAACTTGATCCATGTCAGTAGGCTTTGAGGGGGGTTCGCATATAATTTTCATTCAAATTTGGAAATATATATATATATATATATATATATATATATATATATATATATATATATATATATATATATATAATTTTTATTTCTTAAGTTTTAAGTTTTCTGTCATTACCAACATTACTTTCTCGTACCTTTTCTCCAATACAGCTAATCTGTCGCCTGCTGTAGGCTCAAAATCTCTGAGAAAGATATGCGACTTCACATAATCATTAAAAGAACTATATATCGATCCAAATGAGTGTCCAAACTCAAAAAGAGCATTTCTGTGTGTCGCGGGGACTATCCATTCATCCATCCATTTTCGAAGTTTTTGAGAATGGGAGGATAGTGGAAGCTTTTTGTTTCGAAGCATCCGCTAAAGCACAAAAAAAAAAAAAAAAAAAAAAAAAAAAAAAAATTTTTTTTTTTTTTTTTTTTTTTTTTTTTGCTAAGACGATGACGGTGTTTTGAAACAAGGGACAACTGAGAAAGCGTTTCCTCCGGTTGACATAGTGTGACCGACACCGCATTCATTTTTCTTCAAAAGGAAGTTTTTTTTTTTTAAAACGTTTTTAAAGGAATTTGTTGCTAAGTTTGTTGCTAGTACTGTAAAAGTGCTATGGACAGTATTTCAAACAATTTGAACGGACTTTCTGCTCTTCAATCAAAATTTTGGCTGGGGAGAAGTTGAAAACTGTTTACAAAATAAATAATTAAATAAACTAACAAAAGTAAGAATTAATGAAACATTTCATTGTTCTGACAAGAAAATTACGGTGGAACACAGAAATTGAAATAATATTTTTAATACCTATTGATCTTCTTTTATTAGAGGAATTATTTTTGTATATAAACAGAGTACGCGTTTTCTTATTTTGATCTAACTGGTATTTGTTTTTTCAATTTTCTTTTCTACCTTTTTTTTTTTTTTTTCATTCTGTACTTTATACCGAAACTTGAGCACGATTAAAATGGAAAGCATGTCATAAAGCACATCGTTTCCTTTCGAAAATCATAATAAAAAATTACAACAGAAATTCGCTAATACCAGGATTTTTAGTTTGAATCTATTGGATAATTTGCATTTCATTTCAATCTCTTTGCTTTTTTTCTTCAATTTTATGTTATCAGGATATTGAATTCCAATATGATAAATTAGCTCTGTAATTCGAATTTATTTAATTTCATTAAAAATCCAAACTTGAAAGTGCAAAACATATTTTCCATTTTTGAATGGCTTTCGTTATTTGAATTAATTCGTCATTTGTCCTTCAGCTATCCTGAATGAATAATTCTTAAGGCCCTTTATTCACTCAAGGGTTTTATTGCTGTTCAATGTAATCATCAATTCTTAAAAAAATTTCGAACACTGATGTCCAATCTTCATATTCAAAGTGCACTACATTGTTTGCTCATTAAAATTTTTGGATTATTTACTGAAGCTTTTACTTTGTTTGATTGCATTCCTTATCATGCGATTTGTTTTAAAGTTTTTTCATCTATTAATTATTTATTATTTTAGAAACTATTAAATATTAAAAATAAAGCTTTGAAAGTATATTTAGTTTTAAAAAATCTAAAACATTTTAGTTTATTTTGGACCCTAATTTTTTTTCTTCTTATTCATCGTTTCTTTGTGTAAAGAAATGAAGCTCCTTTGCTGCAACGTTCACACGCACCACGCTATTCGGGTGAATCATGCCTCGATTTGAAATTCTAGCGAAAACAATGATGCAATATTTTTCGCTTCTGCAAAGCGGAAGTGCCTTTGTCTTGTGCCCAGCATTCCCAGTATTAGTGTCGAGTACAGGTGACGCTTGTTGTGTCATGCGATGTGCTGCTGTCGCAAATTCTATGAATTTTTAAGCGAAAATGATTAAGTTTTGCGGAGCTTTACTCTTTTTTTCTTTTTTTTTTTTCTAAAGTAAAATCAAATATTTATCGAACAGATATGAAAAAAATATTAAAAGTTTCTAAAACATGCTTTTCTGATTCTATATAGAAAGAGAAAATTTGTTTGAATAAAAAATTTGGTGATCAAAATAAAATTATAAAATCCACAACTAGAAATACTCGTAATACATAGGAATTTAAACAATGTTTATAGTTTGGAATTTGTTTAGAAAATATGTATTGAGCTTTTAAAAAATTCATACAGATTATTCCTTCCTTTTTATACCTTCAGCCTCAGGCTTTCCCATTTTTTTTTTTTCGACATCCGCAGTCTTCATTGTAAAATTGCCTTCTTTATTCTAGTAAAAGTTTACCCTTTGAAATAAATATTTTGTTTCATTGCTTTCTACTTTTTAGTTTAATTTTATTTCATGATTCATCATTATAATTATTGTGGAATCTTTTTAAAAATTTATGTCAAATTCACTGCCATAATCATCTTGTAATAAATCAAAAGTAAGCGAGAATGCACAATTGAGAATTTGTACAATTGTTATAAAATTTAATTTTGATAAACTTTAATCAAATCAAATGAGATGAAAACTGCTTTTAGAGAAAGTAAGGAAACGGAAAACTTCATTTTCTTTTGTCACCTCGCACGTATAGCAGTTTTTAAAGAGCACAAACCATTTATATTCTTCTCTTTTTGGTAAACATTGCCATTTTGACAGTTATTTGGCGTATGTTGTCAGGGCTGCCATCTGGACGTGCTCTTCAAAAGTGAATTTGATTCTTAATTTTAATTATAGTCTAATGTTTAAAGTTCTTTTGTGAGGAGAAACCAAACTTTCTTTCTGTTTTGACTTCAAAAGATTTTTAAAAAATTATATAAGAAAAAAAAAAAAAAATACGGAAAGAGAAATTTGTATTTCTATTGTTGTCACGGCTCCATTTTTATCAGTTTATACCAGGACTCTTATCTTTTTAAACAGTTTAATTTAACACGACTTAGATTTGCAACGATAAAATTTTGAAATGGAATTTTTACCTTCTTACTCTCATGTGATAAGCACTTGAAATTTTATACAATATTGTATTTTAGATGACAAAGTATTGCACGAGTATCTTTAGTATCGATTTATTTTAGATCAGTTTTGATTCTGTACTCGCCAAACAGGCGAGAATTTGGCGGGGGGGGGGATGATAACATTTCATAATTCTTATAATAATAAATTGTAAAAAGAAGCTGTAAAGTATAAAAATAGTAAATTTTTGAAAAAAAAGTCTTTATTCGGCGCAATAAAATCTAACACTTTTTTAAACCAATATTTGGGGTCAAAACAGCGAATATATAAAAACGTGAGACCATACAATAAAAAACTGAAGCCCCAGGGAAAGTCATAAAAAAGAGCATTCATTAAAAATTGAAATATGATGCAATTCTCAATCTGATGTCAGGCTTTGCATTGCTTTCACATTTGGGGGGGGGGTGATTCAACTTTTTTTTTTTTTTTTAATAATTGTATATTTTCAGAATTTCTTCTTAAAATTCGTTATTTAAAATAAGTATTTCGTTTATTTTAAGAATGTGACAGAAAGATAACAGTTCTTTTCGAGCTACATGAATCATTGCTATGTCACTCTCTTTAATTTGTATGAATCATTGCAAAAGCCCGCATTATTCTCGTTTGCGAATCCGAGTGTCAATCTGGAAGGTCTGAGTCAACCTCTTCTCAGTATTTACATGCGAACACTCTGTTCGATGACATCAGAGGGGTCGTACAACGTCTTTGGCTCTAAAATGAGAAGTTAATAAACCATAAAATCGAAGGCTTCCGCCTCCGCGGACCATTGTTGTTGTCGGACCGAGGTCGAGAGAATTTGTGTTCGCACAACATCCGTGGCATTCCGGACGAGCGGCAATCTTTCGCTTTACACACGGCAGAAACCGCACCGATTTCAATCAGTATCAGGCATGAAATAAACGATGGGTCGCATAAGCAGTAAACTTTTGTTTAACCTAATATTCTTCTGGCTTAAAAGGAAGAATTTTGTGAACGGTTTTTCTTTTATATCCTGACAAGGATTTCGAAAGCATGAACTCCTACGTATTGAATGTGCTGTCAATGACAGCACATTATTTTAATATGTATAAACTTAATCATCGATTAATTGATTAATGTATTAAATTTTAATTCTACTTAATGGTCCCATCATGTTTTAAATATGACAAAAAGAAATAATTGCAAAACTCCTATAAATTTATTATAACTCATTATAAATTAAAGACTAATGAGTAGAAAGTAAATTTTGTACTAAAAGTAGGGACCTTAAGTAAGAATCTAGAGAGCACGAGGCGCTAAAAGCAATATTAGCATGAAATTATGTCATAATGAAGTTTAGTTACATTAAAGCCCAGTTTTAAAGCAACACTAGAGCTATTTTGGGAAGAACCTCTCAATTGTGAACCGCAGTCAGATGACGAGGACGACACC
Organism: Argiope bruennichi; assembly: GCF_947563725.1. NCBI lineage: Eukaryota > Metazoa > Arthropoda > Arachnida > Araneae > Araneidae > Argiope > Argiope bruennichi. The sequence continues at coordinate 7,480,515 of NC_079160.1, forward strand.
TAAGCTGGCATACCCCCTTCATGCTTCCTCACCACACCAGTGGGACGCTTTGTTGTAAGAGTTCCGCCACAGACAGGTAGAAGCATTTTACGCTAGTTTAGTTTAGTTATAGTAAAGTCCCGTTTCAAAGCAATACTAGGACAATTTGGGAAGGGACCGGGTAATTTTGAACCGTGGTCAGATGGCGAGGTCGGCATCTGAGTTGGTACCCTCCTGTTCAAACTTCCACACCACACTAGCAAGAGGACATTTAGCCCCGACGGATTTAAAGTGCAATAGACCTGCTTACACGACGGTTCTTCGGTGAAATCGGGTATCGAACCTGAAATCCTCCAGTTTCGAAGATGAAACTTTACTCCGCAATGAAGAGAATACGTTTCGATTATTAATGAAAAAATTAAGTATAAATTGAATGGGACAATTGCTGTGTGAAAACTACAAATTAGGCCTTGATGATCTTTTAAGAGTGCGGTTTAGACTCCTGTAAAAAGTTAATGTTTTACCAATAGGGGGGAGGAGGTGTTGCGATATTAGTTATTTGCATTTAAATTTCGCGTTAAACTCTAATATTTTCAATTTTGTTTTTATACTGCACTTCAAGAAATTTTTCACGAACATTATGTGAAACTGTAACATTACCAGATCGAGTGACAAGTCTCACCTGTTTCTGTCACAAACTTTCGCAAATGATTTTGCATTTTGTACAGAATGAGACTTCGGGGATTTGATGGGATCGGCTGCAATACACATAGAGTTTCAGAAATTGCAACTGCAATTGCCGGGCAAGCAACATCAAATGCCCATGATAACAAAAGCACACCTGCAGTTTATATTTTCATTTAAGTGGCAGGACTGCAGTGGCCTGGTGGTAAGATATCGGCTTGGGAACCGGAGGATTTCAGATTTGGGATCCGATTCCACCGAAGAACCGTCGTGTTTACGGGTCTAATGCACGTTAAATCAATCGGGGCAAACGTCCTACCGCTAGTGTGGTGTGGAAGTTTGGAGAAGGGGTGCGAACTCAGGCGTCGTCCTCGTCATCTGACCACAGTTCAAAATGACGAGGTCCATCCCAAAATAGCCTTAGCTTTGCTTTAAAACGGGACGTTAATAAACTAAACTTTTAAAAAGAAAGTTGGTATAATTACTTTTTCAAAAATGAGTTCACAGCGACGCCTATTTATCTTATCTACAAAAATATGAATTACTCCCCCCCCCCCTCTCACACACACAACTCAATTCAAAATCGCACGCACATAGGTGCAAAATTTCGTTTATGATCCACTTTTAGCATGGTATTTGCCTTAATTTTAACTGTTTAAACTGGATATTGGAATGCGATTTGGATTATTTGTGCATATTATCTATGTGATTAAAATGTCATTTTGCTTACTGTATTTCTGTACCCCTCGGTGGGGCACTTCGACATGAGAATGAGAAGCTTCCGGTTCTCGCCACCCTGGAGGGTACACGAAAAGGTGGGGGGGGGGACTAACTGACGGGACGTACTTCCTTAGGAAAGGATTGTAATGTGGCCGGTATTGGCCCTTAGGTCTCAACCAAAGTTCCCGTCATTGTTGCAGTTGCGGCGGTCCGGTCATTCAGTTATTTTATTCGTGTGCCTTCGGGTGGGTTGAAGAGTCAGTGATATGACTTACAGTATTTCTGTCTCAGCTTCTACGATTATTTTTATGCCCACATTTTAGATAAATTACTTAGTGAAATGAACTTGTTGTTAGCAATTTGATTTTGATTCACACTTTTGTTGCGATTTCTCATATTACTGTAAGTTATGCAGTGCGAAAGCAACAACATATCAGTGAAGGCAATGCAGCGCTGGTAGCGTTTTCTTTCGCTTATTTATGTGTTTGAGTTATGTTCCATGCAAAAATAAACAATTTAATTTTTTCTCTTTTCAGCCGAAAGAATGCCATCATCTTGAGGACGCAGCTCTCAGTGCGGGTCCACGCCATCATCGGTAAGTCCGACATCTCTCAACTTTCAATGAAACACCCGGATGGGCTAAAAAAAATTCAAAAGTCATCATCAGCTTTCTTTACTACTCAACGAAACGCAAAACGTAATACATTGAGTCACTAACACACCTTTTAGACTTGCTTTTGGATTTCCTCCACCGCTCCATTATACACTCAAGGAATGCAGAGTTACATAAAGAGAATATGATATGCTAAGTATAGGAGGATGTCGAGGGGAGAAATGTCTGCTTATCCCGTCAGGCGTATTCGATATTTCGTGGTTATAGATAATAGAATTGATTCATCATTTGGAAATCTTTCCATCCACAGTGTGATAGACGGATTTAAAATTTTGGTGACAAGACCAACTATCAATGAATTGAGACCAACAATTTCACCTAAGTTCTTCGTTTTGTCCAAATTTCACTTTTTTTTTTTTTACATTTGATTTAACCATGTTTATACGCTGACGCATCTCCTCAGAACGTCATAGAAATGAGCGATTTCTTTTCACTCCCACTTACCAAATTTCATTTTTCAAATTCTGAACATGGTGTTCTCAGACAGACCCTCCAGAAAGGATTTTTTTTAGTTGCGAGATCTTTATTTAATAATTAAATGGAAAATGACACTTTTGCTTTACTCTAGGTCTCTCCATAACAAAGCGGAAATCCTTCTTGAGGAAATTCCTTGAAGAGGAATTCCTTCTTCGGGAAGGAATGAAGTGCTGGTGAGCTTCATGGATAGAAAACATTCGAACGTGTGACCTTTTTAAGTCAAATATAATCAAGAAATTTAAAAAAAAAAAGATGCCTCGGATGCAATGTTTACTAACTAAGCCACCAATAGCAAATGGAGGCCAAAAAAAAAAAAAAAAAACTGCCCATAGCATCATTGATTTTTACCGCGCCACTGAACACATGAGCTGACTGAGTTTCGAAAAAAAAAAAAAAACTCTTCAGAGCGAAAGGCAAGTGTCTGTCCGTCCGAAGAATCGCAGTCAGTGGGTAGCTCCACAGGTCATTCAATCCGTGAGTCGTTCCACGATGCTGCTTCAATCGGTCAGGCGACTGCCCGTTCGCATGACCTTGACCCGTGACGTCACTGGGCAGGTGTGTGGAAAATCCATTTTCATGGTACTATCATCGATTGTATTTAAATTTAGAAGTATTTTGATGTTGGGATACCTTTCCGTCGTGGCTAATTGGGGCATTTCGCTTTGTGCAAAGGAACTTTTTGCAAACATCACCCCTATTATAGGATTAGAGCATTCTCGATGCCTCAAAGGGAGGGGTGTTTAGCTAATGCCTTATGGCATATTATTCAGTATTTTCGAGCTACCTTTTGTTTAATTTTAATTGAAGGTTTGATCGGAATTTGGCGAACAATGGAAATAAACATCTGCTGAATTTCCTCTTGGTTCTCGTGGATTTTAACTCTGACAGAGTCTGTTAGATATTGCTCGAGGTCGTGAACCTCTTCCAATGGAGTAAGCTGGTCTCATATTTTATTTCGTAGAACAGGTGGTAATTTAATTCGGAATGGGCGTGTAATACATCTGCTTACATTTCGAAACTAACTTTTGAATTGAAGATGCCTTTTTTTTTTTTTTTTGCATTATTTTGCGAGTTGGAAATTGCGCTTTATTTAGTGATATTGCTTGTGTATAACTTGATACTCGTGATTTCATTCGAAAAGAATTTTTAATCTGTGAATTAAGAAAGAAATTGAAGTAAATTTATTTTAGTTGCTATGCATTTTTTTTATGCTTTTTGCCAGAATAAATCTAAGCAGAGACGAAGAAATTGTCGAAAGGGCGTAAAAATCGAATTTTTGTCTAATAAATAGATTCACATTGTTTTTCTTTTTCTTCTTCTTCATCCATTGTTGATTGCAACATTAAATTGGTCCCGTGCAATCCAAGTGTACACATCTAACAGCCCACTGTCTCGGTTAAAACACGTTGATGAAAAGATTAAGGAACACTGAGTTCAAATATTCCTGACAAATATTCCTTAACATAGTTAATTTTTTACAGTTTGTGCACACTCACAAAGAACAAAATAGAACCAGAAAATAATGAATTATTACACAGTCAAAGAATATATAAACATTAAAAGAATATTCATTCTTTGACTTTTAAAAATGAAAGAAAAGCGCGCGGTTTAAATATTCGATGAAACAATAACAGCGGTTTGGTTTGAATTTCATTACAGTACTGGAAAATATTATTTCAAGTTTTGCATAAGAATATTTTTAAGATTTATTTTAATCAAGGAAAAATAACAGGAAATAAAATTGTTAATATTAAAATTTATAACTTTTAAAATACTGTATACATAATTTGTGTGCAACATTATTTTCGTAAGTTAATCAGAAGAAAAATCAAAATCTCGATTGATTTTTAATTAATTATTAAAAAAATCGTTCCGAGATGTATATTTCTGACATTGAAAGCATATTTGTTCCACATCTGCTTGTTCCGGATCAGACGACTTTTCTTGCAAAACGGCAAAGAATTTATAAACGTGATTAAAATTTTCCATTTTGTTTAGGGTTAGTGCCTCGCACTTTTAAGAATATGTCTTCACGTTAATATTTTTCATTAATAAATTATTGAATGAATTTCGTTTGGCGTCAATTAATAGTTTTTATTAATTTAATTTTAATTAATAAAAATATATTTGATGAAGACAAATACTTATTCAGTTACATTTGTCAACAGGCCTTTTTTTCCCCCTCAAAAGATTCATTTTTCAAATTTCATCACATACGAAGAAAAAAGTACTGCGGTTATCAAAAAACTCTGCATGGAGAACTGCATGACTCTCTCTCCCGCATTCTGGAAGGGCTTTTTCGGAATTTTGCCTCTTTGTCAGCACGTGAGCTTGATAATTCAAAAAAGGAACAAGTTGTGCAGATGAAAAGTAGTATATGGCCAAGTAGTATGGTATAGGAGATTTTTGTCTAATAGGGGGTAAAATCTGTCAATAGAAGATTCGCTTTCTGTTCATCCACGTCCATAATTTAAAACGCGATGGGATTTGTGCATGATTTTCCTCTAAAACCAACGAATCTTTTGCACCGCAGAAATGAACGAAAAAAACTGTTAGGGAAGGTCATTCCATCTGGTTGAAAAATAGCTTTGAGGTCTCGAATAGCTCTGGTGGAGTTTCGAAACGCTCTCAACGGGCTGGCTGGCTGTTTGACTGCCCATGGGAAAGCGCTATCTCAACAATGAAATAAACAAACAATGCATTCAATTTTGGTTCCAACCAATCGATGCGAACTCGATTCTTTCGATTGAGATGCGTATCTTGAATTTTTTTTTTTTTTTTGCTGAAATGATTTGCCCGACACGTGCATCGAATCACAGAATATTTTATATCTATAATTTTACTTGTTAAATTACTAAATTTATAAGGCAGGAACAATAACAAAACCCCATGATTAAATACCCGCTCTTATATCGATGAAATAGCAATAAATGTCCGATATACCCCTTATTATATGAAAGTTGAGAGGAGAATGTTCGCGCTGATTAGTTTTGTATTTTCTTTGCGAACAAATGCGCAACTTTGACGGTACTTTTTACTCATTCGTTTCGCTAACTTTCAGAAGACGACGACGGATGCGACTGCTGTTCTTTTGAGATCTCAGAAATAATTTTTTTATCTGGTGAGTTAGTATAAGATGCCGTGTGGACTTAAATGTTTTCCATAATTACGGTTCGTATTTCATTATCAAAAGGCATGCGAGATGTTGATGCTAAAATTCGGCAGCCTAATCGCTCCCCACCCCTTTTGTCCACTCTTTAACGTTTTTGTCAATTTCGAAAATTCTTTATTTATCTTGTTTCAGATTTTAATTCCCTTCCAATCACTTATTAAAACATTTTTTTAATGATTTAAGTTTTAAGCAATAAGTTTTAACGAAATATTCTATTGAAAATATTTAGATCGATGTTTTATTGTGAGATTATTGTACCATGGCCGAATCTGGCTTTTGTGAGGGGAAAAAATCAAAACAACTCTATTTTTCTTTTGAAAATGTTGCCATCTGGGCTCAAATGCGATGTCGAACACTTTCTGCTTACATTTTAAATGAGGATCGTATCTTTGGCTAAGAGGCTATTTGGGTTATGCGTTGCGGACGTAATGGAAGCCATTAATCGTTCTCTTAATGCTGGAGGGTGAAAAGAGAGTTTTTCATCTCTCATCCACGTCGTACCTTCTGGTGGAAGTGACCCACTCCCTTTCGCATTCATTTCGCTTGTCGAAACTCGCATCTTTTTTCACCTCCTCTAACCCTGGCGTCACAAAAGCGTTGCGCACTCTCCTTAATGGATGGATCCTTTTATCTGGTTTAAATACGTCATGCTTTTGCGTCTCCAGCAGCAAAACAAGGCAGTCGTCAACAGTTATTCGGCAGTGATTCCCCACCAGTTTTGTGCAAGATATTTACTTCTGGGTACAGTGAAGAATAACTGAATATGCATTTTGAAGCATTTTTTATTCTTTTAAGTGAAACTAAAATTTGATTCAGATCAGCAATTTTAGTGTCAATAAAGAAGTACTGAATTTCACTCAGTGCACCTTTGGATTTTTTAAGAAATTCCGTTCGCTTGCTTAGGAATAGAAGACAGCCCGCTTTGGAAATGAGTTAAAAAATCGATGCCCATCTACATTTCAGGTGATAAAACTATATAATAAATTCCATCCATCATTCACAACGCAGAGAACTGTGAGGAAAATAAGAGCACTTCAGAAAAAACTTCTGTCGCTGCATCGCTTTACATTCCCCCCCCCCCCGTCTATTTTGCCCAAATCTTTCCGAAAATGTATCGATGTGCGACGACAGAGTGGTAAGGACGCATTAAAAAATGTGCGCATTCCATTGCATTTTTCCCACATGTTTCCACCATTAAGTGAGAAGTGGAAAAGTCACTCAAAGTGTTGATTTAATTGAGAGGGCTGCCTCCGCGCCATTAACTAAAACCTGCTGAGCAGCGAGGCGTTGAAGGTACGAAATCGTATTAGGGCCTAATTGGCTTATGCAGCAAGAAATAATTCATATCCTATAAAGAATGTCGATGAACCTTCGATCATCAATAAGAAAATGAATTCGCTGCGCTGTTTTGATTGTTCGGATCATAGAAGCCTTTGAAAACCCTCATTTATTTTTTAGTCTTATGAGCAGTTATAAAAACCTTACTTGTATTCTTGTAATGCCAAACAGCTATTGAAAAGTTTTCATTATAGGCTGAGTCGATGCCAAGAGCTTCAATGTAACGGAAGATACAATTTTTTTAAAGAAGAACTCAAAAAAAATATATATATATCTCTTTACCACTATGAAAACAAAACAGAAAGAGAAGGTATTGCAATCGTTAAGTAATTAGACCTCGAGTTTTGTATGAATCGTCATATTTTAAGTTTTTCTGCAATCAGAGAGTAAAAAAACCTCTTGCATAGCATATAAGTAAATACAACATTGGGGATAAATCGTTTTTTTTTTTTTCCTTTCTTCTGGATTTTTTGGGATGAGAAGATGAGTCATTCTCATGTTATCATTTTTTTCTTTAATTATCGAGAATAAATATTTTCGGATAAAGAATTTTTTGAAAAATTTTTAATGACAAGTCAATGATTGACTGTTTTTTTGCATTATTTTGTATATATATATGCATAGATATTAAGATTACAGTGTTGCAGAATTAGCAAAGCATCAGAAGACAACGGTCTTAACTGGGCTCCGATCCGAGATAGTCTTCAGCTTTACGAAAATATAATAAAATTTTACTGCAACATTATTTACATATATAAGAATAAAATAAAGCAGCCAAAGTATTAATTGTTCATCTGGGGATGAAACCAGTGTGGGCCACCACACAAAAAAAAGCATTTTCTACAAACACAAATAATAAAATGGAAAGATACTGTCTTCACCCCAAATGTCGTCATAGACGAATGCGGAAGGAGAAGCCAAATAGGATATAAAAGCGGAGATACTATAAAAAGAAATTAAAAGAAAAGTGTATATCACTTCAAAAGACAAAAGCAACATAAAGTGCTTTTCTCTTTCGATATTGGCCAGATGTTTGTAGAGTTACATGCCTTCACCTGTTAGGGGTATTGCTAGTGTAATATTAATAAAATTGTTGAATTTCCAAATGGGAGTTAATTCTCTATATAGAAAGATACTAAACCTATATATTTACAGGGACACTACTGTAAGTCAGCCAAATATATGCTGTAAACAGTTAAGTGTATCAAAAGAAGGTCCGTTCTATCAGATTTCGAATGACTCTGCAATAAACCATATCGTTGCGAAGCTGCTGACTGAAGATTGAAAGTTGAAATCAGAATCCATCATGGTCCCCCAAATGTTCTGCATTGCAAGCAAAAGCCTCGATTTCTTCTGAACTATACCATCGACATGCTTTATTATAGAACTCATTCAAAAGCTAATAAAATCGACATGCTTCTGGTAAATTTGATCGTTGTAATTGGAAGGGTATTTGGAACATTTTGATCCCAGTTCTATTTTGTACTTCGGCAATGTTTCAGCGCTTGTAACCTTCGTTAAATCCAGATGTTCTGGATGAAGTGACGTCATCTTCTGCTCTTTCCAAATTTATGCTTGTTTTTTTTAGTGCCAACCTAAAAAAAAAAAAAAAAAAAAATTCCAAAATTAGGTTTTTTTTTTCCCCCATAGTCGGTGGAATTTTCGTCTAACTACCATAACTCATAAGTGGATTAAAACAAGGCGAAGCTGCTATGGTGTGTTATGTTCAATATGGCACCCCCCCCCCCCGCATTTAACAGAATAGATAAAAATTCTCCTATATATGTAAAACAGATCTGCGTTTTCGAATCTTCCTGAAACGCGTGTTGCTTTGGTGTTATTTTTAACTATTCTTAGCACTATCACGAGTACCGAACGTTCATTTTCAAAATTGAAATGAATGAAATTCTTGGACAAAAAAAGTTGCCCATTCTAGCAAAATTGTCCAATTGAGTACTTAATATATATTCATTTGCTGACTAAAAGCTTGACATAGATAATTTGAGCTAAACTTTAAAATAATGTTCATTCATAAAAGTAAGTGAATAAAAAACTGTCTACTAAAAAGAACTACAAATAGATATGAATTATTTCCATTATAAGTTCTTAATCATTATTAATAATGAGTAAGCATCCCTCCAAAAAATGAAACACTTTTTATAATTAATTATAATTAATTTAATGAGTTTTAATTTTCTAAGTTTCCTCGAAATAGTTTCCAGGAGTCTCAAAGCTGCCTGATTATGCCACTGACATGGGAATAAAACTTTAACCTTAATATACACACTTTTCAACGTCTTTAATAAATTCTTTTCGTTCATTCGAGGATAGTTCGAACGATTATGTTTTCAGAAGGATAACGAATTTTTATTGTTCAGGTAGAATGTCTGAAATGGTTAGCACACGTTTCTCATACATATTTCTCCATAGATGAATATAGATGAAAGCATTATATCGTGCTGCCATCTATGTATAATACACAGAACTATGCAGATGTCGCTGATTTCGTTTTTCCACTTGCAAAAGAGGAAATTTCAAAATGTGTTTAAATAGATCCGTTAACAAACCTGATTTAACCAGCGGTTTCAATTTTATTTCATTTTATCCTATATATAAATGATAAGAATTCAAATCTCTAAAATAACATCTGTCCCTATCTGTAAATCTATGATTTTTAATTACTTAGGACACGGTACTTTCTGACTGGTTTGATTTTGTGTAATCTATCATCATCTCTTTATAGATTTATTTCTTGGGTTGTGGAGTTTAATCCTGGTGCATTTTTATTAAGAGAAAATACTTTTGCATGCCCTTAATTTGAAAATAAACATGAAAATGAAGGCTAAAATAAAATTAATAAAAATTAATTTATAATTCAAAATATTTTACTATAATATTTTCTTGTAAATAAATTCGAAATGTTTTTTACTACATGTGAAATCATCATTACCATGATTTTTTCCCCCAATTCGGTTACAATTCCTTAAATCTTTATAAAGGAGAATAAAGAAAAAAATGCTGATAAAATGTGTCTTGACGTTAAAATTATAATAAAATTATAATAATAATTAGAAATTTCTTAATATGAGCTGTCTCTCTTAAAAATTTTATAAACTTACTATCTCTACACATTGACATTAATCCAAAAATATATTAATTTTCATTCATTAATTCAAAATTAGTTTTGGAAAAAAAGCAAAGCTGAAGTTATGTTGGAATACATGACTGCTCAGTATAGCACCACCATATCTACTTTGCATGCACCACCACCGATTCCAAAGATGTGTAGTTTCCTTTTAGTTTTTCTGACTTTATTTACTTTATAATATATATGTATTTTATATTATATTATATATATTTTATATTATATTATTATTTTGTAAAGTTATTCATTCGAATTTCTGATGACTTCACTTCTTTTCAGAGAAACTTCTTAATTCCACTGGCCGAGAGCTGAGAAGAGCCCTCTTCTCCCTCAAGCAGATCTTCCAGGTGAGAGGAATTGACTTTCCATTCAATTAATCTCAATTCATTTCGAAATGAAATAACTGAATCTCGCTTCCTTTTCTGCAGGATGACAAAGACCTGGTCCACGAGTTCGTGCAGAACGATGGCCTGGCCTGCCTCGTCAAAGTGGGCTCGGAGGCGGACCAAAACTACCAAAACTACATACTGAGGGGTGAGTCATTGGATTTCATCCATCGCCTTCATTTCATTCCATTAATAATCTGATATATCCTGCGCAGCTCATGTTCTCCCACTGGTGTGGTGCGGAAGTTTGGTATCGTCGTCGTCATCTGACGGCGGTTCAAAATGACGAGATCCGTCCCAAAACAGCTCTAGTCTTGCTTTAAAACGGTGCATTGATATAACTAAACTAAACTAAACCTGCGTTGCTCAGGCTGAAAGATATTCTCTTGTTTTTTCAATAATAAACAAATATTTAATTAACTGTCACAAAATCTTCGCTGAAATTTACCTAAGCTTTATGGTATTTGTAAATCTATTCTGTTGTTTGCATTTAGAGCTAACTCTACGAACTAAAATGTATCAGGATTTTTGCTTTTATTGACTCGCACCTAATTGACACTTCATATTTAATTCCTTACGGTATTGCTTTTTTGGAGAATTTCGGATGAATTTGACGAACTAATATTGCAAGGAAATATGGTCTTTTCTAGAAATGAGATTGTCTATGAATTCATTTCGATTAATGGTTTGCGACAATGCTCTTTCGCAACTCTATTTCAAAACATTTAATTCCTTTTTTTTTTAGACAGTCATGTTTAGTCTGCACAGTAATGCCCCGAACAGGACAAAAGTCAGATTATTGCATATAAAAATATAAATTCTTTGATGGTTAAATATTGCTATATGTTGATCTAATAAGCTCATTTGATACATTTTTTCGCTTCAAAAACTTGGAGCGCAACTAGATAACTGGAGTACTTTTCTTCATTAGAATCTGATGTCTCCAAAATTTTTAACTCTTTCTCAGTCGAGCCGAGATCATCTGTCAAACTAATATTTACTTTATCAGGTGAATTCGAACCTAAGATAACTCACATATCTATCGCTTCGACCGTTTTAGTTTAGTTTAGTTACATTAACGCCCCGTTTTAAAGCAACACTAGGGCTGTTTTGGGACGGATCTTGTCATTTTGAACCACGATCAGATGACGAGAACGACACTTAAGCTGGAACCCCTTATTCATACTTCCGCACTACACCGGCGGGTCGCTCTGTTGTTAGAGTTCCATAGCTGATTGTGGTCAGCCTCTGAAATAATTGGTTCAATCAATATCTGACTCTGTTTCGAAAAGATTGGACAAATTGTACTTATATTATGCACTTGAATCTTTTATTTATTCTAAAATTGAAAATATTTGAATCACGGATGATGAGGGAATCACTGTATGCAGAAACACGAAGTTCATTGAAGTTGTACAGAGTTATTTTTGTTCCTTTCAGCCTTGGGCCAAGTGATGCTGTACGTGGACGGCATGAACGGTGTCATCGAACACATAGAGACCATCCAGTGGCTCTACTCCCTCATCTCCTCCAAGGTAAGAAGCTTTCTCCTTCCTCACCTCTTCGCCCTCTTTCTCTCTCTCGTTCATGTCTCCGAATGATGCCTCTCTTTCCAGTACCGGCTGGTCGTGAAGACGGCCCTCAAGCTACTGTTGGTGTTTGTCGAGTACTCCGATTCCAACAGCCTGTTGCTCATGAACACTGTCAACCTCGTCGATTCCGAGAAAGGTATTTTGAATTATTTCTATGTTTTCTTCCTACATCTTAGAAAAACGAAGACTTCACTTATAGGAGTCTCCTACAGCATTTTTCTGAGCTTAATGCTGAGCGCATTTTTTTTGGTTCGTTTGAGATATTTGTATGTCGTTGGATAAGGCTTTCGTAACTGGGCAATGATAGCGGCATTTGAATTTTTATTTAATTGGAAGTGCCAAGTACTCTGGCAGGTAATCTGTCAACTAGAAATATCAGTTGATCATCCTTATCCTTTAATCACGACATATTAAATATTCTATAAATTTCAATATTCAAATGGCAAAATGAATGTCTATCAAGACATTTAATAACTGGATCAAATGTTAGCAGAGGAAGCGTATCTTTTATATGCAAGAAGAGTCCAATTGCTTATCGAGCACTACGTTTCAAAAGAGTGTAGAATCACTTTGTCATCGTGCAGTGAAGGCTTACCGTTCCCGTGGAAGTTTCTTCTCTTCTTGAGAGGACCCTAAACTCAAAGAATAAAAAGTCCGAGAAGTAAGCCGATTTTTGCTTAAAATGTAGCGGAACGTTGCAAGAAAAAAAAATGGCAAAAATGAAAGTGCAATTTTTAATCTAATGCCTCCAAATTTTATATATATATGTGTATTAAATTTGAAATGAGCTAGTTCTTCATTACTATAGATGAAACTTTATTTTTCCATTTATTTTCATTTATGTGAAAAATGCATTTCCACAGGTATGTTGCCTTGGTCGAACATCATGAATTTGCTCAAAGAAAAAGATTCGGCAGACATGGAATTGTTAGTTTATGCAGTGACCCTCATCAATAAGGTAATAACAACATCTACGGTTTTGAAACCGGCATCTAAAGGAAACTTTTATACTTCCTATTTTTATTTGTTTCATATTTTAAAACCCATTTATTATTCCGTATTTTCAAACTAGCTGAGAAATTTAATATGCTTTTTTAACAATACCATGCTATATATATATATACCAATAAGTATAGTACAATATTATTTATAATAAAAAAAATATCTTAGTTGTGATTCCTTCCTTTACTGAAATTAGTTTTCAAATTTACTCGCCACTCTTTTCAGACTCTGAACGGGATTCCAGATCAAGACACGTATTACGACATCGTGGACCACTTGGAGGAGCAGGGGATGGAGAACGTCATTCAGTATTACATGTCCAAGCAGGGCACCGACCTCGATCTTCTGCAGCAGTTTCAGATATACGAGGTGAGTTTCTATTCCAACTCTCTGACGATTTAAAATTCCATTAACATCAAATATTTTTTTTAAAGCAAGAGACATAAATTAAACTCTCTGCTCTGTGCAGCCTTTCACTTTTCACTATTCTTATATAGCATTATAGCCAGCATTGGTTTTTGATTTAATTTCCCCATGAGATGTTTTTTTTTTCAGAAAATAAATTCTTCCTTTTTTATTGCATCAAATAGATACTTCGATTCTGTGTGCGAAACGAAGATATGACAGCAGAACAGAGTTCTAATGCTGCAGTTTCGATTACTGTATTTGTCTTTGAATTGCCAACTCACTGAGAAATCAGAAAAGCACCCAAGACCTAAAAACGCCTATTACCTAAACAATAGAAATCATCATTAAGGAGGGGGGGGGGTTAAGAATGCTTAACATGGAAAATTTTTGTGTTAATATTAAAGGTTCCTGTATTAGTTCTGTTTATAAAAAAATGTACATAGTTTACTTTTTTTAAATACCTTCTCTTTCTGAGTAGCGACGGCAGGTTTCATTGTACTGGTCCCAACATTCTTGCCTTTGCTGAAATGCGTATATCGTTTTGGGATATCTTTAGGTATTCCTTCATTATGATGCTAAAAAGGTGATTTTTAAGGCTTATGAAGTTAAACATTTTGAAAATAACTTTTATAAATATGCCAAGATATGTGTGAAATTGAAGGCCATTAAAATTCAATTGGCTATTATGATAATTGACTGAGGAAACATCGGAATAAGATAGAGTCTGTCACTAAATCTAATGTCATGTTTTTATATGAGTTTCTATGTGATAATCACCAACTTGGCAGAATTTTTAACCACTCATTTTCGTAACAATTTCGTTATAAAAATATGAAATCTAGGGTTTAAACATGACTTTCAAATAGAAAAACGCCTTTTCCCTTTCCTTAATGGAGTTTGACTGATTTACCTTGAAAAGTTTTTAAAAAAATATAATAACAATAATAATAATTTAATGCCTTCAGTTGGCTTTTACTGTAACCGTAATATTCATATTTGCTTGCAATGTTTGTCAAAATTTTCATGAAATAGATTTCCGTGGCTTCTTTAGTTGCATTTCCTAGTTAAAAAGGAAATCCAGGTATTCTCAATGTGTGAAGAATTTGAACCTCATTTCTTTGAAGTCCTTTTCATTTTTCATGCAATTGTATACATTATGGATATTTTATATTTTTCAGGCTGTTTTGAAACACGAAGACGGTGTACCAGACACCAAACCTTTACCGCTGGATGCGCGTTTTAGGTGAGTGGGTTTGAAAATAATTTTGTAAGTGTCTGCAGGATTTGGATATTTTTTTCTCACAAGTTTCAATTTCAGACAAATCCCAAGGAGCCGCAAATCATTGGCTGACGACAACGACCGTCGGAAAAGCCGCAGGCACTCGGTGGGGACGGTGAGCAACGGGGACACCTCCAAACCTCTCAAATTCCATAGCAGGTCCCTCGAGAACACACCTGAGGAGTCGTCCTTCAATTGGCAGGACAGGTAGAAGCATTTTACGCTAGTTTAGTTTAGTTATAGTGACGTCCCATTTTAAAGCAATACTAGAGCTATTTGGGGATGGACCTGGTAATTTTGAGCAGCCGACAGATGGCGAGGTCGACACTTGAACTGTTACTCCCCTCTCTAAACTTACACACCATAGCAGCGAGAGGACGTTTGACCCCGACGAATTTAACTTGCACCAGACACGCTTACACTGTAGAATTGGGTCTCGCACCTGAAACCCCCCGGTTTCGAAGCCGAGATCTTGCCACCAGGCCATTGTGACCCGCATTTTACTCTACGGTGAACAGCCTTTGATTTTGGTTTACGTATTCATATTCCGATTTCTTGACTGACTTTTTATAACGATTCAAAATGAGATTCTTTTTCTTTTCCTCCCCTTTTTTTTTCCAAAAAGCGTTGAATAAAACATTTTTAAAAAATTATATCATTACTAGGTGGCCATGGCCATTCAGAAATTAAGATCCGCTTCCGCAAGTGAGAGAGGATGATGGGTGCCATTCCTGCGGAGCTATACGCGAGTATTCATTAAGTGCTAGTAAATGGAATTAAAAAGCTCTGACAATCAATTAGTTTATTTGGAAATGAGCACTGAAATGAAAAAAAAAAAAAAAAATCACACTGAAATGTAAATTGCTTGAAGTAATACGATTTATTGAATTAAAAAGATTTCTGCAATTCAAATTCATGTCGAACTGCGTTGGCCATTCTGAACAAGCACAGAATCATTTGAAGTTACAGTTAGGATTTAATTCACGATAATATTCGCCCCCACTTCGTTAGAAAAAAAATTCTGCAATACCCCCCTTTGGAAGGACTGACCATTCCCTCCTTATATCCCCCGTTTCTTGCATTTTGGTTTGGAAGGTCTTGGAAGGTTTTATTTCCTGACAGCGCTGTTTGGATAAAGATTTTGAAATTTTATAAAAGGGATGATAGGCTGCTCAAAATGAACAGAGACAGAAATAAACTGTGGTTTTTTTTTTTTTTTTCATTTTATTGAGCTTGGTAAAAATTTATATATTTCATGAAGCAGAATTTATCCGAATTGACGGAATACTTAACCAGCGTGCCATTTACCTCGTTAATGTTGTAATGAAATTCAGGAATGTCATTTAAACAAATCTCTTCATTAGCTTAATGAAATTGTCTTTTTCTTATAGCAATTTCATTGGTTTAATTTATTAAATTTGGCCCTCCCAAACAAGTTTCTAAATTTGTATTCAGATATGTTGCCAGATAAGGAGAGGGAAGGGGGAGAGGATATGAGTCACCGATTGTTCGAGTCTATATAAAGAGTTATTAATCTGAGAGAAAAGATTTAAATTAAAAATTTATAAGCATTAAAATTATAAAATCAGCTGTTTACTGTTAATATAGTTTAATTACGTCTGAAGAAAATTTGAAAATAACATTTTTGAATGTTTTTATTTAAGCGTAATTTTTGGAATTTCATTTAAGTACATATTATATACAGAAAAGAATAATTAATAAAATTTTCAGACCAAACATCTGCATTTTTTTAAAAAAATTATCCTTTGTCAAAACAAAAAGAAGTTTTTGAAAAGGCCTAAACACTTTTTATTGATCAGGATTCCTGAACTGAAGAACTTTCGCATTCTAAAAGTATTGTTCTATGATTTCAAATGGTATCATAATGGTCGACAATTTTCAAAAGAATGATAAATATTAAAGATGAAAAAGAGAAATGAGAATTATAATGAAAACATTTAATTCATTCAGCTCTTGGCGCTTTTGAGTCTGAAGACAGATTTAAATGCTCCATATTCAGAAAAATGTAAAAAAGATTCCATTGCTAATAAAAAGATAAAGAGGACACAAATTGCTCTTATTAAAAATTGGAGATATTTCCAGATTTGTCCTGGATTTTCACATCAATAATTTTCTTTTCTTCTGATTTTTTTTTCTTTTAATTCTTATATGAATGTCTTTAATTTTCTGACCTTTAATGCACAAAAATTGAACATTATGAATCCATATTTTTTTTTAATTGCAGAAATCAAAACCACAATGAACCAAAGAAAAATAACCAAATAAATGGACATATGAATGGCACCGATCTCTCGGAAACAAACGGTATGGAGATTTTTCCATTCTATCACTTTTGGCAACTTTTTGAATAATCTTTCTTATTCATTAATTTTTTTTGAATAATATATCTATCAACTACAAACTGATAGATAAATAAATTTTAAATGTCAAATTGAACTTTAGACATATTTGTTATAAGATTTTATTTAGTTCGAGATGCCTGATGCTTGAAAAAAAAATGGGAATTGTGCAATTCATTTTTAGTTCACTTCTTCTTTTACTAGAGTTGTGAAATTATGTATACTTGGAAGTTATTGATTTAAAAAAACTGCCAAGTATGCCTACTATTGGTGAGCGTTCTTTCCATGATCCTTGCATCAGACATCTCGCCAATGTTTGTACTCCCTTGCATGCCAATGTTAATACTTGAAAGTTTTGCCATGATTTTCGATTGAATCTTTATTGTAAGATCTGTAAACTAAAATTCAGCTATTTGTTCAATGTACTAAATAATTATAAATACACAGGAAGAATTTTTTCACTTAACACATACCAACTCATATAAAATTAACTATATTTTTAAAAACTAGTTTTGGTAATGTTTATTTATTTATTCTGGACTTATTTTTAGTTCTTTCTAACAATTAATTCACATTAATTTACACCCGTACAATTCTAAGATTCATGATATTCAAATTATTTTAAAATTTTTACCAAATATTAAAAATCCATCACTTGGATTTTGAGACGGTTAATATCGTAGCAATGATTAATAGAGACAGATGCCTGAGTTCTAAATATTAAGAAGTCCACCTGGCTAATGAAATGGAAATTGTAGGCAAAAAATGTCGTGAATCTTTGGGAAATTACGCAGGACATGATAAAAAGCAATTATACGAAATTGTTTTTGAAACTACACATCAGGAAAGCTAATATGCTATGAAATATCTAAAATTATTTAAATTTAAAATAAGATATTAATATGTACATACAGAGTTAATTTATATTAAAACTTGATGCATAAGAATTGTGAAAAGCAATGTATAAAATTTTAAAAGAAATTAACAGTTTTCCACAACATTCTATACATTAAATCGTTTTACTTTTCATTTTCTTTTTGCTTCATTCTAATAAAAAAATTTAAAAAAAAACACCTTCTAGTCCCTTGGTTTTATTCTATTAATTCATAATGCATTTGATAACACGTATGACCTCAGCATATTGGAATTTTAAAATAAGTATAAACGAGACAAAATTTCATATAGTTTTTCAAAGTTATTATATTAGTAGAATTAAAATTGCAATTTATTTTTATCTCCTCCTGATATTATAAGACCATCAGGTGATATTACTATCAAGGGATTTGTCTAAATATTGCCAAACATATTTAATTATGTTTCGCAAATAATATTAATGAAACAAATGAACAAATAAAAAAAATTCAATTATTAATTTATCAAAAATTTATCATCAATCCATGGAAGTCTAGTACAATATATATTAGACAAACGCTTTTTAGAAAGCAATTTTTAAAAAACTTGAAATTATATAAAATGTAGGTGAAATCAATATGAAATATTGATTTCATCTATATTTTATATAATTATCTAATGTTTTTGTTAAAAAAAATAATAATAAAGACGATGCGAAATGCTGAAATATAATTATAAAAAAATCCACAAAATATCATTCTTTTAAAAGCGATATGCAAAGCAGAAAATGAGATTTGAGTATCAGAGTAGACAAAGCGTGTGCTTTTACCGTTATAAACAGATGCACTGGAAAGCGCAGAACCGATAAAATTTGGTTGGTGTGGATTATTTGTTAGTTTTTTTTTTCTTGTTCATTAATAAAATAACCTTCATTGAAAAAATGGTGAGTGATTTTATACATTTTCGCAGGGCACGAGTACAGCGGCATAACTCCTTCTTTGAGGCGGCGTCGGGAGAGGGACGCCCGCAACAAGTCCCTCATTAAGGAGCAGGAAGAAAATGGCCGCAGCCACCGCTCCGATAGCCTCTCCTCTTGCGGCAGCCTTCTATCAGACGAGCAGGCCTCAGAACTCAAGGCAACCTGTAAGTGACAACTATACTTTGCCCACTTAATATTTTCTTTTTATGAATTGGGTACTGAAAGTCATAGTCGCAAACTGTTATTCAGATGCAATCCCGATTACTAAACCAATTTAGCTTAAATTGGATACATTTTTAAGTAAACAATATATATTATTAATTTTAATCATTAAACCATAAAAATTATGCCATGCATTTTTCGTGGAGGGCAGTAATCAAAGCATAAAAGATATGTACTAAGAGAAACAGAGTGAAGAAAATTGCTATTGTTGTGATTGA